>NW_027413945.1:6152500-7382500 GCF_048773025.1 Camelus bactrianus
TGTTTCCTTGAGCCGGATTGAACTTCCTGCAGTTATCACTGTAAAACCGTGTTGGAGCTGATAACTCCCCATATATATTTAAGGTTTGGAGTTTGCAACTGAAAAGAAATTTTGTGTCCCAACAAGCTAGTTGAAGGACGGCTTTCACACACTGATATATCTCAGAACTTAGCATTTGGAGAGTCGTTCGTTCATCTAGCACAAAGGGATCCGGTTGAAGGAGAAACTTTATCTCTGATTTCTCAGTGTGTTTCCTAGCGCCGGTTTGAAGTTCCTGGAAATTTCACTGTAAAATCGTGTTGGAGCTGGTAACTCCCAATATATATGTAAGGATTGGAGTTTGCAACTGAAAAGAAACTTTGTGTTCTCAACAAGCTAGGTGAAGGACGGCTTTCACACACACTTATCTCTCAGAACTCAGCATGTGGAGAGTCCTTCGTTCATCTAGTACAAAGGGAATGGGTTGCAGGGGAAGTTTTTACTCTGGATTCTCAGTGTGTTTCCTAGTGCCGGTTTGAAGTTCCTGCAGTTTTCACTATAAAACCGAGTTGGAGCTAGTACCTCCCCATATATATGCATTGAGTGGAGTTTGCAACTGAAAAAACTTTGTGTTTCCAACAATCTAGGTGAAGGTCGGCTTTCAAACAAACTTTTCTATCAGAACTGTTCATGTGGAGAGACATTCGTTCATCTAGCACAAAGGGAACGGTTTGCAGGAGAAACTTTTACTCTGGTTTCTCAGTGTGTTTCCTAGAGCCGTTTTGAACTTCCTGCAAGTTTCACTGTAAAACAGAGTTGGAGCTAGTATCTCCCATATATATGTATGGACTGGAGTTTGCAACTGAATAGAAACTTTGTGTTCCCAACAAGCTAGGTGAAGGACGGCTTTCACACACACTGTTTTCTGAGAACAGAGCATGTGTAGAGACGTTCGTTCATCTAGCACAAAGGGAACGGGTTGCAGGAGAAACTTTTACTCTGGTTTCTCAGTGAGTTTCCTAGAGCCGGTTTGAACATCCTGCAGTTTTCACTGTAAAACCATGTTGGAGCTGGTAACTCCCCATATATATTTAAGGTTTGGAGTTTGCAACTGAAAAGAAACTTTGTGTTCCCAACAAGCTAGGTGAAGGACGGCTTTCACACACACATATTTCTCAGAGCTGAGCATGTGGAGGGTCGTTCGTTCATCTAGCACAAAGGGAACCGGTTGCAGGAGAAGATTTAACTCTGATTTCTCAGTGTGTTTCCTAGCGCCGGTTTGAAGTTCCTGGAAATTTCACTGTAAAACCGTGTTGGAGCTGGTAACTCCCCATATATATGTAAGGATTGGAGTTTGCAACTGAATAGATACTTTGTTTTCCCAACAAGCTAGGTGAAGGACGGCTTTCACACACACTTATCTCTCAGAATTCAGCATATGGAGAGACGTTCGATCATCTAGCACAAAGGGAACGGATTGCAGGAAAAAATTTTACTCTGGCTTTCTCAGTGTGTTTCCTAGTGCCGGTTTGATGTTCCTGCAGTTTTCAAGGTAAAACCGAGTTGGAGCTTGTATCTCCCCATATATATGTATGAAGTGGCGTATTCAACTGAAAAGAAACTTTGTGTTCCCAATAAGCTAAGTGAAGTACGGCTTTCACACACAACTATCTCTCAGTACTGAGCATGTGGAGAGTCCTTCTTTCACCTAGCACAAATGGAACGGGTAGCAGGAGAAAATTTCTTCTCCGGATTCTCAGTGTGTATCCTAGGGCCGGTTTGAAGTTCCTGCAGATTTCACTGTAAAACCGAGTTGGAGCTAGTACCTCCCCATATATATGTCCGGAGTTGAGCTTGCAAATGAAAAGAAACTTTGTTTTCCAAACAAGATAGGGGAAGGTCGGCTTTCACACACACTTATACCTCAGAACTGAGGATGTGGATAGACGTTCGTTTATCTAGCACAAATGGAACGGGTTGCAGGAGTAACTTTTAGTCTTGTTTCTCGATGTGTTTCCTAGTTCCGGTTTGAAGTTCCTGCAGTTTTCACTGTGAAACAGTTTTGGATCTTGTACCTCCCCTTATATATGTAAGGAGTGGGGTTTGCAACTGAAAAGAAACTTTGTGTTCCCAACAAGCTAGGTGAAGGACGGCTTTCACACACACTTATCACTCAGAACTGAGCATGTGGAGAGTCGCTCGTTCATCTAGCACAAAGGGAATGGTTTGCTGGAGAAATTTTTACTGTGGTTTCTCAGTGTGTTTCTTAGTGCCGGTTTGAAGTTCCTACAGTTTTCACTGTAATACCAAGTTGGAGTTATTACCTCCCCATATATATGTATGGAGTGGGGTTTGCAACTGAAAAACTATGTGTTTCCAACAATCTAGGTGAAGGTCGGCTTTCAAACACAATTTTCTATCACAACTGATCATGTGGAGAGACATTCTTTCATCTGGCACAAAGGGAATGGGTTGCAGGAGAAATTTTTCTCTGGTTTCTCAGTGTGTTTCCTAGAGCCGGTTTGAACTTCCTGCAGTTTTCACTGTAAAACCGAGTTGGAGCTAGTACCTCCCCATATATATGTACGGAGTGGAGTTTGCAACTGAAAAGTAACTTTGTGTTTCCAACAATCTAGGTGAAGGACTGCTTCCACACACACAGATCTGTGAGAACTGAGCATGTGGAGAGTCGTTCGTTCATCTAGCACAAAGTGAAAGGGTTGCAGGAGACACTTTTAATCTGGTTTCTCAGTGTGTTTCCTAGAGCCGGATTTAACTTCATGCAGTTATCACTGTAAAACCGTGTTGGAGCTGATAACTCCCCATATATATGTAAGGATTGGATTTTGCAACTGAATAGATACTTTGTTTTCCCAACAAGCTAGTTGAAGGACGGCTTTCACACACACTAATCTCTCAGAACTCAGCATGTGGAGAGACGTTCGATCATCTAGCACAAAGGGACATGGTTGCAGGAAAAACTTTTACTCTGGCTTTCTCAGTGTGTTTCCTAGTGCCGGTTTGAAGTTCCTGCAGATTTCACTGTAAAACCGAGTTCAAGCTTGTACCTCCCCATATATATGTACGGAGTGGAGATTGCAACTGAAAAAATCTTTGTGTTTCCAACAATCTAGGTGAAGGACTGCTTTCACACACACAGATCTGTGAGAACTGAGCATGTGGAGAGTCGTTCGTTCATCTAGCACAAAGTGAACGGGTTGCAGGAGACACTTTTAATCTGGTTTCTCAGTGTGTTTCCTAGAGCCGGATTTAACTTCATGCAGTTATCACTGTAAAACCGTGTTGGAGCTGATAACTCCCCATATATATTTAAGGTTTGGAGTTTGCAACTGAAAAAAACTTTGTGTCCCAAAAAGCTAGGTGAAGGACGGCTTTCACACACTGATATATCTCAGAACTGAGCATGTGGAGAGTCGTTCGTTCATCTAGCACAAAGGGAACGGGTTGCAGGAGAAACTTTATCTCTGATTTCTCAGTGTGTTTCCTAGCGCCGGTTTGAAGTTCCTGGATATTTCACTGTAAAATCGTGTCGGAGCTGGTAACTCCCAATATATATGTAAGGATTGGAGTTTGCAACTGAAAAGAAACTTTCTTTTCCCAACAAGCTAGGTGAAGGACGGCTTTCACACACACTTATCTCTCAGAACTCAGCATGTGGAGAGTCGTTCGTTCATCTAGCACAAACGGAACGGGTTGCAGGAGAAATTTTTACTCTGGTTTCTCAGTGTGTTTCCTATTGCCGGTTTGAAGTTCCTGCAGTTTTCACTGTGATATCGTGTTGGATCTGGTACCTCCCCATATATATGTAAGGTTTGGAATTTGCAACTGAAAGAAACTTTCTTTTCCCAGCAAGCTAGGTAAAAGACGGCTTTCACACACAATTATCTATCAGAACTGAGCATGTGGTGAGTCGTTCGTTCATCTAGCACAAAGGGAATGGGTTGCAGGAGAAATTTTTACTGTGGTTTCTCAGTGTGTTTCCTAGTGCCGGTTAGAAGTTCCTGCAGTTTTCACTTTAAAACCGAGTTGGAGGTATTACCTCCCCATATACATGTATGGAGTGGAGTTTGCAACTGAAAAAAACATTGTGTTTCCAACAATCTAGGTGAAGGACGGCTTTCAATCAAACTTTCTATCAGAACTGAGCATGTGGAGAGAAGTTCGTTCATCCAGCACAAAGGGAACGGGTTGCAGGAGAAACTTTTACTCTGGCTTTCTCAGTGTGTTTCCTAGTGCCGGTTTGATGTTCCTGCTGTTTTCAAGGTAAAACAGAGTTGGAGCTAGTACCTCCCCATATATATGTATGGAGTGGAGTTTGCAACTGAAATGAAACTTTGTGTTCCCAACAAGCTAGGTGAAGGACGGCTTTCACACACACTTATCTCTCAGAACTTAGCATGTGGAGAGATGTAGGTTCCTCTAGCACAAAGGGAATGGTTTGCAAGAGAAACTTTTTCTCTGGTTTCTCACTGCTTTTCCATGTGTCTTTTTGAAGATCCTGTAGTTTTCACTATAAAACGGGGTTGGAGCTAATACCACCCCATATATATGAATGGAGTGGGGTTTGCAACTGAATAGAAACTTTGAATTCAGAACAAGCTAGGTGAAGGTCGGCTTTCACACACACTTATCACTCAGAACTGAGCATGTGGAGAGTAGTTCTTTCATCTAGAACAAAGGGAATGGGTTGCAGGAGAAATTTTTACTGTGGTTTCTCATTGTGTTTCTTAGTGCCGGTTTGAAGTTCCTACAGTTTTCACTGTAGAACCGACTTGGAGCTATTACCTACCCATGTATAAGTATGGAGTGGAGTTTGCAACTGAAAAAACTTTGTGTTTCCAACCATCTAGTTGAAGGTCGGCTTTCAAACAAACTTTTCTATCAGAACTGTTCATGTGGAGAGACATTCGTTCATCTAGCACAAAGGGAACGGTTTGCAGGAGAAACTTTTACTCTGGTTTCTCAGTGTGTTTCCTAGAGCCGTTTTGAACTTCCTGCAAGTTTCACTGTAAAACCGAGTTGGAGGTAGTATCTCCCATATATATGTATGGACTGGAGTTTGCAACTGAATAGAAACTTTGTGTTCCCAACAAGCTAGGTGAAGGACGGCTTTCACACACACTGTTTTCTGAGAACAGAGCATGTGTAGAGACGTTCGTTCATCTAGCACAAAGGGAACGGGTTGCAGGAGAAACTTTTACTCTGGTTTCTCAGTGTGTTTCCTAGAGCTGGTTTGAACTTCCTGCAGTTTTCACTGTAAAATCATGTTGGAGCTTGTAACTCCCCATATATATTTAAGGTTTGGAGTTTGCAACTGAAAAGAAACTTTGTGTTCCCAACAAGCTAGGTGAAGGACGGCTTTCACACACACATATTTCTCAGATCTGAGCATGTGGAGAGTTGTTCGTTCATCTAGCACAAATGGAACCGGTTGCAGGAGAAACTTTAACTCTGATTTCTCAGTGTGTTTCCTAGCGCCGGTTTGAATTTCCTGGAAATTTCACTGTAAAACCGTGTTGGAGCTGGTAACTCCCCTTATATATGTAAGGATTGGAGTTTGCAACTGAATAGATACTTTGTTATCCCAACAAGCTATGTGAAGGACGGCTTTCACACACACTTATCTCTCAGAACTCAGCATGTGGAGAGACGTTCGATCATCTAGCACAAAGGGAACGGGTTGCAGGAAAAAATTTTACTCTTGCTTTCTCTGTGTGTTTCCTAGTGCCGGTTTGATGTTCCTGCTGTTTTCACGGTAAAACCGAGTTGGAGCTTGTATCTCCCCATATATATGTATGAAGTGGCGTATTCAACTGAAAAGAAACTTTGTGTTCCCAATAAGCTAAGTGAAGTACGGCTTTCACACACAACTATCTCTCAGAACTGAGCATGTGGAGAGTCCTTCTTTCACCTAGCACAAATGGAACGGGTAGCAGGAGAAAATTTCTTCTCCGGATTCTCAGTGTGTATCCTAGGGCCGGTTTGAATTTCCTGCAGATTTCACTGTAAAACCGAGTTGGAACTAGTACCTCCCCATATATATGTACGGAGTTGAGTTTGCAAATGAAAAGAAACTTTGTTTTCCAAACAAGATAGGTGAAGTTCGGCTTTCACACACACTTATAACTCAGAACTGAGCATGTGGATAGACGTTCGTTTATCTAGCACAAATGGAACGGGTTTCAGGAGAAACTTTTACTCTGGTTTCTCAGTGTGTTTCCTAGTTCCGGTTTGAAGTTCCTGAAGTTTTCACTGTGAAACAGTTTTGAATCTGGTACCTCCCCTTATATATGTAAGGAGTGGGGTTTGCAACTGAAAAGCAACTTTGTGTTCCCAACAAGCTAGGTGAAGGACGGCTTTCACACACACTTATCACTCAGAACTGAGCATGTGGAGAGTCGCTCGTTCATCTAGCTCAAAGGGAATGGTTTGCTGGAGAAATTTTTACTGTGGTTTCTCAGTGTGTTTCTTAGTGCCGGTTTGAAGTTCCTACAGTTTTCACTGTAATACCAAGTTGGAGTTATTACCTCCCCATATATATGTATGGAGTGGGTTTTGCAACTGAAAAACTATGTGTTTCCAAAAATCTAGGTGAAGTTCGGCTTTCAAACAAAATTTTCTATCAGAACTGATCATGTGGAGAGACATTCTTTCATCTGGCACAAAGGGAACGGGTTGCAGGAGAAATTTTTCTCTGGTTTCTCAGTGTGTTTCCTAACGCCGGTTTGAATTTCCTGGAAATTTCACTGTAAAACCGATTTGGAGCTGGTAACTCCCCACATATATGTAAGGATTGGAGTTTGCAACTGAATAGATACTTTGTTTTCCCAACAAGCTAGGTGAAGGACTACTTTCACACACACTTATCTCTCAGAACTCAGCATGTGGAGAGACGTTCGATCATCTAGCACAAAGGGAACGCGTTGCAGGAAAAACTTTTACTCTGGCTTTCTCAGTGTGTTTCCTAGTGCCGGTTTGATGTTCCTGCAGTTTTCACGGTAAAACCGAGTAGGAGCTTGTATCTCCCCATATATATGTATGAAGTGGCGTATTCAACTGAAAAGAAACTTTGTGTTCCCAATAATCTAAGTGAAGTAAGGCTTTCACACACAATTATCTCTCAGAACTGAGCATGTGGAGAGACGATCGATCATCTAGCACAAAGGGAACGGGTTGCAGGAAAAACTTTTACTCTGGTTTCTCAGTGTGTTTCCTAGAGCCGTTTTGATCATCCTGCAGGTTTCACTGTAAAACCGAGTTGGAGCTAGTATCTCCCATATATATGAATGGACTGGAGTTTGCAACTGAATAGAAACTTTGTGATCCCAACAAGCTAGGTGAAGGACGGCTTTCAAACACACTGATCTCTGAGAACAGAGCATGTGGAGATTCGTTCGTTCATCTAGCACAAAGTGAACGGTTTGCAGGAGACACTTTTACTCTGGTTTCTCAGTGTGTTTCCTAGAGCCGGTTTGAACTTCCTGCAGTTTTCACTGTAAAACCGTGTTGGAGTTGGTAACTCCCCATATATATTTAAGGTTTGGAGTTTGCAACTGAAAAGAAACTTTGTGTCCCAAAAAGCTAGGTGAAGGACGCCTTTCATATACTCATATATCTCAGAACTGAGCATGTGGAGTGTCGTTCGTTCATCTAGTACAAAGGGAACGGGTTGCAGGAGAAACTTTAACTCTGATTTCTCAGTGTGTTTCCTATCGCCGATTTGAAGTTCCTGGAGATTTCCTGTAAATTCGTGTTGGAGCTGGTAACTCCCAATATATATGTAAGGATTGGAGTTTGCAACTGAAAAGAAATTTTCTTTTCCCAACAAGCTAGGTGAAGGACGGCTTTCACACACACTTATCTCTCCGAACTCAGCATGTGGAGAGACGTTCGATCATCTAGCACAAAGGGAACCGGTTGCTGGAGAAACTTTTACTCTGATTTCTCAGTGTGTTTCCTAGCGCCGGTTTGAAGTTCCAGGAAATTTCACTGTAAAACCGTGTTGGAGCTTGTAACTCCCCATATATATGTAAGGATTGGATTTTCAACTGAATAGATACTTTGTTTTCCCAACAAGCTAGGTGAAGGACAGCTTTCACACACACTAATCTCTCAGAACTCAGCATGTGGAGAGACGTTCGATCATCTAGCACAAAGGGAATGGGTTGCAGGAAAAACTTTTACTCTGGCTTTCTCAGTGTGTTTCCTAGTGCCGGTTTGAAGTTCCTGCAGATTTCACTGTAAAGCCGAGTTGGAGCTAGTACCTCCCCATATATATGTACGGAGTGCAGTTTGCAACTGAAAAAAACTTTGTGTTTCCAACAATCTAGGTGAAGGACTGCTTTCACACACACAGATCTGTGAGAACTGAGCATGTGGAGAGTCGTTCGTTCATCTAGCACAAAGTGAACGGTTTGCAGGAGAAACTTTTACTCTGGCTTTCTCAGTGTGTTTCCTAGTGCCGGTTTGATGTTCCTGATGTTTTCAAGGTAAAACAGAGTTGGAGCTTGTACCTCCCTATATATGTATGGAGTGGCGTATGCAAATGAAAAGAAACTTTGTGTTCCCAATAAGCTAAGTGAAGTAGAGTTTTCACACACAATTATCTCTCAGAACTGAGCATGTGGAGAGTCGTTCGTTCATCTAGCACAAAGGGAACGGGTAGCAGGAGAAAGTTTTACTCTGGTTTCTCAGTGTGTTTCCTAGTGCAGGTTTGAAATTCCTGCAGATTTCACTGTGAATCCGAGTTGGAGCTAGTACCTCCCCATATATATGTATGGAGTGGAGTATGCACCTGAAAAGAATCTTTGTTTTCCAAACAAGATATTTGAAGTTCGGCTTTCACTCAACTTATCCCTCAGAACTGAGCATGTGGAGAGACGTTCGTTAATCTAGCACAAACGGAACGGGTTGCAGGACAAACATTTACTCTGGTTTCTCAGTGTGTTTCCTATTGCCAGTTTAAAGTTCCTGCAGTTTTCACTGTGATACCGTGTTGGATCTTGTACCTCCCCATATATATGTAAGGATTGGCGTTTGCAACTGAAAAGAAACTTTGTGTTCCCAATAAGATAGGTGAATTTTGGCTTTACACACAATTATCCCTCAGAACTGAGCATGTGGAGAGACGTTCGTTCATCTAGCACAAAGGGAACGGGTTGCAGGAGTTATGTTTACTCTGGTTTCTCAGTTTTTTTCCAAATGCCGGTTTGATCTTCCTGCAGTTATCACTGTAAAACCGAGTTGGAGCTATTACATCCCCATATATATATTTGAAATGGAGTTTGCACCTGAAAGGAAACTTTGTGTTCCCAATAAGCTATGTGAAGGACGGCTTTCACACACAATTATCTCTCAGAACTGAGCATGTGTAGAGACGTTGGTTCATCTATCACAAAGGGAAGCGTTTGCAAGTGAAACTTTTACTCTGGTTTCCCAGTGCTTTTCCAAGTGCCTGTTTGAAGTTCCTGCAGTTTTCACTATAAAACGGAGTTGGAGCTATTACCACCCCATATATATGTATGGAGTGGGGTTTGCAACTGAAAAGAAACTTTGAGTTCAGAACAAGCTAGGTGAAGATCGGCTTTCACACACACTTACATTTCAGAACTGAGCATGTGGAGAGACTTTCGTTCATCTAGCACAAAGGGAACGGGTTGCAGGAGAAACTTTTACTCTGGCTTTCACAGTGTGTTTCCTAGTGCCGGTTTGATGTTCCTGCTGTTTTCAAGGTAAAACAGTGTAGGAGCTTGTATCTACCCATATATATATATGGAGTGGCGTATGCTACTGAAAAGAAACTGTGTGTTCCCAATAAGCTAATTGAAACAGAGCTTTCACACACAATTATCTCTCAGAACTGAGCATGTGGAGTGTCCTTCGTTCATCTAGCACAAAGGGAACGGGTAGCAGGGGAAAGTTTTACTCTGGATTCTCAGTGTGTTTCCTAGTGCCGGTTTGAAGTTCCTGCAGATTTCACTGTAAAACCGAGTTGGAGCTAGTACCTCCCCATATATATTTACGGAGTGTAGTTTGCAACTGAAAAAAACTTTGTGTTTCCAACAATCTAGGTGAAGGTCGGCTTCCAAACAAAATTTTCTATCAGAACTGATCATGTGGAGAGACATTCTTTCATCTGGCACAAATGGAACGGGTTGCAGGAGAAATTTTTCTCTGGTTTCTCAGTGTGTTTCCTAGAGCCGGTTTGAACTTCCTGCAGTTTTCACTGTAAAACCGAGTTGGAGCTAGTATCTCCCCATATATATGTATGGGGTGGAGTTTGCAACTGAAAAGTAACTTTGTGTTCCCAACAAGCTAGTTGAAGGACGGCTTTAACACACACTGATCTCTGAGAACAGAGCATTTGTAGAGAAGTTCGTTCATCTAGCACAAAGTGAACGTGTTGCAGGAGACACTTTTACTCTGGTTTCTCAGTGTGTTTCCTAGTTCCGGTTTGAAGTTCCTGCAGTTTTCACTGTGAAACTGTTTTGGATCTGGTACCTCCCCTTATATATGTAAGGAGTGGGGTTTGCAACTGAAAATAAACTATGTGTTCCCAACAAGCTAGGTGAAGGACGGCTTTCACACACACTTATCACTCAGAACTGAGCATGTGGAGAGTCGCTCGTTCATCTAGCACAAAGGGAATGGTTTCCTGGAGAAATTTTTACTGTGGTTTCTCAGTGTGTTTCTTAGTGCCGGTTTGAAGTTCCTACAGTTTTCACTGTAATACAAAGTTGGATTTATTACCTCCCCATATATATGTATGGAGTGGGTTTTGCAACTGAAAAACTATGTGTTTCCAACAATCTAGGTGAAGGTCGGCTTTCAAACAAAATTTTCTATCAGAACTGATCATGTGGAGAGACATTCTTTCATCTGGCACAAAGGGAACGGGTTGCAGGAGAAATTTTTCTCTGGTTTCTCAGTGTGTTTCCTAGAGCCGGTTTGAACTTCCTGCAGTTTTCACTGTAAAACCGAGTTGGAGCTAGTATCTCCCCATATATATTTATGGGGTGGAGTTTGCAACTGAAAAGTAACTTTGTGTTCCCAACAAGCTAGTTGAAGGACGGCTTTAACACGCACTGATCTCTGAGAACAGAGCATTTGTAGAGACGTTCGTTCATCTAGCACAAAGTGAACGTGTTGCAGGAGACACTTTTACTCTGGTTTCTCAGTGTGTTTCCTAGAGCCGGTTTGAAGTTCCTGCAGTTTTCACTGTAAAACCGTGTTGGAGCTGGTAACTCCCCATATATATTTAAGGTTTGGAGTGTGCCACTGAAAAGTAACTTTGTGTTCGAAACAAGGTAGGTGAAGGACGGCTTTCACACACACATATTTCTCAGAACTGAGCATGTGGAGAGTCGTTCGTTCATCTAGCAGAAAGGGAACCTGTAGCAGGAAAAACTTTTACTCTGATTTCTCAGTGTGTTTCCTAGCGCCTTTTTGAAGTTCCTGGAAATTTCACTGTAAAACCGTGTTTGAGCTGGTAACTCCCCATATATATGTAAGGATTGGATTTTGCACCTGAAAAGATCCTTTTTTTCCCAACAAGCTAGGTGAAGTACGGCTTTCACACACACTTACCTCTCAGAACCAGGCATGTGGAGAGTCGTTCTTTCATCTAGTACAAAGTGAATGGGTTGCAGGTGAAATTTTTACACTGGATTCTCAGTGTGTTTCCTAGTGCCGGTTTGAAGTTCCTGCAGTTTTCACAGTAAAACCAAGTTGGATCTATTACCTCCCCATATGTATGAATGGAGTGGAGTTTGCAACTGAAAAAACTTTGTGTTTCCATCAATCTAGGTGAAGTTCGGTTTTCAAAAAAATTTTCTATCAGAACTGATCATGTGGAGAGACGTTCGTTCATCTAGCAAAAAGGGAACTGGTTGCAGGAGAAATTTTTACTCTGGTTTCTCAGTGTGTTTCCTAGAGCCGGTTTGAATTTCCTGCAGTTTTCACTGTAAAACCATGTTGGAGCTGGTAACTCCCTATATATATTTAAGGTTTGGAGTTTGCAACTGAAAAGAAACTTTGTGTTCCCAACAAGCTAGGTGAAGGACGGCTTTCACACACACATATTTCTCAGAACTGACTATGTGGAGAGTCGTTCGTTCATCTAGCACAAAGGGAACCGGTTGCAGGAGAAACTTTAACTCTGATTTCTCAGTGTGTTTCCTAGCGCCGGTTTGAATTTCCTGGAAATTTCACTGTAAAACCGTATTGGAGCTGGTAACTCCCCATATATATGTAAGGATTGGAGTTTGCAACTGAATAGATTCTTTGTTTTCCCAACAAGCTAGGTGAAGGACGGCTTTCACACACACTTATCTCTCAGAACTCAGCATGTGGAGAGACGTTCGATCATCTAGCACAAAGGGAACGGGTTGCAGGAAAAAATTTTACTCTGGCTTTCTCAGTGTGTTTCCTAGGGCCGGTTTGATGTTCCTGCAGTTTTCACGGTAAAACCGAGTTGGAGATAGTATCTCCCCATATATATGTATGAAGTGGCGTATTCAACTGAAAAGAAACTTTGTGTTCCCAATAAGCTAAGTGAAGTACGGCTTTCACACACAACTATCTCTCAGACTGAGCATGTGGAGAGTCCTTCTTTCACCTAGCACAAATGGAACGGGTAGCAGGAGAAAATTTCTTCTCCGGATTCTCAGTGTGTATCCTAGGGCCGGTTTGAATTTCCTGCAGATTTCACTGTAAAACCGAGTTGGAGCTAGTACCTCCCCATATATATGTACGGAGTTGAGTTTGCAACTGAAAAGAAACTTTGTTTTCCAAACAAGATAGTTGAAGGTCGGCTTTCACACACACTTATACCTCAGAACTGAGCATGTGGATAGACGTTCGTTTATCTAGCACAAATGGAACGGGTTGCAGGAGAAACTTTTACTCTTGTTTCTCAGTGTGTTTCCTAGTTCCGGTTTGAATTTCCTGCAGTTTTCACTGTGAAACTGTTTTGGATCTGGTACCTCCCCTTATATATGTAAGGAGTGGGGTTTGCAACGGAAAAGAAACTTTGTGTTCCCAACATGCTAGGTGAAGGACGGCTTTCACACACACTTATCACTCAGAACTGAGCATGTGGAGAGTCGATCGTTCATCTAGCACAAAGGGAATGGTTTGCTGGAGAAATTTTTACTGTGGTTTCTCAGTGTGTTTTTTAGTGCCGGTTTGAAGTTCCTACAATTTTCACTGTAATACCAAGTTGGAGTTATTACCTCCCAATATATATGAATGGAGTGGGTTTTGCAACTGAAAAACTATGTGTTTCCAACAATCTAGGTGAAGGTCGGCTTTCAAACAAAATTTTCTATCAGAACTGATCATGTGGAGAGACATTCTTTCATCTGGCACAAAGGGAACGGGTTGCAGGAGAAATTTTTCTCTGGTTTCTCAGTGTGTTTCCTAGAGCCGGTTTGAACTTCCTGCAGTTTTCACTGTAAAACCGAGTTGGAGCTAGTATCTCCCCATATATATGTATGGGGTGGGGTTTGCAACTGAAAAGTAACTTTGTATTCGAATCAAGGAAGGTGAAGGACGGCTTTCACACATACATATTTCTCAGAACTGAGAATGTGGAGAGTCGTTCGTTCATCTAGCACAAAGGGAACCTGTTGCAGGAAAAACTTTTACTGTGATTTCTCAGTGTGTTTCCTAGCGCCTTTTTGAAGTTCCTGGAAATTTCACTGTAAAACCGTGTTGGAGCTGGTAACTCCCCATATATATGTAAGGATTGGATTTTGCACCTGAAAAGATACTTTGTTTTCCCAACAAGCTAGGTGAAGTACGGCTTTCACACCCACTTATCTCTCAGAACCAGGCATGTGGAGAGTCGTTCTTTCATCTAGTACAAAGTGAATGGGTTGCAGGTGAAATTTTTACACTGGATTCTCAGTGTGTTTCCTAGTGCCGGTTTGAAGTTCCTGCAGTTTTCACAGTAAAACCAAGTTGGATCTATTACCTCCCCATATGTATGTATGGAGTGGAGTTTGCAACTGAAAAAACTTTGTGTTTCCATCAATCTAGGTGAAGTTCGGCTTTCAAAAAAACTTTTCTATCAGAACTGATCATGTGGAGAGACGTTCGTTCATTTAGCAAAAAGGGAACTGGTTGCAGGAGAAACTTTTACTCTGGTTTCTCAGTGTGTTTCCTAGTGCCGGTTTGATGTTCCTGCAGTTTTCACGGTAAAACCGAGTAGGAGCTTGTATCTCCCCATATATATGTATGAAGTGGCGTATTCAACTGAAAAGAAACTTTGTGTTCCCAATAATCTAAGTGAAGTACGGCTTTCACACACAATTATCTCTCAGAACTGAGCATGTGGAGAGACGATCGATCATCTAGCACAAAGGGAACGGGTTGCAGGAAAAACTTTTACTCTGGCTTCTCAGTGTGTTTCCTAGTGCCGGTTTGAATTTCCTGCAGATTTCACTGTAAAGCCGAGTTGGAGCTAGTACCTCCCCATATATATGTACGGAGTGGAGTTTGCAACTGAAAAAAAATTTGTGTTTCCAACAATCTAGGTGAAGGACTGCTTTCACACACACAGATCTGTGAGACCTGAGCATGTGGAGAGTCGTTCGTTCATCTAGCACAAAGTGAACGGGTTGCAGGAGAAACTATTACTCTGGCTTTCTCAGTGTGTTTCCTAGTGCCGGTTTGATGTTCCTGATGTTTTCAAGGTAAAACAGAGTTGGAGCTTGTACCTCCCTATATATGTATGGAGTGGCGTATGCAAATGAAAAGAAACTTTGTGTTCCCAATAAGCTAAGTGAAGTAGAGTTTTCACACACAATTATCTCTCAGAACTGAGCATGTGGAGAGTCGTTCGTTCATCTTGCACAAAGGGAACGGGTAGCAGGAGAAAGTTTTACTCTGGTTTCTCAGTGTGTTTCCTAGTGCAGGTTTGAAATTCCTGCAGATTTCACTGTGAATCCGAGTTGGAGCTAGTACTTCCCCATATATATGTACGGAGTGGAGTATGCAACTGAAAAGAATCTTTGTTTTCCAAACAAGATATTTGAAGTTCGGCTTTCACTCAACTTATCCCTCAGAACTGAGAATGTGGAGAGACGTTCGTTAATCTAGCACAAACGGAACGGGTTGCAGGACAAACATTTACTCTGGTTTCTCAGTGTGTTTCCTATTGCCAGTTTAAAGTTCCTGCAGTTTTCACTGTGATACCGTGTTGGATCTGGTACCTCCCCATATATATGTAAGGATTGGCGTTTGCAACTGAAAAGAAACTTTGTGTTCCCAATAAGATAGGTGAATTTTGGCTTTACACACAATTATCCCTCAGAACTGAGCATGTGGAGAGACGTTCGTTCATCTAGCACAAAGGGAACGCGTTGCAGGAGTTATGTTTACTCTGGTTTCTCAGTTTTTTTCCAAATGCCGGTTTGATCTTCCTGCAGTTATCACTGTAAAACCGAGTTGGAGCTATTACATCCCCATATATATATTTGAAATGGAGTTTGCACCTGAAAGGAAACTTTGTGTTCCCAATAAGCTATGTGAAGGACGGGTTTCACACACAATTATCTCTCAGAACTGAGCATGTGTAGAGACGTTGGTTCATCTGGCACAAAGGGAAGCGTTTGCAAGTGAAACTTTTACTCTGGTTTCCCAGTGCTTTTCCAAGTGCCTGTTTGAAGTTCCTGCAGTTTTCACTATAAAACGGAGTTGGAGCTATTACCACCCCATATATATGTATGGAGTGGGGTTTGCAACTGAAAAGAAACTTTGAGTTCACAACAAGCTAGGTGAAGATCGGCTTTCACACACACTTACATTTCAGAACTGAGCATGTGGAGAGACTTTCGTTCATCTAGCACAAAGGGAACGGGTTGCAGGAGAAACTTTTACTCTGGCTTTCTCAGTGTGTTTCCTAGTGCCGGTTTGATGTTCCTGCTGTTTTCAAGGTAAAACAGTGTAGGAGCTTGTATCTACCCATATATATATATGGAGTGGCGTATGCTACTGAAAAGAAACTGTGTGTTCCCAATAAGCTAATTGAAATAGAGCTT
Source organism: Camelus bactrianus (assembly GCF_048773025.1). Taxonomy (NCBI): domain Eukaryota; kingdom Metazoa; phylum Chordata; class Mammalia; order Artiodactyla; family Camelidae; genus Camelus; species Camelus bactrianus. Next base: position 6,168,544 of record NW_027413945.1, read on the forward strand.
TCACACACAATTATCTCTCAGAACTGAGCATGTGGAGTGTCCTTCGTTCATCTAGCACAAAGGGAACGGGTAGCAGGGGAAAGTTTTACTCTGGATTCTCAGTGTGTTTCCTAGTGCCGGTTTGAAGTTCCTGCAGATTTCACTGTAAAACCGAGTTGGAGCTAGTACCTCCCCATATATATTTAAGGAGTGTAGTTTGCAACTGAAAAAAACTTTGTGTTTCCAACAATCTAGGTGAAGGTCGGCTTCCAAACAAAATTTTCTATCAGAACTGATCATGTGGAGAGACATTCTTTCATCTGGCACAAATGGAACGGGTTGCAGGAGAAATTTTTCTCTGGTTTCTCAGTGTGTTTCCTAGAGCCGGTTTGAACTTCCTGCAGTTTTCACTGTAAAACCGAGTTGGAGCTAGTATCTCCCCATATATATGTATGGGGTGGAGTTTGCAACTGAAAAGTAACTTTGTGTTCCCAACAAGCTAGTTGAAGGACGGCTTTAACACGCACTGATCTCTGAGAACAGAGCATGTGTAGAGAAGTTCGTTCATCTAGCACAAAGTGAACGTGTTGCAGGAGACACTTTTACTCTGGTTTCTCAGTGTGTTTCCTAGTTCCGGTTTGAAGTTCCTGCAGTTTTCACTGTGAAACTGTTTTGGATCTGGTACCTCCCCTTATATATGTAAGGAGTGGGGTTTGCAACTGAAAATAAACTATGTGTTCCCAACAAGCTAGGTGAAGGACGGCTTTCACACACACTTATCACTCAGAACTGAGCATGTGGAGAGTCGCTCGTTCATCTAGCACAAAGGGAATGGTTTCCTGGAGAAATTTTTACTGTGGTTTCTCAGTGTGTTTCTTAGTGCCGGTTTGAAGTTCCTACAGTTTTCACTGTAATACAAAGTTGGATTTATTACCTCCCCATATATATGTATGGAGTGGGTTTTGCAACTGAAAAACTATGTGTTTCCAACAATCTAGGTGAAGGTCGGCTTTCAAACAAAATTTTCTATCAGAACTGATCATGTGGAGAGACATTCTTTCATCTGGCACAAAGGGAACGGGTTGCAGGAGAAATTTTTCTCTGGTTTCTCAGTGTGTTTCCTAGAGCCGGTTTGAACTTCCTGCAGTTTTCACTGTAAAACCGAGTTGGAGCTAGTATCTCCCCATATATATTTATGGGGTGGAGTTTGCAACTGAAAAGTAACTTTGTGTTCCCAACAAGCTAGTTGAAGGACGGCTTTAACACGCACTGATCTCTGAGAACAGAGCATGTGTAGAGACGTTCGTTCATCTAGCACAAAGTGAACGTGTTGCAGGAGACACTTTTACTCTGGTTTCTCAGTGTGTTTCCTAGAGCCGGTTTGAAGTTCCTGCAGTTTTCACTGTAAAACCGTGTTGGAGCTGGTAACTCCCCATATATATTTAAGGTTTGGAGTTTGCCACTGTAAAGTAACTTTGTGTTCGAAACAAGGTAGGTGAAGGACGGCTTTCACACACACATAATTCTCAGAACTGAGCATGTGGAGAGTCGTTCGTTCATCTAGCAGAAAGGGAACCTGTAGCAGGAAAAACTTTTACTCTGATTTCTCAGTGTGTTTCCTAGCGCCTTTTTGAAGTTCCTGGAAATTTCACTGTAAAACCGTGTTTGAGCTGGTAACTCCCCATATATATGTAAGGATTGGATTTTGCACCTGAAAAGATCCTTTTTTTCCCAACAAGCTAGGTGAAGTACGGCTTTCACACACACTTATCTCTCAGAACCAGGCATGTGGAGAGTCGTTCTTTCATCTAGTACAAAGTGAATGGGTTGCAGGTGAAATTTTTACACTGGATTCTCAGTGTGTTTCCTAGTGCCGGTTTGAAGTTCCTGCAGTTTTCACAGTAAAACCAAGTTGGATCTATTACCTCCCCATATGTATGAATGGAGTGGAGTTTGCAACTGAAAAAACTTTGTGTTTCCATCAATCTAGGTGAAGTTCGGTTTTCAAAAAAATTTTCTATCAGAACTGATCATGTGGAGAGACGTTCCTTCATCTAGCAAAAAGGGAACTGGTTGCAGGAGAAACTTTTACTCTGGTTTCTCAGTGTGTTTCCTAGAGCCGGTTTGAATTTCCTGCAGTTTTCACTGTAAAACCATGTTGGAGCTGGTAACTCCCTATATATATTTAAGGTTTGGAGTTTGCAACTGAAAAGAAACTTTGTGTTCCCAACAAGCTAGGTGAAGGACGGCTTTCACACACACATATTTCTCAGAACTGACTATGTGGAGAGTCGTTCGTTCATCTAGCACAAAGGGAACCATTTGCAGGAGAAACTTTAACTCTGATTTCTCAGTGTGTTTCCTAGCGCCGGTTTGAAGTTCCTGGAAATTTCACTGTAAAACCGTATTGGAGCTGGTAACTCCCCATATATATGTAAGGATTGGAGTTTGCAACTGAATAGATTCTTTGTTTTCCCAACAAGCTAGGTGAAGGACGGCTTTCACACACACTTATCTCTCAGAACTCAGCATGTGGAGAGACGTTCGATCATCTAGCACAAAGGGAACGGGTTGCAGGAAAAAATTTTACTCTGGCTTTCTCAGTGTGTTTCCTAGGGCCGGTTTGATGTTCCTGCAGTTTTCACGGTAAAACCGAGTTGGAGCTAGTATCTCCCCATATATATGTATGAAGTGGCGTATTCAACTGAAAAGAAACTTTGTGTTCCCAATAAGCTAAGTGAAGTACGGCTTTCACACACAACTATCTCTCAGACTGAGCATGTGGAGAGTCCTTCTTTCACCTAGCACAAATGGAACGGGTAGCAGGAGAAAATTTCTTCTCCGGATTCTCAGTGTGTATCCTAGGGCCGGTTTGAATTTCCTGCAGATTTCACTGTAAAACCGAGTTGGAGCTAGTACCTCCCCATATATATGTACGGAGTTGAGTTTGCAACTGAAAAGAAACTTTGTTTTCCAAACAAGATAGTTGAAGGTCGGCTTTCACACACACTTATACCTCAGAACTGAGCATGTGGATAGACGTTCGTTTATCTAGCACAAATGGAACGGGTTGCAGGAGAAACTTTTACTCTTGTTTCTCAGTGTGTTTCCTAGTTCCGGTTTGAAGTTCCTGCAGTTTTCACTGTGAAAGTGTTTTGGATCTGGTACCTCCCCTTATATATGTAAGGAGTGGGGTTTGCAACGGAAAAGAAACTTTGTGTTCCCAACATGCTAGGTGAAGGACGGCTTTCACACACACTTATCACTCAGAACTGAGCATGTGGAGAGTCGATCGTTCATCTAGCACAAAGGGAATGGTTTCCTGGAGAAATTTTTACTGTGGTTTCTCAGTGTGTTTTTTAGTGCCGGTTTGAAGTTCCTACAATTTTCACTGTAATACCAAGTTGGAGTTATTACCTCCCCATATATATGAATGGAGTGGGTTTTGCAACTGAAAAACTATGTGTTTCCAACAATCTAGGTGAAGGTCGGCTTTCAAACAAAATTTTCTATCAGAACTGATCATGTGGAGAGACATTCTTTCATCTGGCACAAAGGGAACGGGTTGCAGGAGAAATTTTTCTCTGGTTTCTCAGTGTGTTTCCTAGAGCCGGTTTGAACTTCCTGCAGTTTTCACTGTAAAACCGAGTTGGAGCTAGTATCTCCCCATATATATGTATGGGGTGGGGTTTGCAACTGAAAAGTAACTTTGTATTCGAATCAAGGAAGGTGAAGGACGGCTTTCACACATACATATTTCTCAGAACTGAGCATGTGGAGAGTCGTTCGTTCATCTAGCACAAAGGGAACCTGTTGCAGGAAAAACTTTTACTGTGATTTCTCAGTGTGTTTCCTAGCGCCTTTTTGAAGTTCCTGGAAATTTCACTGTAAAACCGTGTTGGAGCTGGTAACTCCCCATATATATGTAAGGATTGGATTTTGCACCTGAAAAGATACTTTGTTTTCCCAACAAGCTAGGTGAAGTACGGCTTTCACACCCACTTATCTCTCAGAACCAGGCATGTGGAGAGTCGTTCTTTCATCTAGTACAAAGTGAATGGGTTGCAGGTGAAATTTTTACACTGGTTTCTCAGTGTGTTTCCTAGTGCCGGTTTGAAGTTCCTGCAGTTTTCACTGTAAAACCGAGTTGGAGCTAGTATCTCCCCATATATATGTATGGAGTGTAGTTTGCAACTGAAAAGTAACTTTGTGTTCCCAACAAGCTAGTTGAAGGACGGCTTTAACACACATTGATCTCTGAGATTTGAGCATGTGTAGAGACGTTCGTTCATCTAGCACAAAGTGAACGTGTTGCAGGAGACACTTTTACTCTGGTTTCTCAGTGTGTTTCCTAGCGCCGGTTTGAATTTCCTGGAAATTTCACTGTAAAACCGAGTTGGAGCTAGTATCTCCTATATATATGAATGGACTGGAGTTTGCAACTGAATAGAAACTTTGTGTTCCCAACAAGCTAGGTGAAGGACGGCTTTCAAACACACTGTTCTCTGAGAACAGAGCATGTGGAGAGTCATTCGTTCATCTAGCACAAAGTGAACGGTTTGCAGGAGACACTTTTACTCTGGTTTCTCAGTGTGTTTCCTAGAGCCGGTTTGAACTTCCTGCAGTTTTCACTGTAAAACCGTGTTGGATCTGGTAACTCCCCATATATATTTAAGGTTTGGAATTTGCAACTGCAAAGAAACTTTGTGTCCCAACAAGCTAGGTGAAGGACGGCTTTCACACACACTTATCTCTCCGAACTCAGCATGTGGAGAGACGTTCGATCATCTAGCACAAAGGGAACCGGTTGCTGGAGAAACTTTTACTCTGATTTCTCAGTGTGTTTCCTAGCGCCGGTTTGAAGTTCCAGGAAATTTCACTGTAAAACCGTGTTGGAGCTTGTAACTCCCCATATATATGTAAGGATTGGATTTTCAACTGAATAGATACTTTGTTTTCCCAACAAGCTAGGTGAAGGACAGCTTTCACACACACTAATCTCTCAGAACTCAGCATGTGGAGAGACGTTCGATCATCTAGCACAAAGGGAATGGGTTGCAGGAAAAACTTTTACTCTGGCTTTCTCAGTGTGTTTCCTAGTGCCGGTTTGAAGTTCCTGCAGATTTCACTGTAAAGCCGAGTTGGAGCTAGTACCTCCCCATATATATGTACGGAGTGCAGTTTGCAACTGAAAAAACTTTGTGTTTCCAACAATCTAGGTGAAGGACTGCTTTCACACACACAGATTTGTGAGAACTGTGCATGTGGAGAGTCGTTTGTTCATCTAGCACAAAGTGAACGGGTTGCAGGAGAAACTTTTACTCTGGCATTCTCAGTGTGTTTCCTAGTGCCAGTTTGATGTTCCTGATGTTTTCAAGGTAAAACAGAGATGGAGCTTGTACCTCCCTATATATGTATGGAGTGGCGTATGCAAATGAAAAGAAACTTTGGGTTCCCAATAAGCTAAGTGAAGTAGAGTTTTCACACACAATTATCTCTCAGAACTGAGCATGTGGATAGACGTTCGTTCATCAAGCACAAAGGGAACGGGTAGAAGGAGAAAGTTTTACTCTGGTTTCTCAGTGTGTTTCCTAGTGCAGGTTTGAAATTCCTGCAGAATTCACTGTGAATCCGAGTTGGAGCTAGTACCTCCCCATATATATGTACGGAGTGGAGTTTGCAACTGAAAAGAATCTTAGTTTTCCAAACAAGATATTTGAAGTTCGGCTTTCACTCACACTTATCCCTCAGAACTGAGCATGTGGAGAGACGTTCGTTCATCTAGTACAATGGGAATGGGTTGCAGGGTAAGTTTTTACTTTGGATTCTCAGTGTGTTTCCTAGTGCCGGTTTGAATTTCCTGCAGTTTTCACTATAAAACCGATTTGGAGCTAGTACCTCCCCATATATATGTATGGAGTGGAGTTTGCAACTGAAAAGAAACTTTGAGTTCCCAACAAGCTAGTTGAAGGACGGCTTTCACACACACTTATCTCTCAGAAATGAGCATGTGGAGAGACGTAGGTTCCTCTAGCACAAAGGGAACGGTTTGCAAGAGAAACTTTTACTCTGTTTTCCCAGTGCTTTTCCAAGTGTCTGTTTGAAGTTCCTGCAGTTTTCACTATAAAACGGAGTTGGAGCTAGTACCAACCCATATATATGTATGGAGTGGGGTTTGCAACTGAAAAGAAACTTTGAGTTCAGAACAAGCTAGGTGAAGGTCGGCTTTCACACACACTTATCACTCAGAACTGAGCATGTGGAGAGTCTTTCGTTCATCTAGCACAAAGGGAATGGGTTGCAGGAGAAATTTTTACTGTGGTTTCTCAGTGTGTTTCTTAGTGCCGGTTTGAAGTTCCTACAGTTTTCATTGTAAAACCGAGTTGGAGCTATTACCTCCCCATATATATGTATGGAGTGGAGTTTGCAACTGAAAAAACTTTGTGTTTCCAACAATCTAGATGAAGGTCGGCTTTCAAACAAACTTTTCTATCAGAACTGTTCATGTGGAGAGACATTCGTTCATCTAGCACAAACGGAATGGGTTGCAGGACAAACATTTACTCTGGTTTCTCAGTGTGTTTCCTATTGCCAGTTTGAAGTTCCTGCAGTTTTCACTGTGATACCGTGTTGGATCTGGTACCTCCCCATATATATGTAAGGATTGGCGTTTGCAACTGAAAAGAAACTTTGTGTTCCCAATAAGATAGGTGAATTTTGGCTTTACACACAATTATCCCTCAGAACTGAGCATGTGGAGAGACGTTCGTTCATCTAGCACAAAGGGAACGGGTTGCAGGAGTTATGTTTACTCTGGTTTCTCAGTGTTTTTCCAAATGCCGGTTTGATCTTCTTGCAGTTATCACTGTAAAACCGAGTTGGAGCCATTACATCCCCATATATATATTTGAAATGGAGTTTGCACCTGAAAGGAAACTTTGTGTTCCCAATAAGCTATGTGAAGGACGGCTTTCACACACAATTATCTCTCAGAACTGAGCATGTGTAGAGACGTTGGTTCATCTAGCACAAAGGGAACGGTTTGCAAGTGAAACTTTTACTCTGGTTTCCCAGTGCTTTTCCAAGTGCCTGTTTGAAGTTCCTGCAGTTTTCACTATAAAACGGAGTTGGAGGTATTACCACCCCATATATATGTATGGAGTGGGGTTTGCAACTGAAAAGAAACTTTGAGTTCAGAACAAGCTAGGTGAAGATCGGCTTTCACACACACTTACATTTCAGAACTGAGCATGTGGAGAGACTTTCGTTCATCTAGCACAAAGTGAAGGGGTTGCAGGAGAAACTTTTACTCTGGCTTTCTCAGTGTGTTTCCTAGTGCCGGTTTGATGTTCCTGCTGTTTTCAAGGTAAAAGAGTGTAGGAGCTTGTATCTCCCCATATATATATATGGAGTGGTGTATGCTACTGAAAGGAAACTGTGTGTTCCCAATAAGCTAATTGAAATAGAGCTTTCACACACAATTATCTCTCAGAACTAAGCATGTGGAGTGTCCTTCGTTCATCTAGCACAATGGGAACGGGTAGCAGGGGAAAGTTTTACTCTGGATTCTCAGTGTGTTTCCTAGTGCCGGTTTGAAATTCCTGCAGATTTCACTGTAAAACGGAGTTGGAGCTAGTACCTCCCCATATATATTTACGGAGTGTAGTTTGCAAGTGAAAAAAACTTTGTGTTTCCAACAATCTAGGTGAAGGTCGGTTTCAAAACAAAATTTTCTATCAGAACTGATCATGTGGAGAGACATTCTTTCATCTGGCACAAAGGGAATGGATTGCAGGAGAAATTTATCTCTGGTTTCTCAGTGTGTTTCCTAGAGCCGGTTTGAACTTCCTGCAGTTTTCACTGTAAAACCGAGTTAGAGCTAGTATCTCCCCATATATATGTATGGAGTGGAGTTTGCAACAGAAAAGTAACTTTGTGTTCCCAACAAGCTAGTTGAAGGACGGCTTTAACACACACTGATCTCTGAGAACAGAGCATGTGTAGAGACGTTCTTTCATCTAGCACAAAGTGAACGTGTTGCAGGAGACACTTTTACTCTTGTTTCTCAGTGTGTTTCCTACAGCCGGTTTGAAGTTCCTGCAGATTTCACTGTAAAACCGAGTTGGAGCTAGTACCTCCCCATATATATTTATGGAGTGTAGTTTGCAACTGAAAAAACTTTGTGTTTCCAACAATCTAGGTGAAAGACGGCTTTCACACACACAGATCTGTGAGAACTGAGCATGTGGAGAGTCGTTCGTTCATCTAGCACAAAGTGAACGTGTTGCAGGAGGCACTTTTACTCTGGTTTCTCAGGGTGTTTCCTAGAGCCGGATTGAACTTCCTGCAGTTATCACTGTAAAACCGTGTTGGAGCTGATAACTCCCCATATATATTTAAGGTTTGGAGTTTGCAACTGAAAAGAAATTTTGTGTCCCAACAAGCTAGGTGAAGGACAGCTTTCACACACTGATATATCTCAGAACTTAGCATTTGGAGAGTCGTTCGTTCATCTAGCACAAAGGGATCCGGTTGCAGGAGAAACTTTAACTCTGATTTCTCAGTGTGTTTCCTAGCGCCGGTTTGAAGTTCCTGGAGATTTCACTGTAAAATCTTGTTGGAGCTGGTAACTCCCAATATATATGTAAGGATTGGAGTTTGCAACTGAAAAGAACCTTTCTTTTCCCAACAAGCTAGGTGAAGGACGGCTTTCACACACACTTATCTCTCAGAACTCAACATGTGGAGAGTCGTTCGTTCATCTAGTACAAAGGGAATGGGTTGCAGGGTAAGTTTTTACTCTGGATTCTCAGTGTGTTTCCTAGTGCCGGTTTGAATTTCCTGCAGTTTTCACTATAAAACCGAGTTGGAGCTAGTACCTCCCCATATATATGTATGGAGTGGAGTTTGCAACTGAAAAGAAACTTTGAGTTCCCAACAAGCTAGTTGAAGGACGGCTTTCACACACACTTATCTCTCAGAAATGAGCATGTGGAGAGACGTAGGTTCCTCTAGCACAAATGGAACGGTTTGCAAGAGAAACTTTTACTCTGTTTTCCCAGTGCTTTTCCAAGTGTCTGTTTGAAGTTCCTGCAGTTTTCACTATAAAACGGAGTTGGAGCTACTACCAACCCATATATATGTATGGAGTGGGGTTTGCAACTGAAAAGAAACTTTGAGTTCAGAACAAGCTAGGTGAAGGTCGGCTTTCACACACACTTATCACTCAGAACTGAGCATGTGGAGAGTCGTTCGTTCATCTAGCACAAAGGGAATGGGTTGCAGGAGAAATTTTTACTGTGGTTTCTCAGTGTGTTTCTTAGTGCCGGTTTGAAGTTCCTACAGTTTTCATTGTAAAACCGAGTTGGAGCTATTACCTCCCCATATATATGTATGGAGTGGAGTTTGCAACTGAAAAAACTTTGTGTTTCCAACAATCTAGGTGAAGGTCGGCTTTCAAACAAACTTTTCTATCAGAACTGTTCATGTGGAGAGACATTCGTTCATCTAGCACAAAGGGAACGGGTTGCAGGAGAAACTTTTACTCTGGTTTCTCAGTGTGTTTCCTAGAGCCGGTATGAACTTCCTGCAGTTTTCACTGTAAAACCATGTTGGAGCTTTTAACTCCCAATATATATTTAAGGTTTGGAGTTTGCAACTGAAAAGGAACTTTGTGTCCCAAAAAGCTAGGTGAAGGACGGCTTTCACACACACTTATCTCTCAGAACTCAGCATGTGGAGAGTCGTTCGTTCATCTAGCACAAACGGAACCGTTTGCAGGAGAAACTTTTACTCTGATTTCTCAGTGTGTTTCCTAGCGCCGGTTTGAAGTTCCTGGAAATTTCACTGTAAAACCGAGTTCAAACTAGTACCTACCCATATATATGTACGGAGTGGAGTTTGCAACTGAAAAAAACTTTGTGTTTCCAACAATCTAGGTGAAGGACTGCTTTCACACACTCAGATCTGTGAGAACTGAGCATGTGGAGAGTCGTTCGTTCATCTAGAACAAAGTGAACGGGTGGCAGGAGACACTTTTACTCTGGTTTCTCAGGGTGTTTCCTAGAGCCGGATTGAACTTCCTGCAGTTATCACTGTAAAACCGTGTTGGAGCTGATAACTCCCCATATATATTTAAGGTTTGAGTTTGCAACTGAAAAGAATCTTTGTGTCCCAACAAGCTAGGTGAAGGACGGCTTTCACACACTGATATATCTCAGAACTGAGCATGTGGAGAGTCGTTCGTTCATCTAGCACAAACGGAACGGGTTGCAGGAGAAATTTTTACTCTGGTTTCTCAGTGTGTTTCCTATTGCCGGTTTGATGTTCCTGCAGTTTTCACTGTGATATCGTGTTGGATCTGTTACCTCCCCATATATATGTAAGGATTGGAATTTGCAACTGAAAGAAACTTTGTGTTCCCAACAAGCTAGGTAAAGGACGGCTTTCACACAAAATTATCTATCAGAACTGAGCATGTGGTGAGTCGTTCGTTCATCTAGCACAAAGGGAATGGGTTGCAGGAGAAATTTTTACTGTGGTTTCTCAGTGTGTTTCCTAGTGCCGGTTAGAAGTTCCTGCAGTTTTCACTTTAAAACCGAGTTGGAGGTATTACCTCCCCATATACATGTATGGAGTGGAGTTTGCAACTGAAAAAAACATTGTGTTTCCAACAATCAAGGTGAAGGACGGCTTTCAAACAAACTTTGTATCAGAACTGAGCATGTGGAGAGAAGTTCGTTCATCCAGCACCAAGGGAACGGGTTGCAGGAGAATCTTTTACTCTGGCTTTCTCAGTGTGTTTCCTAGTGCCGGTTTGATGTTCCTGCTGTTTTCAAGGTAAAACATAGTTGGAGCTTGTACCTCCCCATATATATGTATGGAGAGGCGTATGCAAATGAAAAGAAACTTTGTGTTCCCAATAAGCTAAGTGAATTAGAGAATTCATACACAATTATCTCTCAGAACTGAGCATGTGGAGTGTCCTTCGTTCATCTAGCACAAAGGGAACGGGTAGCAGGAGAAAGTTTTACTCTGGTTTCTCAGTGTGTTTCCTAGTGCAGCTTTGAAATTCCTGCAGATTACACTGTGAAACCGAGTTGGAGCTAGTACCTCCCCATATATATGTACGGAGTGGAGTTTGGAACTGAAAAGAAACTTTGTTTCCAAACAAGATATTTGAAGTTCGGCTTTCACTCACACTTATCCCTCAGAACTGAGCATGTGGAGAGACGTTCGTTCATCTAGCACAAACGGAACGGGTTGCAGGACAAACTTTTCTCTGGTTTCTCAGTGTGTTTCTTATTGCCGGTTTGAAGTTCCTGCAGTTTTCACTGTGATACCGATTTGGATCTGGTACCTCCCCATATATATGTAAGGATTGGAGTTTGCAACTGAAAAGAAACTTCCTTTTCCCAACAAGCTAGGTGAAGGACGGCTTTCACACACATTTATCTCTCAGAACTCAGCATGTGGAGAGTCGTTCGTTCATCTAGTACAAAGGGAATGGGTTGCAGGGGAAATTTTTACTCTGGATTCTCAGTGTGTTTCCTAGTGCCGGTTTGAATTTCCTGCAGTTTTCAGTATAAAACCGAGTTGGAGCTAGTACCTCCCCATATATATGTATGGAGTGGAGTTTGCAACTGAAAAGAAACTTTGTGTTCCCAACAAGATAGGTGAATTTTGGCTTTACACACAATTATCCCTCAGAACTGAGCATGTGGAGAGACGTTCGTTCATCTAGCACAAAGGGAACGGGTTGCAGGAGTTATGTTTACTCTGGTTTCTCAGTGTTTTTCCAAATGCCGTTTTGATCTTCCTGCAGTTATCACTGTAAAACCGAGTTGGAGCTATTACATCCCCATATATATATTTGAAATGGAGTTTGCACCTGAAAGGAAACTTTGTGTTCCCAATAAGCTATGTGAAGGAAGGCTTTCACACACAATTATCTCTCAGATCTGAGCATGTGGAGAGACGTTGGTTCATCTTGCACAAAGGGAACGGTTAGCAAGGGAAACTTTTACTCTGGTTTCCCAGTGCTTTTCCAAGTGCCTGTTTGAAGTTCCTGCTGTTTTCACTATAAAACGGAGTTGGAGCTATTACCACCCCATATATATGTATGGAGTGGGGTTTGCAACTGAAAAGAAACTATGAGTTCAGAACAAGATAGGTGAAGATCGGCTTTCACACACACTTACATTTCAGAACTGAGCATGTGGAGAGACGTTCGTTCATCTAGCACAAAGGGAACGGGTTGCAGGAGAAACTTTTACTCTGGCTTTCTCAGTGTGTTTCCTAGTGCCGGTTTGATGTTCCTGCTGTTTTCATGGTAAAACAGTGTAGGAGCTTGTATCTCCCCATATATATGTATAGAGTGGCGTATGCAACTAAAAAGAATCTTTGTGTTCCCAATAAGCTAAGTGAAATAGAGCTTTCACACACAATTATCTCTCAGAACTGAGCATGTGGAGTGTCCTTCGTTCATCTAGCTCAAAGGGAACGGGTAGCAGGGGAAAGTTTTACTCTGGATTCTCAGTCTGTTTCCTAGTGCCGGTTTGAAGTTCCTGCAGTTTTCACTGTAAAACCGAGTTGGAGCTAGTACCTCCCCATATATATGTATGGAGATGAATTAGCAATTGAAAAGAAACTTTGTGTTCCCAACAAGCTATGTGAAGGACGGCTTTCACACACACTTATCTCTCAGAACTGAGCATGTGGAGAGACGTTCGTTCATCTAGCACAAAGGGAACGGTTTGCAGTAGAAACTTTTACTCTGGTTTCTCAGTCTGTTTCCTAGTGCCGGTATGAAGTTCCTGCAGTTTTCACTGTAAAACTGAGGTGGAGCTCGTACCTCCCCATATATATTTACGGAGTGGAGTTTGCAACTGAAAAGAAATTTTGTGTTAGCAACAAGTTAGGTGAAGGACGGCTTTCACACACACTTATCTCTCAGAACTGAGCATGTGGAGAGACGTTCCTTCATTTAGCACAATGGGAACGGGTTGCAGGAGAAACTTTTACTCTGGTTTCTCAGTCTGTTTACAAGTGCCGGTTTGAAGTTCCTGCAGATTTCACTGTAAAACCGATTTGGAGCTTGTACCTCCCCATATATATGTGTGGAGTGGAGTTTGCATCTGAAAAGAAACTTTGTGTTCAAAACAAGCTAGTTGAAGGACGGCTTTCACACACACTTATCTCTCAGAATTGAGCATGTGGATAGACGTTCGTTCATCTAGCACAAAGGGAACGGGTTGCAGGAGAAACTTTACTCTGGTTTCTCAGACTGTTTCCTAGTGCCGGTTTGAAGTTCCTGCAGTTTTCACTGTAAAATAGAGTTGGAATTTGTACCTCCCCATATATATGTATGGATTGGAGATTGCAAGTGAAAAGGAACTTTGTGTTCCAAAGAAGCTAGATGAATGACGGCTTTCACATACACTTATCTCTCAGTACTGAGCATGTGGAGAGACGTTCGTTCATCTAGCACAAAGGGAACGGTTTGCAGGAGAAACTTTTACTCTGGGTTCTCTGTCTGTTTCCTAGTGCCTGTTTGCAGTACCTGCAGTTTTCACTGTAAAACCAAGTTGGAGCTAGTACCTCCCCATATATATGTATGGAGTGGAGTTTGCAACTGAAAAGAAATTTTGTGTTCCCAACAAGCTAGGTGAAGGAAGGCTTTCACACACACTTATCTCTCAGAACTGAGCATGTGGAGAGACGTTCGTTCATTTAGCACAAAGGGAACGGGTTGCAGGAGGAACTTTTACTCTGGTTTCTCAGTCAGTTTCCTAGTGCCGGTTGGAAGTTCCTGCAGTTTTCACTGTAAAACCGAGTTGGAGCTTGTTCCTCCCCATATATATATATGGAGTCGAGTATGCAAGTGAAAAAAACTTTGTGTTCCCAACAAGCTAGGTGAAGGACGGCTTTCACACACACTTATCTCTCAGAACTGAGCATGTGGAGAGACGTTCGTTCATCTAGCACAAAGGAACTGGTTGTAGGAGGCACTTTTACTCTGGTTTCTCAGTTTGTTTCTTAGTGCCGGTTTGAAGTTCCTGCAGTTTTCACTGTAAAACCGAGTTGGAGCTAGTACCACCCCATATATATGTATGGATTGGAGATAGCAAGTGAAAAGGAACTTTGTGTTCCAAAGAAGCTAGATGAATGACGGCTTTCACATACACTTATCTCTCAGTACTGAGCATGTGGAGAGACGTTCGTTCATCTAGCACAAAGGGAACGGTTTGCAGGAGAAACTTTTACTCTGGGTTCTCAGTCTTTTTCCGAGTGCCTGTTTGCAGTTCATGCAGTTTTCACTGTAAAACCAAGTTGGAGCTAGTACCTCCCCATATATATGTATGGAGTGGAGTTTGAAAATGAAAAGAATCTTTGTGTTCCCAACAAGCTAGGTGAATGACGGCTTTCACACAAATTTATCTCTCAGAACTGAGCATGTGGAGAGACGTTCACTCATCTAGCACAATGGGAACGGGTTGCAGGAGAAACTTTTACTCTGGTATCTCAGTCTGTTTCCTAGTGCCTGTTTGAAGTTCCTGCAGTTTTCACTGTAAAACCGAGTTGGAGCACGTACCTCCCCATATATATGTATGGAGTGGAGTTTGCAACTGAAAAGAAATTTTGTGTTCCCAACAAGCTAGATGAAGGACGGCTTTCACACACACTTATCTCTCAGAACTGAGCATGTGGAGAGACGTTCGTTCATCTAGCACAAAGGGAACGGGTTGCAGGAGAAACTTTTGCTCTGGTTTCTCAGTCTGTTTCCTAGTGCCGGTATGAAGTTCCTGCAGTTTTCACTGTAAAACCGAGTTGGAGCTAGTACCTCCCGATATATATGTATGGAGTGGAGTTTGCAACTGAAAAGAAACTTTGTGTTCCCAACAAGCTAGTTGAAGGACGGCTTTCACACACACTTATCTCTCAGAACTGAGCATGTGGAGAGACGTTCGTTCATCTAGCACAAAGGGAACGGTTTGCAAATGAAACTTTTACTCTGGTTTCCCAGTGCTTTTCCAAGTGCATGTTTGAAGTTCCTGCAGTTTTCACTATAAAACGGAGTTGGAGGTATTACCACCCCATATATATGTATGGAGTGGGGTTTGCAACTGAAAAGAAACTTTGAGTTCAGAACAAGCTAGGTGAAGATCGGCTTTCACACACACTTACATTTCAGAACTGAGCATGTGGAGAGACTTTCGTTCATCTAGCACAAAGGGAACGGGTTGCAGGAGAAACTTTTACTCTGGCTTTCTCAGTGTGTTTCCTAGTGCCGGTTTGATGTTCCTGCTGTTTTCAAGGTAAAAGAGTGTAGGAGCTTGTATCTCCCCATATATATTTATGGAGTGGTGTATGCTACTGAAAGGAAACTGTGTGTTCCCAATAAGCTAATTGAAATAGAGCTTTCACACACAATTATCTCTCAGAACTAAGCATGTGGAGTGTCCTTCGTTCATCTAGCACAATGGGAACGGGTAGCAGGGGAAAGTTTTACTCTGGATTCTCAGTGTGTTTCCTAGTGCCGGTTTGAAATTCCTGCAGATTTCACTGTAAAACGGAGTTGGAGCTAGTACCTCCCCATATATATTTACGGAGTGTAGTTTGCAAGTGAAAAAAACTTTGTGTTTCCAACAATCTAGGTGAAGGTCGGTTTCAAAACAAAATTTTCTATCAGAACTGATCATGTGGAGAGACATTCTTTCATCTGGCACAAAGGGAATGGATTGCAGGAGAAATTTATCTCTGGTTTCTCAGTGTGTTTCCTAGAGCCGGTTTGAACTTCCTGCAGTTTTCACTGTAAAACCGAGTTAGAGCTAGTGTCTCCCCATATATATGTATGGAGTGGAGTTTGCAACAGAAAAGTAACTTTGTGTTCCCAACAAGCTAGTTGAAGGACGGCTTTAACACACACTGATCTCTGAGAACAGAGCATGTGTAGAGACGTTCTTTCATCTAGCACAAAGTGAACGTGTTGCAGGAGACACTTTTACTCTTGTTTCTCAGTGTGTTTCCTACAGCCGGTTTGAAGTTCCTGCAGATTTCACTGTAAAACCGAGTTGGAGCTAGTACCTCCCCATATATATTTATGGAGTGTAGATTGCAACTGAAAAAACTTTGTGTTTCCAACAATCTAGGTGAAAGACGGCTTTCACACACACAGATCTGTGAGAACTGAGCATGTGGAGAGTCGTTCGTTCATCTAGCACAAAGTGAACGTGTTGCAGGAGGCACTTTTACTCTGGTTTCTCAGGGTGTTTCCTAGAGCCGGATTGAACTTCCTGCAGTTATCACTGTAAAACCGTGTTGGAGCTGATAACTCCCCATATATATTTAAGGTTTGGAGTTTGCAACTGAAAAGAAATTTTGTGTCCCAACAAGCTAGGTGAAGGACAGCTTTCACACACTGATATATCTCAGAACTTAGCATTTGGAGAGTCGTTCGTTCATCTAGCACAAAGGGATCCGGTTGCAGGAGAAACTTTAACTCTGATTTCTCAGTGTGTTTCCTAGCGCCGGTTTGAAGTTCCTGGAGATTTCACTGTAAAATCTTGTTGGAGCTGGTAACTCCCAATATATATGTAAGGATTGGAGTTTGCAACTGAAAAGAACCTTTCTTTTCCCAACAAGCTAGGTGAAGGACGGCTTTCACACACACTTATCTCTCAGAACTCAACATGTGGAGAGTCGTTCGTTCATCTAGTACAAAGGGAATGGGTTGCAGGGTAAGTTTTTACTCTGGATTCTCAGTGTGTTTCCTAGTGCCGGTTTGAATTTCCTGCAGTTTTCACTATAAAACCGAGTTGGAGCTAGTACCTCCCCATATATATGTATGGAGTGGAGTTTGCAACTGAAAAGAAACTTTGAGTTCCCAACAAGCTAGTTGAAGGACGGCTTTCACACACACTTATCTCTCAGAAATGAGCATGTGGAGAGACGTAGGTTCCTCTAGCACAAATGGAACGGTTTGCAAGAGAAACTTTTACTCTGTTTTCCCAGTGCTTTTCCAAGTGTCTGTTTGAAGTTCCTGCAGTTTTCACTATAAAACGGAGTTGGAGCTACTACCAACCCATATATATGTATGGAGTGGGGTTTGCAACTGAAAAGAAACTTTGAGTTCAGAACAAGCTAGGTGAAGGTCGGCTTTCACACACACTTATCACTCAGAACTGAGCATGTGGAGAGTCGTTCGTTCATCTAGCACAAAGGGAATGGGTTGCAGGAGAAATTTTTACTGTGGTTTCTCAGTGTGTTTCTTAGTGCCGGTTTGAAGTTCCTACAGTTTTCATTGTAAAACCGAGTTGGAGCTATTACCTCCCCATATATATGTATGGAGTGGAGTTTGCAACTGAAAAAACTTTGTGTTTCCAACAATCTAGGTGAAGGTCGGCTTTCAAACAAACTTTTCTATCAGAACTGTTCATGTGGAGAGACATTCGTTCATCTAGCACAAAGGGAACGGGTTGCAGGAGAAACTTTTACTCTGGTTTCTCAGTGTGTTTCCTAGAGCCGGTTTGAACTTCCTGCAGTTTTCACTGTAAAACCATGTTGGAGCTTTTAACTCCCAATATATATTTAAGGTTTGGAGTTTGCAACTGAAAAGGAACTTTGTGTCCCAAAAAGCTAGGTGAAGGACGGCTTTCACACACACTTATCTCTCAGAACTCAGCATGTGGAGAGTCGTTCGTTCATCTAGCACAAACGGAACCGTTTGCAGGAGAAACTTTTACTCTGATTTCTCAGTGTGTTTCCTAGCGCCGGTTTGAAGTTCCTGGAAATTTCACTGTAAAACCGAGTTCAAACTAGTACCTACCCATATATATGTACGGAGTGGAGTTTGCAACTGAAAAAAACTTTGTGTTTCCAACAATCTAGGTGAAGGACTGCTTTCACACACTCAAATCTGTGAGAACTGAGCATGTGGAGAGTCGTTCGTTCATCTAGAACAAAGTGAACGGGTGGCAGGAGACACTTTTACTCTGGTTTCTCAGGGTGTTTCCTA
The DNA here is from genome assembly GCF_048773025.1 of Camelus bactrianus. Lineage (NCBI taxonomy): Eukaryota > Metazoa > Chordata > Mammalia > Artiodactyla > Camelidae > Camelus > Camelus bactrianus. The sequence continues at coordinate 6,186,539 of NW_027413945.1, forward strand.
GAGCCGGATTGAACTTCCTGCAGTTATCACTGTAAAACCGTGTTGGAGCTGATAACTCCCCATATATATTTAAGGTTTGAGTTTGCAACTGAAAAGAATCTTTGTGTCCCAACAAGCTAGGTGAAGGACGGCTTTCACACACTGATATATCTCAGAACTGAGCATGTGGAGAGTCGTTCGTTCATCTAGCACAAACGGAACGGGTTGCAGGAGAAATTTTTACTCTGGTTTCTCAGTGTGTTTCCTATTGCCGGTTTGATGTTCCTGCAGTTTTCACTGTGATATCGTGTTGGATCTGTTACCTCCCCATATATATGTAAGGATTGGAATTTGCAACTGAAAGAAACTTTGTGTTCCCAACAAGCTAGGTAAAGGACGGCTTTCACACAAAATTATCTATCAGAACTGAGCATGTGGTGAGTCGTTCGTTCATCTAGCACAAAGGGAATGGGTTGCAGGAGAAATTTTTACTGTGGTTTCTCAGTGTGTTTCCTAGTGCCGGTTAGAAGTTCCTGCAGTTTTCACTTTAAAACCGAGTTGGAGGTATTACCTCCCCATATACATGTATGGAGTGGAGTTTGCAACTGAAAAAAACATTGTGTTTCCAACAATCAAGGTGAAGGACAGCTTTCAAACAAACTTTGTATCAGAACTGAGCATGTGGAGAGAAGTTCGTTCATCCAGCACCAAGGGAACGGGTTGCAGGAGAATCTTTTACTCTGGCTTTCTCAGTGTGTTTCCTAGTGCCGGTTTGATGTTCCTGCTGTTTTCAAGGTAAAACATAGTTGTAGCTTGCACCTCCCCATATATATTTATGGAGAGGCGTATGCAAATGAAAAGAAACTTTGTGTTCCCAATAAGCTAAGTGAATTAGAGAATTCATACACAATTATCTCTCAGAACTGAGCATGTGGAGTGTCCTTCGTTCATCTAGCACAAAGGGAACGGGTAGCAGGAGAAAGTTTTACTCTGGTTTCTCAGTGTGTTTCCTAGTGCAGCTTTGAAATTCCTGCAGATTACACTGTGAAACCGAGTTGGAGCTAGTACCTCCCCATATATATGTACGGAGTGGAGTTTGCAACTGAAAAGAAACTTTGTTTCCAAACAAGATATTTGAAGTTCGGCTTTCACTCACACTTATCCCTCAGAACTGAGCATGTGGAGAGACGTTCGTTCATCTAGCACAAACGGAACGGGTTGCAGGACAAACTTTTCTCTGGTTTCTCAGTGTGTTTCTTATTGCCGGTTTGAAGTTCCTGCAGTTTTCACTGTGATACCGATTTGGATCTGGTACCTCCCCATATATATGTAAGGATTGGAGTTTGCAACTGAAAAGAAACTTCCTTTTCCCAACAAGCTAGGTGAAGGACGGCTTTCACACACATTTATCTCTCAGAACTCAGCATGTGGAGAGTCGTTCGTTCATCTAGTACAAAGGGAATGGGTTGCAGGGGAAATTTTTACTCTGGATTCTCAGTGTGTTTCCTAGTGCCGGTTTGAATTTCCTGCAGTTTTCAGTATAAAACCGAGTTGGAGCTAGTACCTCCCCATATATATGTATGGAGTGGAGTTTGCAACTGAAAAGAAACTTTGTGTTCCCAACAAGATAGGTGAATTTTGGCTTTACACACAATTATCCCTCAGAACTGAGCATGTGGAGAGACGTTCGTTCATCTAGCACAAAGGGAACGGGTTGCAGGAGTTATGTTTACTCTGGTTTCTCAGTGTTTTTCCAAATGCCGTTTTGATCTTCCTGCAGTTATCACTGTAAAACCGAGTTGGAGCTATTACATCCCCATATATATATTTGAAATGGAGTTTGCACCTGAAAGGAAACTTTGTGTTCCCAATAAGCTATGTGAAGGACGGCTTTCACACACAATTATCTCTCAGATCTGAGCATGTGGAGAGACGTTGGTTCATCTTGCACAAAGGGAACGGTTAGCAAGGGAAACTTTTACTCTGGTTTCCCAGTGCTTTTCCAAGTGCATGTTTGAAGTTCCTGCTGTTTTCACTATAAAACGGAGTTGGAGCTATTACCACCCCATATATATGTATGGAGTGGGGTTTGCAACTGAAAAGAAACTATGAGTTCAGAACAAGATAGGTGAAGATCGGCTTTCACACACACTTACATTTCAGAACTGAGCATGTGGAGAGACGTTCGTTCATCTAGCACAAAGGGAATGGGTTGCAGGAGAAACTTTTACTCTGGCTTTCTCAGTGTGTTTCCTAGTGCCGGTTTGATGTTCCTGCTGTTTTCATGGTAAAACAGTGTAGGAGCTTGTATCTCCCCATATATATGTATAGAGTGGCGTATGCAACTAAAAAGAATCTTTGTGTTCCCAATAAGCTAAGTGAAACAGAGCTTTCACACACAATTATCTCTCAGAACTGAGCATGTGGAGTGTCCTTCGTTCATCTAGCACAAAGGAACTGGTTGTAGGAGGCACTTTTACTCTGGTTTCTCAGTTTGTTTCTTAGTGCCGGTTTGAAGTTCCTGCAGTTTTCACTGTAAAACCGAGTTGGAGCTAGTACCACCCCATATATATGTATGGATTGGAGATAGCAAGTGAAAAGGAACTTTGTGTTCCAAAGAAGCTAGATGAATGACGGCTTTCACATACACTTATCTCTCAGTACTGAGCATGTGGAGAGACGTTCGTTCATCTAGCACAAAGGGAACGGTTTGCAGGAGAAACTTTTACTCTGGGTTCTCAGTCTGTTTCCGAGTGCCTGTTTGCAGTTCATGCAGTTTTCACTGTAAAACCAAGTTGGAGCTAGTACCTCCCCATATATATGTATGGAGTGGAGTTTGAAAATGAAAAGGAACTTTGTGTTCCCAACAAGATAGGTGAAAGACGGCTTTCACACACACTTAACTCTCAGAACTGAGCATGTGGAGAGACGTCCGTTCATCTAGCACAAAGGGAACGGGTTGCAGGAGAAACTTTTACTCTGGTTTCTCAGTCTGTTTCCTAGTGCCGGTTTGAAGTTCCTGCAGTTTTCACTGTAAAATCGAGTTGGAGCTAGTTCCTCCCCATATATATGTATGGAATGGAGTTTGCAACTGAAAAGAAACTTTGTGTTCCCAACAAGCTATGTGAAGGACGGCTTTCACACACACTTATCTCTCAGAACTGAGCATGTGGAGAGACGTTCATTCATCTAGCACAAAGGGAACGGGTTGCAGGGAAACTTTTACTCTGGTTTCTCAGTTTTTTTCCTAGTGCCGGTTGGAAGTTCCTGCAGTTTTCACTGTAAAACCGAGTTGGAGTTAGTACCTCCCCATATAAATGTATGGAGTGGAGTTTGCAACTGAAAAGAAACTTTGTGTTCCCAACAAGCAAGGTTAAGGACGGCTCTCACACACACTTATCTCTCAGAACTGAGCATGTGGAGAGACGTTCGTTCATCTAGCACAAAGGGAACGGTTTGCAGGAGAAACTTTTACTCTGGGTTCTCAGTCTGTTTCCTAGTGCCTGTTTGCAGTTCCTGCAGTTTTCACTGTAAAACCGAGTTGGAGCTAGTACCTCCCCATATATATGTATGGAGTGGAGTTTGAAAATGAAAAGAAACTTTGTGTTCCCAACAAGCTAGGTGAAGGACGGCTTTCACACACACTTATCTCTCAGAACTGAGCATGTGGAGAGACGACCGTTCATCTAGCACAAAGGGAACGGGTTGCAGGAGAAACTTTTACTCTGGTTTCTCAGTGTGTTTCCTAGTGCCGGTTTGAAGTTCCTGCAGTTTTCACTGTAAAACCGAGTTGGAGCTAGTACCTCCCCATATATATGTATGGAGTGGAGTTTGCAACTGAAAAGAAACTTTGTGTTCCCAACAACCTAGTTGAAGGACGGCTTTCACACACACTTATCTCTCAGAACTGAGCATGTGGAGAGACGTTCGTTCATCTAGCACAAACGTACGGGTTGTAGGAGGCACTTTTACTCTGGTTTCTCAGTCTGTTTCTTAGTGCCGGTTTGAAGTTCCTGCAGTTTTCACTGTAAAACCGAGTTGGAGCTAGTACCTCCCCATATATATGTATGGATTGGAGATTGCAAGTTAAAAGAAACTTTGTGTTCCAAAGAAGCTAGATGAAGGACGGCTTTCACAGACACTTATCTCTCAGTACTTAGCATGTGGAGAGACGTTCGTTCATCTAGCACAAAGGAAAGGGTTGTAGGAGGCACTTTTACTCTGGTTTCTCAGTCTGTTTCCTAGTGCCGGTTTGAAGTTCCTGCAGTTTTCACTGTAAAATCGAGTTGGAGCTAGTTCCTCCCCATATATATGTATGGAGTGGAGTTTGCAACTGAAAAGAAACTTTGTGTTCCCAACAAGCTAGGTGAAAGACGGCTTTCACACACACTTATCTCTCAGAACTGAGCATGTGGAGAGACGTTCATTCATCTAGCACAAAGGGAAAGGGTTGCAGGGAAACTTTTACTCTGGTTTCTCAGTCTTTTTCCTAGTGCCGGTTGGAAGTTCCTGCAGTTTTCACTGTAAAACCGAGTTGGAGTTAGTACCTCCCCATATAAATGTATGGAGTGGAGTTTGCAACTGAAAAGAAACTTTGTGTTCCCAACAAGCAAGGTTAAGGACGGCTCTCACACACACTTATCTCTCAGAACTGAGCATGTGGAGAGACGTTCGTTCATCTAGCACAAAGGGAACGGGTTGCAGGAGAAACTTTTACTCTGGATTCTCAGTCTGTTTCCTAGTGCCGGTTTGAAGTTCCTGCAGTTTTTACTGTAAAACCGAGTTGGATCTAGTACCTCCCCATATATATGTATGGAGTGGAGTTTGCAACTGAAAAGAAACTTTGTGTTCCCAACAAGCAAGGTGAAGGACGGCACTCACACACACTTATCTCTCAGAACTGAGCATGTGGAGAGACGTTCGTTCATCTAGCACAAAGGGAACGGGTTGCAGGAGAAACTTTTACTCTGGTTTCTCAGTCTGTTTCCTAGTGCCGGTTTGAAGTTCCTGCAGTTTTCACTGTAAACCCGAGTTGGAGTTAGTACCTCCCCATAGAAATATATGGATTTGAGTTTGCAACTGAAAAGAAACTTTGTGTTCCCAACAAGCAAGGTGAAGGACGGATCTCACACACACTTATCTCTCAGAACTGAGCATGTGGAGAGACGTTCGTTCATCTAGCACAAAGGGAACGGGTTGCAGGAGAAACTTTTACTCTGGTTTCTCAGTGTGTTTCCTAGTGCCGGTTTGAAGTTCCTGCAGTTTTCACTGTAAAACCGAGTTGGAGCTAGTACCTCCCCATATATATGTATGGATTGGGGATTGCAAGTGAAAAGAAACTTTGTGTTCCAAAGAAGCTAAGTGAAGGACGGCTTTCACAGACACTTATCTCTCAGAACTGATCATGTGGAGAGACGTTCGTTCATCTAGCACAAAGGGAACGGTTTGCAGGAGAAACATTTACTCTGGGTTGTCAGTCTGTTTCCTAGTGCCGGTTTGATGTTCCTGCATTTTTCACTGTAAAACCGAGTTGGAGTTAGTACCTCCCCATATATATGTGTGCAGTGGAGTTTGCAACTGAAAAGAAACTTTGTGTTCCCAACAAGCTAGGTGAAGGACGGCTTTCACACACATTTATCTGTCAGAACTGAGCATGTGGAGAGACGTTCGTTCATCTAGCACAAATGGAACGGATTGCAGGAGAAACTTTTCTCTGGTTTCTCAGTCTGTTTCCTAGTGCCGGTTTGAAGTTCCTGCAGTTTTCACTGTAAAACCGAGTTGGAGTTGGTACCTCCCCATATAAATGTATGGAGTGGAGTTTGCAACTGAAAAGAAACTTTGTGTTCCCCACAAGCAAGGTGAAGGACGGCTCTCACACACACTTATATCTCAGAACTGAGCATGTGGAGAGACGTTCGTTCATCTAGCAAAATGGGAAAGGGTTGCAGGAGAAACTTTTATTCTGGTTTCTCAGTGTGTTTCCTAGTGCCGGTTTGAATTTCCTGCAGTTTTTACTGTAAAACCGAGTTGGAGTTAGTACCTTCCCATATAAATGTATGGAGTGGAGTTTGCAACTGAAAAGAAACTTTGGGTTCCCAACAAGCAAGGTTAAGTACGGCTCTCACACACACTTATCTCTCAGAACTGAGCATGTGGAGAGACGTTCGTTCATTTAGCACAAAGGGAACGGGTTGTAGGAGAAACTTTTACTCTGGTTTCTCAGTCTGTTTCCTAGTGCCGGTTTGAAGTTCCTGCATTTTTTACTGTAAAACCGAGTTGGATATAGTACCTCCCCATATATATGTATGGAGTGGAGTTTGCAACTGAAAAGAAACTTTGTGTTCCCAACAAGCAAGGTGAAGGACGGCTCTCACACACACTTATCTCTCAGAACTGAGCATGTGGAGAGACGTTCGTTCATCTAGCACAAAGGGAACGGGTTGCAGGAGAAACTTTTACTCTGGTTTCTCAGTCTGTTTCCTAGTGCCGGTTTGAAGTTCCTGCAGTTTTCACTGTAAAACCGAGTTGGAGTTAGTACCTCCCCATAGAAATGTATGGAGTTGAGTTTGCAACTGAAAAGAAACTTTGTGTTCCCAACAAGCAAGGTGAAGGACGGCTCTCACACACACTTATCTCTCAGAACTGAGCATGTGGAGAGACGTTCGTTCATCTAGCAGAAAGGGAACGGGTTGCAGGAGAAACTTTTACTCTGGTTTCTCAGTGTGTTTCCTAGTGCCGGTTTGAAGTTCCTGCAGTTTTCACTGTAAAACCGAGTTGGAGCTAATACCTCCCCATATATATGTATGGATTGGGGATTGCAAGTGAAAAGAAACTTTGTGTTCCAAAGAAGCTAAGTGAAGGACGGCTTTCACAGACACTTATCTCTCAGAACTGATCATGTGGAGAGACGTTCGTTCATCTAGCACAAAGGGAACGGTTTGCAGGAGAAACTTTTACTCTGGGTTCTCAGTCTGTTTCCTAGTGCCGGTTTGAAGTTACTCCATTTTTCACTGTAAAACCGAGTTGGAGTTAGTACCTCCCCATATATATGTGTGCAGTGGAGTTTGCAACTGAAAAGAAACTTTGTGTTCCCAACAAGCTAGGTGAAGGACGGCTTTCACACACATTTATCTGTCAGAACTGAGCATGTGGAGAGACGTTCGTTCATCTAGCACAAAGGGAACGGATTGCAGGAGAAACTTTTACTCTGGTTTCTCAGTCTGTTTCCTAGTGCCGGTTTGAAGTTCCTGCAGTTTTCACTGTAAAACCGAGTTGGAGTTGGTACCTCCCCATATAAATGTATGGAGTGGAGTTTGCAACTGAAAAGAAACTTTGTGTTCCCCACAAGCAAGGTGAAGGACGGCTCTCACACACACTTTTATCTCAGAACTGAGCATGTGGAGAGACGTTCGTTCATCTAGCAAAAAGGGAAAGGGTTGCTGGAGAAACTTTTATTCTGTTTTCTCAGTGTGTTTCCTAGTGCCGGTTTGAAGTTCCTGCAGTTTTCACTGTAAAACAGAGTTGGAGCTAGTACCTCCCCATATATATGTATGGAGTGGAGTTTGCAAGTTAAAAGAAACTTTGTGTTCCAAACAAGCAACGTGAAGGACGGCTTTCACACACACTTATCTCTCAGAACTGAGCATGTGGAGAGACGTTCGTTCATCTAGCACAAAGGGAACGTGTTGCAGGAGGAACATTTACAGTGGTTTCTCAGTCTGTTTCCTAGTGCCGGTTTGAAGTTCCTGCAGTTTTCACTGTAAATCCGAGTTGGAGCTAGTGCCTCCCCATATATATGTATGGAGTGGAGTTTGCAACTGAAAAGAAATTTTGTGTTCCCAACAAGCTAGGTGAAGGACGGCTTTCACACACACTTACTCTCAGAACTGAGCATGTGGAGAGACGTTCGTTCATCTAGCAAAAAGTGAATGGTTTGCAGGAGAAACTTTTACTCTGGTTTCTCAGTGTGTTTCCTAGTGCCGGTTTGAAGTTCCTGCAGTTTTCACTGTAAAACTGAGTTGGAGTAATACCTCCCCATATATATGTATGGATTGGAGATTGCAAGTTAAAAGAAACTTTGTGTTCCAAAGAAGCTAGATGAAGGACGGCTTTCACAGACATTTATCTCTCAGATCTGAGCATGTGGAGAGACGACCGTTCATCTAGCACAAAGGGAACGGGTTGCAGGAAAAAGTTTTACTCTGGTTTCTCAGTCTGTTTCCTAGTGCCGGTTTGAAGTTCCTGCAGTTTTCACTGTAAAACCGAGTTGGAGCTAGTTCCTCCCCTTATATATGTATGGAGTGGAGTTTCCAACTGAAAAGAAACTTTGTGTTCCCAACAAGCTAGGTGAATTACGGCTTTCACACACACTTATCTCTCAGAACTGAGCATGTGGAGAGATGTTCGTTCATCTAGCACAAAGGAACGGGTTGTAGGGGGCAGTTTTACTCTGGTTTCTCAGTCTGTTTCTTAGTGCCTGTTTGCAGTTCCTGCAGTTTTCACTGTAAAACCGAGTTGGAGCTAGTACCTCCCCATATATATGTATGGATTGGAGATTGCAAGTTAAAAGAAACTTTGTGTTCCAAAGAAGCTAGATGAAGGACGGCTTTCACAGACACTTATCTCTCAGAACTGAGCATGTGGAGAGAAGTTCGTTCATCTAGCACAAAGGGAACGGGTTGCAGGAGAAACTTTTACTCTGGTTTCTCAGTCTGTTTCCTAGTGCCGGTTTGCAGTTCCTGAAATTTTCACTGTAAAACCGAGTTGGAGCTCGTACCTCCCCATATAAATGTATGGAGTGGAGTTTTCAAGGGAAAAGAAACTTTGTGTTCCCAACAAGACATGTGAAGAACGGCTTTCACACACACTTAACTCTCAGAACTGAGCATGTGGAGAGACGTTCGTTCATCTAGCACAAAGGGAACGGGTTGCAGGAGAAACTTTTACTCTGGTTTCTCAGTCTGTTTCCTAGTGCCGGTTTGAAGTTCCTGCAGTTTTCACTGTAAAACCGAGTTGGAGCTAGTACCTCCCCATATATATGTATGGAGTGGAGTTTGCAACTGAAAAGAAATTTTGTGTTCCCAACAAGCTAGGTGAAGGACGGCTTTCACACACACTTACTCTCAGAACTGAGCATGTGGATAGACGTTCGTTCATCTAGCAAAAAGTGAATGGTTTGCAGGAGAAACTTTTACTCTGGTTTCTCAGTGTGTTTAATAGTGCCGGTTTGAAGTTCCTGCAGTTTTCACTGTAAAACCGAGTTGGAGTAATACCTCCCCATATATATGTATGGATTGGAGATTGCAAGTTAAAAGAAACTTTGTGTTCCAAAGAAGCTAGATGAAGGACGGCTTTCACAGACATTTATCTCTCAGATCTGAGCATGTGAAGAGACGTCCGTTCATCTAGCACAAAGGGAACGGGTTGCAGGAAAAAGTTTTACTCTGGTTTCTCAGTCTGTTTCCTAGTGCCGGTTTGAAGTTCCTGCAGTTTTCACTGTAAAACCGAGTTGGAGCTAGTTCCTCCCCTTATATATGTATGGAGTGGAGTTTCCAACTGAAAAGAAACTATGTGTTCCCAACAAGCTAGGTGAAGGACGGCTTTCACACACACTTATCTCTCAGAACTGAGCATGTGGAGAGACGTTCGTTCATCTAGCAAAAAGGAACGGGTTGTAGGGGGCACTTTTACTCTGGTTTCTCAGTCTGTTTCTTAGTGCCTGTTTGCAGTTCCTGTAGTTTTCAATGTAAAACAGAGTTGGAGCTAGTACCTCCCCATATATATGTATGGATTGGAGATTGCAAGTTAAAAGAAACTTTGTGTTCCAAAGAAGCTAGATGAGGGACGGCTTTCACAGACACTTATCTCTCAGAACTGAGCATGTGGAGAGAAGTTCGTTCATCTAGCACAAAGGGAACGGGTTGCAGGAGAAACTTTTACTCTGGTTTCTCAGTCTGTTTCCTAGTGCCGGTTTGCAGTTCCTGAAGTTTTCACTGTAAAACCGAGTTGGAGCTCGTACCTCCCCATATAAATGTATGGAGTGGAGTTTTCAAGGGAAAAGAAACTTTGTGTTCCCAACAAGACATGTGAAGAACGGCTTTCACACACACTTATCTCTCAGAACAGAGCATGTGGAGAGACGTTCGTTCATTTAGCACAAAGGGAACGGGTTGCAGGAGAAACTTTTACTCTGGTTTCTCAGTCTGTTTCCTAGTGCCGGTTTGAAGTTCCTGCAGTTTTCACTGTAAAACCGAGTTGGAGCTAGTACCTCCCCATATATATGTATGGAGATGAATTTGCAATTGAAAAGTAACTTTGTGTTCCCAACAAGCTATGTGAAGGACGGCTTTCACACACACTTAACTCTCAGAACTGAGCATGTGGAGAGACGTTCGTTCATCTAGCACAAAGGGAACGGGTTGCAGGAGAAACTTTTACTCTGGTTTCTCAGTCTGTTTCCTAGTGCCGGTATGAATTTCCTGCAGTTTTCACTGTAAAACCGAGTTGGAGCTCGTACCTGCCCATATATATTTATGGAGTGGAGTTTGCAACTGAAAAGAAATTTTGTGTTCCCAACAAGTTAGGTGAAGGACGGCTTTCACACACACTTATCTCTCAGAACTGAGCATGTGGAGAGACGTTCGTTCATTTAGCACAATGGGAACGTGTTGCAGGAGAAACTTTTACTCTGGTTTCTCAGTCTTTTTCCTAGTGCCGGTTTGAAGTTCCTGCAGTTTTCACTGTAAAACCGAGTTGGAGCTAGTACCTCCCCATATATATGTATGGATTGGAGTTTGCAACTGAAAAGAAACTTTGTGTTCCCAACAAGATAGTTGAAGGACGGCTTTCACACACACTTATCTCTCAGAACTGAGCATGTGGATAGACGTTCGTTCATCTAGCACAAAGGGAACGGGTTGCAGGAGAAAATTTTACTCTGGTTTCTCAGTCTGTTTCCTAGTGCCGGTTTGAAGTTCCTGCAGTTTTCACTTTAAAATCGAGTTGGAGCTTGTACCTCCCCATATATATATATGGATTCGAGTTTGCAAGTGAAAAGAAACTTTGTGTTCCCAACAAGCAACGTGAAGGACGGCTTTCACACACACTTATCTCTCAGAACTGAGCATTTGGAGAGACGTTCTTTCATCTAGCACAAAGGAATGGTTTGTAGGAGGCACTTTTACTCTGGTATGTCAGTCTGTTTCTTAGTGCCGGTTTGAAGTTCCTGCAGTTTTCACTGTAAATCCGAGTTGGAGCTAGTACCTCCCCATATATATGTATGGATTGGAGACTGCAAGGGAAAAGAAACTTTGTGTTCCAAAGAAGCTAGATGAAGGACGGCTTTCACAGACACTTATTTCTCAGAACTGAGCATGTGGAGAGACGTTCGTTCATCTAGCACAAAGGGAACGGGATGCAGGAGAAACTTTTACTCTGGTTTCTCAGTCTGTTTCCTAGTGCCGGTTTGAAGTTCCTGCAGTTTTCACTGTAAAACCGAGTGGAGCTAGTTCCTCCCCTTATATATGTATGGAGTGGAGTTTGCAACTGAAAAGAATCTTTGTGTTCCCAACAAGCTAGGTGAAGGACGGCTTTCACACACACTTATCTCTCAGAACTGAGCATGTGGAGAGACGTTCGTTCATCTATCACAAAGGGAACGGGTTGCAGGAGAAACTTTTACTCTGGTTTCTCAGTCTGTTTCCTAGTGCCGGTTTGAAGTTCCTGCAGATTTCACTATAAAACCGAGTTGGAGTTATTACCTCCCCATATAAATGTATGGAGTGGAGTTTGCAACTGAAAAGAAACTTTGTGTTCCCAACAAGCTAGGTGAAGGACGGCTTTCACACACACTTATCTCTCAGAACTTAGCATGTGGAGAGACGTTCGTTCATCTAGCACAAAGGAACGGGTTGTAGGAGGCACTTTTAATCTGGTTTCTCAGTTTGTTTCCTAGTGCCGGTTTGAAGTTCCTGCAGTTTTCACTGTAAAACCGAGTTGGAGCTAGTACCTCCCCATATATATGTATGGATTGGAGATTGCAAGTTAAAAGAAACTTTGTGTTCCAAAGAAGCTAGGTGAAGGACGGCTTTCACACACAATTATCTCTCAGAACTGAGCATGTGGAGAGACGTTCGTTCATCTATCACAAAGGGAACGGGTTGCAGGAGAAACTTTTACTCTGGTTTCTCAGTCTGTTTCCTAGTGCCGGTTTGAAGTTCCTGCAGTTTTCACTGTAAAACCGAGTTGGAGATAGTTCCTCCCCTTATATATGTATGGAGTGGAGTTTCCAACTTAAAAGATACTTTGTGTTCCCAACAAGCTAGGTGAAGGACGGCTTTCACAGACACTTATCTCTCAGAACTGAGCATGTGGAGAGACGTTCGTTCATCTAGCACAAAGGAACGGGTTGTAGGAGGCACTTTTACTCTGGTTTCTCAGTCTGTTTCTTAGTGCCGGTTTGAAGTTCCTGCAGTTTTCACTGCAAAACCGAGTTGGAGCTAGTACCTCCCCATATATATGTATGGATTGGAGATTGCAAGTTAAAAGAAACTTTGTGTTCCAAAGAAGCTAGATGAAGGACGGCTTTCACAGACACTTATCTCTCAGAACTTAGCATGTGGAGAGAAGTTCGTTCATCTAGCACAAAGGGAACGGGTTGAAGGAGAAACTTTTACTCTGGTTTCTCAGTCTGTTTCCTAGTGCCGGTTTGAAGTTCCTGCAGTTTTCACTGTAAAACCGAGTTGGAGCTCGTACCTCCCCATATAAATGTATGGAGTGGAGTTTGCAACTGAAAAGAAACTTTATGTTCCCAACAAGCAATGTGAAGGACGGCTCTCACACACACTTTTATCTCAGAACTGAGCATGTGGAGAGACGTTCGTTCATCTAGCACAAAGGGAACGGGTTGCAGGAGAAACTTTTACTCTGGTTTCTCAGTCTGTTTCCTAGTGCCGGTTTGAAGTTCCTGCAGTTTTCACTGTAAATCCGAGTTGGAGCTAGTACCTCACCATATATATGTATGGAGTGGAGTTTGCAACTGAAAAGAAACTTTGTGTTCCCAACAAGACATGTGAAGAACGGCTTTCACACACACTTATCTCTCAGAACTGAGCATGTGGAGAGAAGTTCGTTCATCTAGCACAAAGGGAACGGGTTGCAGGAGAAACTTTTACTATGGTTTCTCAGTCTGTTTCCTAGTGCCGGTTGGAAGTTCCTGCAGTTTTCACTGTAAAACCGAGTTGGAGCTAGTACCTCCCCATATATATGTATGGATTGGAGATTTCAAGTGAAAAGGAACTTTGTGTTCCAAAGAAGCTAGATGAATGACGGCTTTCACAGACACTTATCTCTCAGAGCTGATCATGTGGAGAGACGTTCGTTCATCTAGCACAAAGGGAACGGTTTGCAGGAGAAACTTTTACTCTGGTTTCTCAGTCTGTTTCTTAGTGCCGGTTTGTAGTTCCTGCAGTTTTCACTGTAAAACCGATTTGGAGCTAGTACTTCCCCATATATATGTATGGATTGGAGATTGCAAGTTAAAAGAAACTTTGTGTTCCAAAGAAGCTAGATGAAGGACGGCTTTCACAGACACTTATCTCTCAGAACTTAGCATGTGGAGAGACGTTCGTTCATCTAGCACAAAGGGAACGGGTTGCAGGAGAAACTTTTACTCTGGTTTCCCAGTCTGTTTCCTAGTGCCGGTTTGCAGTTCCTGCAGTTTTCACTGTAAAACCGAGTTGGAGCTCGTACCTCCCCATATATATGTATGGAGTGGAGTTTGCAACTTAAAAGAAATTTTGTGTTCCCAACAAGCTAGGTGAAAGACGGCTTTCACACACACTTACCTCTCAGAACTGAGCATGTGGAGAGACGTCCGTTCATCTAGCACAAAGGGAACGGGTTGCAGGAGAAACTTTTACTCTGGTTTCTCAGTCTGTTTCCTAGTGCCGGTTTGAAGTTCCTGCAGTTTTCACTGTAAAATCGAGTTGGAGCTAGTTCCTCCCCATATATATGTATGGAATGGAGTTTGCAACTGAAAAGAAACTTTGTGTTCCCAACAAGCTATGTGAAGGACGGCTTTCACACACACTTATCTCTCAGAACTGAGCATGTGGAGAGACGTCCGTTCATCTAGCACAAAGGGAACGGGTTGCAGGGAAACTTTTACTCTGGTTTCTCAGTTTTTTTCCTAGTGCCGGTTGGAAGTTCCTGCAGTTTTCACTGTAAAACCGAGTTGGAGTTAGTACCTCCCCATATAAATGTATGGAGTGGAGTTTGCAACTGAAAAGAAACTTTGTGTTCCCAACAAGCAAGGTTAAGGACGGCTCTCACACACACTTATCTCTCAGAACTGAGCATGTGGAGAGACGTTCGTTCATCTAGCACAAAGGGAACGGTTTGCAGGAGAAACTTTTACTCTGGGTTCTCAGTCTGTTTCCTAGTGCCTGTTTGCAGTTCCTGCAGTTTTCACTGTAAAACCGAGTTGGAGCTAGTACCTCCCCATATATATGTATGGTGTGGAGTTTGAAAATGAAAAGAAACTTTGTGTTCCCAACAAGCTAGGTGAAGGACGGCTTTCACACACACTTATCTCTCAGAACTGAGCATGTGGAGAGACGACCGTTCATCTAGCACAAAGGGAACGGGTTGCAGGAGAAACTTTTACTCTGGTTTCTCAGTGTGTTTCCTAGTGCCGGTTTGAAGTTCCTGCAGTTTTCACTGTAAAACCGAGTTGGAGCTAGTACCTCCCCATATATATGTATGGAGTGGAGTTTGCAACTGAAAAGAAACTTTGTGTTCCCAACAACCTAGTTGAAGTACGGCTTTCACACACACTTATCTCTCAGAACTGAGCATGTGGAGAGACGTTCGTTCATCTAGCACAAACGTACGGGTTGTAGGAGGCACTTTTACTCTGGTTCCTCAGTCTGTTTCTTAGTGCCGGTTTGAAGTTCCTGCAGTTTTCACTGTAAAACCGAGTTGGAGCTAGTACCACCCCATATATATGTATGGATTGGAGATTGCAAGTTAAAAGAAACTTTGTGTTCCAAAGAAGCTAGATGAAGGACGGCTTTCACAGACACTTATCTCTCAGTACTTAGCATGTGGAGAGACGTTCGTTCATCTAGCACAAAGGAAAGGGTTGTAGGAGGCACTTTTACTCTGGTTTCTCAGTCTGTTTCCTAGTGCCGGTTTGAAGTTCCTGCAGTTTTCACTGTAAAATCGAGTTGGAGCTAGTTCCTCCCCATATATATGTATGGAGTGGAGTTTGCAACTGAAAAGAAACTTTGTGTTCCCAACAAGCTAGGTGAAGGACGGCTTTCACACACACTTATCTCTCAGAACTGAGCATGTGGAGAGACGTTCATTCATCTAGCACAAAGGGAACGGGTTGCAGGGAAACTTTTACTCTGGTTTCTCAGTCTTTTTCCTAGTGCCGGTTGGAAGTTCCTGCAGTTTTCACTGTAAAACCGAGTTGGAGTTAGTACCTCCCCATATAAATGTATGGAGTGGAGTTTGCAACTGAAAAGAAACTTTGTGTTCCCAACAAGCAAGGTTAAGGACGGCTCTCACACACACTTATCTCTCAGAACTGAGCATGTGGAGAGACGTTCGTTCATCTAGCACAAAGGGAACGGGTTGCAGGAGAAACTTTTACTCTGGTTTCTCAGTCTGTTTCCTAGTGCCGGTTTGAAGTTCCTGCAGTTTTTACTGTAAAACCGAGTTGGATCTAGTACCTCCCCATATATATGTATGGAGTGGAGTTTGCAACTGAAAAGAAACTTTGTGTTCCCAACAAGCAAGGTGAAGGACGGCTCTCACACACACTTATCTCTCAGAACTGAGCATGTGGAGAGACGTTCGTTCATCTAGCACAAAGGGAACGGGTTGCAGGAGAAACTTTTACTCTGGTTTCTCAGTCTGTTTCCTAGTGCCGGTTTGAATTTCCTGCAGTTTTCACTGTAAACCCGAGTTGGAGTTAGTATCTCCCCATATAAATGTATGGAGTGGAGTTTGCAACTGAAAAGAAACTTTGTGTTCCCCACAAGCAAGGTGAAGGACGACTCTCACACACACTTATATCTCAGAACTGAGCATGTGGAGAGACGTTCGTTCATCTAGCAAAAAGGGAAAGGGTTGCAGGAGAAACTTTTATTCTGGTTTCTCAGTGTGTTTCCTAGTGCCGGTTTGAATTTCCTGCAGTTTTTACTGTAAAACCGAGTTGGAGTTAGTACCTACCCATATAAATGTATGGAGTGGAGTTTGCAACTGAAAAAAAACTTTGTGTTCCCAACAAGCAAGGTTAAGGACGGCTCTCACACACACTTATCTCTCAGAACTGAGCATGTGGAGAGACGTTCGTTCATTTAGCACAAAGGGAACGGGTTGTAGGAGAAACTTTTACTCTGGTTTCTCAGTCTGTTTCCTAGTCCCGGTTTGAAGTTCCTGCATTTTTTACTGTAAAACCGAGTTGGATCTAGTACCTCCCCATATATATGTATGGAGTGGAGTTTGCAACTGAAAAGAAACTTTGTGTTCCCAACAAGCAAGGTGAAGGACGGCTCTCACACACACTTATCTCTCAGAACTGAGCATGTGGAGAGACGTTCGTTCATCTAGCACAAAGGGAACGGGTTGCAGGAGAAACTTTTACTCTGGTTTCTCAGTCTGTTTCCTAGTGCCGGTTTGAAGTTCCTGCAGTTTTCACTGTAAAACCGAGTTGGAGCTATTCCCTCCCCATAGAAATGTATGGAGTTGAGTTTGCAACTGAAAAGAAACTTTGTGTTCCCAACAAGCAAGGTGAAGGACGGCTCTCACACACACTTATCTCTCAGAACTGAGCATGTGGAGAGACGTTCGTTCATCTAGCAGAAAGGGAACGGGTTGCAGGAGAAACTTTTACTCTGGTTTCTCAGTGTGTTTCCTAGTGCCGGTTTAAAGTTCCTGCAGTTTTCACTGTAAAACCGAGTTGGAGCTAGTACCTCCCCATATATATGTATGGAGTGGAGTTTGCAAGTTAAAAGAAACTTTGTGTTCCCAACAAGCAACGTGAAGGACGGCTTTCACACACACTTATCTCTCAGAACTGAGCATGTGGAGAGACGTTCGTTCATCTAGCACAAAGGGAACGTGTTGCAGGAGGAACATTTACACTGGTTTCTCAGTCTGTTTCCTAGTGCCGGTTTGAAGTTCCTGCAGTTTTCACTGTAAAACCGAGTTGGAGCTAGTACCTCCCCATATATATGTATGGAGTGGAGTTTGCAACTGAAAAGAAATTTTGTGTTCCCAACAAGCTAGGTGAAGGACGGCTTTCACACACACTTACTCTCAGAACTGAGCATGTGGAGAGACGTTCGTTCATCTAGCACAAAGGGAACGGGTTGCAGGAGAAACTTTTACTCTGGTTTCTCAGTCTGTTTCCTAGTGCCGGTTTGAAGTTCCTGCAGTTTTTAATGTAAAACCGAGTTGGATCTAGTACCTCCCCATATATATGTATGGAGTGGAGTTTGCAACTGAAAAGAAACTTTGTGTTCCCAACAAGCAAGGTGAAGGACGGCTCTCACACACACTTATCTCTCAGAACTGAGCATGTGGAGAGACGTTCGTTCATCTAGCACAAAGGGAACGGGTTGCAGGAGAAACTTTTACTCTGGTTTCTCAGTGTGTTTCCTAGTGCCGGTTTGAAGTTCCTGCAGTTTTCACTGTAAAACCGAGTTGGAGCTAGTACCTCCCCATATATATGTATGGATTGGGGATTGCAAGTGAAAAGAAACTTTGTGTTCCAAAGAAGCTAAGTGAAGGACGGCTTTCACAGACACTTATCTCTCAGAACTGATCATGTGGAGAGACGTTCGTTCATCTAGCACAAAGGGAACGGTTTGCAGGAGAAACATTTACTCTGGGTTGTCAGTCTGTTTCCTAGTGCCGGTTTGAAGTTCCTGCATTTTTCACTGTAAAACCGAGTTGGAGTTAGTACCTCCCCATATATATGTGTGCAGTGGAGTTTGCAACTGAAAAGAAACTTTGTGTTCCCAACAAGCTAGGTGAAGGACGGCTTTCACACACATTTATCTGTCAGAACTGAGCATGTGGAGAGACGTTCGTTCATCTAGCACAAAGGGAACGGGTTGCAGGAGAAACTTTTACTCTGGTTTCTCAGTCTGTTTCCTAGTGCCGGTTTGAAGTTCCTGCAGTTTTCACTGTAAAACCGAGTTGGAGTTGGTACCTCCCTATATAAATGTATGGAGTGGAGTTTGCAACTGAAAAGAAACTTTGTGTTCCCCACAAGCAAGGTGAAGGACGGCTCTCACACACACTTATATCTCAGAACTGAGCATGTGGAGAGACGTTCGTTCATCTAGCAAAAAGGGAAAGGGTTGCAGGAGAAACTTTTATTCTGGTTTCTCAGTGTGTTTCCTAGTGCCGGTTTGAATTTCCTGCAGTTTTTACTGTAAAACCGAGTTGGAGTTAGTACCTCCCCATATAAATGTATGGAGTGGAGTTTGCAACTGAAAAGAAACTTTGTGTTCCCAACAAGCAAGGTTAAGGACGGCTCTCACACACACTTATCTCTCAGAACTGAGCATGTGGAGAGACGTTCGTTCATTTAGCACAAAGGGAACGGGTTGTAGGAGAAACTTTTACTCTGGTTTCTCAGTCTGTTTCCTAGTCCCGGTTTGAAGTTCCTGCATTTTTTACTGTAAAACCGAGTTGGATCTAGTACGTCCCCATATATATGTATGGAGTGGAGTTTGCAACTGAAAAGAAACTTTGTGTTCCCAACAAGCAAGGTGAAGGACGGCTCTCACACACACTTATCTCTCAGAACTGAGCATGTGGAGAGACGTTCGTTCATCTAGCACAAAGGGAACGGGTTGCTGGAGAAACTTTTACTCTGGTTTCTCAGTGTGTTTCCTAGTGCCGGTTTGAAGTTCCTGCAGTTTTCACTGTAAAACCGAGTTGGAGTTAGTACCTCCCCATAGAAATGTATGGAGTTGAGTTTGCAACTGAAAAGAAACTTTGTGTTCCCAACAAGCAAGGTGAAGGACGGCTCTCACACACACTTATCTCTCAGAACTGAGCATGTGGAGAGACGTTCGTTCATCTAGCAGAAAGGGAACGGGTTGCAGGAGAAACTTTTACTCTGGTTTCTCAGTGTGTTTCCTAGTGCCGGTTTAAAGTTCCTGCAGTTTTCACTGTAAAACCGAGTTGGAGCTAGTACCTCCCCATATATATGTATGGAGTGGAGTTTGCAAGTTAAAAGAAACTTTGTGTTCCCAACAAGCAACGTGAAGGACGGCTTTCACACACACTTATCTCTCAGAACTGAGCATGTGGAGAGACGTTCGTTCATGTAGCACAAAGGGAACGTGTTGCAGGAGGAACATTTACACTGGTTTCTCAGTCTGTTTCCTAGTGCCGGTTTGAAGTTCCTGCAGTTTTCACTGTAAAACCGAGTTGGAGCTAGTACCTCCCCATATATATGTATGGAGTGGAGTTTGCAACTGAAAAGAAATTTTGTGTTCCCAACAAGCTAGGTGAAGGACGGCTTTCACACACACTTACTCTCAGAACTGAGCATGTGGAGAGACGTTCGTTCATCTAGCAAAAAGTGAATGGTTTGCAGGAGAAACTTTTACTCTGGTTTCTCAGTGTGTTTCCTAGTGCCGGTTTGAAGTTCCTGCAGTTTTCACTGTAAAACCGAGTTGGAGTAATACCTCCCCATATATATGTATGGATTGGAGATTGCAAGTTAAAAGAAACTTTGTGTTCCAAAGAAGCTAGATGAAGGACGGCTTTCACAGACATTTATCTCTCAGATCTGAGCATGTGGAGAGACGTCCGTTCATCTAGCACAAAGGGAACGGGTTGCAGGAAAAAGTTTTACTCTGGTTTCTCAGTCTGTTTCCTAGTGCCGGTATGAAGTTCCTGCAGTTTTCACTGTAAAACCGAGTTGGAGCTAGTTCCTCCCCTTATATATG
This sequence comes from Camelus bactrianus, assembly GCF_048773025.1. Classification (NCBI taxonomy): domain Eukaryota; kingdom Metazoa; phylum Chordata; class Mammalia; order Artiodactyla; family Camelidae; genus Camelus; species Camelus bactrianus. Next base: position 6,206,500 of record NW_027413945.1, read on the forward strand.
TATGGAGTGGAGTTTCCAACTGAAAAGAAACTTTGTGTTCCCAACAAGCTAGGTGAAGGACGGCTTTCACACACACTTATCTCTCAGAACTGAGCATGTGGAGAGACGTTCGTTCATCTAGCACAAAGGAACGGGTTGTAAGGGGCACTATTACTCTGGTTTCTCAGTCTGTTTCTTAGTGCCTGTTTGCAGTTCCTGCAGTTTTCACTGTAAAACCGAGTTGGAGCTAGTACCTCCCCATATATATGTATGGATTGGAGATTGCAAGTTAAAAGAAACTTTGTGTTCCAAAGAAGCTAGATGAAGGACGGCTTTCACAGACACTTATCTCTCAGAACTGAGCATGTGGAGAGAAGTTCGTTCATCTAGCACAAAGGGAACGGGTTGCAGGAGAAACTTTTACTCTGGTTTCTCAGTCTGTTTCCTAGTGCCGGTTTGCAGTTCCTGAAGTTTTCACTGTAAAACCGAGTTGGAGCGCGTACCTCCCCATATAAATGTATGGAGTGGAGTTTTCAAGGGAAAAGAAACTTTGTGTTCCCAACAAGACATGTGAAGAACGGCTTTCACACACACTTATCTCTCAGAACTGAGCATGTGGAGAGACGTTCGTTCATTTAGCACAAAGGGAACGGGTTGCAGGAGAAACTTTTACTCTGGTTTCTCAGTCTGTTTCCTAGTGCCGGTTTGAAGTTCCTGCAGTTTTCACTGTAAAAACGAGTTGGAGCTAGTACCTCCCCATATATATGTTTGGAGATGAATTTGCAATTGAAAAGTAACTTTGTGTTCCCAACAAGCTATGTGAAGGACGGCTTTCACACACACTTAACTCTCAGAACTGAGCATGTGGAGAGACGTTCGTTCATCTAGCACAAAGGGAACGGGTTGCAGGAGAAACTTTTACTCTGGTTTCTCAGTCTGTTTCCTAGTGCCGGTTTGAAGTTCCTGCAGTTTTCACTGTAAAACCGAGTTGGAGCTAGTACCTCCCCATATATATGTATGGAGTGGAGTTTGCAACTGAAAAGAAATTTTGTGTTCCCAACAAGCTAGGTGAAGGACGGCTTTCACACACACTTACTCTCAGAACTGAGCATGTGGAGAGACGTTCGTTCATCTAGCAAAAAGTGAATGGTTTGCAGGAGAAACTTTTACTCTGGTTTCTCAGTCTGTTTCCTAGTGCCGGTTTGAAGTTCCTGCAGTTTTCACTGTAAAACCGAGTTGGAGTAATACCTCCCCATATATATGTATGGATTGGAGATTGCAAGTTAAAAGAAACTTTGTGTTCCAAAGAAGCTAGATGAAGGACGGCTTTCACAGACATTTATCTCTCAGATCTGAGCATGTGGAGAGACGTCCGTTCATCTAGCACAAAGGGAACGGGTTGCAGGAAAAAGTTTTACTCTGGTTTCTCAGTCTGTTTCCTAGTGCCGGTTTGAAGTTCCTGCAGTTTTCACTGTAAAACCGAGTTGGAGCTAGTTCCTCCCCTTATATATGTATGGAGTGGAGTTTCCAACTGAAAAGAAACTTTGTGTTCCCAACAAGCTAGGTGAAGGACGGCTTTCACACACACTTATCTCTCAGAACTGAGCATGTGGAGAGACGTTCGTTCATCTAGCACAAAGGAACGGGTTGTAGGGGGCACTTTTACTCTGGTTTCTTAGTCTGTTTCTTAGTGCCTGTTTGCAGTTCCTGCAGTTTTCACTGTAAAACCGAGTTGGAGCTAGTACCTCCCCATATATATGTATGGATTGGAGATTGCAAGTTAAAAGAAACTTTGTGTTCCAAAGAAGCTAGATGAAGGACGGCTTTCACAGACACTTATCTCTCAGAACTGAGCATGTGGAGAGAAGTTCGTTCATCTAGCACAAAGGGAACGGGTTGCAGGAGAAACTTTTACTCTGGTTTCTCAGTCTGTTTCCTAGTGCCGGTTTGCAGTTCCTGAAGTTTTCACTGTAAAACCGAGTTGGAGCTCGTACCTCCCCATATAAATGTATGGAGTGGAGTTTTCAAGGGAAAAGAAACTTTGTGTTCCCAACAAGACATGTGAAGAACGGCTTTCACACACACTTATCTCTCAGAACTGAGCATGTGGAGAGACGTTCGTTCATTTAGCACAAAGGGAACGGGTTGCAGGAGAAACTTTTACTCTGGTTTCTCAGTCTGTTTCCTAGTGCCGGTTTGAAGTTCCTGCAGTTTTCAAAGTAAAACCGAGTTGGAGCTAGTACCTCCCCATATATATGTATGGAGATGAATTTGCAATTGAAAAGTAACTTTGTGTTCCCAACAAGCTATGTGAAGGACGGCTTTCACACACACTTAACTCTCAGAACTGAGCATGTGGAGAGACGTTCGTTCATCTAGCACAAAGGGAACGGGTTGCAGGAGAAACTTTTACTCTGGTTTCTCAGTCTGTTTCCTAGTGCCGGTATGAAGTTCCTGCAGTTTTCACTGTAAAACCGAGTTGGAGCTCGTACCTGCCCATATATATTTATGGAGTGGAGTTTGCAACTGAAAAGAAACTTTGTGTTCCCAACAAGTTAGGTGAAGGACGGCTTTCACACACACTTATCTCTCAGAACTGAGCATGTGGAGAGACGTTCGTTCATTTAGCACAATGGGAACGTGTTCAGGAGAAACTTTTACTCTGGTTTCTCAGTCTTTTTCCTAGTGCCGGTTTGAAGTTCCTGCAGTTTTCACTGTAAAACCGAGTTGGAGCTAGTACCTCCCCATATATATGTATGGATTGGAGTTTGCAACTGAAAAGAAACTTTGTGTTCCCAACAAGATAGTTGAAGGACGGCTTTCACACACACTTATCTCTCAGAACTGAGCATGTGGATAGACGTTCGTTCATCTAGCACAAAGGGAACGGGTTGCAGGAGAAACTTTTACTCTGATTTCTCAGTCTGTTTCCTAGTGCCGGTTTGAAGTTCCTGCAGTTTTCACTTTAAAATCGAGTTGGAGCTTGTACCTCCCCATATATATATATGGATTCGAGTTTGCAAGTTAAAAGAAACTTTGTGTTCCCAACAAGCAACGTGAAGGACGGCTTTCACACACACTTATCTCTCAGAACTGAGCATTTGGAGAGACGTTCTTTCATCTAGCACAAAGGAATAGGTTGTAGGAGGTACTTTTACTCTGGTATGTCAGTCTGTTTCTTAGTGCCGGTTTGAAGTTCCTGCAGTTTTCACTGTAAATCCGAGTTGGAGCTAGTACCTCCCCATATATATGTATGGATTGGAGACTGCAAGGGAAAAGAAACTTTGTGTTCCAAAGAAGCAAGATGAAGGACGGCTTTCACAGACACTTATTTCTCAGAACTGAGCATGTGGAGAGACGTTCGTTCATCTAGCACAAAGGGAACGGGATGCAGGAGAAACTTTTACTCTGGTTTCTCAGTCTGTTTCCTAGTGCCGGTTTGAAGTTCCTGCAGTTTTCACTGTAAAACCGAGTTGGAGCTAGTTCCTCCCCTTATATATGTATGGAGTGGAGTTTGCAACTGAAAAGAATCTTTGTGTTCCCAACAAGCTAGGTGAAGGATGGCTTCACACACACTTATCTCTCAGAACTGAGCATGTGGAGAGACGTTCGTTCATCTATCACAAAGGGAACGGGTTGCTGGAGAAACTTTTACTCTGGTTTCTCAGTCTGTTTCCTAGTGCCGGTTTGAAGTTCCTGCAGATTTCACTATAAAACCGAGTTGGAGTTAGTACCTCCCCATATAAATGTATGGAGTGGAGTTTGCAACTGAAAAGAAACTTTGTGTTCCCAACAAGATAGTTGAAGGACGGCTTTCACACACACTTATCTCTCAGAACTGAGCATGTGGATAGACGTTCGTTCATCTAGCACAAAGGGAATGGGTTGCAGGAGAAACTTTTACTCTGATTTCTCAGTCTGTTTCCTAGTGCCGGTTTGAAGTTCCTGCAGTTTTCACTGTAAAACCGAGTTGGAGCTAGTTCCTCCCCTTATATATGTATGGAGTGGAGTTTCCAACTTAAAAGATACTTTGTGTTCCCAACAAGCTAGGTGAAGGACGGCTTTCACACACACTTATCTCTCAGAACTGAGCATGTGGAGAGACTTTCGTTCATCTAGCACAAAGGAACGGGTTGTAGGAGGCACTTTTACTCTGGTTTCTCAGTCTGTTTCTTATTGCCGGTTTGAAGTTCCTGCAGTTTTCACTGTAAAACCGAGTTGGAGCTAGTACCTCCCCATATATATGTATGGATTGGAGATTGCAAGTTAAAAGAAACTTTGTGTTCCAAAGAAGCTAGATGAAGGACGGCTTTCACAGAAACTTATCTCTCAGAACTTAGCATGTGGAGAGAAGTTCGTTCATCTAGCACAAAGGGAACGGGTTGAAGGAGAAACTTTTACTCTGGTTTCTCAGTCTGTTTCCTAGTGCCGGTTTGAAGTTCCTGCAGTTTTCACTGTAAAACGGAGTTGGAGCTAGTACCTCCCCATATATATGTATGGATTGGAGTTTGCAACTGAAAAGAAACATTGTGTTCCCAACAAGATAGTTGAAGGACGGCTTTCACACACACTTATCTCTCAGAACTGAGCATGTGGATAGACGTTCGTTCATCTAGCACAAAGGGAACGGGTTGCAGGAGAAACTTTTACTCTGGTTTCTCAGTCTGTTTCCTAGTGCCGGTTTGAAGTTCCTGCAGTTTTCACTTTAAAAACGAGTTGGAGCTTGTACCTCCCCATATATATATATGGATTCGAGTTTGCAAGTGAAAAGAAACTTTGTGTTCCCAACAAGCAACGTGAAGGACGGCTTTCACACACACTTATCTCTCAGAACTGAGCATTTGGAGAGACGTTCTTTCATCTAGGACAAAGGAATGGGTTGTAGGAGGCACTTTTACTCTGGTATGTCAGTCTGTTTCTTAGTGCCGGTTTGAAGTTCCTGCAGTTTTCACTGTAAATCCGAGTTGGAGCTAGTACCTCCCCATATATATGTATGGATTGGAGACTGCAAGGGAAAAGAAACTTTGTGTTCCAAAGAAGCTAGATGAAGGACGGCTTTCACAGACACTTATTTCTCAGAACTGAGCATGTGGAGAGACGTTCGTTCATCTAGCACAAAGGGAACGGGATGCAGGAGAAACTTTTACTCTGGTTTCTCAGTCTGTTTCCTAGTGCCGGTTTGAAGTTCCTGCAGTTTTCACTGTAAAACCGAGTTGGAGCTAGTTCCTCCCCTTATATATGTATGGAGTGGAGTTTGCAACTGAAAAGAATCTTTGTGTTCCCAACAAGCTAGGTGAAGGACGGCTTTCACACACACTTATCTCTCAGAACTGAGCATGTGGAGAGACGTTCGTTCATCTATCACAAAGGGAACGGGTTGCAGGAGAAACTTTTACTCTGGTTTCTCAGTCTGTTTCCTAGTGCCGGTTTGAAGTTCCTGCAGATTTCACTATAAAACCGAGTTGGAGTTAGTACCTCCCCATATAAATGTATGGAGTGGAGTTTGCAACTGAAAAGAAACTTTGTGTTCCCAACAAGCTATGTGAAGGACGGCTTTCACACACACTTATCTCTCAGAACTTAGCATGTGGAGAGACGTTCGTTCATCTAGCACAAAGGAACGGGTTGTAGGAGGCACTTTTAATCTGGTTTCTCAGTTTGTTTCCTAGTGCCGGTTTGAAGTTCCTGCAGTTTTCACTGTAAAACCGAGTTGGAGCTAGTACCTCCCCATATATATGTATGGATTGGAGATTGCAAGTTAAAAGAAACTTTGTGTTCCAAAGAAGCTAGGTGAAGGACGGCTTTCACACACACTTATCTCTCAGAACTGAGCATGTGGAGAGACGTTCGTTCATCTATCACAAAGGGAACGGGTTGCAGGAGAAACTTTTACTCTGGTTTCTCAGTCTGTTTCCTAGTGCCGGTTTGAAGTTCCTGCAGTTTTCACTGTAAAACCGAGTTGGAGCTAGTTCCTCCCCTTATATATGTATGGAGTGGAGTTTCCAACTTAAAAGATACTTTGTGTTCCCAACAAGCTAGGTGAAGGACGGCTTTCACACACACTTATCTCTCATAACTGAGCATGTGGAGAGACGTTCGTTCATCTAGCACAAAGGAACGGGTTGTAGGAGGCACTTTTACTCTGGTTTCTCAGTCTGTTTCTTAGTGCCGGTTTGAAGTTCCTGCAGTTTTCACTGTAAAACCGAGTTGGAGCTAGTACCTCCCCATATATATGTATGGATTGGAGATTGCAAGTTAAAAGAAACTTTGTGTTCCAAAGAAGCTAGATGAAGGACGGCTTTCACAGACACTTATCTCTCAGAACTTAGCATGTGGAGAGAAGTTCGTTCATCTAGCACAAAGGGAACGGGTTGAAGGAGAAACTTTTACTCTGGTTTCTCAGTCTGTTTCCTAGTGCCGGTTTGAAGTTCCTGCAGTTTTCACTGTAAAACCGAGTTGGAGCTCGTACCTCCCCATATAAATGTATGGAGTGGAGTTTGCAACTGAAAAGAAACTTTATGTTCCCAACAAGCAATGTGAAGGACGGCTCTCACACACACATTTATCTCAGAACTGAGCATGTGGAGAGACGTTCGTTCATCTAGCACAAAGGGAACGGGTTGCAGGAGAAACTTTTACTCTGGTTTCTCAGTCTGTTTCCTAGTGCCGGTTTGAAGTTCCTGCAGTTTTCACTGTAAAACCGAGTTGGAGCTAGTACCTCACCATATATATGTATGGAGTGGTGTTTGCAACTGAAAAGAAACTTTGTGTTCCCAACAAGCTAGGTGAAGGACGGCTTTCACACACACTTATCTCTCAGAACTGAGCATGTGGAGAGACGTTCTTTCATCTAGCACAAAGGAACGGGTTGTAGGAGGCACTTTGACTCTGGTTTTTCAGTCTGTTCTTAGTGCCGGTTTGAATTTCCTGCAGTTTTCACTGTAAAACCGAGTTGGAGCTAGTACCTCCCCATATATATGTATGGATTGGAGATTGCAAGTGAAAAGAAACTTTGTGTTCCAAAGAAGCTAGGTGAAGGACGGCTTTCACAGACACTTATCTCTCAGAACTGAGCATGTGGAGAGACGTTCGTTCATCTAGCACAAAGGGAACGGGTTGCAGGAGAAACTTTTACTCTGGTTTCTCAGTCTGTTTCGTAGTGCCGGTTTGAAGTTCCTGCAGTTTTCACTGTAAAACCGAGTTGGAGCTCGTACCTCCCCATATATATGTATGGAGTGGAGTTTTCAAGGGAAAAGAAACTTTGTGTTCCCAACAAGATAGGTGAAGTACGGCTTTCACACACACTTATCTCTCAGAACTGAGCATGTGGAGAGACGTTCGTTCATCTAGCACAAAGGGAACGGGTTGCAGGAGAAACTTTTACTCTGGTTTCTCAGTCTGTTTCCTAGTGCCGGTTTGAAGTTCCAGCAGTTTTCACTGTAAAACCGAGTTGGAGCTAGTACCTCCCCATATATATGTATGGAGATGAATTTGAAATTGAAAAGAAACTTTGTGTTCCCAACAAGCTATGTGAAGAACGGCTTTCACACACATTTATCTCTCAGAACTGAGCATGTGGAGAGACGTTCGTTCATTTAGCACAAAGGAAATGGGTTGCAGGAGAAACTTTTACTCTGGTTTCTCAGTCTGTTTCCTAGTGCCGGTATGAAGTTCCTGCAGTTTTCACTGTAAAACCGAGTTGGAGCATGTACCTCCCCATATATATGTATGGAGTGGAGTTTGCAACTGAAAAGAAACTTTGGGTTCCCAACAAGATAGTTGAAGGACGGCTTTCACAAACACTTATCTCTCAGAACTGAGCATGTGGATAGACGTTCGTTCATCTAGCACAAATGGAACGGGTTGCAGGAGGAACTTTTACTCTGGTGTCTCAGTCTGTTTCCTAGTGCCGGTTGGAAGTTCCTGCAGTTTTCACTGTAAAAACGAGTTGGAGCTAGTACCTCCCCATATATATGTATGGATTGGAGACTGCAAGGGAAAAGAAACTTTGTGTTCCAGAGAAGCTAGATGAAGGACGGCTTTCACAGACACTTATCTCTCAGAACTGAGCATGTGGAGAGACGTTCGTTCATCTAGAACAAAGGGAACGGGTTGCAGGAGAAACTTTTACTCTGGTTTCTCAGTCTGTTTCCTAGTGCCGGTTTGCAGTTCCTGCAGTTTTCACTGTAAAACCGAGTTGGAGCTCGTACTTCCCCATATATATGTATGGATTGGAGTTTGCAACTGAAAAGAAATTTTGTGTTCCCAACAAGCTAGGTGAAGGACGGCTTTCACACACACTTATCTCTCAGAACTGAGCATGTGGAGAGACGTTCGTTCATCTAGCACAAAGGGAACGGGTTGCAGGAGGAACTTTTACTCTGGTTTCTCAGTCTGTTTCTAAGTGCCGGTTGGAAGTTCCTGCAGTTTTCACTGTAAAACCGAGTTGGAGCTCGTACTTCCCCATATATATTTATGGAGTGGAGTTTGCAACTGAAAAGAAATTTTGTGTTCCCAACAAGTTAGGTGAAGGACGGCTTTCACACACACTTATCTCTAAGAACTGAGCATGTGGAGAGACGTTCGTTCATCTAGCACAATGGGAACGGGTTGCAGGAGAAACTTTTACTCTGGTTTCTCAGTCTTTTTCCTAGTGCCGGTTTGAAGTTCCTGCAGTTTTCACTGTAAAACCGAGTTGGAGCTTGTACCTCCCCATATATATGTATGGAGTGGAGTTTGCAAGAGAAAAGAAACTTTGTGTTCCCAACAAGCTATGTGAAGGACGGCTTTCACACACACTTATCTCTCAGAACTGAGCATGTGGAGAGACGTTCGTTCATCTAGCACAAAGGGAAAGGGTTGCAGGAGGAACTTTTACTCTGGTTTCTCAGTCTGTTTCCTAGTGCCGGTTGGAAGTTCCTGCAGTTTTCACTGTAAAAACGACTTGGAACTAGTACCTCCCCATATATATGTATGGATTGGAGACTGCAAGGGAAAAGAAACTTTGTGTTCCAAAGAAGCTAGATGAAGTACGGCTTTCACAGACACTTATCTCTCAGAACTGAGCATGTGGAGAGACGTTCGTTCATCTAGAACAAAGGGAACGGGTTGCAGGAGAAACTTTTACTCTGGTTTCTCAGTCTGTTTCCTAGTGCCGGTGTGCTGTTTCTGCAGTTTTCACTGTAAAACCGAGTTGGAGCTCGTACCTCCCCATATATATGTATGGATTGAAGTTTGCAACTGAAAAGAAATTTTGTGTTCCCAACAAGCTAGGTGAAGGACGGCTTTCACACACACTTATCTCTCAGAACTGAGCATGTGGAGAGACGTTCGTTCATCTAGCACAAAGGGAACGGGTTGCAGGAGGAACTTTTACGCTGGTTTCTCAGTCTGTTTCCTAGTGCCGGTTGGAAGTTCCTGCAATTTTCACTGTAAAACCGAGTTGGAGCTAGTACCTCCCCATATATAAGTAAGGAGTGGAGTTTGCAAGTTAAAAGAAACTTTGTGTTCCCAACAAGCTAGGTGAAGGACGGCTTTCACACACACTTATCTCTCAGAACTGAGCATGTGGAGAGACGTTCTTTCATCTAGCACAAAGGGAACGTGTTGCAGGAGAAAGTTTTACTCTGGTATCTCAGTCTGTTTCCTAGTGCCGGTTTGAATTTCCTGCAGTTTTCACTGTAAAACCGAGTTGGAGCTAGTACCTCCCCATATATATTTATGGAGTGGAGTTTGCAACTGAAAAGAAATTTTGTGTTCCCAACAAGTTAGGTGAAGGACGGCTTTAACACACACTTATCTCTAAGAACTGAGCATGTGGAGAGACGTTCGTTCATCTAGCACAAAGGGAAAGGGTTGCAGGAGGAACTTTTACTCTGGTTTCTCAGTCTGTTTCTAAGTGCCGGTTGGAAGTTCCTGCAGTTTTCACTGTAAAACCGAGTTGGAGCTCGTACTTCCCCATATATATTTATGGAGTGGAGTTTGCAACTGAAAAGAAATTTTGTGTTCCCAACAAGTTAGGTGAAGGACGGCTTTCACACACACTTATCTCTAAGAACTGAGCATGTGGAGAGACGTTCGTTCATCTAGCACAATGGGAACGGGTTGCAGGAGAAACTTTTACTCTGGTTTCTCAGTCTTTTTCCTAGTGCCGGTTTGAAGTTCCTGCAGTTTTCACTGTAAAACCGAGTTGGAGCTTGTACCTCCCCATATATATGTATGGAGTGGAGTTTGCAAGAGAAAAGAAACTTTGTGTTCCCAACAAGCTATGTGAAGGACGGCTTTCACACACACTTATCTCTCAGAACTGAGCATGTGGAGAGACGTTCGTTCATCTAGCACAAAGGGAAAGGGTTGCAGGAGGAACTTTTACTCTGGTTTCTCAGTCTGTTTCCTAGTGCCGGTTGGAAGTTCCTGCAGTTTTCACTGTAAAAACGACTTGGAACTAGTACCTCCCCATATATATGTATGGATTGGAGACTGCAAGGGAAAAGAAACTTTGTGTTCCAAAGAAGCTAGATGAAGGACGGCTTTCACAGACACTTATCTCTCAGAACTGAGCATGTGGAGAGACGTTCGTTCATCTAGAACAAAGGGAACGGGTTGCAGGAGAAACTTTTACTCTGGTTTCTCAGTCTGTTTCCTAGTGCCGGTGTGCTGTTTCTGCAGTTTTCACTGTAAAACCGAGTTGGAGCTCGTACCTCCCCATATATATGTATGGATTGAAGTTTGCAACTGAAAAGAAATTTTGTGTTCCCAACAAGCTAGGTGAAGGACGGCTTTCACACACACTTATCTCTCAGAACTGAGCATGTGGAGAGACGTTCGTTCATCTAGCACAAAGGGAACGGGTTGCAGGAGGAACTTTTACGCTGGTTTCTCAGTCTGTTTCCTAGTGCCGGTTGGAAGTTCCTGCAATTTTCACTGTAAAACCGAGTTGGAGCTAGTACCTCCCCATATATAAGTAAGGAGTGGAGTTTGCAAGTTAAAAGAAACTTTGTGTTCCCAACAAGCTAGGTGAAGGACGGCTTTCACACACACTTATCTCTCAGAACTGAGCATGTGGAGAGACGTTCTTTCATCTAGCACAAAGGGAACGTGTTGCAGGAGAAAGTTTTACTCTGGTATCTCAGTCTGTTTCCTAGTGCCGGTTTGAAGTTCCTGCAGTTTTCACTGTAAAACCGAGTTGGAGCTAGTACTTCCCCATATATATGTATGGATTGGTGATTGCAAGTGAAAAGAAACTTTGTGTTCCAAAGAAGCTAGATGAAGGACGGCTTTCAAAGACACTTATCTCTCAGAACTGAGCATGTGGAGAGACGTTCGTTCATATAGCACAAAGGGAACGGGTTGCAGGAGAAACTTTTACTCTGGTTTCTCAGTCTGTTTCCTAGTGCCGGTTTGAAGTTCCTGCAGTTTTCACTGTAAAACCGAGTTGGAGTTAGTACCTCCCCATATAAATGTATGGAGTGGAGTTTGTAACTGAAAAGAATCTTTGTGTTCCCAACAAGCAAGGTGAAGGACGGCTCTCACAAACACTTATCTCTCAGAACTGAGCATGTGAAGAGACGTTCGTTCATCTAGCACAAAGGGAACGGGTTGCAGGAGCAACTTTTACTCTGGTTTCTCAGTGTGTTTCCTAGATCCGGTTTGAAGTTCCTGCAGTTTTCAATGTAAAACCGAGTTGGAGCTAGTACCTCCCCATATATATGTATGGATTGGAGATTGCAAGTGAAAAGAAACTTGGTGTTCCAAAGAAGCAAGGTGAAGGACGGCTTTCACACACACTTATCTCTCAGAACTGAGCATGTGGATAGACGTTCGTTCATCTAGCACAAAAGGAACGGGTTGCAGGAGAAACTTTTACTCTGGTTTCTCAGTCTGTTTCCTAGTGCCGGTATGAATTTCCTGCAGTTTTCACTGTAAAACCGTGTTGGAGCTAGTACCTCCACATATATATGTAAGGAGTGGAGTTTTCAAGTGAAAAGGAACTTTGTGTTCCCAACAAGCAAGGTGAAGGACGGCTTTCACACACACTTATCTCTCAGAACTGAGCATGTGGAGAGACGTTCGTTCATCTAGCACAAAGGGAACGGGTTGCAGGAGAAACTTTTACTCTGGTTTCTCAGTCTGTTTCCTAGTGCCGGTTTGAAGTTCCTGCAGTTTTCACTGTAAAACCGGGTTGGAGCTAGTACCTCCCCATATATATGTATGGAGATGAATTTGCAACTGAAAAAAACTTTGTGTTTCCAACAATCTAGGTGAAGGACGGCTTTCACAGACACTTAACTCTCAGAACTGAGCATGTGGAGAGACGTTCGTTCATGTAGCACAAAGGAACGGGTTGTAGGAGGCACTTTTACACTGGTTTCTCAGTCTGTTTCTTAGTGCCGGTTTGAATTTCCTGCAGTTTTCACTGTAAATCCGAGTGGGAGCTCGTACGTCCCCATATATATGTATGGAGTGGAGTTTGCAACTGAAAAGAAACTTTGTGTTCCCAACAAGTTAGGTGAAGGACGGCTTTCACACACACTTATCTCTCAGAACTGAGCATGTGGAGAGACGTTCGTTCATCTAGCACAATGGGAACGGGTTGCAGGAGAAACTTTTACTCTGGATTCTCAGTCTGTTTCCTAGTGCCGGTTTGAAGATCCTGCAGTTTTCACTGTAAAACCGAGTTGGAGCTTGTACCTCCCCATATATATGTATGGAGTGGAGTTTGCAAGTGAAAAGAAACTTTGTGTTCCCAACAAGCTAGGTGAAGGACGGCTTTCACACACACTTATCTCTCAGAACTGAGCATGTGGAGAGACTTTCGTTCATCTAGCACAAAAGGAACGGGTTGCAGGAGGAACTTTTACTCTGGTTTCTCAGTCTGTTTCCTAGTGCCGGTTGGATGTTCCTGCAGTTTTCACTGTAAAACCGAGTTGGAGCTAGTACCTCCCCATATATATGTATGGATTGGAGATTGCAAGTGAAAAGAAACTTTGTGTTCCAAATAAGCTAGATGAAGGACGGCTTTCACAGAAACTTATCTCTCAGAACTGAGCATGTGGAGAGACGTTCGTTCATCTAGCACAAAGGGAACGGGTTGCAGGAGAAACTTTTACTCTGGTTTCTCAGTCTGTTTCTTAGTGCCGGTTTGAAGTTCCTGCAGTTTTCACTGTAAAACCGAGTTGGAGCTCGTACCTCCCCATATATATGTATGGAGTGGAGTTTGCAACTGAAAAGAAATTTTGTGTTCCCAACAAGCTAGGTGAAGGACGGCTTTCACACACACTTATCTCTCAGAACTGAGCATGTGGAGAGACGATCGTTCATCTAGCACAAAGGGAACGGGTTGCAGGAGGAACTTTTACTCTGGTTTCTCAGTCTGTTTCCTAGTGCCGGTTTGAAGTTCCTGCAGTTTTCACTGTAAAACCGAGTTGGAGCTCGTACTTCCCCATATATATTTAAGGAGTGGAGTTTGCAACTGAAAAGAAACTTTGTGTTCCCAACAAGCTAGGTGAAGGACGGCTTTCACACACACTTATCTCTCAGAACTGAGCATGTGGATAGACGTCCGTTCATCTAGCACAAAGGGAACGGGTTGCAGGAGAAACTTTTACTCTGGTTTCTCAGTCTGTTTCCTACTGCCGGTTTGAAGTTCCTGCAGTTTTCACTGTAAAACCGAGTTGGAGCTTGTACCTCCCCATATATATATATGGAGTCGTGTTTGCAAGTGAAAAGAAACTTTGTGTTCCCAACAAGCTAGTTGAAGGACGGCTTTCACACACACTTATCTCTCAGAACTGAGCATGTGGAGAGACTTTCGTTCATCTAGCACAAAGGAACGGGTTGTAGGAGGCACTTTTACTCTGGTTTCTCAGTCTGTTTCTTAGTGCCGGTTTGAAGTTCCTGCAGTTTTCACTGTAAAACCGAGTTGGAGCTAGTACCTCCCCATATATATGTATGGATTGGAGATTGCAAATGAAAAGAAACTTTGTGTTTCAAAGAAGCTAGTTGAAGGACGGCTTTCACAGACACTTAACTCTCAGAACTGAGCATGTGGAGAGACGTTCGTTCATCTAGCAAAAAGGGAACAGTTTGCAGGAGAAAGTTTTACTCTGGTATCTCAGTCTGTTTCCTAGTGCCGGTTTGAAGTTCCTGCAGTTTTCACTGTAAAACCGAGTTGGAGCTAGTACCTCCACATATATATGTATGGAGATGAATTTGCAACTGAAAAGAAACTTTGTGTTCCCAACAAGCTATGTGAAGGATGGCTTTCACACACAATTATCTCTCAGAACTGAGCATGTGGAGAGACGTTCGTTCATCTAGCACAAAGGGAACGGGTTGCAGGAGAAACTTTTACTCTGGTTTCTCAGTCTGTTTCCTAGTGCCGGTATGAAGTTCCTGCAGTTTTCACTGTAAAACCGAGTTGGAGATTGTACCTCCCCATATATATGTATGGATTGGAGATTGCAAGTGAAAAGACACTTTGTGTTCCAAAGAAGCAAGGTGAAGGACGGCTTTCACAGAAACTTATCTCTCAGAACTGAGCATGTGGAGAGACGTTCGTTCATCTAGCACAAAGGGAACGGGTTGCAGGAGAAACTTTTACTCTGGTTTCTCAGTCTGTTTCCTAGTGCCGGTTTGAAGTTCCTGCATTTTTCACTGTAAAACCGTGTTGGAGCTTGTACCTCCCCATATATATATATGGAGTCGAGTTTGCAAGTGAAAAGAAACTTTGTGTTCCCAACAAGCTAGGTGAAGGACGGCTTTCACACACACTTATCTGTCAAAACTGAGCATGTGGAGAGACGTTCGTTCATCTAGCACAAAGGAACAGGATGTAGGAGGCACTTTTAATCTGGTTTCTCAGTCTGTTTCTTAGTGCCGGTTTGAAGTTCCTGCACTTTTCACTGTAAAACCGAGTTGGAGCTAGTACCTCCCCATATATATGTATGGATTGGAGATTGCAAGTGAAAAGGAACTTTGTGTTCCAAAGGATCTAGATGAAGGACGGCTTTCACATACACTTATCTCTCAGAACTGAGCATGTGGAGAGACGTTCGTTCATCTAGCACAAAGGGAACCGTTTGCAGGAGAAACATTTACTCTGGTTTCTCAGTCTGTTTCCTACTGCCGGTTTGAAGTTCCTGCAGTTTTCACTGTAAAACCGAGTTGGAGCTAGTACCTCCCCATATATATGTATGGAGTGGAGTTTGAAAATGAAAAGAAACTTTGTGTTCCCAACAAGCTAGGTGAAGGACGGCTTTCACACACACTTATCTCTCAGAACTGAGCATGTGGAGAGACGTTCGTTCATCTAGCAGAAAGGGAACGGGTTGCAGGAACAACTTTTACTCTTGTTTCTCAGTCTGTTTCCTAGTGCCGGTTTGAAGTTCCTGCAGTTTTCACAGTAAAACCGAGTTGGAGTTAGTACCTCCCCATATAAATGTATGGAGTGGAGTTTGCAACTGAAAAGAAACTTTGTGTTCCCAACAAGCAATGTGAAGGACGGCCCTCACACACACTTATCTCTCAGAACTGAGCATGTGGAGAGACGTTCGTTCATCTAGCACAAAGGAACGTGTTGTAGGAGGCACTTTTACTCTGGTTTCTCAGTCTGTTTCTTAGTGCCGGTTTGAAGTTCCTGCAGTTTTCACTGTAAAAACGAGTTGGAGCTTGTACCTCCCCATATATATGTATGGATTGGAGATTGCAAGTGAAAAGAAACTTTGTGTTCCAAAGAAGCTAGGTGAAGGACGGCTTTCACACACACTTATCTCTCAGAACTGAGCATGTGGAGAGACGTTCGTTCATCTAGCACAAAGGAACGGGTTGTAGGAGGCACTTTTACTCTAGTTTTTCAGTCTGTTACTTAGTGCCGGTTTGAAGTTTCTGCAGTTTTCACTGTAAAACCGAGTTGGAGCTAGTACTTCCCCATATATATGTATGGATTGGAGATTGCAAGTGAAAAGACACTTTGTGTTCCAAAGAAGCTTGGTGAAGGACGGCTTTCACAGACACTTAACTCTCAGAACTGAGAATGTGGAGATACATTCGCTCATCTAGCACAAATGGAACGGGTAGCAGGAGAAACTTTTACTCTGGTTTCTCAGTCTGTTTCCTAGTGCCGGTTTGAAGTTCCTGCAGTTTTCACTGTAAAACCGAGTTGGAGCTCGTACCTCCCCATATATATGTATGGAGTGGAGTTTGCAACTGAAAAGAAATTTTGTGTTCCGTACAAGATAGGTGAAGGACGGCTTTCACACACACATATATCTCTGAACTGAGCATGTGGAGAGACGTTCGTTCATCTAGCACAAAAGGAACGGGTTGCAGGAGAAACTTTTACTCTGGTTTCTCAGTCTGTTTCCTAGTGCCGGTATGAATTTCCTGCAGTTTTCACTGTAAAACCGTGTTGGAGCTTGTACATCCACATATATATGTATGGAGTGGAGTTTTCAAGTGAAAAGAAACTTTGTGTTCCCAACAAGCTAGGTGAAGGACGGCATTCACACACACTTATCTCTCAGAACTGAGCATGTGGAGAGACTTTCGTTCATCTAGCACAAAGGGAACGGGTTGCAAGAGAAAGTTTTACGCTGGTATCTCAGTTTGTTTCCTAGTGCCGTTTTGAAGTTCCTGCAATTTTCACTGTAAAACCGAGTTTGAGCTAGAACCTCCCCATATATATGTATGGATTGGTGATTGCAAGTGAAAAGAAACTTTGTGTTCCAAAGAAGCGAGATGAAGGACGACTTTCACAGACACTTATCTCTCAGAACTGAGCATGTGGAGAGACGTTCGTTCATATAGCACAAAGGGAACGGGTTGCAGGAGAAACTTTTACTCTGGTTTCTCAGTCTGTTTCCTAGTGCCGGTTTGAAGTTCCTGCAGTTTTCACTGTAAAACCGAGTTGGAGCTTGTTCCTCCCCATATGTATGTATGGAGTGGAGTTTGCAACTGAAAAGAAACTTTGTGTTCCCAACATGCTAGCTGAAGGACGGCTTTCACACACACTTATCTCTAAGAATTGAGCATGTGGAGAGACGTTCTTTCATCTAGCACAAAGGGAACGGGTTGCAGGAGAAACTTTTACTCTGGTTTCTCAGTCTGTTTCCTAGTGCCGGTTTGAAGTTCCTGCAGTTTTCACTGTAAAACCGAGTTGGAGTTTGTACCTCCCCATATAAATGTATGGAGTGGAGTTTGCAACTGAAAAGAAACCTTGTGTGCCCAACAAGCAAGGTGAAGGACGGCTCTCACACACACTTATCTCTCAGAATTGAGCATGTGGAGAGACGTTCGTTCATCTAGCACAAAGGGAACGGGTTGCAGGAGAAACATTAACTCTGGTTTCTCAGTCTGTTTCCTAGTGCCGTTTTGAAGTTCCTGCAGTTTTCACTGTAAAACCGAGTTGGAGCTTGTTCCTCCCCATATATATGTATGGATTGGAGATTGCAACTGAAAAGAAACTTTGTGTTCCAAAGAAGCTAGATGAAGGACGGCTTTCACAGAAACTTATCTCTCAGAACTTAGCATGTGGAGAGAAGTTCGTTCATCTAGCACAAAGGGAACGGGTTGAAGGAGAAACTTTTACTCTGGTTTCTCAGTCTGTTTCCTAGTGCCGGTTTGAAGTTCCTGCAGTTTTCACTGTAAAACGGAGTTGGAGCTAGTACCTCCCCATATATATGTATGGATTGGAGTTTGCAACTGAAAAGAAACATTGTGTTCCCAACAAGATAGTTGAAGGACGGCTTTCACACACACTTATCTCTCAGAACTGAGCATGTGGATAGACGTTCGTTCATCTAGCACAAAGGGAACGGGTTGCAGGAGAAACTTTTACTCTGGTTTCTCAGTCTGTTTCCTAGTGCCGGTTTGAAGTTCCTGCAGTTTTCACTTTAAAAACGAGTTGGAGCTTGTACCTCCCCATATATATATATGGATTCGAGTTTGCAAGTGAAAAGAAACTTTGTGTTCCCAACAAGCAACGTGAAGGACGGCTTTCACACACACTTATCTCTCAGAACTGAGCATTTGGAGAGACGTTCTTTCATCTAGGACAAAGGAATGGGTTGTAGGAGGCACTTTTACTCTGGTATGTCAGTCTGTTTCTTAGTGCCGGTTTGAAGTTCCTGCAGTTTTCACTGTAAATCCGAGTTGGAGCTAGTACCTCCCCATATATATGTATGGATTGGAGACTGCAAGGGAAAAGAAACTTTGTGTTCCAAAGAAGCTAGATGAAGGACGGCTTTCACAGACACTTATTTCTCAGAACTGAGCATGTGGAGAGACGTTCGTTCATCTAGCACAAAGGGAACGGGATGCAGGAGAAACTTTTACTCTGGTTTCTCAGTCTGTTTCCTAGTGCCGGTTTGAAGTTCCTGCAGTTTTCACTGTAAAACCGAGTTGGAGCTAGTTCCTCCCCTTATATATGTATGGAGTGGAGTTTGCAACTGAAAAGAATCTTTGTGTTCCCAACAAGCTAGGTGAAGGACGGCTTTCACACACACTTATCTCTCAGAACTGAGCATGTGGAGAGACGTTCGTTCATCTATCACAAAGGGAACGGGTTGCAGGAGAAACTTTTACTCTGGTTTCTCAGTCTGTTTCCTAGTGCCGGTTTGAAGTTCCTGCAGATTTCACTATAAAACCGAGTTGGAGTTAGTACCTCCCCATATAAATGTATGGAGTGGAGTTTGCAACTGAAAAGAAACTTTGTGTTCCCAACAAGCTATGTGAAGGACGGCTTTCACACACACTTATCTCTCAGAACTTAGCATGTGGAGAGACGTTCGTTCATCTAGCACAAAGGAACGGGTTGTAGGAGGCACTTTTAATCTGGTTTCTCAGTTTGTTTCCTAGTGCCGGTTTGAAGTTCCTGCAGTTTTCACTGTAAAACCGAGTTGGAGCTAGTACCTCCCCATATATATGTATGGATTGGAGATTGCAAGTTAAAAGAAACTTTGTGTTCCAAAGAAGCTAGGTGAAGGACGGCTTTCACACACACTTATCTCTCAGAACTGAGCATGTGGAGAGACGTTCGTTCATCTATCACAAAGGGAACGGGTTGCAGGAGAAACTTTTACTCTGGTTTCTCAGTCTGTTTCCTAGTGCCGGTTTGAAGTTCCTGCAGTTTTCACTGTAAAACCGAGTTGGAGCTAGTTCCTCCCCTTATATATGTATGGAGTGGAGTTTCCAACTTAAAAGATACTTTGTGTTCCCAACAAGCTAGGTGAAGGACGGCTTTCACACACACTTATCTCTCATAACTGAGCATGTGGAGAGACGTTCGTTCATCTAGCACAAAGGAACGGGTTGTAGGAGGCACTTTTACTCTGGTTTCTCAGTCTGTTTCTTAGTGCCGGTTTGAAGTTCCTGCAGTTTTCACTGTAAAACCGAGTTGGAGCTAGTACCTCCCCATATATATGTATGGATTGGAGATTGCAAGTTAAAAGAAACTTTGTGTTCCAAAGAAGCTAGATGAAGGACGGCTTTCACAGACACTTATCTCTCAGAACTTAGCATGTGGAGAGAAGTTCGTTCATCTAGCACAAAGGGAACGGGTTGAAGGAGAAACTTTTACTCTGGTTTCTCAGTCTGTTTCCTAGTGCCGGTTTGAAGTTCCTGCAGTTTTCACTGTAAAACCGAGTTGGAGCTCGTACCTCCCCATATAAATGTATGGAGTGGAGTTTGCAACTGAAAAGAAACTTTATGTTCCCAACAAGCAATGTGAAGGACGGCTCTCACACACACATTTATCTCAGAACTGAGCATGTGGAGAGACGTTCGTTCATCTAGCACAAAGGGAACGGGTTGCAGGAGAAACTTTTACTCTGGTTTCTCAGTCTGTTTCCTAGTGCCGGTTTGAAGTTCCTGCAGTTTTCACTGTAAAACCGAGTTGGAGCTAGTACCTCACCATATATATGTATGGAGTGGTGTTTGCAACTGAAAAGAAACTTTGTGTTCCCAACAAGCTAGGTGAAGGACGGCTTTCACACACACTTATCTCTCAGAACTGAGCATGTGGAGAGACGTTCTTTCATCTAGCACAAAGGAACGGGTTGTAGGAGGCACTTTGACTCTGGTTTTTCAGTCTGTTCTTAGTGCCGGTTTGAATTTCCTGCAGTTTTCACTGTAAAACCGAGTTGGAGCTAGTACCTCCCCATATATATGTATGGATTGGAGATTGCAAGTGAAAAGAAACTTTGTGTTCCAAAGAAGCTAGGTGAAGGACGGCTTTCACAGACACTTATCTCTCAGAACTGAGCATGTGGAGAGACGTTCGTTCATCTAGCACAAAGGGAACGGGTTGCAGGAGAAACTTTTACTCTGGTTTCTCAGTCTGTTTCGTAGTGCCGGTTTGAAGTTCCTGCAGTTTTCACTGTAAAACCGAGTTGGAGCTCGTACCTCCCCATATATATGTATGGAGTGGAGTTTTCAAGGGAAAAGAAACTTTGTGTTCCCAACAAGATAGGTGAAGTACGGCTTTCACACACACTTATCTCTCAGAACTGAGCATGTGGAGAGACGTTCGTTCATCTAGCACAAAGGGAACGGGTTGCAGGAGAAACTTTTACTCTGGTTTCTCAGTCTGTTTCCTAGTGCCGGTTTGAAGTTCCAGCAGTTTTCACTGTAAAACCGAGTTGGAGCTAGTACCTCCCCATATATATGTATGGAGATGAATTTGAAATTGAAAAGAAACTTTGTGTTCCCAACAAGCTATGTGAAGAACGGCTTTCACACACATTTATCTCTCAGAACTGAGCATGTGGAGAGACGTTCGTTCATTTAGCACAAAGGAAATGGGTTGCAGGAGAAACTTTTACTCTGGTTTCTCAGTCTGTTTCCTAGTGCCGGTATGAAGTTCCTGCAGTTTTCACTGTAAAACCGAGTTGGAGCATGTACCTCCCCATATATATGTATGGAGTGGAGTTTGCAACTGAAAAGAAACTTTGGGTTCCCAACAAGATAGTTGAAGGACGGCTTTCACAAACACTTATCTCTCAGAACTGAGCATGTGGATAGACGTTCGTTCATCTAGCACAAATGGAACGGGTTGCAGGAGGAACTTTTACTCTGGTGTCTCAGTCTGTTTCCTAGTGCCGGTTGGAAGTTCCTGCAGTTTTCACTGTAAAAACGAGTTGGAGCTAGTACCTCCCCATATATATGTATGGATTGGAGACTGCAAGGGAAAAGAAACTTTGTGTTCCAGAGAAGCTAGATGAAGGACGGCTTTCACAGACACTTATCTCTCAGAACTGAGCATGTGGAGAGACGTTCGTTCATCTAGAACAAAGGGAACGGGTTGCAGGAGAAACTTTTACTCTGGTTTCTCAGTCTGTTTCCTAGTGCCGGTTTGCAGTTCCTGCAGTTTTCACTGTAAAACCGAGTTGGAGCTCGTACTTCCCCATATATATGTATGGATTGGAGTTTGCAACTGAAAAGAAATTTTGTGTTCCCAACAAGCTAGGTGAAGGACGGCTTTCACACACACTTATCTCTCAGAACTGAGCATGTGGAGAGACGTTCGTTCATCTAGCACAAAGGGAACGGGTTGCAGGAGGAACTTTTACTCTGGTTTCTCAGTCTGTTTCTAAGTGCCGGTTGGAAGTTCCTGCAGTTTTCACTGTAAAACCGAGTTGGAGCTCGTACTTCCCCATATATATTTATGGAGTGGAGTTTGCAACTGAAAAGAAATTTTGTGTTCCCAACAAGTTAGGTGAAGGACGGCTTTCACACACACTTATCTCTAAGAACTGAGCATGTGGAGAGACGTTCGTTCATCTAGCACAATGGGAACGGGTTGCAGGAGAAACTTTTACTCTGGTTTCTCAGTCTTTTTCCTAGTGCCGGTTTGAAGTTCCTGCAGTTTTCACTGTAAAACCGAGTTGGAGCTTGTACCTCCCCATATATATGTATGGAGTGGAGTTTGCAAGAGAAAAGAAACTTTGTGTTCCCAACAAGCTATGTGAAGGACGGCTTTCACACACACTTATCTCTCAGAACTGAGCATGTGGAGAGACGTTCGTTCATCTAGCACAAAGGGAAAGGGTTGCAGGAGGAACTTTTACTCTGGTTTCTCAGTCTGTTTCCTAGTGCCGGTTGGAAGTTCCTGCAGTTTTCACTGTAAAAACGACTTGGAACTAGTACCTCCCCATATATATGTATGGATTGGAGACTGCAAGGGAAAAGAAACTTTGTGTTCCAAAGAAGCTAGATGAAGTACGGCTTTCACAGACACTTATCTCTCAGAACTGAGCATGTGGAGAGACGTTCGTTCATCTAGAACAAAGGGAACGGGTTGCAGGAGAAACTTTTACTCTGGTTTCTCAGTCTGTTTCCTAGTGCCGGTGTGCTGTTTCTGCAGTTTTCACTGTAAAACCGAGTTGGAGCTCGTACCTCCCCATATATATGTATGGATTGAAGTTTGCAACTGAAAAGAAATTTTGTGTTCCCAACAAGCTAGGTGAAGGACGGCTTTCACACACACTTATCTCTCAGAACTGAGCATGTGGAGAGACGTTCGTTCATCTAGCACAAAGGGAACGGGTTGCAGGAGGAACTTTTACGCTGGTTTCTCAGTCTGTTTCCTAGTGCCGGTTGGAAGTTCCTGCAATTTTCACTGTAAAACCGAGTTGGAGCTAGTACCTCCCCATATATAAGTAAGGAGTGGAGTTTGCAAGTTAAAAGAAACTTTGTGTTCCCAACAAGCTAGGTGAAGGACGGCTTTCACACACACTTATCTCTCAGAACTGAGCATGTGGAGAGACGTTCTTTCATCTAGCACAAAGGGAACGTGTTGCAGGAGAAAGTTTTACTCTGGTATCTCAGTCTGTTTCCTAGTGCCGGTTTGAATTTCCTGCAGTTTTCACTGTAAAACCGAGTTGGAGCTAGTACCTCCCCATATATATTTATGGAGTGGAGTTTGCAACTGAAAAGAAATTTTGTGTTCCCAACAAGTTAGCTGAAGGACGGCTTTAACACACACTTATCTCTAAGAACTGAGCATGTGGAGAGACGTTCGTTCATCTAGCACAAAGGGAAAGGGTTGCAGGAGGAACTTTTACTCTGGTTTCTCAGTCTGTTTCTAAGTGCCGGTTGGAAGTTCCTGCAGTTTTCACTGTAAAACCGAGTTGGAGCTCGTACTTCCCCATATATATTTATGGAGTGGAGTTTGCAACTGAAAAGAAATTTTGTGTTCCCAACAAGTTAGGTGAAGGACGGCTTTCACACACACTTATCTCTAAGAACTGAGCATGTGGAGAGACGTTCGTTCATCTAGCACAATGGGAACGGGTTGCAGGAGAAACTTTTACTCTGGTTTCTCAGTCTTTTTCCTAGTGCCGGTTTGAAGTTCCTGCAGTTTTCACTGTAAAACCGAGTTGGAGCTTGTACCTCCCCATATATATGTATGGAGTGGAGTTTGCAAGAGAAAAGAAACTTTGTGTTCCCAACAAGCTATGTGAAGGACGGCTTTCACACACACTTATCTCTCAGAACTGAGCATGTGGAGAGACGTTCGTTCATCTAGCACAAAGGGAAAGGGTTGCAGGAGGAACTTTTACTCTGGTTTCTCAGTCTGTTTCCTAGTGCCGGTTGGAAGTTCCTGCAGTTTTCACTGTAAAAACGACTTGGAACTAGTACCTCCCCATATATATGTATGGATTGGAGACTGCAAGGGAAAAGAAACTTTGTGTTCCAAAGAAGCTAGATGAAGGACGGCTTTCACAGACACTTATCTCTCAGAACTGAGCATGTGGAGAGACGTTCGTTCATCTAGAACAAAGGGAACGGGTTGCAGGAGAAACTTTTACTCTGGTTTCTCAGTCTGTTTCCTAGTGCCGGTGTGCTGTTTCTGCAGTTTTCACTGTAAAACCGAGTTGGAGCTCGTACCTCCCCATATATATGTATGGATTGAAGTTTGCAACTGAAAAGAAATTTTGTGTTCCCAACAAGCTAGGTGAAGGACGGCTTTCACACACACTTATCTCTCAGAACTGAGCATGTGGAGAGACGTTCGTTCATCTAGCACAAAGGGAACGGGTTGCAGGAGGAACTTTTACGCTGGTTTCTCAGTCTGTTTCCTAGTGCCGGTTGGAAGTTCCTGCAATTTTCACTGTAAAACCGAGTTGGAGCTAGTACCTCCCCATATATAAGTAAGGAGTGGAGTTTGCAAGTTAAAAGAAACTTTGTGTTCCCAACAAGCTAGGTGAAGGACGGCTTTCACACACACTTATCTCTCAGAACTGAGCATGTGGAGAGACGTTCTTTCATCTAGCACAAAGGGAACGTGTTGCAGGAGAAAGTTTTACTCTGGTATCTCAGTCTGTTTCCTAGTGCCGGTTTGAAGTTCCTGCAGTTTTCACTGTAAAAACGAGTTGGAGCTAGTACCTCCCCATATATATGTATGGATTGGTGATTGCAAGTGAAAAGAAACTTTGTGTTCCAAAGAAGCTAGATGAAGGACGGCTTTCAAAGACACTTATCTCTCAGAACTGAGCATGTGGAGAGACGTTCGTTCATATAGCACAAAGGGAACGGGTTGCAGGAGAAACTTTTACTCTGGTTTCTCAGTCTGTTTCCTAGTGCCGGTTTGAAGTTCCTGCAGTTTTCACTGTAAAACCGAGTTGGAGTTAGTACCTCCCCATATAAATGTATGGAGTGGAGTTTGTAACTGAAAAGAATCTTTGTGTTCCCAACAAGCAAGGTGAAGGACGGCTCTCACAAACACTTATCTCTCAGAACTGAGCATGTGAAGAGACGTTCGTTCATCTAGCACAAAGGGAACGGGTTGCAGGAGCAACTTTTACTCTGGTTTCTCAGTGTGTTTCCTAGATCCGGTTTGAAGTTCCTGCAGTTTTCAATGTAAAACCGAGTTGGAGCTAGTACCTCCCCATATATATGTATGGATTGGAGATTGCAAGTGAAAAGAAACTTGGTGTTCCAAAGAAGCAAGGTGAAGGACGGCTTTCACACACACTTATCTCTCAGAACTGAGCATGTGGATAGACGTTCGTTCATCTAGCACAAAAGGAACGGGTTGCAGGAGAAACTTTTACTCTGGTTTCTCAGTCTGTTTCCTAGTGCCGGTATGAATTTCCTGCAGTTTTCACTGTAAAACCGTGTTGGAGCTAGTACCTCCACATATATATGTAAGGAGTGGAGTTTTCAAGTGAAAAGGAACTTTGTGTTCCCAACAAGCAAGGTGAAGGACGGCTTTCACACACACTTATCTCTCAGAACTGAGCATGTGGAGAGACGTTCGTTCATCTAGCACAAAGGGAACGGGTTGCAGGAGAAACTTTTACTCTGGTTTCTCAGTCTGTTTCCTAGTGCCGGTTTGAAGTTCCTGCAGTTTTCACTGTAAAACCGGGTTGGAGCTAGTACCTCCCCATATATATGTATGGAGATGAATTTGCAACTGAAAAAAACTTTGTGTTTCCAACAATCTAGGTGAAGGACGGCTTTCACAGACACTTAACTCTCAGAACTGAGCATGTGGAGAGACGTTCGTTCATGTAGCACAAAGGAACGGGTTGTAGGAGGCACTTTTACACTGGTTTCTCAGTCTGTTTCTTAGTGCCGGTTTGAATTTCCTGCAGTTTTCACTGTAAATCCGAGTGGGAGCTCGTACGTCCCCATATATATGTATGGAGTGGAGTTTGCAACTGAAAAGAAACTTTGTGTTCCCAACAAGTTAGGTGAAGGACGGCTTTCACACACACTTATCTCTCAGAACTGAGCATGTGGAGAGACGTTCGTTCATCTAGCACAATGGGAACGGGTTGCAGGAGAAACTTTTACTCTGGATTCTCAGTCTGTTTCCTAGTGCCGGTTTGAAGATCCTGCAGTTTTCACTGTAAAACCGAGTTGGAGCTTGTACCTCCCCATATATATGTATGGAGTGGAGTTTGCAAGTGAAAAGAAACTTTGTGTTCCCAACAAGCTAGGTGAAGGACGGCTTTCACACACACTTATCTCTCAGAACTGAGCATGTGGAGAGACTTTCGTTCATCTAGCACAAAAGGAACGGGTTGCAGGAGGAACTTTTACTCTGGTTTCTCAGTCTGTTTCCTAGTGCCGGTTGGATGTTCCTGCAGTTTTCACTGTAAAACCGAGTTGGAGCTAGTACCTCCCCATATATATGTATGGATTGGAGATTGCAAGTGAAAAGAAACTTTGTGTTCCAAATAAGCTAGATGAAGGACGGCTTTCACAGAAACTTATCTCTCAGAACTGAGCATGTGGAGAGACGTTCGTTCATCTAGCACAAAGGGAACGGGTTGCAGGAGAAACTTTTACTCTGGTTTCTCAGTCTGTTTCTTAGTGCCGGTTTGAAGTTCCTGCAGTTTTCACTGTAAAACCGAGTTGGAGCTCGTACCTCCCCATATATATGTATGGAGTGGAGTTTGCAACTGAAAAGAAATTTTGTGTTCCCAACAAGCTAGGTGAAGGACGGCTTTCACACACACTTATCTCTCAGAACTGAGCATGTGGAGAGACGTTCGTTCATATAGCACAAAGGGAACGGGTTGCAGGAGGAACTTTTACTCTGGTTTCTCAGTCTGTTTCCTAGTGCCGGTTTGAAGTTCCTGCAGTTTTCACTGTAAAACCGAGTTGGAGCTCGTACTTCCCCATATATATTTAAGGAGTGGAGTTTGCAACTGAAAAGAAACTTTGTGTTCCCAACAAGCTAGGTGAAGGACGGCTTTCACACACACTTATCTCTCAGAACTGAGCATGTGGATAGACGTCCGTTCATCTAGCACAAAGGGAACGGGTTGCAGGAGAAACTTTTACTCTGGTTTCTCAGTCTGTTTCCTACTGCCGGTTTGAAGTTCCTGCAGTTTTCACTGTAAAACCGAGTTGGAGCTTGTACCTCCCCATATATATATATGGAGTCGTGTTTGCAAGTGAAAAGAAACTTTGTGTTCCCAACAAGCTAGTTGAAGGACGGCTTTCACACACACTTATCTCTCAGAACTGAGCATGTGGAGAGACTTTCGTTCATCTAGCACAAAGGAACGGGTTGTAGGAGGCACTTTTACTCTGGTTTCTCAGTCTGTTTCTTAGTGCCGGTTTGAAGTTCCTGCAGTTTTCACTGTAAAACCGAGTTGGAGCTAGTACCTCCCCATATATATGTATGGATTGGAGATTGCAAATGAAAAGAAACTTTGTGTTTCAAAGAAGCTAGTTGAAGGACGGCTTTCACAGACACTTAACTCTCAGAACTGAGCATGTGGAGAGACGTTCGTTCATCTAGCAAAAAGGGAACAGTTTGCAGGAGAAAGTTTTACTCTGGTATCTCAGTCTGTTTCCTAGTGCCGGTTTGAAGTTCCTGCAGTTTTCACTGTAAAACCGAGTTGGAGCTAGTACCTCCACATATATATGTATGGAGATGAATTTGCAACTGAAAAGAAACTTTGTGTTCCCAACAAGCTATGTGAAGGATGGCTTTCACACACAATTATCTCTCAGAACTGAGCATGTGGAGAGACGTTCGTTCATCTAGCACAAAGGGAACGGGTTGCAGGAGAAACTTTTACTCTGGTTTCTCAGTCTGTTTCCTAGTGCCGGTATGAAGTTCCTGCAGTTTTCACTGTAAAACCGAGTTGGAGATTGTACCTCCCCATATATATGTATGGATTGGAGATTGCAAGTGAAAAGACACTTTGTGTTCCAAAGAAGCAAGGTGAAGGACGGCTTTCACAGAAACTTATCTCTCAGAACTGAGCATGTGGAGAGACGTTCGTTCATCTAGCACAAAGGGAACGGGTTGCAGGAGAAACTTTTACTCTGGTTTCTCAGTCTGTTTCCTAGTGCCGGTTTGAAGTTCCTGCATTTTTCACTGTAAAACCGTGTTGGAGCTTGTACCTCCCCATATATATATATGGAGTCGAGTTTGCAAGTGAAAAGAAACTTTGTGTTCCCAACAACCTAGGTGAAGGACGGCTTTCACACACACTTATCTGTCAAAACTGAGCATGTGGAGAGACGTTCGTTCATCTAGCACAAAGGAACAGGATGTAGGAGGCACTTTTAATCTGGTTTCTCAGTCTGTTTCTTAGTGCCGGTTTGAAGTTCCTGCACTTTTCACTGTAAAACCGAGTTGGAGCTAGTACCTCCCCATATATATGTATGGATTGGAGATTGCAAGTGAAAAGGAACTTTGTGTTCCAAAGGATCTAGATGAAGGACGGCTTTCACATACACTTATCTCTCAGAACTGAGCATGTGGAGAGACGTTCGTTCATCTAGCACAAAGGGAACCGTTTGCAGGAGAAACATTTACTCTGGTTTCTCAGTCTGTTTCCTACTGCCGGTTTGAAGTTCCTGCAGTTTTCACTGTAAAACCGAGTTGGAGCTAGTACCTCCCCATATATATGTATGGAGTGGAGTTTGAAAATGAAAAGAAACTTTGTGTTCCCAACAAGCTAGGTGAAGGACGGCTTTCACACACACTTATCTCTCAGAACTGAGCATGTGGAGAGACGTTCGTTCATCTAGCAGAAAGGGAACGGGTTGCAGGAACAACTTTTACTCTGGTTTCTCAGTCTGTTTCCTAGTGCCGGTTTGAAGTTCCTGCAGTTTTCACAGTAAAACCGAGTTGGAGTTAGTACCTCCCCATATAAATGTATGGAGTGGAGTTTGCAACTGAAAAGAAACTTTGTGTTCCCAACAAGCAATGTGAAGGACGGCCCTCACACACACTTATCTCTCAGAACTGAGCATGTGGAGAGACGTTCGTTCATCTAGCACAAAGGAACGTGTTGTAGGAGGCACTTTTACTCTGGTTTCTCAGTCTGTTTCTTAGTGCCGGTTTGAAGTTCCTGCAGTTTTCACTGTAAAAACGAGTTGGAGCTTGTACCTCCCCATATATATGTATGGATTGGAGATTGCAAGTGAAAAGAAACTTTGTGTTCCAAAGAAGCTAGGTGAAGGACGGCTTTCACACACACTTATCTCTCAGAACTGAGCATGTGGAGAGACGTTCGTTCATCTAGCACAAAGGAACGGGTTGTAGGAGGCACTTTTACTCTAGTTTTTCAGTCTGTTACTTAGTGCCGGTTTGAAGTTTCTGCAGTTTTCACTGTAAAACCGAGTTGGAGCTAGTACTTCCCCATATATATGTATGGATTGGAGATTGCAAGTGAAAAGACACTTTGTGTTCCAAAGAAGCTTGGTGAAGGACGGCTTTCACAGACACTTAACTCTCAGAACTGAGAATGTGGAGATACATTCGCTCATCTAGCACAAATGGAACGGGTAGCAGGAGAAACTTTTACTCTGGTTTCTCAGTCTGTTTCCTAGTGCCGGTTTGAAGTTCCTGCAGTTTTCACTGTAAAACCGAGTTGGAGCTCGTACCTCCCCATATATATGTATGGAGTGGAGTTTGCAACTGAAAAGAAATTTTGTGTTCCGTACAAGATAGGTGAAGGACGGCTTTCACACACACATATATCTCTGAACTGAGCATGTGGAGAGACGTTCGTTCATCTAGCACAAAAGGAACGGGTTGCAGGAGAAACTTTTACTCTGGTTTCTCAGTCTGTTTCCTAGTGCCGGTATGAATTTCCTGCAGTTTTCACTGTAAAACCGTGTTGGAGCTTGTACATCCACATATATATGTATGGAGTGGAGTTTTCAAGTGAAAAGAAACTTTGTGTTCCCAACAAGCTAGGTGAAGGACGGCATTCACACACACTTATCTCTCAGAACTGAGCATGTGGAGAGACTTTCGTTCATCTAGCACAAAGGGAACGGGTTGCAGGAGAAAGTTTTACGCTGGTATCTCAGTTTGTTTCCTAGTGCCGTTTTGAAGTTCCTGCAATTTTCACTGTAAAACCGAGTTTGAGCTAGAACCTCCCCATATATATGTATGGATTGGTGATTGCAAGTGAAAAGAAACTTTGTGTTCCAAAGAAGCGAGATGAAGGACGACTTTCACAGACACTTATCTCTCAGAACTGAGCATGTGGAGAGACGTTCGTTCATATAGCACAAAGGGAACGGGTTGCAGGAGAAACTTTTACTCTGGTTTCTCAGTCTGTTTCCTAGTGCCGGTTTGAAGTTCCTGCAGTTTTCACTGTAAAACCGAGTTGGAGCTTGTTCCTCCCCATATGTATGTATGGAGTGGAGTTTGCAACTGAAAAGAAACTTTGTGTTCCCAACATGCTAGCTGAAGGACGGCTTTCACACACACTTATCTCTAAGAATTGAGCATGTGGAGAGACGTTCTTTCATCTAGCACAAAGGGAACGGGTTGCAGGAGAAACTTTTACTCTGGTTTCTCAGTCTGTTTCCTAGTGCCGGTTTGAAGTTCCTGCAGTTTTCACTGTAAAACCGAGTTGGAGTTTGTACCTCCCCATATAAATGTATGGAGTGGAGTTTGCAACTGAAAAGAAACCTTGTGTGCCCAACAAGCAAGGTGAAGGACGGCTCTCACACACACTTATCTCTCAGAATTGAGCATGTGGAGAGACGTTCGTTCATCTAGCACAAAGGGAACGGGTTGCAGGAGAAACATTAACTCTGGTTTCTCAGTCTGTTTCCTAGTGCCGTTTTGAAGTTCCTGCAGTTTTCACTGTAAAACCGAGTTGGAGCTTGTTCCTCCCCATATATATGTATGGATTGGAGATTGCAACTGAAAAGAAACTTTGTGTTCCCAACAAGCTAGGTGAAGGACGGCTTTCACACTCACTTATCTCTCAGAACTGAGCATGTGGAGAGACGTTCGTTCATCTAGCACAAAGGGAACGGGTTGCAGGAGAAACTTTTACTCTGGTTTCTCAGTATGTTTCCTAGTGCCGGTTTGAAGTTCCTGCAGTTTTCACTGTAAAACCGAGTTGGAGCTAGTACCTCCCCATAGAAATGTATGGAGTGGAGTTTGCAACTGAAAAGAAACTTTGTGTTCCCAACAAGCAATGTGAAGGACGGCTCTCACACACACATATCTGTCAGAAATGAGCATGTGGAGAGACGTTCGTTCATCTAGCACAAAGGGAACGGGTTGCAGGAGAAACTTTTACTCTGGGTTCTCAGTGTGTTTCCTAGTGCCGGTTTGAAGTTCCTGCAGTTTTCACTGTAAAACCGAGTTGGAGCTAGTACCTCCCCATATATATGTATTGAGTGGGGTTTGCAAATGAAGAGAAACTTTGTGTTCCCAACAAGCTAGTTGAAGGACGGCTTTCACACACACTCTTCTCTCAGAATTGAGCATGTGGAGAGACGTTCGTTCATCTAGCACAAAGGGAACGGGTTGCATGAAGAACATTTACTCTGGTTTCTCAGTCTGTTTCCTAGTGCCGGTTGGAAGTTCCTGCAGTTTTCACTATAAAACCGAGTTGGAGCTAGTACCTCACCATATATATGTATGGATTGGAGATTGCAAGTGAAAAGAAACTTTGTGTTCCAAAGAAGTTCTATGAAGGACGGCTTTCACAGACACTTATCTCTCAGAACTGAGCATGTGGAGAGACGTTCGTTCATCTAGCACAAAGGGAACGGGTTGCAGGAGAAACTTTTACTCTGGTTTCTCAGTCTGTTTCCTAGTGCCGGTATGAAGTTCCTGCAATTTTCACTGTAAAACCGAGTTGGAGTTAGTACCTCCCCATATAAATGTATGGAGTGGAGTTTGCAACTGAAAAGAAACTTTGTGTTCCCAACAAGCAAGCTGAAGGACGGCTCTCACACACACTTATCTCTCAGAACTGAGCATGTGGTGAGACGTTCGTTCATGTAGCACAGAGGGAACGGGTTGCAGGAGAAACTTTAACTCTGGTTTCTCAGTCTGTTTCCTAGTGCCGGTTTGAAGTTCCTGCAGTTTTCATTGTAAAAGCGAGTTGGAGCTCGTACCTCCCCATATATATGTATGGAGTGGAGTTTGCCACTGGAAAGAAATTTTGTGTTCTCAACAAGCTAAGTGAAGGACGGCTTTCACACACACTTATCTCTCAGAACTGAGCATGTGGAGAGACGTTCGTTCATCTAGCACAAAAGGAACGGCTTGCAGGAGAAACTTTTACTCTGTTTTCTCAGTCTGTTTCCTAGTGCCGGTTTGAAGTTCCTGCAGTTTTCACTGTAAAACCGAGTTGGAGCTAGTAACTCCACATATATATGTATGGAGATGAATTTGCAACTGAAAAGAAACTTTGTGTTCCCAACAAGCTATGTGAAAGACGGCTTTCATACACACTTATCTCTCAGAACTGAGCATGTGGATAGACGTTCGTTCATCTAGCACAAAGGAACGGGTTTTAGGAGGCAATTTTACTCTGGTTTCTCAGTCTGTTTATTAGAGCCGGTTTGAATTTCCTGCAGTTTTCACTGTAAAACTGAGTTGGAGCTATTACCTCCACATATATATGTATGGAGTGGAGTTTTCAAGTGAAAAGAAACTATGTGTTCCCAACAAGCTAGGTGAAGGCCGGCTTTCACACACAATTATCTCTCAGAACTGAGCATGTGGAGAGACGTTCGTTCATCTAGCTCAAAGGGAACGGGTTGCAGGAAAAACTTTTACTCTGGCTTCTCAGTCTGTTTCCTAGTGCCGGTTTGAAGTTCCTGCAGTTTTCACTGTAAAACCGAGTTGGAGTTTGTACCTCCCCATATAAATGTATGGAGTGGAGTTTGCAACTTAAAAGAAACTATGTTTTCACAACAAGCTAGGTGAAGTACGGCTTTCACACACACTTATCTGTCAGAACTGAGCATGTGGAGAAACGTACGTTCATCTAGCACAAAGGGAACGGGTTGCAGGAGAAACTTTTACTCTGGTTTCTCAGTCTGTTTCCTAGTGCCGGTTTGAAGTTCCTGCAGTTTTCACTGTAAAACGGAGTTGGAGCTTGTACCTCCCCATATATATGTATGGAGATGAATTAGTAACTGAAAAGAAACTTTGTGTTCATAACATGCTATGTGAAGGACGGCTTTCACACACACTTATCTCTCAGAACTGAGCATGTGGAGAGACGTTCGTTCATATAGCACAAAGGGAACGGGTTGCAGGAGAAACATTAACTCTGGTTTCTCAGTCTGTTTCCTAGTGCCGTTTTGAAGTTCCTGCAGTTTTCACTGTAAAACCGAGTTGGAGCTTGTTCCTCCCCATATATATGTATGGATTGGAGATTGCAACTGAAAAGAAACTTTGTGTTCCCAACAAGCTAGGTGAAGGACGGCTTTCACACTCACTTATCTCTCAGAACTGAGCATGTGGAGAGACGTTCGTTCATCTAGCACAAAGGGAACGGGTTGCAGGAGAAACTTTTACTCTGGTTTCTCAGTATGTTTCCTAGTGCCGGTTTGAAGTTCCTGCAGTTTTCACTGTAAAACCGAGTTGGAGCTAGTACCTCCCCATAGAAATGTATGGAGTGGAGTTTGCAACTGAAAAGAAACTTTGTGTTCCCAACAAGCAATGTGAAGGACGGCTCTCACACACACATATCTGTCAGAAATGAGCATGTGGAGAGACGTTCGTTCATCTAGCACAAAGGGAACGGGTTGCAGGAGAAACTTTTACTCTGGGTTCTCAGTGTGTTTCCTAGTGCCGGTTTGAAGTTCCTGCAGTTTTCACTGTAAAACCGAGTTGGAGCTAGTACCTCCCCATATATATGTATTGAGTGGGGTTTGCAAATGAAGAGAAACTTTGTGTTCCCAACAAGCTAGTTGAAGGACGGCTTTCACACACACTCTTCTCTCAGAATTGAGCATGTGGAGAGACGTTCGTTCATCTAGCACAAAGGGAACGGGTTGCATGAAGAACATTTACTCTGGTTTCTCAGTCTGTTTCCTAGTGCCGGTTGGAAGTTCCTGCAGTTTTCACTATAAAACCGAGTTGGAGCTAGTACCTCACCATATATATGTATGGATTGGAGATTGCAAGTGAAAAGAAACTTTGTGTTCCAAAGAAGTTCTATGAAGGACGGCTTTCACAGACACTTATCTCTCAGAACTGAGCATGTGGAGAGACGTTCGTTCATCTAGCACAAAGGGAACGGGTTGCAGGAGAAACTTTTACTCTGGTTTCTCAGTCTGTTTCCTAGTGCCGGTATGAAGTTCCTGCAATTTTCACTGTAAAACCGAGTTGGAGTTAGTACCTCCCCATATAAATGTATGGAGTGGAGTTTGCAACTGAAAAGAAACTTTGTGTTCCCAACAAGCAAGCTGAAGGACGGCTCTCACACACACTTATCTCTCAGAACTGAGCATGTGGTGAGACGTTCGTTCATGTAGCACAGAGGGAACGGGTTGCAGGAGAAACTTTAACTCTGGTTTCTCAGTCTGTTTCCTAGTGCCGGTTTGAAGTTCCTGCAGTTTTCATTGTAAAAGCGAGTTGGAGCTCGTACCTCCCCATATATATGTATGGAGTGGAGTTTGCCACTGGAAAGAAATTTTGTGTTCTCAACAAGCTAAGTGAAGGACGGCTTTCACACACACTTATCTCTCAGAACTGAGCATGTGGAGAGACGTTCGTTCATCTACCACAAAAGGAACGGCTTGCAGGAGAAACTTTTACTCTGTTTTCTCAGTCTGTTTCCTAGTGCCGGTTTGAAGTTCCTGCAGTTTTCACTGTAAAACCGAGTTGGAGCTAGTAACTCCACATATATATGTATGGAGATGAATTTGCAACTGAAAAGAAACTTTGTGTTCCCAACAAGCTATGTGAAAGACGGCTTTCATACACACTTATCTCTCAGAACTGAGCATGTGGATAGACGTTCGTTCATCTAGCACAAAGGAACGGGTTTTAGGAGGCAATTTTACTCTGGTTTCTCAGTCTGTTTATTAGAGCCGGTTTGAATTTCCTGCAGTTTTCACTGTAAAACTGAGTTGGAGCTATTACCTCCACATATATATGTATGGAGTGGAGTTTTCAAGTGAAAAGAAACTATGTGTTCCCAACAAGCTAGGTGAAGGCCGGCTTTCACACACAATTATCTCTCAGAACTGAGCATGTGGAGAGACGTTCGTTCATCTAGCTCAAAGGGAACGGGTTGCAGGAAAAACTTTTACTCTGGCTTCTCAGACTGTTTCCTAGTGCCGGTTTGAAGTTCCTGCAGTTTTCACTGTAAAACCGAGTTGGAGTTTGTACCTCCCCATATAAATGTATGGAGTGGAGTTTGCAACTTAAAAGAAACTATGTTTTCACAACAAGCTAGGTGAAGTACGGCTTTCACACACACTTATCTGTCAGAACTGAGCATGTGGAGAAACGTACGTTCATCTAGCACAAAGGGAACGGGTTGCAGGAGAAACTTTTACTCTGGTTTCTCAGTCTGTTTCCTAGTGCCGGTTTGAAGTTCCTGCAGTTTTCACTGTAAAACGGAGTTGGAGCTTGTACCTCCCCATATATATGTATGTAGATGAATTAGTAACTGAAAAGAAACTTTGTGTTCATAACATGCTATGTGAAGGACGGCTTTCACACACACTTATCTCTCAGAACTGAGCATGTGGAGAGACGTTCGTTCATATAGCACAAAGGGAACGGGTTGCAGGAGAAACATTAACTCTGGTTTCTCAGTCTGTTTCCTAGTGCCGTTTTGAAGTTCCTGCAGTTTTCACTGTAAAACCGAGTTGGAGCTTGTTCCTCCCCATATATATGTATGGATTGGAGATTGCAACTGAAAAGAAACTTTGTGTTCCCAACAAGCTAGGTGAAGGACGGCTTTCACACTCACTTATCTCTCAGAACTGAGCATGTGGAGAGACGTTCGTTCATCTAGCACAAAGGGAACGGGTTGCAGGAGAAACTTTTACTCTGGTTTCTCAGTATGTTTCCTAGTGCCGGTTTGAAGTTCCTGCAGTTTTCACTGTAAAACCGAGTTGGAGCTAGTACCTCCCCATAGAAATGTATGGAGTGGAGTTTGCAACTGAAAAGAAACTTTGTGTTCCCAACAAGCAATGTGAAGGACGGCTCTCACACACACATATCTGTCAGAAATGAGCATGTGGAGAGACGTTCGTTCATCTAGCACAAAGGGAACGGGTTGCAGGAGAAACTTTTACTCTGGGTTCTCAGTGTGTTTCCTAGTGCCGGTTTGAAGTTCCTGCAGTTTTCACTGTGAAACCGAGTTGGAGCTAGTACCTCCCCATATATATGTATTGAGTGGGGTTTGCAAATGAAGAGAAACTTTGTGTTCCCAACAAGCTAGTTGAAGGACGGCTTTCACACACACTCTTCTCTCAGAATTGAGCATGTGGAGAGACGTTCGTTCATCTAGCACAAAGGGAACGGGTTGCAGGAGAAACATTAACTCTGGTTTCTCAGTCTGTTTCCTAGTGCCGTTTTGAAGTTCCTGCAGTTTTCACTATAAAACCGAGTTGGAGCTAGTACCTCACCATATATATGTATGGATTGGAGATTGCAAGTGAAAAGAAACTTTGTGTTCCAAAGAAGTTCTATGAAGGACGGCTTTCACAGACACTTATCTCTCAGAACTGAGCATGTGGAGAGACGTTCGTTCATCTAGCACAAAGGGAACGGGTTGCAGGAGAAACTTTTACTCTGGTTTCTCAGTCTGTTTCCTAGTGCCGGTATGAAGTTCCTGCAATTTTCACTGTAAAACCGAGTTGGAGTTAGTACCTCCCCATATAAATGTATGGAGTGGAGTTTGCAACTGAAAAGAAACTTTGTGTTCCCAACAAGCAAGCTGAAGGACGGCTCTCACACACACTTATCTCTCAGAACTGAGCATGTGGTGAGACGTTCGTTCATGTAGAACAGAGGGAACGGGTTGCAGGAGAAACTTTAACTCTGGTTTCTCAGTCTGTTTCCTAGTGCCGGTTTGAAGTTCCTGCAGTTTTCATTGTAAAAGCGAGTTGGAGCTCGTACCTCCCCATATATATGTATGGAGTGGAGTTTGCAACTGGAAAGAAATTTTGTGTTCTCAACAAGCTAAGTGAAGGACGGCTTTCACACACACTTATCTCTCAGAACTGAGCATGTGGAGAGACGTTCGTTCATCTAGCACAAAAGGAACGGGTTGCAGGAGAAACTTTTACTCTGTTTTCTCAGTCTGTTTCCTAGTGCCGGTTTGAAGTTCCTGCAGTTTTCACTGTAAAACCGAGTTGGAGCTAGTAACTCCACATATATATGTATGGAGATGAATTTGCAACTGAAAAGAAACTTTGTGTTCCCAACAAGCTATGTGAAAGACGGCTTTCATACACACTTATCTCTCAGAACTGAGCATGTGGATAGACGTTCGTTCATCTAGCACAAAGGAACGGGTTTTAGGAGGCAATTTTACTCTGGTTTCTCAGTCTGTTTATTAGAGCCGGTTTGAATTTCCTGCAGTTTTCACTGTAAAACTGAGTTGGAGCTATTACCTCCACATATATATGTATGGAGTGGAGTTTTCAAGTGAAAAGAAACTATGTGTTCCCAACAAGCTAGGTGAAGGCCGGCTTTCACACACAATTATCTCTCAGAACTGAGCATGTGGAGAGACGTTCGTTCATCTAGCTCAAAGGGAACGGGTTGCAGGAAAAACTTTTACTCTGGCTTCTCAGTCTGTTTCCTAGTGCCGGTTTGAAGTTCCTGCAGTTTTCACTGTAAAACCGAGTTGGAGTTTGTACCTCCCCATATAAATGTATGGAGTGGAGTTTGCAACTTAAAAGAAACTATGTTTTCACAACAAGCTAGGTGAAGTACGGCTTTCACACACACTTATCTGTCAGAACTGAGCATGTGGAGAAACGTACGTTCATCTAGCACAAAGGGAACGGGTTGCAGGAGAAACTTTTACTCTGGTTTCTCAGTCTGTTTCCTAGTGCCGGTTTGAAGTTCCTGCAGTTTTCACTGTAAAACGGAGTTGGAGCTTGTACCTCCCCATATATATGTATGGAGATGAATTAGTAACTGAAAAGAAACTTTGTGTTCATAACATGCTATGTGAAGGACGGCTTTCACACACACTTATCTCTCAGAACTGAGCATGTGGAGAGACGTTCGTTCATCTAGCACAAAGGGAACGGGTTGCAGGAGAAACTTTTACTCTGGTTTCTCAGTCTGTTTCCTAGTGCCGGTTTGAAGTTTCTGCAGTTTTCACTGAAAAACCGAGTTGGAGCTAGAACCTCCCCATATATATGTATGGAGATGAATTTGCAACTCAAAAGAAACTTTGTGTTCCCAACAAGCTATGTGAAGGACGGCTTTCACACACACTTATCTCTGAGAACTGAGCATGTGGAGAGACGTTCGTTCATCTAGCACAAAGGGAACGGGTTGCAGGAGAAACTTTTACTCTGGTTTCTCAGTCTGTTTCCTAGTGCCGGTATGAATTTCCTGCAATTTTCACTGTAAAACCGAGTTGGAGTTAGTACCTCCCCATATAAATGTATGGAGTGGAGTTTGCAACTGAAAAGAAACTTTGTGTTCCCAACAAGCAAGCTGAAGGACGGCTCTCACACACACTTATCTCTCAGAACTGAGCATGTGGTGAGACGTTCGTTCATGTAGCACAGAGGGAACGGGTTGCAGGAGAAACTTTAACTCTGGTTTCTCAGTCTGTTTCCTAGTGACGGTTTGAAGTTCCTGCAGTTTTCATTGTAAAAGCGAGTTGGAGCTCGTACCTCCCCATATATATGTATGGAGTGGAGTTTGCAACTGGAAAGAAATTTTGTGTTCTCAACAAGCTAAGTGAAGGACGGCTTTCACACACACTTATCTCTCAGAACTGAGCATGTGGAGAGACGTTCGTTCATCTAGCACAAAAGGAACGGGTTGCAGGAGAAACTTTTACTCTGTTTTCTCAGTCTGTTTCCTAGTGCCGGTTTGAAGTTCCTGCAGTTTTCACTGTAAAACCGAGTTGGAGCTAGTAACTCCACATATATATGTATGGAGATGAATTTGCAACTGAAAAGAAACTTTGTGTTCCCAACAAGCTATGTGAAAGACGGCTTTCATACACACTTATCTCTCAGAACTGAGCATGTGGATAGACGTTCGTTCATCTAGCACAAAGGAACGGGTTTTAGGAGGCAATTTTACTCTGGTTTCTCAGTCTGTTTATTAGAGCCGGTTTGAATTTCCTGCAGTTTTCACTGTAAAACTGAGTTGGAGCTATTACCTCCACATATATATGTATGGAGTGGAGTTTTCAAGTGAAAAGAAACTATGTGTTCCCAACAAGCTAGGTGAAGGCCGGCTTTCACACACAATTATCTCTCAGAACTGAGCATGTGGAGAGACGTTCGTTCATCTAGCTCAAAGGGAATGGGTTGCAGGAAAAACTTTTACTCTGGCTTCTCAGTCTGTTTCCTAGTGCCGGTTTGAAGTTCCTGCAGTTTTCACTGTAAAACCGAGTTGGAGTTTGTACCTCCCCATATAAATGTATGGAGTGGAGTTTGCAACTTAAAAGAAACTATGTTTTCACAACAAGCTAGGTGAAGTACGGCTTTCACACACACTTATCTGTCAGAACTGAGCATGTGGAGAAACGTACGTTCATCTAGCACAAAGGGAACGGGTTGCAGGAGAAACTTTTACTCTGGTTTCTCAGTCTGTTTCCTAGTGCCGGTTTGAAGTTCCTGCAGTTTTCACTGTAAAACGGAGTTGGAGCTTGTACCTCCCCATATATATGTATGGAGATGAATTAGTAACTGAAAAGAAACTTTGTGTTCATAACATGCTATGTGAAGGACGGCTTTCACACACACTTATCTCTCAGAACTGAGCATGTGGAGAGACGTTCGTTCATCTAGCACAAAGGGAACGGGTTGCAGGAGAAACTTTTACTCTGGTTTCTCAGTCTGTTTCCTAGTGCCGGTTTGAAGTTCCTGCAGTTTTCACTGTAAAACCGAGTTGGAGCTAGAACCTCCCCATATATATGTATGGAGATGAAT
Source organism: Camelus bactrianus (assembly GCF_048773025.1). Taxonomy (NCBI): domain Eukaryota; kingdom Metazoa; phylum Chordata; class Mammalia; order Artiodactyla; family Camelidae; genus Camelus; species Camelus bactrianus. Next base: position 6,246,319 of record NW_027413945.1, read on the forward strand.
TTGCAACTCAAAAGAAACTTTGTGTTCCCAACAAGCTATGTGAAGGACGGCTTTCACACACACTTATCTCTGAGAACTGAGCATTTGGAGAGACGTCCGTTCAACTAGCACAATGGGAACGGGTTGCAGGAGAAACTTTTACTCTGGTTTCTCAGTCTGTTTCCTAGTGCCGGTATGAAGTTCCTGCAGTTTTCACTGTAAAACCGAGTTGGAGCTAGTACTTCCCCATATATATGTATGGATTGGAGATTGCAAGTGAAAAGACACTTTGTGTTCCAATGAAGCTAGGTGAAGTACGGCTTTCACAGACACTTATCTCTCAGAACTGAGCATGTGGAGATACGTTCGTTCATCTAGCACAAAGGGAACGGGTTGCAGGAGAAACTTTTACTCTGGTTTCTCAGTCTTTTTCCTAGTGCCGGTTTGAAGTTCCTGCAGTTTTCACTGTAAAACCGAGTTGGAGCTAGTACCTCCTACTATATATGTATGGAGTGGAGTTTGCAAATTAAAAGAAATTTTGTGTTCCCAACAAGCTAGGTGAAGGACGGCTTTCACACACACTTATCTCTCAGAACTGAGCATGTGGAGAGACGTTCGTTCATCTAGCACAAAGGGAACGGGTTGCAGGAGAAACTTTTACTCTGGTTTCTCAGTCTGTTTCCTAGTGCCGGTATGAAGTTCCTGCAGTTTTCACTGTAAAACCGAGTTGGAGCTAGTACCTCCCCATATATATGTATGGAGTGGGGTTTGCAACTGAAAAGAAACCTTGTGTGCCCAACAATCAAGGTGAAGGACGGCTCTCACACACACTTATCTCTCAGAACTGAGCATGTGGAGAGACGTTCGTTCATCTAGCACAAAGGGAACGGGTTGCAGGAGAAACTTTTACTCTGGTTTCTGAGTCTGTTTCCTAGTGCCGGTATGAAGTTCCTGCAGTTTTCACTGTAAAACAGAGTTGGAGTTAGTACCTCCCCATATAAATGTATGGAGTGGAGTTTGCAACAGAAAAGAATCCTTGTGTGCCCAACAAGCAAGGTGAAGGACGGCTCTCACACACACTTATCTCTCAGAACTGAGCATGTGGAGAGACGTTCGTTCATCTAGCACAAAGGGAACGGGTTGCAGGAGAAACATTTACTCTGGTTTCTCAGTCTGTTTCCTAGTGCCGGTATGAAGTTCCTGCAGTTTTCACTGTAAAACCGAGTTGGAGCTAGTACCTCCCCATATATATGTATGGAGTGGAGTTTGCAACTGAAAAGAAACTTTGTGTTCCCAACAAGCTAGGTGAAGGACGGCTTTAACACTCACTTATCTCTCAGAACTGAGCATGTGGAGAGACGTTCGTTCATCTAGCACAAAGGGAACGGGTTGCAGGAGAAACTTTTACTCTGGTTTCTCAGTCTGTTTCCTAGTGCCGGTTTGAAGTTCCTGCAGTTTTCACTGTAAAACCGAGTTGGAGCTAGTACCTCCCCATAGAAATGTATGGAGTGGAGTTTGGAACTGAAAAGAAACTTTGTGTTCCCAACAAGGAATGTGAAGGACGGCTCTCACACACACATATCTCTCAGAACTGAGCATGTGGAGAGACGATCGTTCATCTAGCACAAAGGGAACGGGTTGCAGGAGAAACTTTTACTCTGGTTTCTAAGTCTGTTTCCTAGTGACGGATGGAAGTTCCTGCAGTTTTCACTATAAAACCGAGTTGGAGCTAACACCTACCCATATATATGTATGGATTGGAGATTGCAAGTGAAAAGAATCTTTGTGTTCCAAAGAAGCTCTATGAAGGACGGCTTTCACAGACACTTATCTCTCAGAACTGAGCATGTGGAGAGACGTTCGTTCATCTAGCACAAAGGGAACGGGTTGCAGGAGAAACTTTTACTCTGTTTTCTCAGTCTGTTTCCTAGTGCCGGTTTGAAGTTCCTGCAGTTTTCACTGTAAAACCGAGTTGGAGCTAGTTCCTCCCCATATATATGCATGGAGTGGAGTTTGCAAGTGAAAAGAAACTTTGTGTTCCAAGAAAGCTAGGTGAAGGACGGTTTTCACACACACTTATCTCTCAGAACTGAGCATGTGGAGAGACGTTCGTTCATCTAGCACAAAGGGAACGGGTTGCAGGAGAAACTTTTACTCTGGTTTGTCAGTCTGTTTCCTAGTGCCGGTTTGAAGTTCCTGCAGTTTTCACTGTAAAACCGAGTTGGAGTTAGTACCTCCCCATATAAATGTATGGAGTGGAGTTTGCAACTGAAAAGAAACTTTGTGTTCCCAACAAGCAAGTTGAAGGACGGCTCTCACAAACACTTATCTCTCAGAACTGAGCATGTGGAGAGACGTTCGTTCATCTAGCACAAAGGAACGGGTTGTAGGAGGCACTTTTACTCTGGTTTCTCAGTCTGTTTCTTAGTGCCGGTTTGAAGTTCCTGCAGTTTTCACTGTAAAACCGAGTTGGAGCTTGTACCTCCCCATATATATGTATGGATTGGAGATTGCAAGTGAAAAGACACTTTGTGTTCCAAGGAAGCTAGGTGAAGGACGGCTTTCACAGACACTTATCTCTCAGAACTGAGTATGTGATGAGACGTTCGTTCATGTAGCACAGAGGGAACGGGTTGCAGGAGAAACTTTTACTCTGGTTTCTCAGTCTGTTTCCTAGTGCCGGTTTGAAGTTCCTGCAGTTTTCATTGTAAAAGCGAGTTGGAGCTCGTACCTCCCCATATATATGTATGGAGTGGAGTTTGCAACTGGAAAGAAATTTTGTGTTCCCAACAAGCTAGGTGAAGGACGGCTTTCACACACACTTATCTCTCAGAACTGAGCATGTGGAGAGACGTTCGTTCATCTAGCACAAAAGGAACGGGTTGCAGGAGAAACTTTTACTTGGTTTCTCAGTCTGTTTCCTAGAGCCGGTTTGAAGTTCCTGCAGTTTTCACTGTAAAACCGAGTTGGAGCTAGTACCTCCCCATATATATGTATGGAGATGAATTTGCAACTGATAAGAAACTTTGTGTTCCCAACATGTTATGTGAAGTACGGCTTTCACACACACTTATCTCTCAGAACTGAGCATGTGGAGAGACGTTCGTTCATCTAGCACAAAGGGAACGGGTTGCAGGAGGAACTTTTTCTCTGGTTTCTCAGTCTTTTTCCTAGTGCCGGTTTGAAGTTCCTGCAGTTTTCACTGTAAAACCGAGTTGGAGTTAGTACCTCCCCATATAAATGTATGGATTGGAGTTTGCAACTGAAAAGAAACTTTGTGTTCCCAACAAGCAAGGTGAAGGACGGCTCTCACACACACTTATCTCTCAGAACTGAGCATGTGGAGAGACGTTCGTTCATCTAGCACAAAGGAACGGGTTGTAGGAGGCACTTTTACTCTGGTTTCTCAGACTGTTTCTTAGTGCCGGTTTGAAGTTCCTGCAGTTTTCACTGTAAAACCGTGTTGGAGCTTGTACCTCCCCATATATATGTATGGAGATGAATTTGCAACTGAAAAGTAACTTTGTGTTCCCAAAAAGCTATGTGAAGGACTGCTTTCACACACACTTATCTCTCAGAACTGAGCATGTGGAGAGACGTTCGTTCATCTAGAACAAAGGGAAAGGGTTGCAGGAGAAACTTTTACTCTGGTTTCTCAGTCTGTTTCCTAGTGCCGGTATGAAGTTCCTGCAGTTTTCACTGTAAAACCGAGTTGGAGCTAGTACCTCCCCATATATATGTATGGATTGGAGATTGCAAGTGAAAAGACACTTTGTGTTCCAAGAAAGCTAGGTGAAGGACGGCTTTCACAGACACTTATCTCTCAGAACTGAGCATGTGGTGAGACGTTCGTTCATGTAGCACAGAGGGAACGGGTTGCAGGTGAAACTTTAACTCTGGTTTCTCAGTCTGTTTCCTAGTGATGGTTTGAAGTTCCTGCAATTTTCACTGTAAAACCGAGTTGGAGTTAGTACCTCCCCATATAAATGTATGGAGTGGAGTTTGCAACTGAAAAGAAACTTTGTGTTCCCAACAAGCAAGCTGAAGGACGGCTCTCACACACACTTATCTCTCAGAACTGAGCATGTGGTGAGACGTTCGTTCATGTAGCACAGAGGGAACGGGTTGCAGGAGAAACTTTAACTCTGGTTTCTCAGTCTGTTTCCTAGTGCCGGTTTGAAGTTCCTGCAGTTTTCATTGTAAAAGCGAGTTGGAGCTCGTACCTCCCCATATATATGTATGGAGTGGAGTTTGCAACTGGAAAGAAATTTTGTGTTCTCAACAAGCTAAGTGAAGGACGGCTTTCACACACACTTATCTCTCAGAACTGAGCATGTGGAGAGACGTTCGTTCATCTAGCACAAAAGGAACGGGTTGCAGGAGAAACTTTTACTCTGTTTTCTCAGTCTGTTTCCTAGTGCCGGTTTGAAGTTCCTGCAGTTTTCACTGTAAAACCGAGTTGGAGCTAGTAACTCCACATATATATGTATGGAGATGAATTTGCAACTGAAAAGAAACTTTGTGTTCCCAACAAGCTATGTGAAAGACGGCTTTCATACACACTTATCTCTCAGAACTGAGCATGTGGATAGACGTTCGTTCATCTAGCACAAAGGAACGGGTTTTAGGAGGCAATTTTACTCTGGTTTCTCAGTCTGTTTATTAGAGCCGGTTTGAATTTCCTGCAGTTTTCACTGTAAAACTGAGTTGGAGCTATTACCTCCACATATATATGTATGGAGTGGAGTTTTCAAGTGAAAAGAAACTATGTGTTCCCAACAAGCTAGGTGAAGGCCGGCTTTCACACACAATTATCTCTCAGAACTGAGCATGTGGAGAGACGTTCGTTCATCTAGCTCAAAGGGAACGGGTTGCAGGAAAAACTTTTACTCTGGCTTCTCAGTCTGTTTCCTAGTGCCGGTTTGAAGTTCCTGCAGTTTTCACTGTAAAACCGAGTTGGAGTTTGTACCTCCCCATATAAATGTATGGAGTGGAGTTTGCAACTTAAAAGAAACTATGTTTTCACAACAAGCTAGGTGAAGTACGGCTTTCACACACACTTATCTGTCAGAACTGAGCATGTGGAGAAACGTACGTTCATCTAGCACAAAGGGAACGGGTTGCAGGAGAAACTTTTACTCTGGTTTCTCAGTCTGTTTCCTAGTGCCGGTTTGAAGTTCCTGCAGTTTTCACTGTAAAACGGAGTTGGAGCTTGTACCTCCCCATATATATGTATGGAGATGAATTAGTAACTGAAAAGAAACTTTGTGTTCATAACATGCTATGTGAAGGACGGCTTTCACACACACTTATCTCTCAGAACTGAGCATGTGGAGAGACGTTCGTTCATCTAGCACAAAGGGAACGGGTTGCAGGAGAAACTTTTACTCTGGTTTCTCAGTCTGTTTCCTAGTGCCGGTTTGAAGTTTCTGCAGTTTTCACTGAAAAACCGAGTTGGAGCTAGAACCTCCCCATATATATGTATGGAGATGAATTTGCAACTCAAAAGAAACTTTGTGTTCCCAACAAGCTATGTGAAGGACGGCTTTCACACACACTTATCTCTGAGAACTGAGCATGTGGAGAGACGTTCGTTCATCTAGCACAAAGGGAACGGGTTGCAGGAGAAACTTTTACTCTGGTTTCTCAGTCTGTTTCCTAGTGCCGGTATGAATTTCCTGCAATTTTCACTGTAAAACCGAGTTGGAGTTAGTACCTCCCCATATAAATGTATGGAGTGGAGTTTGCAACTGAAAAGAAACTTTGTGTTCCCAACAAGCAAGCTGAAGGACGGCTCTCACACACACTTATCTCTCAGAACTGAGCATGTGGTGAGACGTTCGTTCATGTAGCACAGAGGGAACGGGTTGCAGGAGAAACTTTAACTCTGGTTTCTCAGTCTGTTTCCTAGTGCCGGTTTGAAGTTCCTGCAGTTTTCATTGTAAAAGCGAGTTGGAGCTCGTACCTCCCCATATATATGTATGGAGTGGAGTTTGCAACTGGAAAGAAATTTTGTGTTCTCAACAAGCTAAGTGAAGGACGGCTTTCACACACACTTATCTCTCAGAACTGAGCATGTGGAGAGACGTTCGTTCATCTAGCACAAAAGGAACGGGTTGCAGGAGAAACTTTTACTCTGTTTTCTCAGTCTGTTTCCTAGTGCCGGTTTGAAGTTCCTGCAGTTTTCACTGTAAAACCGAGTTGGAGCTAGTAACTCCACATATATATGTATGGAGATGAATTTGCAACTGAAAAGAAACTTTGTGTTCCCAACAAGCTATGTGAAAGACGGCTTTCATACACACTTATCTCTCAGAACTGAGCATGTGGATAGACGTTCGTTCATCTAGCACAAAGGAACGGGTTTTAGGAGGCAATTTTACTCTGGTTTCTCAGTCTGTTTATTAGAGCCGGTTTGAATTTCCTGCAGTTTTCACTGTAAAACTGAGTTGGAGCTATTACCTCCACATATATATGTATGGAGTGGAGTTTTCAAGTGAAAAGAAACTATGTGTTCCCAACAAGCTAGGTGAAGGCCGGCTTTCACACACAATTATCTCTCAGAACTGAGCATGTGGAGAGACGTTCGTTCATCTAGCTCAAAGGGAATGGGTTGCAGGAAAAACTTTTACTCTGGCTTCTCAGTCTGTTTCCTAGTGCCGGTTTGAAGTTCCTGCAGTTTTCACTGTAAAACCGAGTTGGAGTTTGTACCTCCCCATATAAATGTATGGAGTGGAGTTTGCAACTTAAAAGAAACTATGTTTTCACATCAAGCTAGGTGAAGTACGGCTTTCACACACACTTATCTGTCAGAACTGAGCATGTGGAGAAACGTACGTTCATCTAGCACAAAGGGAACGGGTTGCAGGAGAAACTTTTGCTCTGGTTTCTCAGTCTGTTTCCTAGTGCCGGTTTGAAGTTCCTGCAGTTTTCACTGTAAAACGGAGTTGGAGCTTGTACCTCCCCATATATATGTATGGAGATGAATTAGTAACTGAAAAGAAACTTTGTGTTCATAACATGCTATGTGAAGGACGGCTTTCACACACACTTATCTCTCAGAACTGAGCATGTGGAGAGACGTTCGTTCATCTAGCACAAAGGGAACGGGTTGCAGGAGAAACTTTTACTCTGGTTTCTCAGTCTGTTTCCTAGTGCCGGTTTGAAGTTCCTGCAGTTTTCACTGTAAAACCGAGTTGGAGCTAGAACCTCCCCATATATATGTATGGAGATGAATTTGCAACTCAAAAGAAACTTTGTGTTCCCAACAAGCTATGTGAAGGACGGCTTTCACACACACTTATCTCTGAGAACTGAGCATTTGGAGATACGTCCGTTCAACTAGCACAATGGGAACGGGTTGCAGGAGAAACTTTTACTCTGGTTTCTCAGTCTGTTTCCTAGTGCCGGTATGAAGTTCCTGCAGTTTTCACTGTAAAACCGAGTTGGAGCTAGTACTTCCCCATATATATGTATGGATTGGAGATTGCAAGTGAAAAGACACTTTGTGTTCCAATGAAGCTAGGTGAAGGACGGCTTTCACAGACACTTATCTCTCAGAACTGAGCATGTGGAGATACGTTCGTTCATCTAGCACAAAGGGAACGGGTTGCAGGAGAAACTTTTACTCTGGTTTCTCAGTCTTTTTCCTAGTGCCGGTTTGAAGTTCCTGCAGTTTTCACTGTAAAACCGAGTTGGAGCTAGTACCTCCTAATATATATGTATGGAGTGGAGTTTGCAAATTAAAAGAAATTTTGTGTTCCCAACAAGCTAGGTGAAGGACGGCTTTCACACACACTTATCTCTCAGAACTGAGCATGTGGAGAGACGTTCGTTCATCTAGCACAAAGGGAACGGGTTGCAGGAGAAACTTTTACTCTGGTTTCTCAGTCTGTTTCCTAGTGCCGGTATGAAGTTCCTGCAGTTTTCACTGTAAAACCGAGTTGGAGCTAGTACCTCCCCATATATATGTATGGAGTGGGGTTTGCAACTGAAAAGAAACCTTGTGTGCCCAACAATCAAGGTGAAGGACGGCTCTCACACACACTTATCTCTCAGAACTGAGCATGTGGAGAGACGTTCGTTCATCTAGCACAAAGGGAACGGGTTGCAGGAGAAACTTTTACTCTGGTTTCTGAGTCTGTTTCCTAGTGCCGGTATGAAGTTCCTGCAGTTTTCACTGTAAAACAGAGTTGGAGTTAGTACCTCCCCATATAAATGTATGGAGTGGAGTTTGCAACTGAAAAGAAACTTTGTGTTCCCAACAAGGAATGTGAAGGACGGCTCTCACACACACATATCTCTCAGAACTGAGCATGTGGAGAGACGATCGTTCATCTAGCACAAAGGGAACGGGTTGCAGGAGAAACTTTTACTCTGGTTTCTAAGTCTGTTTCCTAGTGACGGATGGAAGTTCCTGCAGTTTTCACTATAAAACCGAGTTGGAGCTAACACCTACCCATATATATGTATGGATTGGAGATTGCAAGTGAAAAGAATCTTTGTGTTCCAAAGAAGCTCTATGAAGGACGGCTTTCACAGACACTTATCTCTCAGAACTGAGCATGTGGAGAGACGTTCGTTCATCTAGCACAAAGGGAACGGGTTGCAGGAGAAACTTTTACTCTGTTTTCTCAGTCTGTTTCCTAGTGCCGGTTTGAAGTTCCTGCAGTTTTCACTGTAAAACCGAGTTGGAGCTAGTTCCTCCCCATATATATGCATGGAGTGGAGTTTGCAAGTGAAAAGAAACTTTGTGTTCCAAGAAAGCTAGGTGAAGGACGGTTTTCACACACACTTATCCCTCAGAACTGAGCATGTGGAGAGACGTTCGTTCATCTAGCACAAAGGGAACGGGTTGCAGGAGAAACTTTTACTCTGGTTTGTCAGTCTGTTTCCTAGTGCCGGTTTGAAGTTCCTGCAGTTTTCACTGTAAAACCGAGTTGGAGTTAGTACCTCCCCATATAAATGTATGGAGTGGAGTTTGCAACTGAAAAGAAACTTTGTGTTCCCAACAAGCAAGTTGAAGGACGGCTCTCACACACACTTATCTCTCAGAACTGAGCATGTGGAGAGACGTTCGTTCATCTAGCACAAAGGAACGGGTTGTAGGAGGCACTTTTACTCTGGTTTCTCAGTCTGTTTCTTAGTGCCGGTTTGAAGTTCCTGCAGTTTTCACTGTAAAACCGAGTTGGAGCTTGTACCTCCCCATATATATGTATGGATTGGAGATTGCAAGTGAAAAGACACTTTGTGTTCCAAGGAAGCTAGGTGAAGGACGGCTTTCACTGACACTTATCTCTCAGAACTGAGTATGTGATGAGACGTTCGTTCATGTAGCACAGAGGGAACGGGTTGCAGGAGAAACTTTTACTCTGGTTTCTCAGTCTGTTTCCTAGTGCCGGTTTGAAGTTCCTGCAGTTTTCATTGTAAAAGCGAGTTGGAGCTCGTACCTCCCCATATATATGTATGGAGTGGAGTTTGCAACTGGAAAGAAATTTTGTGTTCCCATCAAGCTAGGTGAAGGACGGCTTTCACACACACTTATCTCTCAGAACTGAGCATGTGGAGAGACGTTCGTTCATCTAGCACAAAAGGAACGGTTTGCAGGAGAAACTTTTACTTGGTTTCTCAGTCTGTTTCCTAGAGCCGGTTTGAAGTTCCTGCAGTTTTCACTGTAAAACCGAGTTGGAGCTAGTACCTCCCCATATATATGTATGGAGATGAATTTGCAACTGATAAGAAACTTTGTGTTCCCAACATGTTATGTGAAGTACGGCTTTCACACACACTTATCTCTCAGAACTGAGCATGTGGAGAGACGTTCGTTCATCTAGCACAAAGGGAACGGGTTGCAGGAGAAACTTTTTCTCTGGTTTCTCAGTCTTTTTCCTAGTGCCGGTTTGAAGTTCCTGCAGTTTTCACTGTAAAACCGAGTTGGAGTTAGTACCTCCCCATATAAATGTATGGAGTGGAGTTTGCAACTGAAAAGAAACTTTGTGTTCCCAACAAGCAAGGTGAAGTACGGCTCTCACACACACTTATCTCTCAGAACTGAGCATGTGGAGAGACGTTCGTTCATCTAGCACAAAGGAACGGGTTGTAGGAGGCACTTTTACTCTGGTTTCTCAGACTGTTTCTTAGTGCCGGTTTGAAGTTCCTGCAGTTTTCACTGTAAAACCGTGTTGGAGCTTGTACCTCCCCATATATATGTATGGAGATGAATTTGCAACTGAAAAGTAACTTTGTGTTCCCAAAAAGCTATGTGAAGGACTGCTTTCACACACACTTATCTCTCAGAACTGAGCATGTGGAGAGACGTTCGTTCATCTAGAACAAAGGGAAAGGGTTGCAGGAGAAACTTTTACTCTGGTTTCTCAGTCTGTTTCCTAGTGCCGGTATGAAGTTCCTGCAGTTTTCACTGTAAAACCGAGTTGGAGCTAGTACCTCCCCATATATATGTATGGATTGGAGATTGCAAGTGAAAAGACACTTTGTGTTCCAAGAAAGCTAGGTGAAGGACGGCTTTCACAGACACTTATCTCTCAGAACTGAGCATGTGGTGAGACGTTCGTTCATGTAGCACAGAGGGAACGGGTTGCAGGTGAAACTATAACTCTGGTTTCTCAGTCTGTTTCCTAGTGACGGTTTGAAGTTCCTGCAGTTTTCATTGTAAAAGCGAGTTGGAGCTCGTACCTCCCCATATATATGTATGGAGTGGAGTTTGCAACTGGAAAGAAATTTTGTGTTCCCAACAAGCTAGGTGAAGGACGGCTTTCACACACACTTATCTCTCAGAACTGAGCATGTGGAGAGACGTTCTTTCATCTAGCACAAAAGGAACGGGTTGCAGGAGAAACTTTTACTCTGGTTTCTCAGTCTGTTTCCTAGTGCTGGTATGAAGTTCCTGCAGTTTTCACTGTAAAACCGAGTTGGAGCTAGTACCTCCCCATATATATGTATGTAGTGGAGTTTGCAAGTGAGAAGAAACTTTGTGTTCCCAACAAGCTAGGTGAAGGACGGCTTTCACACACATTTATCTCTCAGAACTGAGCATGTGTGGAGACGTCCGTTCATCGAGCACAAAAGGAACGGGTAGCAGGAGAATCTTTTACTCTGTTTTCTCAGTCTGTTTCCTAGTGCCGGTTTGAAGTTCCTGCAGTTTTCACTGTAAAACCGAGTTGGAGCTAGTACCTCCACATATATATGTATGGAGATGAATTTGCAACTGAAAAGAAACTTTGTGTTCATAACATGCTATGTGAAGAACGGCTTTCACACACACTTATCTCTCAGAACTGAGCATGTGGAGAGACGTTCGTTCATCTAGCACAAAGGGAACGGGTTGCAGGAGAAACTTTTTCTCTGGTTTCTCAGTCTGTTTCCTAGTGCCGGTTTGAAGTTCCTGCAGTTTTCACTGAAAAACCGAGTTGGAGCTAGAACCTCCCCATATATATGTATGGAGATGAATTTGCAACTGAAAAGAAACTTTGTGTTCCCAACAAGCTATGTGAAGGACGGCTTTCACACACACTTATCTCTGAGAACTGAGCATTTGGAGAGATGTCCGTTCATCTAGCACAAAGGGAACGGGTTGCAGGAGAAACTTTTACTCTGGTTTCTCAGTCTGTTTCCTAGTGCCGGTATGAAGTTCCTGCTGTTTTCACTGTAAAACCGAGTTGGAGCTAGTACCTCCCCATATATATGTATCGATTGGAGATTGCAATGAAAAGACATTTTGTGTTCCAAAGATGCTAGGTGAAGGACGGCTTTCACAGACACTTATCTCTCAGAACTGAGCATGTGGATAGACGTTCGTTCATCTAGCACAAAGAAACGGGTTGTAGGAGGCAATTTTACTCTGGTTTCTCAGTCTGTTTCTTAGTGCCGGTTTGAAGTTCCTGCAGTTTTCACTGTAATACTGAGTTGGAGCTAGTACCTCCCCATATATATGTATGGAGTGGAGTTTTCAAGTGAACAGAAACTATGTGTTCCCAACAAGCTAGATGAAGGCCGGCTTTCACACACACTTATCTCTCAGAACTGAGCATGTGGAGAGACGTTCGTTCATCTAGCACAAAGGGAACGGGTTGCAGGAAAATCATTTACTCTGGCTTCTCAGTCTGTTTCCTAGTGCCGGTTTGAAGTTCCTGCAGTTTTCACTGTAAAACCGAGTTGGAGTTGTACCTCCCCATATAAATGTATGGAGTGGAGTTTGCAACTTAAAAGAAACTATGTTTTCCCAACAAGCTAGGTGAAGGACGGCTTTCACACACACTTATCTCTCAGAACTGAGCATGTGGAGAGACGTACGTTCATCTAGCACAAAGGGAACTGGTTGCAGGAGAAACTTTTACTCTGGTTTCTCAGTCTGTTTCCTAGTGCCGGTTTGAAGTTCCTGCAGTTTTCACTGTAAAACCGAGTTGGAGCTTGTACCTCCCCATATATATGTATGGAGATGAATTTGCAACTGATAAGAAACTTTGTGTTCCCAACATGCTATGTGAAGGACGGCTTTCACACACACTTATCTCTCAGAAATGAGCATGTGGAGAGACGTTCGTTCATCTAGCACAAAGGGAACGGGTTGCAGGAGAAACTTTTACTCTGGTTTCTCAGTCTGTTTCCTAGTGCCGGTTTGAAGTTCCTGCAGTTTTCACTGTAAAACCGAGTTTGAGTTAGTACCTCCCCATATAAATGTATGGAGTGGAGTTTGCAACTGAAAAGAAACTTTGTGTTCCCAACAAGCAAGTTGAAGGACGGCTCTCACACACACTTATCTCTCAGAACTGAGCATGTGGAGAGACGTTCGTTCATCTAGCACAAAGGAACGGGTTGTAGGAGGCACTTTTACTCTGGTTTCTCAGTCTGTTTCTTAGTGCCGGTTTGAAGTTCCTGCAGTTTTCACTGTAAAACCGTGTTGGAGCTTGTACCTACCCATATATATGTATGGAGATGAATTTGCAACTGAAAAGTAACTTTGTGTTCCCAACAAGCTATGTGAAGGACTGCTTTCACACACACTTATCTCTCAGAACTGAGCATGTGGAGAGACGTTCGTTCATCTAGAACAAATGGAACGGGTTGCAGGAGAAACTTTTACTCTGGTTTCTCAGTCTGTTTCCTAGTGCCGGTATGAAGTTCCTGCAGTTTTCACTGTAAAACCGTGTTGGAGCTAGTACCTCCCCATATATATATATGGATTGGAGATTGCAAGTGAAAAGACACTTTGTGTTCCAAGAAAGCTAGGTGAAGGACGGCTTTCACAGACACTTATCTCTCAGAACTGAGCATGTGGTGAGACGTTTGTTCATGTAGCACAGAGGGAACGGGTTGCAGGAGAAACTTTTACTCTGGTTTCTCAGTCTGTTTCCTAGTGCCGGTTTGAAGTTCCTGCAGTTTTCATTGTAAAAGCGAGTTGGAGCTCGTACCTCCCCATATATATGTATTGAGTGGAGTTTGCAACTGGAAAGAAATTTTGTGTTCCCAACAAGCTAGGTGAAGGACGGCTTTCACACACACATATCTCTCAGAACTGAGCATGTGGAGAGACGTTCGTTCATCTAGCACAAAAGGAACGGGTTGCAGGAGAAACTTTTACTCTGGTTTCTCAGTCTGTTTCCTAGTGCTGGTATGAAGTTCCTGCAGTTTTCACTGTAAAAACGAGTTGGAGCTAGTACCTCCCCATATATATGTATGTAGTGGAGTTTGCAAGTGAGAAGAAACTTTGTGTTCCCAACAAGCTAGTTGAAGGACGGCTTTCACACACATTTATCTCTCAGAACTGAGCATGTGTAGAGACGTCCGTTCATCTAGCACAAAAGGAACGGGTTGCAGGAGAAACTTTTACTCTGGTTTCTCAGTCTGTTTCCTAGTGCCGGTATGAAGTTCCTGCTGTTTTCACTGTAAAACCGAGTTGGAGATAGTACCTCCCCATATATATGTATGGATTGGAGATTGCAATGAAAAGACACTTTATGTTCCAAAGATGCTAGGTGAAGGACGGTTTTCACACACACTTATCTCTCAGAACTGAGCATGTGGATAGACGTTCGTTCATCTAGCACAAAGGGAACGGGTTGCAGGAGAAACTTTTACTCTGGTTTCTCAGTCTGTTTCCTAGTGCCGGTTTGAAGCTCCTGCAGTTTTCACTGTTAAACCGAGTTGGAGTTAGTACCTCCCCATATAAATATATGGAGTGGAGTTTGCAACTGGAAAGAAATTTTGTGTTCCCAACAAGCTAGGTGAAGGACGGCTTTCACACACACTTATCTCTCAGAACTGAGCATGTGGAGAGACGTTCGTTCATCTAGCACAAAGGGAACGGGTTGCAGGAGACACATTTACTCTGGTTTCTCAGTCTGTTTCCTAGTGCCGTTTTGAAGTTCTTGCAGTTTTCACTGTAAAACCGAGTTGGAGCTTGTTCCTCCCCATATATATGTATGGAGTGGAGTTTGCAACTGAAAAGAAACTTTGTGTTCCCAACAAGCTATGTGAAGGACGGCTTTAACACTCACTTATCTCTCAGAACTGAGCATGTGGAGAGACGTTCGTTCATCTAGCACAAAGGGAACGGGTTGCAGGAGAAACTTTTACTCTGGTTTCTCAGTCTGTTTCCTAGTGCCGGTTTGAAGTTCCTGCAGTTTTCCCTGTAAAACCGATTTGGAGTTAGTACCTCCCCATAGAAATGTATGGAGTGGAGTTTGCAACTGAAAAGAAACTTTGTTTTCCCAACAAGTAATGTGAAGGACGGCTCTCACACACACATATCTCTCAGAACTGAGCATGTGGAGAGACGTTCGTTCATCTAGCACAAAGTGAACGGGTTGCAGGAGAAACTTTTACTCTGGGTTCTCAGTGTGTTTCCTAGTGCCGGTTTGAATTTCCTGCAGTTTTCACTGTAAAACCGAGTTGGAGCTAGTACCTCCCCATATATATTTATTGAGTGGGGTTTGCAAATGAAGAGATACTTTGTGTTCCCAACAAGCTAGGTGAAGGACGGCTTTCACACACACTTATCTCTCACAACTGAGCATGTGGAGAGACGTTCGTTCATCTAGCACAAAGGGAACGGGTTGCAGGAGGAACATTTACTCTTCTCTCAGTCTGTTTCCTAGTGCCGGTTTGAAGTTCCTGCAATTTTCTCTGTAAAACCGAGTTGGAGCTAGTACCTCCCCATATATATGTATGGATTCGAGTTTGCAAGTGAAAAGAAACTTTGTGTTCCCAACAAGCAACGTGAAGGACGGCTTTCACACACACTTATCTCTCAGAACTGAGCATGTGGAGAGACGTTCGTTCATCTAGCACAAAGGAACGGGTTGGAAGAGGCACTTTTACTCTGGTTTCTCAGTCTGTTTCTTAGTGCCGGTTTGATGTTCCTGCAGTTTTCACTGTAAAATAGAGTTGGAGCTCGTACCTCCCCGTATATATGTATGGAATGGAGTTTGCAACTGAAAAGAAATTTTCTGTTCCCAACAAGTTAGGTGAAGGACGGCTTTCACACACACTTATCTCTCAGAACTGAGCATGTGGAGAGACGTTCGTTCATCTAGCACAAAGGGAACGGGTTGCAGGAGAAACTTTTACTCTGGTTTCTCAGTCTGTTTCCTAGTGCCGTTTTGAATTTCCTGCAGTTTTCACTGTAAAACCGATTTGGAGCTCGTACCTCCCCATATATATGTATGGAGTGGCGTTTGCAACTGAAAAGAAATTTTGTGTTCCCAACAAGCTAGGTGAAGGACGGCTTTCACACACACTTATCTCTCAGAACTGAGCATGAGGAGAGACGTTCGTTCATCTAGCACAAAAGGAACGGGTTGCAGGAAAAACTTTTTCTCTGATTTCTCAGTCTGTTTCCTAGTGCCGGTTTGAAGTTCCTGCAGTTTTCACTGTAAAACCGAGTTGGAGCTCGTACCTCCCCATATATATGTATGGAATGGAGTTTGCAACTGAAAAGAAACTTTGTGTTCCCAACAAGCAAGTTGAAGGACGGCTCTCACACACACTTATTTCTCAGAACTGAGCATGTGGAGAGACGTTCGTTCATCTAGCACAAAGGAACGGGTTGTAGGAGGCACTTTTACTCTGGTTTCTCAGTCTGTTTCTTAGTTCCGGTTTGAAGTTCCTGCAGTTTTCACTGTAAAACCGTGTTGGAGCTTGTACCTCCCCATATATATGTATGGAGATGAATTTGCAACTGAAAAGTAACTTTGTGTTCCCAACAAGCTATGTGAAGGACTGCTTTCACACACACTTATCTCTCAGAACTGAGCATGTGGAGAGACGTTCGTTCATCTAGAACAAAGGGAACGGGTTGCAGGAGAAACTTTTACTCTGGTTTCTCAGTCTGTTTCCTAGTGCCGGTATGAAGTTCCTGCAGTTTTCACTGTAAAACCGTGTTGGAGCTAGTACCTCCCCATATATATGTATGGATTGGAGATTGCAAGTGAAAAGACCCTTTGTGTTCCAAGAAAGCTAGGTGAAGGACGGCTTTCACAGACACTTATCTCTCAGAACTGAGCATGTGGTGAGACGTTTGTTCATGTAGCACAGATGGAACGGGTTGCAGGAGAAACTTTTACTCTGGTTTCTCAGTCTGTTTCCTAGTGCCGGTTTGAAGTTCCTGCAGTTTTCATTGTAAAAGCGAGTTGGAGCTCGTACCTCCCCATATATATGTATGGAGTGGAGTTTGCAACTGGAAAGAAATTTTGTGTTCCCAACAAGCTAGGTGAATGACGGCTTTCACACACACTTATCTCTCAGACCTGAGCATGTTGAGAGACGTTCGTTCATCTAGCACAAAAGGAACAGGTTGCAGGAGAAACTTTTACTCTGGTTTCTCAGTCTGTTTCCTAGTGCTGGTATGAAGTTCCTGCAGTTTTCACTGTAAAACCGAGTTGGAGCTAGTACCTCCCCATATATACGTATGGAGTGGAGTTTGCAAGTGAGAAGAAACTTTGTGTTCCCAACAAGCTAGTTGAAGGACGGCTTTCACACACATTTATCTCTCAGAACTGAGCATGTGTAGAGACGTCCGTTCATCTAGCACAAAAGGAACGGGTTGCAGGAGAAACTTTTACTCTGGTTTCTCAGTCTGTTTCCTAGTGCCGGTTTGAAGTTCCTGCAGTTTTCACTGTAAAACCGAGTTGGAGCTAGTACCTCCACATATATATGTATGGAGATGAATTTGCAACTGAAAAGAAACTTTGTGTTCATAACATGCTATGTGAAGGACGGCTTTCACACACACTAATCTCTCAGAACTGAGCATGTGGAGAGACGTTCGTTCATCTAGCACAAAGGGAACGGGTTGCAGGAGAAACTTTTTCTCTGGTTTCTCAGTCTGTTTCCTAGTGCCGGTTTGAAGTTCCTGCAGTTTTCACTGAAAAACCGAGTTGGAGCTAGAACCTCCCCATATATATGTATGGAGATGAATTTGCAACTGAAAAGAAACTTTGTGTTCCCAACAAGCTATGTGAAGGACGGCTTTCACACACACTTATCTCTGAGAACTGAGCATTTGGGGAGACGTCCGTTCATCTAGCACAAAGGGAACGGGTTGCAGGAGAAACTTTTACTCTGGTTTCTCAGTCTGTTTCCTAGTGCCGGTATGAAGTTCCTGCTGTTTTCACTGTAAAACCGAGTTGGAGATAGTACCTCCCCATATATATGTATGGATTGGAGATTGCAATGAAAAGACACTTTATGTTCCAAAGATGCTAGGTGAAGGACGGTTTTCACACACACTTATCTCTCAGAACTGAGCATGTGGATAGACGTTCGTTCATCTAGCACAAAGGGAACGGGTTGCAGGAGAAACTTTTACTCTGGTTTCTCAGTCTGTTTCCTAGTGCCGGTTTGAAGCTCCTGCAGTTTTCACTGTTAAACCGAGTTGGAGTTAGTACCTCCCCATATAAATATATGGAGTGGAGTTTGCAACTGGAAAGAAATTTTGTGTTCCCAACAAGCTAGGTGAAGGACGGCTTTCACACACACTTATCTCTCAGAACTGAGCATGTGGAGAGATGTTCGTTCATCTAGCACAAAGGGAACGTGTTGCAGGAGACACATTTACTCTGGTTTCTCAGTCTGTTTCCTAGTGCCGTTTTGAAGTTCTTGCAGTTTTCACGGTAAAACCGAGTTGGAGCTTGTTCCTCCCCATATATATGTATGGAGTGGAGTTGGAAACTGAAAAAAAACTTTGTGTTCCCAACAAGCTATGTGAAGGACGGCTTTAACACTCACTTATCTCTCAGAACTGAGCATGTGGAGAGACGTTCGTTCATCTAGCACAAAGGGAACGGGTTGCAGGAGAAACTTTTACTCTGGTTTCTCAGTCTGTTTCCTAGTGCCGGTTTGAAGTTCCTGCAGTTTTCACTGTAAAACCGAGTTGGAGTTAGTACCTCCCCATAGAAATGTATGGAGTGGAGTTTGCAACTGAAAAGAAACTTTGTTTTCCCAACAAGCAATGTGAAGGACGGCTCTCACACACACATATCTCTCAGAACTGAGCATGTGGAGAGACGTTCGTTCATCTAGCACAAAGTGAACGGGTTGCAGGAGAAACTTTTACTCTGGGTTCTCAGTGTGTTTCCTAGTGCCGGTTTGAATTTCCTGCAGTTTTCACTGTAAAACCGAGTAGGAGCTAGTACCTCCCCATATATATGTATTGAGTGGGGTTTGCAAATGAAGAGATACTTTGTGTTCCCAACAAGCTAGGTGAAGGACGGCTTTCACACACACTTATCTCTCAGAACTGAGCATGTGGAGAGACGTTCGTTCATCTAGCACAAAGGGAACGTGTTGCAGGAGGAACATTTACTCTGGTTTCTCAGTCTGTTTCCTAGTGCTGGTTGGAAGTTCCTGCAGTTTTCACTATAAAACCGAGTTGGAGCTAGTACCTCCCCATATATATGTATGGATTGGAGATTGCAAGTGAAAAGAAACTTTGTGTTCCAAAGAAGCTCTATGAAGGACGGTTTTCACAGACACTTATCTCTCAGAACTGAGCATGTGGAGAGACGTTCGTTCATCTAGCACAAAGGGAACGGGTTGCAGGAGAAACTTTTACTCTGGTTTCTCAGTCTGTTTCCTAGTGCAGGTTTGAAGTTCCTGCAGTTTTCACTGTAAAACCGAGTTTGAGTTAGTACCTCCCCATATAAATGTATGGTGTGGAGTTTGCAACTGAAAAGAAACTTTGTGTTCCCAACAAGCAAGTTGAAGGACGGCTCTCACACACACTTATCTCTCAGAACTGAGCATGTGGAGAGACGTTCGTTCATCTAGCACAAAGGAACGGGTTGTAGGAGGCACTTTTACTCTGGTTTCTCAGTCTGTTTCTTAGTGCCGGTTTGAAGTTCCTGCAGTTTTCACTGTAAAACCGAGTTGGAGTTAGTACCTCCCCATATATATGTATGGAGATGAATTTGCAACTGAAAAGTAACTTTGTGTTCCCAGCAAGCTATGTGAAGGACTGCTTTCACACACACTTATCTCTCAGAACTGAGCATGTGGAGAGACGTCCGTTCATCTAGCACAAAGGGAATGGGTTGCAGGAGAAACTATTACTCTGGTTTCTCAGTCTGTTTCCTAGAGCCGGTATGAAGTTCCTGCAGTTTTCACTGTAAAACCGAGTTGGAGCTAGTACCTCCCCTTATATATGTATGGATTGGAGATTGCAAGTGAAAAGACACTTTGTGTTCCAAGGAAGCTAGGTGAAGGACGGCTTTCACAGACACTTATCTCTCAGAACTGAGCATGTGGTGAGACGTTCGTTCATGTAGCACAGAGGGAACGGGTTGCAGGAGAAACTTTTACTCTGGTTTCTCAGTCTGTTTCCTAGTGACGGTTTGAAGTTCCTGCAGTTTTCATTGTAAAAGCGAGTTGGAGCTCGTACCTCCCCATATATATGTATGGAGTGGAGTTTGCAACTGGAAAGAAATTTTGTGTTCCCAACAAGCTAGGTGAAGGACGGCTTTCACACACATTTATCTCTCAGAACTGAGCATGTGGAGAGACGTTCGTTCATCTAGCACAAAAGGAACGGGTTGCAAGAGAAAATTTTACTCTGGTTTCTCAGTCTGTTTCCTAGTGCTAGTATGAAGTTCCTGCAGTTTTCACTGTAAAACCGAGTTGGAGCTAGTACCTCCCCATATATATGTATGTAGTGGAGTTTGCAAGTGAGAAGAAACTTTGTGTTCCCAACAAGCTAGGTGAAGGACGGCTTTCACACACATTTATCTCTCAGAACTGAGCATGTGGAGGGACGTCCGTTCATCTAGCACAAAGGGAACGGGTTGCAGGAGAAACTTTTACTCTGGTTTCTCAGTCTGTTTCCTAGTGCCGGTTTGAATTTCCTGCAGTTTTCACTGTAAAACTGAGTTGGAGCTAGTACCTCCCCATATATATGTATGGAGTGGAGTTTTCAAGTGAAAAGAAACTATGTTTCCCAACAAGCTAGGTGAAGGCCGGCTTTCACACACACTTATCTCTCAGAACTGAGCATGTGGAGAGACGTTCGTTCATCTAGCACAAAGGGAACGGGTTGCAGGAAAATCATTTACTCTGGCTTCTCACTCTGTTTCCTAGCGCCGGTTTGAAGTTCCTGCAGTTTTCACTGTAAAACCGGGTTGGAGTTTGTACCTCCCCATATAAATGTATGGAGTTGAGTTTGCAACTTAAAAGAAACTATGTTTTCCCAACAAGCTAGGTGAAGGACGGCTTTCACACACACTTATCTCTCAGAACTTAGCATGTGGAGAGACGTTCGTTCATCTAGCACAAAGGGAACGGGTTGCAGGGGAAACTTTTACTCTGGTTTCTCAGTCTGTTTCCTAGTGCCGGTTGAATTTCCTGCAGTTTTCACTGTAAAACCGAGTTGGAGTTAGTACCTCCCCATATAAATGTATGGAGTGGATTTTGCAACTGAAAAGAAACTTTGTGTTCCCAACAAGCAAGGTTAAGGACGGCTCTCACACACACTTATCTCTCAGAACTGAGCATGTGGAGAGACGTTCGTTCATCTAGCACAAAGGGAACGGGTTGCAGGAGAAACTTTTACTCTGGTTTCTCAGTCTGTTTCTTAGTGCCGGTGTGAAGTTCCTGCAGTTTTCACTGTAAAACCGAGTTGGAGCTAGTACCTCCCCATATATATGTATGGATTGGAGATTGCAAGTGAAAAGACACTTTGTGTTCCAAAGAAGCTAGGTGAAGGACGGCTTTCACAGACACTTATCTCTCAGAACTGAGCATGTGGAGAGACGTTCGTTCATCTAGCACAAAGGGAACGGGTTGCTGGATAAACTTTTACTCTGGTTTCTCAGTCTGTTTCCTAGTGCCGGTTTGAAGTTCCAGCAGTTTTCACTGTAAAACCGAGTTGGAGCTCGTACCTCCCCGTATATATGTATGGAGTGGAGTTTGCAACTGAAAAGAAATTTTGTGTTCCCAACAAGCTAGGTGAAGGACGGCTTTCACACACACTTATCTCTCAGAACTGAGCATGTGGAGAGACGTTCGCTCATCTAGCACAAAAGGAACGGGTTGCAGAAGAAACTTTTACTCTGGTTTCTCAGTCTGTTTCCTAGTGCCGGTATGAAGTTCCTGCAGTTTTCACTGTAAAACCGAGTTGGAGCTAGTACCTCCCCATATATATGTATGGAGTGGAGTTTTCAAGTGAAAAGAAACTTTGTGTTCCCAACAAGCTAGGTGAAGGACGGCTTTCACACACACTTATCTCTCAGAACTGAGCATGTGGAGAGACGTTCGTTCATCTAGCACAAAGGGAACGGGTTGCAGGAGAAATTTTTACTCTGGTTTCTCAGTATGTTTCCTAGTGCCGGTTTGGAGTTCCTGCAGTTTTCACTGTAAAACAGAGTTGGAGATCGTACCTCCCCATATATATGTATGGAGATGAATTTGCAACTGAAAAGAAACTTTGTGTTCCCAACAAGCTATGTGAATGACGGCTTTCACACACACTTATCTCTCAGAACTGAGCATGTGGAGAGACGTTCGTTCATCTAGCACAAAAGGAACGGGTTGCAGGAGAAACTTTTACTCTGGTTTCTCAGTCTGTTTCCTAGTGCCGGTATGAAGTTCCTGCTGTTTTCACTGTAAAACCGAGATGGAGCTAGTACCTCCCTATATATATGTATGGAATGGGGTTTGCAAGTGAGAAGAAACTTTGTGTTCCCAACAAGCTAGGTGAAGGACGGCTTTCATACACACTTATCTTTCAAAACTGAGCATGCGGTGAGACGTTCGTTCATCTAGCACAATGGGAACGGGTTGCAGGAGAAACTTTTACTCTTCTCTCAGTCTGTTTCCTAGTGCCGGTTTGAAGTTCCTGCAATTTTCTCTGTAAAACCGAGTTGGAGCTAGTACCTCCCCATATATATGTATGGATTCGAGTTTGCAAGTGAAAAGAAACTTTGTGTTCCCAACAAGCAACGTGAAGGACGGCTTTCACACACACTTATCTCTCAGAACTGAGCATGTGGAGAGACGTTCGTTCATCTAGCACAAAGGAACGGGTTGGAAGAGGCACTTTTACTCTGGTTTCTCAGTCTGTTTCTTAGTGCCGTTTTGATGTTCCTGCAGTTTTCACTGTAAAATAGAGTTGGAGCTCGTACCTCCCCGTATATATGTATGGAATGGAGTTTGCAACTGAAAAGAAATTTTCTGTTCCCAACAAGTTAGGTGAAGGACGGCTTTCACACACACTTATCTCTCAGAACTGAGCATGTGGAGAGACGTTCGTTCATCTAGCACAATGGGAACGGGTTGCAGGAGAAACTTTTACTCTGGTTTCTCAGTCTGTTTCCTAGTGCCGTTTTGAATTTCCTGCAGTTTTCACTGTAAAACCGATTTGGAGCTCGTACCTCCCCATATATATGTATGGAGTGGCGTTTGCAACTGAAAAGAAATTTTGTGTTCCCAACAAGCTAGGTGAAGGACGGCTTTCACACACACTTATCTCTCAGAACTGAGCATGAGGAGAGACGTTCGTTCATCTAGCACAAAAGGAACGGGTTGCAGGAAAAACTTTTACTCTGATTTCTCAGTCTGTTTCCTAGTGCCGGTTTGAAGTTCCAGCAGTTTTCACTGTAAAACCGAGTTGGAGCTCGTACCTCCCCATATATATGTATGGAATGGAGTTTGCAACTGAAAAGAAGTTTTGTCTTCCCAACAAGTTAGGGGAAGGACGGCTTTCACACACACATCTCTCAGAACTGAGCATGTGGAGAGACGTTCGTTCATCTAGCACAAAGGGAACGGGTTGCAGGAGGAACTTTTACTCTGGTTTCTCAGTCTGTTTCCTAGTGCCGGTATGAAGTTCCTACAGTTTTCACTGTAAAACCGAGTTGGAGCTAGTACCTCCCCATATATAAGTATGGAGATGAATTTGCAACTGAAAAGAAACTTTGTGTTCGCAACAATCTATGTGAAGGACGGCTTTCACACACACTTATCTCTCAGAACTGAGCATGTGGATAGACGTTCGTTCATCTAGCACAAAGGGAACGGGTTGCAGGAGAAACTTTTACTCTGGTTTCTCATTCTGTTTCCTAGTGCCGGTTTGAAGTTCTTGCAGTTTTCACTTTAAAACCGAGTTGGTGTTAGTACCTCCCCATATAAATGTATGGAGTGGAGTTTGCAACTGAAAAGAAACTTTGTGTTCCCAACAAGCAAGGTGAAGGACGGCTCTCACACACACTTATCTCTCAGAACTGAGCATGTGGAGAGACGTTAGTTCATCTAGCCCAAAGGGAACGGTTTGCAGGAGAAACTTTTACTCTGGTTTCTCAGTGTGTTTCCTAGTGCCGGTTTGAAGTTCCTGCAATTTTCACTGTAAAACCGAGTTGGAGCTAGTACCTCCCCATATATACGTATGGAGTGGAGTTTGCAAATGAAAAGAAACTTTGTGTTCCCAACAAGCTAGGTGAAGGACGGCTTTCACACACAATTATCTCTCAGAACTGAGCATGTGGAGAGACGTTCGTTCATCTAGCACAAAGGGAACGGGTTGCAGGGGGAACATTTAATCTGGTTTCTCAGTCTGTTTCCTAGTGCCGTTTGGAGTTCCTGCAGTTTTCACTGGAAAAACGAGTTGGAGCTCGTACCTCCCCATATATAAGTATGGAGTGGAGTTTGCAACTGAAAAGAAATTTTGTGTTCCCAACAAGCTAGGTGAAGGATGGCTTTCACACACACTTACCTCTCAGAACTGAGCATGTGGAGAGACGTCCGTTCATCTAGCACCAAGGGAACGGGTTGCAGGAGAAACTTTTACTCTGGTTTCTCAGTCTGTTTCCTAGTGCCGGTTTGAAGTTCCTGCAGTTTTCACTGTAAAACCGAGTTGGAGCTCGTACCTCCCCATATATAAGTATGGAGTGGAGTTTGCAACTGAAAAGAAATTTTGTGTTCCCAACAACCTAGGTGAAGGATGGCTTTCACACACACTTACCTCTCAGAACTGAGCATGTGGAGAGACGTCCGTTCATCTAGCACAAAGGGAATGGGTTGCAGGAGAAACTTTTACTCTGGTTTCTCAGTCTGTTTCCTAGTGCCGGTTTGAAGTTCCTGCAGTTTTCACTGTAAAACCGAGTTGGAGCTAGTCCCTCCCCATATATATGTATGGAGTGGAGTTTGCAACTGAAAAGAAACTTTGTGTTCCCAACAAGCTAGGTGAAGGACGGCTTTCACACACACTTATCTCTCAGAACTGAGCATGTGGAGAGACGTTCGTTCATCTAGCACAAAGGGAACGGGTTGCAGGGGAAACTTTACTCTGGTTTCTCAGTCTGTTTCCTAGTGCCGGTTGAAGTTCCTGCAGTTTTCACTGTAAAACCGAGTTGGAGTTTGTACCTCCCCATATAAATGTATGGAATGGGGTTTGCAACTGAAAAGAAACTTTGTGTTCCCAACAAGCAAGTTTAAGGACGGCTCTCACACACACTTATCTCTCAGAACTGAGCATTTGGAGAGACGTTCGTTCATCAAGCACAAAGGAACGGGTTGTAGGAGGCACTTTTACTCTAGTTTCTCAGTCTGTTTCTTAGTGCCGGTGTGAAGTTCCTGCAGTTTTCACTGTAAAACCGAGTTGGAGCTAGTACCTCCCCATATATATATAAGGATTGGAGATTGCAAGTGAAAAGACACTTTGTGTTCCAAAGAAGCTAGGTGAAGGACGGCTTTCACACACACATATCTCTCAGAACTGAGCATGTGGAGAGACGTTCGTTCATCTAGCACAAAGGGAACGGGTTGCAGGAGAAACTTTTACTCTGGTTTCTCAGTCTGTTTCCTAGTGCCGGTTTGAAGTTCCTGCAGTTTTCACTGTAAAACCGAGTTGGAGCTCGTACCTCCCCGTATATATGTATGGAGTGGAGTTTGCAACTGAAAAGAAATTTTGTGTTCCCAACAAGCTAGGTGAAGGACGGCTTTCACACACACTTATCTCTCAGAACTGAGCATGTGGAGAGACGTTCGCTCATCTAGCACAAAAGGAACGGTTTGCAGAAGAAACTTTTACTCTGGTTTCTCAGTCTGTTTCCTAGTTCCGGTATGAAGTTCCTGCAGTTTTCACTGTAAAACCGAGTTGGAGCTAGTACTTCCCCATATATATGTATGGAGTGGAGTTTTCAAGTGAAAAGAAACTTTGTGTTCCCAACAAGCTAGGTGAAGGACGGCTTTCACACACACTTATCTCTCAGAACTGAGCATGTGGAGAGACTTTCGTTCATCTAGCACAAAGGGAACGGTTTGCAGGAGAAATTTTTACTCTGGTTTCTCAGTATGTTTCCTAGAGCCGGTTTGAAGTTCCTGCAGTTTTCACTGTAAAACCGAGTTGGAGCTCGTACCTCCCCATATATATGTATGGAGATGAATTTGCAACTGAAAAGAAACTTTGTGTTCCCAACAAGCTATGTGAATGACGGCTTTCACACACACTTATCTCTCAGAACTGAGCATGTGGAGAGACGTTCGTTCATCTAGCACAAAAGGAACGGGTTGCAGGAGAAACTTTTACTCTGGTTTCTCAGTCTGTTTCCTAGTGCCGGTATGAAGTTCCTGCAGTTTTCACTGTAAAACCGAGTTGGAGCTAGTACCTCCCCATATATATGTATGGAATGGGGTTTGCAAGTGAGAAGAAACTTTGTGTTCCCAACAAGCTAGGTGAAGGACGGCTTTCACACACACTTATCTTTCAAAACTGAGCATGTGGTGAGACGTTCGTTCATCTAGCACAATGGGAACGGGTTGCAGGGGAAACTTTTACTCTTCTCTCAGTCTGTTTCCTAGTGCCGGTTTGAAGTTCCTGCAATTTTCTCTGTAAAACCGAGTTGGAGCTAGTACCTCCCCATATATATGTATGGATTGGAGTTTGCAAGTGAAAAGAAACTTTGTGTTCCCAACAAGCTAGGTGAAGGACGGCTTTCACACACACTTATCTCTCAGAACTGAGCATGTGGAGAGACGTTCGTTCATCTAGCACAAAGGAACGAGTTGTAAGAGGCACTTTTACTCTGGTTTGTCAGTCTGTTTCTTAGTGCCGGTTTGAAGTTCCTGCAGTTTTCACTGTAAAATAGAGTTGGAGCTCGTACCTCCCCGTATATATGTATGGAGATGAATTTGCAACTGAAAAGAAACTTTGTGTTCCCAACAATCTATGTGAAGGACGGCTTTCACACACACTTATCTCTCAGAACTGAGCATGTGGAGAGACGTTCGTTCATCTAGCACAAAGGGAACGGGTTGCAGGAGAAACTTTTACTCTGGTTTCTCATTCTGTTTCCTAGTGCCGGTTTGAAGTTCTTGCAGTTTTCACTTTAAAACCGAGTTGGTGTTAGTACCTCCCCATATAAATGTATGGATTGGAGTTTGCAACTGAAAAGAAACTTTGTGTTCCCAACAAGCAAGGTGAAGGACGGCTCTCACACACACTTATCTCTCAGAACTGAGCATGTGGAGAGACGTTAGTTCATCTAGCCCAAAGGGAACGGTTTGCAGGAGAAACTTTTACTCTGGTTTCTCAGTGTGTTTCCTAGTGCCGGTTTGAAGTTCCTGAAATTTTCACTGTAAAACCGAGTTGGAGCTAGTACCTCCCCATATATACGTATGGAGTGGAGTTTGCAAATGAAAAGAAACTTTGTGTTCCCAACAAGCTAGGTGAAGGACGGCTTTCACACACAATTATCTCTCAGAACTGAGCATGTGGAGAGACGTTCGTTCATCTAGCACAAAGGGAACGGGTTGCAGGGGGAACATTTACTCTGGTTTCTCAGTCTGTTTCCTAGTGCCGTTTGGAGTTCCTGCAGTTTTCACTGGAAAAACGAGTTGGAGCTCGTACCTCCCCATATATAAGTATGGAGTGGAGTTTGCAACTGAAAAGAAATTTTGTGTTCCCAACAAGCTAGGTGAAGGACGGCTTTCACACACACTTATCTCTCAGAACTGAGCATGTGGAGAGACGTTCGTTCATCTAGCACAAAGGGAACGGGTTGCAGGGGAAACTTTACTCTGGTTTCTCAGTCTGTTTCCTAGTGCCGGTTGAAGTTCCTGCAGTTTTCACTGTAAAACCGAGTTGGAGTTAGTACCTCCCCATATAAATGTATGGAATGGGGTTTGCAACTGAAAAGAAACTTTGTGTTCCCAACAAGCAAGTATAAGGACGGCTCTCACACACACTTATCTCTCAGAACTGAGCATTTGGAGAGACGTTCGTTCATCAAGCACAAAGGAACGGGTTGTAGGAGGCACTTTTACTCTGGTTTCTCAGTCTGTTTCTTAGTGCCGGTGTGAAGTTCCTGCAGTTTTCACTGTAAAACCGAGTTGGAGCTAGTACCTCCCCATATATATGTATGGAGTGGAGTTTTCGAGTGAAAAGAAACTTTGTGTTCCCAACAAGCTAGGTGAAGGACGGCTTTCACACACACTTATCTCTCAGAAATGAGCATGTGGAGAGACGTTCGCTCATCTAGCACAAAAGGAACGGGTTGCAGAAGAAACTTTTACTCTGGTTTCTCAGTCTGTTTCCTAGTGTCGGTATGATGTTCCTGCAGTTTTCACTGTAAAACCGAGTTGGAGCTAGTACCTCCCCATATATATGTATGGAGTGGAGTTTTCGAGTGAAAAGAAACTTTGTGTTCCCAACAAGCTAGGTGAAGGACGGCTTTCACACACACTTATCTCTCAGAACTGAGCATGTGGAGAGACGTTCGTTCATCTAGCACAAAGGGAACGGGTTGCAGGAGAAATTTTTACTCTGGTTTCTCAGTATGTTTCCTAGAGCCGGTTTGAAGTTCCTGCAGTTTTCACTGTAAAACCGAGTTGGAGCTCGTACCTCCCCATATATATGTATGGAATGGAGTTTGCAACTGAAAAGAAGTTTTGTCTTCCCAACAAGTTAGGTGAAGGACGGCTTTCATACACACTTATCTCTCAGAACTGAGCATGTGGAGAGACGTTCGTTCATCTAGCACAAAGGGAACGGGTTGCAGGAGGAACTTTTACTCTGGTTTCTCAGTCTGTTTCCTAGTGCCGGTATGAAGTTCCTACAGTTTTCACTGTAAAACCGAGTTGGAGCTAGTACATCCCCATATATACGTATGGAGTGGAGTATGCAAATGAAAAGAAACTTTGTGTTCCCAACAAGCTAGGTGAAGGACGGCATTCACACACAATTATCTCTCAGAACTGAGCATGTGGAGAGACGTTCGTTCATGTAGCACAAAGGGAACGGTTTGCAGGGGGAACATTTACTCTGGTTTCTCAGTCTGTTTCCTAGTGCCGTTTGGAGTTACTGCAGTTTTCACTGGAAAACCGAGTTGGAGCTCGTACCTCCCCATATATAAGTATGAAGTGGAGTTTGCGACTGAAAAGAAATTTTGTGTTCCCAACAAGCTAGGTGAAGGATGGCTTTCACACACACTTATCTCTCAGAACTGAGCATGTGGAGAGACGTCCGTTCATCTAGCACAAAGGGAACGGGTTGCAGGAGAAACTTTTTCTCTGGTTTCTCAGTCTGTTTCCTAGTGCCGGTTTGAAGTTCCTGCAGTTTTCACTGTAAAACCGAGTTGGAGCTCGTACCTCCCCATATATAAGTATGGAGTGGAGTTTGCAACTGAAAAGAAATTTTGTGTTCCCAACAAGCTAGGTGAAGGATGGCTTTCACACACACTTACCTCTCAGAACTGAGCATGTGGAGAGACGTCCGTTCATCTAGCACAAAGGGAACGGGTTGCAGGAGAAACTTTTACTCTGGTTTCTCAGTCTGTTTCCTAGTGCCGGTTTGAAGTTCCTGCAGATTTCACTGTAAAACCGAGTTGGAGCTCGTACCTCCCCGTATATATGTATGGAGTGGAGTTTGCAACTGAAAAGAAATTTTGTGTTCCCAACATGCTAGGTGAAGGACGGCTTTCACACACACTTATCTCTCAGAAATGAGCATGTGGAGAGACGTTCGCTCATCTAGCACAAAAGGAACGGGTTGCAGAAGAAACTTTTACTCTGGTTTCTCAGTCTGTTTCCTAGTGTCGGTATGATGTTCCTGCAGTTTTCACTGTAAAACCGAGTTGGAGCTAGTACCTCCCCATATATATGTATGGAGTGGAGTTTTCGAGTGAAAAGAAACTTTGTGTTCCCAACAAGCTAGGTGAAGGACGGCTTTCACACACACTTATCTCTCAGAACTGAGCATGTGGAGAGACGTTCGTTCATCTAGCACAAAGGGAACGGGTTGCAGGAGAAATTTTTACTCTGGTTTCTCAGTATGTTTCCTAGAGCCGGTTTGAAGTTCCTGCAGTTTTCACTGTAAAACCGAGTTGGAGCTCGTACCTCCCCATATATATGTATGGAATGGAGTTTGCAACTGAAAAGAAGTTTTGTCTTCCCAACAAGTTAGGTGAAGGACGGCTTTCACACACACTTATCTCTCAGAACTGAGCATGTGGAGAGACGTTCGTTCATCTAGCACAAAGGGAACGGGTTGCAGGAGGAACTTTTACTCTGGTTTCTCAGTCTGTTTCCTAGTGCCGGTATGAAGTTCCTACAGTTTTCACTGTAAAACCGAGTTGGAGCTAGTACATCCCCATATATACGTATGGAGTGGAGTATGCAAATGAAAAGAAACTTTGTGTTCCCAACAAGCTAGGTGAAGGACGGCATTCACACACAATTATCTCTCAGAACTGAGCATGTGGAGAGACGTTCGTTCATGTAGCACAAAGGGAACGGTTTGCAGGGGGAACATTTACTCTGGTTTCTCAGTCTGTTTCCTAGTGCCGTTTGGAGTTACTGCAGTTTTCACTGGAAAACCGAGTTGGAGCTCGTACCTCCCCATATATAAGTATGAAGTGGAGTTTGCGACTGAAAAGAAATTTTGTGTTCCCAACAAGCTAGGTGAAGGATGGCTTTCACACACACTTATCTCTCAGAACTGAGCATGTGGAGAGACGTCCGTTCATCTAGCACAAAGGGAACGGGTTGCAGGAGAAACTTTTTCTCTGGTTTCTCAGTCTGTTTCCTAGTGCCGGTTTGCAGTTCCTGCAGTTTTCACTGTAAAACCGAGTTGGAGCTCGTACCTCCCCATATATAAGTATGGAGTGGAGTTTGCAACTGAAAAGAAATTTTGTGTTCCCAACAAGCTAGGTGAAGGATGGCTTTCACACACACTTACCTCTCAGAACTGAGCATGTGGAGAGACGTCCGTTCATCTAGCACAAAGGGAACGGTTTGCAGGAGAAACTTTTACTCTGGTTTCTCAGTCTGTTTCCTAG
The DNA here is from genome assembly GCF_048773025.1 of Camelus bactrianus. NCBI lineage: Eukaryota > Metazoa > Chordata > Mammalia > Artiodactyla > Camelidae > Camelus > Camelus bactrianus. The sequence continues at coordinate 6,277,074 of NW_027413945.1, forward strand.
TGCCGGTTTGAAGTTCCTGCAGTTTTCACTGTAAAACCGAGTTGGAGCTAGTCCCTCCCCATATATATGTATGGAGTGGAGTTTGCAAGTGAAAAGAAACTTTGTGTTCCCAACAAGCTAGGTGAAGGACGGCTTTCACACACACTTATCTCTCAGAACTGAGCATGTGGAGAGACGTTCGTTCATCTAGCACAAAGGGAACGGGTTGCAGGGGAAACTTTACTCTGGTTTCTCAGTCTGTTTCCTAGTGCCGGTTGAAGTTCCTGCAGTTTTCACTGTAAAACCGAGTTGGAGTTAGTACCTCCCCATATAAATGTATGGAATGGAGTTTGCAACTGAAAAGAAACTTTGTGTTCCCAACAAGCAAGTTTAAGGACGGCTCGCACACACAATTATCTCTCAGAACTGAGCATTTGGAGAGACGTTCGTTCATCAAGTACAAAGGAACGGGTTGTAGGAGGCACTTTTACTCTGGTTTCTCAGTCTGTTTCTTAGTGCCGGTGTGAAGTTCCTGCAGATTTCACTGTAAATCCGAGTTGGAGCTAGTACCTCCCCATATATATGTATGGATTGGAGATTGCAAGTGAAAAGACACTTTGTGTTCCAAAGAAGCTAGTTGAAGGACGGCTTTCACACACACTTATCTCTCAGAACTGAGCATGTGGAGAGACGTTCGTTCATCTAGCACAAAAGGAACGGGTTGCAGAAGAAACTTTTACTCTGTTTTCTCAGTCTGTTTCCTAGTGCCGGTATGAAGTTCCTGCAGTTTTCACTGTAAAACCGAGTTGGAGCTAGTACCTCCCCATATATATGTATGGAGTGGAGTTTTCGAGTGAAAAGAAACTTTGTGTTCCCAACAAGCTAGGTGAAGGACGGCTTTCACACACACTTATCTCTCAGAACTGAGCATGTGGAGAGACGTTCGTTCATCTAGCACAAAGGGAACGGGTTGCAGGAGAAATTTTTACTCTGGTTTCTCAGTATGTTTCCTAGAGCCGGTTTGAAGTTCCTGCAGTTTTCACTGTAAAACCGAGTTGGAGCTCGTACCTCCCCATATATATGTATGGAATGGAGTTTGCAACTGAAAAGAAGTTTTGTCTTCCCAACAAGTTAGGTGAAGGACGGCTTTCACACACACTTATCTCTCAGAACTGAGCATGTGGAGAGACGTTCGTTCATCTAGCACAAAGGGAACGGGTTGCAGGAGGAACTTTTACTCTGGTTTCTCAGTCTGTTTCCTAGTGCCGATATGAAGTTCCTACAGTTTTCACTGTAAAACCGAGTTGGAGCTAGTACATCCCCATATATACGTATGGAGTGGAGTATGCAAATGAAAAGAAACTTTGTGTTCCCAACAAGCTAGGTGAAGGACGGCATTCACACACAATTATCTCTCAGAACTGAGCATGTGGAGAGACGTTCGTTCATGTAGCACAAAGGGAACGGTTTGCAGGGGGAACATTTACTCTGGTTTCTCAGTCTGTTTCCTAGTGCCGTTTGGAGTTACTGCAGTTTTCACTGGAAAACCGAGTTGGAGCTCGTACCTCCCCATATATAAGTATGAAGTGGAGTTTGCGACTGAAAAGAAATTTTGTGTTCCCAACAAGCTAGGTGAAGGATGGCTTTCACACACACTTATCTCTCAGAACTGAGCATGTGGAGAGACGTCCGTTCATCTAGCACAAAGGGAACGGGTTGCAGGAGAAACTTTTTCTCTGGTTTCTCAGTCTGTTTCCTAGTGCCGGTTTGAAGTTCCTGCAGTTTTCACTGTAAAACCGAGTTGGAGCTCGTACCTCCCCATATATAAGTATGGAGTGGAGTTTGCAACTGAAAAGAAATTTTGTGTTCCCAACAAGCTAGGTGAAGGATGGCTTTCACACACACTTACCTCTCAGAACTGAGCATGTGGAGAGACGTCCGTTCATCTAGCACAAAGGGAACGGTTTGCAGGAGAAACTTTTACTCTGGTTTCTCAGTCTGTTTCCTAGTGCCGGTTTGAAGTTCCTGCAGTTTTCACTGTAAAACCGAGTTGGAGCTAGTCCCTCCCCATATATATGTATGGAGTGGAGTTTGCAAGTGAAAAGAAACTTTGTGTTCCCAACAAGCTAGGTGAAGGACGGCTTTCACACACACTTATCTCTCAGAACTGAGCATGTGGAGAGACGTTCGTTCATCTAGCACAAAGGGAACGGGTTGCAGGGGAAACTTTACTCTGGTTTCTCAGTCTGTTTCCTAGTGCCGGTTGAAGTTCCTGCAGTTTTCACTGTAAAACCGAGTTGGAGTTAGTACCTCCCCATATAAATGTATGGAATGGAGTTTGCAACTGAAAAGAAACTTTGTGTTCCCAACAAGCAAGTTTAAGGACGGCTCGCACACACAATTATCTCTCAGAACTGAGCATTTGGAGAGACGTTCGTTCATCAAGTACAAAGAACGGGTTGTAGGAGGCACTTTTACTCTGGTTTCTCAGTCTGTTTCTTAGTGCCGGTGTGAAGTTCCTGCAGATTTCACTGTAAATCCGAGTTGGAGCTAGTACCTCCCCATATATATGTATGGATTGGAGATTGCAAGTGAAAAGACACTTTGTGTTCCAAAGAAGCTAGTTGAAGGACGGCTTTCACACACACTTATCTCTCAGAACTGAGCATGTGGAGAGACGTTCGTTCATCTAGCACAAAAGGAACGGGTTGCAGAAGAAACTTTTACTCTGTTTTCTCAGTCTGTTTCCTAGTGCCGGTATGAAGTTCCTGCAGTTTTCACTGTAAAACCGAGTTGGAGCTAGTACCTCCCCATATATATGTATGGAGTGGAGTTTTCGAGTGAAAAGAAACTTTGTGTTCCCAACAAGCTAGGTGAAGGACGGCTTTCACACACACTTATCTCTCAGAACTGAGCATGTGGAGAGACGTTCGTTCATCTAGCACAAAGGGAACGGGTTGCAGGAGAAAATTTTACTCTGGTTTCTCAGTCTGTTTCCTAGTGCCGGTTTGAAGTTCCTGCAGTTTTCACTGTAAAAACGAGTTGGAGCTCGTACCTCCCCATATATATGTATGGAGATGAATTTGCAACTGAAAAGAAACTTTGTGTTCCCAACAAGCTATGTGAATGACGGCTTTCACACACACTTATCTCTCAGAACTGAGCATGTGGAGAGACGTTCGTTCATCTAGCACAAAAGGAACGGGTTGCAGGAGCAACTTTTACTCTGGTTTCTCAGTCTGTTTCCTAGTGCCGGTATGAAGTTCCTGCAGTTTTCACTGTAAAACCGAGTTGGAGCTAGTACCTCCCCATATATATTTATGGATTGGAGATTGCAAGTGAAAAGACACTTTGTGTTCCAAAGAAGCTAGGTGAAGGACGGCTTTCACAGACACTTATCTCTCAGAACTGAGCATGTGGAGAGGCGTTCGTTCATCTAGCACAAAAGGAACGGTTTGCAGGAGAAACTTTTACTCTGGTTTCTCAGTCTGTTTCCGAGTGCCGGGTTGAAGTTCCTGCAGTTTTCACTGTAAAACCGTGTTGGAGCTCGTACTTCCCCATATATATGTATGGAATGGAGTTTGCAACTGGAAAGAAATTTTGTGTTCCCTACAAGCTAGGTGAAGGACGGCTTTCACACACACATATCTCTCAGAACTGAGCATGTGAAGAGACGTTCGTTCATCTAGCACAAAAGGAACGGGTTGCAGGAGAAACTTTTACTCTGTTTTCTCAGTCTGTTTCCTAGTGCCGGTTTGAAGTTCCTGCAGTTTTCACTGTAAAACCGAGTTGGAGCTAGAACCTCCCCATATATATGTATGGAGATGAATTAGCACCTGAAAAGAAACTTTGTGTTCCCAACAACCTATGTGAAGGACGGCTTTCACACACATTTTTCTCTCAGAACTGAGCATGTGGAGAGACTTTCGTTCATCTAGCACAAAGGGAACGGTTTGCAGGAGAAACTTTTACTCTGGTTTCTCAGTCTGTTTCCTAGTGCCGGTTTGAAGTTCCTGCAGTTTTCACTGTAAAACCGAGTTGGAGCTAGTACCTCCCCATATATACGTATTGAGTGGAGTTTGCAACTGAAAAGAAACCTTGTGTGCCCAACAAGCAAGGTGAAGGACGGCTCTCACACACACTTATCTCTCAGAACTGAGCATGTCGAGAGACGTTCGTTAATCTAGCACAAATGGAACGGGTTGCAGGAGAAACTTTTACTCTGGTTTCTCGGTCTGTTTCCTAGTGCCGGTTGAATTTCCTGCAGTTTTCACTGTAAAACCGAGTTGGAATTAGTACCTCCCCATATAAATGTATGGAGTGGAGTTTGCAACTGAAAAGAAACTTTGTGTTCCCAAGAAGCAAGGTTAAGGACGGCTCTCACACACACTTATCTCTCAGAACTGAGCATGTGGAGAGACGTTCGTTCATCTAGCACAAAGGAACGTGTTGTAGGAGTCACTTTTACTCTGGTTTCTCAGTCTGTTTCTTAGTGCCGGTGTGAAGTTCCTGCAGTTTTCACTGTAAAACCGAGTTGGAGCTAGTACCTCCCCATATATATGTATGGATTGGAGATAGCAAGTGAAAAGACACTTTGTGTTCCAAAGAAGCTAGGTGAAGGACGGCTTTCACAGACACTTATCTCTCAGAACTGAGCATGTGTAGAGACGTTCGTTCATCTAGCACAAAGGGAACGGGTTGCAGGAGAAACTTTTACTCTGGTTTCTCAGTCTGTTTCCTAGTGCCGGTTTGAAGTTCCTGCAGTTTTCACTGTAAAACCGAGTTGGAGCTCGTACCGCCCCGTATATATGTATGGAGTGGAGTTTGCAACTGAAAAGAAATTTTGTGTTCCCAACAAGGTAGGTGAAGGACGGCTTTCACACACACTTATCTCTCAGAACTGAGCATGTGGAGAGACGTCCGTTCATCTAGCACAAAAGGAACGGTTTGCAGAAGAAACTTTTACTCTGGTTTCTCAGTCTGTTTCCTAGTGCCGGTATGAAGTTCCTGCAGTTTTCACTGTAAAACCGAGTTGGAGCTAGTACCTCCCCATATATATGTATGGAGTGGAGTTTTCAAGTGAAAAGAAACTTTGTGTTCCCAACAAGCTAGGTGAAGGACGGCTTTCACACACACATATCTCTCAGAACTGAGCATGTGGAGAGACGTTCGTTCATCTAGCACAAAAGGAACGGGTTGGAGGAGAAACTTTTACTCTGTTTTCTCAGTCTGTTTCCTAGTGCCGGTTTGAAGTTCCTGCAGTTTTCACTGTAAAACCGAGTTGTAGCTACAACCTCCCCATATATATGTATGGAGATGAATTAGCAACTGAAAAGAAACTTTGTGTTCCCAACAAGCTATGTGAAGGACGGCTTTCACACACACTTTTCTCTCAGAACTGAGCATGTGGAGAGACTTTCGTTCATCTACCACAAAGGGAACCGTTTGCAGGAGAAACTTTTACTCTGGTTTCTCAGTCTGTTTGCTAGTGCCGGTTTGAAGTTCCTGCAGTTTTCACTGTAAAACCGAGTTGGAGCTAGTACCTCCCCATATATACGTATTGAGTGGAGTTTGCAACTGAAAAGAAACTTTGTGTTCCCAACAAACAAGGTGAAGGACGGCTCTCACACACACTTATCTCTCAGAACTGAGCATGTCGAGAGACGTTCGTTAATCTAGCACAAATGGAACGGGTTGCAGGAGAAACTTTTACTCTGGTTTCTCAGTCTGTTTCCTAGTGCCGGTTGAATTTCCTGCAGTTTTCACTGTAAAACCGAGTTGGAATTAGTACCTCCCCATATATATGTATGGATTGGGGATTGCAAGTGAAAAGACACTTTGTGTTCCAAAGAAGCTAGGTGAAGGACGGCTTTCACACACACTTATCTCTCAGAACTGAGCATGTGGAGAGACGTTCATTCATCTAGCACAAAAGGAACGGGTTGCAGAAGAAACTTTTACTCTGGTTTCTCAGTCTGTTTCCTAGTGCCGGTATGAAGTTCCTGCAGTTTTCACTGTAAAACCGAGTTGAAGCTAGTACCTCCCCATATATATGTATGGAGTGGAGTTTGCAAGTGAAAAGAAACTTTGTGTTCCCAACAAGCTAGGTGAAGGACGGCTTTCACACACACTTATCTCTCAGAACTGAGCATGTGGAGAGACGTTCGTTCATCTAGCACAAAGGGAACGGGTTGCAGGAGAAAATTTTACTCTGGTTTCTCAGTCTGTTTCCTAGTGCCGGTTTGAAGTTCCTGCAGTTTTCACTGTAAAAACGAGTTGGAGCTCGTACCTCCCCATATATATGTATGGAGATGAATTTGCAACTGAAAAGAAACTTTGTGTTCCAAACAAGCTATGTGAATGACGGCTTTCACACACACTTATCTCTCAGAACTGAGCATGTGGAGAGACGTTCGTTCATCTAGCACAAAAGGAACGGGTTGCAGGAGAAACTTTTACTCTGGTTTCTCAGTCTGTTTCCTAGTGCCGGTATGAAGTTCCTGCAGTTTTCACTGTAAAACCGAGTTGAAGCTAGTACCTCCCCATATATATGTATGGAGTGGAGTTTTCAAGTGAAAAGAAACTTTGTGTTCCCAACAAGCTAGGTGAAGGATGGCTTTCACACACACTTATCTCTCAGAACTGAGCATGTGGAGAGACGTTCGTTCATCTAGCACAAAAGGAACGGGTTGCAGGGGAAACTTTTACTCTGGTTTCTCAGTCTGTTTCCTAGTGCCGGTATGAAGTTCCTGCAGTTTTCACTGTAAAACCGAGTTGGAGCTAGTACCTCCCCATATATATTTATGGATTGGAGATTGCAAGTGAAAAGACACTTTGTGTTCCAAAGAAGCTAGGTGAAGGACGGCTTTCACAGACACTTATCTCTCAGAACTGAGCATGTGGAGAGGCGTTCGTTCATCTAGCACAAAAGGAACGGTTTGCAGGAGAAACTTTTACTCTGGTTTCTCAGTCTGTTTCCGAGTGCCGGGTTGAAGTTCCTGCAGTTTTCACTGTAAAACCGTGTTGGAGCTCGTACTTCCCCATATATATGTATGGAATGGAGTTTGCAACTGGAAAGAAATTTTGTGTTCCCTACAAGCTAGGTGAAGGACGGCTTTCACACACACATATCTCTCAGAACTGAGCATGTGAAGAGACGTTCGTTCATCTAGCACAAAAGGAACGGGTTGCAGGAGAAACTTTTACTCTGTTTTCTCAGTCTGTTTCCTAGTGCCGGTTTGAAGTTCCTGCAGTTTTCACTGTAAAACCGAGTTGGAGCTAGAACCTCCCCATATATATGTATGGAGATGAATTAGCACCTGAAAAGAAACTTTGTGTTCCCAACAAGCTATGTGAAGGACGGCTTTCACACACATTTTTCTCTCAGAACTGAGCATGTGGAGAGACTTTCGTTCATCTAGCACAAAGGGAACGGTTTGCAGGAGAAACTTTTACTCTGGTTTCTCAGTCTGTTTCCTAGTGCCGGTTTGAAGTTCCTGCAGTTTTCACTGTAAAACCGAGTTGGAGCTAGTACCTCCCCATATATACGTATTGAGTGGAGTTTGCAACTGAAAAGAAACCTTGTGTGCCCAACAAGCAAGGTGAAGGACGGCTCTCACACACACTTATCTCTCAGAACTGAGCATGTCGAGAGACGTTCGTTAATCTAGCACAAATGGAACGGGTTGCAGGAGAAACTTTTACTCTGGTTTCTCGGTCTGTTTCCTAGTGCCGGTTGAATTTCCTGCAGTTTTCACTGTAAAACCGAGTTGGAATTAGTACCTCCCCATATAAATGTATGGAGTGGAGTTTGCAACTGAAAAGAAACTTTGTGTTCCCAAGAAGCAAGGTTAAGGACGGCTCTCACACACACTTATCTCTCAGAACTGAGCATGTGGAGAGACGTTCGTTCATCTAGCACAAAGGAACGTGTTGTAGGAGTCACTTTTACTCTGGTTTCTCAGTCTGTTTCTTAGTGCCGGTGTGAAGTTCCTGCAGTTTTCACTGTAAAACCGAGTTGGAGCTAGTACCTCCCCATATATATGTATGGATTGGAGATAGCAAGTGAAAAGACACTTTGTGTTCCAAAGAAGCTAGGTGAAGGACGGCTTTCACAGACACTTATCTCTCAGAACTGAGCATGTGTAGAGACGTTCGTTCATCTAGCACAAAGGGAACGGGTTGCAGGAGAAACTTTTACTCTGGTTTCTCAGTCTGTTTCCTAGTGCCGGTTTGAAGTTCCTGCAGTTTTCACTGTAAAACCGAGTTGGAGCTCGTACCGCCCCGTATATATGTATGGAGTGGAGTTTGCAACTGAAAAGAAATTTTGTGTTCCCAACAAGGTAGGTGAAGGACGGCTTTCACACACACTTATCTCTCAGAACTGAGCATGTGGAGAGACGTCCGTTCATCTAGCACAAAAGGAACGGTTTGCAGAAGAAACTTTTACTCTGGTTTCTCAGTCTGTTTCCTAGTGCCGGTATGAAGTTCCTGCAGTTTTCACTGTAAAACCGAGTTGGAGCTAGTACCTCCCCATATATATGTATGGAGTGGAGTTTTCAAGTGAAAAGAAACTTTGTGTTCCCAACAAGCTAGGTGAAGGACGGCTTTCACACACACATATCTCTCAGAACTGAGCATGTGGAGAGACGTTCGTTCATCTAGCACAAAAGGAACGGGTTGGAGGAGAAACTTTTACTCTGTTTTCTCAGTCTGTTTCCTAGTGCCGGTTTGAAGTTCCTGCAGTTTTCACTGTAAAACCGAGTTGTAGCTACAACCTCCCCATATATATGTATGGAGATGAATTAGCAACTGAAAAGAAACTTTGTGTTCCCAACAAGCTATGTGAAGGACGGCTTTCACACACACTTTTCTCTCAGAACTGAGCATGTGGAGAGACTTTCGTTCATCTACCACAAAGGGAACCGTTTGCAGGAGAAACTTTTACTCTGGTTTCTCAGTCTGTTTCCTAGTGCCGGTTTGAAGTTCCTGCAGTTTTCACTGTAAAACCGAGTTGGAGCTAGTACCTCCCCATATATACGTATGGAGTGGAGTTTGCAACTGAAAAGAAACTTTGTGTTCCCAACAAACAAGGTGAAGGACGGCTCTCACACACACTTATCTCTCAGAACTGAGCATGTCGAGAGACGTTCTTTAATCTAGCACAAATGGAACGGATTGCAGGAGAAACTTTTACTCTGGTTTCTCAGTCTGTTTGCTAGTGCCGGTTGAATTTCCTGCAGTTTTCACTGTAAAACCGAGTTGGAATTAGTACCTCCCCATATAAATGTTTGGAGTGGTGTTTGCAACTGAAAAGAAACTTTGTGTTCCCAAGAAGCAAGGTTAAGAACGGCTCTCACACACACTTATCTCTCAGAACTGAGCATGTGGAGAGACGTTCGTTCATCTAGCACAAAGGAACGTGTTGTAGGAGTCACTTTTACTCTGGTTTCTCAGTCTGTTTCTTAGTGCCGGTGTGAAGTTCCTGCAGTTTTCACTGTAAACCCGAGTTGGAGCTAGTACCTCCCCATATATATGTATGGATTGGAGATAGCAAGTGAAAAGACACTTTGTGTTCCAAAGAAGCTAGGTGAAGGACGGCTTTCACAGACAATTATCTCTCAGAACTGAGCATGTGGAGAGACGTTCGTTCATCTAGCACAAAGGGAACGGGTTGCAGGAGAAACTTTTACTCTGGTTTCTCAGTCTGTTTCCTAGTGCCGGTTTGAAGTTCCTGCAGTTTTCACTGTAAAACCGAGTTGGAGCTCGTACCGCCCCGTATATATGTATGGAGTGGAGTTTGCAACTGAAAACAAATTTTGTGTTCCCAACAAGCTAGGTGAAGGACGGCTTTCACACACACTTACCTCTCAGAACTGAGCATGTGGAGAGACGTTCGTTCATCTAGCACAAAAGGAACGGGTTGCAGAAGAAACTTTTACTCTGGTTTCTCAGCCTGTTTCCTAGTGCCGGTATGAAGTTCCTGCAGTTTTCACTGTAAAACCGAGTTGGAGATAGTACCTCCCCATATATATGTATGGAGTGGAGTTTTCAAGTGAAAAGAAACTTTGTGTTCCCAACAAGCTAGGTGAAGGACGGCTTTCACACACACTTATCTCTCAGAACTGAGCATGTGGAGAGACGTTCGTTCATCTAGCACAAAGGGAACGGGTTGCAGGAGAAATTTTTACTCTGGTTTCTCAGTCTGTTTCCTAGTGCCGGTTTGAAGTTCCTGCAGTTTTCACTGTAAAACCGAGTTGGAGCTAGTACCTACCCATATATATGTATGGAGATGAATTTGCAACTGAAAAGAAACTTTGTGTTCCCAACAAGCTAGGTGAAGGACGGCTCTCACACACACTTATCTCTCAGAACTGAGCATGTGGAGAGACGTTCGTTCATCTAGCACAAAAGGAACGGGTGGCAGGAGAAACTTTTACTCTGGTTTCTCAGTCTGTTTCCTAGTGCCATTATGAAGTTCCTGCAGTTTTCACTGTAAAACCGAGTTGGAGCTAGTACCTACCCATATATATGTATGGAATGGGTTTTGCAAGTGAGAAGAAACTTTGTGTTCCCAACAAGCTAGGTGAAGGACGGCTCTCACACACACTTATCTCTCAGAACTGAGCATGTGGAGAGACTTTCGTTCATCTAGCAAAAAGGGAACGGGTTGCAGGAGAAACTATTACTCTGGTTTCTCAGTCTGTTTCCTAGTGCCGGTATGAAGTTCCTGCAGTTTTCACTGTAAAACCGAGTTGGAGCTCGTACCTCCCCATATATATTTATGGAGTGGAGTTTGGAACTGAAAAGAAATTTTGTGTTCCCAACAAGTTAGGTGAAGGACGGCTTTCACACACACTTATCTCTCAAAACTGAGCATGTGGAGAGACGTTCGTTCATCTAGCACAATGGGAACGGGTTGCAGGAAAAACTTTTACTCTTCTCTCAGTCTGTTTCCTAGTGCCGGTTTGAAGTTCCTGCAATTTTCTCTGTAAAACAGAGTTGGAGCTAGTACCTCCCCATATATATGTATGGATTGGAGTTTGCAAGTGAAAAGAAACTTTGTGTTCCCAACAAGCTAGTTGAAGGACGGCTTTCACACACACTTATCTCTCAGAACTGAGCATGTGGAGAGACGTTCGTTCATCTAGCACAAAGGAATGGGTTGTAAGAGTCACTTTTACTCTGGTTTGTCAGTCTGTTTCTTAGTGCCGGTTTGAAGTTCCTGCAGTTTTCACTGTAAAATCGAGTTGGAGCTCGTACCTCCCCATATATATGTATGGAATGGAGTTTGCAACTGAAAAGAAATTTTCTGTTCCCAACAAGTTAGGTGAAGGACGGCTTTCACACACACTTATCTCTCAGAACTGAGCATGTGGAGAGACGTTCGTTCATCTAGCACAATGGGAACGGGTTGCTGGAGAAACTTTTACTCTGGTTTCTAAGTCTGTTTCCTAGTGCCGTTTTGAATTTCCTGCAGTTTTCTCTGTAAAACCGAGTTGGAGCTCGTACCTCCCCATATATATGTATGGAGTGGAGTTTGCAACTGAAAAGAAATTTTGTGTTCCCAACAAGCTAGGTTAAGGACGGCTTTCACACACACTTATCTCTCAGAACTGAGCATGTGGAGAGACGTTCGTTCATCTAGCACAAAGGGAACGGGTTGCAGGAGGAACAATTACTCTGGTTTCTCAGTCTGTTTCCTAGTGCCGTTTGGAGTTCCTACAATTTTCACTGGAAAACCGAGTTGGAGCTTGTACCTCCCCATATATATGTATGGATTGGAGATTACAAGTGAAAAGAAACTTTGTGTTCCAAAGAAGCTAGATGAAGGACGACTTTCACAGACAATTTTCTCTCAGAACTGAGCTTGTGGAGAGACGTTCGTTCATCTAGCACAAAGGGAACGGGTTGCAGGAAAAACTTTTACTCTGGTTTCTCAGTCTGTTTCCTAGTGCCGGTTTGAAGTTCCTGCAGTTTTCACTGTAAAACCGAGTTGGAGATCGTACCTCCCCATATATATGTATGGAGTGGAGTTTGCAACTGAAAAGAAATTTTGTGTTTCCAACAAGCTAGGTGAAGGACGGCTTTCACACACACTTACCTCTCAGAACTGAGCATGTGGAGAGACGTCCGTTCATCTAGCACAAAAGGAACGGGTTGCAGGAGAAACTTTTACTCTTGTTTCTCAGTCTGTTTCTTAGAGCCGTTATGAATTTCCTGCAGTTTTCACTGTAAAACCGAGTTGGAGCTAGTACCTCCCCATATAAATGTATGGAGTGGTGTTTGCAACTGAAAAGAAACTTTGTGTTCCCAAGAAGCAAGGTTAAGAACGGCTCTCACACACACTTATCTCTCAGAACTGAGCATGTGGAGAGACGTTCGTTCATCTAGCACAAAGGAACGTGTTGTAGGAGTCACTTTTACTCTGGTTTATCAGTCTGTTTCTTAGTGCCGGTGTGAAGTTCCTGCAGTTTTCACTGTAAACCCGAGTTGGAGCTTGTACCTCCCCATATATATGTATGGATTGGAGATAGCAAGTGAAAAGACACTTTGTGTTCCAAAGAAGCTAGGTGAAGGACGGCTTTCACAGACACTTATCTCTCAGAACTGAGCATGTGGAGAGACGTTCGTTCATCTAGCACAAAGGGAACGGGTTGCAGGAGAAACTTTTACTCTGGTTTCTCAGTCTGTTTCCTAGTGCCGGTTTGAAGTTCCTGCAGTTTTCACTGTAAAACCGAGTTGGAGCTCGTACCGCCCCGTATATATGTATGGAGTGGAGTTTGCAACTGAAAAGAAATTTTGTGTTCCCAACAAGCTAGGTGAAGGACGGCTTTCACACACACTTATCTCTCAGAACTGAGCATGTGGAGAGACGTTCGTTCATCTAGCACAAAAGGATCGGGTTGCAGAAGAAACTTTTACTCTGGTTTCTCAGTCTGTTTCCTAGTGCCGGTATGAAGTTCCTGCAGTTTTCACTGTAAAACCGAGTTGGAGATAGTACCTCCCCATATATATGTATGGAGTGGAGTTTTCAAGTGAAAAGAAACTTTGTGTTCCCAACAAGCTAGGTGAAGGACGGCTTTCACACACACTTATCTCTCAGAACTGAGCATGTGGAGAGACGTTCGTTCATCTAGCACAAAGGGAACGGGTTGCAGGAGAAACTTTACTCGGGTTTCTCAGTCTGTTTCCTAGTGCCGGTTTGAAGTTCCTGCAGTTTTCACTGTAAAACCGAGTTGGAGCTAGTACCTCCCCATATATATGTATGGAGATGAATTTGCAACTGAAAAGAAACTTTGTGTTCCCAACAAGCTAGGTGAAGGACGGCTCTCACACACACTTATCTCTCAGAACTGAGCATGTGGAGAGACGTTCGTTCTTCTAGCACAAAAGGAACGGGTGGCAGGAGAAACTTTTACTCTGGTTTCTCAGTCTGTTTCCTAGTGCCGGTATGAAGTTCCTGCAGTTTTCACTGTAAAACCGAGTTGGAGCTAGTACCTACCCATATATATGTATGGAATGGGTTTTGCAAGTGAGAAGAAACTTTGTGTTCCCAACAAGCTAGGTGAAGGACGGCTTTCACACACACTTATCTCTCAGAACTGAGCATGTGGAGAGACTTTCGTTCATCTAGCACAAAGGGAACGGGTTGCAGGAGAAACTATTACTCTGGTTTCTCAGTCTGTTTCCTAGTGCCGGTATGAAGTTCCTGCAGTTTTCACTGTAAAACAGAGTTGGAGCTCGTACCTCCCCATATATATTTATGGAGTGGAGTTTGGAACTGAAAAGAAATTTTGTGTTCCCAACAAGTTAGGTGAAGGACGGCTTTCACACACTTATCTCTCAAAACTGAGCATGTGGAGAGACGTTCGTTCATCTAGCACAATGGGAACGGGTTGCAGGAAAAACTTTTACTCTTCTCTCAGTCTGTTTCCTAGTGCCGGTTTGAAGTTCCTGCAATTTTCTCTGGAAAACAGAGTTGGAGCTAGTACCTCCCCATATATATGTATGGATTGGAGTTTGCAAGTGAAAAGAAACTTTGTGTTCCCAACAAGCTAGTTGAAGGACGGCTTTCACACACACTTATCTCTCAGAACTGAGCATGTGGAGAGACGTTCGTTCATCTAGCACAAAGGAACGGGTTGTAAGAGGCACTTTTACTCTGGTTTGTCAGTCTGTTTCTTAGTGCCGGTTTGAAGTTCCTGCAGTTTTCACTGTAAAATCGAGTTGGAGCTCGTACCTCCCCATATATATGTATGGAATGGAGTTTGCAACTGAAAAGAAATTTTCTGTTCCCAACAAGTTAGGTGAAGGACGGCTTTCACACACACTTATCTCTCAGAACTGAGCATGTGGAGAGACGTTCGTTCATCTAGCACAATTGGAACGGGTTGCTGGAGAAACTTTTACTCTGGTTTCTAAGTCTGTTTCCTAGTGCCGTTTTGAATTTCCTGCAGTTTTCTCTGTAAAACCGAGTTGGAGCTCGTACCTCCCCATATATATGTATGGAGTGGAGTTTGCAACTGAAAAGAAATTTTGTGTTCCCAACAAGCTAGGTGAAGGACGGCTTTCACACACACTTATCTCTCAGAACTGAGCATGTGGAGAGACGTTCGTTCATCTAGCACAAAGGGAACGGGTTGCAGGAGGAACAATTACTCTGGTTTCTCAGTCTGTTTCCTAGTGCCGTTTGGAGTTCCTGCAATTTTCACTGGAAAACCGAGTTGGAGCTTGTACCTCCCCATATATATGTATGGATTGGAGATTACAAGTGAAAAGAAACTTTGTGTTCCAAAAAGCTAGATGAAGGACGACTTTCACAGACACTTTTCTCTCAGATCTGAGCTTGTGGAGAGACGTTCGTTCATCTAGCACAAAGGGAACGGGTTGCAGGAAAAACTTTTACTCTGGTTTCTCAGTCTGTTTCCTAGTGACGGTTTGAAGTTCCTGCAGTTTTCACTGTAAAACCGAGTTGGAGATCGTACCTCCCCATATATATGTATGGAGTGGAGTTTGCAACTGAAAAGAAATTTTGTGTTTCCAACAAGCTAGGTGAAGGACGGCTTTCACACACACTTACCTCTCAGAACTGAGCATGTGGAGAGACGTCCGTTCATCTAGCACAAAAGGAACGGGTTGCAGGAGAAACTTTTACTCTTGTTTCTCAGTCTGTTTCTTAGAGCCGTTATGAAGTTCCTGCAGTTTTCACTGTAAAACCGAGTTGGAGCTAGTACCTCCCCATATATATGTATGGAGATGAATTTGCAACTGAAAAGAAACTTCGTGTTCCCAACAAGCTATGTGAAGGACGGCTTCACACACACTTATCTCTCAGAACTGAGCATGTGGAGAGACGTTCGTTCATCTAGCAAAAAGGGAACGGGTTGCAGGAGAAACTTTTACTCTTGTTTCTCAGTCTGTTTCCTAGAGCCGGTATTAAGTTCCTGCAGTTTTCACTGTAAAACCGAGTTGGAGCTAGTACCTCCCCATATATATATATGGAGATGATTTTGCAACTGAAAAGAAACTTTGTGTTCCCAACAAGCTATGTGAAGGACGGCTTCACACACACTTATCTCTCAGAAATGAGCATGTGGAGAGACGTTCGTTCATCTAGCAAAAAGGGAACGGGTTGCAGGAGAAATTTTACTCTGGTTTCTCAGTCTGTTTCCTTGTGCCGGTTTGAAGTTCCTGCAGATTTCACTGTAAAACCGAGTTGGAGCTTGTAACTCCCCATATATATATATGGAGTCGAGTTTGCAAGTGAAAAGAAACTTTGTGTTCCCAACAAGCAAGGTTAAGGACGGCTCTCACACACAATTATCTCTCAGAACTGAGCATGTGGAGAGACGTTCGTTCATCTAGCACAAAGGAACGGGTTGTAGGAGGCACTTTTACTCTGGTTTCTCAGTCTGTTTCCTAGTGCCGGTGTGAATTTCCTGCAGTTTTCAGTGTAAAACCGAGTTGGAGCTAGTACCTCCCCATATATATTTATGGATTGGAGATTGCAAGTGAAAAGACACTTTGTGTTCCAAAGAAGCTAGGTGAAGGTCGGCTTTCACACACACTTATCTCTCAGAACTGAGCATGTGGAGAGACGTTCGTTCATCTAGCACAAAGTGAACGGGTTGCAGGAGAAACTTTTACTCTGGTTTCTCAGATTGTTTCCGAGTGCCGGTTTGAAGTTCCTGCAGTTTTCACTGTAAAACCGAGTTGGAGCTCGTACCTCCCCATATATATGTATGGAGTGGAGTTTGCAACTGGAAAGAAATTTTGTGTTCCCAACAAGCTAGGTGAAGGACGGATTTCACACACTCTTATCTCTCAGAACTGAGCATGTGGAGAGACGTTCGTTCATCTAGCACAAAAGGAACGGGTTGCAGAAGAAACTTTTTCTCTGGTTTCTCAGTCTGTTTCCTCGTGCCGGTATGAAGTTCTTGCAGTTTTCACTGTAAAACCGAGTTGGAGCTATTACCTCCCCATATATATGTATGGAGTGGAGTTTTCAAGTGAAAAGAAACTTTGTGTTCCCAACAAGCTAGGTGAAGGACGGCTCTCACACACACTTATCTCTCAGAACTGAGCATGTCGAGAGACGTTCGTTCATCTAGCACAAAGGGAACGGGTGGCAGGAGAAACTTTTACTCTGGTTTCTCAGTCTGTTTCCTAGTGCCGTTTTGAAGTTCCTGCTGTTTTCACTGTAAAACCGTGTTGGAGCTTGTACCTCCCCTTATATATGTATGGAGTGGAGATAGCAACTGAAATGAAACTTTGTGTTCCCAACAAGCTAAGTGAAGGACGGCTTTCACACACACTTATCTCTTAGAACTGAGCATGTGGAGAGACGTCCGTTCATCTAGCACAAAAGGAACGGGTTGCTGGAGAAACTTTTACTCTGGTTTCTCAGTCTGTTTCCTAGTGCCGGTTTGAAGTTCCTGCAGTTTTCAATGTAAAACCGAGTTGGATCTAGTACCTCCCCATATATATGTATGGAGTGGTGTTTGCAAGTGAAAAGAAACTTTGTGTTCCCAACAAGCTAGGTGAAGGACGGCTTTCACACACACTTATCTCTCAGAACTGAGCATGTGGAGAGACGTTCGTTCATCTAGCACAAAGGGAACGGGTTGCAGGAGAAATTTTTACTCTGGTTTCTCAGTCTGTTTCCTAGTGCCGGTTTGAAGTTCCTACAGTTTTCACTGTAAAACCGAGATGGAGCTAGTACCTCCCCATATATATGTATGGAGATGAATTTGCAACTGGATAGGAACTTTGTGTTCCCAACAAGCTATGTGAAGGACGGCTTCACACACACTTATCTCTCAGAACTGAGCATGTGGAGAGACGTTCGTTCATCTAGCACATTGGGAACGGGTTGCAGGAGAAACTTTTACTCTTCTCTCAGTCTGTTTCCTAGTGCCGGTTTGAAGTTCCTGCAATTTTCTCTGTAAAACCGAGTTGGAGCTAGAACCTCCCCATATATATGTATGGAGTGGAATTTGCAAGTGAAAAGAAACTTTGTGTTCCCAACAAGCTAGTTGAAGGACGGCTTTCACACACACTTATCTCTCAGAACTGAGCATGTGGAGAGACGTTCGTTCATCTAGCACAAAGGAACGGGTTGTAGGAGGCACTTTTACTCTGGTTTCTCAGTCTGTTTCCTAGTGCCGGTTTGAAGTTCCTGCAGTTTTCACTGTAAAACCGAGTTGGAGCTCGTACCTCCCCATATATATTTATGGAATGGAGTTTGCAATTGAAAAGAAATTTTCTGTTCCCAACAAGTTAGGTGAAGGACTGCTTTCACACACACTTATCTCTCAGAACTGAGCATTTGGAGAGGCGTTCGTTCATCTAGCACAAAGGGAACGGTTTGCAGGAGAAACTTTTACGCTGGTTTCTCAGTCTGTTTCCTAGTGCCGGTTGGAAGTTCCTGCAGTTTTCACTGTAAAACCGAGTTGGAGCTAGTACCTCCCCATATATTTGTATGGATTGGAGATTGCAAGTGAAATGAAACTTTGTGTCCCAAATAATCTAGATGAAGGACGGCTTTCACAGACACTTATCTCTCCGAACTGAGCATGTGGAGAGACGTTCGCTCATCTAGCACAAAGGGAACGGGTTGCAGGAGAAACTTTTACTCTGGTTTCTCAGTCTGTTTCCTAGTGCCGGTTTGAAGTTCCTGCAGTTTTCACTGTAAAACCGAGTTGGAGCTAGTACCTCCCCATATATACGTATGGATTGGAGTTTGCAACTGAAAAGAAACTTTGTTTTCCCAACAAGCAAAGTGAAGGACGGCTCTCACACACACATATCTCTCAGAACTGAGCATGTCGAGAGACGTTCGTTCATCTAGCACAAATAGATCGGGTTGCAGGAGAAACTTTTACTCTGGGTTTTCAGTCTGTTTCCTAGTGCCGTTTTGAAGTTCCTGCAGTTTTCACTGTAAAACCGTGTTGGAGCTTGTACCTCCCCTTATATATGTATGGAGTGGAGATTGCAACTGAAATGAAACTTTGTGTTCCCAACAAGCTAGGTGAAGGACGGCTTTCACACACACTTATCTCTTAGAACTGAGCATGTGGAGAGACGTCCGTTCATCTAGCACAAAAGGAACGTGTTGCAGGGAAACTTTTAACCTTGTTTCTCAGTCTGTTTCCTAGTGCCGTTATGAAGTTCCTGCAGTTTTCACTGTAAAACCGAGTTGGAGCTAGTACCTCCCCATATATATGTATGGAGTGGAGTTTGCAAGTGAAAAGAAACTTTGTGTTCCCAACAAGCTAGGTGAAGGACGGCTTTCACACACACTTATCTCTCAGAACTGAGCATGTGGAGAGACGTTCGTTCATCTAGCACAAAGGGAACGGGTTGCAGGAGAAATTTTTACTCTGGTTTCTCAGTCTTTTTCCAAGTGCCGGTTTGAAGTTCCTGCAATTTTCACTGTAAAACCGAGTTGGAGCTTGTACCTCCCCATATATATGTATGGAGAAGAATTTGCAACTGAAAAGAAACTTTGTGTTCCCAACAAGCTATGTGAAGGACGGCTTCACACACACTTATCTCTCAGAACTGAGCTGTGGAGAGACGTTCGTTCATCTAGCACAATGGGAACGGGTTGCAGGAGAAACTTTTACTCTTCTCTCAGTCTGTTTCCTAGTGCCGGTTTGAAGTTCCGGCAATTTTCTCTGTAAAACCGAGTTAGAGCTAGTACCTCCCCATATATATGTATGGAGTGGAATTTGCATGTGAAAAGAAACTTTGTGTTCCCAACAAGCTATGTGAAGGACGGCTTCACACACACTTATCTCTCAGAACTGAGCATGTGGAGAGACGTTCGTTCATCTAGCACAAAGGAACGGGTTGTAGGAGGCACTTTTACTCTGGTTTCTCCGTCTGTTTCTTAGTGCCGGTTTGAAGTTCCTGCAGTTTTCACTGTAAAACCGAGTTGGAGTACGTACCTCCCCATATATGTGTATGGAATGGAGTTTGCAACTGAAAAGAAATTTACTGTTCCCAACAAGTTAGGTGAAGGACGGCTTTCACACACACTTATCTCTCAGAACTGAGCATGTTTAGAGACGTTCGTTCATCTAGCACAATGGGAACGGTTTGCAGGAGAAACTTTTACTCTGGTTTCTCAGTCTGTTTCCTAGTGCCGGTTTGAATTTCCTGCAGTTTTCACTGTAAAATCGAGTTGGAGCTCGTACCTCCCCATATATATGTATGGAGTGGAGTTTGCAACTGAAAAGAAATTTTTTGTTCCCAACAAGCTAGGTGAAGGACGGCTTTCACACACACTTATCTCTCAGAACTGAGCATGTGGAGAGACGTTCGTTCATCTAGCACAAAGGGAACGGGTTGCAGGAGAAACTTTTACTCTGGTTTCTCAGTCTGTTCCTAGTGCCGGATTGCAGTTCCTGCAGTTTTCACTGTAAAACCGAGTTGGATCTAGTACCTCCCCATATATATGTATGGAGTGGAGTTTGCAACTGAAAAGAAATTTTGTGTTCCCAACAAGCTAGGTGAAGGACGGCTTTCACACACACTTATCTCTCAGAACTGAGCATGTGGAGAGACGTTCGTTCATCTAGCACAAAGGGAACGGGTTGCTGGAGAAATTTTTACTCTGGTTTCTCAGTCTGTTTCCTAGTGTCGGTTTGAAGTAACTGCAGTTTTCACTGTAAAACCGAGTTGGAGCTAGAACCTCCCCATATATATGTATGGAGATGAATTTGCAACTGAAAAGAAACTTTGTGTTCCCAACAAGCTATGTGAAGGACGGCTTCACACACACTTATCTCTCAGAACTGAGCATGTGGAGAGACGTTCGTTCATCTAGCAAAAAGTGAACGGGTTGCAGGAGAAACTTTTACTCTGGTTTCTCAGTCTGTTTGCTAGTGCCGGTTTGAAGTTCCTGCAGATTTCACTGTAAAACCGAGTTGGAGCTTGTACCTCCCCATATATATATATGGATTCGAGTTTGCAAGTGAAAAGAAACTTTCTGTTCCCAACAAGCTAGGTGAAGGACGGCTTTCACACACACTTATCTCACAGAACTGAGCATGTGGAGAGACGTTCGTTCATCTAGCACAATGGGAACGGGTTGCAGGAGAAACTTTTACTCTTCTCTCAGTCTGTTTCCTAGTGCCGGTTTGAAGTTCCTGCAATTTTCTCTGTAAAACCGAGTTGGAGCTAGTACCTCCCCATATATATGTATGGATTGGAGTTTGCAAGTGAAAAGAAACTTTGTGTTCCCAACAAGCTAGTTGAAGGACGGCTTTCACACACACTTATCTCTCAGAACTGAGCATGTGGAGAGACGTTCGTTCATCTAGCACAAAGGAACGTGTTGTAAGAGGCACTTTTACTCTGGTTTGTCAGTCTGTTTCTTAGTGCCAGTTTGAAGTTCCTGCAGTTTTCACTGTAAAATCGAGTTGGAGCTCGTACCTCCCCATATATATGTATGGAATGGAGTTTGCAACTAAAAAGAAATTTTCTGTTCCCAACAAGTTAGATGAAGGACGGCTTTCACACACACTTATCTCTCAGAACTGAGCATGTGGAGAGACGTTCGTTCATCTAGCACAATGGGAACGGGTTGCTGGAGAAACTTTTACTCTGGTTTCTCAGTCTGTTTCCTAGTGCCGTTTTGAATTTCCTGCAGTTTTCACTGTAAAACCGAGTTGGAGCTCGTACCTCCCCATATATATGTATGGAGTGGAGTTTGCAACTGAAAAGAAATTTTGTGTTCCCAACAAGCTAGGTGAAGGACGGCTTTCACACACACATATCTCTCAGAACTGAGCATGTGGAGAGACGTTCGTTCATCTAGCACAAAGGGAACGGGTTGCAGGAGGAACAATTACTCTGGTTTCTCAGTCTGTTTCCTAGTGCCGTTTGGAGTTCTTGCAATTTTCACTGGAAAACCGAGTTGGAGCTAGTACCTCCCTATATATATGTATGGATTGGAGATTACAAGTGAAAAGAAACTTTGTGTTCCAAAGAAGCTAGATGAAGGACGACTTTCACAGACAATTTTTTCTCAGATCTGAGCTTGTGGAGAGACGTTCGTTCATCTAGCACAAAGGGAACGGGTTGCAGGAAAAATTTTTACTCTGGTTTCTCTGTCTGTTTCCTAGTGCCGGTTTGAAGTTCCTGCAGTTTTCACTGTAAAACCGAGTTGGAGATCGTACCTCCCCATATATATGTATGGAGTGGAGTTTGCAACTGAAAAGAAATTTTGTGTTCCCAACAAGCTAGGTGAAGGACAGCTTTCACACACACTTACCTCTCAGAACTGAGCATGTGGAGAGACGTCCGTTCATCTAGCACAAAAGGAACGGGTTGCAGGAGAAACTTTTTCTCTTGTTTCTCAGTCTGTTTCCTAGAGCCGGTATGAAGTTCCTGCAGTTTTCACTGTAAAACCGAGTTGGAGCTAGTACCTCCCCATATATATGTATGGAGATGAATTTGCAACTGAAAAGAAACTTTGTGTTCCCAACAAGCGATGTGAAGGACGGCTTCACACACACTTATCTCTCAGAACTGAGCATGTGGAGAGACGTTCGTTCATCTAGCAAAAAGGGAACGGGTTGCAGGAGAAACTTTTACTCTTGTTTCTCAGTCTGTTTCCTAGAGCCGGTATGAAGTTCCTGCAGTTTTCACTGTAAAACCGAGTTGGAGCTAGTACCTCCCCATATATATGTATGGAGATGAATTTGCAACTGAAAAGAAACTTTGTGTTACCAACAAGCTATGTGAAGGACGGCTTCACACACACTTATCTCTCAGAAATGAGCATGTGGAGAGACGTTCGTTCATGTAGCAAAAAGGGAACGGGTTGCAGGAGAAATTTTACTCTGGTTTCTCAGTCTGTTTCCTTGTGCCGGTTTGAAGTTCCTGCAGATTTCACTGTAAAACCGAGTTGGAGCTTGTAACTCCCCATATATATATATGGAGTCGAGTTTGCAAGTGAAAAGAAACTTTGTGTTCCCAACAAGCAAGGTTAAGGACGGCTCTCACACACAATTATCTCTCAGAACTGAGCATTTGGAGAGACGTTCGTTCATCTAGCACAAAGGAACGGGTTGTAGGAGGCACTTTTACTCTGGTTTCTCAGTCTGTTTCTTAGTGCCGGTGTGAATTTCCTGCAGTTTTCACTGTAAAACCGAGTTGGAGCTAGTACCTCCCCATATATATGTATGGATTGGAGATTGCAACTTAAAAGAAACTTTGTGTTCCCAACAAGCTATGTGAATGACTGCTTTCACAGACACTTATCTCTCAGAACTGAGCATGTGGAGAGACGTTCGTTCATCTAGCAGAAAAGGAAAGGGTTGCAGGAGAAACTTTTACTCTGGTTTCTCAGTCTGTTTCCTAGTGCCGGTATGAAGTTCCTGCAGTTTTCACTGTAAAACCGAGTTGGAGCTATTACCTCCCCATATATATGTATGGAGTGGAGTTTTCAAGTGAAAAGAAACTTTGTGTTCCCAACAAGCTAGGTGAAGGACGGCTTTCACACACACTTATCTCTCAGAACTGAGCATGTGGAGAGACGTTCACTCATCTAGCACAAAGGGAACGGGTTGCAGGAGAAACTTTTACTCTGGTTTCTAAGTCTGTTTCCTAGTGCCGGTTTGAAGTTCCTGCAGTTTTCACTGTAAAACCGAGTTGGAGCTAGTACCTCCCCATATATACGTATGGAGTGGAGTTTGCAACTGAAAAGAAACTTTGTGTTCCCAACAAGCAAGGTGAAGGACGGCTCTCACACACACTTATCTCTCAGAACTGAGCATGTCGAGAGACGTTCGTTCATCTAGCACAAAGAGAACGGGTTGCAAGAGAAACTTTTACTCTGGTTTCTCAGTCTGTTTCCTAGTGCCGTTTTGAAGTTCCTGCAGTTTTCACTGTAAAACCGTGTTGGAGCTTGTACCACCCCTTATATATGTATGGAGTGGAGATAGCAACTGAAATGAAACTTTGTGTTCCCAACAAGCTAGGTGAAGGACGGCTTTCACACACACATATCTCTTAGAACTGAGCATGTGGAGAGACGTCCGTTCATCTAGCACAAAAGGAACGGGTTGCAGGAGAAACTTTTAATCTTGTTTCTCAGTCTGTTTCCTAGTGCCGGTATGAAGTTCCTGCAGTTTTCACTGTAAAACCGAGTTGGATCTAGTACCTCCCCATATATATGTATGGAGTGGAGTTTGCAAGTGAAAAGAAACTTTGTGTTCCCAACAAGCTAGGTGAAGGACGGCTTTCACACACACTTATCTCTCAGAACTGAGCATGTGGAGAGACGTTCGTTCATCTAGCACAAAGGGAACGGGTTGCAGGAGAAATTTTTACTCTGGTTTCTCAGTCTGTTTCCTAGTGTCGGTTTGAAGTAACTGCAGTTTTCACTGTAAAACCGAGTTGGAGCTAGTACCTCCCCATATATATGTATGGAGATGAATTTGCAACTGAAAAGAAACTTTGTGTTCCCAACAAGCTATGTGAAGGACGGCTTCACACACACTTATCTCTCAGAACTGAGCATGTGGAGAGACGTTCGTTCATCTAGCAAAAAGTGAACGGGTTGCAGGAGAAACTTTTACTCTGGTTTCTCAGTCTGTTTGCTAGTGCCGGTTTGAAGTTCCTGCAGATTTCACTGTAAAACCGAGTTGGAGCTTGTACCTCCCCATATATATATATGGATTCGAGTTTGCAAGTGAAAAGAAACTTTCTGTTCCCAACAAGCTAGGTGAAGGACGGCTTTCACACACACTTATCTCACAGAACTGAGCATGTGGAGAGACGTTCGTTCATCTAGCACAATGGGAACGGGTTGCAGGAGAAACTTTTACTCTTCTCTCAGTCTGTTTCCTAGTGCCGGTTTGAAGTTCCTGCAATTTTCTCTGTAAAACCGAGTTGGAGCTAGTACCTCCCCATATATATGTATGGATTGGAGTTTGCAAGTGAAAAGAAACTTTGTGTTCCCAACAAGCTAGTGGAAGGACGGCTTTCACACACACTTATCTCTCAGAACTGAGCATGTGGAGAGACGTTCGTTCATCTAGCACAAAGGAACGGGTTGTAAGAGGCACTTTTACTCTGGTTTGTCAGTCTGTTTCTTAGTGCCGGTTTGAAGTTCCTGCAGTTTTCACTGTAAAATCGAGTTGGAGCTCGTACCTCCCCATATATATGTATGGAATGGAGTTTGCAACTGAAAAGAAATTTTCTGTTCCCAACAAGTTAGATGAAGGACGGCTTTCACACACACTTATCTCTCAGAACTGAGCATGTGGAGAGACGTTCGTTCATCTAGCACAATGGGAACGGGTTGCTGGAGAAACTTTTACTCTGGTTTCTCAGTCTGTTTCCTAGTGCCGTTTTGAATTTCCTGCAGTTTTCACTGTAAAACCGAGTTGGAGCTCGTACCTCCCCATATATATGTATGGAGTGGAGTTTGCAACTGAAAAGAAATTTTGTGTTCCCAACAAGCTAGGTGAAGGACGGCTTTCACACACACATATCTCTCAGAACTGAGCATGTGGAGAGACGTTCGTTCATCTAGCACAAAGGGAACGGGTTGCAGGAGGAACAATTACTCTGGTTTCTCAGTCTGTTTCCTAGTGCCGTTTGGAGTTCTTGCAATTTTCACTGGAAAACCGAGTTGGAGCTAGTACCTCCCCATATATATGTATGGATTGGAGATTACAAGTGAAAAGAAACTTTGTGTTCCAAAGAAGCTAGATGAAGGACGACTTTCACAGACACTTTTCTCTCAGATCTGAGCTTGTGGAGAGACGTTCGTTCATCTAGCACAAAGGGAACGGTTTGCAGGAAAAATTTTTACTCTGGTTTCTCTGTCTGTTTCCTAGTGCCGGTTTGAAGTTCCTGCAGTTTTCACTGTAAAACCGAGTTGGAGATCGTACCTCCCCATATATATGTATGGAGTGGAGTTTGCAACTGAAAAGAAATTTTGTGTTCCCAACAAGCTAGGTGAAGGACAGCTTTCACACACACTTACCTCTCAGAACTGAGCATGTGGAGAGACGTCCGTTCATCTAGCACAAAAGGAACGGGTTGCAGGAGAAACTTTTTCTCTTGTTTCTCAGTCTGTTTCCTAGAGCCGGTATGAAGTTCCTGCAGTTTTCACTGTAAAACCGAGTTGGAGCTAGTACCTCCCCATATATATGTATGGAGATGAATTTGCAACTGAAAAGAAACTTTGTGTTCCCAACAAGCTATGTGAAGGACGGCTTCACACACACTTATCTCTCAGAACTGAGCATGTGGAGAGACGTTCGTTCATCTAGCAAAAAGGGAACGGGTTGCAGGAGAAACTTTTACTCTTGTTTCTCAGTCTGTTTCCTAGAGCCGGTATGAAGTTCCTGCAGTTTTCACTGTAAAACCGAGTTGGAGCTAGTACCTCCCCATATATATGTATGGAGATGAATTTGCAACTGAAAAGAAACTTTGTGTTCCCAACAAGCTATGTGAAGGACGGCTTCACACACACTTATCTCTCAGAAATGAGCATGTGGAGAGACGTTCGTTCATGTAGCAAAAAGGGAACGGGTTGCAGGAGAAATTTTACTCTGGTTTCTCAGTCTGTTTCCTTGTGCCGGTTTGAAGTTCCTGCAGATTTCACTGTAAAACCGAGTTGGAGCTTGTAACTCCCCATATATATATATGGAGTCGAGTTTGCAAGTGAAAAGAAACTTTGTGTTCCCAACAAGCAAGGTTAAGGACGGCTCTCACACACAATTATCTCTCAGAACTGAGCATTTGGAGAGACGTTCGTTCATCTAGCACAAAGGAACGGGTTGTAGGAGGCACTTTTACTCTGGTTTCTCAGTCTGTTTCTTAGTGCCGGTGTGAATTTCCTGCAGTTTTCACTGTAAAACCGAGTTGGAGCTAGTACCCCCCATATATATGTATGGATTGGAGATTGCAACTGAAAAGAAACTTTGTGTTCCCAACAAGCTATGTGAATGACTGCTTTCACAGACACTTATCTCTCAGAACTGAGCATGTGGAGAGACGTTCGTTCATCTAGCAGAAAAGGAAAGGGTTGCAGGTGAAACTTTTACTCTGGTTTCTCAGTCTGTTTCCTAGTTCCGGTATGAAGTTCCTGCAGTTTTCACTGTAAAACCGAGTTGGAGCTATTACCTCCCCATATATATGTATGGAGTGGAGTTTTCAAGTGAAAAGAAACTTTGTGTTCCCAACAAGCTAGGTGAAGGACGGCTTTCACACACACTTATCTCTCAGAACTGAGCATGTGGAGAGACGTTCGTTCATCTAGCACAATGGGAACGGGTTGCAGGAGAAACTTTTACTCTGGTTTCTAAGTCTGTTTCCTAGTGCCGGTTTGAAGTTCCTGCAGTTTTCACTGTAAAACCGAGTTGGAGCTAGTACCTCCCCATATATACGTATGGAGTGGAGTTTGCAACTGAAAAGAAACTTTGTGTTCCCAACAAGCAAGGTGAAGGACGGCTCTCACACACACTTATCTCTCAGAACTGAGCATGTCGAGAGACGTTCGTTCATCTAGCACAAAGAGAACGGGTTGCAGGAGAAACTTTTACTCTGTTTTCTCAGTCTGTTTCCTAGTGCCGTTTTGAAGTTCCTGCAGTTTTCACTGTAAAACCGTGTTGGAGCTTGTACCACCCCTTATATATGTATGGAGTGGAGATAGCAACTGAAATGAAACTTTGTGTTCCCAACAAGCTAGGTGAAGGACGGCTTTCACACACACTTATCTCTTAGAACTGAGCATGTGGAGAGACGTCCGTTCATCTAGCACAAAAGGAACGGGTTGCAGGAGAAACTTTTAATCTTGTTTCTCAGTCTGTTTCCTAGTGCCGGTATGAAGTTCCTGCAGTTTTCACTGTAAAACCGAGTTGGATCTAGTACCTCCCCATATATATGTATGGATTGGAGTTTGCAAGTGAAAAGAAACTTTGTGTTCCCAACAAGCTAGGTGAAGGACGGCTTTCACACACACTTATCTCTCAGAACTGAGCATGTGGAGAGACGTTCGTTCATCTAGCACAAAGGGAACGGGTTGCAGGAGAAATTTTTACTCTGGTTTCTCAGTCTGTTTCCTAGTGCCGGTTTGAAGTTCCTGCAGTTTTCACTGTAAAACCGAGTTGGAGCTAGTACCTCCCCATATATATGTACGGAGATGAATTTGCAACTGAAAAGAAACTTTGTGTTCCCAACAAGCTATGTGAAGGACGGCTTCACACACACTTATCTCTCAGAACTGAGCATGTGGAGAGACGTTCGTTCATCTAGCACATTGGGAACGGGTTGCAGGAGAAACTTTTACTCTTCTCTCAGTCTGTTTCCTAGTGCCGGTTTGAAGTTCCTGCAATTTTCTCTGTAAAACCGAGTTGGAGCTAGTACCTCCCCATATATATGTATGGAGTGGAATTTGCAAGTGAAAAGAAACTTTGTGTTCCCAACAAGCTCTTTGAAGGACGGCTTTCACACACACTTATCTCTCAGAACTGAGCATGTGGAGAGACGTTCGTTCATCTAGCACAAAGGAACGGGTTGTAGGAGGCACTTTTACTCTGGTTTCTCAGTCTGTTTCCTAGTGCCGTTTTGAAGTTCCTGCAGTTTTCACTGTAAAACCGAGTTGGAGCTCGTACCTCCCCATATATATGTATGGAATGGAGTTTGCAATTGAAAAGAAATTTTCTGTTCCCAACAAGTTAGGTGAAGGACGGCTTTCACACACACTTATCACTCAGAACTGAGCATTTGGAGAGGCGTTCGTTCATCTAGCACAAAGGGAACGGGTTGCAGGAGAAACTTTTACTCTGGTTTCTCAGTCTGTTTCCTAGTGCCGGTTGGAAGTTCCTGCAGTTTTCACTGTAAAACCGTGTTGGAGCTAGTAACTCCCCATATATTTGTATGGATTGGAGATTGCAAGTGAAATGAAACTTTGTGTCCCAAAGAAGCTAGATGAAGGACGGCTTTCACAGACACTTATCTCTCAGAACTGAGCATGTGGAGAGACGTTCGCTCATCTAGCACAAAGGGAACGGGTTGCAGGAGAAACTTTTACTCTGGTTTCTCAGTCTGTTTCCTAGTGCCGGTTTGAAGTTCCTGCAGTTTTCACTGTAAAACCGAGTTGGAGCTAGTACCTCCCCATATATACGTATGGATTGGAGTTTGCAACTGAAAAGAAACTTTGTGTTCCCAACAAGCAAAGTGAAGGACGGCTCTCACACACACTTATCCCTCAGAACTGAGCATGTCGAGAGACGTTCGTTCATCTAGCACAAATAGAACGGGTTGCAGGAGAAACTTTTACTCTGGGTTCTCAGTCTGTTTCCTAGTGCCGTTTTGAAGTTCCTGCAGTTTTCACTGTAAAACCGTGTTGGAGCTTGTACCTCCCCTTATATATGTATGGAGTGGAGATTGCAACTGAAATGAAACTTTGTGTTCCCAACAAGCTAGGTGAAGGACGGCTTTCACACACACTTATCTCTTAGAACTGAGCATGTGGAGAGACGTCCGTTCATCTAGCACAAAAGGAACGGGTTGCAGGAGAAACTTTTAACCTTGTTTCTCAGTCTGTTTCCTAGTGCCGGTATGAAGTTCCTGCAGTTTTCACTGTAAAACCGAGTTGGAGCTAGTACCTCCCCATATATATGTATGGAGTGGAGTTTGCAAGTGAAAAGAAACTTTGTGTTCCCAACAAGCTAAGTGAAGTACGGCTTTCACACACACTTATCTCTCAGAACTGAGCATGTGGAGAGACGTTCGTTCATCTAGCACAAAGGGAACGGGTTGCAGGAGAAATTTTTACTCTGGTTTCTCAGTCTGTTTCCTAGTGCCGGTTTGAAGTTCCTGCAATTTTCACTGTAAAACCTTGTTGGAGCTTGTACCTCCCCATATATATGTATGGAGATGAATTTGCAACTGAAAAGAAACTTTGTGTTCCCAACAAGCTATGTGAAGGACGGCTTCACACACACTTATCTCTCAGAACTGAGCATGTGGAGAGACGTTCGTTCATCTAGCACAATGGGAACGGGTTGCAGGAGAAACTTTTACTCTTCTCTCAGTCTGTATCCTAGTGCCGGTTTGAAGTTCCGGCAATTTTCTCTGTAAAACCGAGTTGGAGCTAGTACCCCCCCATATATATGTATGGAGTGGAATTTGCAAGTGAAAAGAAACTTTGTGTTCCCAACAAGCTATGTGAAGGACGGCTTCACACACACTTAACTCTCAGAACTGAGCATGTGGAGAGACGTTCGTTCATCTAGCACAAAGGAACGGGTTGTAGGAGGCACTTTTACTCTGGTTTCTCAGTCTGTTTCTTAGTGCCGGTTTGAAGTTCCTGCAGTTTTCACTGTAAAACCGAGTTGGAGTACGTACCTCCCCATATATATGTATGGAATGGAGTTTGCAACTGAAAAGAAATTTACTGTTCCCAACAAGTTAGGTGAAGGACGGCTTTCACACACACTTATCTCTCAGAACTGAGCATTTGGAGAGGAGTTCGTTCATCTAGCACAAAGGGAACGGGTTGCAGGATAAACTTTTACTCTGGTTTCTCAGTCTGTTTCCTAGTGCCGGTTGGAATTTCCTGCAGTTTTCACTGTAAAACCGAGTTGGAGCTAGTACATCCCCATATATTTGTATGGATTGGAGATTGCAAGTGAAATGAAACTTTGTGTCCCAAAGAATCTAGATGAAGGACGGCTTTCACAGACACTTATCTCTCAGAACTGAGCATGTGGAGAGACGTTCGCTCATCTAGCACAAAGGGAACGTGTTGCAGGAGAAACTTTTACTCTGGTTTCTCAGTCTGTTTCCTAGTGCCGGTTTGAAGTTCCTGCAGTTTTCACTGTAAAACCGAGTTGGAGCTAGTACCTCCCCATATATACGTATGGATTGGAGTTTGCAACTGAAAAGAATCTTTGTGTTCCCAACAAGCAAGGTGAAGGACGGCTCTCACACACACTTATCTCTCAGAACTGAGCATGTCGAGAGACGTTCGTTCATCTAGCACAAATAGAACGGGTTGCAGGAGAAACTTTTACTCTGGGTTTTCAGTCTGTTTCCTAGTGCCGTTTTGAAGTTCCTGCAGTTTTCACTGTAAAACCGTGTTGGAGCTTGTACCTCCCCTTATATATGTATGGAGTGGAGATTGCAACTGAAATGAAACTTTGTGTTCCCAACAAGCTAGGTGAAGGACGGCTTTCACACACACTTATCTCTTAGAACTGAGCATGTGGAGAGACGTCCGTTCATCTAGCACAAAAGGAACGGGTAGCAGGAGAAACTTTTAACCTTGTTTCTCAGTCTGTTTCCTAGTGCCGGTATGAAGTTCCTGCAGTTTTCACTGTAAAACCGAGTTTGAGATAGTACCTCCCCATATATTTGTATGGATTGGAGATTGGAAGTGAAATGAAACTTTGTGTCCCAAAGAAGCTAGATGAAGGACGGCTTTCACAGACACTTATCTCTCAGAACTGAGCATGTGGAGAGACGTTCGTTCATCTAGCACAAAGGGAACGGGTTGCAGGAGAAACTTTTACTCTGGTTTCTCAGTCTGTTCCTAGTGCCGGATTGCAGTTCCTGCAGTTTTCACTGTAAAACCGAGTTGGAGCTCGTACCTCCCCATATATATGTATGGAGTGGAGTTTGCAACTGAAAAGAAATTTTGTGTTCCCAACAAGCTAGGTGAAGGACGGCTTTCACACACACTTATCTCTCAGAACTGAGCATGTGGAGAGACGTTCGTTCATCTAGCACAAAGGGAACGGGTTGCAGGAGAAATTTTTACTCTGGTTTCTCAGTCTGTTTCCTAGTGCCGGTTTGAAGTAACTGCAGTTTTCACTGTAAAACCGAGTTGGAGCTAGTACCTCCCCATATATATGTATGGAGATGAATTTGCAACTGAAAAGAAACTTTGTGTTCCCAACAAGCTATGTGAAGGACGGCTTCACACACACTTATCTCTCAGAACTGAGCATGTGGAGAGACGTTCGTTCATCTAGCACAAAGGAACGGGTTGTAAGAGGCACTTTTACTCTGGTTTGTCAGTCTGTTTCTTAGTGCCGGTTTGAAGTTCCTGCAGTTTTCACTGTAAAATCGAGTTGGAGCTCGTACCTCCCCATATATATGTATGGAATGGAGTTTGCAACTGAAAAGAAATTTTCTGTTCCCAACAAGTTAGGTGAAGGACGGCTTTCACACACACTTATCTCTCAGAACTGAGCATGTGGAGAGACGTTCGTTCATCTAGAACAATGGGAACGGGTTGCTGGAGAAACTTTTACTCTGGTTTCTCAGTCTGTTTCCTAGTGCCGTTTTGAATTTCCTGCAGTTTTCACTGTAAAACCGAGTTGGAGCTCGTACCTCCCCATATATATGTATGGAGTGGAGTTTGCAACTGAAAAGAAATTTTGTGTTCCCAACAAGCTAGGTGAAGGACGGCTTTCACACACACATATCTCTCAGAACTGAGCATGTGGAGAGACGTTCGTTCATCTAGCACAAAGGGAACGGGTTGCAGGAGGAACAATTACTCTGGTTTCTCAGTCTGTTTCCTAGTGCCGTTTGGAGTTCTTGCAATTTTCACTGGAAAACCGAGTTGGAGCTAGTACCTCCCCATATATATGTATGGATTGGAGATTACAAGTGAAAAGAAACTTTGTGTTCCAAAGAAGCTAGATGAAGGACGACTTTCACAGACACTTTTCTCTCAGATCTGAGCTTGTGGAGAGACGTTCGTTCATCTAGCACAAAGGGAACGGGTTGCAGGAAAAATTTTTACTCTGGTTTCTCTGTCTGTTTCCTAGTGCCGGTTTGAAGTTCCTGCAGTTTTCACTGTAAAACCGAGTTGGAGATCGTACCTCCCCATATATATGTATGGAGTGGAGTTTGCAAATGAAAAGAAATTTTGTGTTCCCAACAAGCTAGGTGAAGGACGGCTTTCACACACACTTACATTTCAGAACTGAGCATGTGGAGAGACGTCCGTTCATCTCGCACAAAAGGAACGGGTTGCAGGAGAAACTTTTTCTCTTGTTTCTCAGTCTGTTTCCTAGAGCCGGTATGAAGTTCCTGCAGTTTTCACTGTAAAACCGATTTGGAGCTAGTACCTCCCCATATATATGTATGGAGATGAATTTGCAACTGAAAAGAAACTTTGTGTTCCCAACAAGCTATGTGAAGGACGGCTTCACACACACTTATCTCTCAGAACTGAGCATGTGGAGAGACGTTCTTTCATCTAGCAAAAAGGGAACGGGCTGCAGGAGAAAGTTTTACTCTTGTTTCTCAGTCTGTTTCCTAGAGCCGGTATGAAGTTCCTGCAGTTTTCACTGTAAAACCGATTTGGAGCTAGTACCTTCCCATATATATGTATGGAGATGAATTTGCAACTGAAAAGAAACTTTGTGTTCCCAACAAGCTATGTGAAGGACGGCTTCACACACACTTATCTCTCAGAAATGAGCATGTGGAGAGACGTTCGTTCATGTAGCACAAAGGGAACGGGTTGCAGGAGAAACTTTTACTCTGGTTTCTCAGTCTGTTTCCTAGTCCCGGTTGGAATTTCCTGCAGTTTTCACTGTAAAACCGAGTTGGAGCTAGTACATCCCCATATATTTGTATGGATTGGAGATTGCAAGTGAAATGAAACTTTGTGTCCCAAAGAATCTAGATGAAGGACGGCTTTCACAGACACTTATCTCTCAGAACTGAGCATGTGGAGAGACGTTCGCTCATCTAGCACAAAGGGAACGGGTTGCAGGAGAAATTTTTACTCTGGTTTCTCAGTCTGTTTCCTAGTGCCGGTTTGAAGTTCCTGCAGTTTTCACTGTAAAACCGAGTTGGAGCTAGTACCTCCCCATATATACGTATGGATTGGAGTTTGCAACTGAAAAGAATCTTTGTGTTCCCAACAAGCAAGGTGAAGGACGGCTCTCACACACACTTATCTCTCAGAACTGAGCATGTCGAGAGACGTTCGTTCATCTAGCACAAATAGAACGGGTTGCAGGAGAAACTTTTACTCTGGGTTTTCAGTCTGTTTCCTAGTGCCGTTTTGAAGTTCCTGCAGTTTTCACTGTAAAACCGTGTTGGAGCTTGTACCTCCCCTTATATATGTATGGAGTGGAGATTGCAACTGAAATGAAACTTTGTGTTCCCAACAAGCTAGGTGAAGGACGGCTTTCACACACACTTATCTCTTAGAACTGAGCATGTGGAGAGACGTCCGTTCATCTAGCACAAAAGGAACGGGTTGCAGGAGAAACTTTTAACCTTGTTTCTCAGTCTGTTTCCTAGTGCCGGTATGAAGTTCCTGCAGTTTTCACTGTAAAACCGTGTTGGAGCTAGTACCTCCCCATATATATGTATGGAGTGGAGTTTGCAAGTGAAAAGAAACTTTGTGTTCCCAACAAGCTAGGTGAAGGACGGCTTTCACACACACTTATCTCTCAGAACTGAGCATGTGGAGAGACGTTCGTTCATCTAGCACAAAGGGAACGGGTTGCAGGAGAAATTTTTACTCTGGTTTCTCAGTCTGTTTCCTAGTGCCGGTTTGAAGTTCCTGCAATTTTCACTGTAAAACCGAGTTGGAGCTTGTACCTCCCCATATATATGTATGGAGATGAATTTGCAACTGAAAAGAAACTTTGTGTTCCCAACAAGCTATGTGAAGGACGGCTTCACACACACTTATCTCTCAGAACTGAGCATGTGGAGAGACGTTCGTTCATCTAGCACAATGGGAACGGGTTGCAGGAGAAACTTTTACTCTTCTCTCAGTCTGTTTCCCAGTGCCGGTTTGAAGTTCCGGCAATTTTCTCTGTAAAACCGAGTTAGAGCTAGTACCTCCCCATATATATGTATGGAGTGGAATTTGCAAGTGAAAAGAAACTTTGTGTTCCCAACAAGCTATGTGAAGGACGGCTTCACACACACTTATCTCTCAGAACTGAGCATGTGGAGAGACTTTCGTTCATCTAGCACAAAGGAACGGGTTGTAGGAGGCACTTTTACTCTGGTTTCTCCGTCTGTTTCTTAGTGCCGGTATGAAGTTCCTGCAGTTTTCACTGTAAAACCGAGTTGGAGTACGTACCTCCCCATATATATGTATGGAATGGAGTTTGCAACTGAAAAGAAATTTACTGTTCCCAACAAGTTAGGTGAAGGACGGCTTTCACACACACTTATCTCTCAGAACTGAGCATGTTTAGAGACGTTCGTTCATCTAGCACAATGGGAACGGTTTGCAGGAGAAACTTTTACTCTGGTTTCTCAGTCTGTTTCCTAGTGCCGTTTTGAATTTCCTGCAGTTTTCACTGTAAAATCGAGTTGGAGCTCGTACCTCCCCATATATATGTATGGAGTGGAGTTTGCAACTGAAAAGAAATTTTTTCTTCCCAACAAGCTAGGTGAAGGACGGCTTTCACACACACTTATCTCTCAGAACTGAGCATTTGGAGAGACGTTCGTTCATCTAGCACAAAAGGAACGGGTTGCAGGAGAAACTTTTACTCTGATTTCTTAGTCTGTTTCCTAGTGCCGGTTTGAAGTTCCTGCAGTTTTCACTGTAAAACCGAGTTGGAGCTCGTACCTCCCCATATATATGTATGGAATGGAGTTTGAAACTTAAAAGAAGTTTTGTGTTCCCAACAAGTTAGGTGAAGGACGGCTTTCACACACACTTATCTCTCAGAACTGAGCATGTGGAGAGACGTTCGTTCATCTAGCACAAAGGGAACGGTTTGCAGGAGGAACTTTTACTCTGGTTTCTCAGTCTGTTTCCTAGTGCCGGTTGGACGTTCCTGCAGTTTTCACTGTAAAACCGAGTTTGAGATAGTACCTCCCCATATATTTGTATGGATTGGAGATTGGAAGTGAAATGAAACTTTGTGTCCCAAAGAAGCTAGATGAAGGACGGCTTTCACAGACACTTATCTCTCAGAACTGAGCATGTGGAGAGACGTTCGTTCATCTAGCACAAAGGGAACGGGTTGCAGGAGAAACTTTTACTCTGGTTTCTCAGTCTGTTCCTAGTGCCGGATTGCAGTTCCTGCAGTTTTCACTGTAAAACCGAGTTGGAGCTCGTACCTCCCCATATATATGTATGGAGTGGAGTTTGCAACTGAAAAGAAATTTTGTGTTCCCAACAAGCTAGGTGAAGGACGGCTTTCACACACACTTATCTCTCAGAACTGAGCATGTGGAGAGACGTTCGTTCATGTAGCACAAAGGGAACGGGTTGCAGGAGAAATTTTTACTCTGGTTTCTCAGTCTGTTTCCTAGTGCCGGTTTGAAGTAACTGCAGTTTTCACTGTAAAACCGAGTTGGAGCTAGTACCTCCCCATATATACGTATGGATTGGAGTTTGCAACTGAAAAGAATCTTTGTGTTCCCAACAAGCAAGGTGAAGGACGGCTCTCACACACACTTATCTCTCAGAACTGAGCATGTCGAGAGACGTTCGTTCATCTAGCACAAATAGAACGGGTTGCAGGAGAAACTTTTACTCTGGGTTTTCAGTCTGTTTCCTAGTGCCGTTTTGAAGTTCCTGCAGTTTTCACTGTAAAACCGTGTTGGAGCTTGTACCTCCCCTTATATATGTATGGAGTGGAGATTGCAACTGAAATGAAACTTTGTGTTCCCAACAAGCTAGGTGAAGGACGGCTTTCACACACACTTATCTCTTAGAACTGGGCATGTGGAGAGACGTCCGTTCATCTAGCACAAAAGGAACGGGTAGCAGGAGAAACTTTTAACCTTGTTTCTCAGTCTGTTTCCTAGTGCCGGTATGAAGTTCCTGCAGTTTTCACTGTAAAACCGTGTTGGAGCTAGTACCTCCCCATATATATGTATGGAGTGGAGTTTGCAAGTGAAAAGAAACTTTGTGTTCCCAACAAGCTAGGTGAAGGACGGCTTTCACACACACTTATCTCTCAGAACTGAGCATGTGGAGAGACGTTCGTTCATCTAGCACAAAGGGAACGGGTTGCAGGAGAAATTTTTACTCTGGTTTCTCAGTCTGTTTCCTAGTGCCGGTTTGAAGTTCCTGCAATTTTCACTGTAAAACCGAGTTGGAGCTTGTACCTCCCCATATATATGTATGGAGATGAATTTGCAACTGAAAAGAAACTTTGTGTTCCCAACAAGCTATGTGAAGGACGGCTTCACACACACTTATCTCTCAGAACTGAGCATGTGGAGAGACGTTCGTTCATCTAGCACAATGGGAACGGGTTGCAGGAGAAACTTTTACTCTTCTCTCAGTCTGTTTCCCAGTGCCGGTTTGAAGTTCCGGCAATTTTCTCTGTAAAACCGAGTTTGAGCTAGTACCTCCCCATATATATGTATGGAGTGGAATTTGCAAGTGAAAAGAAACTTTGTGTTCCCAACAAGCTATGTGAAGGACGGCTTCACACACACTTATCTCTCAGAACTGAGCATGTGGAGAGACGTTCGTTCATCTAGCACAAAGGAACGGGTTGTAGGAGGCACTTTTACTCTGGTTTCTCCGTCTGTTTCTTAGTGCCGGTATGAAGTTCCTGCAGTTTTCACTGTAAAACCGAGTTGGAGTACGTACCTCCCCATATATATGTATGGAATGGAGTTTGCAACTGAAAAGAAATTTACTGTTCCCAACAAGTTAGGTGAAGGACGGCTTTCACACACACTTATCTCTCAGAACTGAGCATGTTTAGAGACGTTCGTTCATCTAGCACAATGGGAACGGTTTGCAGGAGAAACTTTTACTCTGGTTTCTCAGTCTGTTTCCTAGTGCCGTTTTGAATTTCCTGCAGTTTTCACTGTAAAATCGAGTTGGAGCTCGTACCTCCCCATATATATGTATGGAGTGGAGTTTGCAACTGAAAAGAAATTTTTTGTTCCCAACAAGCTAGGTGAAGGACGGCTTTCACACACACTTATCTCTCAGAACTGAGCATTTGGAGAGACGTTCGTTCATCTAGCACAAAAGGAACGGGTTGCAGGAGAAACTTTTACTCTGATTTCTCAGTCTGTTTCCTAGTGCCGGTTTGAAGTTCCTGCAGTTTTCACTGTAAAACCGAGTTGGAGCTCGTACCTCCCCATATATATGTATGGAATGGAGTTTGAAACTTAAAAGAAGTTTTGTGTTCCCAACAAGTTAGGTGAAGGACGGCTTTCACACACACTTATCTCTCAGAACTGAGCATGTGGAGAGACGTTCGTTCATCTAGCACAAAGGGAACGGTTTGCAGGAGGAACTTTTACTCTGGTTTCTCAGTCTGTTTCCTAGTGCCGGTTGGACGTTCCTGCAGTTTTCACTGTAAAACCGAGTTTGAGATAGTACCTCCCCATATATTTGTATGGATTGGAGATTGGAAGTGAAATGAAACTTTGTGTCCCAAAGAAGCTAGATGAAGGACGGCTTTCACAGACACTTATCTCTCAGAACTGAGCATGTGGAGAGACGTTCGTTCATCTAGCACAAAGGGAACGGGTTGCAGGAGAAACTTTTACTCTGGTTTCTCAGTCTGTTCCTAGTGCCGGATTGCAGTTCCTGCAGTTTTCACTGTAAAACCGAGTTGGAGCTCGTACCTCCCCATATATATGTATGGAGTGGAGTTTGCAACTGAAAAGAAATTTTGTGTTCCCAACAAGCTAGGTGAAGGACGGCTTTCACACACACTTATCTCTCAGAACTGAGCATGTGGAGAGACGTTCGTTCATCTAGCACAAAGGGAACGGGTTGCAGGAGAAATTTTTACTCTGGTTTCTCAGTCTGTTTCCTAGTGCCGGTTTGAAGTAACTGCAGTTTTCACTGTAAAACCGAGTTGGAGCTAGTACCTCCCCATATATATGTATGGAGATGAATTTGCAACTGAAAAGAAACTTTGTGTTCCCAACAAGCTATGTGAAGGACGGCTTCACACACACTTATCTCTCAGAACTGAGCATGTGGAGAGACGTTCGTTCATCTAGCACAAAGGAACGGGTTGTAAGAGGCACTTTTACTCTGGTTTGTCAGTCTGTTTCTTAGTGCCGGTTTGAAGTTCCTGCAGTTTTCACTGTAAAATCGAGTTGGAGCTCGTACCTCCCCATATATATGTATGGAATGGAGTTTGCAACTGAAAAGAAATTTTCTGTTCCCAACAAGTTAGGTGAAGGACGGCTTTCACACACACTTATCTCTCAGAACTGAGCATGTGGAGAGACGTTCGTTCATCTAGAACAATGGGAACGGGTTGCTGGAGAAACTTTTACTCTGGTTTCTCAGTCTGTTTCCTAGTGCCGTTTTGAATTTCCTGCAGTTTTCACTGTAAAACCGAGTTGGAGCTCGTACCTCCCCATATATATGTATGGAGTGGAGTTTGCAACTGAAAAGAAATTTTGTGTTCCCAACAAGCTAGGTGAAGGACGGCTTTCACACACACATATCTCTCAGAACTGAGCATGTGGAGAGACGTTCGTTCATCTAGCACAAAGGGAACGGGTTGCAGGAGGAACAATTACTCTGGTTTCTCAGTCTGTTTCCTAGTGCCGTTTGGAGTTCTTGCAATTTTCACTGGAAAACCGAGTTGGAGCTAGTACCTCCCCATATATATGTATGGATTGGAGATTACAAGTGAAAAGAAACTTTGTGTTCCAAAGAAGCTAGATGAAGGACGACTTTCACAGACACTTTTCTCTCAGATCTGAGCTTGTGGAGAGACGTTCGTTCATCTAGCACAAAGGGAACGGGTTGCAGGAAAAATTTTTACTCTGGTTTCTCTGTCTGTTTCCTAGTGCCGGTTTGAAGTTCCTGCAGTTTTCACTGTAAAACCGAGTTGGAGATCGTACCTCCCCATATATATGTATGGAGTGGAGTTTGCAAATGAAAAGAAATTTTGTGTTCCCAACAATCTAGGTGAAGGACGGCTTTCACACACACTTACCTCTCAGAACTGAGCATGTGGAGAGACGTCCGTTCATCTCGCACAAAAGGAACGGGTTGCAGGAGAAACTTTTTCTCTTGTTTCTCAGTCTGTTTCCTAGAGCCGGTATGAAGTTCCTGCAGTTTTCACTGTAAAACCGATTTGGAGCTAGTACCTCCCCATATATATGTATGGAGATGAATTTGCAACTGAAAAGAAACTTTGTGTTCCCAACAAGCTAGGTGAAGGACGGCTTCACACACACTTATCTCTCAGAACTGAGCATGTGGAGAGACGTTCTTTCATCTAGCAAAAAGGGAACGGGCTGCAGGAGAAAGTTTTACTCTTGTTTCTCAGTCTGTTTCCTAGAGCCGGTATGAAGTTCCTGCAGTTTTCACTGTAAAACCGATTTGGAGCTAGTACCTTCCCATATATATGTATGGAGATGAATTTGCAACTGAAAAGAAACTTTGTGTTCCCAACAAGCTATGTGAAGGACGGCTTCACACACACTTATCTCTCAGAAATGA
Organism: Camelus bactrianus; assembly: GCF_048773025.1. NCBI lineage: Eukaryota > Metazoa > Chordata > Mammalia > Artiodactyla > Camelidae > Camelus > Camelus bactrianus. The sequence continues at coordinate 6,316,981 of NW_027413945.1, forward strand.
GCATGTGGAGAGACGTTCGTTCATGTAGCACAAAGGGAACGGGTTGCAGGAGAAACTTTTACTCTGGTTTCTCAGTCTGTTTCCTAGTCCCGGTTGGAATTTCCTGCAGTTTTCACTGTAAAACCGAGTTGGAGCTAGTACATCCCCATATATTTGTATGGATTGGAGATTGCAAGTGAAATGAAACTTTGTGTCCCAAAGAATCTAGATGAAGGACGGCTTTCACAGACACTTATCTCTCAGAACTGAGCATGTGGAGAGACGTTCGCTCATCTAGCACAAAGGGAACGGGTTGCAGGAGAAATTTTTACTCTGGTTTCTCAGTCTGTTTCCTAGTGCCGGTTTGAAGTTCCTGCAGTTTTCACTGTAAAACCGAGTTGGAGCTAGTACCTCCCCATATATACGTATGGATTGGAGTTTGCAACTGAAAAGAATCTTTGTGTTCCCAACAAGCAAGGTGAAGGACGGCTCTCACACACACTTATCTCTCAGAACTGAGCATGTCGAGAGACGTTCGTTCATCTAGCACAAATAGAACGGGTTGCAGGAGAAACTTTTACTCTGGGTTTTCAGTCTGTTTCCTAGTGCCGTTTTGAAGTTCCTGCAGTTTTCACTGTAAAACCGTGTTGGAGCTTGTACCTCCCCTTATATATGTATGGAGTGGAGATTGCAACTGAAATGAAACTTTGTGTTCCCAACAAGCTAGGTGAAGGACGGCTTTCACACACACTTATCTCTTAGAACTGAGCATGTGGAGAGACGTCCGTTCATCTAGCACAAAAGGAACGGGTTGCAGGAGAAACTTTTAACCTTGTTTCTCAGTCTGTTTCCTAGTGCCGGTATGAAGTTCCTGCAGTTTTCACTGTAAAACCGTGTTGGAGCTAGTACCTCCCCATATATATGTATGGAGTGGAGTTTGCAAGTGAAAAGAAACTTTGTGTTCCCAACAAGCTAGGTGAAGGACGGCTTTCACACACACTTATCTCTCAGAACTGAGCATGTGGAGAGACGTTCGTTCATCTAGCACAAAGGGAACGGGTTGCAGGAGAAATTTTTACTCTGGTTTCTCAGTCTGTTTCCTAGTGCCGGTTTGAAGTTCCTGCAATTTTCACTGTAAAACCGAGTTGGAGCTTGTACCTCCCCATATATATGTATGGAGATGAATTTGCAACTGAAAAGAAACTTTGTGTTCCCAACAAGCTATGTGAAGGACGGCTTCACACACACTTATCTCTCAGAACTGAGCATGTGGAGAGACGTTCGTTCATCTAGCACAATGGGAACGGGTTGCAGGAGAAACTTTTACTCTTCTCTCAGTCTGTTTCCCAGTGCCGGTTTGAAGTTCCGGCAATTTTCTCTGTAAAACCGAGTTAGAGCTAGTACCTCCCCATATATATGTATGGAGTGGAATTTGCAAGTGAAAAGAAACTTTGTGTTCCCAACAAGCTATGTGAAGGACGGCTTCACACACACTTATCTCTCAGAACTGAGCATGTGGAGAGACGTTCGTTCATCTAGCACAAAGGAACGGGTTGTAGGAGGCACTTTTACTCTGGTTTCTCCGTCTGTTTCTTAGTGCCGGTATGAAGTTCCTGCAGTTTTCACTGTAAAACCGAGTTGGAGTACGTACCTCCCCATATATATGTATGGAATGGAGTTTGCAACTGAAAAGAAATTTACTGTTCCCAACAAGTTAGGTGAAGGACGGCTTTCACACACACTTATCTCTCAGAACTGAGCATGTTTAGAGACGTTCGTTCATCTAGCACAATGGGAACGGTTTGCAGGAGAAACTTTTACTCTGGTTTCTCAGTCTGTTTCCTAGTGCCGTTTTGAATTTCCTGCAGTTTTCACTGTAAAATCGAGTTGGAGCTCGTACCTCCCCATATATATGTATGGAGTGGAGTTTGCAACTGAAAAGAAATTTTTTCTTCCCAACAAGCTAGGTGAAGGACGGCTTTCACACACACTTATCTCTCAGAACTGAGCATTTGGAGAGACGTTCGTTCATCTAGCACAAAAGGAACGGGTTGCAGGAGAAACTTTTACTCTGATTTCTTAGTCTGTTTCCTAGTGCCGGTTTGAAGTTCCTGCAGTTTTCACTGTAAAACCGAGTTGGAGCTCGTACCTCCCCATATATATGTATGGAATGGAGTTTGAAACTTAAAAGAAGTTTTGTGTTCCCAACAAGTTAGGTGAAGGACGGCTTTCACACACACTTATCTCTCAGAACTGAGCATGTGGAGAGACGTTCGTTCATCTAGCACAAAGGGAACGGTTTGCAGGAGGAACTTTTACTCTGGTTTCTCAGTCTGTTTCCTAGTGCCGGTTGGACGTTCCTGCAGTTTTCACTGTAAAACCGAGTTTGAGATAGTACCTCCCCATATATTTGTATGGATTGGAGATTGGAAGTGAAATGAAACTTTGTGTCCCAAAGAAGCTAGATGAAGGACAGCTTTCACAGACACTTATCTCTCAGAACTGAGCATGTGGAGAGACGTTCGTTCATCTAGCACAAAGGGAACGGGTTGCAGGAGAAACTTTTACTCTGGTTTCTCAGTCTGTTCCTAGTGCCGGATTGCAGTTCCTGCAGTTTTCACTGTAAAACCGAGTTGGAGCTCGTACCTCCCCATATATATGTATGGAGTGGAGTTTGCAACTGAAAAGAAATTTTGTGTTCCCAACAAGCTAGGTGAAGGACGGCTTTCACACACACTTATCTCTCAGAACTGAGCATGTGGAGAGACGTTCGTTCATGTAGCACAAAGGGAGCGGGTTGCAGGAGAAATTTTTACTCTGGTTTCTCAGTCTGTTTCCTAGTGCCGGTTTGAAGTAACTGCAGTTTTCACTGTAAAACCGAGTTGGAGCTAGTACCTCCCCATATATATGTATGGAGATGAATTTGCAACTGAAAAGAAACTTTGTGTTCCCAACAAGCTATGTGAAGGACGGCTTCACACACACTTATCTCTCAGAACTGAGCATGTGGAGAGACGTTCGTTCATCTAGCACAAAGGAACGGGTTGTAAGAGGCACTTTTACTCTGGTTTGTCAGTCTGTTTCTTAGTGCCGGTTTGAAGTTCCTGCAGTTTTCACTGTAAAATCGAGTTGGAGCTCGTACCTCCCCATATATATGTATGGAATGGAGTTTGCAACTGAAAAGAAATTTTCTGTTCCCAACAAGTTAGGTGAAGGACGGCTTTCACACACACTTATCTCTCAGAACTGAGCATGTGGAGAGACGTTCGTTCATCTAGAACAATGGGAACGGGTTGCTGGAGAAACTTTTACTCTGGTTTCTCAGTCTGTTTCCTAGTGCCGTTTTGAATTTCCTGCAGTTTTCACTGTAAAACCGAGTTGGAGCTCGTACCTCCCCATATATATGTATGGAGTGGAGTTTGCAACTGAAAAGAAATTTTGTGTTCCCAACAAGCTAGGTGAAGGACGGCTTTCACACACACATATCTCTCAGAACTGAGCATGTGGAGAGACGTTCGTTCATCTAGCACAAAGTGAACGGGTTGCAGGAGGAACAATTACTCTGGTTTCTCAGTCTGTTTCCTAGTGCCGTTTGGAGTTCTTGCAATTTTCACTGGAAAACCGAGTTGGAGCTAGTACCTCCCCATATATATGTATGGATTGGAGATTACAAGTGAAAAGAAACTTTGTGTTCCAAAGAAGCTAGATGAAGGACGACTTTCACAGACACTTTTCTCTCAGATCTGAGCTTGTGGAGAGACGTTCGTTCATCTAGCACAAAGGGAACGGGTTGCAGGAAAAATTTTTACTCTGGTTTCTCTGTCTGTTTCCTAGTGCCGGTTTGAAGTTCCTGCAGTTTTCACTGTAAAACCGAGTTGGAGATCGTACCTCCCCATATATATGTATGGAGTGGAGTTTGCAATTGAAAAGAAATTTTCTGTTCCCAACAAGTTAGGTGAAGGACGGCTTTCACACACACTTATCACTCAGAACTGAGCATTTGGAGAGGCGTTCGTTCATCTAGCACAAAGGGAACGGGTTGCAGGAGAAACTTTTACTCTTCTCTCAGTCTGTTTCCTAGTGCCGGTTTGAAGTTCCTGCAATTTTCTCTGTAAACCCGAGTTGGAGCTACTACCTCCCCATATATATGTAGGGAGTGGAATTTGCAAGTGAAAAGAAACTTTGTGTTCCCAACAAGCTCTTTGAAGGACGGCTTTCACACACACTTATCTCTCAGAACTGAGCATGTGGAGAGACGTTCGTTCATCTAGCACAAAGGAACGGGTTGTAGGATGCACTTTTACTCTGGTTTCTCAGTCTGTTTCCTAGTGCCGGTTTGAAGTTCCTGCAGTTTTCACTGTAAAACCGAGTTGGAGCTCGTACCTCCCCATATATATGTATGGAATGGAGTTTGCAATTGAAAAGAAATTTTCTGTTCCCAACAAGTTAGGTGAAGGACGGCTTTCACACACACTTATCACTCAGAACTGAGCATTTGGAGAGGCGTTCGTTCATCTAGCACAAAGGGAACGGGTTGCAGGAGAAACTTTTACTCTGGTTTCTCAGTCTGTTTCCTAGTGCCGGTTGGAAGTTCCTGCAGTTTTCACTGTAAAACCGAGTTGGAGCTAGTACCTCCCCATATATTTGTATGGATTGGAGATTGCAAGTGAAATGAAACTTTGTGTCCCAAAGAAGCTAGATGAAGGACGGCTTTCACAGACACTTATCTCTCAGAACTGAGCATGTGGAGAGACGTTCGCTCATCTAGCACAAAGGGAACGGGTTGCAGGAGAAACTTTTACTCTGGTTTCTCAGTCTGTTTCCTAGTGCCGGTTTGAAGTTCCTGCAGTTTTCACTGTAAAACCGAGTTGGAGCTAGTACCTCCCCATATATACGTATGGATTGGAGTTTGCAACTGAAAAGAAACTTTGTGTTCCCAACAAGCAAAGTGAAGGACGGCTTTCACACACACTTATCTCTCAGAACTGAGCATGTCGAGAGACGTTCACTCATCTAGCACAAAGGGAACGGGTTGCAGGAGAAACTTTTACTCTGATTTCTCAGTCTGTTTCCTAGTGCCGGTTTGAAGTTCCTGCAGTTTTCACTGTAAAACCGAGTTGGAGCTAGTACCTCCCCATATATACGTATGGAGTGGAGTTTGCAACTGAAAAGAAACTTTGTGTTCCCAACAAGCAAGGTGAAGGACGGCTCTCACACACACTTATCTCTCAGAACTGAGCATGTCGAGAGACGTTCGTTCATCTAGCACAAAGAGAACGGGTTGCAGGAGAAACTTTTACTCTGGTTTCTCAGTCTGTTTCCTAGTGCCGTTTTGAAGTTCCTGCAGTTTTCACTGTAAAACCGTGTTGGAGCTTGTACCACCCCTTATATATGTATGGAGTGGAGATAGCAACTGAAATGAAACTTTGTGTTCCCAACAAGCTAGGTGAAGGACGGCTTTCACACACACTTATCTCTTAGAACTGAGCATGTGGAGAGACGTCCGTTCATCTAGCACAAAAGGAACGGGTTGCAGGAGAAACTTTTAATCTTGTTTCTCAGTCTGTTTCCTAGTGCCGGTATGAAGTTCCTGCAGTTTTCACTGTAAAACCTAGTTGGATCTAGTACCTCCCCATATATATGTATGGAGTGGAGTTTGCAAGTGAAAAGAATCTTTGTGTTCCCAACAAGCTAGGTGAAGGACGGCTTTCACACACACTTATCTCTCAGAACTGAGCATGTGGAGAGACGTTCGTTCATCTAGCACAAAGGGAACGGGTTGCAGGAGAAATTTTTACTCTGGTTTCTCAGTCTGTTTCCTAGTGCCGGTTTGAAGTTCCTGCAGTTTTCACTGTAAAACCGAGTTGGAGCTAGTACCTCCCCATATATATGTACGGAGATGAATTTGCAACTGAAAAGAAACTTTGTGTTCCCAACAAGCTATGTGAAGGACGGCTTCACACACACTTATCTCTCAGAACTGAGCATGTGGAGAGACGTTCGTTCATCTAGCACATTGGGAACGGGTTGCAGGAGAAACTTTTACTCTTCTCTCAGTCTGTTTCCTAGTGCCGGTTTGAAGTTCCTGCAATTTTCTCTGTAAACCCGAGTTGGAGCTACTACCTCCCCATATATATGTAGGGAGTGGAATTTGCAAGTGAAAAGAAACTTTGTGTTCCCAACAAGCTCTTTGAAGGACGGCTTTCACACACACTTATCTCTCAGAACTGAGCATGTGGAGAGACGTTCGTTCATCTAGCACAAAGGAACGGGTTGTAGGAGGCACTTTTACTCTGGTTTCTCAGTCTGTTTCCTAGTGCCGTTTTGAAGTTCCTGCAGTTTTCACTGTAAAACCGAGTTGGAGCTCGTACCTCAACATATATATGTATGGAATGGAGTTTGCAATTGAAAAGAAATTTTCTGTTCCCAACAAGTTAGGTGAAGGACGGCTTTCACACACACTTATCACTCAGAACTGAGCATTTGGAGAGGCGTTCGTTCATCTAGCACAAAGGGAACGGGTTGCAGGAGAAACTTTTACTCTGGTTTCTCAGTCTGTTTCCTAGTGCCGGTTGGAAGTTCCTGCAGTTTTCACTGTAAAACCGAGTTGGAGCTAGTACCTCCCCATATATTTGTATGGATTGGAGATTGCAAGTGAAATGAAACTTTGTGTCCCAAAGAAGCTAGATGAAGGACGGCTTTCACAGACACTTATCTCTCAGAACTGAGCATGTGGAGAGACGTTCGCTCATCTAGCACAAAGGGAACGGGTTGCAGGAGAAACTTTTACTCTGGTTTCTCAGTCTGTTTCCTAGTGCCGGTTTGAAGTTCCTGCAGTTTTCACTGTAAAACCGAGTTGGAGCTAGTACCTCCCCATATATACGTATGGATTGGAGTTTGCAACTGAAAAGAAACTTTGTGTTCCCAACAAGCAAAGTGCAGGACGGCTTTCACACACACTTATCTCTCAGAACTGAGCATGTCGAGAGACGTTCGTTCATCTAGCACAAATAGAACGGGTTGCAGGAGAAACTTTTACTCTGGGTTCTCAGTCTGTTTCCTAGTGCCGTTTTGAAGTTCCTGCAGTTTTCACTGTAAAACCGTGTTGGAGCTTGTACCTCCCCTTATATATGTATGGAGTGGAGATTGCAACTGAAATGAAACTTTGTGTTCCCAACAAGCTAGGTGAAGGACGGCTTTCACACACACTTATCTCTTAGAACTGAGCATGTGGAGAGACGTCCGTTCATCTAGCACAAAAGGAACGGGTTGCAGGAGAAACTTTTAACCTTGTTTCTCAGTCTGTTTCCTAGTGCCGGTATGAAGTTCCTGCAGTTTTCACTGTAAAACCGAGTTGGAGCTAGAACCTCCCCATATATATGTATGGAGTGGAGTTTGCAAGTGAAAAGAAACTTTGTGTTCCCAACAAGCTAGGTGAAGGACGGCTTTCACACACACTTATCTCTCAGAACTGAGCATGTGGAGAGACGTTCGTTCATCTAGCACAAAGGGAACGGGTTGCAGGAGAAATTTTTACTCTGGTTTCTCAGTCTGTTTCCTAGTGCCGGTTTGAAGTTCCTTCAATTTTCACTGTAAAACCGGGTTGGAGCTTGTACCTCCCCATATATATGTATGGAGATGAATTTGCAACTGAAAAGAAACTTTGTGTTCCCAACAAGCTATGTGAAGGACGGCTTCACACACACTTATCTCTCAGAACTGAGCATGTGGAGAGACGTTCGTTCATCTAGCACTATGGGAACGGGTTGCAGGAGAAACTTTTACTCTTCTCTCAGTCTGTATCCTAGTTCCGGTTTGAAGTTCCGGCAATTTTCTCTGTAAAACCGAGTTGGAGCTAGTACCTCCCCATATATATGTATGGAGTGGAATTTCAAGTGAAAAGAAACTTTGTGTTCCCAACAAGCTATGTGAAGGTAGGCTTCACACACACTTATCTCTCAGAACTGAGCATGTGGAGAGACGTTCGTTCATCTAGCACAAAGGAACGGGTTGTAGGAGGCACTTTTACTCTGGTTTCTCAGTCTGTTTCTTAGTGCCGGTTTGAAGTTCCTGCAGTTTTCACTGTAAAACCGAGTTGGAGTACGTACCTCCCCATATATATGTATGGAATGGAGTTTTCAACTGAAAAGAAATTTACTGTTCCAAACAAGTTAGGTGAAGGACGGCTTTCACACACACTTATCTCTCAGAACTGAGCATGTTTAGAGACGTTCGTTCATCTAGCACAAATAGAACGGGTTGCAGGAGAAACTTTTACTCTGGTTTCTCAGTCTGTTTCCTAGTGCCGTTTTGAATTTCCTGCAGTTTTCACTGTAAAATAGAGTTGGAGCTCGTACCTCCCCATATATATGTATGGAGTGGAGTTTGCAACTGAAAAGAAATTTTTTGTTCCCAACAAGCTGGGTGAAGGACGGCTTTCACACACACTTATCTCTCAGAACTGAGCATTTGGAGAGACGTTCGTTCATCTAGCACAAAAGGAACGGGTTGCAGGAGAAACTTTTACTCTGATTTCTCAGTCTGTTTCCTAGTGCCGGTTTGAAGTTCCTGCAGTTTTCACTGTAAAACCGAGTTGGAGCTCGTACCTCCCCATATATATGTATGGAATGGAGTTTGAAACTGAAAAGAAGTTTTGTGTTCCCAACAAGTTAGGTGAAGGACGGCTTTCACACACACTTATCTCTCAGAACTGAGCATGTGGAGAGACGTTCGTTAATCTAGCAAAAAGTGAACGGGTTGCAGGAGAAACTTTTACTCTGGTTTCTCAGTCTGTTTGCTAGTGCCGGTTTGAAGTTCCTGCAGATTTCACTGTAAAACCGTGTTGGAGCTTGTACCTCCCCATATACATATATGGATTCGAGTTTGCAAGTGAAAAGAAACTTTCTGTTCCAAACAAGCTAGGTGAAGGACGGCTTTCAAACACAGTTATCTCTCAGAACTGATCATGTGGAGAGACGTTCGTTCATCTAGCACAAAGGAACGGGTTGTAGGAGGCACTTTTACTCTGGTTTCTCAGTCTGTTTCTTAGTGACGGTTTGAAGTTCCTGCAGTTTTCACTGTAAAATCGAGTTGGAGCTCGTACCTCCCCATATATATGTATGGAGCGGAGTTTGCATCTGAAAAGAAACTTTGTGTTCCCAACAAGCTAGGTGAAGGACGGCTTTCACACAAGTTTATCTCTCAGAACTGAGCATGTGGAGAGACGTTCGCTCATCTAGCACAATGGGAACGGGTTGCAGGAGAAACTTTTACTCTGGTTTCTCAGTCTGTTTCCTAGTGCCTGTTTGAAGTTCCTGCAGTTTTCACTGTAAAACAGAGTTGGATCTAGTACCACCCCATATATATGTATGGAATGGAGTTTGCAACTGAAAAGAAACTTTGTGTTCCCAACAAGCTATGTGAAGGACGGCTTCACACACACTTATCTCTCAGAACTGAGCATGTGGAGAGACGTTCGTTCATCTAGCAAAAAGTGAACGGGTTGCAGGAGAAACTTTTACTCTGGTTTCTCAGTCTGTTTGCTAGTGCCGGTTTGAAGTTCCTGCAGTTTTCACTGTAAAACCGAGTTGGAGCTTCTACCTCCCCATATATATATATGGATTCGAGTTTGCAAGTTAAAAGAAACTTTCTTTTCCCAACAAGCTAGGTGAAGGACGGCTTTCAAACACACTTATCTCTCAGAACTGATCATGTGGAGAGACGTTCGTTCATCTAGCACAAAGGAAAGGGTTGTAGGAGGCACTTTTACTCTGGTTTCTCAGTCTGTTTCTTAGTGACGGTTTGAAGTTCCTGCAGTTTTCACTGTAAAATCGAGTTGGAGCTCGTACCTCCCCATATATATGTATGGAGTGGAGTTTGCAATTGAAAAGAAATTTTGTGTTCCCAACAAGCTAGGTGAAGGACGGCTTTCACACACACTTATCTCTCAGAACTGAGCATGTGGAGAGACGTTCGTTCATCTAGCACAAAGGGAACGGGTTGCAGAAGAAACTTTTACTCTGGTTTCTCAGTCTGTTTCCTAGTGCCGGTTTGCAGTTCCTGCAGTTTTCACTGTAAAACCGAGTTGGAGCTCGTACCTCCCCATATATATGTATGGAGTGGAGTTTGCAACTGAAAAGAAATTTTGTGTTCCCAACAAGCTAGGTGAAGGACGGCTTTCACACACACTTATCTCTCAGAACTGAGCATGTGGAGAGACGTTCGCTCATCTAGCACAAAGGGAACGGGTTGCAGGAGAAACTTTTACTCTGGTTTCTCAGTCTGTTTCCTAGTGCCGGTTTGAAGTTCCTGCAGTTTTCACTGTAAATCCGAGTTGGAGCTAGTACCTCCCCTTATATATGTATGGAGTGGAATTTGCAAGTGAAAAGGAACTTTGTGTTCCCAACAAGCTAGGTGAAGGACGGCTTTCACACACACTTATCTCTCAGAACTGAGCATGTGGAGAGACGTTCGTTCATCTAGCACAAAGGGAACGGGTTGCAGGAGAAATTTTTACTCTGGTTTCTCAGTCTGTTTGCTAGTGCCGGTTTGAAGTTCCTGCAGTTTTCACTGTAAAACCGAGTTGGAGCTAGTACCTCCCCATATATATGTATGGAGATGAATTTGCAACTGAAAAGAAACTTTGTGTTCCCAACAAGCTATGTGAAGGACGGCTTCACACACACTTATCTCTCAGAACTGAGCATGTGGAGAGACGTTCGTTAATCTAGCAAAAAGTGAACGGGTTGCAGGAGAAACTTTTACTCTGGTTTCTCAGTCTGTTTGCTAGTGCCGGTTTGAAGTTCCTGCAGTTTTCACTGTAAAACCGAGTTGGAGCTTCTACCTCCCCATATATATATATGGATTCGAGTTTGCAAGTGAAAAGAAACTTTCTTTTCCCAACAAGCTAGGTGAAGGACGGCTTTCAAACACACTTATCTCTCAGAACTGATCATGTGGAGAGACGTTCGTTCATCTAGCACAAAGGAAAGGGTTGTAGGAGGCACTTTTACTCTGGTTTCTCAGTCTGTTTCTTAGTGACGGTTTGAAGTTCCTGCAGTTTTCACTGTAAAATCGAGTTGGAGCTCGTACCTCCCCATATATATGTATGGAGCGGAGTTTGCATCTGAAAAGAAACTTTGTGTTCCCAACAAGCTAGGTGAAGGACGGCTTTCACACAAATTTATCTCTCAGAACTTAGCATGTGGAGAGACGTTCGCTCATCTAGCACAATTGGAACGGGTTGCAGGAGAAACTTTTACTCTGGTTTCTCAGTCTGTTTCCTAGTGACTGTTTGAAGTTCCTGCAATTTTCACTGTAAAACAGATTTGGATCTAGTACCACCCCATATATATGTATGGAATGGAGTTTGCAACTGAAAAGAAACTTTGTGTTCCCAACAAGCTAGGTGAAGGACGGCTTTCACACACACTTATCTCTCAGAACTGAGCATGTGGAGAGTCGTTTGTTCATCTAGCACAAAGGGAACGGGTTGCAGGAGAAACTTTTACTCTGGTTTCTCAGTCTGTTTCCTAGTGCCGGTTTGAAGTTCCTGCAGTTTTCACTGTAAAACTGATTTGTAGCTACTACCTCCCCATATATATGTATGGAGTGGAGTTTGCAACTGAAAAGAAACTTTGTGTTCCCAACAAGCTAGGTGAAGGACGGCTTTCACACACACTTATCTCTCAGAACTGAGCATGTGGAGAGACGTTCGTTCATCTAGCACAAAGGGAACGGGTTTGCAGGAGAAACTTTGACTCTGGTTTCTCAGTCTGTTTCCTAGTGCCGGTTTGAAGTTCCTGCAGTTTTCACTGTAAAACCGAGTTGGAGTTAGTACCTCCCCAAATAAATGTATGGAATGGAGTTTGCAACTGAAAAGAAGTTTTGTGTTCCCAACAATTTAGGTGAAGGACGGCTTTCACACACACTTATTTCTCAGAACTGAGCATGTGGAGAGACGTTCGTTCATCTAGCACAAAGGGAACGGTTTGCAGGAGGAACTTTTACTCTGGTTTCTCAGTCTGTTTCCTAGTGCCGGTTTGAAGTTCCTGCAGTTTTCACTGTAAAACCGAGTTGGAGCTAGTACCTCCCCATATATTTGTATGGATTGGAGATTGCAAGTGAAATGAAACTTTGTGTCCCAAAGAAGCTAGATGAAGGACGGCTTTCACAGACACTTATCTCTCAGAACTGAGCATGTGGAGAGACGTTCGTTCAACTAGCACAAAGGAAAAGGTTGTAGGAGGCACTTTTACTCTGGTTTCTCAGTCTGTTTCTTAGTGACGGTTTGAAGTTCCTGCAGTTTTCACTGTAAAATCGATTTGGAGCTCGTACCTCCCCATATATATGTATGGAGCGGAGTTTGCATCTGAAAAGAAACTTTGTGTTCCCAACAAGCTAGGTGAAGGACGGCTTTCACACAAATTTATCTCTCAGAACTTAGCATGTGGAGAGACGTTCGCTCATCTAGCACAATGGGAACGGGTTGCAGGAGAAACTTTTACTCCGGTTTCTCAGTCTGTTTCCTAGTGCCTGTTTGAAGTTCCTGCAGTTTTCACTGTAAAACAGAGTTGGATCTAGTACCACCCCATATATATGTATGGAATGGAGTTTGCAACTGAAAAGAAAATTTGTGTTCCCAACAAGCTAGGTGAAGGACGGCTTTCACACACACTTATCTCTCAGAACTGAGCATGTGGAGAGTCGTTTGTTCATCTAGCACAAAGGGAACGGGTTGCAGGAGAAAATTTTACTCTGGTTTCTCAGTCTGTTTCCTAGTGCCGGTTTGAAGTTCCTGCAGTTTTCACTGTAAAACTGATTTGTAGCTACTACCTCCCCATATATATGTATGGAGTGGAGTTTGCAACTGAAAAGAAACTTTGTGTTCCCAACAAGCTAGGTGAAGGACGGCTTTCACACACACTTATCTCTCAGAACTGAGCATGTGGAGAGACGTTCGTTCATCTAGCACAAAGGGAACGGGTTTGCAGGAGAAACTTTTACTCTGGTTTCTCAGTCTGTTTCCTAGTGCCGGTTTGAAGTTCCTGCAGTTTTCACTGTAAAACCGAGTTGGAGTTAGTACCTCCCCAAATAAATGTATGGAATGGAGTTTGCAACTGAAAAGAAGTTTTGTGTTCCCAACAATTTAGGTGAAGGACGGCTTTCACACACACTTATTTCTCAGAACTGAGCATGTGGAGAGACGTTCGTTCATCTAGCACAAAGGGAACGGTTTGCAGGAGGAACTTTTACTCTGGTTTCTCAGTCTGTTTCCTAGTGCCGGTTTGAAGTTCCTGCAGTTTTCACTGTAAAACCGAGTTGGAGCTAGTACCTCCCCATATATTTGTATGGATTGGAGATTGCAAGTGAAATGAAACTTTGTGTCCCAAAGAAGCTAGATGAAGGACGGCTTTCACAGACACTTATCTCTCAGAACTGAGCATGTGGAGAGACGTTCGTTCATCTAGCACAAAGGGAACGGGTTGCAGGAGAAACTTTTTCTCTGGTTTCTCAGTCTGTTTCCTAGTGCCGGTTTGCAGTTCCTGCAGTTTTCACTGTAAAACCGAGTTGGAGCTCGTACTTCCCCATATATATGTATGGAGTGGAGTTTGCAACTGAAAAGAAATTTCTTTTCCCAACAAGCTAGGTGAAGGACGGCATTCACACACACTTATCTCTCAGAACTGAGCATGTGGAGAGACGTTCGCTCATCTAGCAAAAAGGGAACGGGTTGCAGGAGAAACTTTTACTCTGGTTTCTCAGTGTGTTTCCTAGTGCCGGTTTGAAGTTCCTGCAGTTTTCACTGTAAAACCGAGTTGGAGCTAGTACCTCCCCATATATACGTATGGAGTGGAGTTTGCAACTGAAAAGAAACTTTGTGTTCCCAACAAGCAAGGTGAAGGACGGCTCTCACACACACTTATCTCTCAGAACTGAGCATGTGGAGAGACGTTCGTTCATCTAGCACAAAGGGAACGGGTTGCAGGAGAAACTTTTTCTCTGGTTTCTCAGTCTGTTTCCTAGTGCCGTTTTGAAGTTCCTGCAGTTTTCACTGTAAAACCGTGTTGGAGCTAGTACCTCCCCATATATATGTATGGAGTGGAATTTGCAAGTGAAAAGAAACTTTGTGTTCCCAACAAGCTTGTTGAAAGACGGCTTTCACACACACTTATCTATTAGAACTGATCAGGTGGAGAGACGTCCGTTCATCTAGCACAAAAGGAACGGGTTGCAGGAGAAACTTTTACTCTGGTTTCTCAGTCTGTTTCCTAGTGCCGGTATGAAGTTCCTGCAGTTTTCACTGTAAAACCGTGTTGGAGCTAGTACCTCCCCATATATATGTATGGAATGGGGTTTGCAAGTGAGAAGAAACTTTGTGTTCCCAACAAGCTAGGTGAAGGACGGCTTTCACACACACTTATCTCTCAGAACTGAGCATGTGGAGAGACTTTCTTTCATCTAGCACAAAGGGAACGGGTTGCAGGAGAAACTTTTACTCTGGTTTCTCAGTCTGTTTCCTAGTGCCGGTATGATGTTCCTACAGTATTCACTGTAAAACCGTGTTGGAGCTCGTACCTCCCCATATATATTTATGGAGTGGAGTTTGCAACTGGAAAGAAATTTTGTGTTCCCAACAAGTTAGGTGAAGGACGGCTTTCACACACACTTATCTCTCAAAACTGAGCATGTGGAGAGACGTTCGTTCATCTAGCACAATGGGAAGGGGTTGCAGGAGAAACTTTTACTCTTCTCTCAGTCTGTTTCCTAGTGCCGGTTTGAAGTTCCTGCAATTTTCTCTGTAAAACCGAGTTGGATCTAGTACCTCCCCATATATATGTATGGATTGGGGTTTGCAAGTGAAAAGAAACTTTGTGTTCCCAACAAGCTAGTTGAAGGACGGCTTTCACACACACTTATCTCTCAGAACTGAGCATGTGGAGAGACGTTCGTTCATCTAGCACAAAGGAACGGGTTGTAAGAGGCACTTTTACTCTGGTTTGTCAGTCTGTTTCTTAGTGCCGGTTTGAAGTTCCTGCACTTTTCACTGTAAAATCGAGTTGGAGCTCGTACCTTCCCGTATATATGTATGGAATGGAGTTTGCAACTGAAAAGAAATTTTCTGTTCCCAACAAGTTAGGTGAAGGACGGCTTTCACACACACTTATCTCTCAGAACTGAGCATGTGGAGAGACGTTCGTTCATCTAGCACAATGGGAACGGGTTGCAGGAGAAACTTTTACTCTGGTTTCTCAGTCTGTTTCCTAGTGCCGTTTTGAATTTCCTGCAGTTTTCACTGTAAAACCGAGTTGGAGCTCGTACCTCCCCATATATATGTATGGAGTGGAGTTTGCAACTGAAAAGAAATTTTGTGTTCCCAACAAGCTAGGTGAAGGACGGCTTTCACACACACTTATCTCTCAGAACTGAGCATGTGGAGAGACGTTCGTTCATGTAGCACAAAAGGAACGGGTTGCAGGAAAAACTTTTACTCTGATTTCTCAGTCTGTTTCCCAGTGCCGGTTTGAAGTTCCTGCAGTTTTCACTGTAAAACCGAGTTGGAGCTCGTACCTCCCCATATATATGTATGGAATGGAGTTTGCAACTGAAAAGAAGTTTTGTGTTCCCAACAAGCTAGGTGAAGGACGGCTTTCACACACACTTATCTCTCAGAACTGAGCATGTGGAGAGACGTTCGTTCGTCTAGCACAAAGGGAACGGGTTGCAGGAGAAACTTTTACTCTGGTTTCTCAGTCTGTTTCCTAGTGCCGGTTGGAAGTTCCTGCAGTTTTCACTGTGAAACCGATTTGGAGCTAGTACCTCCCCATATATATGTATGGAGATGAATTTGCAACTGAAAAGAAACTTTGTGTTCCCAACAAGCAAGTTGAAGGACGGCTCTCACACACACTTATCTCTCAGAACTGAGCATGTGGAGAGACGTTCGTTCATGTAGCACAAAGGGAACGGGTTGCAGGAGGAACTTTTACTCTGGTTTCTCAGTCTGTTTCCTAGTGCCGGTTGGAAGTTCCTGCAATTTTCACTGTAAAACCGAGTTGGAGCTAGTACCTCCCCATATATATGTATGGATTGGAGATTGCAAGTGAAATGAAACTTTGTGTTCCAAAAAAGCTAGATGAAGGACGGCTTTCACACACACTTATTTCTCAGAACTGAGCATGTGGAGAGACGTTCGTTCATCTAGCACAAAGGGAACGGGTTGCAGGAGAAACTTTTACTCTGGTTTCTCAGTCTGTTTCCTAGTGCCGGTTTGAAGTTCCTGCAGTTTTCACTGTAAAACCGAGTTGGAGCTAGTACCTCCCCATATATATGTATGGAGATGAATTTGCAACTGAAAAGAAACTTTGTGTTCCCAACAAGCAAGGTGAAGGACGGCTCTCACACACACTTATCTCTCAGAACTGAGCATGTGGAGAGACGTTCGTTCATCTAGCACAAAGGGAACGGGTTGTAAGAGGCACTTTTACTCTGGTTTGTCAGTCTGTTTCTTAGTGCCGGTTTGAAGTTCCTGCAGTTTTCACTGTAAAATCGTGATGGAGCTAGTACCTCCCCATATATATGTATGGAGATGAATTTGCAACTGAAAAGAAACTTTGTGTTCCCAACAATCTATGTGAAGGACGGCTTTCACACACACTTATCTCTCAGAACTGAGCATGTGGAGAGACGTTCGTTCGTCTAGCACAAAGGGAACGGGTTGCAGGAGAAACTTTTACTCTGGTTTCTCAGTCTGTTTCCTAGTGCCGGTTTGAAGTTCTTGCAGTTTTCACTGTAAAACCGAGTTGGAGTTTGTACCTCCCCATATAAATGTTTGGAGTGGAGTTTGCAACTGAAAAGAAGTTTTGTGTTCCCAACAAGCTAGGTGAAGGACGGCTTTCACACACACTTATCTCTCAGAACTGAGCATGTGGAGAGACGTTCGTTCGTCTAGCACAAAGGGAACGGTTTGCAGGAGAAACTTTTACTCTGGTTTCTCAGTCTGTTTCCTAGTGCCGGTTGGAAGTTCCTGCAGTTTTCACTGTGAAACCGAGTTGGAGCTAGTACCTCCCGATATATATGTATGGATTGGAGATTGCAAGTGAAATGAAACTTTGTGTTCCAAAGAAGCTAGATGAAGGACGGCTTTCACACACAATTATCTCTCAGAACTGAGCATGTGGAGAGACGTTCGTTCATCTAGCACAAAGGGAACGGGTTGCAGGAGAAACTTTTACTCTGGTTTCTCAGTCGGTTTCCTAGTGCCGGTTTGAAGTTCCTGCAGTTTTCACTGTAAAATCGAGATGGAGCTAGTACCTCCCCATATATATGTATGGAGATGAATTTGCAACTGAAAAGAAACTTTGTGTTCCCAACAATCTATGTGAAGGACGGCTTTCACACACACTTATCTCTCAGAACTGAGCATGTGGAGAGACGTTCGTTCATCTAGCACAAAGGGAACGGGTTGCAGGAGAAACTTTTACTCTGGTTTCTTCAGTCTGTTTCCTAGTGCCGGTTTGAAGTTCTTGCAGTTTTCACTGTAAAACCGAGTTGGAGTTTTTACCTCCCCATATAAATGTTTGGAGTGGAGTTTGCAACTGAAAAGAAACTTTGTGTTCCCAACAAGCAAGTTGAAGGACGGCTCTCACACACACTTATCTCTCAGAACTGAGCATGTGGAGAGACGTTCGTTCATGTAGCACAAAGGGAACGGGTTGCAGGAGGAACTTTTACTCTGGTTTCTCAGTCTGTTTCCTAGTGCCGGTTGGAAGTTCCTGCAATTTTCACTGTAAAACCGAGTTGGAGCTAGTACCTCCCCATATATATGTATGGATTGGAGATTGCAAGTGAAATGAAACTTTGTGTTCCAAAAAAGCTAGATGAAGGACGGCTTTCACACACACTTATTTCTCAGAACTGAGCATGTGGAGAGACGTTCGTTCATCTAGCACAAAGGGAACGGGTTGCAGGAGAAACTTTTACTCTGGTTTCTCAGTCTGTTTCCTAGTGCCGGTTTGAAGTTCCTGCAGTTTTCACTGTAAAACCGAGTTGGAGCTAGTACCTCCCCATATATATGTATGGAGATGAATTTGCAACTGAAAAGAAACTTTGTGTTCCCAACAAGCAAGGTGAAGGACGGCTCTCACACACACTTATCTCTCAGAACTGAGCATGTGGAGAGACGTTCGTTCATCTAGCACAAAGGGAACGGGTTGCAGGAGAAAATTTTACTCTGGTTTCTCAGTGTGTTTCCTAGTGCCGGTTTGAAATTCCTGCAATTTTCTCTCTAAAACCGAGTTGGAGCTAGTACCTCCCCATATATATGTATGGATTGGGGTTTGCAAGTGAAAAGAAATTTTGTGTTCCCAACAAGTTAGGTGAAGGACGGCTTTCACACACACTTATCTCTCAAAACTGAGCATGTGGAGAGACGTTCGTTCATCTAGCACAATGGGAAGGGGTTGCAGGAGAAACTTTTACTCTTCTCTCAGTCTGTTTCCTAGTGCCGGTTTGAAGTTCCTGCAATTTTCTCTGTAAAACCGAGTTGGATCTAGTACCTCCCCATATATATGTATGGATTGGGGTTTGCAAGTGAAAAGAAACTTTGTGTTCCCAACAAGCTAGTTGAAGGACGGCTTTCACACACACTTATCTCTTCGAACTGAGCATGTGGAGAGACGTTCGTTCATCTAGCACAAAGGAACGGGTTGTAAGAGGCACTTTTACTCTGGTTTGTCAGTCTGTTTCTTAGTGCCGGTTTGAAGTTCCTGCACTTTTCACTGTAAAATCGAGTTGGAGCTCGTACCTCCCCATATATATGTATGGAATGGAGTTTGCAACTGAAAAGAAATTTTCTGTTCCCAACAAGTTAGGTGAAGGACGGCTTTCACACACACTTATCTCTCAGAACTGAGCATGTGGAGAGACGTTCGTTCATCTAGCACAATGGGAACGGGTTGCAGGAGAAACTTTTACTCTGGTTTCTCAGTCTGTTTCCTAGTGCCGTTTTGAATTTCCTGCAGTTTTCACTGTAAAACCGAGTTGGAGCTCGTACCTCCCCATATATATGTATGGAGTGGAGTTTGCAACTGAAAAGAAATTTTGTGTTCCCAACAAGCTAGGTGAAGGACGGCTTTCACACACACTTATCTCTCAGAACTGAGCATGTGGAGAGACGTTCGTTCATGTAGCACAAAAGGAACGGGTTGCAGGAAAAACTTTTACTCTGATTTCTCAGTCTGTTTCCCAGTGCCGGTTTGAAGTTCCTGCAGTTTTCACTGTAAAACCGAGTTGGAGCTCGTACCTCCCCATATATATGTATGGAATGGAGTTTGCAACTGAAAAGAAGTTTTGTGTTCCCAACAAGCTAGGTGAAGGACGGCTTTCACACACACTTATCTCTCAGAACTGAGCATGTGGAGAGACGTTCGTTCGTCTAGCACAAAGGGAACGGGTTGCAGGAGAAACTTTTACTCTGGTTTCTCAGTCTGTTTCCTAGTGCCGGTTGGAAGTTCCTGCAGTTTTCACTGTGAAACCGAGTTGGAGCTAGTACCTCCCGATATATATGTATGGATTGGAGATTGCAAGTGAAATGAAACTTTGTGTTCCAAAGAAGCTAGATGAAGGACGGCTTTCACACACAATTATCTCTCAGAACTGAGCATGTGGAGAGACGTTCGTTCATCTAGCACAAAGGGAACGGGTTGCAGGAGAAACTTTTACTCTGGTTTCTCAGTCGGTTTCCTAGTGCCGGTTTGAAGTTCCTGCAGTTTTCACTGTAAAATCGAGATGGAGCTAGTACCTCCCCATATATATGTATGGAGATGAATTTGCAACTGAAAAGAAACTTTGTGTTCCCAACAATCTATGTGAAGGACGGCTTTCACACACACTTATCTCTCAGAACTGAGCATGTGGAGAGACGTTCGTTCGTCTAGCACAAAGGGAACGGGTTGCAGGAGAAACTTTTACTCTGGTTTCTCAGTCTGTTTCCTAGTGCCGGTTTGAAGTTCTTGCAGTTTTCACTGTAAAACCGAGTTGGAGTTATTACCTCCCCATATAAATGTATGGGGTGGAGTTTGCAACTGAAAAGAAACTTTGTGTTCCCAACAAGCAAGGTGAAGGACGGCTCTCACACACACTTATCTCTCAGAACTGAGCATGTGGAGAGACGTTCGTTCATCTAGCACAAAGGGAACGGGTTGCAGGAGAAACTTTTACTCTGGTTTCTCAGTGTGTTTCCTAGTGCCGGTTTGAAATTCCTGCAATTTTCTCTGTAAAACCGAGTTGGAGCTAGTACCTCCCCATATATATGTATGGATTGGGGTTTGCTAGTGAAAAGAAACTTTGTGTTCCCAACAAGCTAGTTGAAGGACGGCTTTCACACACACTTATCTCTCAGAACTGAGCATGTGGAGAGACGTTCGTTCATCTAGCACAAAGGAACGGGTTGTAAGAGGCACTTTTACTCTGGTTTGTCAGTCTGTTTCTTAGTGCCGGTTTGAAGTTCCTGCAGTTTTCACTGTAAAATCGTGATGGAGCTAGTACCTCCCCATATATATGTATGGAGATGAATTTGCAACTGAAAAGAAACTTTGTGTTCCCAACAATCTATGTGAAGGACGGCTTTCACACACACTTATCTCTCAGAACTGAGCATGTGGAGAGACGTTCGTTCGTCTAGCACAAAGGGAACGGGTTGCAGGAGAAACTTTTACTCTGGTTTCTCAGTCTGTTTCCTAGTGCCGGTTTGAAGTTCTTGCAGTTTTCACTGTAAAACCGAGTTGGAGTTATTACCTCCCCATATAAATGTATGGGGTGGAGTTTGCAACTGAAAAGAAACTTTGTGTTCCCAACAAGCAAGGTGAAGGACGGCTCTCACACACACTTATCTCTCAGAACTGAGCATGTGGAGAGACGTTCGTTCATCTAGCACAAAGGGAACGGGTTGCAGGAGAAACTTTTACTCTGGTTTCTCAGTGTGTTTCCTAGTGCCGGTTTGAAATTCCTGCAATTTTCTCTGTAAAACCGAGTTGGAGCTAGTACCTCCCCATATATATGTATGGATTGGGGTTTGCTAGTGAAAAGAAACTTTGTGTTCCCAACAAGCTAGTTGAAGGACGGCTTTCACACACACTTATCTCTCAGAACTGAGCATGTGGAGAGACGTTCGTTCATCTAGCACAAAGGAACGGGTTGTAAGAGGCACTTTTACTCTGGTTTGTCAGTCTGTTTCTTAGTGCCGGTTTGAAGTTCCTGCAGTTTTCACTGTAAAATCGTGATGGAGCTAGTAC
Organism: Camelus bactrianus; assembly: GCF_048773025.1. Lineage (NCBI taxonomy): Eukaryota > Metazoa > Chordata > Mammalia > Artiodactyla > Camelidae > Camelus > Camelus bactrianus. The sequence continues at coordinate 6,338,253 of NW_027413945.1, forward strand.
CTCCCCATATATATGTATGGAGATGAATTTGCAACTGAAAAGAAACTTTGTGTTCCCAACAATCTATGTGAAGGACGGCTTTCACACACACTTATCTCTCAGAACTGAGCATGTGGAGAGACGTTCGTTCGTCTAGCACAAAGGGAACGGGTTGCAGGAGAAACTTTTACTCTGGTTTCTCAGTCTGTTTCCTAGTGCCGGTTTGAAGTTCTTGCAGTTTTCACTGTAAAACCGAGTTGGAGTTTGTACCTCCCCATATAAATGTTTGGAGTGGAGTTTGCAACTGAAAAGAAACTTTGTGTTCCCAACAAGCAAGATGAAGGACGGCTCTCACACACACTTATCTCTCAGAACTGAGCATGTGGAGAGACGTTCGTTCATGTAGCACAAAGGGAACGGGTTGCAGGAGGAACTTTTACTCTGGTTTCTCAGTCTGTTTCCTAGTGCCGGTTGGAAGTTCCTGCAATTTTCACTGTAAAACCGAGTTGGAGCTAGTACCTCCCCATATATATGTATGGATTGGAGATTGCAAGTGAAATGAAACTTTGTGTTCCAAAAAAGCTAGATGAAGGACGGCTTTCACACACACTTATTTCTCAGAACTGAGCATGTGGAGAGACTTTCGTTCATCTAGCACAAAGGGAACGGGTTGCAGGAGAAACTTTTACTCTGGTTTCTCAGTCTGTTTCCTAGTGCCGGTTTGAAGTTCCTGCAGTTTTCACTGTAAAACCGAGTTGGAGCTAGTACCTCCCCATATATATGTATGGAGATGAATTTGCAACTGAAAAGAACTTTGTGTTCCCAACAATCTATGTGAAGGACGTCTTTCACACACACTTATCTCTCAGAACTGAGCATGTGGAGAGACGTTCGTTCATCTAGCACAAAGGGAACGGGTTGCAGGAGAAACTTTTACTCTGGTTTCTCAGTCTGTTTCCTAGTGCCGGTTTGAAGTTCTTGCAGTTTTCACTGTAAAACCGAGTTGGAGTTAGTACCTCCCCATATAAATGTATGGAGTGGAGTTTGCAACTGAAAAGAAACTTTGTGTTCCCAACAAGCAAGGTGAAGGACGGCTCTCACACACACTTATCTCTCAGAACTGAGCATGTGGAGAGACGTTCGTTCATCTAGCACAAAGGGAACGGGTTGCAGGAGAAACTTTTACTCTGGTTTCTCAGTGTGTTTCCTAGTGCCGGTTTGAAGTTCCTGCAATTTTTTCTGTAAAACCGAGTTGGAGCTAGTACCTCCCCATATATATGTATGGATTGGGGTTTGCAAGTGAAAAGAAACTTTGTGTTCCCAACAAGCTAGTTGAAGGACGGCTTTCACACACACTTATCTCTCAGAACTGAGCATGTGGAGAGACGTTCGTTCATCTAGCACAAAAGAACGGGTTGTAAGAGGCACTTTTACTCTGGTTTGTCAGTCTGTTTCTTAGTGCCGGTTTGAAGTTCCTGCAGTTTTCACTGTAAAATCGAGTTGGAGCTCGTACCTCCCCATATATATGTATGGAATGGTGTTTGCAACTGAAAAGAAATTTTCTGTTCCCAACAAGTTAGGTGAAGGACGGCTTTCACACACACTTATCTCTCAGAACTGAGCTTGTGGAGAGACGTTCGTTCATCTAGCACAATGGGAACGGGTTGCAGGAGAAACTTTTACTCTGGTTTCTCAGTCTGTTTCCTAGTGCCGTTTTGAATTTCCTGCAGTTTTCACTGTAAAACCGAGTTGGAGCTCGTACCTCCCCATATATATGTATGGAGTGGAGTTTGCAACTGAAAAGAAATTTTGTGTTCCCAACAAGCTAGTTGAAGGACGGCTTTCACACACACTTATCTCTCAGAACTGAGCATGTGGAGAGACGTTCGTTCATGTAGCACAAAAGGAACGGGTTGCAGGAAAAACTTTTACTCTGATATCTCAGTCTGTTTCCCAGTGCCGGTTTGAAGTTCCTGCAGTTTTCACTGTAAAACCGAGTTGGAGCTCGTACCTCCCCATATATATGTATGGAATGGAGTTTGCAACTGAAAAGAAGTTTTGTGTTCCCAACAAGTTAGGTGAAGGACGGCTTTCACACACACTTATCTCTCAGAACTGAGCATGTGGAGAGACGTTCGTTCATCTAGCACAAAGGGAACGGGTTGCAGGAGGAACTTTACTCTGGTTTCTCAGTCTGTTTCCTAGTGCCGGTTGGAAGTTCCTGCAGTTTTCACTGTAAAACCGAGTTGGAGCTAGTACCTCCCCATATATATGTATGGATTGGAGATTGCAAGTGAAATGAAACTTTGTGTTCCAAAGAAGCTAGATGAAGGACGGCTTTCACACACAATTATCTCTCAGAACTGAGCATGTGGAGAGACGTTCGTTCATCTAGCACAAAGGGAACGGGTTGCAGGAGAAACTTTTACTCTGGTTTCTCAGTCGGTTTCCTAGTGCCGGTTTGAAGTTCCTGCAGTTTTCACTGTAAAATCGAGATGGAGCTAGTACCTCCCCATATATATGTATGGAGATGAATTTGCAACTGAAAAGAAACTTTGTGTTCCCAACAATCTATGTGAAGTACGGCTTTCACACACACTTATCTCTCAGAATTGAGCATGTGGAGAGACGTTCGTTCGTCTAGCACAAAGGGAACGGGTTGCAGGAGAAACTTTTACTCTGGTTTCTCAGTCTGTTTCCTAGTGCCGGTTTGAAGTTCTTGCAGTTTTCACTGTAAAACCGAGTTGGAGTTTGTACCTCCCCATATAAATGTATGGAGTGGAGTTTGCAACTGAAAAGAAACTTTGTGTTCCCAACAAGCAAGGTGAAGGACGGCTCTCACACACACTTATCTCTCAGAACTGAGCATGTGGAGAGACGTTCGTTCATGTAGCACAAAGGGAACGGGTTGCAGGAGGAACTTTTACTCTGGTTTCTCAGTCTGTTTCCTAGTGCCGGTTGGAAGTTCCTGCAATTTTCACTGTAAAACCGAGTTGGAGCTAGTACCTCCCCATATATATGTATGGATTGGAGATTGCAAGTGAAATGAAACTTTGTGTTCCAAAAAAGCTAGATGAAGGACGGCTTTCACACACACTTATTTCTCAGAACTGAGCATGTGGAGAGACGTTCGTTCATCTAGCACAAAAGGAACGGGTTGCAGGAGAAACTTTTACTCTGGTTTCTCAGTCTGTTTCCTAGTGCCGGTTTGAAGTTCCTGCAGTTTTCACTGTAAAACAGATTTGGAGCTAGTACCTCCCCATATATATGTATGGAGATGAATTTGCAACTGAAAAGAAACTTTGTGTTCCCAACAATCTATGTGAAGGACGTCTTTAACACACACTTATCTCTCAGAACTGAGCATGTGGAGAGACGTTCGTTCATCTAGCACAAATGGAACGGGTTGCAGGAGAAACTTTTACTCTGGTTTCTCAGTCTGTTTCCTAGTGCCGGTTTGAAGTTCTTGCAGTTTTCACTGTAAAACCGAGTTGGAGTTAGTACCTCCCCATATAAATGTATGGAGTGGAGTTTGCAACTGAAAAGAAACTTTGTGTTCCCAACAAGCAAGGTGAAGGACGGCTCTCACACACACTTATCTCTCAGAACTGAGCATGTGGAGAGACGTTCGTTCATCTAGCACAAAGGGAACGGGTTGCAGGAGAAACTTTTACTCTGGTTTCTCAGTGTGTTTCCTAGTGCCGGTTTGAAGTTCCTGCAATTTTCACTGTATAACCGAGTTGGAGCTAGTACTTCCCCATATATATGTATGGAGTGGAGTTTGCAAATGAAAAGAAACATTGTGTTCCCAACAAGCTAGGTGACGGACGGCTTTCACACACACTTATCTCTCAGAACTGAGCATGTGGAGAGACGTTCGTTCATCTAGCACAAAGGGAACGGGTTGCAGGAGGAACATTTACTCTGGTTTCTCAGTCTGTTTCCTAGTGCCGTTTGGAGTTCCTGCAATTTTCACTGGAAAACCGAGTTGGAGCTAGTACCTCCCCATATATATGTATGGATTGGAGATTACAAGTGTATAGAAACTTTGTGTTCCAAAGAAGCTAGATGAAGGACGACTTTCACAGACACTTTTCTCTCAGATCTGAGCTTGTGGAGAGACGTTCGTTCATCTAGCACAAAGGGAACGGGTTGCAGGAGAAACTTTTACTCTGGTTTCTCAGTCTGTTTCCTAGTGCCGTTTTGAAGTTCCTACAGTTTTCACTGTAAAATCGTGTTGGAGCTTGTACCTCCCCTTATATATATATGGAGTGGAGATAGCAACTGAAATGAAACTTTGTGTTCCCAACAAGCTAGGTGAAGGACGGCTTTCACACACACTTATATCTTAGAACTGAGCATGTGGAGAGACGTCCGTTCATCTAGCACAAAAGGAACGGGTTGCAGGAGAAACTTTTAATCTTGTCTCTCAGTCTGTTTCCTAGTGCCGGTATGAAGTTCTTGCAGTTTTCACTGTAAAACCGAGTTGGAGCTAGTACCTCCCCGTATATATGTATGGAGTGGAGTTTGCAAGTGAAAAGAAACTTTGTGTTCCAAACAAGCTAGGTGAAAGACGGCTTTCACACACTTATCTCTCAGAACTGAGCATGTGGAGAGACGTTCGTTCATATAGCACAAAGGGAACGGGTTGCAGGAGAAATTTTTACTCTGGTTTCTCAGTGTGTTTCCTAGTGCCGGTTTGAAATTCCTGCAGTTTTCACTGTAAAACCGAGTTGGAGCTAGTACCTCCCCATATATATGTATGGAGATGAATTTGCAACTGAAAAGAAAATTTGTGTTCCCAACAAGCTATGTGAAGTACGGCTTCACACACACTTATCTCTCAGAACTGAGCATGTGGAGAGACGTTCGTTCATCTAGCACAATGGGAACGGGTTGCAGGAGAAACTTTTACTCTTCTCTCAGTCTGTTTCCTAGTGCCGGTTTGAAGTTCCTGCAATTTTCTCTGTAAAACCGAGTTGGAGCTAGTACCCCCCCATATATATGTATGGAGTGGAATTTGCAAGTGAAAAGAAACTTTGTGTTCCCAACAAGCTTGTTGAAAGACGGCTTTCACACACACTTATCTCTCAGAACTGAGCATGTGGAGAGACGTTCGTTCATCTAGCACAAAGGGAACGGGTTGCAGGAGAAACTTTTACTCTGGTTTCTCAGTCTGTTTCCTAGTGCCGGTTGGAAGTTCCTGCAGCTTTCACTGTAAAATCGAGTTGGAACTAGTACCTCCCCATATATTTGTATGGATTGGAGATTGCAAGTGAAATGAAACTTTGTGTCCCAAAGAAGCTAGATGAAGGACGGCTTTCACAGACACTTATCTCTCAGAACTGAGCATGTGGAGAGACGTTCGTTCATCTAGCACAAAGGGAACGGGTTGCAGGAGAAACTTTTACTCTGGTTTCTCAGTCTGTTTCCTAGTGCCGGTTTGCAGTTCCTGCAGTTATCACTGTAAAACCGAGTTGAAGCTCGTACCTCCCCATATATATGTATGGAGTGTAGTTTGCAACTGAAAAGAAATTTTGTGTTCCCAACAAGCTAGGTGAAGGACGGCTTTCACACACACTTATCTCTCAGAACTGAGCATGTGGAGAGACGTTCGCTCATCTAGCACAAAGGGAACGGGTTGCAGGAGAAACTTTTACTCTGGTTTCTCAGTCTGTTTCCTAGTGCCGGTTTGAAGTTCCTGCAATTTTCACTGTAAAACCGAGTTGGAGCTAGTACCTCACCATATATATGTATGGATATGAATTTGCAACTGAAAAGAAACTTTGTGTTCCCAACAAGCTATGTGAAGGACGGCTTCACACACACTTATCTCTCAGAACTGAGCATGTGGAGAGACGTTCGTTCATCTAGCACAATGGGAACGGGTTGCAGGAGAAACTTTTACTCTTCTCTCAGTCTGTTTCCTAGTGCCGGTTTGAAGTTCCGGCAATTTTCTCTGTAAAACCGAGTTGGAGCTAGTACCTCCCCATATATATGTATGGAGTGGAATTTGCAAGTGAAAAGAAATTTTTTGTTCCCAACAAGCTAGGGGAAGGACGGCTTTCACACACACTTATCTCTCAGAACTGAGCATTTGGAGAGACGTTCGTTCATCTAGCACAAAAGGAACGGGTTGCAGGAGAAACTTTTTCTCTGATTTCTCAGTCTGTTTCCTAGTGCCGGTTTGCAGTTCCTGCAGTTTTCACTGTAAAACAGAGTTGGAGCTCGTACCTCCCCATATATATGTATGAAGTGGAGTTTGCAACTGAAAAGAAATTTTGTGTTCCCAACAAGCTAGGTGAAGGACTACTTTCACACACACTTATCTCTCAGAACTGAGCATGTGGAGAGACGTTCGCTCATCTAGCACAAAGGGAACGGTTTGCAGGGAAACTTTTACTCTGGTTTCTCAGTCTGTTTCCTATTGCCGGTTTGAAGTTCCTGCAGATTTCACTGTAAAACCGAGTTGGAGCTATTACCTCCCCATATATACGTATGGAGTGGAGTTTGCAACTGAAAAGAAACTTTGTGTTCCCAACAAGCAAGGTGAAGTACGGCTCTCACACACACTTATCTCTCAGAACTGAGCATGTGGAGAGACGTTCGTTCATCTAGCACAAAGGGAACGGGTTGCAGGAGAAACTTTTACTCTGGTTTCTCAGTCTGTTTCCTAGTGCCGGTTTGAAGTTCTTGCAGTTTTCACTGTAAAACCGAGTTGGAGTTAGTACCTCCCCATATAAATGTATGGAGTGGAGTTTGCAACTGAAAAGAAACTTTGTGTTCCCAACAAGCAAGGTGAAGGACGGCTCTCACACACACTTATCTCTCAGAACTGAGCATGTGGAGAGACGTTCGTTCATCTAGCACAAAGGGAACGGGTTGCAGGAGAAACTTTTACTCTGGTTTCTCAGTGTGTTTCCTAGTGCCGGTTTGAAGTTCCTGCAATTTTCTCTGTAAAACCGAGTTGGAGCTAGTACCTCCCCATATATATGTATGGATTGGGGTTTGCAAGTGAAAAGAAACTTTGTGTTCCCAACAAGCTAGTTGAAGGACGGCTTTCACACACACTTATCTCTCAGAACTGAGCATGTGGAGAGACGTTCGTTCATCTAGCACAAAGGAACGGGTTGTAAGAGGCACTTTTACTCTGGTTTGTCAGTCTGTTTCTTAGTGCCGGTTTGAAGTTCCTGCAGTTTTCACTGTAAAATCGAGTTGGAGCTCGTACCTCCCCATATATATGTATGGAATGGAGTTTGCAACTGAAAAGAAATTTTCTGTTCCCAACAAGTTAGGTGAAGGACGGCTTTCACACACACTTATCTCTCAGAACTGAGCTTGTGGAGAGACGTTCATTCATCTAGCACAATGGGAAAGGGTTGCAGGAGAAACTTTTACTCTGGTTTCTCAGTCTGTTTCCTAGTGCCGTTTTGAATTTCCTGCAGTTTTCACTGTAAAACCGAGTTGGAGCTCGTACCTCCCCATATATATGTATGGAGTGGAGTTTGCAACTGAAAAGAAATTTTGTGTTCCCAACAAGCTAGGTGAAGGACGGCTTTCACACACACTTATCTCTCAGAACTGAGCATGTGGAGAGACGTTCGTTCATGTAGCACAAAAGGAACGGGTTGCAGGAAAAACTTTTACTCTGATTTCTCAGTCTGTTTCCCAGTGCCGGTTTGAAGTTCCTGCAGTTTTCACTGTAAAACCGAGTTGGAGCTCGTACCTCCCCATATATATGTATGGAATGGAGTTTGCAACTGAAAAGAAGTTTTGTGTTCCCAACAAGTTAGGTGAAGGACGGCTTTCACACACACTTATCTCTCAGAACTGAGCATGTGGAGAGACGTTCGTTCAACTAGCACAAAGGGAACGGGTTGCAGGAGGAACTTTACTCTGGTTTCTCAGTCTGTTTCCTAGTGCCGGTTGGAAATTCCTGCAGTTTTCACTGTAAAACCGAGTTGGAGCTAGTACCTCCCCATATATATGTATGGATTGGAGATTGCAAGTGAAATGAAACTTTGTGTTCCAAAGAAGCTAGATGAAGGACGGCTTTCACACACAATTATCTCTCAGAACTGAGCATGTGGAGAGACGTTCGTTCATCTAGCACAAAGGGAACGGGTTGCAGGAGAAACTTTTACTCTGGTTTCTCAGTCGGTTTCCTAGTGCCGGTTTGAAGTTCCTGCAGTTTTCACTGTAAAATCGAGATGGAGCTAGTACCTCCCCATATATATGTATGGAGATGAATTTGCAACTGAAAAGAAACTTTGTGTTCCCAACAATCTATGTGAAGGACGGCTTTCACACACAATTATCTCTCAGAATTGAGCATGTGGAGAGACGTTCGTTCGTCTAGCACAAAGGGAACGGGTTGCAGGAGAAACTTTTACTCTGGTTTCTCAGTCTGTTTCCTAGTGCCGGTTTGAAGTTCTTGCAGTTTTCACTGTAAAACCGAGTTGGAGTTTGTACCTCCCCATATAAATGTATGGAGTGGAGTTTGCAACTGAAAAGAAACTTTGTGTTACCAACAAGCAAGGTGAAGGACGGCTCTCACACACACTTATCTCTCAGAACTGAGCATGTGGAGAGACGTTCGTTCATGTAGCACAAAGGGAACGGGTTGCAGGAGGAACTTTTACTCTGGTTTCTCAGTCTGTTTCCTAGTGCCGGTTGGAAGTTCCTGCAATTTTCACTGTAAAACCGAGTTGGAGCTAGTACCTCCCCATATATATGTATGGATTGGAGATTGCAAGTGAAATGAAACTTTGTGTTCCAAAAAAGCTAGATGAAGGACGGCTTTCACACACACTTATTTCTCAGAACTGAGCATGTGGAGAGACGTTCGTTCATCTAGCACAAAGGGAACGGGTTGCAGGAGAAACTTTTACTCTGGTTTCTCAGTCTGTTTCCTAGTGCCGGTTTGAAGTTCTTGCAGTTTTCACTGTAAAACCGAGTTGGAGTTAGTACCTCCCCATATAAATGTATGGAGTGGAGTTTGCAACTGAAAAGAAACTTTGTGTTCCCAACAAGCAAAGTGAAGGACGGCTCTCACACACACTTATCTCTCAGAACTGAGCATGTGGAGAGACGTTCGTTCATCTAGCACAAAGGGAACGGGTTGCAGGAGAAACTTTTACTCTGGTTTCTCAGTGTGTTTCCTAGTGCCGGTTTGAAGTTCCTGCAATTTTCACTGTAAAACCGTGTTGGAGCTAGTACTTCCCCATATATATGTATGGAGTGGAGTTTGCAAATGAAAAGAAACATTGTGTTCCCAACAAGCTAGGTGACGGACGGCTTTCACACACACTTATCTCTCAGAACTGAGCATGTGGAGAGACGTTCGTTCATCTAGCACAAAGGGAACGGGTTGCAGGAGGAACATTTACTCTGGTTTCTCAGTCTGTTTCCTAGTGCCGTTTGGAGTTCCTGCAATTTTCACTGGAAAACCGAGTTGGAGCTAGTACCTCCCCATATATATGTATGGATTGGAGATTACAAGTGTAAAGAAACTTTGTGTTCCAAAGAAGCTAGATTAAGGACGACTTTCACAGACACTTTTCTCTCAGATCTGAGCTTGTGGAGAGACGTTCGTTCATCTAGCACAAAGGGAACGGGTTGCAGGAGAAACTTTTACTCTGGTTTCTCAGTCTGTTTCCTAGTGCCGTTTTGAAGTTCCTACAGTTTTCACTGTAAAATCGTGTTGGAGCTTGTACCTCCCCTTATATATATATGGAGTGGAGATAGCAACTGAAATGAAACTTTGTGTTCCCAACAAGCTAGGTGAAGGACGGCTTTCACACACACTTATCTCTTAGAACTGAGCATGTGGAGAGACGTCCGTTCATCTAGCACAAAAGGAACGGGTTGCAGGAGAAACTTTTAATCTTGTCTCTCAGTCTGTTTCCTAGTGCCGGTATGAAGTTCCTGCAGTTTTCACTGTAAAACCGAGTTGGAGCTAGTACCTCCCCATATATATGTATGGAGTGGAGTTTGCAAGTGAAAAGAAACTTTGTGTTCCAAACAAGCTAGGTGAAAGACGGCTTTCACACACACTTATCTCTCAGAACTGAGCATGTGGAGAGACGTTCGTTCATATAGCACAAAGGGAACGGGTTGCAGGAGAAATTTTTACTCTGGTTTCTCAGTGTGTTTCCTAGTGCCGGTTTGAAGTTCCTGCAATTTTCACTGTAAAACCGAGTTGGAGCTAGTACCTCCCCATATATATGTATGGAGTGGAATTTGCAAGTGAAAAGAAATTTTTTGTTCCCAACAAGCTAGGTGAAGGACGGCTTTCACACACACTTATCTCTCAGAACTGAGCATTTGGAGAGACGTTCGTTCATCTAGCACAAAAGGAACGGGTTGCAGGAGAAACTTTTACTCTGATTTCTCAGTCTGTTTCCTAGTGCCGTTTTGCAGTTCCTGCAGTTTTCACTGTAAAACCGAGTTGGAGCTCGTACCTCCCCATATATATGTATGAAGTGGAGTTTGCAACTGAAAAGAAATTTTGTGTTCCCAACAAGCTAGGTGAAGGACTACTTTCACACACACTTATCTCTCAGAACTGAGCATGTGGAGAGACGTTCGCTCATCTAGCACAAAGGGAATGGTTTGCAGGGAAACTTTTACTCTGGTTTCTCAGTCTGTTTCCTATTGCCGGTTTGAAGTTCCTGCAGATTTCACTGTAAAACCGAGTTGGAGCTATTACCTCCCCATATATACGTATGGAGTGGAGTTTGCAAATGAAAAGAAACTTTGTGTTCCCAACAAGCAAGGTGAAGTACGGCTCTCACACACACTTATCTCTCAGAACTGAGCATGTGGAGAGACGTTCGTTCATCTAGCACAAAGGGAACGGGTTGCAGGAGAAACTTTTACTCTGTTTTATCAGTGTGTTTCCTAGTGCCGGTTTGAAGTTCCTGCAATTTTCACTGTAAAACAGAGTTGGAGCTAGTACTTCCCCATATATATGTATGGAGTGGAGTTTGCAACTGAAAAGAAACATTGTGTTCCCAACAAGCTAGGTGACGGACTGCTTTCACACACACTTATCTCTCAGAACTGAGCATGTGGAGAGACGTTCGTTCATCTAGCACAAAGGGAACGGGTTGCAGGAGGAACATTTACTCTGGTTTCTCAGTCTGTTTCCTAGTGCCGTTTGGAGTTCCTGCAATTTTCACTGGAAAACCGAGTTGGAGCTAGTACCACCCCATATATATGTATGGAGTGGAGATTACAAGTGTAAAGAAACTTTCTGTTCCAAAGAAGCTAGATGAAGGACGACTTTCACAGACACTTTTCTCTCAGATCTGAGCTTGTGGAGAGACGTTCGTTCATCTAGCACAAAGGGAACGGGTTGCAGGAGAAACTTTTACTCTGATTTCTCAGTCTGTTTCCTAGTGCCGTTTTGAAGTTCCTACAGTTTTCACTGTAAAATCGTGTTGGAGCTTGTACCTCCCCTTATATATATATGGAGTGGAGATAGCAACTGAAATGAAACTTTGTGTTCCCAACAAGCTAGGTGAAGGACGGCTTTCACACACACTTATCTCTCAGAACTGAGCATGAGGAGAGACGTCCGTTCATCTAGCACAAAAGGAACGGGTTGCAGGAGAAACTTTTAATCTTGTCTCTCAGTCTGTTTCCTAGTGCCGTTTTGAAGTTCCTGCAGTTTTCACTGTAAAACCGAGTTGGAGCTAGTACCTCCCCATATATATGTATGGAGTGGAGTTTGCAAGTGAAAAGAAACTTTGTGTTCCAAACAAGGTGGGTGAAGGACGGCTTTCACACACACTTATCTCTCAGAACTGAGCATGTGGAGAGACGTTTGTTCATATAGCACAAAGGGAACGGGTTGCAGGAGAAACTTTTACTCTGGTTTCTCAGTCTGTTTCCTAGTGCCGGTTGGAAGTTCCTGCAGTTTTCACTGTAAAATCGAGTTGGAACTAGTACCTCCCCATATATTTGTATGGATTGGAGATTGCAAGTGAAATGAAACTTTGTGTCCCAAAGAAGCTAGATGAAGGACGGCATTCACAGACACTTATCTCTCAGAACTGAGCATGTGGAGAGACGTTCGTTCATCTAGCACAAAGGGAACGGTTTGCAGGAGAAACTTTTACTCTGGTTTCTCAGTCTGTTTCCTAGTGCCGGTTTGCAGTTCCTGCAGTTTTCACTGTAAAACCGAGTTGAAGCTCGTACCTCCCCATATATATGTATGGAGTGGAGTTTGCAACTGAAAAGAAATTTTGTGTTCCCAACAAGCTAGGTGAAGGACGGCTTTCACACACATTTATCTCTTAGAACTGAGCATGTGGAGAGACGTCCGTTCATCTAGCACAAAAGGAACGGGTTGCAGGAGAAACTTTTAACCTTGTTTCTCAGTCTGTTTCCTAGTGCCGGTATGAAGTTCCTGCAGTTTTCACTGTAAAACCGAGTTGGAGCTCGTACCTCCCCATATATATGTATGGAGTGGAGTTTGCAAGTGAAAAGAAACTTTGTGTTCCCAACAAGCTAGGTGAAGGACGGCTTTCACACACACTTATCTATCAGAACTGAGCATGTGGAGAGACGTTCGTTCATCTAGCACAAAGGGAACGGGTTGCAGGAGAAATTTTTACTCTGGTTTCTCAGTCTGTTTCCTAGTGCCGGTTTGAAGTTCCTGCAATTTTCACTGTAAAACCGAGTTGGAGCTAGTACCTCACCATATATATGTATGGAGATGAATTTGCAACTGAAAAGAAACTTTGTGTTCCCAACAAGCTATGTGAAGGACGGCTTCACACACACATATCTCTCAGAACTGAGCATCTGGAGAGACGTTCGTTCATCTAGCACAATGGGAACGGGTTGCAGGAGAAACTTTTACTCTTCTCTCAGTCTGTTTCCTAGTGCCGGTTTGAAGTTCCGGCAATTTTCTCTGTAAAACCGAGTTGGAGCTAGTACCTCCCCATATATATGTATGGAGTGGAATTTGCAAGTGAAAAGAAATTTTTTGTTCCCAACAAGCTAGGTGAAGGACGGCTTTCACACACACTTATCTCTCAGAACTGAGCATTTGGAGAGACGTTCGTTCATCTAGCACAAAAGGAACGGGTTGCAGGAGAAACTTTTACTCTGATTTCTCAGTCTGTTTCCTAGTGCCGTTTTGAAGTTCCTGCAGTTTTCACTGTAAAACCGTGTTGGAGCTTGTACCTCCCCTTATATATGTATGGAGTGGAGATTGCAACTGAAATGAAACTATGTGTTCCCTACAAGCTAGGTGAAGGACGGCTTTCACACACACTTAACTCTTAGAACTGAGCATGTGGAGAGACGTCCGTTCATCTAGCACAAAAGGAACGGGTTGCAGGAGAAACTTTTAATCTTGTTTCTCAGTCTGTTTCATAGTACCGGTATGAAGTTCCTGCAGTTTTCACTGTAAAACCGAGTTGGAGCTAGTACCTCCCCATATATATGTATGGAGTGGAGTTAGCAAGTGAAAAGGAACTTTGTGTTCCCAACAAGCTAGGTGAAGGACGGCTTTCACACACACTTATCTCTCAGAACTGAGCATGTGGAGAGACGTTCGTTCATCTAGCACAAAGGGAACGGGTTGCAGGAGAAATTTTTACTCTGGTTTCTCAGTCTGTTTCCTAGTGCCGGTTTGAAGTTCCTGCAGTTTTCACTGTAAAACCTAGTTGGAGCTAGTACCTCCCCATATATATGTATGGAGATAAATTTGCAACTGAAAAGAAACTTTGTGTTCCCAACAAGCTATGTGAAGGACGGCTTCACACACACTTATCTCTCAGAACTGAGCATGTGGAGAGACGTTCGTTCATCTAGCAAAAAGTGAACGGGTTGCAGGAGAAACTTTTACTCTGTTTTCTCAGTCTGTTTGCTAGTGCCGGTTTGAAGTTCCTGCAGATTTCACTGTAAAACCGAGTTGGAGCTTGTACCTCCCCATATATATATATGGATTCGAGTTTGCAAGTGAAAAGAAACTTTGTGTTCCCAACAAGCTAGGTGAAGGACGGCTTTCACACAAATTTATCTCTCAGAACTGAGCATGTGGAGAGACGTTCGCTCATCTAGCACAATGGGAACGGGATGCAGGAGAAACTTTTACTCTGGTTTCTCAGTCTGTTTCCTAGAGCCTGTTTGAAGTTCCTGCATTTTTCACTGTAATACAGAGTTGGATCTAGTACCACCCCATATATATGTATGGAATGGAGTTTGCAACTGAAAAGAAACTTTGTGTTCCCAACAAGCTAGGTGAAGGACGGCTTTCACACACACTTATCTCTCAGAACTGAGCATGTGGAGAGACGTTTGTTCATCTAGCACAAAGGGAACGGGTTGCAGGAGAAACTTTTACTCTGTTTTCTCAGTCTGTTTGCTAGTGCCGGTTTGAAGTTCCTGCAGATTTCACTGTAAAACCGAGTTGGAGCTTGTACCTCCCCATATATATATATGGATTCGAGTTTGCAAGTGAAAAGAAACTTTGTGTTCCCAACAAGCTAGGTGAAGGACGGCTTTCACACAAATTTATCTCTCAGAACTGAGCATGTGGAGAGACGTTCGCTCATCTAGCACAATGGGAACGGGATGCAGGAGAAACTTTTACTCTGGTTTCTCAGTATGTTTCCTAGAGCCTGTTTGAAGTTCCTGCATTTTTCACTGTAAAACAGAGTTGGATCTAGTACCACCCCATATATATGTATGGAATGGAGTTTGCAACTGAAAAGAAACTTTGTGTTCCCAACAAGCTAGGTGAAGGACGGCTTTCACACACACTTATCTCTCAGAACTGAGCATGTGGAGAGACGTTCGTTCATCTAGCACAAAGGGAACGGGTTGCAGGAGAAACTTTTACTCTGGTTTCTCAGTCTGTTTCCTAGTGCCGGTTTGCAGTTCCTGCAGTTTTCACTGTAAAACCGAGTTGGAGCTCGTACCTCCCCATATATATGTATGGAGTGGAGTTTGCCACTGAAAAGAAATTTTGTGTTCCCAACAAGCTAGGTGAAGGACGGATTTCACACACACTTATCTCTCAGAACTGAGCATGTGGAGAGACGTTCGCTCATCTAGCACAAAGGGAACGGTTTGCAGGAGAAACTTTTACTCTGGTTTCTCAGTCTGTTTCCTAGTGCCGGTTTGAAGTTCCTGCAGTTTTCACTGTAAATCCGAGTTGGAGCTAGTACCTCCCCATATATATGTATGGAGTGGAGTTTGCAAGTGAAAAGAAACTTTGTGTTCCAAACAAGCTGGGTGAAGTACGGCTTTCACACACACTTATCTCTCAGAACTGAGCATGTGGAGAGACGTTTGTTCATATAGCACAAAGGGAACGGGTTGCAGGAGAAACTTTTACTCTGGTTTCTCAGTCTGTTTCCTAGTGCCGGTTGGAAGTTCCTGCAATTTTCACTGTAAAATCGAGTTGGAACTAGTACCTCCCCATATATTTGTATGGATTGGAGATTGCAAGTGAAATGAAACTTTGTGTCCCAAAGAAGCTAGATGAAGGACGGCATTCACAGACACTTATCTCTCAGAACTGAGCATGTGGAGAGACGTTCGTTCATCTAGCACAAAGGGAACGGTTTGCAGGAGAAACTTTTACTCTGGTTTCTCAGTCTGTTTCCTAGTGCCGGTTTGCAGTTCCTGCAGTTTTCACTGTAAAACCGAGTTGAAGCTCGTACCTCCCCATATATATGTATGGAGTGGAGTTTGCAACTGAAAAGAAATTTTGTGTTCCCAACAAGCTAGGTGAAGGACGGCTTTCACACACTCTTATCTCTCAGAACTGAGCATGTGGATAGACGTTCGCTCATCTAGCACAAAGGGAACGGGTTGCAGGAGAAACTTTTACTCTGGTTTCTCAGTCTGTTTCCTAGTGCCGGTTTGAAGTTCCTGCAGTTTTCACTGTAAAACAGAGTTGGAGCTAGTACCTCCCCATATATACGTATGGAGTGGAGTTTGCAGCTGAAAAGAAACTTTGTGTTCCCAACAAGCAAGGTGAAGGACGGCTCTCACACACACTTATCTCTCAGAACTGAGCATGTCGAGAGACGTTCGTTCATATAGCACAAAGGGAACGGGTTGCAGGAGAAACTTTTACTCTGGATTCTCAGTCTGTTTCCTAGTGCCGTTTTGAAGTTCCTGCAGTTTTCACTGTAAAACCGTGTTGGAGCTTGTACCTCCCCTTATATATGTATGGAGTGGAGATTGCAACTGAAATGAAACTTTGTGTTCCCAACAAGCTAGGTGAAGGACGGCTTTCACACACATTTATCTCTTAGAACTGAGCATGTGGAGAGACGTCCGTTCATCTAGCACAAAAGGAACGGGTTGCAGGAGAAACTTTTAACCTTGTTTCTCAGTCTGTTTCCTAGTGCCGGTATGAAGTTCCTGCAGTTTTCACTGTAAAACCGAGTTGGAGCTCGTACCTCCCCATATATATGTATGGAGTGGAGTTTGCAAGTGAAAAGAAACTTTGTGTTCCCAACAAGCTAGGTGAAGGACGGCTTTCACACACACTTATCTATCAGAACTGAGCATGTGGAGAGACGTTCGTTCATCTAGCACAAAGGGAACGGGTTGCAGGAGAAATTTTTACTCTGGTTTCTCAGTCTGTTTCCTAGTGCCGGTTTGAAGTTCCTGCAATTTTCACTGTAAAACCGAGTTGGAGCTAGTACCTCACCATATATATGTATGGAGATGAATTTGCAACTGAAAAGAAACTTTGTGTTCCCAACAAGCTATGTGAAGGACGGCTTCACACACACATATCTCTCAGAACTGAGCATGTGGAGAGACGTTCGTTCATCTAGCACAATGGGAACGGGTTGCAGGAGAAACTTTTACTCTTCTCTCAGTCTGTTTCCTAGTGCCGGTTTGAAGTTCCGGCAATTTTCTCTGTAAAACCGAGTTGGAGCTAGTACCTCCCCATATATATGTATGGAGTGGAATTTGCAAGTGAAAAGAAATTTTTTGTTCCCAACAAGCTAGGTGAAGGACGGCTTTCACACACACTTATCTCTCAGAACTGAGCATTTGGAGAGACGTTCGTTCATCTAGCACAAAAGGAACGGGTTGCAGGAGAAACTTTTACTCTGATTTCTCAGTCTGTTTCCTAGTGCCGGTTTGCAGTTCCTGCAGTTTTCACTGTAAAACCGAGTTGGAGCTCGTACCTCCCCATATATACGTATGGAGTGGAGTTTGCAACTGAAAAGAAACTTTGTGTTCCCAACAAGCAAGGTGAAGTACGGCTCTCACACACACTTATCTCTCAGAACTGAGCATGTCGAGAGACGTTCGTTCATCTAGCACAAAGGGAACGGGTTGCAGGAGAAACTTTTACTCTGGTTTCTAAGTCTGTTTCCTAGTGCCGTTTTGAAGTTCCTGCAGTTTTCACTGTAAAACCGTGTTGGAGCTTGTACCTCCCCTTATATATGTATGGAGTGGAGATTGCAACTGAAATGAAACTATGTGTTCCCTACAAGCTAGGTGAAAGACGGCTTTCACACACACTTAACTCTTAGAACTGAGCATGTGGAGAGACGTCCGTTCATCTAGCACAAAAGGAACGGGTTGCAGGAGAAACTTTTAATCTTGTTTCTCAGTCTGTTTCCTAGTACCGGTATGAAGTTCCTGCAGTTTTCACTGTAAAACCGAGTTGGAGCTAGTACCTCCCCATATATATGTATGGAGTGGAGTTAGCAAGTGAAAAGGAACTTTGTGTTCCCAACAAGCTAGGTGAAGGACGGCTTTCACACACACTTATCTCTCAGAACTGAGCATGTGGAGAGACGTTCGTTCATCTAGCACAAAGGGAACGGGTTGCAGGAGAAACTTTTACTCTGGTTTCTCAGTCTGTTTCCTAGTGCCGGTTTGCAGTTCCTGCAGTTTTCACTGTAAAACCGAGTTGGAGCTCGTACCTCCCCATATATATGTATGGAGTGGAGTTTGCCACTGAAAAGAAATTTTGTGTTCCCAACAAGCTAGGTGAAGGACGGATTTCACACACACTTATCTCTCAGAACTGAGCATGTGGAGAGACGTTCGCTCATCTAGCACAAAGGGAACGGTTTGCAGGAGAAACTTTTACTCTGGTTTCTCAGTCTGTTTCCTAGTGCCGGTTTGAAGTTCCTGCAGTTTTCACTGTAAATCCGAGTTGGAGCTAGTACCTCCCCATATATATGTATGGAGTGGAGTTTGCAAGTGAAAAGAAACTTTGTGTTCCAAACAAGCTGGGTGAAGTACGGCTTTCACACACACTTATCTCTCAGAACTGAGCATGTGGAGAGACGTTTGTTCATATAGCACAAAGGGAACGGGTTGCAGGAGAAACTTTTACTCTGGTTTCTCAGTCTGTTTCCTAGTGCCGGTTGGAAGTTCCTGCAATTTTCACTGTAAAATCGAGTTGGAACTAGTACCTCCCCATATATTTGTATGGATTGGAGATTGCAAGTGAAATGAAACTTTGTGTCCCAAAGAAGCTAGATGAAGGACGGCATTCACAGACACTTATCTCTCAGAACTGAGCATGTGGAGAGACGTTCGTTCATCTAGCACAAAGGGAACGGTTTGCAGGAGAAACTTTTACTCTGGTTTCTCAGTCTGTTTCCTAGTGCCGGTTTGCAGTTCCTGCAGTTTTCACTGTAAAACCGAGTTGAAGCTCGTACCTCCCCATATATATGTATGGAGTGGAGTTTGCAACTGAAAAGAAATTTTGTGTTCCCAACAAGCTAGGTGAAGGACGGCTTTCACACACTCTTATCTCTCAGAACTGAGCATGTGGATAGACGTTCGCTCATCTAGCACAAAGGGAACGGGTTGCAGGAGAAACTTTTACTCTGGTTTCTCAGTCTGTTTCCTAGTGCCGGTTTGAAGTTCCTGCAGTTTTCACTGTAAAACAGAGTTGGAGCTAGTACCTCCCCATATATACGTATGGAGTGGAGTTTGCAGCTGAAAAGAAACTTTGTGTTCCCAACAAGCAAGGTGAAGGACGGCTCTCACACACACTTATCTCTCAGAACTGAGCATGTCGAGAGACGTTCGTTCATATAGCACAAAGGGAACGGGTTGCAGGAGAAACTTTTACTCTGGATTCTCAGTCTGTTTCCTAGTGCCGTTTTGAAGTTCCTGCAGTTTTCACTGTAAAACCGTGTTGGAGCTTGTACCTCCCCTTATATATGTATGGAGTGGAGATTGCAACTGAAATGAAACTTTGTGTTCCCAACAAGCTAGGTGAAGGACGGCTTTCACACACATTTATCTCTTAGAACTGAGCATGTGGAGAGACGTCCGTTCATCTAGCACAAAAGGAACGGGTTGCAGGAGAAACTTTTAACCTTGTTTCTCAGTCTGTTTCCTAGTGCCGGTATGAAGTTCCTGCAGTTTTCACTGTAAAACCGAGTTGGAGCTCGTACCTCCCCATATATATGTATGGAGTGGAGTTTGCAAGTGAAAAGAAACTTTGTGTTCCCAACAAGCTAGGTGAAGGACGGCTTTCACACACACTTATCTATCAGAACTGAGCATGTGGAGAGACGTTCGTTCATCTAGCACAAAGGGAACGGGTTGCAGGAGAAATTTTTACTCTGGTTTCTCAGTCTGTTTCCTAGTGCCGGTTTGAAGTTCCTGCAATTTTCACTGTAAAACCGAGTTGGAGCTAGTACCTCACCATATATATGTATGGAGATGAATTTGCAACTGAAAAGAAACTTTGTGTTCCCAACAAGCTATGTGAAGGACGGCTTCACACACACATATCTCTCAGAACTGAGCATGTGGAGAGACGTTCGTTCATCTAGCACAATGGGAACGGGTTGCAGGAGAAACTTTTACTCTTCTCTCAGTCTGTTTCCTAGTGCCGGTTTGAAGTTCCGGCAATTTTCTCTGTAAAACCGAGTTGGAGCTAGTACCTCCCCATATATATGTATGGAGTGGAATTTGCAAGTGAAAAGAAATTTTTTGTTCCCAACAAGCTAGGTGAAGGACGGCTTTCACACACACTTATCTCTCAGAACTGAGCATTTGGAGAGACGTTCGTTCATCTAGCACAAAAGGAACGGGTTGCAGGAGAAACTTTTACTCTGATTTCTCAGTCTGTTTCCTAGTGCCGGTTTGCAGTTCCTGCAGTTTTCACTGTAAAACCGAGTTGGAGCTCGTACCTCCCCATATATACGTATGGAGTGGAGTTTGCAACTGAAAAGAAACTTTGTGTTCCCAACAAGCAAGGTGAAGTACGGCTCTCACACACACTTATCTCTCAGAACTGAGCATGTCGAGAGACGTTCGTTCATCTAGCACAAAGGGAACGGGTTGCAGGAGAAACTTTTACTCTGGTTTCTAAGTCTGTTTCCTAGTGCCGTTTTGAAGTTCCTGCAGTTTTCACTGTAAAACCGTGTTGGAGCTTGTACCTCCCCTTATATATGTATGGAGTGGAGATTGCAACTGAAATGAAACTATGTGTTCCCTACAAGCTAGGTGAAAGACGGCTTTCACACACACTTAACTCTTAGAACTGAGCATGTGGAGAGACGTCCGTTCATCTAGCACAAAAGGAACGGGTTGCAGGAGAAACTTTTAATCTTGTTTCTCAGTCTGTTTCCTAGTACCGGTATGAAGTTCCTGCAGTTTTCACTGTAAAACCGAGTTGGAGCTAGTACCTCCCCATATATATGTATGGAGTGGAGTTAGCAAGTGAAAAGGAACTTTGTGTTCCCAACAAGCTAGGTGAAGGACGGCTTTCACACACACTTATCTCTCAGAACTGAGCATGTGGAGAGACGTTCGTTCATCTAGCACAAAGGGAACGGGTTGCAGGAGAAATTTTTACTCTGGTTTCTCAGTCTGTTTCCTAGTGCCGGTTTGAAGTTCCTGCAGTTTTCACTGTAAAACCGAGTTGGAGCTAGTACCTCCCCATATATATGTATGGAGATAAATTTGCAACTGAAAAGAAACTTTGTGTTCCCAACAAGCTATGTGAAGGACGGCTTCACACACACTTATCTCTCAGAACTGAGCATGTGGAGAGACGTTCGTTCATCTAGCAAAAAGTGAACGGGTTGCAGGAGAAACTTTTACTCTGATTTCTCAGTCTGTTTGCTAGTGCCGGTTTGAAGTTCCTGCAGATTTCACTGTAAAACCGAGTTGGAGCTTGTACCTCCCCATATATATATATGGATTCGAGTTTGCAAGTGAAAAGAAACTTTGTGTTCCCAACAAGCTAGGTGAAGGACGGCTTTCACACAAATTTATCTCTCAGAACTGAGCATGTGGAGAGACGTTCGCTCATCTAGCACAATGGGAACGGGATGCAGGAGAAACTTTTACTCTGGTTTCTCAGTCTGTTTCCTAGAGCCTGTTTGAAGTTCCTGCATTTTTCACTGTAAAACAGAGTTGGATCTAGTACCACCCCATATATATGTATGGAATGGAGTTTGCAACTGAAAAGAAACTTTGTGTTCCCAACAAGCTAGGTGAAGGACGGCTTTCACACACACTTATCTCTCAGAACTGAGCATGTGGAGAGACGTTCGTTCATCTAGCACAAAGGGAACGGGTTGCAGGAGAAACTTTTACTCTGTTTTCTCAGTCTGTTTGCTAGTGCCGGTTTGAAGTTCCTGCAGATTTCACTGTAAAACCGAGTTGGAGCTTGTACCTCCCCATATATATATATGGATTCGAGTTTGCAAGTGAAAAGAAACTTTGTGTTCCCAACAAGCTAGGTGAAGGACGGCTTTCACACAAATTTATCTCTCAGAACTGAGCATGTGGAGAGACGTTCGCTCATCTAGCACAATGGGAACGGGATGCAGGAGAAACTTTTACTCTGGTTTCTCAGTCTGTTTCCTAGAGCCTGTTTGAAGTTCCTGCATTTTTCACTGTAAAACAGAGTTGGATCTAGTACCACCCCATATATATGTATGGAATGGAGTTTGCAACTGAAAAGAAACTTTGTGTTCCCAACAAGCTAGGTAAAGGACGGCTTTCACACACACTTATCTCTCAGAACTGAGCATGTGGAGAGACGTTCGTTCATCTAGCACAAAGGGAACGGGTTGCAGGGGAAACTTTTACTCTGGTTTCTCAGTCTGTTTCCTAGTGCCGGTTGGAAGTTCCTGCAGTTTTCACTGTAAAACCGAGTTGGAGCTCGTACCTCCCCATATATATGTATGGAGTGGAGTTTGCCACTGAAAAGAAATTTTGTGTTCCCAACAAGCTAGGTGAAGGACGGCTTTCACACACACTTATCTCTCAGAACTGAGCATGTAGAGAGACGTTCGCTCATCTAGCACAAAGGGAACGGTTTGCAGGAGAAACTTTTACTCTGGTTTCTCAGTCTGTTTCCTAGTGCCGGTTTGAAGTTCCTGCAGTTTTCACTGTAAATCCGAGTTGGAGCTAGTACCTCCCCATATATATGTATGGAGTGGAGTTTGCAAGTGAAAAGGCACTTTGTGTTCCCAACAAGCTAGGTGAAGGACGGCTTTCACACACACTTATCTCTCAGAACTGAGCATGTGGAGAGACGTTCGTTCATCTAGCACAAAGGGAACGGGTTGCAGGAGAAATTTTTACTCTGGTTTCTCAGTCTGTTTCCTAGTGCCGGTTTGAAATTCCTGCAGTTTTCACTGTAAAACCGAGTTGGAGCTAGTACCTCCCCATATATATGTATGGAGATGAATTTGCAACTGAAAAGAAACTTTGGGTTCCCAACAAGCTATGTGAAGGACGGCTTCACACACACTTATCTCTCAGAACTGAGCATGTGGAGAGACGTTCGTTCATCTAGCAAAAAGTGAACGGGTTGCAGGAGAAACTTTTACTCTGGTTTCTCAGTCTGTTTGCTAGTGCCGGTTTGAAGTTCCTGCAGATTTCACTGTAAAACCGAGTTTGAGCTTGTACCTCCCCATATATATATATATGGATTCGAGTTTGCAAGTGAAAAGAAACTTTCTGTTCCCAACAAGCTAGGTGAAGGACGGCTTTCAAACACACTTATCTCTCAGAACTGATCATGTGGAGAGACGTTCGCTCATCTAGCACAATGGGAACGGGTTGCAGGAGAAACTTTTACTCTGGTTTCTCAGTCTGTTTCTTAGTGACGGTTTGAAGTTCCTGCAGTTTTCACTGTAAAATCGAGTTGGAGCTCGTACCTCCCCATATATATGTATGGAGCGGAGTTTGCATCTGAAAAGAAACTTTGTGTTCCCAACAAGCTAGGTGAAGGACGGCTTTCACACAAATTTATCTCTCAGAACTGAGCATGTGGAGAGACGTTCGCTCATCTAGCACAAAGGGAACGGGTTGCAGGAGAAACTTTTACTCTGGTTCTCAGTCTGTTTCCTAGTGCCGGTTTGAAGTTCCTGCAGTTTTCACTGTAAAACTGATTGGGAGCTACTACCTCCCCATATATATGTATGGAGTGGAGTTTGCAACTGAAAAGAAACTTTGTGTTCCCAACAAGCTAGGTGAAGGACGGCTTTCACACACACTTATCTCTCAGAATTGAGCATGTGGAGAGACGTTCGTTCATCTACCACAAAGGGAACGGGTTGCAGGAGAAACTTTTACTCTGGTTCTCAGTCTGTTTCCTAGTGCCGGTTTGAAGTTCCTGCAGTTTTCACTGTAAAACCGAGTTGGAGTTAGTACCTCCCCAAATAAATGTATGGAATGGAGTTTGCAACTGAAAAGAAGTTTTGTGTTCCCAACAATTTAGGTGAAGGACGGCTTTCACACACACTTATTTCTCAGAACTGAGCATGTGGAGAGACGTTCGTTCATCTAGCACAAAGGGAACGGTTTGCAGGAGGAACTTTTACTCTGGTTTCTCAGTCTGTTTCCTAGTGCCGGTTTGAAATTCCTGCAGTTTTCACTGTAAAACCGAGTTGGAGCTAGTACCTCCCCATATATTTGTATGGATTGGAGATTGCAAATGAAATGAAACTTTGTGTCCCAAAGAAGCTAGATGAAGGACGGCTTTCACAGACACTTAACTCTCAGAACTGAGCATGTGGAGAGACGTTCGTTCATCTAGCACAAAGGGAACGGGTTGCAGGAGAAACTTTTTCTCTGGTTTCTCAGTCTGTTTCCTACTGCCGGTTTTCAGTTCCTGCAGTTTTCACTGTAAAACCGAGTTGGAGCTCGTACCTCCCCATATATATGTATGGAGTGGAGTTTGCAACTGAAAAGAAATTTTGTGTTCCCAACAAGCTAGGTGAAGGACGGCATTCACACACACTTATCTCTCAGAACTGAGCATGTGGAGAGACGTTCGCTCATCTAGCACAAAAGGAACGGGTTGCAGGAGAAACTTTTACTCTGGTTTCTCAGTCTGTTTCCTAGTGCCGGTTTGAAGTTCCTGCAGTTTTCACTGTAAAAATGTGTTGGAGCTTGTACCTCCCCGTATATATGTATGGATTGGGGATTGCAACTGAAATGAAACTTTGTGTTCCCAACAAGCTAGGTGAAGGACGGCTTTCACAGACACTTATCTCTTAGAACTGAGCATGTGGAGAGACGTCCGTTCATCTAGCACAAAAGGAACGGGTTGCAGGAGAAACATTTAATCTTGTGTCTCAGTCTGTTTCCTAGTGCCTGTATGAAGTTCCTGCAGTTTTCACTGTAAAACCGAGTTGGAGCTAGTACCTCCCCATATATATGTATGGAGTGGACTTTGCAACTGAAAAGAAAGTTTGTGTTCCCAACAAGCTAGGTGAAGGATGGCTTTCACACACACTTATCTCTCAGAACTGAGCATGTGGAGAGACGTTCGTTCATCTAGCACAAAGGGAACGGGTTGCAGGAGAAATTTTTCTCTGGTTTCTCAGTCTGTTTCCTAGTGCTGGTTTGATGTTCCTGCAGTTTTCACTGTAAAACCGAGTTGGAGCTAGTACCTCCCCATATATATGTATGGAGATGAATTTGCAACTGAAAAGAAACTTTGTGTTCCCAACAAGCTATGTGAAGGACTGCTTCACACACACTTATCTCTCAGAACTGAGCATGTGGAGAGACGTTCGTTCATCTAGGACAAAAGTAACGGGTTGCAGGAGAAACTTTTACTCTGGTTTCTCAGTCTGTTTGCTAGTGCCGGTTTGAAGTTCCTGCAGATTTCCCTGTAAAACCGAGTTGGTGCTTGTACCTCCCCATATATATATATGGAGTCGAGTTTGCAAGTGAAAAGAAACTTTGTGTTCCCAACAAGCTAGGTGAAGGACGGCTTTCAAACACACTTACTCTCAGAACTGAGCATTTGGAGAGGCGTTCGTTCATCTAGCACAAAGGAACGGGTTGTAGGAGGCACTTTTACTCTGGTTTCTCAGTCTGTTTCTTAGTGCCGGTTTGAAGTTCCTGCAGTTTTCACTGTAAAACCGATTTGTAGCTCGTACCTACCCATATATATGTATGGAGTGGAGTTTGCAACTGAAAAGAATTTTTGTGTTCCCAACAAGCTAGTTGAAGGACGGCTTTCACACACAATTATCTCTCAGAACTGAGCATGTGGAGAGACGTTCGTTCATCTAGCACAAAGGTAACGGGTTGCAGGAGAAACTTTTACTCTGGTTTCTCAGTCTGTTTTCTAGTGCCGGTTTGCAGTTTCTGCAGTTTTCAGTGTAAAACAGAGTTGGAGCTCGTACCTCCCCATATATATGTATGGAGCGGAGTTTGCTTCTGAAAAGAAACTTTGTGTTCCCAACAAGCTAGGTGAAGGACGGCTTTCACACAAATTTATCTATCAGAACTGAGCATATGGAGAGACGTTCGCTCATCTAGCACAATTGGAACGGTTTGCAGGAGAAACATTTACTCTTGTTTCTCAGTCTGTTTCCTAGTGCCTGTTTGAAGTTCCTGCAGTTTTCACTGTAAAACAGAGTTGGATCTAGTACCACCCCATATATATGTATGGAATGGAGTTTGCAACTGAAAAGAAACTTTGTGTTCCCAACAAGCTAGGTGAAGGACGGCTTTCACACACACATATCCCTCAGAAATGAGCATGTGGAGAGTCGTTCGTTCATCTAGCTCAAAGGGAACGGGTTGCAGGAGAAACTTTTACTCTGGTTTCTCAGTCTGTTTCCTAGTGCCGGTTTGAAGTTCCTGCAGTTTTCACTGTAAAACCGAGTTGGAGCTAGTGCCTCCCCATATATATGTATGGAGATGAATTTGCAACTGAAAAGAAACTTTGTGTTCCCAACAAGCTAGGTGAATGACGGCTTTCACACACACTTATCTCTCAGAACTGAGCATGTGGAGAGACGTTCGTTCATCTAGCACAAATGTAACGGTTTGCAGGAGAAACTTTTACTCTGGTTTCTCAGTCTGTTTCCTAGTGCCGGTTTGCAGTTTCTGCACTTTTCACTGTAAAACCGAGTTGGAGCTCGTACCTCCCCATATATATGTATGGAGCGGAGTTTGCATCTGAAAAGAAACTTTGTGTTCCCAACAAGCTAGGTGAAGGACGGCTTTCACACAAATTTATCTATCAGAACTGAGCATGTGGAGAGACGTTCGCTCATCTAGCACAATGGGAACGGGTTGCAGGAGAAACTTTTACTCTGGTTTCTCAGTCTGTTTCCTAGTGCCTGTTTGAAGTTCCTGCAGTTTTCACTGTAAAACAGAGTTGGATCTAGTACCACCCCATATATATGTATGGAATTGAGTTTGCAACTGAAAAGAAACTTTGTGTTCCCAACAAGCTAGGTGAAGGACGGCATTCACACACACTTATCTCTCAGAACTGAGCATGTGGAGAGTCGTTCGTTCATCTAGCACAAAGGGAACGGTTTGCAGGAGAAACATTTACTCTGGTTTCTCAGTCTGTTTCCTAGTGCCGGTTTGAAGTTCCTGCAGTTTTCACTGTAAAACCGAGTTGGAGCTACTGCCTCCCCATATATATGTATGGAGTGGAGTTTGCAACTGAAAAGAAACTTTGTGTTCCCAACAAGCTAGGTGAAGGACGGCTTTCACACACATTTATCTCTCAGAACTGAGCATGTGGAGAGACGTTCGTTCATCTAGCACAAAGGGAACGGGTTGCAGGGGAAACTTTTACTCTGGTTTCTCAGTCTGTTTCCTAGTGCCGGTTTGAAGTTCCTGCAGTTTTCACTGTAAAACCGAGTTGGAGTTAGTACCTCCCCAAATAAATGTATGGAGTGGAGTTTGCAACTGAAAAGAAACTTTGTGTTCCCAACAAGCAAGTTGAAGTACGGCTCTCACACACACTTATGTCTCAGAAGTGAGAATGTGGAGAGACGTTCGTTCATCTAGCACAAAGGGAACGGGTTGCAGGAGAAACTTTTACTCTGGGGTCTCAGTCTGTTTCCTAGTGCCGGTTTGAAGTTCCTGCAGTTTTCACTGTAAAACCGAGTTGGAGCTAGTACCACCCCATATATATGTATGGAATGGAGTTTGCAACTGAAAAGAAAATTTGTGTTCCCAACAAGCTACGTGAAGGACGGATTTCACACACACTTATCTCTCAGAACTGAGCATGTGGAGCAGCGTTCGTTCATCTAGCACAAAGGGAACGGGTTGCATTAGAAACATTTACTCTGGTTTCTCAGTCTGTTTCCTAGTGCCGGTTTGAAGTTCCTGCATTTTTCAATGTAAAACCGAGTTGGAGCTAGTACCTCCCCATATATACGTATGGAGTGAGTTTGCAACTGATAAGAAACTTTGTGTTCCCAACAAGCTAGGTGAAGGTCGGCTCTCACACACACTTATCTCTCAGAACTGAGCATGTGGAGAGACGATCGTTCATCTAGCACAAAGGGAACGGTTTGCAGGAGAAACTTTTACTCTGGTTTCTCAGTCTGTTTCCTAGTGCCGTTTTGAAGTTCCTGCAGTTTTCACTGTAAAACCGAGTTGGAGCTAGTACCTCCTCTTATATATGTATGGAGTGGAGTTTGCAACTGAAATGAAACTTTGTGTTCCCAACAAGCTAGGTGAATGACGGCTTTCACACACACTTACCCCTCAGAACTGAGCATGTGGAGAGACGTCCGTTCATCTAGCAGAAAGGGAACGGTTTGCAGGAGAAACTTTTACTCTGGTTTCTCAGTCTGTTTCCCAGTGCCGGTTTGAAGTTCCTGCAGTTTTCACTGTAAAACCGAGTTGGAGCTAGTACCTTCCCGTATATATGTATGGAGCGGAGTTTGCATCTGAAAAGAAACTTTGTGTTCCCAACAAGCTAGGTGAAGGACGGCTTTCACACACATTTATCTCTCAGAACTGAGCATGTGGAGAGACGTTCGCTCATCTAGCACAAAGGGAACGGGTTGCAGGAGAAACTTTTACTCTGGTGTCTCAGTCTGTTTCCTACTGCCGGTTTGAAGTTCCTGCAGTTTTCACTGTAAAACCGAGTTGGAGCTAGTACCACCCCATATATATGTATGGAATGGAGTTTGCAACTGAAAAGAAACTTTGTGTTCCCAACAAGCTAGGTGATGGACGGATTTCACACACACTTATCTCTCAGAACTGAGCATGTGGAGCAGCGTTCGTTCATCTAGCACAAAGGGAACGGGTTGCATTAGAAACATTTACTCTGGTTTCTCAGTCTGTTTCCTAGTGCCGGTTTGAAGTTCCTGCAGTTTTCACTGTAAAATCGAGTTGGAGCTACTACCTCCCCATATATATGTATGGAGTGCAGTTTGCAAGTGAAAAGAAATTTTGTGTTCCCAACAAGCTAGGTGAAGGACGGCTTTCACACACACTTATCTCTCAGAACTGAGCATGTGGAGAGACGTTCGTTCATCTAGCACAAAGGGAACGGGTTGCAGGAGAAACTTTTACTCTGGTTTCTCAGTCTGTTTCCTAGTGCCGGTTTGCAGTTTCTGCAGTTTTCACTGTAAAACCGAGTTGGAGCTCGTACCTCCCCATATATATGTATGGAGTGGAGTTTGCAACTGAAAGGAACTTTGTGTTCCCAACAAGCAAGTTGAAGGACGGCTCTCACTCACACTTATGTCTCAGAAGTGAGAATGTGGAGAGACGTTCGTTCATCTAGCACAAAGGGAACGGGTTGCAGGAGAAACTTTTACTCTGGTTTCTCAGTGTGTTTCCTAGTGCCGGTTTGAAGTTCCTGCAGTTTTCACTGTAAAACCGAGTTGGAGCTAGTACCTCCCCATATATATGTATGGATTGGAGTTTGCAACTGAAAAGAAACTTTGTGTTCCCAACAAGCTAGGTGAAGGCGGCTTTCACACACACTTATCTCTCAGAACTGAGCATGTGGAGAGACGTTCGCTCATCTAGCACAAAGGGAACGGGTTGCAGGAGAATCTTTTACTCTGGTTTCTCAGTCTGTTTCCTAGTGCCGGTTTGAACTTCCTGCAGTTTTCAATGTAAAACCGAGTTGGAGCTAGTACCTCCCCATATATACGTATGGAGTGAGTTTGCAACTGATAAGAAACTTTGTGTTCCCAACAAGCTAGGTGAAGGTCGGCTCTCACACACACTTATCTCTCAGAACTGAGCATGTGGAGAGACGATCGTTCATCTAGCACAAAGGGAACGGTTTGCAGGAGAAACTTTTACTCTGGTTTCTCAGTCTGTTTCCTAGTGCCGTTTTGAAGTTCCTGCAGTTTTCACTGTAAAACCGAGTTGGAGCTAGTACCTCCTCTTATATATGTATGGAGTGGAGTTTGCAACTGAAATGAAACTTTGTGTTCCCAACAAGCTAGGTGAATGACGGCTTTCACACACACTTACCCCTCAGAACTGAGCATGTGGAGAGACGTCCGTTCATCTAGCAGAAAGGGAACGGGTTGCAGGAGAAACTTTTACTCTGGTTTCTCAGTCTGTTTCCTAGTGCCGTTTTGAAGTTCCTGCAGTTTTCTCTGTAAAACCGAGTTGGAGCTAGTACCTTCCCATATATATGTATGGAGCGGAGTTTGCATCTGAAAAGAAACTTTGTGTTCCCAACAAGCGAGGTGAAGGACGGCTTTCACACACATTTATCTCTCAGAACTGAGCATGTGGAGAGACTTTCGCTCATCTAGCACAAAGGGAACGGGTTGCAGGAGAAACTTTTACTCTGGTGTCTCAGTCTGTTTCCTAGTGCCGGTTTGAAGTTCCTGCAGTTTTCACTGTAAAACCGAGTTGGATCTAGTACCACCCCATATATATGTATGGAATGGAGTTTGCAACTGAAAAGAAACTTTGTGTTCCCAACAAGCTAGGTGAAGGACGGATTTCACACACACTTATCTCTCAGAACTGAGCATGTGGAGCAGCGTTCGTTCATCTAGCACAAAGGGAACGGGTTGCATTAGAAACATTTACTCTGGTTTCTCAGTCTGTTTCCTAGTGCCGGTTTGAAGTTCCTGCAGTTTTCACTGTAAAACCGAGTTGGAGCTACTACCTCCCCATATATATGTATGGAGTGCAGTTTGCAAGTGAAAAGAAATTTTGTGTTCCCAACAAGCTAGGTGAAGGACGGCTTTCACACACACTTATCTCTCAGAACTGAGCATGTGGAGAGACGTTCGTTCATCTAGCACAAAGGTAACGGGTTGCAGGAAAAACTTTTACTCTGGTTTCTCAGTCTGTTTCCTAGTGCCGGTTTGCAGTTTCTGCAGTTTTCACTGTAAAACCGAGTTGGAGCTCGTACCTCCCCATATATATGTATGGAGTGGAGTTTGCAACTGAAAGGAACTTTGTGTTCCCTACAAGCAAGTTGAAGGACGGCTCTCACTCACACTTATGTCTCAGAAGTGAGAATGTGGAGAGACGTTCGTTCATCTAGCACAAAGGGAACGGGTTGCAGGAGAAACTTTTACTCTGGTTTCTCAGTGTGTTTCCTAGTGCCGGTTTGAAGTTCCTGCAGTTTTCACTGTAAAACCGAGTTGGAGCTAGTACCTCCCCATATATATGTATGGATTGGAGTTTGCAACTGAAAAGAAACTTTGTGTTCACAACAAGCTAGTTGAAGGACGGCTTTCACACACACTTATCTCTCAGAACTGAGCATGTGGAGAGACGTTCGCTCATCTAGCACAAAGGGAACGGGTTGCAGGAGAATCTTTTACTCTGGTTTCTCAGTCTGTTTCCTAGTGCCGGTTTGAAGTTCCTGCAGTATTCAATGTAAACCCGAGTTGGAGCTAGTACCTCCCCATATATACGTATGGAGTGGAGTTTGCAACTGATAAGAAACTTTGTGTTCCCAACAAGCTAGGTGAAGGACGGCTCTCACACACACTTTTCTCTCAGAACTGAGCATGTGGAGAGACGATCGTTCATCTAGCACAAAGGGAACGGTTTGCAGGAGAAACTTTTACTCTGGTTTCTCAGTCTGTTTCCTAGTGCCGTTTTGAAGTTCCTGCAGTTTTCACTGTAAAACCGAGTTGGAGCTAGTACCTCCTCTTATATATGTATGGAGTAGAGTTTGCAACTGAAATGAAACTTTGTGTTAGCAACAAGCTAGGTGAATGACGGCTTTCACACACACTTACCCCTGAGAACTGAGCATGTGGAGAGACGTCCGTTCATCAAGCACAAAGGGAACGGGTTGCAGGAGAAACTTTTACTCTGGTTTCTCAGTCTGTTTCCTAGTGCCGGTTTGAAGTTCCTGCAGTTTTCACTGTAAAACAGATTTGGAGCTAGTACCTTCCCATATATATGTATGGATCGGAGTTTGCATCTGAAAAGAAACTTTGTGTTCCCAACAAGCTAGATGAAGGACGGCTTTCACACACATTTAACTCTCAGAACTGAGCATGTGGAGAGACGTTCGCTCATCTAGCACAAAGGGAACGGGTTGCAGGAGAAACTTTTACTCTGGTGTCTCAGTCTGTTTCGAAGTGCCGGTTTGAAGTTCCTGCAGTTTTCACTGTAAAACCGAGTTGGAGCTAGTACCACCCCATATATATGTATGGAATGGTGTTTGCAACTGAAAAGAAACTTTGTGTTCCCAACAAGCTAGTTGAAGGACGGATTTCACACACACTTATCTCTCAGATCTGAGCATGTGGAGCAACGTTCGTTCATCTAGCACAAAGGGAACGGGTTGCAGTAGAAACATTTACTCTGGTTTCTCAGTCTGTTTCCTAGTGCCGGTTTGAAGTTCCTGCAATTTTCACTGTAAAACAGATTTGGAACTAGTACATCCCCATATATATGAATGGAGTGCAGTTTGCAAGTGAAAAGAAACTTTGTGTTCCCAACAAGCAAGGTGAAAGACGGCTTTCACACACACTTATCCCTCAGAACTGAGCATGTGGAGAGGCGTTCATTCATCTAGCACAAAGGGAACGGTTTGCAAGAGAAACTTTTACTCTGGTTTCTCAGTCTGTTTCCTAGTGCCGGTTTGAAGTTCCTGCAGTTTTCACTGTAAAACCGAGTTGGAGCTCGTACCTGCCCATATATATGTATGGATTGGAGATTGCAAGTGAAAAGAAACTTTGTGTTCCAAAGAAGCTAGATGAAGGACGGCTTTCACAGACACTTATCTCTCAGAACTGAGCATGTGGAGAGACGTTCGTTCATCTAGCACAAAGGGAACGGGTTGCAGGAGAAACTTTTACTCTGGTTTCTCAGTCTGCTTCCTAGTGCCGTTTGGAAGTTCCTGCAGTTTTCACTGTAAAACCGTGTTGGAGCTTGTACCTCCCCTTATATATGTATGGAGTGGAGTTTGCAACTGAAATGAAACTTTGTGTTCCCAACAAGCTAGGTGAAGGACGGCTTCACACACACTTATCTCTCAGAACTGAGCATGTGGAGAGACGTTCGTTCATCTAGCAAAAATGGAACGGGTTGCAGGAGAAACTTTTACTCTGGTTTCTCAGTCTGTTTCCTAGTGCCGGTTGGAAATTCCTGCAGTTTTCACTGTAAAACCGAGTTGGAGCTAGTACCTCCCCATATATATGTATGGATTGGAGATTGCAAGTGAAAACAAACTTTGTGTTCCAAAGAAGCTAGATGAAGGACGGCTTTCACAGACACTAATCTCTCAGAACTGAGCACGTGGAGAGACGTTCGTTCATCTAGCTCAAAGGGAACGTGTTGCAGGAGAAACTTTTACTCTGGTTTCTCAGTCTGTTTCCTAGTGCCGGTTTGAAGTTCCTGCAGATTTCACTGTAAAACCGATTTGGAGCTTGTACCTCCCCATATATATATATGGAGTCGAGTTTACAAGTGAAAAGAAACTTTGTGTTCCCAACAAGCTAGGTGAAGGACGGCTTTCACACACACTTATCACTCAGAACTGAGCATGTGGAGAGTCGTGCGTTCATCTAGCTCAAAGGGAACGGGTTGCAGTAGAAACTTTTACTTTGGTTTCTCAGTCTGTTTCCTAGTGCCGGTTTGAAGTTCCTGCAGTTTTCACTGTAAAACCGAGTTGGAGCTCGTACTTGCCCATATATATATATGGATTGGAGATTGCAAGTGAAAAGAAACTTTGTGTTCCCAACAAGCTAGGTGAAGGACGGCTTTCACAGAAACTTATCTCTCAGAACTGAGCATGTGGAGAGACGTTCGTTCATCTAGCAAAAAGGGAACGGGTTGCAGGAGAAACATTTACTCTGGTTTCTAAGTCTGTTTCCTAGTGCCGGTTTGCAGTTCCTGCAGTTTTCACTGTAAAACCGAGTTGGAGCTCGTACCTCCCCATATATATGTATGGAGTGGAGTTTGCAACTTAAAAGAAATTTTGTGTTCCCAACAAGCTAGGTGTACCACCTGTTTCACACACACTTATCTCTCAGAACTGAGCATGTGGAGAGACGTTCGCTCATCTAGCACAAAGGGAACGGGTTGCAGGAGAAACTTTTACTCTGGTTTCTCAGTCTGTTTCCTAGTGCCGGTTTGCAGTTCCTGCAGATTTCACTGTAAAACCGATTTGGAGCTTGTACCTCCCCATATATATATATGGAGTCGAGTTTACAAGTGAAAAGAAACTTTGTGTTCCCAACAAGCTAGGTGAAGGACGGCTTTCAAACACACTTATCTCTCAGAACTGATCATGTGGAGAGACGTTCGTTCATCTAGCACAAAGGAATGGGTTGTAGGAGGCACTTTTACTCTGGTTTCTCAGTCTGTTTCTTAGTGCCGGTTTGAAGTTCCTGCAGTTTTCACTGAAAAACCGAGTTGGAGCTTGTACCTCCCCATATATATGTATGGAGTGGAGTTTGCAACTGAAAATAAATTTTGTGTTCCCAACAAGCTAGGTGAAGGACGGCTTTCACACACACTTATCACTCAGAACTGAGCATGTGGAGAGTCGTGCGTTCATCTAGCTCAAAGGGAACGGTTTGCAGGAGAAACTTTTACTCTGGTTTCTCAGTCTGTTTCCTAGTGCCGGTTTGAAGTTCCTGCAGTTTTCACTGTAAAACCGAGTTGGAGCTCGTACCTGCCCATATATATGTATGGATTGGAGATTGCAAGTGAAAAGAAACTTTGTGTTCCAAAGAAGCTAGATGAAGGACGGCTTTCACAGAAACTTATCTCTCAGAACTGAACATGTGGAGAGACGTTCGTTCATCTAGCAAAAAGGGAACGGGTTGCAGGAGAAACATTTACTCTGGTTTCTCAGTCTGTTTCCTAGTGCCGGTTTGCAGTTCCTGCAGTTTTCACTGTAAAAATGTGTTGGAGCTCGTACCTCCCCATATATATGTATGGAGTGGAGTTTGCAACTGAAAAGAAATTTTGTGTTCCCAACAAGCTAGGTGTAGCACCTCTTTCACACACACTTATCTCTCAGAACTGAGCATGTGGAGAGACGTTCGCTCATCTAGCACAAAGGGAACGGGTTGCAGGAGAAACTTTTACTCTGGTTTCTCAGTCTGTTTCCTAGTGCCGGTTTGAAGTTCCTGCAGTTTTCACTGTAAAACCGAGTTGGAGCTAGTACCTCCCCATATATACGTATGGAGTGGATTTTGCAACTGAAAAGAAACTTTGTGTTCCCAACAAGCAAGGTGAAGGACGGCTCTCACACACACTTATCTCTCAGAACTGAGCATGTGGAGAGATGTTCGTTCATCTAGCACAAAGGGAACGGGTTGCAGGAGAAACTTTTACTCTGGTTTCTCAGTCTGTTTCCTAGTGCCGTTTGGAAGATCCTGAAGTTTTCACTGTAAAACCGTGTTGGAGCTTGTACCTCCCCTTATATATGTATGGAGTGGAGATTGCAACTGAAATGAAACTTTGTGTTCCCAACAAGCTAGGTGAAGGACGGCTTTCACACACACTTATCTCTTAGACCTGAGCATGTGGAGAGACGTCCGTTCATCTAGCACAAAAGGAACGGGTGGCAGGAGAAACTTTTACTCTGGTTTCTCAGTCTGTTTCCTAGTGCCGGTTGGAAATTCCTGCAGTTTTCACTGTAAAACCGAGTTGGAGCTAGTACCTCCCCATATATATGTATGGATTGGAGATTGCAAGTGAAAAGAAACTTTGTGTTCCAAAGAAGCTAGATGAAGGACGGCTTTCACAGACACTTATCTCTCAGAACTGAGCATGTGGAGAGACGTTCGTTCATCTAGCTCAAAGGGAACGTGTTGCAGGAGAAACTTTTACTCTGGTTTCTCAGTCTGTTTCCTAGTGCCGGTTTGAAGTTCCTGCAGATTTCACTGTAAAACCGATTTGGAGCTTGTACCTCCCCATATATATATATGGATTCGAGATTACAAGTGAAAAGAAACTTTGTGTTCCCAACAAGCTAGGTGAAGGACGGCTTCAAACACACTTATCTCTCAGAACTGATCATGTGGAGAGACGTTCGTTCATCTAGCACAAAGGAAAGGGTTGTAGGAGGCACTTTTACTCTGGTTTCTCAGTCTGTTTCTTAGTGCCGGTTTGAAGTTCCTGCAGTTTTCACTGAAAAACCGAGTTGGAGCTCGTACCTCCCCATATATATGTATGGAGTGGAGTTTGCAACTGAAAAGAAATTTTGTGTTCCCAACAAGGTAGGTGAAGGACGGCTTTCACACACACTTATCTCTCAGAACTGAGCATGTGGAGAGACGTTCGTTCATCTAGCACAAATGTAACGGGTTGCAGGAGAAACTTTTACTCTGGTTTCTCAGTCTGTTTCCTAGTGCCGGTTTGCAGTTCCTGCAGTTTTCACTGTAAAACCGAGTTGGAGCTCGTACCTCCCCATATATATGTATGGAGTGGAGTTTGCAACTGAAAAGAAATTTTGTGTTCCCAACAAGCTAGGTGAAGGACGGCTTTCACACACACTTACCTCTCAGAAATGAGCATGTGGAGAGACGTCCGTTCATCTAGCACAAAGGGAACGGGTTGCAGGCGAAACTTTTACTCTGGTTTCTCAGTCTGTTTCCTAGTGCCGGTTTGAAGTTCCTGCAGATTTCACTGTAAAACCGATTTGGAGCTTGTACCTCCCCATATATATATATGGAGTCGAGTTTACAAGTGAAAAGAAACTTTGTGTTCCCAACAAGCTAGGTGAAGGACGGCTTTCACACACACTTATCACTCAGAACTGAGCATGTGGAGAGTCGTGCGTTCATCTAGCTCAAAGGGAACGGGTTGCAGTAGAAACTTTTACTTTGGTTTCTCAGTCTGTTTCCTAGTGACGGTTTGAAGTTCCTGCAGTTTTCACTGTAAAACCGAGTTGGAGCTCGTACTTGCCCATATATATGTATGGATTGGAGATTGCAAGTGAAAAGAAACTTTGTGTTCCAAAGAAGCTAGATGAAGGACGGCTTTCACAGAAAATTATCTCTCAGAACTGAGCATGTGGAGAGACGTTCGCTCATCTAGCACAAAGGGAACGGGTTGCAGGAGAAACTTTTACTCTGGTTTCTCAGTCTGTTTCCTAGTGCCGGTTTGCAGTTCCTGCAGATTTCACTGTAAAACCGATTTGGAGCTTGTACCTCCCCATATAAATGTATGGAGTGGAGTTTGCAACTGAAAAGAAATTTTGTGTTCCCAAAAAGCTAGGTGAAGGACGGCTTTCACACACACTTACCTCTTAGAACTGAGCATGTGGAGAAACGTCCGTTCATCTAGCACAAAAGGAACTGGTGGCAGGAGAAACTTTTACTCTTGTTTCTCAGTCTGTTTCCTAGTGCCGGTTTGAAGTTCCTGCACTTTTCACTGTAAAACCGAGTTGGAGCTAGTACCTCCCCATATATATGTATGGAGATGAATTTGCAACTGAAAAGAAACTTTGTGTTCCCAACAAGCTATGTGAAGGACGGCTTCACACACACTTATCTCTCAGAACTGAGCACGTGGAGAGACGTTCGTTCATCTAGCAAAAATGGAACAGGTTGCAGGAGAAACTTTTACTCTGGTTTCTCAGTCTGTTTCCTAGTGCCGGTTGGAAATTCCTGCAGTTTTCACTGTAAAACCGAGTTGGAGCTAGTACCTCCCCATATATATGTATGGATTGGAGATTGCAAGTGAAAAGAAACTTTGTGTTCCAAAGAAGCTAGATGAAGGACGGCTTTCCCAGACACTTATCTCTCAGAACTGAGCATGTGGAGAGACGTTCGTTCATCTAGCTCAAAGGGAACGTGTTGCAGGAGAAATTTTTACTCTGGTTTCTCAGTCTGTTTCCTAGTGCCGGTTTGAAGTTCCTGCAGATTTCACTGTAAAACCGATTTGGAGCTTGTACCTCCCCATATATATATATGGAGTCGAGTTTACAAGTGAAAAGAAACTTTGTGTTCCCAACAAGCTAGGTGAAGGACGGCTTTCACACACACTTATCACTCAGAACTGAGCATGTGGAGAGTCGTGCGTTCATCTAGCTCAAAGGGAACCGGTTGCAGGAGAAACTTTTACTCTGGTTTCTCAGTCTGTTTCCTAGTGCCGGTTTGAAGTTCCTGCAGTTTTCACTGTAAAACCGAGTTGGAGCTCGTACCTGCCCATATATATGTATGGATTGGAGATTGCAAGTGAAAAGAAACTTTGTGTTCCAAAGAAGCTAGATGAAGGACGGCTTTCACAGAAATTTATCTCTCAGAACTGAACATGTGGAGAGACGTTCGTTCATCTAGCAAAAAGGGAACGGGTTGCAGGAGAAACATTTACTCTGGTTTCTCAGTCTGTTTCCTAGTGCCGGTTTGCAGTTCCTGCAGTTTTCACTGTAAAACCGAGTTGGAGCTCGTACCTCCCCATATATATGTATGGAGTGGAGTTTGCAACTGAAAAGAAATTTTGTGTTCCCAACAAGCTAGGTGTAGCACCTCTTTCACACACACTTATCTCTCAGAACTGAGCATGTGGAGAGACGTTCGCTCATCTAGCACAAAGGGAACGGGTTGCAGGAGAAACTTTTACTCTGGTTTCTCAGTCTGTTTCCTAGTGCCGGTTTGAAGTTCCTGCAGTTTTCACTGTAAAACCGAGTTGGAGCTCGTACCTCCCCATATATACGTATGGAGTCGATTTTGCAACTGAAAAGAAACTTTGTGTTCCCAACAAGCAAGGTGAAGGACGGCATTCACACACACTTATCTCTTAGAACTGAGCATGTGGAGAGACGTCCGTTCATCTAGCACAAAAGGAACGGGTGGCAGGAGAAACTTTTACTCTGGTTTCTCAGTCTGTTTCCTAGTGCCGGTTGGAAATTCCTGCAGTTTTCACTGTAAAACCGAGTTGGAGCTAGTACCTCCCCATATATATGTATGGAGTGGAGATTGCAAGTGAAAAGAAACTTTGTGTTCCAAAGAAGCTAGATGAAGGACGGCTTTCACAGACACTTATCTCTCAGAACTGAGCATGTGGAGAGACGTTCGTTCATCTAGCTCAAAGGGAACGTGTTGCAGGAGAAACTTTTACTCTGGTTTCTCAGTCTGTTTCCAAGTGCCGGTTTGAAGTTCCTGCAGATTTCACTGTAAAACCGATTTGGAGCTTGTACCTCCCCATATATATATATGGATTCGAGATTACAAGTGAAAAGAAACTTTGTGTTCCCAACAAGCTAGGTGAAGGACGGCTTCAAACACACTTATCTCTCAGAACTGATCATGTGGAGAGACGTTCGTTCATCTAGCACAAAGGAAAGGGTTGTAGGAGGCACTTTTACTCTGATTTCTCAGTCTGTTTCTTAGTGCCAGTTTGAAGTTCCTGCAGTTTTCACTGAAAAACCGAGTTGGAGCTCGTACCTCCCCATGTATATGTATGGAGTGGAGTTTGCATCTGAAAAGAAATTTTGTGTTCCCAACAAGCTAGGTGAAGGACGGCTTTCACACACACTTATCTCTCAGAACTGAGCATGTGGAGAGACGTTCGTTCATCTAGCACAAAGGTAACGGGTTGCAGGAGAAACTTTTACTCTGGTTTCTCAGTCTGTTTCCTAGTGCCGGTTTGCAGTTCCTGCAGTTTTCACTGTAAAACCGAGTTGGAGCTCGTACCTCCCCATATATATGTATGGAGTGGAGTTTGCAACTGAAAAGAAATTTTGTGTTCCCAACAAGCTAGGTGAAGGACGGCTTTCACACACACTTACCTCTCAGAAATGAGCATGTGGAGAGACGTCCGTTCATCTAGCACAAAGGGAACGGGTTGCAGGAGAAACTTTTACTCTGGTTTCTCAGTCTTTTTCCTAGTGCCGGTTTGAAGTTCCTGCAGTTTTCACTGTAAAACCGAGTTGGAGTTAGTGCCTCCCCAAATAAATTTATGGAGTGGAGTTTGCAACTGAAAAGAAACTGTGTGTTCCCAACAAGCAAGGTGATAGACGGCTCTCACACACACTTATCTCTCAGAAGTGAGCATGTGGAGAGACGTTCGTTCATCTAGCACAAAGGGAACGGGTTGCAGGAGAAACTTTTACTCTGGTTTCTCAGTCTGTTTCCTAGTGCCGGTTTGCATTTCCTGCAGTTTTCACTGTAAAATCGAGTTGGAGCTCGTACCTCCCCATATATATGTATGGAGTGGAGTTTGCAACTGAAAAGAAATTTTGTGTTCCCAACAAGCTAGGTGAAGGACGGCTTTCACACACACTTACCTCTCAGAAATGAGCATGTGGAGAGACGTCCGTTCATCTAGCACAAGGGAACGGGTTGCAGGCGAAACTTTTACTCTGGTTTCTCAGTCTGTTTCCTAGTGCCGGTTTGAAGTTCCTGCAGTTTTCACTGTAAAACCGAGTTGGAGCTCGTACCTCCCCATATATATGTATGGAGCGGAGTTTGCATCTGAAAAGAAACTTTGTGTTCCCAACAAGCTAGTTGAAGGACGGCTTTCACACAAATTTATCTCTCAGAACTGAGCATGTGGAGAGACGTTTACTCATCTAGCACAATGGGAACGGGTTGCAGGAGAAACTTTTACTCTGGATTCTCTGTCTGTTTCCTAGTGCCGGTTTGAAGTTCCTGCAGTTTTCACTGTAAAACAGATTTGGATCTAGTACCACCCCATATATATGTATGGAATGGAGTTAGCAACTGAAAAGAAACTTTGTGTTCCCAACAAGCTAGATGAAGGACGGCTTTCACACACACTTATCACTCAGAACTGAGCATGTGGAGAGTCGTGCGTTCATCTAGCACAAAGGGAACGGGTTGCAGGAGAAACTTTTACTCTGGTTTCTCAGTCTTTTTCCTAGTGCCGGTTTGAAGTTCCTGCAGTTTTCACTGTAAAACCGAGTTGGAGTTAGTACCTCCCCAAATAAATTTATGGAGTGGAGTTTGCAACTGAAAAGAAACTGTGTGTTCCCAACAAGCAAGGTGATAGACGGCTCTCACACACACTTATCTCTCAGAAGTGAGCATGTGGAGAGACGTTCGTTCATCTAGCACAAAGGGAACGGGTTGCAGGAGAAACTTTTACTCTGGTTTCTCAGTGTGTTTCGTAGTGCCGGTTTGAAGTTCCTGCAGTTTTCACTGTAAAACCGAGTTGGAGCTAGTACCTCCCCATATATATGTATGGAGTGGAGTTTGCAACTGAAAAGAAACTTTGTGTTCCCAACAAGCTAGGTGAAGGACGGCTTTCACACACACTTATCTCTCAGAACTAAGCATGTGGAGAGACGTTCGCTCATCGAGCACAAAGGGAACGGGTTGCAGGAGAATCTTTTACTCTGGTTTCTCAGTCTGTTTCCTAGTGCCGGTTTGAAATTCCTGCAGTTTTCAATGTAAAACCGAGTTGGAGCTAGTACCTCCCCATATATACGTATGGAGTGGAGTTTGCAACTGATAAGAAACTATGTGTTCCCAACAAGCTAGGTGAAGGACTGCTCTCACACACACTTACCTCCCAGAACTGAGCATGTGGAGAGACGTTCGTTCATCTAGCACAAAGGGAACGGGTTGCAGGAGAAACTTTTACTCTGGTTTCTCAGTCTGTTTCCTAGTGCCGTTTTGAAGTTCCTGCAGTTTTCACTGTAAAACCGAGTTGGAGCTAGTACCTCCCCTTATATTAGTATGGAGTGGAGTTTGCTACTGAAATGAAACTTTGTGTTCCCAACAAGCTATGTGAATGACGGCTTTCACACACACTTACCTCTCAGAACTGAGCATGTGGAGAGACGTCCGTTCATCTAGCACAAAGGGAACGGGTTGCAGGAGAAACTTTTACTCTGGTTTCTCAGTCTGTTTCCTAGTGCCGGTTTGAAGTTCCTGCAGTTTTCATTGTAAAACCGAGTTGGAGCTAGTACCTTCCCATATATATGTATGGAGCGGAGTTTGCATCTGAAAAGAAACTTTGTGTTCCCAACAAGCTAGGTGAAGGACGGCTTTCACACACATTTATCTCTCAGAACTGAGCATGGGGAGAGACGTTCGCTCATCTAGCACAAAGGGAACGGGTTGCAGGAGAAACTTTTACTCTGGTTTCTCAGTCTGTTTCCTAGTGCCGGTTTGAAGTTCCTGCAGTTTTCATTGTAAAACCGAGTTGGAGCTGGTACCTTCCCATATATATGTATGGAGCGGAGTTTGCATCTGAAAAGAAACTTTGTGTTCCCAACAAGCTAGGTGAAGGACGGCTTTCACACACATTTATCTCTCAGAACTGAGCATGGGGAGAGACGTTCACTCATCTAGCACAAAGGGAACGGGTTGCAGGAGAAACTTTTACTCTGGTTTCCCAGTCTGTTTCCTAGTGCCGGTTTGAAGTTCCTGCATTTTTCACTGTAAAACCGAGTTGGAGCTAGTACCACCCTATATATATGTATGGAATGGAGTTTGCAACTGAAAAGAAACTTTGTGTTCCCAACAAGCTAGTTGAAGGTTGGATTTCACACACACTTATCTCTCAGAACTGAGCATGTGGAGAGACGTTCGTTCATCTAGCACAAATGGAACGGGTTGCAGGAGAAACATTTACTCTGGTTTCTCAGTCTGTTTCCTAGTGCCGGTTTGCAGTTGATGCAGTTCTCACTGTAAAACCGAGTTGGAGCTAGTACCTCCCGATATATATGTATGGAGTGGAGTTTGCAAGTGAAAAGGAACTTTGTGTTCCCAACAAGCTAGGTGAAGGATGGCTTTCACACACACTTATCTCTCAGAACTGAGCATGTGGAGAGGCGTTCGTTCATCTAGCACAAAGGGAACGGGTTGCAGGGGAAACATTTACTCTGGTTTCTCAGTCTGTTTCCTAGTGCCGGTTGGAAGTTCCTGTATTTTACACTGTAAAACCGAGTTGGAGCTAGTACCTCCCCATATATATGTATGGATTGGAGATTGCAAGTGAAAAGAAACTTTGTGTTACAAAGAAGCTAGATGAAGGACGGCTTTCACAGACACTTATCTCTCAGAACTGAGCATGTGGAGAGACGTTCGTTCATCTAGCACAAAGGGAACGGGTTGCAGGAGAAACTTTTACTCTGGTTTCTCAGTCTGTTTCCTAGTGCCGGTTTGCAGTTCCTGCAGTTTTCACTGTAAAACCGAGTTGGAGCTCGTACCTCCCCATATATATGTATGGAGTGGAGATTGCTACTGAAAAGAAATTTTGTGTTCCCAACAAGCTAGGTGAAGCACATCTTTCACACACACTTATCTCTCAGAACAGAGCATGTGGAGAGACGTTCGCTCATCTAGCACAAAGGGAACGGGTTGCAGGAGAAACTTTTACTCTGGTTTCTCAGTCTGTTTCCTAGTGCCGGTTTGAAGTTCCTGCAGTTTTCACTGTAAAACCGAGGTGGAGCTAGTCCCTCCCCATATATATGTATGGAGTGGAGTTTGCAACTGAAAAGAAACTTTGTGTTCCCAACAAGCAAGGTGAAGGACGGCTCTCACACACACTTATCTCTCAGAACTGAGCATGTCGAGACGTTCGTTCATCTAGCACAAAGGGAACGAGTTGCAGGAGAAACTTTTACTCTAGTTTCTCATTCTGTTTCCTAGTGCCTGTATGAATTTCCTGCAGTTTTCACTGTAAAACCGACTTGGAGCTAGTACCTCCCCATATATATGTATTGAGTGGAGTTTGCAAGTGAAAAGAAACTTTGTGTTTCCAACAAGCTAGGTGAAGGACGGCTTTCACACACACTTATCTCTCAGAACTGAGCATGTGGAGAGACGTTCGTTCATCTAGCACAAAGGGAACGGTTTGCAGGATAAACTTTTACTCTGGTTATTCAGTCTGTTTCCTAGTGCCGGTTTGAAGTTCCTGCAGTTTTCACTGTAAAACCGAGTTGGAGCTCGTACCTCCCCATATATATGTATGGAGTGGAGTTTGCAACTGAAAAGAAATTTTGTGTTCCCAACAAGCTAGGTGAAGGACGGCTTTCACACACACTTATCTCTCAGACCTGAGCATGTGGAGAGACGTTCGTTCATCTAGCACAAAGGGAACGGTTTGCAGGAGAAACTTTTACTCTGGTTTCTCAGTCTGTTTCCTAGTGCCGGTTTGCAGTTTCTGCAGTTTTCACTGTAAAACCGAGTTGGAGCTCGTACCTCCCCATATATATGTATGGAGCGGAGTTTGCATCTGAAAAGAAACTTTGTGTTCCCAACAAGCTAGGTGAAGGACGGCTTTCACACAAATTTATCTCTCAGAACTGAGCATGTGGAGAGACGTTCGCTCATCTAGCACAATGGGAACGGGTTGCAGGAGAAACTTTTACTCTGGTTTCTCAGTCTGTTTCCTAGTGCCGGTTTGAAGTTCCTGCAGTTTTAACTGTAAAACCGAGTTGGAGCTAGTACCACCCCATATATATGTATGGAATGGAGTTTGCAACTGATAAGAAACTATGTGTTCCCAACAAGCAAGGTGATAGACGGCTCTCACACACACTTATCTCTCAGAAGTGAGCATGTGGAGAGACGTTCGTTCATCTAGCACAAAGGGAACGGGTTGCAGGAGAAACTTTTACTCTGGTTTCTCAGTGTGTTTCGTAGTGCCGGTTTGAAGTTCCTGCAGTTTTCACTGTAAAACCGAGTTGGAGCTAGTACCTCCCCATATATATGTATGGAATGGAGTTAGCAACTGAAAAGAAACTTTGTGTTCCCAACAAGCTAGATGAAGGACGGCTTTCACACACACTTATCACTCAGAACTGAGCATGTGGAGAGTCGTGCGTTCATCTAGCACAAAGGGAACGGGTTGCAGGAGAAACTTTTACTCTGGTTTCTCAGTCTTTTTCCTAGTGCCGGTTTGAAGTTCCTGCAGTTTTCACTGTAAAACCGAGTTGGAGTTAGTACCTCCCCAAATAAATTTATGGAGTGGAGTTTGCAACTGAAAAGAAACTGTGTGTTCCCAACAAGCAAGGTGATAGACGGCTCTCACACACACTTATCTCTCAGAAGTGAGCATGTGGAGAGACGTTCGTTCATCTAGCACAAAGGGAACGGGTTG
This sequence comes from Camelus bactrianus, assembly GCF_048773025.1. Lineage (NCBI taxonomy): Eukaryota > Metazoa > Chordata > Mammalia > Artiodactyla > Camelidae > Camelus > Camelus bactrianus. Next base: position 6,382,929 of record NW_027413945.1, read on the forward strand.
CAGGAGAAACTTTTACTCTGGTTTCTCAGTGTGTTTCGTAGTGCCGGTTTGAAGTTCCTGCAGTTTTCACTGTAAAACCGAGTTGGATCTAGTACCTCCCCATATATATGTATGGAGTGGAGTTTGCAACTGAAAAGAAACTTTGTGTTCCCAACAAGCTAGGTGAAGGACGGCTTTCACACACACTTATCTCTCAGAACTAAGCATGTGGAGAGACGTTCGCTCATCGAGCACAAAGGGAACGGGTTGCAGGAGAATCTTTTACTCTGGTTTCTCAGTCTGTTTCCTAGTGCCGGTTTGAAATTCCTGCAGTTTTCAATGTAAAACCGAGTTGGAGCTAGTACCTCCCCATATATACGTATTGAGTGGAGTTTGCAACTGATAAGAAACTATGTGTTCCCAACAAGCTAGGTGAAGGACTGCTCTCACACACACTTACCTCCCAGAACTGAGCATGTGGAGAGACGTTCGTTCATCTAGCACAAAGGGAACGGGTTGCAGGAGAAACTTTTACTCTGGTTTCTCAGTCTGTTTCCTAGTGCCGTTTTGAAGTTCCTGCAGTTTTCACTGTAAAACCGAGTTGGAGCTAGTACCTTCCCTTATATAAGTATGGAGTGGAGTTTGCTACTGAAATGAAACTTTGTGTTCCCAACAAGCTATGTGAATGACGGCTTTCACACACACTTACCTCTCAGAACTGAGCATGTGGAGAGACGTCCGTTCATCTAGCACAAAGGGAACGGGTTGCAGGAGAAACTTTTACTCTGGTTTCTCAGTCTGTTTCCTAGTGCCGGTTTGAAGTTCCTGCAGTTTTCATTGTAAAACCGAGTTGGAGCTAGTACCTTCCCATATATATGTATGGAGCGGAGTTTGCATCTGAAAAGAAACTTTGTGTTCCCAACAAGCTAGGTGAAGGACGGCTTTCACACACATTTATCTCTCAGAACTGAGCATGGGGAGAGACGTTCGCTCATCTAGCACAAAGGGAACGGGTTGCAGGAGAAACTTTTACTCTGGTTTCTCAGTCTGTTTCCTAGTGCCGGTTTGAAGTTCCTGCAGTTTTCATTGTAAAACCGAGTTGGAGCTGGTACCTTCCCATATATATGTATGGAGCGGAGTTTGCATCTGAAAAGAAACTTTGTGTTCCCAACAAGCTAGGTGAAGGACGGCTTTCACACACATTTATCTCTCAGAACTGAGCATGGGGAGAGACGTTCACTCATCTAGCACAAAGGGAACGGGTTGCAGGAGAAACTTTTACTCTGGTTTCTCAGTCTGTTTCCTAGTGCCGGTTTGAAGTTCCTGCAGTTTTCACTGTAAAACCGAGTTGGAGCTAGTACCACCCTATATATATGTATGGAATGGAGTTTGCAACTGAAAAGAAACTTTGTGTTCCCAACAAGCTAGTTGAAGGTTGGATTTCACACACACTTATCTCTCAGAACTGAGCATGTGGAGAGACGTTCGTTCATCTAGCACAAATGGAACGGGTTGCAGGAGAAACATTTACTCTGGTTTCTCAGTCTGTTTCCTAGTGCCGGTTTGCAGTTGATGCAGTTCTCACTGTAAAACCGAGTTGGAGCTAGTACCTCCCGATATATATGTATGGAGTGGAGTTTGCAAGTGAAAAGGAACTTTGTGTTCCCAACAAGCTAGGTGAAGGATGGCTTTCACACACACTTATCTCTCAGAACTGAGCATGTGGAGAGGCGTTCGTTCATCTAGCACAAAGGGAACGGATTGCAGGGGAAACATTTACTCTGGTTTCTCAGTCTGTTTCCTAGTGCCGGTTGGAAGTTCCTGTATTTTACACTGTAAAACCGAGTTGGAGCTAGTACCTCCCCATATATATGTATGGATTGGAGATTGCAAGTGAAAAGAAACTTTGTGTTACAAAGAAGCTAGATGAAGGACGGCTTTCACAGACACTTATCTCTCAGAACTGAGCATGTGGAGAGACGTTCGTTCATCTAGCACAAAGGGAACGGGTTGCAGGAGAAACTTTTACTCTGGTTTCTCAGTCTGTTTCCTAGTGCCGGTTTGCAGTTCCTGCAGTTTTCACTGTAAAACCGAGTTGGAGCTCGTACCTCCCCATATATATGTATGGAGTGGAGATTGCTACTGAAAAGAAATTTTGTGTTCCCAACAAGCTAGGTGAAGCACATCTTTCACACACACTTATCTCTCAGAACAGAGCATGTGGAGAGACGTTCGCTCATCTAGCACAAAGGGAACGGGTTGCAGGAGAAACTTTTACTCTGGTTTCTCAGTCTGTTTCCTAGTGCCGGTTTGAAGTTCCTGCAGTTTTCACTGTAAAACCGAGGTGGAGCTAGTCCCTCCCCATATATATGTATGGAGTGGAGTTTGCAACTGAAAAGAAACTTTGTGTTCCCAACAAGCAAGGTGAAGGACGGCTCTCACACACACTTATCTCTCAGAACTGAGCATGTCGAGACGTTCGTTCATCTAGCACAAAGGGAACGGGTTGCAGGAGAAACTTTTACTCTAGTTTCTCATTCTGTTTCCTAGTGCCTGTATGAATTTCCTGCAGTTTTCACTGTAAAACCGACTTGGAGCTAGTACCTCCCCATATATATGTATTGAGTGGAGTTTGCAAGTGAAAAGAAACTTTGTGTTTCCAACAAGCTAGGTGAAGGACGGCTTTCACACACACTTATCTCTCAGAACTGAGCATGTGGAGAGACGTTCGTTCATCTAGCACAAAGGGAACGGTTTGCAGGATAAACTTTTACTCTGGTTATTCAGTCTGTTTCCTAGTGCCGGTTTGAAGTTCCTGCAGTTTTCACTGTAAAACCGAGTTGGAGCTCGTACCTCCCCATATATATGTATGGAGTGGAGTTTGCAACTGAAAAGAAATTTTGTGTTCCCAACAAGCTAGGTGAAGGACGGCTTTCACACACACTTATCTCTCAGACCTGAGCATGTGGAGAGACGTTCGTTCATCTAGCACAAAGGGAACGGTTTGCAGGAGAAACTTTTACTCTGGTTTCTCAGTCTGTTTCCTAGTGCCGGTTTGCAGTTTCTGCAGTTTTCACTGTAAAACCGAGTTGGAGCTCGTACCTCCCCATATATATGTATGGAGCGGAGTTTGCATCTGAAAAGAAACTTTGTGTTCCCAACAAGCTAGGTGAAGGACGGCTTTCACACAAATTTATCTCTCAGAACTGAGCATGTGGAGAGACGTTCGCTCATCTAGCACAATGGGAACGGGTTGCAGGAGAAACTTTTACTCTGGTTTCTCAGTCTGTTTCCTAGTGCCGGTTTGAAGTTCCTGCAGTTTTCACTGTAAAACCGAGTTGGAGCTAGTACCACCCCATATATATGTATGGAATGGAGTTTGCAACTGACAAGAAACTTTGTTTTCCCAACAAGCTAGGTGAAGGACGGCTTTCACACACACTTATCTCTCAGAACTGAATATGTGGAGAGACGTTCGTTCATCTAACACAAAGGGAACGGGTTGCAGGAGAAACTTTTACTCTGGTTTCTCAGTCTGTTTCCTAGTGCCGGTTTGAAGTTCCTGCAGTTTTCACTGTAAAACCGGGTTGGAGTTAGTACCTCCCCAAATAAATGTATGGAGTGGAGTTTGCAACTGAAAAGAAACTTTGTGTTCCCAACAAGCAAGGTGAAGGACGGCTCTCACACACACTTATCTCTCAGAAGTGAGCATGTGGAGAGACGTTCGTTCATCTAGCACAAAGGGAACGGGTTGCAGGAGAAACTTTTACTCTGGTTTCTCAGTGTGTTTCCTAGTGCCGGTTTGAAGTTCCTGCAGTTTTCACTGTAAAACCGTGTTGGAGCTAGTACCTCCCCATATATATGTATGGAGTGGAGTTTGCAACTGAAAAGAAACTTTGTGTTCCCAACAAGCTAGGTGAAGGACGGCTTTCACACACACTTATCTCTCAGAACTGAGCATGTGGAGAGACGTTCGCTCATCGAGCACAAAGGGAACGGTTTGCAGGAGAATCTTTTACTCTGGTTTCTCAGTCTGTTTCCTAGTGCCGGTTTGAAGTTCCTGCAGTTTTCAATGTAAAACCGAGTTGGAGCTAGTACCTCCGCATATATACGTATAGAGTGGAGTTTGCAACTGAAAAGAAACTTTGTGTTCCCAACAAGCTAGGTGAAAGACGGCTCTCACACAGACTTATCTCTCAGAACTGAGCATGTGGAGAGACGTTCGTTCATCTAGCACAAAGGGAACGGGTTGCAAGAGAAACTTTTACTCTGGTTTCTCAGTTTGTTTCCTAGTGCCGTTTTGAAGTTCCTGCAGTTTTCACTGTAAACACGAGTTGGAGCTAGTACCTCCCCTTATATATGTATGGAGTGGATTTTGCAACTGAAATGAAACTTTGTGTTCCCAACAAGCTAGGTGAAAGACGGCTTTCACACACACTTACCTCTCAGAACTGAGCATGTGGAGAGACGTCCGTTCATCTAGCACAAAGGGAACGGGTTGCAGGAGAAACTTTTACTATGGTTTCTCAGTCTGTTTCCTAGTGCCGGTTTGAAGTTCCTGCAGTTTTCTCTGTAAAACCGAGTTGGAGCTTGTACATTCCCATATATATGTATGGAGCGGAGTTTGCATCTGAAAAGGAACTTTGTGTTCCCAACAAGCTAGGTGAAGGACGGCTTTCAAACACACTTATCTCTCAGAACTGAGCATGTGGAGAGACGTTCGTTCATCTAGGACAAAGGTAACGGGTTGCAGGAGAAACTTTTACTCTGGTTTCTCATTCTGTTTGCTAGTGCCGGTTTGAAGTTCCTGCAGATTTCCCTGTAAAACCGAGTTGGAGCTTGTACCTCCCCATATATATATATGGAGTCGAGTTTGCAAGTGAAAAGAAACTTTGTGTTCCCAACAAGCTAGGTGAAGGACGGCTTTCAAACACACTTATCTCTCAGAACTGAGCATGTGGAGAGGCGTTCGTTCATCTAGCACAAAGGTAAAGGTTTGCAAGAGAAACTTTTACTCTGGTTTCTCAGTCTGTTTCCTAGTGCCGGTTTGCAGTTTCTGCAGTTTTCACTGTAAAAGCGAGTTGGAGCTCGTACCTCCCCATATATATGTATGGAGCGGAGTTTGCATCTGAAAAGAAACTTTGTGTTCCCAACAAGCTAGGTGAAGGAAGGCTTTCACAGAAATTTATCTATCAGAACTGAGCATGTGGAGAGACGTTCGCTCATCTAGCACAATGGGAACGGGTTGCAGGAGTAACTTTTACTCTGGTTTCTCAGTCTGTTTCCTAGTGCCTGTTTGAAGTTCCTGCAGTTTTCACTGTAAAACAGAGTTGGATCTAGTACCACCCCATATAAATGTATGGAGTGGAGTTTGCAACTGAAAAGAAACTTTGTGTTCCCAACAAGCTAGGTGAAGGACGGCTTTCACACACACTTATCTCTCAGAACTGAGCATGTGGAGAGTCGTTCGTTCATCTAGCACAAAGGGAACGGGTTGCAGGAGAAACTTGTACTCTGGTTTCTCAGTCTGTTTCCTAGTGCCGGTTTGAAGTTCCTGCAGTTTTCACTGTAAAACCGAGTTGGAGCTAGTACCTCCCCATATATATGTATGGAGATGAATTTGCAACTGAAAAGAACTTTGTGTTCCCAACAAGCTATGTGAAGGACTGCTCCACACACACTTATCTCTCAGAACTGAGCATGTGGAGAGACGTTCGTTCATCTAGGACAAAGGTAACGGGTTGCAGGAGAAACTTTTACTCTGGTTTCTCAGTCTGTTTGCTAGTGCCGGTTTCAAGTTCCTGCAGATTTCCCTGTAAAACCGAGTTGGAGCTTGTACCTCCCCATATATATATATGGAGTCGAGTTTGCAAGTGAAAAGAAACTTTGTGTTCCCAACAAGCTAGGTGAAGGACGGCTTTCAAACACACTTATCTCTCAGAACTGAGCATGTGGAGAGGCGTTCGTTCATCTAGCACAAAGGAACGGGTTGTAGGAGGCACTTTTACTCTGGTTTCTCAGCCTGTTTCTTAGTGCCGGTTTGAAGTTCCTGCAGTTTTCACTGTAAAACCGAGTTGGAGCTCGTACCTCCCCATATATATGTATGGAGTGGAGTTTGCAACTGAAAAGAAACTTTGTGTTCCCAACAAGCAAGTTGAAGGACGGCTCTCACACACACTTATGTCTCAGAATTGAGAATGTGGATGGACGTTCGTTCATCTAGCACAAAGGGAACGGGTTGCAGGAGAAAATTTTACTCTGGTTTCTCAGTGTGTTTCCTAGTGCCGGGTTGAAGTTCCTGCAGTTTTCACTGTAAAACCGGGTTGGAGTTAGTACCTCCCCAAATAAATGTATGGAGTGGAGTTTGCAACTGAAAAGAAACTTTGTGTTCCCAACAAGCAAGGTGAAGGACGGCTCTCACACACACTTATCTCTCAGAAGTGAGCATGTGGAGAGACGTTCGTTCATCTAGCACAAAGGGAACGGGTTGCAGGAGAAACTTTTACTCTGGTTTCTCAGTGTGTTTCCTAGTGCCGGTTTGAAGTTCCTGCAGTTTTCACTGTAAAACCGTGTTGGAGCTAGTACCTCCCCATATATATGTATGGAGTGGAGTTTGCAACTGAAAAGAAACTTTGTGTTCCCAACAAGCTAGGTGAAGGACGGCTTTCACACACACTTATCTCTCAGAACTGAGCATGTGGAGAGACGTTCGCTCATCGAGCACAAAGGGAACGGTTTGCAGGAGAATCTTTTACTCTGGTTTCTCAGTCTGTTTCCTAGTGCCGGTTTGAAGTTCCTGCAGTTTTCAATGTAAAACCGAGTTGGAGCTAGTACCTCCGCATATAAACGTATAGAGTGGAGTTTGCAACTGAAAAGAAACTTTGTGTTCCCAACAAGCTAGGTGAAAGACGGCTCTCACACAGACTTATCTCTCAGAACTGAGCATGTGGAGAGACGTTCGTTCATCTAGCACAAAGGGAACGGGTTGCAAGAGAAACTTTTACTCTGGTTTCTCAGTTTGTTTCCTAGTGCCGTTTTGATGTTCCTGCAGTTTTCACTGTAAACCCGAGTTGGAGCTAGTACCTCCCCTTATATATGTATGGAGTGGATTTTGCAACTGAAATGAAACTTTGTGTTCCCAACAAGCTAGGTGAAAGACGGCTTTCACACACACTTACCTCTCAGAACTGAGCATGTGGAGAGACGTCCGTTCATCTAGCACAAAGGGAACGGGTTGCAGGAGAAACTTTTACTATGGTTTCTCAGTCTGTTTCCTAGTGCCGGTTTGAAGTTCCTGCAGTTTTCTCTGTAAAACCGAGTTGGAGCTTGTACATTCCCATATATATGTATGGAGCGGAGTTTGCATCTGAAAAGGAACTTTGTGTTCCCAACAAGCTAGGTGAAGGACGGCTTTCAAACACACTTATCTCTCAGAACTGAGCATGTGGAGAGACGTTCGTTCATCTAGGACAAAGGTAACGGGTTGCAGGAGAAACTTTTACTCTGGTTTCTCATTCTGTTTGCTAGTGCCGGTTTGAAGTTCCTGCAGATTTCCCTGTAAAACCGAGTTGGAGCTTGTACCTCCCCATATATATATATGGAGTCGAGTTTGCAAGTGAAAAGAAACTTTGTGTTCCCAACAAGCTAGGTGAAGGACGGCTTTCAAACACACTTATCTCTCAGAACTGAGCATGTGGAGAGGCGTTCGTTCATCTAGCACAAAGGTAAAGGTTTGCAAGAGAAACTTTTACTCTGGTTTCTCAGTCTGTTTCCTAGTGCCGGTTTGCAGTTTCTGCAGTTTTCACTGTAAAAGCGAGTTGGAGCTCGTACCTCCCCATATATATGTATGGAGCGGAGTTTGCATCTGAAAAGAAACTTTGTGTTCCCAACAAGCTAGGTGAAGGACGGCTTTCACAGAAATTTATCTATCAGAACTGAGCATGTGGAGAGACGTTCGCTCATCTAGCACAATGGGAACGGGTTGCAGGAGTAACTTTTACTCTGGTTTCTCAGTCTGTTTCCTAGTGCCTGTTTGAAGTTCCTGCAGTTTTCACTGTAAAACAGAGTTGGATCTAGTACCACCCCATATAAATGTATGGAGTGGAGTTTGCAACTGAAAAGAAACTTTGTGTTCCCAACAAGCTAGGTGAAGGACGGCTTTCACACACACTTATCTCTCAGAACTGAGCATGTGGAGAGTCGTTCGTTCATCTAGCACAAAGGGAACGGGTTGCAGGAGAAACTTGTACTCTGGTTTCTCAGTCTGTTTCCTAGTGCCGGTTTGAAGTTCCTGCAGGTTTCACTGTAAAACCGAGTTGGAGCTAGTACCTCCCCATATATATGTATGGAGATGAATTTGCAACTGAAAAGAACTTTGTGTTCCCAACAAGCTATGTGAAGGACTGCTCCACACACACTTATCTCTCAGAACTGAGCATGTGGAGAGACGTTCGTTCATCTAGGACAAAGGTAACGGGTTGCAGGAGAAACTTTTACTCTGGTTTCTCAGTCTGTTTGCTAGTGCCGGTTTCAAGTTCCTGCAGATTTCCCTGTAAAACCGAGTTGGAGATTGTACCTCCCCATATATATATATGGAGTCGAGTTTGCAAGTGAAAAGAAACTTTGTGTTCCCAACAAGCTAGGTGAAGGACGGCTTTCAAACACACTTATCTCTCAGAACTGAGCATGTGGAGAGGCGTTCGTTCATCTAGCACAAAGGAACGGGTTGTAGGAGGCACTTTTACTCTGGTTTCTCAGCCTGTTTCTTAGTGCCGGTTTGAAGTTCCTGCAGTTTTCACTGTAAAACCGAGTTGGAGCTCGTACCTCCCCATATATATGTATGGAGTGGAGTTTGCAACTGAAAAGAAACTTTGTGTTCCCAACAAGCAAGTTGAAGGACGGCTCTCACACACACTTATGTCTCAGAAGTGAGAATGTGGATAGACGTTCGTTCATCTAGCACAAAGGGAACGGGTTGCAGGAGAAAATTTTACTCTGGTTTCTCAGTGTGTTTCCTAGTGCCGGGTTGAAGTTCCTGCAGTTTTCACTGTAAAACCGAGTTGGAGCTAGTACCTCCCCATATATATGTATGGATTGGTGTTTGCAACTGAAAAGAAACTTTGTGTTCCCAACAAGCTAGGTGAAGGACGGCTTTCACACACACTTATCTCTCAGAACTGAGCATGTGGAGGGACGTTCGCTCATCTAGCACAAAGGGAACGGGTTGCAGGAGAAACTTTTACTCTGGTTTCTCAGTCTGTTTCCTAGTGCCGGTTTGAAGTTCCTGCAGTTTTCAATTTAAAAGCGAGTTGGATCTAGTACCTCCCCATATATACGTAAGGATTGGAGTTTGCAACTGATAAGAAACTTTGTGTTCCCAACAAGCTAGTTGAAGGACGGCTCTCACACACACTTATCTCTCAGAACTGAGCATGTGGAGAGACGATCGTTCATCTAGCACAAAGGGAACGGGTTGCAGGAGAAACTTTTACTCTGGTTTCTCAGTCTGTTTCCTAGTGCCGTTTTGAAGTTCCTGCAGTTTTCACTGTAAAACCGAGTTGGAGCTAGTACCTCCTCTTATATATGTATGGAGTGGAGTTTGCAAGTGAAAAGAAACTTTGTGTTCCCAACAAGCTAGGTGAAGGACGGCTTTCACACACACTTATCTCTCAGAACTGAGCATGTGGAGAGACGTTCGTTCATCTAGCACAAAGGGAACGGGTTGCAGGAGAAACTTTTACTCTGGTTACTCAGTCTGTTTCCTAGTGCCAGTGTGAAGTTCCTGCAGTTTTCACTGTAAAGCCGAGTTGGAGCTCGTATCTCCCCATATATATGTATGGAGTGGAGTTTGCAACTGAAAAGAAATTTTGTGTTCCCAACAAGCTAGGTGAAGGACGGCTTTCACACACACTTACTCTCAGAACTGAGCATGTGGAGAGACGTTCGTTCATCTAACACAAAGGGAACGGTTTGCAGGAGAAATTTTATTCTGGATTCTCAGTGTGTTTCCTAGTGCCGGTTTGAAGTTCCTGCAGTTTTCACTGTAAAACCGAGTTGGAGCTCGTACCTCCCCATATATATGTATGGAGCGGAGTTTGCATCTGAAAAGAAACTTTGTGTTCCGAACAAGCTAGGTGAAGGACGGCTTTCAAACAAATTTATCTCTCAGATCTGAGCACGTGGAGAGACGTTCGCTCATCTAGCACAATGGGTACGGGTTGCAGGAGAAACTTTTACTCTGGTTTCTCAGTCTGTTTCCTAGTGCCGGTTTGAAGTTCCTGCAGTTTTCACTGTAAAACAGAGTTGGATCTAGTACCACCCCATATATATGTATGGAATGGAGTTTGCAACTGAAAAGAAACTTTGTTTTCCCAACAAGCAAGGTGAAGGACGGCTTTCACACACAATTATCTCTCAGAACTGAGCATGTGGAGAGACGTTCGTTCATCTAACACAAAGGGAACGGGTTGCAGGGAAACTTTTACTCTGGTTTCTCAGTCTGTTTCCTAGTGCCGGTTTGAAGTTCCTGCAGTTTTCACTGTAAAACCGAGTTGGAGTTAGTACCTCCCCAATAAATGTATGGAGTGGAGTTTGCAACTGAAAAGAAACTTTGTGTTCCCAACAAGCAAGGTGAAGGACGGCTCTCACACACACTTATCTCTCAGAAGTGAGCATGTGGAGAGACGTTCGTTCATCTAGCACAAAGGGAACAGGTTGCAGGAGAAACTTTTACTCTGGTTTCTCAGTGTGTTTCCTAGTGCCGGTTTGAAGTTCCTGTAGTTTTCACTGTAAAACCGAGTTGGAGCTAGTACCTCCCCATATATATGTATGGAGTGGACTTTGCAACTGAAAAGAAACTTTGTGTTCCCAACAAGCTAGGTGAAGGACGGCTTTCACACACACTTATCTCTCAGAACTGAGCATGTGGAGAGACGTTCGCTCATCGAGCACAAAGGGAACGGGTTGCAGGAGAATGTTTAACTCTGGTTTCTCAGTCTGTTTCCTAGTGCCGGTTTGAAGTTCCTGCAGTTTTCAAAGTAAAACCGAGTTGGAGCTAGTACCTCCCCATATATACGTATGGAGTGGAGTTTGCAACTGAAAAGAAACTTTGTGTTCCCAACAAGCTAGGTGAAGGACGGCTCTCACACACACTTATCTCTCAGAACTGAGCATGTGGAGAGACGTTCGTTCATCTAGCACAAAGGGAACGGGTTGCAGGAGAAACTTTTACTCTGGTTTCTCAGTCTGTTTCCTAGTGCCGTTTTGAAGTTCCTGCAGTTTTCACTGTAAAACCGAGTTGGAGCTTGTACCTCCCCTTATATATGTATGGAGTGGAGTTTGCAACTGAAATGAAACTTTGTGTTCCCAACAAGCTAGGTGAAAGACGGCTTTCACACACACTTACCTCTCAGAACTGAGCATGTGGAGAGACGTCCGTTCATCTAGCACAAAGGGAACGGGTTGCAGGAGAAACTTTTACTCTGGTTTCTCAGTCTGTTTCCTAGTGCCGGTTTGATGTTCCTGCAGTTTTCACTGTAAAACCGAGTTGGAGCTAGTACTTTCCCATATATATATATGGAGCGGAGTTTGCATCTGAAAAGAAACTTTGTGTTCCCATCAAGCTAGGTGAAGGACGGCTTTCACACACATTTATCTCTCAGAACTGAGCATGTGGAGAGACGTTCGCTCATCTAGCACAAAGGGAACGGGTTGCAGGAGAATCTTTTACTCTGGTTTCTCAGTCTGTTTCCTAGTGCCGGTTTGAAGTTCCTGCAGTTTTCACTGTAAAACAGAGTTGGAGCTAGTACCACCCCATATATATGTATGGAATGGAGTTTGCATCTGAAAAGAAACTTTGTGTTCCCAACAAGCAAGTTGAAGGACGGATTTCACAAACACTTATCTCTCAGAACAGAGCATGTGGAGAGACGTTCGTTCATCTAGCACAAAGGGAACGGGTTGCAGGAGAAACTTTTACTCTGGTTTCTCAGTCTGTTTCCTAGTGCCGGTTTGAAGTTCCTGCAGTTTTCACTGTAAAACCGAGTTTGAGCTCGTACCTCCCCATATATATGTATGGAGCGGAGTTTGCAACTGAAAAGAAACTTTGTGTTCCCAACAAGCTAGGTGAAGGACGGTTTCACACAAATTTATCTCTCAGAACTGAGCATGTGGAGATACGTTTGCTCATCTAGCACAATGGGAACGGGTTGCAGGAGAAACTTTTACTCTGGTTTCTCAGTCTGTTTCCTAGTGCCGGTTTGAAGTTCCTGCAGTTTTCACTGTAAAACAGAGTTGGATCTAGTACCACCCCATATATATGTATGGAATGGAATTTGCAACTGAAAAGAAACTTTGTGTTCCCAACAAGCTAGGTGAAGGACGGCTTTCACACACACTTATCTCTCAGAACTGAGCATGTGGAGGGACGTTCGTTCATCTAGCGCAAGGGGAACGGGTTGCAGGAGAAACTTTTACTCTGGTTTCTCAGTCTGTTTCCTAGTGCCAGTTTGAAGTTCCTGCAGTTTTCACTGTAAAACCGAGTTGGAGTTAGTACCTCCCCAAATAAATGTATGGAGTGGAGTTTGCAACTGAAAAGAAACTTTGTGTTCCCAACAAGCAAGGTGAAGGACGGCTCTCACACACAATTATCTCTCCGAAGTGAGCATGTGGAGAGACGTTCGTTCATCTAGCACAAAGGGAACGGGTTGCAGGAGAAACTTTTACTCTGGATTCTCAGTCTGTTTCCTAGTGCCGGTTTGCAGTTACTGGAGTTTTCACTGTAAAACCGAGTTGGAGCTCGTACCTCCCCATATATATGTATGGAGCGGAGTTTGCATCTGAAAAGAAACTTTGTGTTCCCAACAAGCTAGGTGAAGGACGGCTTTCACACAAATTTATCTCTCAGAACTGAGCATGTGGAGAGACGTTCGCTCATCTACCACAATGGGAACGGGTTGCAGGAGAAACTTTTACTCTGGTTTCTCAGTCTGTTTCCTAGTGCCGGTTTGAATTTCCTGCAGTTTTCACTGTAAAACAGAGTTTGATCTAGTACCACTCCATATATATGTATGGAATGGAGTTTGCAACTGAAAAGAAACTTTGTTTTCCCAACAAGCCAGGTGAAGGACGGCTTTCACACACACTTATCTCTCAGAACTGAGCATGTGGAGAGACGTTCGTTCATCTAACACAAAGGGAACGCGTTGTAGGAGAAACTTTTACTCTGGATTCTCAGTCTGTTTCATAGAGCCGTTTTGAAGTTCCTGCAGTTTTCACTGTAAAACCGGGTTGGAGTTAGTACCTCCCCAATAAATGTATGGAGTGGAGTTTGCAACTGAAAAGAAACTTTGTGTTCCCAACAAGCAAGGTGAAGGACGGCTCTCACACACACTTATGTCTCAGAAGTGAGCATGTGGAGAGACGTTCGTTCATCTAGCACAAAGGGAACGGGTTGCAGGAGAAACTTTTACTCTGGTTTCTCAGTGTGTTTCCTAGTGCCGGTTCGAAGTTCCTGCAGTTTTCACTGTAAAACCGAGTTGGAGCTAGTACCTCCCCATATATATGTATGGAGAGGACTTTGTAACTGAAAAGAAACTTTGTGTTCCCAACAAGCTAGGTGAAGGACGGCTTTCACACACACTTATCTCTCAGAACTGAGCATGTGGAGAGACGTTCGCTCATCGAGCACAAATTGAACGGGTTGCAGGAGAATGTTTTACTCTGGTATCTCAGTCTGTTTCCTAGTGCCGGTTTGAAGTTCCTGCAGTTTTCAATGTAAAACCGAGTTGGAGCTCGTACCTCGCCATATATACGTATGGAGTGGAGTTTTCAACTGAAAAGAAACTTTGTGTTCCCAACAAGCTAGGTGAAGGACGGCTCTCACACACACTTATCTCTCAGAACTGAGCATGTGGAGAGACGTTCGTTCATCTAGCACAAAGGGAACGGGTTGCAGGAGAAACTTTTACTATGGTTTCTCAGTCTGTTTCCTAGTGCCGTTTTGAAGTTCCTGCAGTTTTCACTGTAAAACCGAGTTGGAGCTAGTACCTCCCCTTATATATGTATGGAGTGGAGTTTGCAACTGAAATGAAACTTTGTGTTCCCAACAAGCTAGGTGAAAGACGGCTTTCACACACACTTACCTCTCAGAACTGAGCATGTGGAGAGACGTCCGTTCATCTAGCACAAAGGGAACGGGTTGCAGGAGAAACTTTTACTCTGGTTTCTCAGTCTGTTTCCTAGTGCCGGTTTGAAGTTCCTGCAGTTTTCACTGTTAAACCGAGTTGGAGCTAGTACCTTCCCATATATATGTATGGAGCGGAGTTTGCATCTGAAAAGAAACTTTGTGTTCCCAACAAGCTAGGTGAAAGACGGCTTTCACACACATTTATCTCTCAGAACTGAGCATGTGGAGAGACGTTCGCTCATCTAGCACAAAGGGAACGGGTTGCAGGAGAATCTTTACTCTGGTTTCTCAGTCTGTTTCCTAGTGCCGGTTTGAAGTTCCTGCAGTTTTCACTGTAAAACAGAGTTGGAGCTAGTACCACCCCATATATATGTATGGAATGGAGTTTGCAACTGAAAAGAAACTTTGTGTTCCCAACAAGCTAGTTGAAGGACGGATTTCACACACACTTATCTCTCAGAACTGAGCATGTGGAGAGACGTTCGTTCATCTAGCACAAAGGGAACGGGTTGCAGGAGAATCTTTTACTCTGGTTTCTCAGTCTGTTTCCTAGTGCCGGTTTGAAATTCCTGCAGTTTTCACTGTAAAACCGAGTTGGAGCTCGTACCTCCCCGTATATATGTATGGAGTGGAGTTTGAAACTGAAAAGAAATTTTGTGTTCCGCACAAGCTAGGTGAAGGACGGCTTTCACACACACTTACCTCTCAGAACTGAGCATGTGGATAGACGTCCGTTCATCTAGCAAAAAGGGAACGGGTTGCAGGAGAAACTTTTACTCTGGATTCTCAGTCTGTTTCCTAGTGCCGGTTTGAAGTTCCTGCAGTTTTCACTGTAAATCCGAGTTGAAGCTCGTACCTCCCCATATATATGTATGGAGCGGAGTTTGCATCTGAAAAGAAACTTTGTGTTCCCAACAAGCTAGGTGAAGGACGGCTTTCACACAAATTTATCTCTCAGAACTGAGCATGTGGAGATACGTTTGCTCATCTAGCACAATGGGAACGGGTTGCAGGAGAAACTTTTACTCTGGTTTCTCAGTCTGTTTCCTAGTGCCGGTTTGAAGTTCCTGCAGTTTTCACTGTAAATACGAGTTGGAGTTAGTACCTCCCCAAATAAATGTATGGAGTTGAGTTTGCAACTGAAAAGAAACTTTGTGATCCCAACAAGCAAGGTGAACGACGGCTCTCACACACAATTATCTCTCCGAAGTGAGCATGTGGAGAGACGTTCGTTCATCTAGCACAAAGGGAACGGGTTGCAGGAGAAACTTTTACTCTGGTTTCTCAGTGTGTTTCCTAGTGCCGGTTTGAAGTTCCTGCAGTTTTCACTGTAAAACCGAGTTGGAGCTTGTACCTCCCCATATATATGTATGGATTGGAGTTTGCAACTGAAAAGAAACTTTGTGTTCCCAACAAGCTAGGTGAAGGACGGCTTTCACACACACTTATCTCTCAGAACTGAGCATTTGGAGAGACGTTCGCTCATCTAGCACAAAGGGAACGGGTTGCAGGAGAAACTTTTACTCTGGATTCTCAGTCTGTTTCCTAGTGTCGGTTTGAAGTTCCTGCAGTTTTCACTGTAAAACAGAGTTGTATCTAGCACCACCCCATATATATGTATGGAATGGAATTTGCAACTGAAAAGAAACTTTGTGTTCCCAACAAGCTAGGTGAAGGACGGCATTCACACACACTTATCTCTCAGAACTGAGCATGTGGAGAGACGTTCGTTCATCTAGCACAAAGGGAACGGGTTGCAGGAGAAAATTTTACTCTGGTTTCTCAGTCTGTTTCCTAGTGCCGGATTGAACTTCCTGCAGTTTTCACTGTAAAACAGATTTGGAGTTAGTACCTCCCCAAATAAATGTATGGAGTGGAGTTTGCAACTGAAAAGAAACTTTGTGTTCCCAACAAGCTAGGTGAAGGACGGCTCTCACACACACTTATCTCTCAGAAGTGAGCATGTGGAGAGACGTTCGTTCATCTAGCACAAAGGGAACGGGTTGCAGGAGAAACTTTTACTCTGGTTTCTCAGTGTGTTTCCTAGTGCCGGTTTGAAGTTCCTGCAGTTTTCACTGTAAAACCGAGTTGGAGGTAGTACCTCCCCATATATATGTATGGATTGGAGTTTGCAACTGAAAAGAAACTTTGTGTTCCCAACAAGCTAGGTGAAGGACGGCTTTCACACACACTTATCTCTCAGAACTGAGCATGTGGAGAGACGTTCGCTCATCTAGCACAAAGGGAACGGGTTGCAGGAGAATCTTTTACTCTGGTTTCTCAGTCTGTTTCCTAGTGCCGATTTGAAGTTCCTGCAGTATTCACTGTAAAACCGAGTTGGAGCTCGTACCTCCCCATATTTATGTATGGAGTGGAGTTTGCAACTGAAAAGAAATTTTGTGTTCCCAACAAGCTAGGTGAAGGACGGCTTTCACACACAATTATCTCTCAGAACTGAGCATGTGGAGAGACGTTCGTTCATCAAGCTAAAAGGTAAAGGGTTGCAGGAGAAACTTTTACTCTGGTTTCTCAGTCTGTTTCCTAGTGCCAGTTTGCAGTTCCTGCAGTTTTCACTGTAAAACCGAGTTGGAGCTCGTACCTACCCATATATATGTATGGAGTGGAGTTTGCAACTGAAAAGAAATTTTGTGTTCCCAACAAGCTAGGTGAAGGACGGCTTTCACACACACTACTTCTCAGAACTGAGCATGTGGAGAGACGTCCGTTCATCTAGCACAAAGGGAACGGGTTGCAGGAGAAACTTTTACTCTGGATTCTCAGACTGTTTCCTAGTGCCGGTTTGAAGTTCCTGCAGTTTTCACTGTAAAACCGAGTTGGAGCTCGTACCTCCCCATATATATGTATGGAGCGGAGTTTGCATCTGAAAAGAAACTTTGTGTTCCCAACAAGCTAGGTGAAGGACGGCTTTCACACAAATTTATCTCTCAGAACTGAGCATGTGGAGAGACGTTCGCTCATCTAGCACAATGGGAACGGGTTGCAGGAGAAACTGTTACTCTGATTTCTCAGTCTGTTTCCTAGTGCCGGTTTGAAGTTCCTGCAGTTTTCACTGTAAAACAGAGTTGGATCTAGTACCACCCCATATATATGTATGGAATGGAGTTTGCAACTGAAAAGAAACTTTGTGTTCCCAACAAGCTAGGTGAAGGACGGCTTTCACACACACTTATCACTCAGAACTGAGCATGTGGAGAGGCGTTCGTTCATCTAGCACAATGGGAACGGGTTGCAAGAGAAACTTTTACTCTAGTTTCTCAGTCTGTTTCCTAGTGCCGGTTTGAAGTTCCTGCAATTTTCACTGTAAACCCGAGTTGGATCTAGTACCACTCCATATATATGTATGGAATGGAGTTTGCAACTGAAAAGAAACTTTGTGTTCCCAACAAGCTAGGTGAAGGACGGCTTTCACACACACTTATCTCTCAGAACTGAGCATGTGGAGAGGCGTTCGTTCATCTAGCACAAAGGGAACGGGTTGCAGGAGAATCTTTTACTCTGGTTTCTCAGTCTGTTTCCTAGTGCCGATTTGAAGTTCCTGCAGTATTCACTGTAAAACCGAGTTGGAGCTCGTACCTCCCCATATTTATGTATGGAGTGGAGTTTGCAACTGAAAAGAAATTTTGTGTTCCCAACAAGCTAGGTGAAGGACGGCTTTCACACACACTTATCTCTCAGAACTGAGCATGTGGAGAGACGTTCGTTCATCAAGCAAAAAGGTAAAGGGTTGCAGGAGAAACTTTTACTCTGGTTTCTCAGTCTGTTTCCTAGTGCCAGTTTGCAGTTCCTGCAGTTTTCACTGTAAAACCGAGTTGGAGCTCGTACCTACCCATATATATGTATGGAGTGGAGTTTGCAACTGAAAAGAAATTTTGTGTTCCCAACAAGCTAGGTGAAGGACGGCTTTCACACACACTACCTCTCAGAACTGAGCATGTGGAGAGACGTCCGTTCATCTAGCACAAAGGGAACGGGTTGCAGGAGAAACTTTTACTCTGGATTCTCAGACTGTTTCCTAGTACCGGTTTGAAGTTCCTGCAGTTTTCACTGTAAAACCGAGTTGGAGCTCGTACCTCCCCATATATATGTATGGAGCGGAGTTTGCATCTGAAAAGAAACTTTGTGTTCCCAACAAGCTAGGTGAAGGACGGCTTTCACACAAATTTATCTCTCAGAACTGAGCATGTGGAGAGACGTTCGCTCATCTAGCACAATGGGAACGGGTTGCAGGAGAAACTGTTACTCTGATTTCTCAGTCTGTTTCCTAGTGCCGGTTTGAAGTTCCTGCAGTTTTCACTGTAAAACAGAGTTGGATCTAGTACCACCCCATATATATGTATGGAATGGAGTTTGCAAATGAAAAGAAACTTTGTATTCCCAACAAGCTAGGTGAAGGACGGCTTTCAAACACACTTATCTCTCAGAACTGAGCATGTGGAGAGGCGTTCGTTCATCTAGCACAATGGGAACGGGTTGCAGGAGAAACTTTTACTCTAGTTTCTCAGTCTGTTTCCTAGTGCCGGTTTGAAGTTCCTGCAATTTTCACTGTAAAACCGAGTTGGATCTAGTACCACTCCATATATATGTATGGAATGGAGTTTGCAACTGAAAAGAAACTTTGTGTTCCCAACAAGCTAGGTGAAGGACGGCTTTCACACACACTTATCTCTCAGAACTGAGCATGTGGAGAGGCGTTCGTTCATCTAGCACAAAGGGAACGGGTTGCAGGAGAATCTTTTACTCTGGTTTCTCAGTCTGTTTCCTAGTGCCGGTTTGAAGTTCCTGCAGTTTTCAATGTAAAACCGAGTTGGAGCTAGTACCTCCCCATATATACGTATGGAGTGGAGTTTGCAACTGAAAAGAAACTTTGTGTTCCCAACAAGCTAGGTGAAGGACGGCTCTCACACACACTTATCTCTCAGAACTGAGCATGTGGAGAGACGTTCGTTCATCTAGCACAAAGGGAACGGGTTGCAGGGGAAACCTTTACTCTGGTTTCTCAGTCTGTTTCCTAGTGCCGTTTTGCAGTTACTGCAGTTTTCACTGTAAAATCGAGTTGGAGCTAGTACCTCCCCTTATATATGTATGGAGTGGAGTTTGCAACTGAAATGAAACTTTGTGTTCCCAACAAGCTAGTTGAATGAAGGCTTTCACACACACTTACCTCTCAGAATTGAGCATGTGGAGAGACGTCCGTTCATTTAGCACAAAGGGAACGGGTTGCAGGAGAAACTTTTACTCTGGTTTCTCAGTCTGTTTCCTAGTGCCGGTTTGAAGTTCCTGCGGTTTTCACTGTAAAACCGAGTTGGAGCTAGTACCTTCCCATATATATGTATGGAGCGGAGTTTGCATCTGAAAAGAAACTTTGTGTTCCCAACAAGCTAGGTGCAGGACGGCTTTCACACACATTTATCTCTCAGAACTGAGCATGTGGAGAGACGTTCGCTCATCTAGCACAAAGGGAACGGGTTGCAGGAGAAACTTTTACTCTGGTTTCTCAGTCTGTTTCCTAGTGCCGGTTTGAAGTTCCTGCAGTTTTCACTGTAAAACCGAGTTGGAGCTAGTACCACCCTATATATATGTATGGAATGGAGTTTGAAACTGAAAAGAAACTTTGTGTTCCCAACAAGCTAGTTGAAGGACGGATTTCACACACACTTATCTCTCAGAACTGAGCATGTGGAGAGACGTTCGTTCATCTAGCAAAAAGGGAACGGGTTGCAGGAGAAACATTTACTCTGGTTTCTCAGTCTCTTTCCTAGTGCCGGGTTGAAGTTCCTGCAGTTTTCACTGTAAAACCGAGTTGGAGCTAGTACCTCCCCATATATATGTATGGAGTGGAGTTTGCAAGTGAAAAGAAACTTTGTGTTCCCAACAAGCTAGTTGAAGGACGGCTTTCACACACACTTATCTCTCAGAACTCAGCATGTGGAGAGGCGTTCGTTCATCTAGCACAAAAGGAACGGGTTGCAGGAGAAACATTTACTCTGGTTTCTCAGTCTGTTTCCTAGTGCCGGTTTGCAGTTACTGCAGTTTTCACTGTAAAACCGAGTTGGAGCTCGTTCCTCCCCATATATATGTATGGAGTGGAGTTTGCAACTGAAAAGAAATTTTGTGTTCCCAACAAGCTAGGTGAAGCACCTCTTTCACACACACTTATCTCTCAGAACTGAGCATGTGGAGAGACGTTCGCTCATCTAGCACAAAGGGAACGGGATGCAGGAGAATTTTTGCTCTGGATTCTCAGTCTGTTTCCTAGTGCCAGTTTGAAGTTCCTGCAGTTTTCACTGTAAAACCGAGTTGGAGCTAGTACCTCCCCATATATATGTATGGAGTGGAGTTTGCAACTGAAAAGAAACTTTGTGTTCCCAACAAGCTAGGTGAAGGACGGCTTTCACACACACTTATCTCTCAGAACTGAGCATGTGGAGAGACGTTCGTTCATCTAGCACAAAGGAAACGGGTTGCAGGAGAAACTTTTACTCTGGTTTCTCAGTCTGTTTCCTAGTGCCGGTTTGCAGTTCCTGCAGTTTTCACTATAAAACCGAGTTGGAGCTCGTATCTCCCCATATATATGTATGGAGTGGAGTTTGCAACTGAAAAGAAACTTTGTGTTCCCAACAAGCTAGGTGAAGGACGGCTTTCACACACACTTATCTCTCAGAACTGAGCATGTGGAGAGACGTTCGCTCATCTAGCACAAAGGGAACGGGTTGCAGGAGAAACTTTTACTCTGGATTCTCAGTCTGTTTCCTAGTGCCGGTTTGAAGTTGCTGCAGTTTTCACTGTAAAACAGATTTGGATCTAATACCACCCCATATATATGTATGGAATGGAATTAGCAACTGAAAAGAAACTTTGTGTTCCCAACAAGCTAGGTGAAGGACGGCATTCACACACACTTATCTCTCAGAACTGAGCATGTGGAGAGACGTTCGTTCATCTAGCACAAAGGGAACGGGTTGCAGGAGAAACTTTTACTCTGGTTTCTCAGTCTGTTTCTTAGTGCCGGTTTGAAGATCCTGCAGTTTTCACTGTAAAACAGATTTGGAGTTAGTACCTCCCCAAATAAATGTATGGAGTGGAGTTTGCAACTGAAAAGAAACTTTGTGTTCCCAACAAGCAAGGTGAAGGACGGCTCTCACACACACTTATCTCTCAGAACTGAGCATGTGGAGAGACGTTCGTTCATCTAGCACAAAGGGAACGTGTTGCAGGAGAAACTTTTACTCTGGTTTCTCAGTCTGTTTCCTAGTGCCGTTTTGAAGTTCCTGCAGTTTTCACTGTAAAACCGAGTTGGAGCTAGTACCTCCCCATATATATGTATGGAGTGGACTTTGCAACTGAAAAGAAACTTTGTGTTCCCAACAAGCTAGGTGAAGGACGGCTTTCACACACACTTATCTCTCAGAACTGAGCATATGGAGAGACGTTCGTTCATCAAGCAAAAAGGTAAAGGGTTGCAGGAGAAACTTTTACTCTGGTTTCTCAGTCTGTTTCCTAGTGCCAGTTTGCAGTTCCTGCAGTTTTCACTGTAAAACCGATTTGGAGCTCGTACCTACCCATATATATGTATGGAGTGGAGATTGCAACTGAAAAGAAATTTTGTGTTCCCAACAAGCTAGGTGAAGGACGGCTTTCACAAACACTTACCTCTCAGAACTGAGCATGTGGAGAGACGTCCGTTCATCTAGCACAAAGGGAACGGGTTGCAGGAGAAACTTTTACTCTGGTTTCTCAGTCTGTTTCCTAGTGCCAGTTTGCAGTTCCTGCAGTTTTCACTGTAAAACCGATTTGGAGCTCGTACTTTCCCATATATATGTATGGAGCGGAGTTTGCATCTGAAAAGAAACTTTGTGTTCCCAACAAGCTAGGTGCAGGACGGCTTTCACACACATTTATCTCTCAGAACTGAGCATGTGGAGAGACGTTCGCTCATCTAGCACAAAGGGAACGGGTTGCAGGAGAAACTTTTACTCTGGTTTCTCAGTCTGTTTCCTAGTGCCGGTTTGAAGTTCCTGCAGTTTTCACTGTAAAACCGAGTTGGAGCTAGTACCACCCTATATATATGTATGGAATGGAGTTTGCAACTGAAAAGAAACTTTGTGTTCCCAACAAGCTAGTTGAAGGACGGATTTCACACACAAATATCTCTCACAACTGAGCATGTGGAGAGACGTTCGCTCATCTAGCACAAAGGGAACGGGATGCAGGAGAATTTTTACTCTGGTTTCTCAGTCTGTTTCCTAGTGCCGGTTTGCAGTTCCTGCAGTTTTCACTGTAAAACTGAGTTGGAGCTCGTACCTCCCCATATATATGTATGGAGCGGAGTTTGCATCTGAAAAGAAACTTTGTGTTCCCAACAAGCTTGGTGAAGGACAGCTTTCACTCAAATTTATCTCTCAGAACTGAGCATGTGGAGAGACTTTCGCTCATCCTGCACAATGGGAACGGGTTGCAGGAGAAATTTTTACTCTGGTTTCTCAGTCTGTTTCCTAGTGCCGGTTTGAAGTTCCTGCAGTTTTCACTGTAAAACAGATTTGGATCTAGTACCACCCCATATATATGTATGGAATGGAGTTTGCTACTGAAAAGAAACTTTGTGTTCCCAACAAGCTATGTGAAGGACGGCTTTCACACACACTTATCTCTCAGAACTGAGCATGTGGAGAGACGTTCGTTCATCTAGCACAAAGGGAACGGGTTGCAGGAGAAACTTTTACTCTGGTTTCTCTGTCTGTTTTCTAGTGCCGTTTTGAAGTTCCTGCAGTTTTCACTGTAAAACCGAGTTGGAGCTAGTACCTCCCCTTATATATGTATGGAGTGGAGTTTGCAACTGAAATGAAACTTTGTGTTCCCAACAAGCTAGGTGAATGACGGCTTTCACACACACATTACTCTCAGAACTGAGCATGTGGAGAGACGTCCGTTCATCTAGCACAAAGGGAACGGGTTGCAGGAGAAACTTTTACTCTGGTTTCTCAGTCTGTTTCCTAGTGCCGGTTTGCAGTTCCTGCAGTTTTCACTGTAAAACCGTGTTGGAGCTCGTATCTCCCCATATATATGTATGGAGTACTGTTTGCAACTGAAAAGAAATTTTGTGTTCCCAAAAAGCTAGGTGAAGCCCCTCTTTCACACACACTTATCTCTCAGAACTGAGCATGTGGAGAGACGTTCGCTCATCTAGCACAAAAGGAACGGGTTGCAGGAGAATCTTTTACTCTGGTTTCTCAGTGTGTTTCCTAGTGCCGGTTTGAAGTTCCTGCAGTTTTCACTGTAAAACCGAGTTGGAGCTAGTACCTCCCCATATTTACGTATGGAGTGGAGTTTGCAACTGAAAAGAAACTTTGTGTTCCCAACAAGCTAGGTGAAGGACGGCTTTCACACACACTTATCTCTCAGAACTGATCATGTGGAGAGACTTTCGTTCATCTAGCACAAAGGAACGGGTTGTAGGAGGCACTTTTACTCTGGTTTCTCAGTTTGTTTCTTAGTGCCGGTTTGAAGTTCCTGCAGTTTTCACTGTAAAAACGAGTTGGAGCTTGTACCTCCCCATATATATGTATTGAGAGGAGTTTGCAACTGAAAAGAAATTTTGTGTTCCCATCAAGCTAGGTGAAGGACGGCTTTCCCACACACTTATCTCTCAGAATTGAGCATGTGGAGAGACGTTCGTTCATCTAGCACAAAGGGAACGTGTTGCAGGAGAAACTTTTACTCTGGTTTCTCAGTCTGTTTCCTAGTGCCGGTTTGAAGTTCCTGCAGTTTTCACTGTAAAACCGAGTTGAAGTTAGTACCTCCCCATATAAATGTATGGTGTGGTGTTTGCAACTGAAAAGAAACTTTGTGTTCCCAACAAGCAAGGTGAAGGACGGCTATCACACACACATTACTCTCAGAACTGAGCATGTGGAGAGACGTCCGTTCATCTAGCACAAAGTGAACTGGTTGCAGGAGAAACTTTTACTCTGGTTTCTCAGTCTGTTTCCTAGTGCCGGTTTGCAGTTCCTGCAGTTTTCACTGTAAAACCGAGTTGGAGCTCGTTCCTCCCCATATATATGTATGGAGAGGAGTTTGCAACTGAAAAGAAACTTTGTGTTCCCAACAAGCAAGTTGAAATACGGCTCTCACACGCACTTATCTCTCAGAAGTCAACATGTGGAGAGACGTTCGTTCATCTAGCTCAAAATGAACGAATTGCCGGAGAAACTTTTACTCTGGTTTCTCAGTGTGTTTCCTAGTGCCGGTTTGAATTTCCTGCAGTTTTCACTGTAAAACCGAGTTGGAGCTCGTACCTCCCCATATATATGTATGGAGTGGAGTTTGCAACTGAAAAGAAACTTTGTGTTCCCAACAAGCTAGGTGAAGGACGGCTCTCACACACACTTAACTCTCAGAACTGAGCATGTGGAGAGACGTTCGTTCATCTAGCACAAAGGGAACGGTTTGCAGGAGGAACTTTTACTCTGGTTTCTCAGTCTGTTTCCTTGTGCCGGTTGGAATTTCCTGCAGTTTTCACTGTAAAACCGAGTTGGAGCTAGTAGCTCCCCATATATATGTATGGATTGGAGATTGCAAGTGAAAAGAAACTTTGTGTTCCAAAGAAGCTAGATGAAGGACGGCTTTCACAGACACTTATCTCTCAGAACTGAGCATGTGTAGAGACGTTCGTTCATCTAGCACAAAGGGAACGGGTTGCAGGAGAAACTTTTACTCTGGTTTCTCAGTCTGTTTCCTAGTGCCGGTTTGCAGTTCCTGCAGTTTTCACTGTAAAACCGAGTTGGAGCTCGTACCTCCCCATATATATGTATGGAGTGGAGTTTGCAACTGAAAAGAAACTTTGTGTTCCCAACAAGTTAGGTGAAGGACGGCTCTCACACACACTTAACTCTCAGAACTGAGCATGTGGAGAGACGTTCGTTCATCTAGCACAAAGGGAACGGGTTGCAGGAGAAACTTTTACTCTGACTTCTCAGTCTGTTTCCTAGTGCCGGTTTGCAGTTCCTGCTGTTTTAACTGTAAAACCGATTTGGAGCTCGTTCCTCCACATATATATGTATGGACTGGAGTTTGCAACTGAAAAGAATCTTTGTGTTCCCAACAAGCTAGGTTAAGCATCTCTTTCACACACACTTATCTTTCAGAACTGAGCATGTGGAGAAACGTTCGCTCATCTAGCACAAAGGGAACGGGTTGCAGGAGAATCTTTTACTCTGGTTTCTCAGTCTGTTTCCTAGTGCCGGTTTGAAGTTCCTGCAGTTTTCACTGTAAAACCGAGTTGGAGCTAGTACCACCCCATATATATGTATGGAATGGAGTTTGCAACTGAAAAGAAACTTTGTGTTCCCAACAAGCTAGGTGAAGGACGGCTTTCACACACACATATCTCTCAGAACTGAGCATGTGGAGAGGCGTTCGTTCATCTAGCAAAAAGTGAACGGGTTGCAGGAGAAACTTTTACTCTGGATTCTCAGTCTGTTTCCTAGTGCATGTTTGAATTTCCTGCAGTTTTCACTGTAAAACCGAGTTGGAGCTAGTACCACCCCATAAATATGTATGGAATGGAGATTCCAACTGAAAAGAAACGTTGTGTTCCCAACAAGCTAGGTGAAGGAAGGCTTTCACAGACACATATCCCTCAGAACTGAGCATGTGGAAAGACGTTCGTTCATCTAGCACAAAGGGAACAGGATGCAGGAGAAACATTTACTCTGGTTTCTAAGTCTGTTTCCTAGTGCCGGTTTGAAGTTCCTGCAGTTTTCACTGTAAAACCGAGTTGGAGCTAGTACCTCCCCATATATATGTATGGAGTGGATTTTGAAAGTGAAAAGAATCTTTGTGTTCCCAACAAGATAGGTGAAGGACGGCTTTCACACACACTTATCTCTCAGAACTGAGCATGTGGAGAGGCGTTCGTTCATCTAGCACAAAGGGAACGGGTTGCAGGAGAAACTTTACTCGTGTTTCTCAGTCTGTTTCCTAGTGCCGGTTTGAAGTTCCTGCAGTTTTCACTGTAAAACCGAGTTGGAGCTCGTACCTCCCCATATATATGTATGGAATGGAGTTTGCAACTGAAAAGAAATTTTGTGTTCCCAAAAATGTAGTTGAAGCACGGCTTTCACATACACTTATATCTCAGAACTGAGCATGTGGAGAGACGTTCGTTCATCTAGCACAATGGGAACGGGTCTCAGGAGAAACTTTTACTCTGGTTTCTCAGTCTGTTTCCTAGTGCCGGTTTGAAGTTCCTGCAGTTTACACTGTAAAACCGAGTTGGAGCTAGTATATCCCCATATATATGTATGGAGTGGAGTTTGCAAGTGAAAAGAAACTTTGTGTTCCCAACAAGCAAGGTGAAGTAGGGCTCTCACACACACTTATCTCTTAGAACTGAGAATGTGGAGAGACGTTCGTTCATCTAGCACAAAGGGAACGGTTTGCAGGAGGAACTTTTACTTTGGTTTCTCAGTCTGTTTCCTAGTGCCGGTTGGAATTTCCTGCAGTTTTCACTGTAAAACCGAGTTGGAGCTAGTACCTCCCCATATATATGTATGGATTGGGGATTGCAAGTGAAAAGAAACTTTGTGTTCCAAAGAAGATAGATGAAGGACGGCTTTCACAGACATTTATCTCTCAGAACTGAGCATGTGGAGAGACGTTCGTTCATCTAGCACAAAGGGAACGGGTTGCAGGATAAACTTTTACTCTGGTTTTTCAGTCTGTTTCCTAGTGCCGGTTTGCAGTTCCTGCAGTTTTCACTGTAAAACCGAGTTGGAGCTCGTACCTCCCCATATATATGTATGGAGTGGAGTTTGCTACTGAAAAGAAATTTTGTGTTCCCAACAAGCTAGGTGAAGCATCTCTTTCACACACACTTATCTCTCAAAACTGAGCATGTGGAGAGACGTTCGTTCATCTAGCACAAAGGGAACGGGTTGCAGGAGAAACTTTTACTCTGGTTTCTCAGTTTGTTTCCTAGTGCCGTTTTGAAGTTCCTGCAGTTTTCACTGTAAAATCGAGTAGGAGCTAGTACCTCCCCTTATATATGTATGGAGTGGAGTTTGCAACTGAAATGAAACTTTGTGTTCCCAACAAGCTAGGTGAATGACGGCTTTCACACACACATTCCTCTCAGAACTGAGCATGTGGAGAGACGTCCGTTTATCTAGCACAAAGGGAACGGGTTGCAGGAGAAACTTTTACTCTGGTTTCTCAGTCTGTTTCCTAGTGCTGGTTTGCAGTTCCTGCAGTTTTCACTGTAAATCCGTGTTGGAGCTCGTACCTCCCCATATATATGTATGGAGAGGAGTTTGCAACTGAAAAGAAATTTTGTGTTCCCAACAAGCTAGGTGAAGCACCTCTTTCACACACACTTATCTCTCAGAACTGAGCATGTGGAGAGACGTTCGCTCATTTAGCACAAAGGGAACGGGTTGCAGGAGAATCTTTTACTCTGGTTTCTCAGTCTGTTTCCTAGTGCCGGTTTGAAGTTCCTGCAGTTTTCACTGTAAAACCGAGTTGGAGCTAGTACCTACCCATATATACGTATGGAGAGTAGTTTGCAACTGAAAAGAAACTTTGTGTTCCCAACAAGCTAGGTGAAGGACGGCTCTCACCCTCAATTATCTCTCAGAACTGAGCATGTGGGGAGACGTTCGTTCATCTAGCAAAAAGGGAACGGGTTGCAGGAGAAACTTTTACTCTGGTTTCTCAGTCTGTTTCCTAGTGCCAGTTTGATGTTCCTGCAGTTTTCACTGTAAAACCGAGTTGGAGCTAGTACCTAACCTTATATATGTATGGAGTGGAGTTTGCAACTGAAATGAAACTTTGTGTTCCCAACAAGATAGGTGAAGGACGGCTTTCACACACACTTATCTCTCAGAACTGAGCATGTGGAGAGGCGTTCGTTCATCTAGCACAAAGGGAACGGGTTGCAGGAGAAACTTTACTCGTGTTTCTCAGTCTGTTTCCTAGTGCCGGTTTGAAGTTCCTGCAGTTTTCACTGTAAAACCGAGTTGGAGCTCGTACCTCCCCATATATATGTATGGAATGGAGTTTGCAACTGAAAAGAAATTTTGTGTTCCCAAAAATGTAGTTGAAGCACGGCTTTCACATACACTTATATCTCAGAACTGAGCATGTGGAGAGACGTTCGTTCATCTAGCACAATGGGAACGGGTCTCAGGAGAAACTTTTACTCTGGTTTCTCAGTCTGTTTCCTAGTGCCGGTTTGAAGTTCCTGCAGTTTACACTGTAAAACCGAGTTGGAGCTAGTATATCCCCATATATATGTATGGAGTGGAGTTTGCTAGTGAAAAGAAACTTTGTGTTCCCAACAAGCAAGGTGAAGTAGGGCTCTCACACACACTTATCTCTTAG
The DNA here is from genome assembly GCF_048773025.1 of Camelus bactrianus. Taxonomy (NCBI): domain Eukaryota; kingdom Metazoa; phylum Chordata; class Mammalia; order Artiodactyla; family Camelidae; genus Camelus; species Camelus bactrianus. Next base: position 6,411,490 of record NW_027413945.1, read on the forward strand.
AACTGAGAATGTGGAGAGACGTCCGTTCATCTAGCACAAAGGGATCGGGTTGCAGGAGAAACTATTACTCTGGTTTCTCAGTCTGTTTCCTAGTGCCGGTTTGAAGTTCCTGCAGTTTCACTGTAAAACCGAATTGGAGCTAGTACCTTCCCATATATATGTATGGAGCGGAGTATGCATCTGAAAAGGAACTTTGTGTTCCCAACAAGCTAGGTGAAGGACGGCTTTCACACACATTTATCTCTCAGAACTGAGCATGTGGAGAGACGTTCGCTCATCTAGCACAAAGGGAACGGGTTGCAGGAGAAACTTTTACTCTGGTTTCTCAGTCTGTTTCCTAGTGCCGGTTTGAAGTTCCTGCAGTTTTCACTGTAAAACCGAGTTGGAGCTAGTACCTTCCCATATATATGTATGGAGCGGAGTATGCATCTGAAAAGGAACTTTGTGTTCCCAACAAGCTAGGTGAAGGACGGCTTTCACACACATTTATCTCTCAGAACTGAGCATGTGGAGAGACGTTCGCTCATCTAGCACAAAGGGAACGGGTTGCAGGAGAAACTTTTACTCTGGTTTCTCAGTCTGTTTCCTAGTGCCGGTTTGAAGTTCCTGCAGTTTCACTGTAAAACCGAATTGGAGCTAGTACCTTCCCATATATATGTATGGAGCGGAGTATGCATCTGAAAAGGAACTTTGTGTTCCCAACAAGCTAGGTGAAGGACGGCTTTCACACACATTTATCTCTCAGAACTGAGCATGTGGAGAGACGTTCGCTCATCTAGCACAAAGGGAAAGGGTTGCAGGAGAAACTTTTACTCTGGTTTCTCAGTCTGTTTCCTAGTGCCGGTTTGAAGTTCCTGCAGTTTTCACTGTAAAACCGAGTTGGAGCTAGTACCTTCCCATATATATGTATGGAGCGGAGTATGCATCTGAAAAGGAACTTTGTGTTCCCAACAAGCTAGGTGAAGGACGGCTTTCACACACATTTATCTCTCAGAACTGAGCATGTGGAGAGACGTTCGCTCATCTAGCACAAAGGGAACGGGTTGCAGGAGAAACTTTTACTCTGGTTTCTCAGTCTGTTTCCTAGTGCCGGTTTGAAGTTCCTGCAGTTTCACTGTAAAACCGAATTGGAGCTAGTACCTTCCCATATATATGTATGGAGCGGAGTATGCATCTGAAAAGGAACTTTGTGTTCCCAACAAGCTAGGTGAAGGACGGCTTTCACACACATTTATCTCTCAGAACTGAGCATGTGGAGAGACGTTCGCTCATCTAGCACAAAGGGAACGGGTTGCAGGAGAAACTTTTACTCTGGTTTCTCAGTCTGTTTCCTAGTGCCGGTTTGAAGTTCCTGCAGTTTTCACTGTAAAACCGAGTTGGAGCTCGTACCTCCCCATATATATGTATGGAATGGAGTTTGCAACTGAAAAGAAATTTTGTGTTCCCAAAAATGTAGTTGAAGCACGGCTTTCACATACACTTATATCTCAGAACTGAGCATGTGGAGAGACGTTCGTTCATCTAGCACAATGGGAACGGGTCTCAGGAGAAACTTTTACTCTGGTTTCTCAGTCTGTTTCCTAGTGCCGGTTTGAAGTTCCTGCAGTTTACACTGTAAAACCGAGTTGGAGCTAGTATATCCCCATATATATGTATGGAGTGGAGTTTGCAAGTGAAAAGAAACTTTGTGTTCCCAACAAGCAAGGTGAAGTAGGGCTCTCACACACACTTATCTCTTAGAACTGAGAATGTGGAGAGACGTCCGTTCATCTAGCACAAAGGGATCGGGTTGCAGGAGAAACTATTACTCTGGTTTCTCAGTCTGTTTCCTAGTGCCGGTTTGAAGTTCCTGCAGTTTCACTGTAAAACCGAATTGGAGCTAGTACCTTCCCATATATATGTATGGAGCGGAGTATGCATCTGAAAAGGAACTTTGTGTTCCCAACAAGCTAGGTGAAGGACGGCTTTCACACACATTTATCTCTCAGAACTGAGCATGTGGAGAGACGTTCGCTCATCTAGCACAAAGGGAAAGGGTTGCAGGAGAAACTTTTACTCTGGTTTCTCAGTCTGTTTCCTAGTGCCGGTTTGAAGTTCCTGCAGTTTTCACTGTAAAACCGAGTTGGAGCTAGTACCTTCCCATATATATGTATGGAGCGGAGTATGCATCTGAAAAGGAACTTTGTGTTCCCAACAAGCTAGGTGAAGGACGGCTTTCACACACATTTATCTCTCAGAACTGAGCATGTGGAGAGACGTTCGCTCATCTAGCACAAAGGGAACGGGTTGCAGGAGAAACTTTTACTCTGGTTTCTCAGTCTGTTTCCTAGTGCCGGTTTGAAGTTCCTGCAGTTTCACTGTAAAACCGAATTGGAGCTAGTACCTTCCCATATATATGTATGGAGCGGAGTATGCATCTGAAAAGGAACTTTGTGTTCCCAACAAGCTAGGTGAAGGACGGCTTTCACACACATTTATCTCTCAGAACTGAGCATGTGGGAGACGTTCGCTCATCTAGCACAAAGGGAAAGGGTTGCAGGAGAAACTTTTACTCTGGTTTCTCAGTCTGTTTCCTAGTGCCGGTTTGAAGTTCCTGCAGTTTTCACTGTAAAACCGAGTTGGAGCTAGTACCTTCCCATATATATGTATGGAGCGGAGTATGCATCTGAAAAGGAACTTTGTGTTCCCAACAAGCTAGGTGAAGGACGGCTTTCACACACATTTATCTCTCAGAACTGAGCATGTGGAGAGACGTTCGCTCATCTAGCACAAAGGGAACGGGTTGCAGGAGAAACTTTTACTCTGGTTTCTCAGTCTGTTTCCTAGTGCCGGTTTGAAGTTCCTGCAGTTTCACTGTAAAACCGAATTGGAGCTAGTACCTTCCCATATATATGTATGGAGCGGAGTATGCATCTGAAAAGGAACTTTGTGTTCCCAACAAGCTAGGTGAAGGACGGCTTTCACACACATTTATCTCTCAGAACTGAGCATGTGGAGAGACGTTCGCTCATCTAGCACAAAGGGAACGGGTTGCAGGAGAAACTTTTACTCTGGTTTCTCAGTCTGTTTCCTAGTGCCGGTTTGAAGTTCCTGCAGTTTTCACTGTAAAACCGAGTTGGAGCTAGTACCAGAACATATATATGTATGGAATGGAGTTTGCAACTGAAAAGAAACTTTGTGTTCCCAACAAGCTAGTTGAAGGACGGATTTCACACACACTTATCTCTCAGAACTGAGAATGTGGAGAGACGTTCGTTCATCTAGCACAAAGGGAACGGGATGCAGGTGAAACATTTACTCTGGTTTCTCAGTCTGTTTCCTAGTGCCGGTTAGAAGTTCCTGCAGTTTTCACTGTAAAACCGAGTTGGAGCTAGTACCTCCCCTTATATATGTATGGAGTGGAGTTTGCAAGTGAAAAGAATCTTTGTGTTCCCAACAAGCTAGGTGAAGGACGGCTTTCACACACACTTATCTCTCAGAACTGAGCATGTGGAGAGGCGTTCGTTCATCTAGCACAAATGGAACGGGTTGCAGGAGAAACTTTACTCGGGTTTCTCAGTCTGTTTCCTAGTGCCGGTTTGAAGTTCCTGCAGTTTTCACTGTAAAACCGAGTTGGAGCTAGTACCTCCCCATATATATGTATGGAGTGGAGTTTGAAAGTGAAAAGAATCTTTGTGTTCCCAACAAGCTAGGTGAAGGACGGCTTTCACACACACTTATCTCTCAGAACTGAGCATGTGGAGAGACGTTCGTTCATCTAGCACAAAGGGAACGGGTTGCAGGAGAAACTTATACTCTGGTTTCTCAGTCTGTTTCCTAGTGCCGGTTTGAAGTTCCTGCAGTTTTCACTGTAAAACCGAGTTGGAGTTAGTACCGCCCCATATATATGTATGGAGTGGAGTTTGCAACTGAAAAGAAACTTTGTGTTCCCAACAAGCTAGGTGAAGGACGGCTTTCACACACACTTATCTCTCAGAACTGAACATGTGGAGAGACGTTCGTTCATCTAGCCCAAAGGGAACGGGTTGCAGGAGAAACTTTTACTCTGGTTTCTCAGTCTGTTTCCTAGTGCCGGTTTGAAGTTCCTGCAGTTTTCAGTGTAAAACCGAGTTGGAGCTAGTACCTCCCCATATATATTTATGGAGTGGAGTTTGCAAGTGAAAAGAAACTTTGTGTTCCCAACAAGCAAGGTGAAGTACGGCTCTCACACACACTTATCTCTCAGAACTGAGCATGTGGAGAGACGTTCGTTCATCTAGCACAAAGGGAACAGGTTGCAGGAGGAACTTTTTCTCTGGTTTCTCAGTGTGTTTCCTAGAGCCGGTTTCAAGTTCCTGCAGTTTTCACTGTAAAACCGAGTTGGTGCTAGTACCTCCCCATATATATGTATGGATTGGAGATTGCAAGTGAAAAGAAACTTTGTGTTCCAAAGAAGCTAGATGAAGGACGGCTTTCACAGACACTTATCTCTCCGAACTGAGCATGTGGAGAGACTTTCGTTCATCTAGCAAAAAGGGAACGGTTTGCAGGAGAAACTTTTACTCTGGTTTCTCAGTCTGTTTCCTAGTGCCGTTTTGAAGTTCCTGCAGTTTTCACTGTAAAACCGAGTTGGAGCTTGTACCACACCATATATATGTACGGAATGGAGTTTGCAACTGAAAAGAAACTTTGTGTTCCCAACAAGCTAGGTGAAGGACGGCTTTCACATACACATATCTCTCAGAACTGAGCATGTGGTGAGGCGTTCGTTCATCTAGCACAAAGGGAACGGGTTGCAGGAGAAACTTTTACTCTGGTTTCTCAGTCTGTTTCCTAGTGATGGTTTGAAGTTCCTGCAGTTTTCACTGTAAAACCGAGTTGGAGCTAGTACCTCCCCTTATATATGTATGGAGTGGAGTTTGCAAGTGAAAAGAAACTTTGTGTTCCCAACAAGCTAGGTGAAGGACGGCTTTCACACACACTTATCTCTCAGAACTGAGCATGTGGAGAGGCGTTCGTTCATCTAGCACAAAGGGAACGGGTTGCAGGAGAAACTTTTACTCTGGTTTCTCAGTCTGTTTCCTAGTGCCGGTTTGAAGTTCCTGCAGTTTTCACTATAAAACCGAGTTGGAGCTAGTACCACCCCATATATATGTATGGAGTGGAGTTTCCAACTGAAAAGAAACTTTGTGTTCCCAACAAGCTAGGTGAAGTACGGCTCCCACACACACTTATCTCTCAGAACTGAGCATGTGGAGAGACTTTCGTTCATCTAGCACAATGGGAACGGGTTGCAGGAGAAACTATTACTCTGGCTTCTCAGTCTGTTTCCTAGTGCCGGTTTGCAGTTCCTGCTGTTTTAACTGTAAAACCGATTTGGAGCTCGTACCTCCACATATATATGTATGGACTGGAGTTTGCAACTGAAAAGAATCTTTGTGTTCCCAACAAGCTAGGTTAAGCACCTCTTTCACACACACTTATCTTTCAGAACTGAGCATGTGGAGAAACTTTCGCTCATCTAGCACAAAGGGAACGGGTTGCAGGAGAATCTTTTACTCTGGTTTCTCAGTCTGTTTCCTAGTGCCGGTTTGAAGTTCCTGCAGTTTTCACTGTAAAACCGAGTTGGAGCTAGTACCACCCCATATATATGTATGGAATGGAGTTTGCAACTGAAAAGAAACTTTGTGTTCCCAACAAGCTAGGTGAAGGACGGCTTTCACACACACATATCTCTCAGAACTGAGCATGTGGAGAGACGTTCGTTCATCTAGCACAAATGGAACGGTTTGCAGGAGGAACTTTTACTTTGGTTTCTCAGTCTGTTTCCTAGTGCCGGTTGGAATTTCCTGCAGTTTTCACTGTAAAACCGAGTTGGAGCTAGTACCTCCCCATATATATGTATGGATTGGGGATGGCAAGTGAAAAGAAACTTTGTGTTCCAAAGAAGCTAGATGAAGGACGGCTTTCACAGACATTTATCTCTCAGAACTGAGCATGTGGAGAGACGTTCGTTCATCTAGCACAAAGGGAACTGGTTGCAGGAGAAACTTTTACTCTGGTTTCTCAGTCTGTTTCCTAGTGCCGGTTTGCAGTTCCTGCAGTTTTCACTGTAAAACCGAGTTGGAGCTCGTACCTCCCCATATATATGTATGGAGTGGAGTTTGCAACTGAAAAGAAATTTTGTGTTCCCAACAAGCTAGGTGAAGCATCTCTTTCACACACACTTATCTCTCAAAACTGAGCATGTGGAGAGACGTTCGTTCATCTAGCACAAAGGGAACGGGTTGCAGGAGAAACTTTTACTCTGGTTTCTCAGTTTGTTTCCTAGTGCCGTTTTGAAGTTCCTGCAGTTTTCACTGTAAAATCGAGTAGGAGCTAGTACCTCCCCTTATATATGTATGGAGTGGAGTTTGCAACTGAAATGAAACTTTGTGTTCCCAACAAGCTAGGTGAATGACGGCTTTCACACACACATTCCTCTCAGAACTGAGCATGTGGAGAGACGTCCGTTTATCTAGCACAAAGGGAACGGGTTGCAGGAGAAACTTTTACTCTGGTTTCTCAGTCTGTTTCCTAGTGCTGGTTTGCAGTTCCTGCAGTTTTCACTGTAAATCCGTGTTGGAGCTCGTACCTCCCCATATATATGTATGGAGAGGAGTTTGCAACTGAAAAGAAATTTTGTGTTCCCAACAAGCTAGGTGAAGCACCTCTTTCACACACACTTATCTCTCAGAACTGAGCATATGGAGAGACGTTCGCTCATTTAGCACAAAGGGAACGGGTTGCAGGAGAATCTTTTACTCTGGTTTCTCAGTCTGTTTCCTAGTGCCGGTTTGAAGTTCCTGCAGTTTTCACTGTAAAAACGATTTGGAGCTCGTACCTCCACATATATACGTATGGAGAGTAGTTTGCAACTGAAAAGAAACTTTGTGTTCCCAACAAGCTAGGTGAAGGACGGCTCTCACCCTCAATTATCTCTCAGAACTGAGCATGTGGGGAGACGTTCGTTCATCTAGCAAAAAGGGAACGGGTTGCAGGAGAAACTTTTACTCTGGTTTCTCAGTCTGTTTCCTAGTGCCAGTTTGATGTTCCTGCAGTTTTCACTGTAAAACCGAGTTGGAGCTAGTACCTACCCTTATATATGTATGGAGTGGAGTTTGCAACTGAAATGAAACTTTGTGTTCCCAACAAGATAGGTGAATGACGGCTTTCACACACACTTTCCTCTCAGAACTGAGCATGTGGAGAGACGTCCGTTCATCTAGCACAAAGGGATCGGGTTGCAGGAGAAACTATTACTCTGGTTTCTCAGTCTGTTTCCTAGTGCCGGTTTGAAGTTCCTGCAGTTTCACTGTAAAACCGAATTGGAGCTAGTACCTTCCCATATATATGTATGGAGCGGAGTATGCATCTGAAAAGGAACTTTGGTTTCCCAACAAGCTAGGTGAAGGACGGCTTTCACACACATTTATCTCTCAGAACTGAGCATGTGGAGAGACGTTCGCTCATCTAGCACAAAGGGAAAGGGTTGCAGGAGAAACTTTTACTCTGGTTTCTCAGTCTGTTTCCTAGTGCCGGTTTGAAGTTCCTGCAGTTTTCACTGTAAAACCGAGTTGGAGCTAGTACCTTCCCATATATATGTATGGAGCGGAGTATGCATCTGAAAAGGAACTTTGTGTTCCCAACAAGCTAGGTGAAGGACGGCTTTCACACACATTTATCTCTCAGAACTGAGCATGTGGAGAGACGTTCGCTCATCTAGCACAAAGGGAACGGGTTGCAGGAGAAACTTTTACTCTGGTTTCTCAGTCTGTTTCCTAGTGCCGGTTTGAAGTTCCTGCAGTTTCACTGTAAAACCGAATTGGAGCTAGTACCTTCCCATATATATGTATGGAGCGGAGTATGCATCTGAAAAGGAACTTTGTGTTCCCAACAAGCTAGGTGAAGGACGGCTTTCACACACATTTATCTCTCAGAACTGAGCATGTTGAGAGACGTTCGCTCATCTAGCACAAAGGGAACGGGTTGCAGGAGAAACTTTTACTCTGGTTTCTCAGTCTGTTTCCTAGTGCCGGTTTGAAGTTCCTGCAGTTTTCACTGTAAAACCGAGTTGGAGCTAGTACCAGAACATATATATGTATGGAATGGAGTTTGCAACTGAAAAGAAACTTTGTGTTCCCAACAAGCTAGTTGAAGGACGGATTTCACACACACTTATCTCTCAGAACTGAGAATGTGGAGAGACGTTCGTTCATCTAGCACAAAGGGAACGGGATGCAGGTGAAACATTTACTCTGGTTTCTCAGTGTGTTTCCTAGTGCCGGTTAGAAGTTCCTGCAGTTTTCACTGTAAAACCGAGTTGGAGCTAGTACCTCCCCATATATATGTATGGAGTGGAGTTTGCAAGTGAAAAGAATCTTTGTGTTCCCAACAAGCTAGGTGAAGGACGGCTTTCACACACACTTATCTCTCAGAACTGAGCATGTGGAGAGGCGTTCGTTCATCTAGCACAAATGGAACGGGTTGCAGGAGAAACTTTACTCGGGTTTCTCAGTCTGTTTCCTAGTGCCGGTTTGAAGTTCCTGCAGTTTTCACTGTAAAACCGAGTTGGAGCTAGTACCTCCCCATATATATGTATGGAGTGGAGTTTCCAACTGAAAAGAAACTTTGTGTTCCCAACAAGCTAGGTGAAGGATGGCTTTCACACACACTTATCTCTCAGAACTGAGCATGTGGAGAGACGTTCGTTCATCTAGCGCAAAGGGAACGGGTTGCAGGAGAAACTTATACTCTGGTTTCTCAGTCTGTTTCCTAGTGCCGGTTTGAAGTTCCTGCAGTTTTCACTGTAAAACCGAGTTGGAGTTAGTACCGCCCCATATATATGTATGGAGTGGAGTTTGCAACTGAAAAGAAACTTTGTGTTCCCAACAAGCTAGGTGAAGGACGGCTTTCACACACACTTATCTCTCAGAACTGAACATGTGGAGAGACGTTCGTTCATCTAGCCCAAAGGGAACGGGTTGCAGGAGAAACTTTTACTCTGGTTTCTCAGTCTGTTTCCTAGTGCCGGTTTGAAGTTCCTGCAGTTTTCAGTGTAAAACCGAGTTGGAGCTAGTACCTCCCCATATATATGTATGGAGTGGAGTTTGCAAGTGAAAAGAAACTTTGTGTTCCCAACAAGCAAGGTGAAGTACGGCTCTCACACACACTTATCTCTCAGAACTGAGCATGTGGAGAGACGTTCGTTCATCTAGCACAAAGGGAACAGGTTGCAGGAGGAACTTTTTCTCTGGTTTCTCAGTGTGTTTCCTAGTGCCGGTTTGAAGTTCCTGCAGTTTTCACTGTAAAACCGAGTTGGTGCTAGTACCTCCCCATATATATGTATGGATTGGAGATTGCAAGTGAAAAGAAACTTTGTGTTCCAAAGAAGCTAGATGAAGGACGGCTTCACAGACACTTATCTCTCCCAACTGAGCATGTGGAGAGACTTTCGTTCATCTAGCAAAAAGGGAACGGTTTGCAGGAGAAACTTTTACTCTGGTTTCTCAGTCTGTTTCCTAGTGCCGTTTTGAAGTTCCTGCAGTTTTCACTGTAAAACCGAGTTGGAGCTTGTACCACACCATATATATGTACGGAATGGAGTTTGCAACTGAAAAGAAACTTTGTGTTCCCAACAAGCTAGGTGAAGGACGGCTTTCACACACACATATCTCTCAGAACTGAGCATGTGGTGAGGCGTTCGTTCATCTAGCACAAAGGGAACGGTTTGCAGGAGAAACTTTTACTCTGGTTTCTCAGTCTGTTTCCTAGTGATGGTTTGAAGTTCCTGCAGTTTTCACTGTAAAACCGAGTTGGAGCTAGTACTTCCCCTTATATATGTATGGAGTGGAGTTTGCAAGTGAAAAGAAACTTTGTGTTCCCAACAAGCTAGGTGAAGGACGGCTTTCACACACATTTATCTCTCAGAACTGAGCATGTGGAGAGGCGTTCGTTCATCTAGCACAAAGGGAACGGGTTGCAGGAGAAACTTTTACTCTGGTTTCTCAGTCTGTTTCCTAGTGCCGGTTTGAAGTTCCTGCAGTTTTCACTATAAAACCGAGTTGGAGCTAGTACCACCCCATATATATGTATGGAGTGGAGTTTCCAACTGAAAAGAAACTTTGTGTTCCCAACAAGCTAGGTGAAGTACGGCTCCCACACACACTTATCTCTCAGAACTGAGCATGTGGAGAGACGTTCGTTCATCTAGCACAATGGGAACGGGTTGCAGGAGAAACTTTTACTCTGGCTTCTCAGTCTGTTTCCTAGTGCCGGTTTGCAGTTCCTGCTGTTTTAACTGTAAAACCGATTTGGAGCTCGTACCTCCACATATATATGTATGGACTGGAGTTTGCAACTGAAAAGAATCTTTGTGTTCCCAACAAGCTAGGTTAAGCACCTCTTTCACACACACTTATCTTTCAGAACTGAGCATGTGGAGAGGCGTTCGTTCATCTAGCAAAAAGTGAACGGGTTGCAGGAGAAACTATTACTCTGGATTCTCAGTCTGTTTCCTAGTGCATGTTTGAATTTCCTGCAGTTTTCACTGTAAAACCGAGTTGGAGCTAGTACCACCCCATATATATGTATGGAATGGAGATTCCAACTGAAAAGAAACGTTGTGTTCCCAACAAGCTAGGTGAAGGACGGCTTTCACAGACACTTATCTCTCAGAACTGAGCATGTGGAAAGACGTTCGTTCATCTAGCACAAAGGGAACAGGATGCAGGAGAAACATTTACTCTTTTTTCTCAGTCTGTTTCCTAGTGCCGGTTTGAAGTTCCTGCAGTTTTCACTGTAAAACCGAGTTGGAGCTAGTACCTCCCCATATATATGTATGGAATGGAGATTCCAACTGAAAAGAAACGTTGTGTTCCCAACAAGCTAGGTGAAGGACGGCTTTCACACACATTTATCTCTGAGAACTGAGCATGTGGAGAGACGTTCGTTCATCTAGCGCAAAGGGAACGGGTTGCAGGAGACACTTTTACTCTGGTTTCTCAGTCTGTTTCCTAGTGCCGGTTTGAAGTTCCTGCAGTTTTCACTGTAAAACCGAGTTGGAGTTAGTACTGCCCCATATATATTTATGGAGTGGAGTTTGCAACTGAAAAGAAACTTTGTGTTCCCAACAAGCTAGGTGAAGGACGGCTTTCACACACACTTATCTCTCAGAACTGAGCATGTGGAGAGACGTTCGTTCATCTAGCCCAAAGGGAACGGGTTGCAGGAGAAACTTTTACTCTGGTTTCTCAGTCTGTTTCCTAGTGCCGGTTTGAAGTTCCTGCAGTTTTCAGTGTAAAACCGAGTTGGAGCTAGTACCTCCCCATATATATGTATGGAGTGGAGTTTGCAAGTGAAAAGAAACTTTGTGTTCCCAACAAGCAAGGTGAAGTACGGCTCTCACACACACTTTCCTCTCAGAACTGAGCATGTGGAGAGACGTCCGTTTATCTAGCACAAAGGGAACGGGTTGCAGGAGAAACTTTTACTCTGTTTTCTCAGTCTGTTTCCTAGTGCCGGTTGGAATTTCCTGCAGTTTTCACTGTAAAACCGAGTTGGAGCTAGTACCTCCCCATATATATGTATGGATTGGAGATTGCAAGTGAAAAGAAACTTTGTGTTCCAAAGAAGCTAGATGAAGGACGGCTTTCACAGACACTTATCTCTCAGAACTGAGCATGTGGAGAGACGTTCGTTCATCTAGCACAAAGGGAACGGGTTGCAGGAGAAACTTTTACTCTGGTTTCTCAGTCTGTTTCCTAGTGCCGGTTTGCAGTTCCTGCAGTTTTCTCTGTAAAACCGAGTTGGAGCTCGTACCTCCCCATATATATGTATGGAGAGGAGTTTGCAACTGAAAAGAAATTTTGTGTTCCCAACAAGCTAGGTGAAGCACCTCTTTCACACACACTTATCTCTCAGAACTGAGCATGTGGAGAGACGTTCGTTCATCTAGCACAAAGGGAACGGGTTGCAGGAGAAACTTTTACTCTGGTTTCTCAGTCTGTTTCCTAGTGCCGGTTTGAAGTTCCTGCAGTTTTCACTGTAAAACCGAGTTGGAGCTAGTACCAGAACATATATATGTATGGAATGGAGTTTGCAACTGAAAAGAAACTTTGTGTTCCCAACAAGCTAGTTGAAGGACGGATTTCACACACACTTATCTCTCAGAACTGAGAATGTGGGAGAAGTTCGTTCATCTAGCACAAAGGGAACGGGATGCAGGTGCAACATTTACTCTGGTTTCTCAGTCTGTTTCCTAGTGCCGGTTTGAAGTTCCTGCAGTTTTCACTGTAAAACCGAGTTGGAGCTAGTACCTCCCCATATATATGTATGGAGTGGACTTTGCAAGTGAAAAGAATCTTTGTGTTCCCAACAAGCTAGGTGAAGGACGGCTTTCACACACACTTATCTCTCAGAACTGAGCATGTGGAGAGGCGTTCGTTCATCTAGCACAAATGGAACGGGTTGCAGGAGAAACTTTACTCGGGTTTCTCAGTCTGTTTCCTAGTGCCGGTTTGAAGTTCCTGCAGTTTTCACTGTAAAACCGATTTGGAGCTAGTACCTCCCCATATATATGTATGGAGTGGAGTTTCCAACTGAAAAGAAACTTTGTGTTCCCAACAAGCTAGGTGAAGGACGGCTTTCACACACACTTATCTCTCAGAACTGAGCATGTGGAGAGACGTTCGTTCATCTAGCCCAAATGGAACGGGTTGCAAGAGAAACTTTTACTCTGGTTTCTCAGTCTGTTTCCTAGTGCCGGTTTGAAGTTCCTGCAGTTTTCAGTGTAAAACCGAGTTGGAGCAAGTACCTCCACATATATATGTATGGAGTGGAGTTTGCAAGTGAAAAGAAACTTTGTGTTCCTAACAAGCAAGGTGAAGTACGGCTCTCACACACACTTATCTCTCAGAACTGAGCATGTGGAGAGACGTTCGTTCATCTAGCACAAAGGGAACGGGTTGTAAGAGGAACTTTTTCTCTGGTTTCTCAGTGTGTTTCCTAGTGCCGGTTTGAAGTTCCTGCAGTTTTCACCTTAAAACCGAGTTGGAGCTAGTACCTCCCCATATATATGTATGGATTGGAGATTGCAAGTGAAAAGAAACTTTGTGTTCCAAAGAAGCTAGATGAAGGACGGCTTTCACAGACACTTATCTCTCCGAACTGAGCATGTGGAGAGACTTTCGTTCATCTAGCAAAAAGGGAACGGTTTGCAGGAGAAACTTTTACTCTGGTTTCTCAGTCTGTTTCCTAGTGCCGTTTTGAAGTTCCTGCAGTTTTCACTGTAAAACCGAGTTGGAGCTTGTACCACACCATATATATGTACGGAATGGAGTTTGCAACTGAAAAGAAACTTTGTGTTCCCAACAAGCTAGGTGAAGGACGGCTTTCACACACACATATCTCTCAGAACTGAGCATGTGGTGAGGCGTTCGTTCATCTAGCACAAAGGGAACGGGTTGCAGGAGAAACTTTTACTCTGGTTTCTCAGTCTGTTTCCTAGTGATGGTTTGAAGTTCCTGCAGTTTTCACTGTAAAACCGAGTTGGAGCTAGTACTTCCCCTTATATATGTATGGAGTGGAGTTTGCAAGTGAAAAGAAACTTTGTGTTCCAAAAAGCTAGGTGAAGGACGGCTTTCACACACACTTATCTCTCAGAACTGAGCATGTGGAGAGGCGTTCGTTCATCTAGCACAAAGGGAACGGGTTGCAGGAGAAACTTTTACTCTGGTTTCTCAGTCTGTTTCCTAGTGCCTGTTTGAAGTTCCTGCAGTTTTCACTATAAAACCGAGTTGGAGCTAGTACCACCCCATATATATGTATGGAGTGGAGTTTCCAACTGAAAAGATACTTTGTGTTCCCAAAAAGCTAGGTGAAGTACGGCTCTCACACACACTTATCTCTCAGAACTGAGCATGTGGAGAGACGTTCGTTCATCTAGCACAATGGGAACGGGTTGCAGGAGAAACTTTTACTCTGGCTTCTCAGTCTGTTTCCTAGTGCCGGTTTGCAGTTCCTGCTGTTTTAACTGTACAACCGATTTGGAGCTCGTACCTCCACATATATATGTATGGAGTGGAGTTTGCAACTGAAAAGAATCTTTGTGTTCCCAACAAGCTAGGTTAAGCACCTCTTTCACACACACTTATCTTTCAGAAATGAGCATGTGGAGAAACGTTCGCTCATCTAGCACAAAGGGAACGGGTTGCAGGAGAACCTTTTACTCTGGTTTCTCAGTCTGTTTCCTAGTGCCGGTTTGAAGTTCCTGCAGTTTTCACTGTAAAACCGAGTTGGAGCTAGTACCACCCCATATATATGTATGGATTGGAGTTTGCAACTGAAAAGAAACTTTGTGTTCCCAACAAGCTAGGTGAAGGACGGCTTTCACACACACATATCTCTCAGAACTGAGCATGTGGAGAGGCGTTCGTTCATCTAGCAAAAAGTGAACGGGTTGCAGGAGAAACTTTTACTCTGGATTCTCAGTCTGTTTCCTAGTGCATGTTTGAATTTCCTGCAGTTTTCACTGTAAAACCGAGTTGGAGCTAGTACCACCCCATATATATGTATGGAATGGAGATTCCAACTGAAAAGAAACGTTGTGTTCCCAACAAGCTAGTTGAAGGACGGCTTTCACAGACACTTATCTCTCAGAACTTAGCATTTGGAAAGACGTTCGTTCATCTAGCACAAAGGGAACGGGATGCAGGAGAAACATTTACTCTGGTTTCTCAGTCTGTTTCCTAGTGCCGGTTTGAAGTTCCTGCAGTTTTCACTGTAAAACCGAGTTGGAGCTAGTACCTCCCCATATATATGTATGGAGTGGAGTTTGAAAGTGAAAAGAATCTTTGTGTTCCCAACAAGCTAGGTGAAGGACGGCTTTCACACACACTTATCTCTCAGAACTGAGCATGTGGAGAGGCGTTCGTTCATCTAGCACAAAGGGAACGGGTTGCAGGAGAAACTTTACTCGGGTTTCTCAGTCTGTTTCCTAGTGCCGGTTTGAAGTTCCTGCAGTTTTCACTGTAAAACCGAGTTGGAGCTAGAACCTCCCCATATATATGTATGGAGTGGAGTTTGCAACTGAAAAGAAACTTTGTGTTCCCAACAAGCTAGGTGAAGGACGGCTTTCACACACACATTCCTCTCAGAACTGAGCATGTGGAGAGACGTCCGTTTATCTAGCACAAAGGGAACGGGTTGCAGGAGAAACTTTTACTCTGGTTTCTCAGTCTGTTTCCTAGTGCCGGTTGGAATTTCCTGCAGTTTTCACTGTAAAACCGAGTTGGAGCTAGTACCTCCCCATATATATGTATGGATTGGAGATTGCAAGTGAAAAGAAACTTTGTGTTCCAAAGAAGCTAGATGAAGGACGGCTTTCACAGACACTTATCTCTCAGAACTGAGCATGTGGAGAGACCTTCGTTCATCTAGCACAAAGGGAACGGGTTGCAGGAGAAACTTTTACTCTGGTTTCTCAGTCTGTTTCCTAGTGCCGGTTTGCAGTTCCTGCAGTTTTCACTGTAAAACCGAGTTGGAGCTCGTACCTCCCCATATATATGTATGGAGTGGAGTTTGCAAGTGAAAAGAAATTTTGTGTTCCCAACAAGCTAGGTGAAGCACCTCTTTCACACACACTTATCTCTCAGAACTGAGCATGTGGAGAGGCTTTCGTTCATCTAGCACAAAGGGAACGGGTTGCAGGAGAAACTTTACTCGGGTTTCTCAGTCTGTTTCCTAGTGCCGGTTTGCAGTTCCTGCAGTTTTCACTGTAAAACCGAGTTGGAGCTAGAACATCCCCATATATATGTATGGAGTGGAGTTTGCAACTGAAAAGAAACTTTGTGTTCCCAACAAGCTAGGTGAAGGACGGCTCTCACACACACTTATCTCTCAGTACTGAGCATGTGGAGAGACGTTCGTTCATCTAGCGCAAAGGGAACGGGTTGCAGGAGAAACTTTTACTCTGGTTTCTCAGTCTGTTTCCTAGTGCCTTTTTGAAGTTCCTGCAGTTTTCACTGTAAAACCGAGTTGGAGTTAGTACCGCCCCATATATATGTATGGAGTGGAGTTTGCACCTGAAAAGAAACTTTGTGTTCCCAACAAGCTAGGTGAAGGACGGCTTTCACACACACTTATCTCTCAGAACTGAGCATGTGGAGAGACGTTCGTTCATCTAGCCCAAAGGGAACGGGTTGCAGGAGAAACTTTTACTCTGGTTTCTCAGTCTGTTTCCTAGTGCCGGTTTGAAGTTCCTGCAGTTTTCAGTGTAAAACCGAGTTGGAGCTAGTACCTCCCCATATATATGTATGGAGTGGAGTTTGCAAGTGAAAAGAAACTTTGTGTTCCCAACAAGCAAGGTGAAGTACGGCTCTCACACACACTTTCCTCTCAGAACTGAGCATGTGGAGAGACGTCCGTTTATCTAGCACAAAGGGAACGGGTTGCAGGAGAAACTTTTACTCTGGTTTCTCAGTCTGTTTCCTAGTGCCGGTTGGAATTTCCTGCAGTTTTCACTGTAAAACCGAGTTGGAGCTAGTACCTCCCCATATATATGTATGGATTGGAGATTGCAAGTGAAAAGAAACTTTGTGTTCCAAAGAAGCTAGATGAAGGACGGCTTTCACAGACACTTATCTCTCAGAATTGAGCATGTGGAGAGACGTTCGTTCATCTAGCACAAAGGGAACGGGTTGCAGGAGAAACTTTTACTCTGGTTTCTCAGTCTGTTTCCTAGTGCCGGTTTGCAGTTCCTGCAGTTTTCACTGTAAAACCGAGTTGGAGCTCGTACCTCCCCATATATATGTATGGAGTGGAGTTTGCAACTGAAAAGAAATTTTGTGTTCCCAACAAGCTAGGTGAAGCACCTCTTTCACACACACTTAACTCTCAGAACTGAGCATGTGGAGAGACGTTCGTTCATCTAGCACAAAGGGAACGGGTTGCAGGAGAAACTTTTACTCTGGTTTCTCAGTTTGTTTCCTAGTGCCGTTTTGAAGTTCCTGCAGTTTTCACTGTAAAATCGAGTAGGAGCTAGTACCTCCCCTTATATATGTATGGAGTGGAGTTTGCAACTGAAATGAAACTTTGTGTTCCCAACAAGCTAGGTGAATGACGGCTTTCACACACACTTTCCTCTCAGAACTGAGCATGTGGAGAGACGTCCGTTTATCTAGCACAAAGGGAACGGGTTGCAGGAGAAACTTTTACTCTGGTTTCTCAGTCTGTTTCCTAGTGCTGGTTTGCAGTTCCTGCAGTTTTCACTGTAAATCCGAGTTGGAGCTCGTACCTCCCCATATATATGTATGGAGAGGGGTTTGCAACTGAAAAGAAATTTTGTGTTCCCAACAAGCTAGGTGAAGCACCTCTTTCACACACACTTATCTCTCAGAACTGAGCATGTGGAGAGACGTTCGCTCATTTAGCACAAAGGGAACGGGTTGCAGGAGAAACTTTTACTCTGGTTTCTCAGTCTGTTTCCTAGTGCCGGTTTGAAGTTCCTGCAGTTTTCACTGTAAAACCGTGTTGGAGCTAGTACCTACCCATATATACGTATGGAGAGTAGTTTGCAACTGAAAAGAAACTTTGTGTTCCCAACAAGCTAGGTGAAGGACGGCTTTCACACACATTTATCTCTCAGAACTGAGCATGTGGAGAGACGTTCGCTCATCTAGCACAAAGGGAACGGGATGCAGGTGAAACATTTACTCTGGTTTCTCAGTCTGTTTCCTAGTGCCGGTTTGAAGTTCCTGCAGTTTTCACTGTAAAACCGAGTTGGAGCTAGTACCTCCCCATATATATGTATGGAGTGGAGTTTCCAACTGAAAAGAAACTTTGTGTTCCCAACAAGCTAGGTGAAGGATGGCTTTCACACACACTTATCTCTCAGAACTGAGCATGTGGAGAGACGTTCGTTCATCTAGCCCAAAGCGAACGGGTTGCAGGGGAAACTTATACTCTGGTTTCTCAGTCTGTTTCCTAGTGCCGGTTTGAAGTTCCTGCAGTTTTCACTGTAAAACCGAGTTGGAGTTAGTACCGCCCCATATATATGTATGGAGTGGAGTTTGCAACTGAAAAGAAACTTTGTGTTCCCAACAAGCTAGGTGAAGGACGGCTTTCACACACACTTATCTCTCAGAACTGAGCATGTGGAGAGACGTTCGTTCATCTAGCCCAAAGGGAACGGGTTGCAGGAGAAACTTTTACTCTGGTTTCTCAGTCTGTTTCCTAGTGCCGGTTTGAAGTTCCTGCAGTTTTCATTGTAAAACCGAGTTGGAGCTAGTACCTCCCCATATATATGTATGGAGTGGAGTTTGCAAGTGAAAAGAAACTTTGTGTTCCCAACAAGCAAGGTGAAGTACGGCTCTCACACACACTTATCTCTCAGAACTGAGCATGTGGAGAGACGTTCGTTCATCTAGCACAAAGGGAACGGTTTGCAGGAGGAACTTTTTCTCTGGTTTCTCAGTGTGTTTCCTAGTGCCGGTTTGAAGTTCCTGCAGTTTTCACTGTAAAACAGAGTTGGAGCTAGTACCTCCCCATATATATGTATGGATTGGAGATTGCAAGTGAAAAGAAACTTTGTGTTCCAAAGAAGCTAGATGAAGGACGGCTTTCACAGACACTTATCTCTCCGAACTGAGCATGTGGAGAGACTTTCGTTCATCTAGCAAAAAGGGAACGGTTTGCAGGAGAAACTTTTACTTTGGTTTCTCAGTTTGTTTCCTAGTGCCGTTTTGAAGTTCCTGCAGTTTTCACTGTAAAACCGAGTTGGAGCTTGTACCACACCATATATATGTACGGAATTGAGTTTGCAACTGAAAAGAAACTTTGTGTTCCCAACAAGCTAGGTGAAGGGCGGCTTTCACACACACATATCTCTCAGAACTGAGCATGTGGTGAGGCGTTCGTTCATCTAGCACAAAGGGAACGGGTTGCAGGAGAAACTTTTACTCTGGTTTCTCAGTCTGTTTCCTAGTGATGGTTTGAAGTTCCTGCAGTTTTCACTGTAAAACCGAGTTGGAGCTAGTACCTCCCCTTATATATGTATGGAGTGGAGTTTGCAAGTGAAAAGAAACTTTGTGTTCCCAACAAGCTAGGTGAAGGACGGCTTTCACACACACTTATCTCTCAGAACTGAGCATGTGGAGAGGCGTTCGTTCATCTAGCACAAAGGGAACGGGTTGCAGGAGAAACTTTTACTCTGGTTTCTCAGTCTGTTTCCTAGTGCCTGTTTGAAGTTCCTGCAGTTTTCACTATAGAACCGAGTTGGAGCTAGTACCACCCCATATATATGTATGGAGTGGAGTTTCCAACTGAAAAGAAACATTGTGTTCCCAACAAGCTAGTTGAAGTACGGCTCTCACACACACTTATCTCTCAGAACTGAGCATGTGGAGAGACGTTCGTTCATCTAGCACAAAGGGAACGGGTTGCAGGAGAAACTTTTACTCTGGCTTCTCAGTCTGTTTCCTAGTGCCGGTTTGCAGTTCCTGCTGTTTTAACTGTAAAACCGATTTGGAGCTCGTACCTCCACATATATATGTATGGAGTGGAGTTTGCAACTGAAAAGAAACTTTGTGTTCCCAACAAGCTAGGTTAAGCACCTCTTTCACACACACTTATCTTTCAGAACTGAGCATGTGGAGAAACGTTCGCTCATCTAGCACAAAGGGAACGGGTTGCAGGAGAATCTTTTACTCTGGTTTCTCAGTCTGTTTCCTAGTGCCGGTTTGAAGTTCCTGCAGTTTTCACTGTAAAACCGAGTTGGAGCTAGTACCACCCCATATATATGTATGGAATGGAGTTTGCAACTGAAAAGAAACTTTGTGTTCCCAACAAGCAAGGTGAAGGGCGGCTTTCACACACACATATCTCTCAGAACTGAGCATGTGGAGAGGCGTTCGTTCATCTAGCAAAAAGTGAACGGGTTGCAGGAGAAACTTTTACTCTGGATTCTCAGTCTGTTTCCTAGTGCATGTTTGAATTTCCTGCAGTTTTCACTGTAAAACCGAGTTGGAGCTAGTACCACCCCATATATATGTATGGAATGGAGATTCCAACTGAAAAGAAACGTTGTGTTCCCAACAAGCTAGGTGAAGGACGGCTTTCACAGACACTTATCTCTCAGAACTGAGCATGTGGAAAGACGTTCGTTCATCTAGCACAAAGGGAACGGGATGCAGAAGAAGCATTTACTCTGGTTTCTCAGTCTGTTTCCTAGTGCCGGTTTGAAGTTCCTGCAGTTTTCACTGTAAAACCGAGTTGGAGCTAGTACCTCCCCATATATATGTATGGAGTGGAGTTTGCAAGTGAAAAGAATCTTTGTGTTCCCAACAAGCTAGGTGAAGGACGGCTTTCACACACACTTATCTCTCAGAACTGAGCATGTGGAGAGGCGTTCGTTCATCTAGCACAAAGGGAACGGGTTGCAGGAGAAACTTTACTCGGGTTTCTCAGTCTGTTTCCTAGTGCCGGTTTGAAGTTCCTGCAGTTTTCACTGTAAAACCGAGTTGGAGCTAGAACCTCCCCATATATATGTATGGAATGGAGTTTCCAACTGAAAAGAAACTTTGTGTTCCCAACAAGCTAGGTGAAGGACGGCTTTCACACACACTTATCTCTCAGAACTGAGCATGTGGAGAGACGTTCGTTCATCTAGCGCAAAGGGAACGGGTTGCAGGAAAAACTTTTACTCTGGTTTCTCAGTCTGTTTCCTAGTGCCGGTTTGAAGTTCCTGCAGTTTTCACTGTAAAACCGAGTTGGAGTTAGTACCGCCCCATATATATGTATGGAGTGGAGTTTGCAACTGAAAAGAAACTTTGTGTTCCCAACAAGCTAGGTGAAGGACGGCTTTCACACACACTTATCTCTCAGAACTGAGCATGTGGAGAGACGTTCGTTCATCTAGCCCAAAGGGAACGGGTTGCAGGAGAAACTTTTACTCTGGTTTCTCAGTCTGTTTCCTAGTGCCGGTTTGAAGTTCCTGCAGTTTTCAGTGTAAAACCGAGTTGGAGCTCGTACCTCCCCATATATATGTATGGAGTGGTGTTTGCAACTGAAAAGAAATTTTGTGTTCCCAACAAGCTAGGTGAAGCACCTCTTTCACACACACTTATCTCTCAGAACTGAGCATGTGGAGAGACGTTCGCTCATCTAGCACAAAGTGAACGGGTTGCAGGAGAAACTTTTACTCTGGATTCTCAGTATTTTTCCTAGTGCCGGTTTGAAGTTCCTGCAGTTTTCACTGTAAAACCGAGTTGGAGCTAGTACCAACCCATATATATGTATGGAATGGGGTTTGCAACTGAAAAGAAACTTTGTGTTCCCAACAAGATAGGTGAAGGACGGCTTTCACACACACATATCTCTCAGAACTGAGCATGTGGTGAGGCGTTCGTTCATCTAGCACAAAGGGAACGGGTTGCAGGAGAAACTTTTACTCTGGTTTCTCAGTCTGTTTCCTAGTGATGGTTTGAAGTTCCTGCAGTTTTCACTGTAAAACCGAGTTGGAGCTAGTACCTCCCCTTATATATGTATGGAGTGGAGTTTGCAAGTGAAAAGAAACTTTGTGTTCCCAACAAGCTAGGTGAAGGACGGCTTTCACACACACTTATCTCTCAGAACTGAGCATGTGGAGAGGCGTTCGTTCATCTAGCACAAAGGGAACGGGTTGCAGGAGAAACTTTTACTCTGGTTTCTCAGTCTGTTTCCTAGTGCCTGTTTGAAGTTCCTGCAGTTTTCACTATAGAACCGAGTTGGAGCTAGAACCACCCCATATATATGTATGGAGTGGAGTTTCCAACTGAAAAGAAACATTGTGTTCCCAACAAGCTAGGTGAAGTACGGCTCTCACACACACTTATCTCTCAGAACTGAGCATGTGGAGAGACGTTCGTTCATCTAGCACAAAGGGAACGGGTTGCAGGAGAAACTTTTACTCTGGCTTCTCAGTCTGTTTCCTAGTGCCGGTTTGCAGTTCCTGCTGTTTTAACTGTAAAACCGATTTGGAGCTCGTACCTCCACATATATATGTATGGAGTGGAGTTTGCAACTGAAAAGAAACTTTGTGTTCCCAACAAGCTAGGTTAAGCACCTCTTTCACACACACTTATCTTTCAGAACTGAGCATGTGGAGAAACGTTCGCTCATCTAGCACAAAGGGAACGGGTTGCAGGAGAATCTTTTACTCTGGTTTCTCAGTCTGTTTCCTAGTGCCGGTTTGAAGTTCCTGTAGTTTTCACTGTAAAACCGAGTTGGAGCTCGTACCTCCCCATATATATGTATGGAGAGGGGTTTGCAACTGAAAAGAAACTTTGTGTTCCCAACAAGCTAGGTGAAGGACGGCTTTCACACAAATTTATCTCTCAGAACTGAGCATGTGGAGAGACGTTCGCTCATCTAGCACAATGGGAACGGGTTGCAGGAGAAACTGTTACTCTGATTTCTCAGTCTGTTTCCTAGTGCCGGTTTGAAGTTCCTGCAGTTTTCACTGTAAAACAGAGTTGGATCTAGTACCACCCCATATATATGTATGGAATGGAGTTTGCAACTGAAAAGAAACTTTGTGTTCCCAACAAGCTAGGTGAAGGACGGCTTTCAAACACACTTATCTCTCAGAACTGAGCATGTGGAGAGGCGTTCGTTCATCTAGCACAATGGGAACGGGTTGCAGGAGAAACTTTTACTCTAGTTTCTCAGTCTGTTTCCTAGTGCCGGTTTGAAGTTCCTGCAATTTTCACTGTAAAACCGAGTTGGATCTAGTACCACTCCATATATATGTATGGAATGGAGTTTGCAACTGAAAAGAAACTTTGTATTCCCAACAAGCTAGGTGAAGGACGGCTTTCAAACACACTTATCTCTCAGAACTGAGCATGTGGAGAGGCGTTCGTTCATCTAGCACAATGGGAACGGGTTGCAGGAGAAACTTTTACTCTAGTTTCTCAGTCTGTTTCCTAGTGCCGGTTTGAAGTTCCTGCAATTTTCACTGTAAAACCGAGTTGGATCTAGTACCACTCCATATATATGTATGGAATGGAGTTTGCAACTGAAAAGAAACTTTGTGTTCCCAACAAGCTAGGTGAAGGACGGCTTTCACACACACTTATCTCTCAGAACTGAGCATGTGGAGAGGCGTTCGTTCATCTAGCACAAAGGGAACGGGTTGCAGGAGAATCTTTTACTCTGGTTTCTCAGTCTGTTTCCTAGTGCCGGTTTGAAGTTCCTGCAGTTTTCAATGTAAAACCGAGTTGGAGCTAGTACCTCCCCATATATACGTATGGAGTGGAGTTTGCAACTGAAAAGAAACTTTGTGTTCCCAACAAGCTAGGTGAAGGACGGCTCTCACACACACTTATCTCTCAGAACTGAGCATGTGGAGAGACGTTCGTTCATCTAGCACAAAGGGAACGGGTTGCAGGGGAAACCTTTACTCTGGTTTCTCAGTCTGTTTCCTAGTGCCGTTTTGCAGTTACTGCAGTTTTCACTGTAAAATCGAGTTGGAGCTAGTACCTCCCCTTATATATGTATGGAGTGGAGTTTGCAACTGAAATGAAACTTTGTGTTCCCAACAAGCTAGTTGAATGAAGGCTTTCACACACACTTACCTCTCAGAATTGAGCATGTGGAGAGACGTCCGTTCATTTAGCACAAAGGGAACGGGTTGCAGGAGAAACTTTTACTCTGGTTTCTCAGTCTGTTTCCTAGTGCCGGTTTGAAGTTCCTGCGGTTTTCACTGTAAAACCGAGTTGGAGCTAGTACCTTCCCATATATATGTATGGAGCGGAGTTTGCATCTGAAAAGAAACTTTGTGTTCCCAACAAGCTAGGTGCAGGACGGCTTTCACACACATTTATCTCTCAGAACTGAGCATGTGGAGAGACGTTCGCTCATCTAGCACAAAGGGAACGGGTTGCAGGAGAAACTTTTACTCTGGTTTCTCAGTCTGTTTCCTAGTGCCGGTTTGAAGTTCCTGCAGTTTTCACTGTAAAACCGAGTTGGAGCTAGTACCACCCTATATATATGTATGGAATGGAGTTTGAAACTGAAAAGAAACTTTGTGTTCCCAACAAGCTAGTTGAAGGACGGATTTCACACACACTTATCTCTCAGAACTGAGCATGTGGAGAGACGTTCGTTCATCTAGCAAAAAGGGAACGGGTTGCAGGAGAAACATTTACTCTGGTTTCTCAGTCTCTTTCCTAGTGCCGGGTTGAAGTTCCTGCAGTTTTCACTGTAAAACCGAGTTGGAGCTAGTACCTCCCCATATATATGTATGGAGTGGAGTTTGCAAGTGAAAAGAAACTTTGTGTTCCCAACAAGCTAGTTGAAGGACGGCTTTCACACACACTTATCTCTCAGAACTCAGCATGTGGAGAGGCGTTCGTTCATCTAGCACAAAAGGAACGGGTTGCAGGAGAAACATTTACTCTGGTTTCTCAGTCTGTTTCCTAGTGCCGGTTTGCAGTTACTGCAGTTTTCACTGTAAAACCGAGTTGGAGCTCGTTCCTCCCCATATATATGTATGGAGTGGAGTTTGCAACTGAAAAGAAATTTTGTGTTCCCAACAAGCTAGGTGAAGCACCTCTTTCACACACACTTATCTCTCAGAACTGAGCATGTGGAGAGACGTTCGCTCATCTAGCACAAAGGGAACGGGATGCAGGAGAATTTTTGCTCTGGATTCTCAGTCTGTTTCCTAGTGCCAGTTTGAAGTTCCTGCAGTTTTCACTGTAAAACCGAGTTGGAGCTAGTACCTCCCCATATATATGTATGGAGTGGAGTTTGCAACTGAAAAGAAACTTTGTGTTCCCAACAAGCTAGGTGAAGGACGGCTTTCACACACACTTATCTCTCAGAACTGAGCATGTGGAGAGACGTTCGTTCATCTAGCACAAAGGAAACGGGTTGCAGGAGAAACTTTTACTCTGGTTTCTCAGTCTGTTTCCTAGTGCCGGTTTGCAGTTCCTGCAGTTTTCACTATAAAACCGAGTTGGAGCTCGTATCTCCCCATATATATGTATGGAGTGGAGTTTGCAACTGAAAAGAAACTTTGTGTTCCCAACAAGCTAGGTGAAGGACGGCTTTCACACACACTTATCTCTCAGAACTGAGCATGTGGAGAGACGTTCGCTCATCTAGCACAAAGGGAACGGGTTGCAGGAGAAACTTTTACTCTGGATTCTCAGTCTGTTTCCTAGTGCCGGTTTGAAGTTGCTGCAGTTTTCACTGTAAAACAGATTTGGATCTAATACCACCCCATATATATGTATGGAATGGAATTAGCAACTGAAAAGAAACTTTGTGTTCCCAACAAGCTAGGTGAAGGACGGCATTCACACACACTTATCTCTCAGAACTGAGCATGTGGAGAGACGTTCGTTCATCTAGCACAAAGGGAACGGGTTGCAGGAGAAACTTTTACTCTGGTTTCTCAGTCTGTTTCTTAGTGCCGGTTTGAAGTTCCTGCAGTTTTCACTGTAAAACAGATTTGGAGTTAGTACCTCCCCAAATAAATGTATGGAGTGGAGTTTGCAACTGAAAAGAAACTTTGTGTTCCCAACAAGCAAGGTGAAGGACGGCTCTCACACACACTTATCTCTCAGAACTGAGCATGTGGAGAGACGTTCGTTCATCTAGCACAAAGGGAACGTGTTGCAGGAGAAACTTTTACTCTGGTTTCTCAGTCTGTTTCCTAGTGCCGTTTTGAAGTTCCTGCAGTTTTCACTGTAAAACCGAGTTGGAGCTAGTACCTCCCCATATATATGTATGGAGTGGACTTTGCAACTGAAAAGAAACTTTGTGTTCCCAACAAGCTAGGTGAAGGACGGCTTTCACACACACTTATCTCTCAGAACTGAGCATGTGGAGAGACTTTCGCTCATCTAGCACAAAGGGAACGGGTTGCAGGAGAATCTTTTACTCTGGTTTCTCAGACTCTTTCCTAGTGCCGGTTTTAAGTTCCTGCAGTTTTCACTGTAAAACCGAGTTGGAGCTCGTACCACCCCATATTTATGTATGGAGTGGAGTTTGCAACTGAAAAGAAATTTTGTGTTCCCAACAAGCTAGGTGAAGGACGGCTTTCACACACACTTATCTCTCAGAACTGAGCATATGGAGAGACGTTCGTTCATCAAGCAAAAAGGTAAAGGGTTGCAGGAGAAACTTTTACTCTGGTTTCTCAGTCTGTTTCCTAGTGCCAGTTTGCAGTTCCTGCAGTTTTCACTGTAAAACCGATTTGGAGCTCGTACCTACCCATATATATGTATGGAGTGGAGTTTGCAACTGAAAAGAAATTTTGTGTTCCCAACAAGCTAGGTGAAGGACGGCTTTCACAAACACTTACCTCTCAGAACTGAGCATGTGGAGAGACGTCCGTTCATCTAGCACAAAGGGAACGGGTTGCAGGAGAAACTTTTACTCTGGTTTCTCAGTCTGTTTCCTAGTGCCAGTTTGCAGTTCCTGCAGTTTTCACTGTAAAACCGATTTGGAGCTCGTACTTTCCCATATATATGTATGGAGCGGAGTTTGCATCTGAAAAGAAACTTTGTGTTCCCAACAAGCTAGGTGCAGGACGGCTTTCACACACATTTATCTCTCAGAACTGAGCATGTGGAGAGACGTTCGCTCATCTAGCACAAAGGGAACGGGTTGCAGGAGAAACTTTTACTCTGGTTTCTCAGTCTGTTTCCTAGTGCCGGTTTGAAGTTCCTGCAGTTTTCACTGTAAAACCGAGTTGGAGCTAGTACCACCCTATATATATGTATGGAATGGAGTTTGCAACTGAAAAGAAACTTTGTGTTCCCAACAAGCTAGTTGAAGGACGGATTTCACACACAAATATCTCTCAGAACTGAGCATGTGGAGAGACGTTCGCTCATCTAGCACAAAGGGAACGGGATGCAGGAGAATTTTTACTCTGGTTTCTCAGTCTGTTTCCTAGTGCCGGTTTGCAGTTCCTGCAGTTTTCACTGTAAAACTGAGTTGGAGCTCGTACCTCCCCATATATATGTATGGAGCGGAGTTTGCATCTGAAAAGAAACTTTGTGTTTCCAACAAGCTAGGTGAAGGACAGCTTTCACTCAAATTTATCTCTCAGAACTGAGCATGTGGAGAGACTTTCGCTCATCCTGCACAATGGGAACGGGTTGCAGGAGAAATTTTTACTCTGGTTTCTCAGTCTGTTTCCTAGTGCCGGTTTGAAGTTCCTGCAGTTTTCACTGTAAAACAGATTTGGATCTAGTACCACCCCATATATATGTATGGAATGGAGTTTGCTACTGAAAAGAAACTTTGTGTTCCCAACAAGCTATGTGAAGGACGGCTTTCACACACACTTATCTCTCAGAACTGAGCATGTGGAGAGACGTTCGTTCATCTAGCACAAAGGGAACGGGTTGCAGGAGAAACTTTTACTCTGGTTTCTCTGTCTGTTTTCTAGTGCCGTTTTGAAGTTCCTGCAGTTTTCACTGTAAAACCGAGTTGGAGCTAGTACCTCCCCTTATATATGTATGGAGTGGAGTTTGCAACTGAAATGAAACTTTGTGTTCCCAACAAGCTAGGTGAATGACGGCTTTCACACACACATTACTCTCAGAACTGAGCATGTGGAGAGACGTCCGTTCATCTAGCACAAAGGGAACGGGTTGCAGGAGAAACTTTTACTCTGGTTTCTCAGTCTGTTTCCTAGTGCCGGTTTGCAGTTCCTGCAGTTTTCACTGTAAAACCGTGTTGGAGCTCGTATCTCCCCATATATATGTATGGAGTACTGTTTGCAACTGAAAAGAAATTTTGTGTTCCCAAAAAGCTAGGTGAAGCCCCTCTTTCACACACACTTATCTCTCAGAACTGAGCATGTGGAGAGACGTTCGCTCATCTAGCACAAAAGGAACGGGTTGCAGGAGAATCTTTTACTCTGGTTTCTCAGTGTGTTTCCTAGTGCCGGTTTGAAGTTCCTGCAGTTTTCACTGTAAAACCGAGTTGGAGCTAGTACCTCCCCATATTTACGTATGGAGTGGAGTTTGCAACTGAAAAGAAACTTTGTGTTCCCAACAAGCTAGGTGAAGGACGGCTTTCACACACACTTATCTCTCAGAACTGATCATGTGGAGAGACTTTCGTTCATCTAGCACAAAGGAACGGGTTGTAGGAGGCACTTTTACTCTGGTTTCTCAGTTTGTTTCTTAGTGCCGGTTTGAAGTTCCTGCAGTTTTCACTGTAAAAACGAGTTGGAGCTTGTACCTCCCCATATATATGTATTGAGAGGAGTTTGCAACTGAAAAGAAATTTTGTGTTCCCATCAAGCTAGGTGAAGGACGGCTTTCCCACACACTTATCTCTCAGAATTGAGCATGTGGAGAGACGTTCGTTCATCTAGCACAAAGGGAACGTGTTGCAGGAGAAACTTTTACTCTGGTTTCTCAGTCTGTTTCCTAGTGCCGGTTTGAAGTTCCTGCAGTTTTCACTGTAAAACCGAGTTGAAGTTAGTACCTCCCCATATAAATGTATGGTGTGGTGTTTGCAACTGAAAAGAAACTTTGTGTTCCCAACAAGCAAGGTGAAGGACGGCTATCACACACACATTACTCTCAGAACTGAGCATGTGGAGAGACGTCCGTTCATCTAGCACAAAGTGAACTGGTTGCAGGAGAAACTTTTACTCTGGTTTCTCAGTCTGTTTCCTAGTGCCGGTTTGCAGTTCCTGCAGTTTTCACTGTAAAACCGAGTTGGAGCTCGTTCCTCCCCATATATATGTATGGAGTGGAGTTTGCAACTGAAAAGAAACTTTGTGTTCCCAACAAGCAAGTTGAAATACGGCTCTCACACGCACTTATCTCTCAGAAGTCAACATGTGGAGAGACGTTCGTTCATCTAGCTCAAAATGAACGAATTGCCGGAGAAACTTTTACTCTGGTTTCTCAGTGTGTTTCCTAGTGCCGGTTTGAATTTCCTGCAGTTTTCACTGTAAAACCGAGTTGGAGCTCGTACCTCCCCATATATATGTATGGAGTGGAGTTTGCAACTGAAAAGAAACTTTGTGTTCCCAACAAGCTAGGTGAAGGACGGCTCTCACACACACTTAACTCTCAGAACTGAGCATGTGGAGAGACGTTCGTTCATCTAGCACAAAGGGAACGGTTTGCAGGAGGAACTTTTACTCTGGTTTCTCAGTCTGTTTCCTAGTGCTGGTTGGAATTTCCTGCAGTTTTCACTGTAAAACCGAGTTGGAGCTAGTAGCTCCCCATATATATGTATGGATTGGAGATTGCAAGTGAAAAGAAACTTTGTGTTCCAAAGAAGCTAGATGAAGGACGGCTTTCACAGACACTTATCTCTCAGAACTGAGCATGTGTAGAGACGTTCGTTCATCTAGCACAAAGGGAACGGGTTGCAGGAGAAACTTTTACTCTGGTTTCTCAGTCTGTTTCCTAGTGCCGGTTTGCAGTTCCTGCAGTTTTCACTGTAAAACCGAGTTGGAGCTCGTACCTCCCCATATATATGTATGGAGTGGAGTTTGCAACTGAAAAGAAACTTTGTGTTCCCAACAAGCTAGGTGAAGGACGGCTCTCACACACACTTAACTCTCAGAACTGAGCATGTGGAGAGACGTTCGTTCATCTAGCACAAAGGGAACGGGTTGCAGGAGAAACTTTTACTCTGACTTCTCAGTCTGTTTCCTAGTGCCGGTTTGCAGTTCCTGCTGTTTTAACTGTAAAACCGATTTGGAGCTCGTTCCTCCACATATATATGTATGGACTGGAGTTTGCAACTGAAAAGAATCTTTGTGTTCCCAACAAGCTAGGTTAAGCATCTCTTTCACACACACTTATCTTTCAGAACTGAGCATGTGGAGAAACGTTCGCTCATCTAGCACAAAGGGAACGGGTTGCAGGAGAATCTTTTACTCTGGTTTCTCAGTCTGTTTCCTAGTGCCGGTTTGAAGTTCCTGCAGTTTTCACTGTAAAACCGAGTTGGAGCTAGTACCACCCCATATATATGTATGGAATGGAGTTTGCAACTGAAAAGAAACTTTGTGTTCCCAACAAGCTAGGTGAAGGACGGCTTTCACACACACATATCTCTCAGAACTGAGCATGTGGAGAGGCGTTCGTTCATCTAGCAAAAAGTGAACGGGTTGCAGGAGAAACTTTTACTCTGGATTCTCAGTCTGTTTCCTAGTGCATGTTTGAATTTCCTGCAGTTTTCACTGTAAAACCGAGTTGGAGCTAGTACCACCCCATAAATATGTATGGAATGGAGATTCCAACTGAAAAGAAACGTTGTGTTCCCAACAAGCTAGGTGAAGGAAGGCTTTCACAGACACATATCCCTCAGAACTGAGCATGTGGAAAGACGTTCGTTCATCTAGCACAAAGGGAACAGGATGCAGGAGAAACATTTACTCTGGTTTCTAAGTCTGTTTCCTAGTGCCGGTTTGAAGTTCCTGCAGTTTTCACTGTAAAACCGAGTTGGAGCTAGTACCTCCCCATATATATGTATGGAGTGGATTTTGAAAGTGAAAAGAATCTTTGTGTTCCCAACAAGATAGGTGAAGGACGGCTTTCACACACACTTATCTCTCAGAACTGAGCATGTGGAGAGGCGTTCGTTCATCTAGCACAAAGGGAACGGGTTGCAGGAGAAACTTTACTCGTGTTTCTCAGTCTGTTTCCTAGTGCCGGTTTGAAGTTCCTGCAGTTTTCACTGTAAAACCGAGTTGGAGCTCGTACCTCCCCATATATATGTATGGAATGGAGTTTGCAACTGAAAAGAAATTTTGTGTTCCCAAAAATGTAGTTGAAGCACGGCTTTCACATACACTTATATCTCAGAACTGAGCATGTGGAGAGACGTTCGTTCATCTAGCACAATGGGAACGGGTCTCAGGAGAAACTTTTACTCTGGTTTCTCAGTCTGTTTCCTAGTGCCGGTTTGAAGTTCCTGCAGTTTACACTGTAAAACCGAGTTGGAGCTAGTATATCCCCATATATATGTATGGAGTGGAGTTTGCAAGTGAAAAGAAACTTTGTGTTCCCAACAAGCAAGGTGAAGTAGGGCTCTCACACACACTTATCTCTTAGAACTGAGAATGTGGAGAGACGTTCGTTCATCTAGCACAAAGGGAACGGTTTGCAGGAGGAACTTTTACTTTGGTTTCTCAGTCTGTTTCCTAGTGCCGGTTGGAATTTCCTGCAGTTTTCACTGTAAAACCGAGTTGGAGCTAGTACCTCCCCATATATATGTATGGATTGGGGATTGCAAGTGAAAAGAAACTTTGTGTTCCAAAGAAGATAGATGAAGGACGGCTTTCACAGACATTTATCTCTCAGAACTGAGCATGTGGAGAGACGTTCGTTCATCTAGCACAAAGGGAACGGGTTGCAGGAGAAACTTTTACTCTGGTTTCTCAGTCTGTTTCCTAGTGCCGGTTTGCAGTTCCAGCAGTTTTCACTGTAAAACCGAGTTGGAGCTCGTACCTCCCCATATATATGTATGGAGTGGAGTTTGCAACTGAAAAGAAATTTTGTGTTCCCAACAAGCTAGGTGAAGCATCTCTTTCACACACACTTATCTCTCAAAACTGAGCATGTGGAGAGACGTTCGTTCATCTAGCACAAAGGGAACGGGTTGCAGGAGAAACTTTTACTCTGGTTTCACAGTTTGTTTCCTAGTGCCGTTTTGAAGTTCCTGCAGTTTTCACTGTAAAATCGAGTAGGAGCTAGTACCTCCCCTTATATATGTATGGAGTGGAGTTTGCAACTGAAATGAAACTTTGTGTTCCCAACAAGCTAGGTGAATGACGGCTTTCACACACACATTCCTCTCAGAACTGAGCATGTGGAGAGACGTCCGTTTATCTAGCACAAAGGGAACGGGTTGCAGGAGAAACTTTTACTCTGGTTTCTCAGTCTGTTTCCTAGTGCTGGTTTGCAGTTCCTGCAGTTTTCACTGTAAATCCGTGTTGGAGCTCGTACCTCCCCATATATATGTATGGAGAGGAGTTTGCAACTGAAAAGAAATTTTGTGTTCCCAACAAGCTAGGTGAAGCACCTCTTTCACACACACTTATCTCTCAGAACTGAGCATGTGGAGAGACGTTCGCTCATTTAGCACAAAGGGAACGGGTTGCAGGAGAATCTTTTACTCTGGTTTCTCAGTCTGTTTCCTAGTGCCGGTTTGAAGTTCCTGCAGTTTTCACTGTAAAACCGAGTTGGAGCTAGTACCTACCCATATATACGTATGGAGAGTAGTTTGCAACTGAAAAGAAACTTTGTGTTCCCAACAAGCTAGGTGAAGGACGGCTCTCACCCTCAATTATCTCTCAGAACTGAGCATGTGGGGAGACGTTCGTTCATCTAGCAAAAAGGGAACGGGTTGCAGGAGAAACTTTTACTCTGGTTTCTCAGTCTGTTTCCTAGTGCCAGTTTGATGTTCCTGCAGTTTTCACTGTAAAACCGAGTTGGAGCTAGTACCTAACCTTATATATGTATGGAGTGGAGTTTGCAACTGAAATGAAACTTTGTGTTCCCAACAAGATAGGTGAAGGACGGCTTTCACACACACTTATCTCTCAGAACTGAGCATGTGGAGAGGCGTTCGTTCATCTAGCACAAAGGGAACGGGTTGCAGGAGAAACTTTACTCGTGTTTCTCAGTCTGTTTCCTAGTGCCGGTTTGAAGTTCCTGCAGTTTTCACTGTAAAACCGAGTTGGAGCTCGTACCTCCCCATATATATGTATGGAATGGAGTTTGCAACTGAAAAGAAATTTTGTGTTCCCAAAAATGTAGTTGAAGCACGGCTTTCACATACACTTATATCTCAGAACTGAGCATGTGGAGAGACGTTCGTTCATCTAGCACAATGGGAACGGGTCTCAGGAGAAACTTTTACTCTGGTTTCTCAGTCTGTTTCCTAGTGCCGGTTTGAAGTTCCTGCAGTTTACACTGTAAAACCGAGTTGGAGCTAGTATATCCCCATATATATGTATGGAGTGGAGTTTGCAAGTGAAAAGAAACTTTGTGTTCCCAACAAGCAAGGTGAAGTAGGGCTCTCACACACACTTATCTCTTAGAACTGAGAATGTGGAGAGACGTCCGTTCATCTAGCACAAAGGGATCGGGTTGCAGGAGAAACTATTACTCTGGTTTCTCAGTCTGTTTCCTAGTGCCGGTTTGAAGTTCCTGCAGTTTCACTGTAAAACCGAATTGGAGCTAGTACCTTCCCATATATATGTATGGAGCGGAGTATGCATCTGAAAAGGAACTTTGTGTTCCCAACAAGCTAGGTGAAGGACGGCTTTCACACACATTTATCTCTCAGAACTGAGCATGTGGAGAGACGTTCGCTCATCTAGCACAAAGGGAAAGGGTTGCAGGAGAAACTTTTACTCTGGTTTCTCAGTCTGTTTCCTAGTGCCGGTTTGAAGTTCCTGCAGTTTTCACTGTAAAACCGAGTTGGAGCTAGTACCTTCCCATATATATGTATGGAGCGGAGTATGCATCTGAAAAGGAACTTTGTGTTCCCAACAAGCTAGGTGAAGGACGGCTTTCACACACATTTATCTCTCAGAACTGAGCATGTGGAGAGACGTTCGCTCATCTAGCACAAAGGGAACGGGTTGCAGGAGAAACTTTTACTCTGGTTTCTCAGTCTGTTTCCTAGTGCCGGTTTGAAGTTCCTGCAGTTTCACTGTAAAACCGAATTGGAGCTAGTACCTTCCCATATATATGTATGGAGCGGAGTATGCATCTGAAAAGGAACTTTGTGTTCCCAACAAGCTAGGTGAAGGACGGCTTTCACACACATTTATCTCTCAGAACTGAGCATGTGGAGAGACGTTCGCTCATCTAGCACAAAGGGAAAGGGTTGCAGGAGAAACTTTTACTCTGGTTTCTCAGTCTGTTTCCTAGTGCCGGTTTGAAGTTCCTGCAGTTTTCACTGTAAAACCGAGTTGGAGCTAGTACCTTCCCATATATATGTATGGAGCGGAGTATGCATCTGAAAAGGAACTTTGTGTTCCCAACAAGCTAGGTGAAGGACGGCTTTCACACACATTTATCTCTCAGAACTGAGCATGTGGAGAGACGTTCGCTCATCTAGCACAAAGGGAACGGGTTGCAGGAGAAACTTTTACTCTGGTTTCTCAGTCTGTTTCCTAGTGCCGGTTTGAAGTTCCTGCAGTTTCACTGTAAAACCGAATTGGAGCTAGTACCTTCCCATATATATGTATGGAGCGGAGTATGCATCTGAAAAGGAACTTTGTGTTCCCAACAAGCTAGGTGAAGGACGGCTTTCACACACATTTATCTCTCAGAACTGAGCATGTGGAGAGACGTTCGCTCATCTAGCACAAAGGGAACGGGTTGCAGGAGAAACTTTTACTCTGGTTTCTCAGTCTGTTTCCTAGTGCCGGTTTGAAGTTCCTGCAGTTTTCACTGTAAAACCGAGTTGGAGCTAGTACCAGAACATATATATGTATGGAATGGAGTTTGCAACTGAAAAGAAACTTTGTGTTCCCAACAAGCTAGTTGAAGGACGGATTTCACACACACTTATCTCTCAGAACTGAGAATGTGGAGAGACGTTCGTTCATCTAGCACAAAGGGAACGGGATGCAGGTGAAACATTTACTCTGGTTTCTCAGTCTGTTTCCTAGTGCCGGTTAGAAGTTCCTGCAGTTTTCACTGTAAAACCGAGTTGGAGCTAGTACCTCCCCTTATATATGTATGGAGTGGAGTTTGCAAGTGAAAAGAATCTTTGTGTTCCCAACAAGCTAGGTGAAGGACGGCTTTCACACACACTTATCTCTCAGAACTGAGCATGTGGAGAGGCGTTCGTTCATCTAGCACAAATGGAACGGGTTGCAGGAGAAACTTTACTCGGGTTTCTCAGTCTGTTTCCTAGTGCCGGTTTGAAGTTCCTGCAGTTTTCACTGTAAAACCGAGTTGGAGCTAGTACCTCCCCATATATATATATGGAGTGGAGTTTCCAACTGAAAAGAAACTTTGTGTTCCCAACAAGCTAGGTGAAGGACGGCTTTCACACACACTTATCTCTCAGAACTGAGCATGTGGAGAGACGTTCGTTCATCTAGCACAAAGGGAACGGGTTGCAGGAGAAACTTATACTCTGGTTTCTCAGTCTGTTTCCTAGTGCCGGTTTGAAGTTCCTGCAGTTTTCACTGTAAAACCGAGTTGGAGTTAGTACCGCCCCATATATATGTATGGAGTGGAGTTTGCAACTGAAAAGAAACTTTGTGTTCCCAACAAGCTAGGTGAAGGACGGCTTTCACACACACTTATCTCTCAGAACTGAACATGTGGAGAGACGTTCGTTCATCTAGCCCAAAGGGAACGGGTTGCAGGAGAAACTTTTACTCTGGTTTCTCAGTCTGTTTCCTAGTGCCGGTTTGAAGTTCCTGCAGTTTTCAGTGTAAAACCGAGTTGGAGCTAGTACCTCCCCATATATATTTATGGAGTGGAGTTTGCAAGTGAAAAGAAACTTTGTGTTCCCAACAAGCAAGGTGAAGTACGGCTCTCACACACACTTATCTCTCAGAACTGAGCATGTGGAGAGACGTTCGTTCATCTAGCACAAAGGGAACAGGTTGCAGGAGGAACTTTTTCTCTGGTTTCTCAGTGTGTTTCCTAGTGCCGGTTTCAAGTTCCTGCAGTTTTCACTGTAAAACCGAGTTGGTGCTAGTACCTCCCCATATATATGTATGGATTGGAGATTGCAAGTGAAAAGAAACTTTGTGTTCCAAAGAAGCTAGATGAAGGACGGCTTTCACAGACACTTATCTCTCCGAACTGAGCATGTGGAGAGACTTTCGTTCATCTAGCAAAAAGGGAACGGTTTGCAGGAGAAACTTTTACTCTGGTTTCTCAGTCTGTTTCCTAGTGCCGTTTTGAAGTTCCTGCAGTTTTCACTGTAAAACCGAGTTGGAGCTTGTACCACACCATATATATGTACGGAATGGAGTTTGCAACTGAAAAGAAACTTTGTGTTCCCAACAAGCTATGTGAAGGACGGCTTTCACATACACATATCTCTCAGAACTGAGCATGTGGTGAGGCGTTCGTTCATCTAGCACAAAGGGAACGGGTTGCAGGAGAAACTTTTACTCTGGTTTCTCAGTCTGTTTCCTAGTGATGGTTTGAAGTTCCTGCAGTTTTCACTGTAAAACCGAGTTGGAGCTAGTACCTCCCCTTATATATGTATGGAGTGGAGTTTGCAAGTGAAAAGAAACTTTGTGTTCCCAACAAGCTAGGTGAAGGACGGCTTTCACACACACTTATCTCTCAGAACTGAGCATGTGGAGAGGCGTTCGTTCATCTAGCACAAAGGGAACGGGTTGCAGGAGAAACTTTTACTCTGGTTTCTCAGTCTGTTTCCTAGTGCCGGTTTGAAGTTCCTGCAGTTTTCACTATAAAACCGAGTTGGAGCTAGTACCACCCCATATATATGTATGGAGTGGAGTTTCCAACTGAAAAGAAACTTTGTGTTCCCAACAAGCTAGGTGAAGTACGGCTCCCACACACACTTATCTCTCAGAACTGAGCATGTGGAGAGACGTTCGTTCATCTAGCACAATGGGAACGGGTTGCAGGAGAAACTATTACTCTGGCTTCTCAGTCTGTTTCCTAGTGCCGGTTTGCAGTTCCTGCTGTTTTAACTGTAAAACCGATTTGGAGCTCGTACCTCCACATATATATGTATGGACTGGAGTTTGCAACTGAAAAGAATCTTTGTGTTCCCAACAAGCTAGGTTAAGCACCTCTTTCACACACACTTATCTTTCAGAACTGAGCATGTGGAGAAACTTTCGCTCATCTAGCACAAAGGGAACGGGTTGCAGGAGAATCTTTTACTCTGGTTTCTCAGTCTGTTTCCTAGTGCCGGTTTGAAGTTCCTGCAGTTTTCACTGTAAAACCGAGTTGGAGCTAGTACCACCCCATATATATGTATGGAATGGAGTTTGCAACTGAAAAGAAACTTTGTGTTCCCAACAAGCTAGGTGAAGGACGGCTTTCACACACACATATCTCTCAGAACTGAGCATGTGGAGAGGCGTTCGTTCATCTAGCAAAAAGTGAACGGGTTGCAGGAGAAACTTTTACTCTGGCTTCTCAGTCTGTTTCCTAGTGCCGGTTTGAAGTTCCTGCAGTTTACACTGTAAAACCGAGTTGGAGCTAGTATATCCCCATATATATGTATGGAGTGGAGTTTGCAAGTGAAAAGAAACTTTGTGTTCCCAACAAGCAAGGTGAAGTAGGGCTCTCACACACACTTATCTCTTAGAACTGAGAATGTGGAGAGACGTTCGTTCATCTAGCACAAAGGGAACGGTTTGCAGGAGGAACTTTTACTTTGGTTTCTCAGTCTGTTTCCTAGTGCCGGTTGGAATTTCCTGCAGTTTTCACTGTAAAACCGAGTTGGAGCTAGTACCTCCCCATATATATGTATGGATTGGGGATGGCAAGTGAAAAGAAACTTTGTGTTCCAAAGAAGCTAGATGAAGGACGGCTTTCACAGACATTTATCTCTCAGAACTGAGCATGTGGAGAGACGTTCGTTCATCTAGCACAAAGGGAACTGGTTGCAGGAGAAACTTTTACTCTGGTTTCTCAGTCTGTTTCCTAGTGCCGGTTTGCAGTTCCTGCAGTTTTCACTGTAAAACCGAGTTGGAGCTCGTACCTCCCCATATATATGTATGGAGTGGAGTTTGCAACTGAAAAGAAATTTTGTGTTCCCAACAAGCTAGGTGAAGCATCTCTTTCACACACACTTATCTCTCAAAACTGAGCATGTGGAGAGACGTTCGTTCATCTAGCACAAAGGGAACGGGTTGCAGGAGAAACTTTTACTCTGGTTTCTCAGTTTGTTTCCTAGTGCCGTTTTGAAGTTCCTGCAGTTTTCACTGTAAAATCGAGTAGGAGCTAGTACCTCCCCTTATATATGTATGGAGTGGAGTTTGCAACTGAAATGAAACTTTGTGTTCCCAACAAGCTAGGTGAATGACGGCTTTCACACACACATTCCTCTCAGAACTGAGCATGTGGAGAGACGTCCGTTTATCTAGCACAAAGGGAACGGGTTGCAGGAGAAACTTTTACTCTGGTTTCTCAGTCTGTTTCCTAGTGCTGGTTTGCAGTTCCTGCAGTTTTCACTGTAAATCCGTGTTGGAGCTCGTACCTCCCCATATATATGTATGGAGAGGAGTTTGCAACTGAAAAGAAATTTTGTGTTCCCAACAAGCTAGGTGAAGCACCTCTTTCACACACACTTATCTCTCAGAACTGAGCATATGGAGAGACGTTCGCTCATTTAGCACAAAGGGAACGGGTTGCAGGAGAATCTTTTACTCTGGTTTCTCAGTCTGTTTCCTAGTGCCGGTTTGAAGTTCCTGCAGTTTTCACTGTAAAAACGATTTGGAGCTCGTACCTCCACATATATACGTATGGAGAGTAGTTTGCAACTGAAAAGAAACTTTGTGTTCCCAACAAGCTAGGTGAAGGACGGCTCTCACCCTCAATTATCTCTCAGAACTGAGCATGTGGGGAGACGTTCGTTCATCTAGCAAAAAGGGAACGGGTTGCAGGAGAAACTTTTACTCTGGTTTCTCAGTCTGTTTCCTAGTGCCAGTTTGATGTTCCTGCAGTTTTCACTGTAAAACCGAGTTGGAGCTAGTACCTACCCTTATATATGTATGGAGTGGAGTTTGCAACTGAAATGAAACTTTGTGTTCCCAACAAGATAGGTGAATGACGGCTTTCACACACACTTTCCTCTCAGAACTGAGCATGTGGAGAGACGTCCGTTCATCTAGCACAAAGGGATCGGGTTGCAGGAGAAACTATTACTCTGGTTTCTCAGTCTGTTTCCTAGTGCCGGTTTGAAGTTCCTGCAGTTTCACTGTAAAACCGAATTGGAGCTAGTACCTTCCCATATATATGTATGGAGCGGAGTATGCATCTGAAAAGGAACTTTGGTTTCCCAACAAGCTAGGTGAAGGACGGCTTTCACACACATTTATCTCTCAGAACTGAGCATGTGGAGAGACGTTCGCTCATCTAGCACAAAGGGAAAGGGTTGCAGGAGAAACTTTTACTCTGGTTTCTCAGTCTGTTTCCTAGTGCCGGTTTGAAGTTCCTGCAGTTTTCACTGTAAAACCGAGTTGGAGCTAGTACCTTCCCATATATATGTATGGAGCGGAGTATGCATCTGAAAAGGAACTATGTGTTCCCAACAAGCTAGGTGAAGGACGGCTTTCACACACACTTATCTCTCAGAACTGAGCATGTGGAGAGACGTTCGCTCATCTAGCACAAAGGGAACGGGTTGCAGGAGAAACTTTACTCGGGTTTCTCAGTCTGTTTCCTAGTGCCGGTTTGAAGTTCCTGCAGTTTTCACTGTAAAACCGAGTTGGAGCTAGTACCTCCCCATATATATGTATGGAGTGGAGTTTCCAACTGAAAAGAAACTTTGTGTTCCCAACAAGCTAGGTGAAGGATGGCTTTCACACACACTTATCTCTCAGAACTGAGCATGTGGAGAGACGTTCGTTCATCTAGCGCAAAGGGAACGGGTTGCAGGAGAAACTTATACTCTGGTTTCTCAGTCTGTTTCCTAGTGCCGGTTTGAAGTTCCTGCAGTTTTCACTGTAAAACCGAGTTGGAGTTAGTACCGCCCCATATATATGTATGGAGTGGAGTTTGCAACTGAAAAGAAACTTTGTGTTCCCAACAAGCTAGGTGAAGGACGGCTTTCACACACACTTATCTCTCAGAACTGAACATGTGGAGAGACGTTCGTTCATCTAGCCCAAAGGGAACGGGTTGCAGGAGAAACTTTTACTCTGGTTTCTCAGTCTGTTTCCTAGTGCCGGTTTGAAGTTCCTGCAGTTTTCAGTGTAAAACCGAGTTGGAGCTAGTACCTCCCCATATATATGTATGGAGTGGAGTTTGCAAGTGAAAAGAAACTTTGTGTTCCCAACAAGCAAGGTGAAGTACGGCTCTCACACACACTTATCTCTCAGAACTGAGCATGTGGAGAGACGTTCGTTCGTCTAGCACAAAGGGAACAGGTTGCAGGAGGAACTTTTTCTCTGGTTTCTCAGTGTGTTTCCTAGTGCCGGTTTGAAGTTCCTGCAGTTTTCACTGTAAAACCGAGTTGGTGCTAGTACCTCCCCATATATATGTATGGATTGGAGATTGCAAGTGAAAAGAAACTTTGTGTTCCAAAGAAGCTAGATGAAGGACGGCTTTCACAGACACTTATCTCTCCGAACTGAGCATGTGGAGAGACTTTCGTTCATCTAGCAAAAAGGGAACGGTTTGCAGGAGAAACTTTTACTCTGGTTTCTCAGTCTGTTTCCTAGTGCCGTTTTGAAGTTCCTGCAGTTTTCACTGTAAAACCGAGTTGGAGCTTGTACCACACCATATATATGTACGGAATGGAGTTTGCAACTGAAAAGAAACTTTGTGTTCCCAACAAGCTAGGTGAAGGACGGCTTTCACACACACATATCTCTCAGAACTGAGCATGTGGTGAGGCGTTCGTTCATCTAGCACAAAGGGAACGGTTTGCAGGAGAAACTTTTACTCTGGTTTCTCAGTCTGTTTCCTAGTGATGGTTTGAAGTTCCTGCAGTTTTCACTGTAAAACCGAGGTGGAGCTAGTACCTCCCCTTATATATGTATGGAGTGGAGTTTGCAAGTGAAAAGAAACTTTGTGTTCCCAACAAGCTAGGTGAAGGACGGCTTTCACACACATTTATCTCTCAGAACTGAGCATGTGGAGAGGCGTTCGTTCATCTAGCACAAAGGGAACGGGTTGCAGGAGAAACTTTTACTCTGGTTTCTCAGTCTGTTTCCTAGTGCCTGTTTGAAGTTCCTGCAGTTTTCACTATAAAACCGAGTTGGAGCTAGTACCACCCCATATATATGTATGGAGTG
Source organism: Camelus bactrianus (assembly GCF_048773025.1). Lineage (NCBI taxonomy): Eukaryota > Metazoa > Chordata > Mammalia > Artiodactyla > Camelidae > Camelus > Camelus bactrianus. The sequence continues at coordinate 6,452,468 of NW_027413945.1, forward strand.
GAGTTTCCAACTGAAAAGAAACTTTGTGTTCCCAACAAGCTAGGTGAAGTACGGCTCCCACACACACTTATCTCTCAGAACTGAGCATGTGGAGAGACGTTCGTTCATCTAGCACAATGGGAACGGGTTGCAGGAGAAACTTTTACTCTGGCTTCTCAGTCTGTTTCCTAGTGCCGGTTTGCAGTTCCTGCTGTTTTAACTGTAAAACCGATTTGGAGCTCGTACCTCCACATATATATGTATGGACTGGAGTTTGCAACTGAAAAGAATCTTTGTGTTCCCAACAAGCTAGGTTAAGCACCTCTTTCACACACACTTATCTTTCAGAACTGAGCATGTGGAGAAACGTTCGCTCATCTAGCACAAAGGGAACGGGTTGCAGGAGAATCTTTTACTCTGGTTTCTCAGTCTGTTTCCTAGTGCCGGTTTGAAGTTCCTGCAGTTTTCACTGTAAAACCGAGTTGGAGCTAGTACCACCCCATATATATGTATGGAATGGAGTTTGCAACTGAAAAGAAACTTTGTGTTCCCAACAAGCTAGGTGAAGGACGGCTTTCACACACACATATCTCTCAGAACTGAGCATGTGGAGAGGCGTTCGTTCATCTAGCAAAAAGTGAACGGGTTGCAGGAGAAACTATTACTCTGGATTCTCAGTCTGTTTCCTAGTGCATGTTTGAATTTCCTGCAGTTTTCACTGTAAAACCGAGTTGGAGCTAGTACCACCCCATATATATGTATGGAATGGAGATTCCAACTGAAAAGAAACGTTGTGTTCCCAACAAGCTAGGTGAAGGACGGCTTTCACAGACACTTATCTCTCAGAACTGAGCATGTGGAAAGACGTTCGTTCATCTAGCACAAAGGGAACAGGATGCAGGAGAATCATTTACTCTTTTTTCTCAGTCTGTTTCCTAGTGCCGGTTTGAAGTTCCTGCAGTTTTCACTGTAAAACCGAGTTGGAGCTAGTACCTCCCCATATATATGTATGGAATGGAGATTCCAACTGAAAAGAAACGTTGTGTTCCCAACAAGCTAGGTGAAGGACGGCTTTCACACACATTTATCTCTGAGAACTGAGCATGTGGAGAGACGTTCGTTCATCTAGCGCAAAGGGAACGGGTTGCAGGAGACACTTTTACTCTGGTTTCTCAGTCTGTTTCCTAGTGCCGGTTTGAAGTTCCTGCAGTTTTCACTGTAAAACCGAGTTGGAGTTAGTACTGCCCCATATATATTTATGGAGTGGAGTTTGCAACTGAAAAGAAACTTTGTGTTCCCAACAAGCTAGGTGAAGGACGGCTTTCACACACACTTATCTCTCAGAACTGAGCATGTGGAGAGACGTTCGTTCATCTAGCCCAAAGGGAACGGGTTGCAGGAGAAACTTTTACTCTGGTTTCTCAGTCTGTTTCCTAGTGCCGGTTTGAAGTTCCTGCAGTTTTCAGTGTAAAACCGAGTTGGAGCTAGTACCTCCCCATATATATGTATGGAGTGGAGTTTGCAAGTGAAAAGAAACTTTGTGTTCCCAACAAGCAAGGTGAAGTACGGCTCTCACACACACTTTCCTCTCAGAACTGAGCATGTGGAGAGACGTCCGTTTATCTAGCACAAAGGGAACGGGTTGCAGGAGAAACTTTTACTCTGTTTTCTCAGTCTGTTTCCTAGTGCCGGTTGGAATTTCCTGCAGTTTTCACTGTAAAACCGAGTTGGAGCTAGTACCTCCCCATATATATGTATGGATTGGAGATTGCAAGTGAAAAGAAACTTTGTGTTCCAAAGAAGCTAGATGAAGGACGGCTTTCACAGACACTTATCTCTCAGAACTGAGCATGTGGAGAGACGTTCGTTCATCTAGCACAAAGGGAACGGGTTGCAGGAGAAACTTTTACTCTGGTTTCTCAGTCTGTTTCCTAGTGCCGGTTTGCAGTTCCTGCAGTTTTCTCTGTAAAACCGAGTTGGAGCTCGTACCTCCCCATATATATGTATGGAGAGGAGTTTGCAACTGAAAAGAAATTTTGTGTTCCCAACAAGCTAGGTGAAGCACCTCTTTCACACACACTTATCTCTCAGAACTGAGCATGTGGAGAGACGTTCGTTCATCTAGCACAAAGGGAACGGGTTGCAGGAGAAACTTTTACTCTGGTTTCTCAGTCTGTTTCCTAGTGCCGGTTTGAAGTTCCTGCAGTTTTCACTGTAAAACCGAGTTGGAGCTAGTACCAGAACATATATATGTATGGAATGGAGTTTGCAACTGAAAAGAAACTTTGTGTTCCCAACAAGCTAGTTGAAGGACGGATTTCACACACACTTATCTCTCAGAACTGAGAATGTGGGAGAAGTTCGTTCATCTAGCACAAAGGGAACGGGATGCAGGTGCAACATTTACTCTGGTTTCTCAGTCTGTTTCCTAGTGCCGGTTTGAAGTTCCTGCAGTTTTCACTGTAAAACCGAGTTGGAGCTAGTACCTCCCCATATATATGTATGGAGTGGAGTTTGCAAGTGAAAAGAATCTTTGTGTTCCCAACAAGCTAGGTGAAGGACGGCTTTCACACACACTTATCTCTCAGAACTGAGCATGTGGAGAGGCGTTCGTTCATCTAGCACAAATGGAACGGGTTGCAGGAGAAACTTTACTCGGGTTTCTCAGTCTGTTTCCTAGTGCCGGTTTGAAGTTCCTGCAGTTTTCACTGTAAAACCGATTTGGAGCTAGTACCTCCCCATATATATGTATGGAGTGGAGTTTCCAACTGAAAAGAAACTTTGTGTTCCCAACAAGCTAGGTGAAGGACGGCTTTCACACACACTTATCTCTCAGAACTGAGCATGTGGAGAGACGTTCGTTCATCTAGCCCAAATGGAACGGGTTGCAAGAGAAACTTTTACTCTGGTTTCTCAGTCTGTTTCCTAGTGCCGGTTTGAAGTTCCTGCAGTTTTCAGTGTAAAACCGAGTTGGAGCTAGTACCTCCCCATATATATGTATGGAGTGGAGTTTGCAAGTGAAAAGAAACTTTGTGTTCCTAACAAGCAAGGTGAAGTACGGCTCTCACACACACTTATCTCTCAGAACTGAGCATGTGGAGAGACGTTCGTTCATCTAGCACAAAGGGAACGGGTTGTAAGAGGAACTTTTTCTCTGGTTTCTCAGTGTGTTTCCTAGTGCCGGTTTGAAGTTCCTGCAGTTTTCACCTTAAAACCGAGTTGGAGCTTGTACCTCCCCATATATATGTATGGATTGGAGATTGCAAGTGAAAAGAAACTTTGTGTTCCAAAGAAGCTAGATGAAGGACGGCTTTCACAGACACTTATCTCTCCGAACTGAGCATGTGGAGAGACTTTCGTTCATCTAGCAAAAAGGGAACGGTTTGCAGGAGAAACTTTTACTCTGGTTTCTCAGTCTGTTTCCTAGTGCCGTTTTGAAGTTCCTGCAGTTTTCACTGTAAAACCGAGTTGGAGCTTGTACCACACCATATATATGTACGGAATGGAGTTTGCAACTGAAAAGAAACTTTGTGTTCCCAACAAGCTAGGTGAAGGACGGCTTTCACACACACATATCTCTCAGAACTGAGCATGTGGTGAGGCGTTCGTTCATCTAGCACAAAGGGAACGGGTTGCAGGAGAAACTTTTACTCTGGTTTCTCAGTCTGTTTCCTAGTGATGGTTTGAAGTTCCTGCAGTTTTCACTGTAAAACCGAGTTGGAGCTAGTACTTCCCCTTATATATGTATGGAGTGGAGTTTGCAAGTGAAAAGAAACTTTGTGTTCCAAAAAGCTAGGTGAAGGACGGCTTTCACACACACTTATCTCTCAGAACTGAGCATGTGGAGAGGCGTTCGTTCATCTAGCACAAAGGGAACGGGTTGCAGGAGAAACATTTACTCTGGTTTCTCAGTCTGTTTCCTAGTGCCTGTTTGAAGTTCCTGCAGTTTTCACTATAAAACAGAGTTGGAGCTAGTACCACCCCATATATATGTATGGAGTGGAGTTTCCAACTGAAAAGATACTTTGTGTTCCCAACAAGCTAGGTGAAGTACGGCTCTCACACACACTTATCTCTCAGAACTGAGCATGTGGAGAGACGTTCGTTCATCTAGCACAATGGGAACGGGTTGCAGGAGAAACTTTTACTCTGGCTTCTCAGTCTGTTTCCTAGTGCCGGTTTGCAGTTCCTGCTGTTTTAACTGTACAACCGATTTGGAGCTCGTACCTCCACATATATATGTATGGAGTGGAGTTTGCAACTGAAAAGAATCTTTGTGTTCCCAACAAGCTAGGTTAAGCACCTCTTTCACACACACTTATCTTTCAGAAATGAGCATGTGGAGAAACGTTCGCTCATCTAGCACAAAGGGAACGGGTTGCAGGAGAACCTTTTACTCTGGTTTCTCAGTCTGTTTCCTAGTGCCGGTTTGAAGTTCCTGCAGTTTTCACTGTAAAACCGAGTTGGAGCTAGTACCACCCCATATATATGTATGGATTGGAGTTTGCAACTGAAAAGAAACTTTGTGTTCCCAACAAGCTAGGTGAAGGACGGCTTTCACACACACATATCTCTCAGAACTGAGCATGTGGAGAGGCGTTCGTTCATCTAGCAAAAAGTGAACGGGTTGCAGGAGAAACTTTTACTCTGGATTCTCAGTCTGTTTCCTAGTGCATGTTTGAATTTCCTGCAGTTTTCACTGTAAAACCGAGTTGGAGCTAGTACCACCCCATATATATGTATGGAATGGAGATTCCAACTGAAAAGAAACGTTGTGTTCCCAACAAGCTAGTTGAAGGACGGCTTTCACAGACACTTATCTCTCAGAACTTAGCATTTGGAAAGACGTTCGTTCATCTAGCACAAAGGGAACGGGATGCAGGAGAAACATTTACTCTGGTTTCTCAGTCTGTTTCCTAGTGCCGGTTTGAAGTTCCTGCAGTTTTCACTGTAAAACCGAGTTGGAGCTAGTACCTCCCCATATATATGTATGGAGTGGAGTTTGAAAGTGAAAAGAATCTTTGTGTTCCCAACAAGCTAGGTGAAGGACGGCTTTCACACACACTTATCTCTCAGAACTGAGCATGTGGAGAGGCGTTCGTTCATCTAGCACAAAGGGAACGGGTTGCAGGAGAAACTTTACTCGGGTTTCTCAGTCTGTTTCCTAGTGCCGGTTTGCAGTTCCTGCAGTTTTCACTGTAAAACCGAGTTGGAGCTAGTACCTCCCCATATATATGTATGGATTGGAGATTGCAAGTGAAAAGAAACTTTGTGTTCCAAAGAAGCTAGATGAAGGACGGCTTTCACAGACACTTATCTCTCAGAACTGAGCATGTGGAGAGACCTTCGTTCATCTAGCACAAAGGGAACGGGTTGCAGGAGAAACTTTTACTCTGGTTTCTCAGTCTGTTTCCTAGTGCCGGTTTGCAGTTCCTGCAGTTTTCACTGTAAAACCGAGTTGGAGCTCGTACCTCCCCATATATATGTATGGAGTGGAGTTTGCAAGTGAAAAGAAATTTTGTGTTCCCAACAAGCTAGGTGAAGCACCTCTTTCACACACACTTATCTCTCAGAACTGAGCATGTGGAGAGGCTTTCGTTCATCTAGCACAAAGGGAACGGGTTGCAGGAGAAACTTTACTCGGGTTTCTCAGTCTGTTTCCTAGTGCCGGTTTGCAGTTCCTGCAGTTTTCACTGTAAAACCGAGTTGGAGCTAGAACATCCCCATATATATGTATGGAGTGGAGTTTGCAACTGAAAAGAAACTTTGTGTTCCCAACAAGCTAGGTGAAGGACGGCTTTCACACACACTTATCTCTCAGTACTGAGCATGTGGAGAGACGTTCGTTCATCTAGCGCAAAGGGAACGGGTTGCAGGAGAAACTTTTACTCTGGTTTCTCAGTCTGTTTCCTAGTGCCTTTTTGAAGTTCCTGCAGTTTTCACTGTAAAACCGAGTTGGAGTTAGTACCGCCCCATATATATGTATGGAGTGGAGTTTGCACCTGAAAAGAAACTTTGTGTTCCCAACAAGCTAGGTGAAGGACGGCTTTCACACACACTTATCTCTCAGAACTGAGCATGTGGAGAGACGTTCGTTCATCTAGCCCAAAGGGAACGGGTTGCAGGAGAAACTTTTACTCTGGTTTCTCAGTCTGTTTCCTAGTGCCGGTTTGAAGTTCCTGCAGTTTTCAGTGTAAAACCGAGTTGGAGCTAGTACCTCCCCATATATATGTATGGAGTGGAGTTTGCAAGTGAAAAGAAACTTTGTGTTCCCAACAAGCAAGGTGAAGTACGGCTCTCACACACACTTTCCTCTCAGAACTGAGCATGTGGAGAGACGTCCGTTTATCTAGCACAAAGGGAACGGGTTGCAGGAGAAACTTTTACTCTGGTTTCTCAGTCTGTTTCCTAGTGCCGGTTGGAATTTCCTGCAGTTTTCACTGTAAAACCGAGTTGGAGCTAGTACCTCCCCATATATATGTATGGATTGGAGATTGCAAGTGAAAAGAAACTTTGTGTTCCAAAGAAGCTAGATGAAGGACGGCTTTCACAGACACTTATCTCTCAGAATTGAGCATGTGGAGAGACCTTCGTTCATCTAGCACAAAGGGAACGGGTTGCAGGAGAAACTTTTACTCTGGTTTCTCAGTCTGTTTCCTAGTGCCGGTTTGCAGTTCCTGCAGTTTTCACTGTAAAACCGAGTTGGAGCTCGTACCTCCCCATATATATGTATGGAGTGGAGTTTGCAACTGAAAAGAAATTTTGTGTTCCCAACAAGCTAGGTGAAGCACCTCTTTCACACACACTTAACTCTCAGAACTGAGCATGTGGAGAGACGTTCGTTCATCTAGCACAAAGGGAACGGGTTGCAGGAGAAACTTTTACTCTGGTTTCTCAGTTTGTTTCCTAGTGCCGTTTTGAAGTTCCTGCAGTTTTCACTGTAAAATCGAGTAGGAGCTAGTACCTCCCCTTATATATGTATGGAGTGGAGTTTGCAACTGAAATGAAACTTTGTGTTCCCAACAAGCTAGGTGAATGACGGCTTTCACACACACTTTCCTCTCAGAACTGAGCATGTGGAGAGACGTCCGTTTATCTAGCACAAAGGGAACGGGTTGCAGGAGAAACTTTTACTCTGGTTTCTCAGTCTGTTTCCTAGTGCCGGTTTGAAGTTCCTGCAGTTTTCAGTGTAAAACCGAGTTGGAGCTAGTACCTCCCCATATATATGTATGGAGTGGAGTTTGCAAGTGAAAAGAAACTTTGTGTTCCCAACAAGCAAGGTGAAGTACGGCTCTCACACACACTTTCCTCTCAGAACTGAGCATGTGGAGAGACGTCCGTTTATCTAGCACAAAGGGAACGGGTTGCAGGAGAAACTTTTACTCTGGTTTCTCAGTCTGTTTCCTAGTGCCGGTTGGAATTTCCTGCAGTTTTCACTGTAAAACCGAGTTGGAGCTAGTACCTCCCCATATATATGTATGGATTGGAGATTGCAAGTGAAAAGAAACTTTGTGTTCCAAAGAAGCTAGATGAAGGACGGCTTTCACAGACACTTATCTCTCAGAATTGAGCATGTGGAGAGACCTTCGTTCATCTAGCACAAAGGGAACGGGTTGCAGGAGAAACTTTTACTCTGGTTTCTCAGTCTGTTTCCTAGTGCCGGTTTGCAGTTCCTGCAGTTTTCACTGTAAAACCGAGTTGGAGCTCGTACCTCCCCATATATATGTATGGAGTGGAGTTTGCAACTGAAAAGAAATTTTGTGTTCCCAACAAGCTAGGTGAAGCACCTCTTTCACACACACTTAACTCTCAGAACTGAGCATGTGGAGAGACGTTCGTTCATCTAGCACAAAGGGAACGGGTTGCAGGAGAAACTTTTACTCTGGTTTCTCAGTTTGTTTCCTAGTGCCGTTTTGAAGTTCCTGCAGTTTTCACTGTAAAATCGAGTAGGAGCTAGTACCTCCCCTTATATATGTATGGAGTGGAGTTTGCAACTGAAATGAAACTTTGTGTTCCCAACAAGCTAGGTGAATGACGGCTTTCACACACACTTTCCTCTCAGAACTGAGCATGTGGAGAGACGTCCGTTTATCTAGCACAAAGGGAACGGGTTGCAGGAGAAACTTTTACTCTGGTTTCTCAGTCTGTTTCCTAGTGCTGGTTTGCAGTTCCTGCAGTTTTCACTGTAAATCCGAGTTGGAGCTCGTACCTCCCCATATATATGTATGGAGAGGGGTTTGCAACTGAAAAGAAATTTTGTGTTCCCAACAAGCTAGGTGAAGCACCTCTTTCACACACACTTATCTCTCAGAACTGAGCATGTGGAGAGACGTTCGCTCATTTAGCACAAAGGGAACGGGTTGCAGGAGAAACTTTTACTCTGGTTTCTCAGTCTGTTTCCTAGTGCCGGTTTGAAGTTCCTGCAGTTTTCACTGTAAAACCGAGTTGGAGCTAGTACCTACCCATATATACGTATGGAGAGTAGTTTGCAACTGAAAAGAAACTTTGTGTTCCCAACAAGCTAGGTGAAGGACGGCTTTCACACACATTTATCTCTCAGAACTGAGCATGTGGAGAGACGTTCGCTCATCTAGCACAAAGGGAACGGGATGCAGGTGAAACATTTACTCTGGTTTCTCAGTCTGTTTCCTAGTGCCGGTTTGAAGTTCCTGCAGTTTTCACTGTAAAACCGAGTTGGAGCTAGTACCTCCCCATATATATGTATGGAGTGGAGTTTCCAACTGAAAAGAAACTTTGTGTTCCCAACAAGCTAGGTGAAGGATGGCTTTCACACACACTTATCTCTCAGAACTGAGCATGTGGAGAGACGTTCGTTCATCTAGCCCAAAGGGAACGGGTTGCAGGGGAAACTTATACTCTGGTTTCTCAGTCTGTTTCCTAGTGCCGGTTTGAAGTTCCTGCAGTTTTCACTGTAAAACCGAGTTGGAGTTAGTACCGCCCCATATATATGTATGGAGTGGAGTTTGCAACTGAAGAGAAACTTTGTGTTCCCAACAAGCTAGGTGAAGGACGGCTTTCACACACACTTATCTCTCAGAACTGAGCATGTGGAGAGACGTTCGTTCATCTAGCCCAAAGGGAACGGGTTGCAGGAGAAACTTTTACTCTGGTTTCTCAGTCTGTTTCCTAGTGCCGGTTTGAAGTTCCTGCAGTTTTCATTGTAAAACCGAGTTGGAGCTAGTACCTCCCCATATATATGTATGGAGTGGAGTTTGCAAGTGAAAAGAAACTTTGTGTTCCCAACAAGCAAGGTGAAGTACGGCTCTCACACACACTTATCTCTCAGAACTGAGCATGTGGAGAGACGTTCGTTCATCTAGCACAAAGGGAACGGTTTGCAGGAGGAACTTTTTCTCTGGTTTCTCAGTGTGTTTCCTAGTGCCGGTTTGAAGTTCCTGCAGTTTTCACTGTAAAACCGAGTTGGAGCTAGTACCTCCCCATATATATGTATGGATTGGAGATTGCAAGTGAAAAGAAACTTTGTGTTCCAAAGAAGCTAGATGAAGGACGGCTTTCACAGACACTTATCTCTCCGAACTGAGCATGTGGAGAGACTTTCGTTCATCTAGCAAAAAGGGAACGGTTTGCAGGAGAAACTTTTACTTTGGTTTCTCAGTCTGTTTCCTAGTGCCGTTTTGAAGTTCCTGCAGTTTTCACTGTAAAACCGAGTTGGAGCTTGTACCACACCATATATATGTACGGAATTGAGTTTGCAACTGAAAAGAAACTTTGTGTTCCCAACAAGCTAGGTGAAGGGCGGCTTTCACACACACATATCTCTCAGAACTGAGCATGTGGTGAGGCGTTCGTTCATCTAGCACAAAGGGAACGGGTTGCAGGAGAAACTTTTACTCTGGTTTCTCAGTCTGTTTCCTAGTGATGGTTTGAAGTTCCTGCAGTTTTCACTGTAAAACCGAGTTGGAGCTAGTACCTCCCCTTATATATGTATGGAGTGGAGTTTGCAAGTGAAAAGAAACTTTGTGTTCCCAACAAGCTAGGTGAAGGACGGCTTTCACACACACTTATCTCTCAGAACTGAGCATGTGGAGAGGCGTTCGTTCATCTAGCACAAAGGGAACGGGTTGCAGGAGAAACTTTTACTCTGGTTTCTCAGTCTGTTTCCTAGTGCCTGTTTGAAGTTCCTGCAGTTTTCACTATAGAACCGAGTTGGAGCTAGTACCACCCCATATATATGTATGGAGTGGAGTTTCCAACTGAAAAGAAACATTGTGTTCCCAACAAGCTAGGTGAAGTACGGCTCTCACACACACTTATCTCTCAGAACTGAGCATGTGGAGAGACGTTCGTTCATCTAGCACAAAGGGAACGGGTTGCAGGAGAAACTTTTACTCTGGCTTCTCAGTCTGTTTCCTAGTGCCGGTTTGCAGTTCCTGCTGTTTTAACTGTAAAACCGATTTGGAGCTCGTACCTCCACATATATATGTATGGAGTGGAGTTTGCAACTGAAAAGAAACTTTGTGTTCCCAACAAGCTAGGTTAAGCACCTCTTTCACACACACTTATCTTTCAGAACTGAGCATGTGGAGAAACGTTCGCTCATCTAGCACAAAGGGAACGGGTTGCAGGAGAATCTTTTACTCTGGTTTCTCAGTCTGTTTCCTAGTGCCGGTTTGAAGTTCCTGCAGTTTTCACTGTAAAACCGAGTTGGAGCTAGTACCATCCCATATATATGTATGGAATGGAGTTTGCAACTGAAAAGAAACTTTGTGTTCCCAACAAGCAAGGTGAAGGGCGGCTTTCACACACACATATCTCTCAGAACTGAGCATGTGGAGAGGCGTTCGTTCATCTAGCAAAAAGTGAACGGGTTGCAGGAGAAACTTTTACTCTGGATTCTCAGTCTGTTTCCTAGTGCATGTTTGAATTTCCTGCAGTTTTCACTGTAAAACCGAGTTGGAGCTAGTACCACCCCATATATATGTATGGAATGGAGATTCCAACTGAAAAGAAACGTTGTGTTCCCAACAAGCTAGGTGAAGGATGGCTTTCACAGACACTTATCTCTCAGAACTGAGCATGTGGAAAGACGTTCGTTCATCTAGCACAAAGGGAACGGGATGCAGAAGAAGCATTTACTCTGGTTTCTCAGTCTGTTTCCTAGTGCCGGTTTGAAGTTCCTGCAGTTTTCACTGTAAAACCGAGTTGGAGCTAGTACCTCCCCATATATATGTATGGAGTGGAGTTTGCAAGTGAAAAGAATCTTTGTGTTCCCAACAAGCTAGGTGAAGGACGGCTTTCACACACACTTATCTCTCAGAACTGAGCATGTGGAGAGGCGTTCGTTCATCTAGCACAAAGGGAACGGGTTGCAGGAGAAACTTTACTCGGGTTTCTCAGTCTGTTTCCTAGTGCCGGTTTGAAGTTCCTGCAGTTTTCACTGTAAAACCGAGTTGGAGCTAGAACCTCCCCATATATATGTATGGAGTGGAGTTTCCAACTGAAAAGAAACTTTGTGTTCCCAACAAGCTAGGTGAAGGTCGGCTTTCACACACACTTATCTCTCAGAACTGAGCATGTGGAGAGACGTTCGTTCATCTAGCGCAAAGGGAACGGGTTGCAGGAAAAACTTTTACTCTGGTTTCTCAGTCTGTTTCCTAGTGCCGGTTTGAAGTTCCTGCAGTTTTCACTGTAAAACCGAGTTGGAGTTAGTACCGCCCCATATATATGTATGGAGTGGAGTTTGCAACTGAAAAGAAACTTTGTGTTCCCAACAAGCTAGGTGAAGGACGGCTTTCACACACACTTATCTCTCAGAACTGAGCATGTGGAGAGACGTTCGTTCATCTAGCCCAAAGGGAACGGGTTGCAGGAGAAACTTTTACTCTGGTTTCTCAGTCTGTTTCCTAGTGCCGGTTTGAAGTTCCTGCAGTTTTCAGTGTAAAACCGAGTTGGAGCTCGTACCTCCCCATATATATGTATGGAGTGGTGTTTGCAACTGAAAAGAAATTTTGTGTTCCCAACAAGCTAGGTGAAGCACCTCTTTCACACACACTTATCTCTCAGAACTGAGCATGTGGAGAGACGTTCGCTCATCTAGCACAAAGTGAACGGGTTGCAGGAGAAACTTTTACTCTGGATTCTCAGTCTTTTTCCTAGTGCCGGTTTGAAGTTCCTGCAGTTTTCACTGTAAAACCGAGTTGGAGCTAGTACCAACCCATATATATGTATGGAATGGGGTTTGCAACTGAAAAGAAACTTTGTGTTCCCAACAAGATAGGTGAAGGACGGCTTTCACACACACATATCTCTCAGAACTGAGCATGTGGTGAGGCGTTCGTTCATCTAGCACAAAGGGAACGGGTTGCAGGAGAAACTTTTACTCTGGTTTCTCAGTCTGTTTCCTAGTGATGGTTTGAAGTTCCTGCAGTTTTCACTGTAAAACCGAGTTGGAGCTAGTACCTCCCCTTATATATGTATGGAGTGGAGTTTGCAAGTGAAAAGAAACTTTGTGTTCCCAACAAGCTAGGTGAAGGACGGCTTTCACACACACTTATCTCTCAGAACTGAGCATGTGGAGAGGCGTTCGTTCATCTAGCACAAAGGGAACGGGTTGCAGGAGAAACTTTTACTCTGGTTTCTCAGTCTGTTTCCTAGTGCCTGTTTGAAGTTCCTGCAGTTTTCACTATAGAACCGAGTTGGAGCTAGTACCACCCCATATATATGTATGGAGTGGAGTTTCCAACTGAAAAGAAACATTGTGTTCCCAACAAGCTAGGTGAAGTACGGCTCTCACACACACTTATCTCTCAGAACTGAGCATGTGGAGAGACGTTCGTTCATCTAGCACAAAGGGAACGGGTTGCAGGAGAAACTTTTACTCTGGCTTCTCAGTCTGTTTCCTAGTGCCGGTTTGCAGTTCCTGCTGTTTTAACTGTAAAACCGATTTGGAGCTCGTACCTCCACATATATATGTATGGAGTGGAGTTTGCAACTGAAAAGAAACTTTGTGTTCCCAACAAGCTAGGTTAAGCACCTCTTTCACACACACTTATCTTTCAGAACTGAGCATGTGGAGAAACGTTCGCTCATCTAGCACAAAGGGAACGGGTTGCAGGAGAATCTTTTACTCTGGTTTCTCAGTCTGTTTCCTAGTGCCGGTTTGAAGTTCCTGCAGTTTTCACTGTAAAACCGAGTTGGAGCTAGTACCACCCCATATATATGTATGGAATGGAGTTTGCAACTGAAAAGAAACTTTGTGTTCCCAACAAGCAAGGTGAAGGGCGGCTTTCACACACACATATCTCTCAGAACTGAGCATGTGGAGAGGCGTTCGTTCATCTAGCAAAAAGTGAACGGGTTGCAGGAGAAACTTTTACTCTGGATTCTCAGTCTGTTTCCTAGTGCATGTTTGAATTTCCTGCAGTTTTCACTGTAAAACCGAGTTGGAGCTAGTACCACCCCATATATATGTATGGAATGGAGATTCCAACTGAAAAGAAACGTTGTGTTCCCAACAAGCTAGGTGAAGGACGGCTTTCACAGACACTTATCTCTCAGAACTGAGCATGTGGAAAGACGTTCGTTCATCTAGCACAAAGGGAACGGGATGCAGAAGAAGCATTTACTCTGGTTTCTCAGTCTGTTTCCTAGTGCCGGTTTGAAGTTCCTGCAGTTTTCACTGTAAAACCGAGTTGGAGCTAGTACCTCCCCATATATATGTATGGAGTGGAGTTTGCAAGTGAAAAGAATCTTTGTGTTCCCAACAAGCTAGGTGAAGGACGGCTTTCACACACACTTATCTCTCAGAACTGAGCATGTGGAGAGGCGTTCGTTCATCTAGCACAAAGGGAACGGGTTGCAGGAGAAACTTTACTCGGGTTTCTCAGTCTGTTTCCTAGTGCCGGTTTGAAGTTCCTGCAGTTTTCACTGTAAAACCGAGTTGGAGCTAGAACCTCCCCATATATATGTATGGAGTGGAGTTTCCAACTGAAAAGAAACTTTGTGTTCCCAACAAGCTAGGTGAAGGACGGCTTTCACACACACTTATCTCTCAGAACTGAGCATGTGGAGAGACGTTCGTTCATCTAGCGCAAAGGGAACGGGTTGCAGGAAAAACTTTTACTCTGGTTTCTCAGTCTGTTTCCTAGTGCCGGTTTGAAGTTCCTGCAGTTTTCACTGTAAAACCGAGTTGGAGTTAGTACCGCCCCATATATATGTATGGAGTGGAGTTTGCAACTGAAAAGAAACTTTGTGTTCCCAACAAGCTAGGTGAAGGACGGCTTTCACACACACTTATCTCTCAGAACTGAGCATGTGGAGAGACGTTCGTTCATCTAGCCCAAAGGGAACGGGTTGCAGGAGAAACTTTTACTCTGGTTTCTCAGTCTGTTTCCTAGTGCCGGTTTGAAGTTCCTGCAGTTTTCAGTGTAAAACCGAGTTGGAGCTCGTACCTCCCCATATATATGTATGGAGTGGTGTTTGCAACTGAAAAGAAATTTTGTGTTCCCAACAAGCTATGTGAAGCACCTCTTTCACACACACTTATCTCTCAGAACTGAGCATGTGGAGAGACGTTCGCTCATCTAGCACAAAGTGAACGGGTTGCAGGAGAAACTTTTACTCTGGTTTCTCAGTCTTTTTCCTAGTGCCGGTTTGAAGTTCCTGCAGTTTTCACTGTAAAACCGAGTTGGAGCTAGTACCAACCCATATATATGTATGGAATGGGGTTTGCAACTGAAAAGAAACTTTGTGTTCCCAACAAGATAGGTGAAGGACGGCTTTCACACACACATATCTCTCAGAACTGAGCATGTGGAGAGGCGTTCGTTCATCTAGCACAAAGGGAACGGGTTGCAGGGGAAACTTTTACTCTGGTTTCTCAGTTTGTTTCCTAGTGCCGGTTTGAAGTTCCTGAAGTTTTCACTGTAAAACCGAGTTGGAGCTAGTACCTCCCGATATATATTTATGGAGTGGAGTTTGCAAGTGAAAAGAAACTTTGTGTTCCCAACAAGGTAGGTGAAGGACGGCTTTCACACACACTTATCTCTCAGAACTGAGCATGTGGAGAGGCGTTCGTTCATCTAGCACAAAAGGAACGGGTTGCAGGAGAAACTTTTACTCTGGATTCTCAGTCTGTTTCCTAGTGCCTGTTTGAATTTCCTGCAGTTTTCACTGTAAAACCGAGTTGGAGCTAGTACCACCCCATATATATGTATGGAATGGAGATTCCAACTGAAAAGAAACGTTGTGTTCCCAACAAGATAGGTGAAGTACGGCTTTCACAGACACTTATCTCTCAGAACTGAGCATGTGGAAAGACGTTCGTTCATCTAGCACAAAGGGAACGGGTTGCAGGAGAAACTTTTACTCTGGTTTCTCAGTCTGTTTCCTAGTGCCGGTTTGAAGTTCCTGCAGTTTTCACTGTAAAACAGAGTTGGAGCTAGTACCTCCCCATATAAATGTATGGATTGGAGTTTGCAACTGAAATGAAACTTTGTGTTCCCAACAAGCTAGGTGGAGGACGGCTTTCACACACACTTATCTCTCAGAACTGAGCATGTGGAGAGACGTTCGTTCATCTAGCACAAAGGGAACGGGTTGCAGGAGAAACTTTTACTCTGGTTTCTCAGTCTGTTTCCTAGTGCTGGTTTGAAGTTCCTGCAGTTTTCACTGTAAAACCGATTTGGAGTTAGTACCTCCCCATATAAATGTATGGAGTGGAGTTTGCAACTGAAAAGAAACTTTGTATTCCCTACAAGCTTGGTGAAGGACGGCTCTCACACACACTTATCTCTCAGAACTGAGCATGTGGTGAGACGTTCGTTCATCTAGCCCAAAGGGAACTGGTTGCAGGAGAAATTTTTACTCTGGCTTCTCAGTCTTTTTCCTAGTGCCGGTTTGAAGTTCCTGCAGTTTTCACTGTAAAACCGAGTTGGAGTTACTACCTCCCCATATATATGTATGGAGTGGAGTTTGCAACTGAAAAGAAACTTTGTGTTCCAAACAAGCTAGTTGAAGGACTGCTTTCACACACACTTATCTCTAAGAACTGAGCATGTACAGAGACGTTCGTTCATCTAGCCCAAAGGGAACGGGTTGCAGGAGAAACTTTTACTCTGGTTTCTCAGTCTGTTTCCTAGTGCCGGTTTGAAGTTCCTGCAGTTTTCACTGTAAAACCGAGTTGGATCTTATACCTCCCCATATATATGTATGGATAGGAGTTTGAAACTGAAAAGAAACTTTGTGTTCCAAAGAAGCTAGATGAAGGACGGCTTTCACACACACTTATCTCTAAGAACTGAGCATGTGGAGAGACTTTCGTTCATCTAGCACAAAGGGAACGGGTTGCAGGAGAAACTTTTACTCTGGTTTCTCAGTCTGTTTCCTAGTGCCGGTTTGCAGTTCCTGCAGTTTTCACTGTAAAACCGAGTTGGAGCTCGTACCTCCCCATATATATTTATGGAGTGGTGTTTGCAACTGAAAAGAAATTTTGTGTTCCCAACAAGCTAGGTGAAGCACCTCTTTCACACACACTTATCTCTCAGAACTGAGCATGTGGAGAGACGTTCGCTCATCTAGCACAAAGTGAATGGGTTGCAGGAGAAACTTTTACTCTGGTTTCTCAGTCTGTTTCCTAGTGCCGGTTTGAAGTTCCTGCAGTTTTCATTGTAAAACCGAGTTGGAGCTAGTACCTACCCATATATACGTATGGAGTGGAGTTTGCAACTGAAAAGAAACTTTGTGTTCCCAACAAGCTAGGTGAATGACGGCTCTCACACACACTTATCTCTCAGAACAGTGCATGTGGAGAGACGTTCGTTCATCTAGCACAAAGGGAACGGGTTGCAGGAGAAACTTTTACTCTGGTTTCTCAGTCTGTTTCCTAGTGCTGGTTTGAAGTTCCTGCAGTTTTCACTGTAAAACCGAGTTGGAGTTAGTACCTCCCCATATAAATGTATGGAGTGGAGTTTGCAACTGAAAAGAAACTTTGTATTCCCTACAAGCTTGGTGAAGGACGGCTCTCACACACACTTATCTCTCAGAACTGAGCATGTGGTGAGACGTTCGTTCATCTAGCCCAAAGGGAACTGGTTGCAGGAGAAATTTTTACTCTGGCTTCTCAGTCTGTTTCCTAGTGCCGGTTTGAAGTTCCTGCAGTTTTCACTGTAAAACCGAGTTGGAGTTACTACCTCCCCATATATATGTATGGAGTGGAGTTTGCAACTGAAAAGAAACTTTGTGTTCCAAACAAGCTAGTTGAAGGACTGCTTTCACACACACTTATCTCTAAGAACTGAGCATGTAGAGAGACGTTCGTTCATCTAGCCCAAAGGGAACGGGTTGCAGGAGAAACTTTTACTCTGGTTTCTCAGTCTGTTTCCTAGTGCCGGTTTGAAGTTCCTGCAGTTTTCACTGTAAAACCGAGTTGGAGCTAGTACCACCCCATATATATGTATGTAGTGGAGTTTCCAACTGAAAAGAAACTTTGTGTTCCCAACAAGCTATGTGAAGTACGGCTTTCACACACACTTATCTCTTAGAACTGAGCATGTGGAGAGACGTTCGTTCATCTAGCACAAAGGGAACGGGTTGCAGGAGAAACTTTTACTCTGGTTTCTCAGTCTGTTTCCTAGTGCCGGTTTGAAGTTCCTGCAGTTTTCACTGTAAAACAGAGTTGGAGTTAGTACCTCCCCATATAAATGTATGGAGTGGATTTTGCAACTGAAATGAAACTTTGTGTTCCCAACAAGCTAGGTGGAGGACGGCTTTCACACACACTTATCTCTCAGAACTGAGCATGTTGAGAGACGTTCGTTCATCTACCACAAAGGGAACGGGTTGGAGGAGAAACTTTTACTCTGGCTTCTCAGTCTGTTTCCTAGTGCCGGTTTGCAGTTCCTGCAGTTTTCACTGTAAAACCGAGTTGGAGCTCGTACCTCCCCATATATATGTATGGAGTGGAGTTTGCAACTGAAAAGAAATTTTGTGTTCCCAACAAGCTAGGTGAAGCACCTCTTTCACACACACTTATCTCTCAGAACTGAGCATGTGGAGAGACGTTCGCTCATCTAGCACAAAGGGAACGGGTTGCAGGAGAATCTTTTACTCTGGTTTCTCAGTCTGTTTCCTAGTGCCGGTTTGAAGTTCCTGCAGTTTTCACTGTAAAACCGAGTTGGAGCTAGTACCTCCATATATATACGTATGGAGTGGAGTTTGAAACTGAAAAGAAACTTTGTGTTCCCAACAAGCTAGGTGAAGGACGGCTCTCACACACACTTATCTCTCAGAACTGAGCATGTGGAGAGACGTTCGTTCATCTAGCAAAAAGGGAACGGGTTGCAGGAGAAACTTTTACTCTGGTTTCTCAGTCTGTTTCCTAGTGCCGTTTTGAAGTTCCTGCATTTTTCACTGTAAACCGAGTTGCAGCTAGTACCACCCCTTATATATGTATGGAGTGGAGTTTGCAACTGAAATGAAACTTTGTGTTCCCAACAAGCTAGGTGAAGGACGGCTTTCACACACACTTATCTCTCAGAACTGAGCATGTGGAGAGACGTCCGTTCATCTAGCACAAAGGGAACGGGTTGGAGGAGAAATTTTTACTCTGGCTTCTCAGTCTGTTTCCTAGTGCCGGTTTGCAGTTCCTGCAGTTTTCACTGTAAAACCGATTTGGAGCTCGTACCTCCCCATATATATGTATGGAGTGGAGTTTGCAACTGAAAAGAAATTTTGTGTTCCCAACAAGCTAGGTGAAGCACCTCTTTCACACACACTTATCTCTCAGAACTGAGCATGTGGAGAGACGTTCGCTCATCTAGCACAAAGGGAACGGGTTGCAGGAGAATCTTTTACTCTGGTTTCTCAGTCTGTTTCCTAGTGCCGGTTTGAAGTTCCTGCAGTTTTCACTGTAAAATCGAGTTGGAGCTAGTACCTCCAAATATATACGTATGGAGTGGAGTTTGCAACTGAAAAGAAACTTTGTGTTCCCAACAAACTAGGTGAAGGACGGCTCTCACACACACTTATCTCTCAGAACTGAGCATGTGGAGAGACGTTCGTTCATCTAGCAAAAAGGGAACGGGTTGCAGGAGAAACTTTTACTCTGGTTTCTCAGTCTGTTTCCTAGTGCCGTTTTGAAGTTCCTGCATTTTTCACTGTAAACCGAGTTGGAGCTAGTACCTCCCCTTATATATGTATGGAGTGGAGTTTGCAACTGAAATGAAACTTTGTGTTCCCAACAAGCTAGGTGAATGACGACTTTCACACACACTTTCCTCTCAGAACTGAGCATGTGGAGAGACGTCCGTTCATCTAGCACAAAGGGAACGGGTTGCAGGAGAAATTTTACTCTGGTTTCTCAGTCTGTTTCCTAGTGCCGGTTTGAAGTTCCTGCAGTTTTCACTGTAAAACCGAATTGGAGCTAGTATCTTCCCATATATATGTATGGAGCGGAGTTTGCTTCTGAAAAGAAACTTTGTTTTCCCAACAAGCTAGGTGAAGGACGGCTTTCACACACACTTATCTCTCAGAACTGAGCATGTGGAGAGGCGTTCGTTCATCTAGCAAAAAAGGAACGGGTTGCAGGAGAAACTTTTACTCTGGTTTCTCAGTCTGTTTCCTAGTGCCTGTTTGAAGTTCCTGCAGTTTTCACTGTAAAACCGAGTTGGAGCTTATACCTCCCCATATATATGTATGGAGTGTAGTTTGCAACTGAAAAGAAACTTTGTGTTCCAAAGAAGCTAGGTGAAGGACGGCTTTCACACACACTTATCTCTCAGAACTGAGCATGTGGAGAGACTTTCGTTCATCTAGCACAAAGGAACGGGTTGTAGGATGCACTTTTACTGTGGTTTCTCAGTCTGTTTCTTAGTGCCGGTTTGAAGTTCCTGCAGTTTTCACTGTAAAACCGAGTTGGAGCTAATACCTCCCCTTATATATGTATGGAATGGAGTTTGCAACTGAAAAGAAACTTTGTGTTCCCAATAATCTAAGTGAAGTACGGCTTTCACACACAATTATCTCTCAGAACTGAGCATGTGGAGAGACGTTCGTTCATCTAGCACAAAGTGAACGGTTTGCAGGAGACACTTTTACTCTGGTTTCTCAGTGTGTTTCCTAGAGCCGGTTTGACCTTCCTGCAGTTTTCACTGTAAAACCGTGTTGGAGCTGGTAACTCCCCATATATATTTAAGGTTTGGTGTTTGCAACTGAAAAGAAACTTTGGGTCCCAAAAAGCTAGGTGAAGGATGGCTTTCACATACTGATATATCTCAGAAATGAGCATGTGGGGAGTCGTTCGTTCATCTAGCACAAAGGGAACGGGTTGCAGGAGAAACTTTTACTCTGGTTTCTCAGTCTGTTTCCTAGTGCCGGTTTGCAGTTCCTGCAGTTTTCACTGTAAAACCGAGTTGGAGCTAGTACCTCCCCATATAAATGTATGGAGTGGAGTTTGCAACTGAAATGAAACTTTGTGTTCCCAACAAGCTAGGTGGAGGACGGCTTTCACACACACTTATCTCTCAGAACTGAGCATGTTGAGAGACGTTCGTTCATCTAGCACAAAGGGAACGGGTTGCAGGAGAAACTTTTACTCTAGTTTCTCAGTCTGTTTCCTAGTGCCGGTTTGAAGTTCCTGCAGTTTTCACTGTAAAAACGAGTTGGAGCTAGTACCTCCCCATATATATGTATGGAGTGGAGTTTGCAAGTGAAAAGAAACTTTGTGTTCCCAACAAGCTAGGTGAAGGACGGCTTTCACACACACTTATCTCTCAGAACTGAGCATGTGGAGAGACGTTCGTTCATCTAGCACAAAGGGAACGGGTTGCAGGAGAAACTTTTACTCTGGCTTCTCAGTCTGTTTCCTAGTGCCGGTTTGCACTTCCTGCAGTTTTCACTGTAAAACCGATTTGGAGCTCGTAACTCCCCATATATATGTATGGAGTGGAGTTTGCAACTGAAAAGAAATTTTGTGTTCCCAACAAGCTAGGTGAAGCACCTCTTTCACACACACTTATCTCTCAGAACTGAGCATGTGGAGAGACGTTCGCTCATCTAGCACAAAGGGAACGGGTTGCAGGAGAATCCATTACTCTGGTTTCTCAGTCTGTTTCCTAGTGCCTGTTTGAAGTTCCTGCAGTTTTCACTGTAAAACCGAGTTGGAGCTAGTACCACCCCATATATATGTATGGAATGGAGTTTCCAACTGAAAAGAAACGTTGTGTTCCCAACAAGCTCGGTGAAGGACGGCTTTCACAGATATTTATCTCTCAGAACTGAGCATGTGGAGAGACGTTCGTTCATCTAGCACAAAGGGAACGGGTTGCAGGAGAAACTTTTCCTCTGGTTTCTCAGTCTGTTTCCTAGTGCCGTTTTGATGTTCCTGCAGTTTTCACTGTAAAACCGAGTTGGAGTTTGTACCTCCCCATATAAATGTATGGAGTGGAGTTTGCAACTGAAAAGAAACTTTGTATTCCCAACAAGCTTGGTGAAGGACGGCTCTCACACACACTTATCTCTCAGAACTGAGCATGTGGAGAGACGTTCGATCATCTAGCACAAAGGGAACTGGTTGCAGGAAAAACTTTTACTCTGGTTTCTCAGTGTGTTTCCTACAGCCGTTTTGAACTTCCTGCAGGTTTCACTGTAAAACCGAGTTGGAGCTAGTATCTCCCATATATATGAATGGAGTGGAGTTTGCAACTGAATAGAAACTTTGTGTTCCCAACTAGCTAGTTGAAAGACGGCTTTCAAACACACTGATCTCTGAGAACAGAGCATGTGGAGAGTCGTTCGTTCATCTAGCACAAAGTGAACGGTTTGCAGGAGACACTTTTACTCTGGTTTCTCAGTGTGTTTCCTAGAGCCGGTTTGAACTTCCTGCAGTTTTCACTGTAAAACCGTGTTGGAGCTGGTAACTCCCCATATATATTTAAGGTTTGGAGTTTGCAACTGAAAAGAAACTTTGGGTCCCAAAAAGCTAGGTGAAGGACGGCTTTCACATACTGATATATCTCAGAAATGAGCATGTGGAGAGTCGTTCGTTCATCTAGCACAAAGGGAACGGGTTGCAGGAGAAACTTTTACTCTGGTTTCTCAGTCTGTTTCCTAGTGCCGGTTTGCAGTTCCTGCAGTTTTCACTGTAAAACCGAGTTGGGGCTAGTACCTCCCCATATAAATGTATGGAGTGGAGTTTGCAACTGAAATGTAACTTTGTGTTCCCAACAAGCTAGGTGGAGGACGGCTTTCACACACACTTATCTCTCAGAACTGAGCATGTTGAGAGACGTTCGTTCATCTAGCACAAAGGGAACGGGTTGCAGGAGAAACTTTTACTCTAGTTTCTCAGTCTGTTTCCTAGGGCCGGTTTGAAGTTCCTGCAGTTTTCACTGTAAAACCGAGTTGGAGCTAGTACCTCCCCATATATATGTATGGAGTGGAGTTTGCAAGTGAAAAGAAACTTTGTGTTCCCAACAAGCTAGGTGAAGGACGGCTTTCACACACACTTATCTCTCAGAACTGAGCATGTGGAGAGACGTTCGTTCATCTAGCACAAAGGTAACGGGTTGCAGGAGTAACTTTTACTCTGGCTTCTCAGTCTGTTTCCTAGTGCCGGTTTGCAGTTCCTGCAGTTTTCACTGTAAAACCGATTTGGAGCTCGTACCTCCCCATATATATGTATGGAGTGGAGTTTGCAACTGAAAAGAAATTTTGTGTTCCCAACAAGCTAGGTGAAGCACCTCTTTCACACACACTTATCTCTCAGAACTGAGCATGTGGAGAGACGTTCGCTCATCTAGCACAAAGGGAACGGGTTGCAGGAGAATCTTTTACTCTGGTTTCTCAGTCTGTTTCCTAGTGCCGGTTTGAAGTTCCTGCAGTTTTCACTGTAAAACCGAGTTGGAGCTAGTACCTCCAAATATATACGTATGGATTGGAGTTTGCAACTGAAAAGAAACTTTGTGTTCCCAACAAGCTAGGTGAAGGACGGCTCTCACACACAATTATCTCTCAGAACTGAGCATGTGGAGAGACGTTCGTTCATCTAGCACAAAGGGAACGGGTTGCAGGAGAAACTTTTTCTCTGGTTTCTCAGTCTGTTTCCTAGTGCCGTTTTGAAGTTCCTGCATTTTTCACTGTAAACCGATTTGGAGCTAGTACCTCCCCTTATATATGTATGGAGTGGAGTTTGCAAATGAAATGAAACTTTGTGTTCCCAACAAGCTAGGTGAATGACGACTTTCACACACACTTTCCTCTCAGAACTGAGCATGTGGAGAGACGTCCGTTCATCTAGCACAAAGGGAACGGGTTGCAGGAGAAACTTTTACTCTGGTTTCTCAGTCTGTTTCCTAGTGCCGGTTTGAATTTCGTGCAGTTTTCACTGTAAAACCGAGTTGGAGCTAGTACCTCCCCATATATATTTATGGAGTGGAGTTTGCAAGTGAAAAGAAACTTTGTGTTCCCAACAAGCTAGGTGAAGGACGGCTTTCACACACACATATCTCTCAGAACTGAGCATGTGGAGAGGCGTTCGTTCATCTAGCACAAAAGGAACGGGTTGCAGGAGAAACTTTTACTCTGGTTTCTCAGTCTGTTTCCTAGTGCCTGTTTGAAGTTCCTGCAGTTTTCACTGTAAAACCGAGTTGGAGCTAGTACCACCCCATATATATGTATGGAATGGAGTTTCCAACTGAAAAGAAACGTTGTGTTCCCAACAAGCTAGGTGAAGGACGGCTTTCACAGACACTTATCTCTCAGAACTGAGCATGTGGAGAGACGTTCGTTCATCTAGCCCAAAGGGAACTGGTTGCAGGAGAAATTTTTACTCTGGCTTCTCAGTCTTTTTCCTAGTGCCGGTTTGAAGTTCCTGCAGTTTTCACTGTAAAACCGAGTTGGAGTTACTACCTCCCCATATATATGTATGGAGTGGAGTTTGCAACTGAAAAGAAACTTTGTGTTCCAAACAAGCTAGTTGAAGGACTGCTTTCACACACACTTATCTCTAAGAACTGAGCATGTACAGAGACGTTCGTTCATCTAGCCCAAAGGGAACGGGTTGCAGGAGAAACTTTTACTCTGGTTTCTCAGTCTGTTTCCTAGTGCCGGTTTGAAGTTCCTGCAGTTTTCACTGTAAAACCGAGTTGGAGCTTATACCTCCCCATATATATGTATGGATAGGAGTTTGAAACTGAAAAGAAACTTTGTGTTCCAAAGAAGCTAGATGAAGGACGGCTTTCACACACACTTATCTCTAAGAACTGAGCATGTGGAGAGACTTTCGTTCATCTAGCACAAAGGGAACGGGTTGCAGGAGAAACTTTTACTCTGGTTTCTCAGTCTGTTTCCTAGTGCCGGTTTGCAGTTCCTGCAGTTTTCACTGTAAAACCGAGTTGGAGCTCGTACCTCCCCATATATATTTATGGAGTGGTGTTTGCAACTGAAAAGAAATTTTGTGTTCCCAACAAGCTAGGTGAAGCACCTCTTTCACACACACTTATCTCTCAGAACTGAGCATGTGGAGAGACGTTCGCTCATCTAGCACAAAGTGAATGGGTTGCAGGAGAAACTTTTACTCTGGTTTCTCAGTCTGTTTCCTAGTGCCGGTTTGAAGTTCCTGCAGTTTTCATTGTAAAACCGAGTTGGAGCTAGTACCTACCCATATATACGTATGGAGTGGAGTTTGCAACTGAAAAGAAACTTTGTGTTCCCAACAAGCTAGGTGAATGACGGCTCTCACACACACTTATCTCTCAGAACAGTGCATGTGGAGAGACGTTCGTTCATCTAGCACAAAGGGAACGGGTTGCAGGAGAAACTTTTACTCTGGTTTCTCAGTCTGTTTCCTAGTGCTGGTTTGAAGTTCCTGCAGTTTTCACTGTAAAACCGAGTTGGAGTTAGTACCTCCCCATATAAATGTATGGAGTGGAGTTTGCAACTGAAAAGAAACTTTGTATTCCCTACAAGCTTGGTGAAGGACGGCTCTCACACACACTTATCTCTCAGAACTGAGCATGTGGTGAGACGTTCGTTCATCTAGCCCAAAGGGAACTGGTTGCAGGAGAAATTTTTACTCTGGCTTCTCAGTCTGTTTCCTAGTGCCGGTTTGAAGTTCCTGCAGTTTTCACTGTAAAACCGAGTTGGAGTTACTACCTCCCCATATATATGTATGGAGTGGAGTTTGCAACTGAAAAGAAACTTTGTGTTCCAAACAAGCTAGTTGAAGGACTGCTTTCACACACACTTATCTCTAAGAACTGAGCATGTAGAGAGACGTTCGTTCATCTAGCCCAAAGGGAACGGGTTGCAGGAGAAACTTTTACTCTGGTTTCTCAGTCTGTTTCCTAGTGCCGGTTTGAAGTTCCTGCAGTTTTCACTGTAAAACCGAGTTGGAGCTAGTACCACCCCATATATATGTATGTAGTGGAGTTTCCAACTGAAAAGAAACTTTGTGTTCCCAACAAGCTATGTGAAGTACGGCTTTCACACACACTTATCTCTTAGAACTGAGCATGTGGAGAGACGTTCGTTCATCTAGCACAAAGGGAACGGGTTGCAGGAGAAACTTTTACTCTGGTTTCTCAGTCTGTTTCCTAGTGCCGGTTTGAAGTTCCTGCAGTTTTCACTGTAAAACAGAGTTGGAGTTAGTACCTCCCCATATAAATGTATGGAGTGGATTTTGCAACTGAAATGAAACTTTGTGTTCCCAACAAGCTAGGTGGAGGACGGCTTTCACACACACTTATCTCTCAGAACTGAGCATGTTGAGAGACGTTCGTTCATCTACCACAAAGGGAACGGGTTGGAGGAGAAACTTTTACTCTGGCTTCTCAGTCTGTTTCCTAGTGCCGGTTTGCAGTTCCTGCAGTTTTCACTGTAAAACCGAGTTGGAGCTCGTACCTCCCCATATATATGTATGGAGTGGAGTTTGCAACTGAAAAGAAATTTTGTGTTCCCAACAAGCTAGGTGAAGCACCTCTTTCACACACACTTATCTCTCAGAACTGAGCATGTGGAGAGACGTTCGCTCATCTAGCACAAAGGGAACGGGTTGCAGGAGAATCTTTTACTCTGGTTTCTCAGTCTGTTTCCTAGTGCCGGTTTGAAGTTCCTGCAGTTTTCACTGTAAAACCGAGTTGGAGCTAGTACCTCCATATATATACGTATGGAGTGGAGTTTGAAACTGAAAAGAAACTTTGTGTTCCCAACAAGCTAGGTGAAGGACGGCTCTCACACACACTTATCTCTCAGAACTGAGCATGTGGAGAGACGTTCGTTCATCTAGCAAAAAGGGAACGGGTTGCAGGAGAAACTTTTACTCTGGTTTCTCAGTCTGTTTCCTAGTGCCGTTTTGAAGTTCCTGCATTTTTCACTGTAAACCGAGTTGCAGCTAGTACCACCCCTTATATATGTATGGAGTGGAGTTTGCAACTGAAATGAAACTTTGTGTTCCCAACAAGCTAGGTGAAGGACGGCTTTCACACACACTTATCTCTCAGAACTGAGCATGTGGAGAGACGTCCGTTCATCTAGCACAAAGGGAACGGGTTGGAGGAGAAATTTTTACTCTGGCTTCTCAGTCTGTTTCCTAGTGCCGGTTTGCAGTTCCTGCAGTTTTCACTGTAAAACCGATTTGGAGCTCGTACCTCCCCATATATATGTATGGAGTGGAGTTTGCAACTGAAAAGAAATTTTGTGTTCCCAACAAGCTAGGTGAAGCACCTCTTTCACACACACTTATCTCTCAGAACTGAGCATGTGGAGAGACGTTCGCTCATCTAGCACAAAGGGAACGGGTTGCAGGAGAATCTTTTACTCTGGTTTCTCAGTCTGTTTCCTAGTGCCGGTTTGAAGTTCCTGCAGTTTTCACTGTAAAATCGAGTTGGAGCTAGTACCTCCAAATATATACGTATGGAGTGGAGTTTGCAACTGAAAAGAAACTTTGTGTTCCCAACAAACTAGGTGAAGGACGGCTCTCACACACACTTATCTCTCAGAACTGAGCATGTGGAGAGACGTTCGTTCATCTAGCAAAAAGGGAACGGGTTGCAGGAGAAACTTTTACTCTGGTTTCTCAGTCTGTTTCCTAGTGCCGTTTTGAAGTTCCTGCATTTTTCACTGTAAACCGAGTTGGAGCTAGTACCTCCCCTTATATATGTATGGAGTGGAGTTTGCAACTGAAATGAAACTTTGTGTTCCCAACAAGCTAGGTGAATGACGACTTTCACACACACTTTCCTCTCAGAACTGAGCATGTGGAGAGACGTCCGTTCATCTAGCACAAAGGGAACGGGTTGCAGGAGAAATTTTACTCTGGTTTCTCAGTCTGTTTCCTAGTGCCGGTTTGAAGTTCCTGCAGTTTTCACTGTAAAACCGAATTGGAGCTAGTATCTTCCCATATATATGTATGGAGCGGAGTTTGCTTCTGAAAAGAAACTTTGTTTTCCCAACAAGCTAGGTGAAGGACGGCTTTCACACACACTTATCTCTCAGAACTGAGCATGTGGAGAGGCGTTCGTTCATCTAGCAAAAAAGGAACGGGTTGCAGGAGAAACTTTTACTCTGGTTTCTCAGTCTGTTTCCTAGTGCCTGTTTGAAGTTCCTGCAGTTTTCACTGTAAAACCGAGTTGGAGCTTATACCTCCCCATATATATGTATGGAGTGTAGTTTGCAACTGAAAAGAAACTTTGTGTTCCAAAGAAGCTAGGTGAAGGACGGCTTTCACACACACTTATCTCTCAGAACTGAGCATGTGGAGAGACTTTCGTTCATCTAGCACAAAGGAACGGGTTGTAGGATGCACTTTTACTGTGGTTTCTCAGTCTGTTTCTTAGTGCCGGTTTGAAGTTCCTGCAGTTTTCACTGTAAAACCGAGTTGGAGCTAATACCTCCCCTTATATATGTATGGAATGGAGTTTGCAACTGAAAAGAAACTTTGTGTTCCCAATAATCTAAGTGAAGTACGGCTTTCACACACAATTATCTCTCAGAACTGAGCATGTGGAGAGACGTTCGTTCATCTAGCACAAAGTGAACGGTTTGCAGGAGACACTTTTACTCTGGTTTCTCAGTGTGTTTCCTAGAGCCGGTTTGACCTTCCTGCAGTTTTCACTGTAAAACCGTGTTGGAGCTGGTAACTCCCCATATATATTTAAGGTTTGGTGTTTGCAACTGAAAAGAAACTTTGGGTCCCAAAAAGCTAGGTGAAGGATGGCTTTCACATACTGATATATCTCAGAAATGAGCATGTGGGGAGTCGTTCGTTCATCTAGCACAAAGGGAACGGGTTGCAGGAGAAACTTTTACTCTGGTTTCTCAGTCTGTTTCCTAGTGCCGGTTTGCAGTTCCTGCAGTTTTCACTGTAAAACCGAGTTGGAGCTAGTACCTCCCCATATAAATGTATGGAGTGGAGTTTGCAACTGAAATGAAACTTTGTGTTCCCAACAAGCTAGGTGGAGGACGGCTTTCACACACACTTATCTCTCAGAACTGAGCATGTTGAGAGACGTTCGTTCATCTAGCACAAAGGGAACGGGTTGCAGGAGAAACTTTTACTCTAGTTTCTCAGTCTGTTTCCTAGTGCCGGTTTGAAGTTCCTGCAGTTTTCACTGTAAAAACGAGTTGGAGCTAGTACCTCCCCATATATATGTATGGAGTGGAGTTTGCAAGTGAAAAGAAACTTTGTGTTCCCAACAAGCTAGGTGAAGGACGGCTTTCACACACACTTATCTCTCAGAACTGAGCATGTGGAGAGACGTTCGTTCATCTAGCACAAAGGGAACGGGTTGCAGGAGAAACTTTTACTCTGGCTTCTCAGTCTGTTTCCTAGTGCCGGTTTGCACTTCCTGCAGTTTTCACTGTAAAACCGATTTGGAGCTCGTAACTCCCCATATATATGTATGGAGTGGAGTTTGCAACTGAAAAGAAATTTTGTGTTCCCAACAAGCTAGGTGAAGCACCTCTTTCACACACACTTATCTCTCAGAACTGAGCATGTGGAGAGACGTTCGCTCATCTAGCACAAAGGGAACGGGTTGCAGGAGAATCCATTACTCTGGTTTCTCAGTCTGTTTCCTAGTGCCTGTTTGAAGTTCCTGCAGTTTTCACTGTAAAACCGAGTTGGAGCTAGTACCACCCCATATATATGTATGGAATGGAGTTTCCAACTGAAAAGAAACGTTGTGTTCCCAACAAGCTCGGTGAAGGACGGCTTTCACAGATATTTATCTCTCAGAACTGAGCATGTGGAGAGACGTTCGTTCATCTAGCACAAAGGGAACGGGTTGCAGGAGAAACTTTTCCTCTGGTTTCTCAGTCTGTTTCCTAGTGCCGTTTTGATGTTCCTGCAGTTTTCACTGTAAAACCGAGTTGGAGTTTGTACCTCCCCATATAAATGTATGGAGTGGAGTTTGCAACTGAAAAGAAACTTTGTATTCCCAACAAGCTTGGTGAAGGACGGCTCTCACACACACTTATCTCTCAGAACTGAGCATGTGGAGAGACGTTCGATCATCTAGCACAAAGGGAACTGGTTGCAGGAAAAACTTTTACTCTGGTTTCTCAGTGTGTTTCCTACAGCCGTTTTGAACTTCCTGCAGGTTTCACTGTAAAACCGAGTTGGAGCTAGTATCTCCCATATATATGAATGGAGTGGAGTTTGCAACTGAATAGAAACTTTGTGTTCCCAACTAGCTAGTTGAAAGACGGCTTTCAAACACACTGATCTCTGAGAACAGAGCATGTGGAGAGTCGTTCGTTCATCTAGCACAAAGTGAACGGTTTGCAGGAGACACTTTTACTCTGGTTTCTCAGTGTGTTTCCTAGAGCCGGTTTGAACTTCCTGCAGTTTTCACTGTAAAACCGTGTTGGAGCTGGTAACTCCCCATATATATTTAAGGTTTGGAGTTTGCAACTGAAAAGAAACTTTGGGTCCCAAAAAGCTAGGTGAAGGACGGCTTTCACATACTGATATATCTCAGAAATGAGCATGTGGAGAGTCGTTCGTTCATCTAGCACAAAGGGAACGGGTTGCAGGAGAAACTTTTACTCTGGTTTCTCAGTCTGTTTCCTAGTGCCGGTTTGCAGTTCCTGCAGTTTTCACTGTAAAACCGAGTTGGGGCTAGTACCTCCCCATATAAATGTATGGAGTGGAGTTTGCAACTGAAATGTAACTTTGTGTTCCCAACAAGCTAGGTGGAGGACGGCTTTCACACACACTTATCTCTCAGAACTGAGCATGTTGAGAGACGTTCGTTCATCTAGCACAAAGGGAACGGGTTGCAGGAGAAACTTTTACTCTAGTTTCTCAGTCTGTTTCCTAGGGCCGGTTTGAAGTTCCTGCAGTTTTCACTGTAAAACCGAGTTGGAGCTAGTACCTCCCCATATATATGTATGGAGTGGAGTTTGCAAGTGAAAAGAAACTTTGTGTTCCCAACAAGCTAGGTGAAGGACGGCTTTCACACACACTTATCTCTCAGAACTGAGCATGTGGAGAGACGTTCGTTCATCTAGCACAAAGGTAACGGGTTGCAGGAGTAACTTTTACTCTGGCTTCTCAGTCTGTTTCCTAGTGCCGGTTTGCAGTTCCTGCAGTTTTCACTGTAAAACCGATTTGGAGCTCGTACCTCCCCATATATATGTATGGAGTGGAGTTTGCAACTGAAAAGAAATTTTGTGTTCCCAACAAGCTAGGTGAAGCACCTCTTTCACACACACTTATCTCTCAGAACTGAGCATGTGGAGAGACGTTCGCTCATCTAGCACAAAGGGAACGGGTTGCAGGAGAATCTTTTACTCTGGTTTCTCAGTCTGTTTCCTAGTGCCGGTTTGAAGTTCCTGCAGTTTTCACTGTAAAACCGAGTTGGAGCTAGTACCTCCAAATATATACGTATGGATTGGAGTTTGCAACTGAAAAGAAACTTTGTGTTCCCAACAAGCTAGGTGAAGGACGGCTCTCACACACAATTATCTCTCAGAACTGAGCATGTGGAGAGACGTTCGTTCATCTAGCACAAAGGGAACGGGTTGCAGGAGAAACTTTTTCTCTGGTTTCTCAGTCTGTTTCCTAGTGCCGTTTTGAAGTTCCTGCATTTTTCACTGTAAACCGATTTGGAGCTAGTACCTCCCCTTATATATGTATGGAGTGGAGTTTGCAAATGAAATGAAACTTTGTGTTCCCAACAAGCTAGGTGAATGACGACTTTCACACACACTTTCCTCTCAGAACTGAGCATGTGGAGAGACGTCCGTTCATCTAGCACAAAGGGAACGGGTTGCAGGAGAAACTTTTACTCTGGTTTCTCAGTCTGTTTCCTAGTGCCGGTTTGAATTTCGTGCAGTTTTCACTGTAAAACCGAGTTGGAGCTAGTACCTCCCCATATATATTTATGGAGTGGAGTTTGCAAGTGAAAAGAAACTTTGTGTTCCCAACAAGCTAGGTGAAGGACGGCTTTCACACACACATATCTCTCAGAACTGAGCATGTGGAGAGGCGTTCGTTCATCTAGCACAAAAGGAACGGGTTGCAGGAGAAACTTTTACTCTGGTTTCTCAGTCTGTTTCCTAGTGCCTGTTTGAAGTTCCTGCAGTTTTCACTGTAAAACCGAGTTGGAGCTAGTACCACCCCATATATATGTATGGAATGGAGTTTCCAACTGAAAAGAAACGTTGTGTTCCCAACAAGCTAGGTGAAGGACGGCTTTCACAGACACTTATCTCTCAGAACTGAGCATGTGGAGAGACGTTCGTTCATCTAGCACAAAGGGAACGGGTTGCAGGAGAAACTTTTACTCTGGTTTCTCAGTCTGTTTCCTAGTTCTGGTTTGAAGTTCCTGCAGTTTTCACTGTAAAACCGAGTTGGAGTTAGTACCTCCCCATATAAATGTATGGAGTGGAGTTTGCAACTGAAAAGAAACTTTGTATTCCCAACAAGCTTGGTGAAGGACGGCTCTCACACACACTTATCTCTCAGAACTGAGCATGTGGAGAGGCGTTCGTTCATCTAGCACAAAAGGAACGGGTTGCAGGAGAAACATTTACTCTGGTTTCTCAGTCTGTTTCCTAGTGCCTGTTTGAAGTTCCTGCAGTTTTCACTGTAAAACCGAGTTGGAGCTAGTACCACCCCATATATATGTATGGAATGGAGTTTCCAACTGAAAAGAAACGTTGTGTTCCCAACAAGCTAGGTGAAGGACGGCTTTCACAGACACTTATCCCTCAGAACTGAGCATGTGGAGAGACGTTCGTTCATCTAGCACAAAGGGAACGGGTTGCAGGAGAAACTTTTACTCTGGTTTCTCAGTCTGTTTCCTAGTGCTGGTTTGAAGTTCCTGCAGTTTTCACTGTAAAACCGAGTTGGAGTTAGTACCTCCCCATATAAATGTATGGAGTGGAGTTTGCAACTGAAAAGAAACTTTGTATTCCCAACAAGCTTGGTGAAGGACGGCTCTCACACACACTTATCTCTCAGAACTGAGCATGTGGAGAGGCGTTCGTTCATCTAGCACAAAAGGAACGGGTTGCAGGAGAAACATTTACTCTGGTTTCTCAGTCTGTTTCCTAGTGCCTGTTTGAAGTTCCTGCAGTTTTCACTGTAAAACCGAGTTGGAGCTAGTACCACCCCATATATATGTATGGAATGGAGTTTCCAACTGAAAAGAAACGTTGTGTTCCCAACAAGCTAGGTGAAGGACGGCTTTCACAGACACTTATCCCTCAGAACTGAGCATGTGGAGAGACGTTCGTTCATCTAGCCCAAAGGGAACGGGTTGCAGGAGAAACTTTTACTCTGGATTCTCTGTCTGTTTCCTAGTGCCGTTTTGAAGTTCCTGCAGTTTTCACTGTAAAACCGAGTTGGAGTTAGTACCTCCCCATATAAATGTATGGAGTGGAGTTTGCAACTGAAAAGAAACTTTGTATTCCCAACAAGCTTGGTGAAGGACGGCTCTCACACACACTTATCTCTCAGAACTGAGCATGTGGAGAGACGTTCGTTCATGTATCCCAAAGGGAACTGGTTGCAAGAGAAACTTTTACTCTGGCTTCTCAGTCTGTTTCCTAGTGCCGGTTTGAAGTTCCTGCAGTTTTCACTGTAAAACCGAGTTGGAGTTACTACCTCCCCATATATATGTATGGAGTGGAGTTTGCAACTGAAAAGATACTTTGTGTTCCCAACAAGCTAGTTGAAGGACTGCTTTCACACACACTTATCTCTAAGAACTGAGCATGTGGAGAGACGTTCGTTCATCTAGCCCAAAGGGAACGGGTTGCAGGAGAAACTTTTACTCTGGTTTTTCAGTCTGTTTCCTAGTGCCGGTTTGAAGTTCCTGCAGTTTTCACTGTAAAACCTTGTTGGAGCTTATACCTCCCCATATATATGTATGGAGTGGAGTTTGCAACTGAAAAGAAACTTTGTGTTCCAAAGAAGCTAGGTGAAGGACGGCTTTCACACACACTTATCTCTCAGAACTGAGCATGTGGAGAGACTTTCGTTCATCTAGCACAAAGGAACGGGTTGTAGGATGCACTTTTACTCTGGTTTCTCAGTCTCTTTCTTAGTGCCGGTTTGAAGTTCCTGCAGTTTTCACTGTAAAACCGAGTTGGAGCTCGTACCTCCCCTTATATATGTATGGAATGGAGTTTGCAACTGAAAAGAAATTTTGTGTTCCCAACAAGGTAGTTGAAGGACGGTTTTCACACACACTTATCTCTCAGAACTGAGCATGTGGAGAGACGTTCGTTCATCTAGCATATTGGGAACGGTTTACAGGAGAAACTTTTACTCTGGTTTCTCAGTCTGTTTCCTAGTGCCGGTTGGAAGTTCCTGCAGTTTTCACTGTAAAACCGAGTTGGAGCTAGTACCTCCCCATATATATATGGTGTGGAGTTTGCAAGTGAAAAGAAACTTTGTGTTCCCAACAAGCAAGGTGAAGTACGGCTCTCACACACACTTATCTCTCAGAACTGAGCATGTGGAGAGACGTTCGTTCATCTAGCACAAAGGGAACGGGTTGCAGGAGAAACTTTTTCTCTGGTTTCTCAGTCTGTTTCCTTGTGCCGTTTTGAAGTTCCTGCATTTTTCACTGTAAACCGATTTGGAGCTAGTACCTCCCCTTATATATGTATGGAGTGGAGTTTGCAACTGAAAATAAACTTTGTGTTCCCAACAAGCTAGGTGAATGACGACTTTCACACACACTTTCCTCTCAGAACTGAGCATGTGGAGAGACGTCCGTTCATCTAGCACAAAGGGAACGGGTTGCAGGAGAAACTTTTACTCTGGTTTCTCAGTCTGTTTCCTAGTGCCGGTTTGAAGTTCCTGCAGTTTTCACTGTAAAACCGAGTTGGAGCTAGTACCTCCCCATATATATTTATGGAGTGGAGTTTGCAAGTGAAAAGAAACTTTGTGTTCCCAACAAGCTAGGTGAAGGACGGCTTTCACACACACTTATCTCTCAGAACTGAGCATGTGTAGAGGCGTTCGTTCATCTAGCACAAAAGGAACGGGTTGCAGGAGAAACTTTTACTCTGGTTTCTCAGTCTGTTTCCTAGTGCCTGTTTGAAGTTCCTGCAGTTTTCACTGTAAAACCGAGTTGGAGCTAGTACCACCCCATATATATGTATGGAATGGAGTTTCCAACTGAAAAGAAACGTTGTGTTCCCAACAAGCTAGGTGAAGGACGGCTTTCACAGACACTTATCTCTCAGAACTGAGCATGTGGAGAGACGTTCGTTCATCTAGCACAAAGGGAACGGGTTGCAGGAGAAACTTTTACTCTGGTTTCTCAGTCTGTTTCCTAGTGCTGGTTTGAAGTTCCTGCAGTTTTCACTGTAAAACCGAGTTGGAGTTAGTACCTCCCAATATAAATGTATGGAGTGGAGTTTGCAACTGAAAAGAAACTTTGTATTCCCAACAAGCTTGGTGAAGGACGGCTCTCACACACACTTATCTCTCAGAACTGAGCATGTGGAGAGGCGTTCGTTCATCTAGCACAAAAGGAACGGGTTGCAGGAGAAACATTTACTCTGGTTTCTCAGTCTGTTTCCTAGTGCCTGTTTGAAGTTCCTGCAGTTTTCACTGTAAAACCGAGTTGGAGCTAGTACCACCCCATATATATGTATGGAATGGAGTTTCCAACTGAAAAGAAACGTTGTGTTCCCAACAAGCTAGGTGAAGGACGGCTTTCACAGACACTTATCTCTCAGAACTGAGCATGTGGAGAGACGTTCGTTCATCTAGCCCAAAGGGAACGGGTTGCAGGAGAAACTGTTACTCTGGATTCTCTGTCTGTTTCCTAGTGCCGTTTTGAAGTTCCTGCAGTTTTCACTGTAAAACCGAGTTGGAGTTACTACCTCCCCATATATATGTATGGAGTGGAGTTTGCAACTGAAAAGATACTTTGTGTTCCCAACAAGCTAGTTGAAGGACTGCTTTCACACACACTTATCTCTAAGAACTGAGCATGTGGAGAGACGTTCGTTCATCTAGCCCAAAGGGAACGGGTTGCAGGAGAAACTTTTACTCTGGTTTTTCAGTCTGTTTCCTAGTGCCGGTTTGAAGTTCCTGCAGTTTTCACTGTAAAACCGTGTTGGAGCTTATACCTCCCCATATATATGTATGGAGTGGAGTTTGCAACTGAAAAGAAACTTTGTGTTCCAAAGAAGCTAGGTGAAGGACGGCTTTCACACACACTTATCTCTCAGAACTGAGCATGTGGAGAGACTTTCGTTCATCTAGCACAAAGGAACGGGTTGTAGGATGCACTTTTACTCTGGTTTCTCAGTCTGTTTCTTAGTGCCAGTTTGAATTTCCTGCAGTTTTCACTGTAAAACCGAGTTGGAGCTCGTACCTCCCCTTATATATGTATGGAATGGAGTTTGCAACTGAAAAGAAATTTTGTGTTCCCAACAAGGTAGTTGAAGGACGGTTTTCACACACACTTATCTCTCAGAACTGAGCATGTGGAGAGACGTTCGTTCATCTAGCATATTGGGAACGGTTTACAGGAGAAACTTTTACTCTGTTTTCTCAGTCTGTTTCCTAGTGCCGGTTGGAAGTTCCTGCAGTTTTCACTGTAAAACCGAGTTGGAGCTAGTACCTCCCCATATATATATGGTGTGGAGTTTGCAAGTGAAAAGAAACTTTGTGTTCCCAACAAGCAAGGTGAAGTACGGCTCTCACACACACTTATCTCTCAGAACTGAGCATGTGGAGAGACGTTCGATCATCTAGCACAAAGGGAATGCGTTGAAGGAAAAACTATTACTCTGGCTTTCTCAGTGTGTTTCCTAGTGCCTGTTTGATGTTCCTGCAGTTTTCACGGTAAAACCGAGTTGGAGCTTGTATCTCCCCATATATATGTATGAATTGGCGTATTCATCTGAAAAGAAACTTTGTGTTCCCAATAATCTAAGTGAAGTACGGCTTTCACACACAATTATCTCTCAGAACTGAGCATGTGGAGAGACGTTCGATCATCTAGCACAAAGGGAACGGGTTGCAGGAAAAACTTTTACTCTGGTTTCTCAGTGTGTTTCCTACAGCCGTTTTGAACTTCCTGCAGGTTTCACTGTAAAACCGAGTTGGATCTAGTATCTCCCTTATATATGAATGGAGTGGAGTTTGCAACTGAATAGAAACTTTGTGTTCCCAACTAGCTAGTTGAAAGACGGCTTTCAAACACACTGATCTCTGAGAACAGAGCATGTGGAGAGTCGTTCGTTCATCTAGCACAAAGTGAACGGTTTGCAGGAGACACTTTTACTCTGGTTTCTCAGTGTGTTTCCTAGAGCCGGTTTGAACTTCCTGCAGTTTTCACTGTAAAACCGTGTTGGAGCTGGTAACTCCCCATATATATTTAAGGTTTGGAGTTTGCAACTGAAAAGAAACTTTGGGTCCCAAAAAGCTAGGTGAAGGACGGCTTTCTCATACTGATATATCTCAGAAATGAGCATGTGGAGAGTCGTTCGTTCATCTAGCACAAAGGGAACGGTTTGCAGGAGAAACTTTAACTTTGATTTCTCAGTATGTTTCCTATCGCCGGTTTGAAGTTCCTGGAGGTTTCACTGTAAATTCCTGTTGGAGCTGGTAACTCCCAATATATATGTAAGGATTGGAGTTTGCAACTGAAAAGAAACTTTCTTTTCCCAACAAGCTAGGTGAAGGACGGCTTTCACACACACTTATCTCTCAGAACTCAGCATCTGGAGAGTCGTTCGTTCATCTAGCACAAAGGGAACGGTTTGCAAGAGAAACTTTTACTCTGTTTTCCCAGTGCTTTTCCAAGTGTCTGTTTGAAGTTCCTGCAGTTTTCACTATAAAACGGAGTTGGAGCTAGTACCAACCCATATATATGTATGGAGTGGGGTTTGCAACTGAAAAGAAACTTTGAGTTCAGAACAAGCTAGGTGAAGGTCGGCTTTCACACAAACTTATCACTCAGAACTGAGCATGTGGAGAGACGTTCGTTCATCTAGCACAAAGGCAATGGGTTGCAGGAGAAATTTTTACTGTGGTTTCTCAGTGTGTTTCTTAGTGCCGGTTTGAAGTTCCTGCAGTTTTCACTGTAAAACCGAGTTGGAGCTATTACCTCCCCATATATATGTATGGAGTGGAGTTTGCAACTGAAAAAACTTTGTGTTTCCAACAATCTAAGTGAAGGTCGGCTTTCAAACAAACTTTTCTATCAGAACTGTTCATGTGGAGAGACATTCGTTCATCTAGCACAAAGGGAACGGGTTGCAGGAGAAACTTTTACTCTGGTTTCTCAGTGTGTTTCCTAGAGCCGGTTTGTACTTCCTGCAGTTTTCACTGTAAAACCATGTTGGAGCTGCTAACTCCCAATATATATTTAAGGTTTGGAGTTTGCAAATGAAAAGAAACTTTGTGTCCCAAAAAGCTAGGTGAAGGATGGCTTTCACACACACTTATCTCTCAGAACTCAGCATGTGGAGAGTCGTTCGTTCATCTAGAACAAACGGAACCGGTTGCAGGAGAAACTTTTACTCTGATTTCTCAGTGTGTTTCCTAGCGCCGGTTTGAAGTTCCTGGAAATTTCACTGTAAAACCGTTTTGGAGCTGGTAACTCCCCATATATATGTAAGGATTGGAGTTTGCAACTGAATAGATACTTGGTTTTCCCAACAAGCTAGTTGAAGGACGGCTTTCACACACACTAATCTCTCAGAAATCAGCATGTGGAGAGTCGTTCGTTCATCTATCACAAAGGGACATATTTGCAGGAAAAACTTTTAATCTGGCTTTCTCAGTGTGTTTCCTAGTGCCGGTTTGAAGTTCCTGCAGATTTCACTGTAAAACCGAGTTCAAGCTAGTACCTCCCCATATATATGTACGGAGTGGAGTTTGCAACTGAAAAAAACTTTGTGTTTCCAACAATCTAGGTGAAGGACTGCTTTCACACACACAGATCTGTGAGAACTGAGCATGTGGAGAGTCGTTCGTTCATCTAGCACAAAGTGAACGGGTTGCAAGAGACACTTTTAATCTGGTTTCTCAGTGTGTTTCCTAGAGCCGGATTTAACTTCATGCAGTTAAAACTGTAAAACCGTGTTGGAGCTGATAACTCCCCATATATATTTAAGGTTTGGAGTTTGCAACTGAAAAGAAACTTTGTGTCCCAAAAAGCAAGGTGAAGGACGGATTTCACACACTGATATATCTCAGAACTGAGCATGTGGAGAGTCGTTCGTTCATCTAGCACAAAGGGAACGGGTTGCAGGAGAAACTTTAACTCTGATTTCTTAGTGTGTTTCCTAGCGCCGGTTTGAAGTTCCTGGAGATTTCACTGTAAAATCGTGTCGGAGCTGGTAACTCCCAATATATATGTAAGGATTGGAGTTTGCAACTGAAAAGAAACTTTCTTTTCCCAACAAGCTAGGTGAAGGACGGCTTTCACACACACTTATCTCTCAGAACTCAGCATGTGGAGAGTCGTTCGTTCATCTAGCTCAAACGGAACGGGTTGCAGGAGAAATTTTTACTCTGGTTTCTCAGTGTGTTTCCTATTGCCGGTTTGAAGTTCCTGCAGTTTTCACTGTGATATCGTGTTGGATCTGGTACCTCCCCATATATATGTAAGGATTGGAATTTGCAACTGAAAGAAACTTACTTTTCCCAACAAGGTAGTTGAAAGACGGCTTTCACACACAATTATCTATCAGAACTGAGCATGTGGTGAGTCGTTCGTTCATCTAGCACAAAGGGAATGGGTTGCAGGAGAAATTTTTAATGTGGTTTCTCAGTGTGTTTCTTAGTGCCGGTTAGAAGTTCCTGCAGTTTTCACTTTAAAACCGAGTTGGAGTTATTACCTCCCCATATACATGTATGGAGTGGAGTTTGCAACTGAAAAAAACATTGTGTTTCCAACAATCTAGGTGAAGGACGGCTTTCAAACAAACTTTCTATCAGAACTGAGCATGTGGAGAGAAGTTCGTTCATCCAGCACAAAGGGAACGGGTTGCAGGAGAAACTTTTACTCTGGCTTTCTCAGTGTGTTTCCTAGTGCCGGTTTGATGTTCCTGCTGTTTTCAAGGTAAAACAGAGTTGGAGCTAGTACCTCCCCATATATAGTATGGAGTGGAATTTGCAACTGAAAAGAAACTTTGTGTTCCCAACAAGCTATTTGAAGAACGGCTTTCACACACACTTATCTCTCAGAACTTAGCATGTGGAGAAATGTAGGTTCCTCTAGCACAAAGGGAATGGTTAGCAAGGGAAACTTATTCTCTGGTTTCTCACTGCTTTTCCATGTGTCTGTTTGAAGATCCTGTAGTTTTCACTATAAAACGGAGTTGGAGCTAATACCACCCTATATATATGTATGGAGTGGGGTTTGCAACTGAATAGAAATTTTCAGTTCAGAACAAGCTAGGTGAAGTTCGGCTTTCACACACAATTATCTTTCAGAACTGAGCATGTGGAGATACGTTCGTTCATGTAGCACAAAAAAACGTGTTGCAGGATTACCTTTACTATGATTTCTCAGTGTGTTTCCTAGTGCCGGTTTGAATTTCCTGCAGTTTTCACTGTAAAACCTTGTTGGAGCTGGTACCTCCCCATACATATGTAAGGAGTGGAGTTTGCAACTGAAAAGAAACTTTGTTTTCCAAACAAGATAGTTGAAGGTC
The DNA here is from genome assembly GCF_048773025.1 of Camelus bactrianus. Lineage (NCBI taxonomy): Eukaryota > Metazoa > Chordata > Mammalia > Artiodactyla > Camelidae > Camelus > Camelus bactrianus. Next base: position 6,492,569 of record NW_027413945.1, read on the forward strand.
GGCTTTCACACACACTTATACCTCAGAACTGAGCATGTGGATAGACGTTCGTTTATCTAGCACAAATGGAACGGGTTGCAGGAGAAACTTTTACTCTTGTTTCTCAGTGTGTTTCATAGTTCCGGTTTGTAGTTCCTGCAGTTTTCACTGTGAAACAGTTTTGGATCTGGTACCTCCCCTTATATATGTAAGGAGTGGGGTTTGCAACTGAAAAGCAACTTTGTGTTCCCAACAAGCTAGGTGAAGGACGGCTTTCACACACAATTATCACTCAGAACTGAGCATGTGGAGAGTCGATCGTTCATCTAGCACAAAGGGAATGGTTTGCTGGAGAAATTTTTACTGTGGTTTCTCAGTGTGTTTCTTAGTGCCGGTTTGAAGTTCCTACAGTTTTCACTGTAATACCAAGTTGGAGTTACTACCTCCCCATATATATATATATGGAGTGGGATTTGCAACTGAAAAACTATGTGTTTCCAACAATCTAGGTGAAGGTCGGCTTTCAAACAAAATTTTCTATCAGAACTGATCATGTGGAGAGACATTCTTTCATCTGGCACAAAGGGAACGGGTTGCAGGAGAAATTTTTCTCTGGTTTCTCAGTGTGTTTCCTAGAGCGGGTTTGAACTTCCTGCAGTATTCACTGTAAAACCGAGTTGGAGCTAGAATCTCCCCATATATATGTATGGGGTGGAGTTTGCAACTGAAAAGTAACTTTGTGTTCCCAACAAGCTAGTTGAAGGACGGCTTTCACACACACTGATCTCTGAGAACAAAGCATGTGTAGACACGTTCGTTCATCTAGCACAAAGTGAACGTGATGCAGGAGACACTTTTACTCTGGTTTCTCAGTGTGTTTCCTAGAGCCGGTTTGAACTTCCTGCAGTTTTCACTGTAAAACCGTGTTGGAGCTGGTAACTTCCCATATATATTTAAGGTTTGGAGTTTGCAACTGAAAAGTAACTTTGTGTTCGAAACAAGGAATGTGAAGGACGGCTATCACACATACATATTTCTCAGAACTGAGCATGTGGAGAGTCGTTCGTTCATCTAGCACAAAGGGAACCTGTTGCAGGAAAAACTTTTACTCTGATTTCTCAGTGTGTTTCCTAGCGCCTTTTTGAAGTTCCTGGAAATTTCACTGTAAAACCGTGTTGGAGCTGGTAACTCCCCATATATATGTAAGGATTGGATTTTGCACCTGAAAAGATACTTTGTTTTCCCAACAAGCTAGGTGAAGTACGGCTTTCACACACACTTATCTCTCAGAACCAGGCATGTGGAGAGTCGTTCTTTCATCTAGTACAAAGTGAATGGGTTGCAGGTGAAATTTTTACACTGGATTCTCAGTGTGTTTCCTAGTGCCGGTTTGAAGTTCCTGCAGTTCTCACAGTAAAACCAAGTTGGAGCTATTACCTCCCCATATGTATGTATGGAGTGGAGTTTGCAACTGAAAAAACTTTGTGTTTCCATCAATCTAGGTGAAGTTCGGCTTTCAAAAAAACTTTTCTATCAGAACTGATCATGTGGAGAGACGATCGTTCATCTAGCAAAAAGGGAACTGGTTGCAGGAGAAACTTTTACTCTGGTTTCTCTGTGTGTTTCCTAGAGCCGGTTTGAATTTCCTGCAGTTTTCAGTGTAAAACCGAGTTGGAGCTAGTATCTCCCCATATATATGTATGGAGTGTAGTTTGCATCTGAAAAGTAACTTTGTGTTCCCAACAAGCTAGTTGAAGGTCGGCTTTAACACACATTGATCTCTGAGATTTGAGCATGTGTAGAGACGTTCGTTCATCTAGCACAAATTGAACGTGTTGCAGGAGACACTTTTACTCTGGTTTCTCAGTGTGTTTCCTAGAGCCGGTTTGAACTTCCTGCAGTTTTCACTGTAAAACCGTGTTGGAGCTGGTAACTCCCCATATATATTTAAGGTTTGGACTTTGCAACTGAAAAGATACTTTGTTTTCCCAACAAGCTTGGTGAAGGACGGCTTTCACACACACTTATCTCTCAGAACTCAGCATGTGGAGAGTCGTTCGTTCATCAAGTACAAAGGGAATGGTTTGCAGGGGAAATTTTTACACTGGATTCTCTGTGTGTTTCCTAGTGCCGGTTTGAATTTCCTGCAGTTTTCACAGTAAAACCGAGTTGGAGCTAGTACCTTCCCATATATATGTATGGAGTGAAGTTTGCAACTGAAAAGAATCTTAGTGTTCACAACAAGCTAGGTGAAGGACGGCTTTCACACACCCTGATCTCTGAGAACAGAGCATGTGTAGAGACGTTCGTTCATCTAGCACAAATTGAACGGGTTGCAGGAGACACTTTTACTCTGGTTTCTCAGTGTGTTTCCTAGAGCCGGTTTGAACTTCCTGCAGTTTCACTGTAAAACCGTGTTGGAGCTGGTAACTCCACATATATATTTAAGGTTTGGAGTTTGCAACTGAAAAGAAACTTTGTGTTCCAAACAAGCTAGGTGAAGGACGGCTTTCACACACACATATTTCTCAGAACAGAGCATGTGGAGAGTCGTTCATTCATCTAGCAAAAAGGGAACCGATTGCAGGAGAAACTTTTATTCTCATTTCTCAGTGTGTTTCCTAGCGCCGGTTTGAATTTCCTGGAAATTTCACTGTAAAACCGAGTTGGAGCTGGTAACTCCCCACATATATGTAAGGATTGGAGTTTGCAACTGAATAGATACTTTGTTTTCCCAACAAGCTAGGTGAAGGACGGCTATCACACACACTTATCTCTCAGATCTCAGCATGTGGAGAGACGTTCGATCATCTAGCACAAAGGGAACGCGTTGCAGAAAAAACTTTTACTCTGGCTTTCTCAGTGTGTTTCCTAGTGCCAGTTTGATGTTCCTGCAGTTTTCACGGTAAAACCGAGTAGGAGCTTGTATCTCCCCATATATATATGTATGAAGTGGCGTATTCAACTGAAAAGAAACTTTGTGTTCCCAATAATGTAAGTGAAGTACGGCTTTCACACACAATTATCTCTCAGAACTGAGCATGTGGAGAGACGTTCGATCATCTAGCACAGAAGGAACGGGTTGCAGGAAAAACTTTTACTCTGGTTTCTCAGTGTGTTTCCTAGAGCCGTTTTGAACTTCCTGCAGGTTTCACTGTAAAATCGAGTTGGAGCTAGTATCTCCCATATATATGAATGGACTGGAGTTTGCAACTGAATAGAAACTTTGTGTTCCCAACAAGCTAGGTGAAGGACGGCTTTCAAACACACTGATCTCTGAGAACAGAGCATGTGGAAAGTCGTTCGTTCATCTAGCACAAAGTGAACGGTTTGCAGGAGACACTTTTACTCTGGATTCTCAGTGTGTTTCCTAGTGTCGGTTTGAAGTTCCTGCAGATTTCACTGTAAAACCGAGTTGGAGCTAGTACCTCCCCATATATATTTACGGAGTGTAGTTTGCAACTGAAAAAAACTTTGTGTTTCCAACAATCTAGGTGAAGGACGGCTTTCACACACACAGATCTGTAAGAACTGAGCATGTGGAGAGTCGTTCGTTCATTTAGCACAAAGTGAACGGGTTGCAGGAGACACTTTTACTCTGGTTTCTCAGGGTGTTTCCTAGAGCCGGATTGAACTTCCTGCAGTTATCACTGTAAAACCGTGTTGGAGCTGATAACTCCCCATATATATTTAAGGTTTGGAGTTTGCAACTGGAAAGAAATTTTGTGTCCCAACAAGCTAGGTGAAGGACAGCTTTCACACACTGATATATCTCAGAACTTAGCATTTGGAGAGTCGTTCGTTCATCTAGCACAAAGGGATCCGGTTGCAGGAGAAACTTTAACTCTGATTTCTCAGTGTGTTTCCTAGTGCCGGTTTGAAGTTCCTGGAGATTTCACTGTAAAATCTGGTTGGAGCTGGTAATTCCCAATATATATGTAAGGATTGGAGTTTGCAACTGAAAAGAACCTTTCTTTTCCCAACAAGCTAGGTGAAGGACGGCTTTCACACACACTTATCTCTCAGAACTCAGCATGTGGAGACTCGTTCGTTCATCTAGTACAAAGGGATTGGGTTGCAGGGAAAGTTTTTACTCTGGATTCTCAGTGTGTTTCCTAGTGCCGGTTTGAAGTTCCTGCAGATTTCACTGTAAAACCGAGTTGGAGATAGTACCTCACCATATATATGTACGGAGTGGAATTTGCAACTGAAAAAAACTTTGTGTTTCCAACAATCTAGGTGAAGGACGGTTTTCACACACACAGATCTGTGAGAACTGAGCATGTGGAGAGTCGTTCGTTCATCTAGCACAAAGTGAACGGGTTGCAGGAGACACTTTTACTCTGGTTTCTCAGGGTGTTTCCTAGAGCCGGATTGAACTTCCTGCAGTTATCACTGTAAAACCGTGTTGGAGCTGATAACTCCCCATATATATTTAAGGTTTGGAGTTTGCAACTGAAAAGAAATTTTGTGTCCCAACAAGCTAGGTGAAGGACGGCTTTCACACACTGATATATCTCAGAACTTAGCATGTGGAGAGTCGTTCGTTCATCTAGCACAAAGGGAACGGGTTGCAGGAGCAACTTTAACTCTGATTTCTCAGTGTGTTTCCTAGCGCCGGTATGAAGTTCCTGGAGATTTCACTGTAAAATCTTGTTGGAGCTGGTAACTCCCAATATATTTGTAAGGATTGGAGTTTGCAACTGAAAAGAAACTTTCTTTTCCCAACAAGCTAGTTGAAGGACGGCTTTCACACACACTTATCTCTCAGAACTCAGCATGTGGAGAGTCGTTCGTTCATCTAGTACAAAGGGAATGGGTTGCAGGGGAAGTTTTTACTCTGGATTCTCATTGTGTTTCCTAGTGCCGGTTTGAAGTTCCTGCAGTTTTCACTATAAAACCGAGTTGGAGCTAGTACCTCCCCATATATATGTATGGATTGGAGTTTGCAACTTAAAAGAAACTTTGTGTTCCCAACAAGCTAGTTGAAGGACGGCTTTCACACACACTTATCTCTCAGAAATGAGCATGTGGAGAGACGTTCGTTCATCTAGCACAAAAGAACGGGTTGCAGGATAAACTTTACTCTGATTTCTCAGTGTGTTTCCTAGTGCCGGTTTGAAGTTCCTGCAGTTTTCACTGTAAAACCGTGTTGGAGCTGGAACATACCCATACACATGTAAGGAGTAGAGTTTGCAACTGAAAAGTAACTTTGTGTTCCCAAGAAGCTAGGTGAAGGACGGCTTTCCCACACACTTATCACTCAGAACTGAGCATGTGGAGAGACGTTCGTTCATCTAGCACAAAGGGATTGGGTTGCAGAGGAAATTTTTACTCTGGTTTCTCAGTGTGTTTCCTAGTGCCGGTTTGAAGTTCCTGCAGTTTTCACTATAAAACGGAGTTGGAGCTATTACCACCACATATATATGTATGGAGTGGGGTTTGCAACTGAAAAGAAACTTTGAGTTCAGAACAAGCTAGGTGAAGATCGGCTTTAACACACACTTACATTTCAGAACTGAGCAAGTGGAGAGACGTTCGTTCATCTAGCACAAAGGGAACGGGTTGCAGGAGAAACTTTTACTCTGGCTTTCTCAGTGTGTTTCCTAGTGCCGGTTTGATGTTCTTGCTGTTTTCAAGGTAAAACAGTGTAGGAGCTTGTATCTCCCCATATATATGTATGGAATGGCGTATGCAACTGAAAAGAAACATTGTGTTCCCAATAAGCTAAGTGAAATAGAGCTTTCACACACAATTATCTCTCAGAACTGAGCATTGGAGTGTCCTTCGTTCATCTAGCACAAAGGGAACGGTTAGCAGGGGAAAATTTTACTCTGGATTCTCAGTGTGTTTCCTAGTACCGGTTTGAAGTTCCTGCAGATTTCACTGTAAAACCGAGTTGGAGCTAGTACCTCCCCATATATATATACGGAGTGGCGTTTGCAACTGAAAAAAACTTTGTGTTTCCAACAATCTAGTTGAAGGACGGCTTTCACACACACAGATCTGTGAGAACTGAGCATGTGGAGAGTCGTTCGTTCATCTAGCAAAAAGTGAACTGGTTGCAGGAGACACTTTTACTCTGGTTTCTCAGGGTGTTTCCTAGAGCCGGATTGAAATTCCTGCAGTTATCACTGTAAAACCGTGTTGGAGCTGATAACTCCCCATATATATTTAAGGTTTGGTGTTTGTAACTGAAAAGAAATTTTGTGTCCCAACAAGCTAGGTGAAGGACGGCTTTCACACACTGATATATCTCAGAACTTAGCATTTGGAGAGTCGTTCGTTCATCTAGCACAATGGGAACTTGTTGCAGGAAAAACTTTTACTCCGATTTCTCAGTGTGTTTCCTAGCGCCTTTTTGAAGTTCCTGGAAATTTCTATGTAAAACCGTGTTGGAGCTGGTAACTCCCCATATATATGTAAGGATTGGATTTTGCACCTGAATAGATACCTTGTTTTCCCAACAAGCTAGGTGAAGTACGGCTTTCACACACACTTATCTCTCAGAACCAGGCATGTGGAGAGTCGTTCTTTCATCTAGTACAAAGTGAATGGGTTGCAGGTGAAATTTTTACACTGGATTCTCAGTGTGTTTCCTAGTGCCGGTTTGAAGTTCCTGCAGTTCTCACAGTAAAACCAAGTTGGAGCTATTACCTCCCCATATGTATGTATGGAGTGGAGTTTGCAACTGAAAAAACTTTGTGTTTCCATCAATCTAGGTGAAGTTCGGCTTTCAAAAAAACTTTTCTATCAGAACTGATCATGTGGAGAGACGATCGTTCATCTAGCAAAAAGGGAACTGGTTGCAGGAGAAACTTTTACTCTGGTTTCTCAGTGTGTTTCCTAGTGCCGGTTTGAATTTCCTGCAGTTTTCACAGTAAAACCAAGCTGAAGCTTGTACCTTCCCATATATATGTATGGAGTGGGGTTTGCAACTTAAAAGAATCTTTGTGTTCACAACAAGCTAGGTCAAGGACGGCTTTCACACACACGTATCTCTCAGAACTGAACATGTGGAGAGACATTCGTTCATCTAGCACAAAGGGAACGGGTTGCAGGAGAAACTTTTACTCTGGTTTCTCAGTGTGTTTCCTAGAGCCGTTTTGAACTTCCTGCAGGTTTCAATGTAAAACCGAGTTGGAGCTAGTATCTCCCATATATATATATGGACTGGAGTTTGCAACTGAATAGAAACTTTGTGTTCCCAACAAGCTAGGTGAAGGACGGCTTTCACACACACTGATCTCTGAGAACGGAGCATGTCTAGAGACGTTCGTTCATCTTGCACAAAGTGAACGGGTTACAGGAGACACTTTTACTCTGGTTTCTCAGTGTGTTTCCTAGAGCCGGTTTGAAATTCCTGCAGTTTTCACTGTAAAACCGTGTTGGAGCTGGTAACTCCCCATACATATTTAAGGTTTGGAGTTTGCAACTGAAAAGAAACGTTGTGTTCCCAACAAGCTAGTTGAAGGACGGCTTTCACACACACATATTTCTCAGAACTGAGCATGTGGAGAGTCGTTCGTTCATCTAGCAAAAAGGGAACCGGTTGCAGGAGAAACTTTTACTCTCATTTCTCAGTGTGTTTCCTAGCGCCGGTTTGAATTTCCTGGAAATTTCACTGTAAAACCGTGTTGGAGCTGGTAACTCCCCATATATATGTAAGGATTGGAGTTTGCAACTGAATAGATACTTTGTTTTCCCAACAAGCTAGGTTAAGGACGGTTTCACACACACTTATCTCTCAGAACTGAGCATGTGGAGTGTCCTTCGTTCACCTAGCACAAAGGGCACGGGTAGCAGGAGAAAATTTTTTCTCCGGATTCTCAGTGTGTTTCCTAGGGCCGGTTTGAAGTTCCTGCAGATTTCACTGTAAAACCGATTTGGAGCTAGTACCTCCCCATATATATGTACGGAGTTGAGTTTGCAACTGAAAAGAAACTTTGTTTTCCAAACAAGATAGGTGAAGGTCGGCTTTCACACACTCTTATACCTCAGAACTGAGCATGTGGATAGACGTTCGTTTATCTAGCACAAATGGAACGGGTTGCAGGAGGAACTTTTACTCTTGTTTCTCAGTGTGTTTCCTAGTTCCGGTTTGAAGTTCCTGCAGTTTTCACTGTGTAACAGTGTTGGATCTGATACCTCCCCTTATATATGTAAGGAGTGGAGTTTGCAACTTAAAAGAAACTTTTTGTTCCCAACAAGCTAGTTGAAGGACGGCTTTAACACACTTTGATCTCTGAGAAATGAGCATGTGTAGAGACGTTCGTTCATCTAGCAAAAAGTGAACGTGTTGCAGGAGGCACTTTTACTCTGGTTTCTCAGTGTGTTTCCTAGTGCAGGTTTGAATTTCCTGCAGTTTTCACAGTAAAACCGAGTTGGAGCTAGTATCTCCCCATATATATGTATGGAGTGTAGTTTGCAACTGAAAAGTAACTTTGTGTTCCCAACAAGCTAGTTGAAGGACGGCTTTAACACACATTGAACTCTGAGAATTGAGCATGTGTAGAGACGTTTGTTCATCTAGCACAAAGTGAACGTGTTGCAGGAGACACTTTAACTCTGGTTTCTCAGTGTGTTTCCTAGAGCCGGTTTGAACTTCCTGCAGTTTTCACTCTAAAACCGTGGTGGAGCTGGTAACTCCCCATATATATTTAAGGTTTGGAGTTTCCAACTGAAAAGATACTTTGTTTTCCCAACAAGGTAGGTGAAGGACGGCTTTCACACACACTTATCTCTCAGAACTCAGCATGTGGAGAGTCGTTCGTTCATCTAGTACAAAGGGAATGGTTTGCAGGTGAAATTTTTACACTGGATTCTCTGTGTGTTTCCTAGTGCCGGTTTGAATTTCCTGCAGTTTTCACAGTAAAACCGAGCTGGAGCTTGTACCTTCCCATATATATGTATGGAGTGGGGTTTGCAACTGAAAAGAATCTTTGTGTTCACAACAAGCTAGGTGAAGGACGGCTTTCACACACACGTATCTCTCAGAACTGAGCATGTGGAGAGTCCTTCGTTCATCTAGCACAAAGGGAACGTGTAGCAGGAGAAAATTTTACTCTGGATTCTCAGTGTGTATCCTATGGCCGGTTTGAAGTTCCTGCAATTTTCACGGTAAAACCGAGTTGGAACTAGTACCTCACCATATATATGTACCGAGTTGAGTTTGCAACTGAAAAGAAACTTTGTTTTCCAAACAAGATAGGTGAAGGTCGGCTTTCACACACACTTATCCCTCAGAACTGAGCATGTAGAGAGACGTTCGTTTATCTAGCACAGAGGGAACGGGTTGCAGGAGAAACTTTTACTCTTGTTTCTCAGTGTGTTTCCTAGTGCCAGTTTGAAGTTCCTGCAGTTTTCACTGTGAAAAAGTTTTGGATCTGATACCTCCTCATATATATGTAAGGAGAGGAGTTTGCAACTGAAAAGAAACTTTGTGTTCCCAACAAGCTAGTTGAAGTACGGCTTCCAAACACACTGATTTCTCAGAACTGAGCATGTGGAGAGACGTTCATTCATCTAGCAAAAACGGAACGGATTGCAGGAGAAACTTTTACTCTGGTTCTCAGTGTGTTTCCTAGAGCCGGTTTGAATTTCCTGCAGTTTTCACTGTGAAAAAGTTTTGGATCTGATACCTCCTCATATATATGTAAGGAGTGGAGTTTGTAACTGAAAAGAAACTTTGTGTTCCCAACAAGCTAGGTGAAGTACGGCTTCCAAACACACTGATTTCTCAGAACTGAGCATGTGGAGAGACGTTCATTCATCTAGCAAAAACGGAACGGATTGCAGGAGAAACTTTTACTCTGGTTCTCAGTGTGTTTCCTAGAGCCGGTTTGAATTTCCTGCAGTTTTCACTGTAAAACCCTGTTGGAGCTGGTAACTCCCCATATATATTTAAGGTTTGAAGTTTGCAACTGAAAAGTAACTTTGTGATCGAAACAAGGGAGGTGAAGGACAGCTTTCTCACACACATATTTCTGAGAACTGAGCATGTGGAGAGTCGTTCGTTCATCTAGCACAAAGCGAACCTGTTGCAGGAAAAACTTTTACTCTGATTTCTCAGTGTGTTTCCTAGCGCCTTTTTGAAGTTCCTGGAAATTTCACTGTAAAAGCGTGTTGGAGCTGGTAACTCCCCATATATATGTAAGGATTGGATTTTGCACCTGAATAGATACTTTGTTTTCCCAACAAGCTAGGTGAAGTACGGCTTTCACACACACTTATCTCTCAGAACCAGGCATGTGGAGAGTCGTTCTTTCATCTAGTACAAATTGAATGGGTTGCAGGTTAAATTTTTACACTGGATTCTCAGTGTGTTTCCTAGTGCCGGTTTGAAGTTCCTGCAGTTCTCACAGTAAAACCAAGTTGGAGCTATTACCTCCCCATATGTATGTATGGAGTGGAGTTTGCAACTGAAAAAACTTTGTGTTTCCATCAATCTAGGTGAAGTTCGGCTTTCAAACAAACTTTTCTATCAGAACTGATCATGAGGAGAGACGTTCGTTCATCTAGCAAAAAGGGAACTGGTTGCAGGAGAAACTTTTACTCTGGTTTCTCAGTGTGTTTCCTAGTGCCGGTTTGAATTTCCTGCAGTTTTCACAGTAAAACCAAGCTGGAGCTTGTACCTTCCCATATATATGTATGGAGTGGAGTTTGCAACTGAAAAGAATCTTTGTGTTCACAACAAGCTAGGTCAAGGACGGCTTTCACACACACGTATATCTCAGAACTGAACATGTGGAGAGACATTCGTTCATCTAGCACAAAGGGAACGGGTTGCAGGAGAAACTTTTACTCTGGTTTCTCAGTGTGTTTCCTAGAGCCGTTTTGAACTTCCTGCAGGTTTCAATGTAAAACCGAGTTGGAGCTGGTATCTCCCATATATATGTATGGACTGGAGTTTGCAACTGAATAGAAACTTTGTGTTCCCAACAAGCTAGGTGAAGGACGGCTTTCACACACACTGATCTCTGAGAACGGAGCATGTCTAGAGACGTTCGTTCATCTTGCACAAAGTGAACGGGTTGCAGGAGACACTTTTACTCTGGTTTCTCAGTGTGTTTCCTTGAGCCGGTTTGAACTTCCTGCAGTTTTCACTGTAAAACCGTGTTGGAGCTGGTAACTCCCCATACATATTTAAGGTTTGGAGTTTGCAACTGAAAAGAAACTTTGTGTTCCCAACAAGCTAGGTGAAGGACGGCTTTCACACACACATATTTCTCAGAACTGAGCATGTGGAGAGTCGTTCGTTCATCTAGCAAAAAGGGAACCGGTTGCAGGAGAAACTTTTACTCTCATTTCTCAGTGTGTTTCCTAGCGCCGGTTTGAAGTTCCTGGAAATTTCACTGTAAAACCGTGTTGGAGCTGGTAACTCCCCATATATATGTAAGGATTGGAGTTTGCAACTGAATAGATACTTTGTTTTCCCAACAAGCTAGGTTAAGGACGGTTTCACACACACTTATCTCTCAGAACTGAGCATGTGGAGTGTCCTTCGTTCACCTAGCACAAAGGGCACGGGTAGCAGGAGAAAATTTTTTCTCCGGATTCTCAGTGTGTTTCCTAGGGCCGGTTTGAAGTTCCTGCAGATTTCACTGTAAAACCGATTTGGAGCTAGTACCTCCCCATATATATGTACGGAGTTGAGTTTGCAACTGAAAAGAAACTTTGTTTTCCAAACAAGATAGGTGAAGGTCGGCTTTCACACACTCTTATACCTCAGAACTGAGCATGTGGATAGACGTTCGTTTATCTAGCACAAATGGAACGGGTTGCAGGAGGAACTTTTACTCTTGTTTCTCAGTGTGTTTCCTAGTTCCGGTTTGAAGTTCCTGCAGTTTTCACTGTGTAACAGTGTTGGATCTGATACCTCCCCTTATATATGTAAGGAGTGGAGTTTGCAACTGAAAAGAAACTTTTTGTTCCCAACAAGCTAGTTGAAGGACGGCTTTAACACACTTTGATCTCTGAGAAATGAGCATGTGTAGAGACGTTCGTTCATCTAGCAAAAAGTGAACGTGTTGCAGGAGGCACTTTTACTCTGGTTTCTCAGTGTGTTTCCTAGTGCAGGTTTGAATTTCCTGCAGTTTTCACAGTAAAACCGAGTTGGAGCTAGTATCTCCCCATATATATGTATGGAGTGTAGTTTGCAACTGAAAAGTAACTTTGTGTTCCCAACAAGCTAGTTGAAGGACGGCTTTAACACACATTGAACTCTGAGAATTGAGCATGTGTAGAGACGTTTGTTCATCTAGCACAAAGTGAACGTGTTGCAGGAGACACTTTAACTCTGGTTTCTCAGTGTGTTTCCTAGAGCCGGTTTGAACTTCCTGCAGTTTTCACTCTAAAACCGTGGTGGAGCTGGTAACTCCCCATATATATTTAAGGTTTGGAGTTTCCAACTTAAAAGATACTTTGTTTTCCCAACAAGCTAGGTGAAGGACGGCTTTCACACACACTTATCTCTCAGAACTCAGCATGTGGAGAGTCGTTCGTTCATCTAGTACAAAGGGAATGGGTTGCAGGGGAAATTTTTACACTGGATTCTCTGTGTGTTTCCTAGTGCCGGTTTGAATTTCCTGCAGTTTTCACAGTAAAACCGAGCTGGAGCTTGTACCTTCCCATATATATGTATGGAGTGGGGTTTGCAACTGAAAAGAATCTTTGTGTTCACAACAAGCTAGGTGAAGGACGGCTTTCACACACACGTATCTCTCAGAACTGAGCATGTGGAGAGTCCTTCGTTCATCTAGCACAAAGGGAACGTGTAGCAGGAGAAAATTTTACTCTGGATTCTCAGTGTGTATCCTATGGCCGGTTTGAAGTTCCTGCAATTTTCACGGTAAAACCGAGTTGGAACTAGTACCTCACCATATATATGTACCGAGTTGAGTTTGCAACTGAAAAGAAACTTTGTTTTCCAAACAAGATAGGTGAAGGTCGGCTTTCACACACACTTATCCCTCAGAACTGAGCATGTAGAGAGACGTTCGTTTATCTAGCACAGAGGGAACGGGTTGCAGGAGAAACTTTTACTCTTGTTTCTCAGTGTGTTTCCTAGTGCCAGTTTGAAGTTCCTGCAGTTTTCACTGTGAAAAAGTTTTGGATCTGATACCTCCTCATATATATGTAAGGAGTGGAGTTTGCAACTGAAAAGAAACTTTGTGTTCCCAACAAGCTAGTTGAAGTACGGCTTCCAAACACACTGATTTCTCAGAACTGAGCATGTGGAGAGACGTTCATTCATCTAGCAAAAACGGAACGGATTGCAGGAGAAACTTTTACTCTGGTTCTCAGTGTGTTTCCTAGAGCCGGTTTGAATTTCCTGCAGTTTTCACTGTAAAACACTGTTGGAGCTGGTAACTCCCCATATATATTTAAGGTTTGGAGTTTGCAACTGAAAAGTAACTTTGTGATCGAAACAAGGGAGGTGAAGGACAGCTTTCACACACACATATTTCTGAGAACTGAGCATGTGGAGAGTCATTCGTTCATCTAGCACAAAGCGAACCTGTTGCAGGAAAAACTTTTACTCTGATTTCTCAGTGTGTTTCCTAGCGCCTTTTTGAAGTTCCTGGAAATTTCACTGTAAAACCGTGTTGGAGCTGGTAACTCCCCATATATATGTAAGGATTGGATTTTGCACCTGAATAGATACTTTGTTTTCCCAACAAGCTAGGTGAAGTACGGCTTTCACACACACTTATCTCTCAGAACCAGGCATGTGGAGAGTCGTTCTTTCATCTAGTACAAAGTGAATGGGTTGCAGGTTAAATTTTTACACTGGATTCTCAGTGTGTTTCCTAGTGCCGGTTTGAAGTTCCTGCAGTTCTCACAGTAAAACCAAGTTGGAGCTATTACCTCCCCATATGTATGTATGGAGTGGAGTTTGCAACTGAAAAAACTTTGTGTTTCCATCAATCTAGGTGAAGTTCGGCTTTCAAACAAACTTTTCTATCAGAACTGATCATGAGGAGAGACGTTCGTTCATCTAGCAAAAAGGGAACTGGTTGCAGGAGAAACTTTTACTCTGGTTTCTCAGTGTGTTTCCTAGTGCCGGTTTGAATTTCCTGCAGTTTTCACAGTAAAACCAAGCTGGAGCTTGTACCTTCCCATATATATGTATGGAGTGGAGTTTGCAACTGAAAAGAATCTTTGTGTTCACAACAAGCTAGGTCAAGGACGGCTTTCACACACACGTATATCTCAGAACTGAACATGTGGAGAGACATTCGTTCATCTAGCACAAAGGGAACGGGTTGCAGGAGAAACTTTTACTCTGGTTTCTCAGTGTGTTTCCTAGAGCCGTTTTGAACTTCCTGCAGGTTTCAATGTAAAACCGAGTTGGAGCTGGTATCTCCCATATATATGTATGGACTGGAGTTTGCAACTGAATAGAAACTTTGTGTTCCCAACAAGCTAGGTGAAGGACGGCTTTCACACACACTGATCTCTGAGAACGGAGCATGTCTAGAGACGTTCGTTCATCTTGCACAAAGTGAACGGGTTGCAGGAGACACTTTTACTCTGGTTTCTCAGTGTGTTTCCTTGAGCCGGTTTGAACTTCCTGCAGTTTTCACTGTAAAACCGTGTTGGAGCTGGTAACTCCCCATACATATTTAAGGTTTGGAGTTTGCAACTGAAAAGAAACTTTGTGTTCCCAACAAGCTAGGTGAAGGACGGCTTTCACACACACATATTTCTCAGAACTGAGCATGTGGAGAGTCGTTCGTTCATCTAGCAAAAAGGGAACCGGTTGCAGTAGAAACTTTTACTCTCATTTCTCAGTGTGTTTCCTAGCGCCGGTTTGAAGTTCCTGGAAATTTCACTGTAAAACCGTGTTGGAGCTGGTAACTCCCCATATATATGTAAGGATTGGAGTTTGCAACTGAATAGATACTTTGTTTTCCCAACAAGCTAGGTTAAGGACGGTTTCACACACACTTATCTCTCAGAACTGAGCATGTGGAGTGTCCTTCGTTCACCTAGCACAAAGGGCACGGGTAGCAGGAGAAAATTTTTTCTCCGGATTCTCAGTGTGTTTCCTAGGGCCGGTTTGAAGTTCCTGCAGATTTCACTGTAAAACCGATTTGGAGCTAGTACCTCCCCATATATATGTACGGAGTTGAGTTTGCAACTGAAAAGAAACTTTGTTTTCCAAACAAGATAGGTGAAGGTCGGCTTTCACACACTCTTATACCTCAGAACTGAGCATGTGGATAGACGTTCGTTTATCTAGCACAAATGGAACGGGTTGCAGGAGGAACTTTTACTCTTGTTTCTCAGTGTGTTTCCTAGTTCCGGTTTGAAGTTCCTGCAGTTTTCACTGTGTAACAGTGTTGGATCTGATACCTCCCCTTATATATGTAAGGAGTGGAGTTTGCAACTGAAAAGAAACTTTTTGTTCCCAACAAGCTAGTTGAAGGACGGCTTTAACACACTTTGATCTCTGAGAAATGAGCATGTGTAGAGACGTTCGTTCATCTAGCAAAAAGTGAACGTGTTGCAGGGGGCACTTTTACTCTGGTTTCTCAGTGTGTTTCCTAGTGCAGGTTTGAATTTCCTGCAGTTTTTACAGTAAAACCGAGTTGGAGCTAGTATCTCCCCATATATATGTATGGAGTGGAGTTTGCAACTGAAAAAACGTTGTGTTTCCATCAAACTAGGTGAATTTCGGCTTTCAAACAAACTTTTCTATCAGAACTGATCATGTGGAGAGACGTTCGTTCATCTAGCAAAAAGGGTACTGGTTGCAGGAGAAACTTTTACTCTGGTTCTCAGTGTGTTTCCTAGTGCCGGTTTAAAGTTCCTGCAGTTTTCACTGTAAAACCGAGTTGGTGCTAGTAGCTCACAATATATATGTAAGGAGTGGAGTTTGCAACTGAAAGAAACTTTGTGTTCCTAACAAGCTAGTTGAAGGACGGTTTCACACACTCTTATCTCTCAGAACTGAGCATGTGGAGAGAAGATCGTTCATCTAGCACAAAGGGAATGGTTTGCAGGAGAAACTTTTACTCTGGTTTCTCAGTGTGTTTCCTAGTGCCGGTTTGAAGTTCCTGCAGTTTTCCCTGTAAAACCGAGTTGGAGCTAGTACCTACCCATATAAGTGTATGGAGTGAAATTGGCAACATTAAAGTAACTATGTGTTCCCAACAAGATAGGTGAAGGACAGCTTTCACACACAATTCTCTCTCAGAACTGAGCATGTGGAGAGTCTTTCGTTCATCTAGCACAAAGGGAACGGGTTGCAGGAGAAACTTTGCTGTAGGTTCTCAGTCTGTTTCCTAGTGCCGGTTGGAATTTCCTGCAGTTTTCACTGTAAAACAGAGTTGGAACTAGTACCTCCCCATATATTTGTATGGAGTGGAGTATGCAAGTTAATAGAAATTTTGTGTTCCCAACAAGCTAGGTGAAGGACGGCTTTCACACACAATTATCTCTCAGAACTGAGCATGTGGAGAGTCGTTCGTTTATCTAGCACAAATGGAATGGGTTGCAGGATAAACATATAATCTGGTTTCTCAGTGTGTTTCCTAGTGCCGGTTTGAAGTTCCTGCAGTTTTCACTGGAAAATAGATTTGGAGCTTGTACCTCCCCATATATATGTACGGAGTGGAGTTTGCAAATGAAAAGAAACTTTGTGTTCCCAAAAAGGTAGGTGAAGTACGGCTTTCACACACACTTATCTCTCAGAAGTGAGCATGTGGTGATAATTTCGTTCATCTAGCAAAATGGGAACGGGTTGCAGGAGAAACTTTTACTATGGTTTCTCAGTGTGTTTCCTAGTGCTGGTATGAAGTTCCTGCAGTTGTCACTGTAAAACATGTTTGGAGCTAGTAGCTCCCCATATATATGTATGGAGAGGTGTTTGCCACTGAAAAGAAACTTTGTGTTCCCAAAAAGCCAGTTGAAGGATGGCTTTAACACACAGTAATCTCTCAGAACTGAGCATGTGGAGAGACGTTCGTTCATCTAGCATAAAGGGAATGGGTTGCAGGAGAAACTTTTACTCTGGTTTCTTAATGTGTTTCCTAGTACCGGTTTGAAGTTCCTGCAGTTTTCACTGTAAAACCGAGGTGGAGCTTGTACCTCCCCATATACATGTATGGAGTGGGGTTTGCAAATGAGAAGAAACTTTGTGTTCCCAAACAGCTAGGTGAAGTACGGCTTTCACACACACTTATCTCCCAGAACTGAGCATGTGGAGAGACGTTCGTTCATCTAGCACAAAGGGAACGGGTTGCAGGAAAAACTTTTACTCTTGTTTCTCAGTGTGTTTCCTAGTGTCGGTATGAAGTTCCTGCAGTTTTCACTGTGAAACCGTGTTGGATCTGGTACCTCCCCATATATATGTAAGGATTGGAGTTTGCAACTGAAAAGAAAATTTTTGTTCCAAACAAGTTAGCTCAAAGACGGCTTTCACACACAATTATCTCCCAGAAATGAGCATGTGGAGAGTCGTACGTTCGTCTATCACAAAGGGAATGGGTTGCAGGAGAAACTTTTACTCTGGATTCTCAATGTGTTTCCTAGTACCGGTTTGAAGTTCCTGCAGTTTTCACTGTAAAATCGAGGTGGAACTTGTACCTCCCCATATAAATGTATGGAGTGGGGATTGCAAATGAGAAGAAACTTTGTGTTCCCAAAAAGCTAGGTGAAGTACGGCTTTCAGACACAATTATCTCTCAAAACTGATCATGTGGAGAGACGTTCGTTCATCTAGCACGAATGGAACGTAATGCAGGAGTAACTTTTTCTCTGTTTTCTCAGTTTTATTCCAATTGCCGGTATAAAATTCCTGCAGTTTTCACTGTAAAACAGATTTGGAGCTTGTACCTCCCCATATATATGTATGGAGTGGGGTATGCAACTGAAAAGAAACTTTGTGTTCCCAATAAGTTATGGGAAGGACGGCTTTCACACACAATTATCCCTCAGAACTGAGCATGTGGAGAGACGTTGGTTCATCTAGCACAAAGGGAACGGTTTGCAAGAGAAACTTTTACTCTGGTTTCCCAGTGCTTTTCCAAATGCCTGTTTGAAGTTCCTGCAGTTTACACCATAAAACGGAGTTGGAGCTAGTACCAACCCATATAAATATATGGAGTGGAGTTTGAAACTGAAAAGAAACTTTGTGTTCCCAACAAGCTAGGTAAAGTACGGCTTTCAAACACACTGATTTCTCTGAAATGAGCATGTGGAGAGACGTTCGTTCATCTAGCAAAAATGGAACTGATTGCAGTAGAATGTTTTACTCTGGATTCTCAGTGTGTTTCCTAGTGCCGGTTTAACGTTCCTGTAGTTTTCACTGTAAAACCGAGTTGGTGCTAGTACCTCCCAATATATATGTAAGGAGTGGAGTTTGCAACTGAAAGAATCTTTGTGTTCCCAATAAGCTAAGTTAAGTACGGCTTTCACACACAATTATCTCTCAGAACTGAGCATGTGGGGAGTCCTTCGTTCATTTAGCACAAAGGGAACGGGTAGCAGGAGAAAATTTTACTCTGGAATCTCAGTGTGTATCCTAGGGCCCGTTTGAATTTCCTGCAGTTTTCACGGTAAAACCGAGTTGGAACTAGTACTTCCCCATATATATGTACGGAGTTGAGTTTGCAACTGAAAAGAAACTTTGCTTTCCAAACAGGAAAGGTGAAGGTCGGCTTTCACACACACTTATCCCTCAGAACTGAGCATGTAGAGAGACGTTCGTTTATCTAGCACAAAAGGAACGGGTTGCAGGAGAAACTTTTACTCTTGTTTCTCAGTGTGTTTAATAGTGCCAGTTTGTAGTTCCTGCAGTTTTCACTGTGAAACAATGTTGGATCTGATACCTCCCCATATATATGTAAGGAGTGGAGTTTGCAACTGAAAAGAAAGTTTGTATTCCAAACAAGCTATGTGAAGGACGGCTTTAACACACACTTATCTCTCAGAACTGAGCATGTGGAGAGTCGTTCGTTCATCTAGCACAAAGGGAATGGGTTGCAGAAGAAATTTTTACTCTGGTTTCTCAGTGTGTTTCCTAGTGCCGGCTTGATTTTCCTGCAGTTTTCACTGTAAAACCGAGTTGGAGCTATTACCTCCCCATATGTATGTATGGAGTGGAGTTTGCAACTGAAAAAACTTTGTGTTTCCATCAATCTAGGTGAAGTTCGGCTTTCAAACAAACTTTTCTATCAGAACTGATCATGTGGAGAGACGTTCGTTCATCTAGCAAAAAGGGAACTGGTTGCAGGATAAACTTTACTCTGGTTTCTCAGTGTGTTTCCTAGTTCCGGTTTGAAGTTCCTGCAGTTTTTACTGTGAAACAGTTTTGGATCTGGTACCTCCACTTATATATGTAAGGAGTGGGGTTTGCAACTGAAAAGAAACTTTTTGTTCCAAACAAGCTAGGTGAAGGACGGCTTTAACACACACTTATCTCTCAGAACTGAGCATGTGGAGAATCGTTCGTTCATCTAGCACAAAGGGAATGGGTTGCAGAAGAAATTTTTACTCTGGTTTCTCAGTGTGTTTCCTAGTGCCGGTTTGAAGTTCCTGCAGTTTTCACTGTAAAACCGTGTTGGAGCTGGTACCTCCCCATATATATGTAAGGAGTGGAGTTTGCAACTGAAAAGAATCTTTGTGTTCCCAACAAGCTAGGTGAAGGATGGCTTTCACACACACTTATCACTCAGAACTTAGCATGTGGAGAGTCGCTCGTTCATCTAGCACAAGGAATGGTTTGCTGGAGAAATTTTTACTGTGGTTTCTCAGTGTGTTTCTTAGTGCCGGTTTGAAGTTCCTACAGTTTTCACTGTAATACCAAGTTGGAGTTATTACCTCCCCATATATATGTATGGAGTGGGGTTTGCAACTGAAAAACTATGTGTTTCCAACAATCTAGGTGAAGGTCGGCATTCAAACAAACTTTTCTATCAGAACTGATCATGTGGAGAGACGTTCTTTCATCTAGCACAAAGGAACGGGTTGCAGGAGAAACTTTATCTCTGGTTTCTCAGTGTGTTTCCTAGAGCCGGTTTGAACTTCCTGCAGTTTTCTCTGTAAAACAGAGCTGGAGCTAGTATCTCCCCATATATATGTATGGGGTGGAGTTTGCAACTGAAAAGTAACTTTCTGTTCCCAACAAGCTAGTTGAAGGATGGCTTTAACACACACTGATCTCTGAGAACACAGCATGTGTAGAGACGTTCGTTCATCTAGCACAAAGTGAACGTGTTGCAGGAGACACTTTTACTCTGGTTTCTCAATGTGTTTCCTAGAGCCGGTTTGAAGTTCCTGCAGTTTTCACTGTAAAACCGTTTTGGAGCTGGTAACTCCCCATATATATTTAAGGTTTGGAGTTTGCAACTGAAAAGTAACTTTGTGATCGAAACAAGGGAGGTGAAGGACAGCTTTCACACACACATATTTCTGAGAACTGAGCATGTGGAGAGTCGTTCGTTCATCTAGCACAAAGCGAACCTGTTGCAGGAAAAACTTTTACTCTGATTTCTCAGTGTGTTTCCTAGCGCCTTTTTGAAGTTCCTGGAAATTTCACTGTAAAACCGTGTTGGAGCTGGTAACTCCCCATATATATGTAAGGATTGGATTTTGCACCTGAATAGATACCTTGTTTTCCCAACAAGCTAGGTGAAGTACGGCTTTCACACACACTTATCTCTCAGAACCAGGCATGTTGAGAGTCGTTCTTTCATCTAGTACAAAGTGAATGGGTTGCAGGTGAAATTTTTACACTGGATTCTCAGTGTGTTTCCTACTGCCGGTTTGAAGTTCCTGCAGTTCTCACAGTAAAACCAAGTTGGAGCTATTACCTCCCCATATGTATGTATGGAGTGGAGTTTGCAACTGAAAAAACTTTGTGTTTCCATCAATCTAAGTGAAGTTCGGCTTTCAAACAAACTTTTCTATCAGAACTGATCATGTGGAGAGACGTTCGTTCATCTAGCAAAAAGGGAACTGGTTGCAGGAGAAACTTTTACTCTGGTTTCTCAGTGTGTTTCCTAGTGCCGGTTTGAATTTCCTGCAGTTTTCACAGTAAAACCAAGCTGGAGCTTGTACCTTCCCATATATATGTATGGAGTGGAGATTGCAACTGAAAAGAATCTTTGTGTTCACAACAAGCTAGGTCAAGGACGGCTTTCACACACACGTATCTCTCAGAACTGAACATGTGGAGAGACATTCGTTCATCTAGCACAAAGGGAACGGGTTGCAGGAGAAACTTTTACTCTGGTTTCTCAGTGTGTTTCCTAGAGCCGTTTTGAACTTCCTGCAGGTTTCAATGTAAAACCGAGTTGGAGCTAGTATCTCCCATATATATGTATGGACTGGAGTTTGCAACTGAATAGAAACTTTGTGTTCCCAACAAGCTAGGTGAAGGACGGCTTTCACACTCACGTATCTCTCAGAACTGAGCATGTGGAGAGTCCTTCGTTCATCTAGCACAAAGGGTACGTGTAGCAGGAGAAAATTTTACTCTGGATTCTAAGTGTGTATCCTATGGCCGGTTTGAAGTTCCTGCAATTTTCACGGTAAAACCGAGTTGGAACTAGTACCTCACCATATATATGTACCGAGTTGAGTTTGCAACTGAAAAGAAACTTTGTTTTCCAAACAAGATAGGTGAAGGTCGGCTTTCACACACACTTATCCCTCAGAACTGAGCATGTAGAGAGACGTTCGTTTATCTAGCACAGAGGGAACGGGTTGCAGGAGAAACTTTTACTCTTGTTTCTCAGTGTGTTTCCTAGTGCCAGTTTGAAGTTCCTGCAGTTTTCACTGTGAAAAAGTTTTGGATCTGATACCTCCTCATATATATGTAAGGAGTGGAGTTTGCAACTGAAAAGAAACTTTGTGTTCCCAAGAAGCTAGTTGAAGTACGGCTTCCAAACACACTGATTTCTCAGAACTGAGCATGTGGAGAGACGTTCATTCATCTAGCAAAAACGGAACGGATTGCAGGAGAAACTTTTACTCTGGTTCTCAGTGTGTTTCCTAGAGCCGGTATGAATTTCCTGCAGTTTTCACTGTAAAACCCTGTTGGAGCTGGTAACTCCCCATATATAATTAAGGTTTGGAGTTTGCAACTGAAAAGTAACTTTGTGATCGAAACAAGGGAGGTGAAGGACAGCTTTCACACACACATATTTCTGAGAACTGAGCATGTGGAGAGTCGTTCGTTCATCTAGCACAAAGCGAACCTGTTGCAGGAAAAACTTTTACTCTGATTTCTCAGTGTGTTTCCTAGCGCCTTTTTGAATTTCCTGGAAATTTCACTGTAAAACCGTGTTGGAGCTGGTAACTCCCCATATATATGTAAGGATTGGATTTTGCACCTGAATAGATACTTTGTTTTCC
The DNA here is from genome assembly GCF_048773025.1 of Camelus bactrianus. NCBI lineage: Eukaryota > Metazoa > Chordata > Mammalia > Artiodactyla > Camelidae > Camelus > Camelus bactrianus. Next base: position 6,514,916 of record NW_027413945.1, read on the forward strand.
CAACAAGCTAGGTGAAGTACGGCTTTCACACACACTTATCTCTCAGAACCAGGCATGTGGAGAGTCGTTCTTTCATCTAGTACAAAGTGAATGGGTTGCAGGTTAAATTTTTACACTGGATTCTCAGTGTGTTTCCTAGTGCCGGTTTGAAGTTCCTGCAGTTCTCACAGTAAAACCAAGTTGGAGCTATTACCTCCCCATATGTATGTATGGAGTGGAGTTTGCAACTGAAAAAACTTTGTGTTTCCATCAATCTAGGTGAAGTTCGGCTTTCAAACAAACTTTTCTATAAGAACTGATCATGTGGAGAGACGTTCGTTCATCTAGCAAAAAGGGAACTGGTTGCAGGAGAAACTTTTACTCTGGTTCTCAGTGTGTTTCCTAGTGCCGGTTTAAAGTTCCTGCAGTTTTCACTGTAAAACCGAGTTGGTGCTAGTAGCTCACAATATATATGTAAGGAGTGGAGTTTGCAACTGAAAGAAACTTTGTGTTCCTAACAAGCTAGGTGAAGGACGGTTTCACACACTCTTATCTCTCAGAACTGAGCATGTGGAGAGAAGATCGTTCATCTAGCACAAAGGGAATGGTTTGCAGGAGAAACTTTTACTCTGGTTTCTCAGTGTGTTTCCTAGTGCCGGTTTGAAGTTCCTGCAGTTTTCCCTGTAAAACCGAGTTGGAGCTAGTACCTACCCATATAAGTGTATGGAGTGAAGTTGGCAACATAAAAGTAACTATGTGTTCCCAACAAGATAGGTGAAGGACAGCTTTCACACACAATTCTCTCTCAGAACTGAGCATGTGGAGAGACTTTCGTTCATCTAGCACAAAGGGAACGGGTTGCAGGAGAAACTTTGCTGTAGGTTCTCAGTCTATTTCCTAGTGCCGGTTGGAAGTTCCTGCAGTTTTCACTGTAAAACAGAGTTGGAACTAGTACCTCCCCATATATTTGTATGGAGTGGAGTATGCAACTTAATAGAAAATTTGTGTTCCCAATAAGCTACGTGAACGACGGCTTTCACACTCAATTATCTCTCAGAACTGAGCATGTGGAGAGTCGTTCGTTTATCTAGCACAAATGGAATGGGTTGCAGGATAAACATTTAATCTAGTTTCTCAGTGTGTTTCCTAGTGCCGGTTTGAAGTTCCTGCAGTTTTCACTGGAAAATAGATTTGGAGCTTGTACCTCCCCATATATATGTACGGAGTGGAGTTTGCAAATGAAAAGAAACTTTGTGTTCCCAAAAAGGTAGGTGAAGTACGGCTTTCACACACACTTATCTCTCAGAAGTGAGCATGTGGTGATAATTTCGTTCATCTAGCAAAATGGGAACGGGTTGCAGGAGAAACTTTTACTATGGTTTCTCAGTGTGTTTCCTAGTGCTGGTATGAAGTTCCTGCAGTTGTCACTGTAAAACATGTTTGGAGCTAGTAGCTCCCCATATATATGTATGGAGAGGTGTTTGCCACTGAAAAGAAACTTTGTGTTCCCAAAAAGCCAGTTGAAGGATGGCTTTAACACACAGTAATCTCTCAGAACTGAGCATGTGGAGAGACGTTCGTTCATCTAGCATAAAGGGAATGGGTTGCAGGAGAAACTTTTACTCTGGTTTCTTAATGTGTTTCCTAGTACCGGTTTGAAGTTCCTGCAGTTTTCACTGTAAAACCGAGGTGGAGCTTGTACCTCCCCATATACATGTATGGAGTGGGGTTTGCAAATGAGAAGAAACTTTGTGTTCCCAAACAGCTAGGTGAAGTACGGCTTTCACACACACTTATCTCCCAGAACTGAGCATGTGGAGAGACGTTCGTTCATCTAGCACAAAGGGAACGGGTTGCAGGAGAAACTTTTACTCTTGTTTCTCAGTGTGTTTCCTAGTGCCGGTTTGAAGTTCCTGCAGTTTTCACTGTGAAACCGTGTTGGATCTGGTACCTCCCCATATATATGTAAGGATTGGGGTTTGCAACTGAAAAGAAAATTTTTGTTCCAAACAAGTTAGCTCAAAGACGGCTTTCACACACAATTATCTCCCAGAAATGAGCATGTGGAGAGTCGTACGTTCGTCTATCACAAAGGGAATGGGTTGCAGGAGAAACTTTTACTCTGGATTCTCAATGTGTTTCCTAGTACCGGTTTGAAGTTCCTGCAGTTTTCACTGTAAAATCGAGGTGGAGCTTGTACCTCCCCATATAAATGTATGGAGTGGGGTTTGCAAATGAGAAGAAACTTTGTGTTCCCAAAAAGCTAGGTGAAGTACGGCTTTCAGACACAATTATCTCTCAAAACTGATCATGTGGAGAGACGTTCGTTCATCTAGCACGAATGGAACGTAATGCAGGAGTAACTTTTTCTCTGTTTTCTCAGTTTTATTCCAATTGCCGGTTTAAAATTCCTGCAGTTTTCACTGTAAAACAGATTTGGAGCTTGTACCTCCCCATATATATGTATGGAGTGGGGTATGCAACTGAAAAGAAACTTTGTGTTCCCAATAAGTTATGGGAAGTACGGCTTTCACACACAATTATCCCTCAGAACTGAGCATGTGGAGAGACGTTGTTTCATCTAGCACAAAGGGAACGGTTTGCAAGAGAAACTTTTACTCTGGTTTCCCAGTGCTTTTCCAAATGCCTGTTTGAAGTTCCTGCAGTTTACACCATAAAACGGATTTGGAGCTAGTACCAACCCTTATAAATGTATGGAGTGGAGATTGAAACTGAAAAGAAACTTTGTGTTCCCAACAAGCTAGGTAAAGTACGGCTTTCACACACACTGATTTCTCTGAAATGAGCATGTGGAGAGACGTTCGTTCATCTAGCAAAAATGGAAATGATTGCAGTAGAATGTTTTACTCTGGATTCTCAGTGTGTTTCCTAGTGCCGGTTTAACGTTCCTGTAGTTTTCACTGTAAAACCGAGTTGGTGCTAGTACCTCCCAATATATATGTAAGGAGTGGAGTTTGCAACTGAAAGAATCTTTGTGTTCCCAATAAGCTAAGTTAAGTACGGCTTTCACACACAATTATCTCTCAGAACTGAGCATGTGGGGAGTCCTTCGTTCATTTAGCACAAAGGGAACGTGTAGCAGGAGAAAATTTTACTCTGGAATCTCAGTGTGTATCCTAGGGCCCGTTTGAATTTCCTGCAGTTTTCACGGTAAAACCGAGTTGGAACTAGTACTTCCCCATATATATGTACGGAGCTGAGTTTGCAACTGAAAAGAAACTTTGCTTTCCAAACAGGAAAGGTGAAGGTCGGCTTTCACACACATTTATCCCTCAGAACTGAGCATGTAGAGAGACGTTCGTTTATCTAGCACAAAAGGAACGGGTTGCAGGAGAAACTTTTACTCTTGTTTCTCAGTGTGTTTAATAGTGCCAGTTTGTAGTTCCTGCAGTTTTCACTGTGAAACAATGTTGGATCTGATACCTCCCCATATATATGTAAGGAGTGGAGTTTGCAACTGAAAAGAAAGTTTGTATTCCAAACAAGCTATGTGAAGGACGGCTTTAACACACACTTATCTCTCAGAACTGAGCATGTGGAGAGTCGTTCGTTCATCTAGCACAAAGGGAATGGGTTGCAGAAGAAATTTTTACTCTGGTTTCTCAGTGTGTTTCCTAGTGCCGGCTTGAATTTCCTGCAGTTTTCACTGTAAAACCGAGTTGGAGCTAGTACCTCCCCATATATATGTATGGATGGAATTTGCAACTGAAAAGAAACTTTGTGTTTCCAACAATCTAGGTGAAGGACGGCTTTCACACAAACTTATCTCTCAGAACTGAGCATGTGGAGAGACTTTCGTTCATCTAGCACAAAGGGAACAGGTTGCAGGAGAAACTTTAACTCTAGTTTCTCAGTCTGTTTCCTAGTGCCAGTTTGAAGTTCCTGCGGTTTTCACTGTAAAACGGAGTTGGAGCTTGTACCTCCCCATATAGATGTATGGAGTGGGGTATGCAACTGAAAAGAAACTTTGTGTTCATAATAGGCTATGTGAAGAACGGCTTTCACACACAATTATCTCTCAGAACTGAGCATGTGGAGAAACTTTGGTTCATCTAGCACAAAGGGAACGGTTTGAAAGAGAAGCTTTTACTCTGGTTTCCCAGTGCTTTTCCAAGTGCCTGTTTGAATTTCCTGCAGTTTTCACTCTAAAACGTTTTGGAGCTAGTACCAACCCATATATATGTATGGAGTGGAGTTTGAAACTGAAAAGAAACTTTGTGTTCCCAACAAGCTAGCTGAAGGACGGCTTTCACACACACTTATCTCTCAGAACTGCGCATGTGGAAGGACGTTCGTTCATCTAGCACAAAGGTAACGGATTGCAGGAGAAACTTTTACTCTAGTTTCTCATTCTCTTTCCTAGTGCCGGTTTGATGTTCCTGCAGTTTTCACGGTAAAACCGTGTTGGAGCTTGTATCTCCCCATATATATGTATGAAGTGGCGTATTCAACTGAAAAGAAACTTTGTGTTCCAAATAAGCTAAGTGAAGTACGACTTTCACACACAATTATCTTTCAGAACTGAGCATGTGGAGAGTCCTTCGTTCATCTAGCACAAAAGGAACGGGTAGCAGGAGAAAATTTTACTCTGGATTCTCAGTGTGTATCCTATGGCCGGTTTGAAGTTCCTGCAATTTTCAAGGTAAAACCGAGTTGGAACTAGTACTTCCCCATATATATGTACGGAGTTGAGTTTGCAACTGAAAAGAAACTTTGTTTTCCAAACAAGATAGGTGAAGGTCGGCTTTCACACACAATTATCCCTCAGAACTGAGCATGTAGAGAGACGTTCATTTATCTAGCACAAAGGGAACGGGTTGCAGGAGAAACTTTTACTCTTGTTTCTCAGTGTGTTTCCTAGTGCCAGTTTGAAGTTCCTACAGTTTTCACTGTGAAAGAGTTTTGGATCTGATACCTCCTCACATATATGTAAGGAGTGGTGTTTGCAACTGAAAAGAAACTTTGTGTTCCCAACAAGCTAGTTGAAGTACGGCTTTCAAACACACTGATTTCTCAGATCTGAGCATGTGGAGAGACGTTCATTCATCTAGCAAAAATGGAACGGATTGCAGGAGAAACTTTTTCTCTGGTTCTCATTGTGATTCCTAGTGCCGGTTTAAAGTTCCTGCAGTTTTCACTGTAAAACAGAGTTGGTGCTAGTACCTCACAATATATATGTAAGGAGAGGAGTTTGCAACTGAAAGAAACTTTTTGTTCCTAACAAGCTAGGTGAAGGACGGTTTCACACACTCTTATACTCAGAACTGAGCATGTGGAGAGAAGATCGTTCATCTAGCACAATGGGAACGGGTTGCAGGAGAAACTTTTACTCTGGTTTCTCAGTGTGTTTCCTAGTGCCGGTTTGAAGTTCCTGCAGTTTTCCCTGTAAAACCGAGTTGGAGCTAGTACCTACCCATATAAGTGTATGGAGTGAAGTTGGCAACATAAAAGTAACTATGTGTTCCCAACAAGATAGGTGAAGGACGGCTTTCACACACAATTATCTCTCAGAACTGAGCATGTGGAGAGTCTTTCGTTCATCTAGCACAAAAGGAACGGGTTGCAGGAGAAACTTTCCTGTAAGTTCTCAGTCTGTTTCCTAGTGCCGGTTTGAAGTTCCTGCAGTTTTCACTGTAAAACAGAGTTGGAGATAGTACCTCCCCATATATTTGTATGGAGTGGAGTATGCAACTTAATAGAAAATTTGTGTTCCCAATAAGCTACCTGAAGGACGGCTTTCACACTCAATTATCTCTCAGAACTGAGCATGTGGAGAGTCGTTCGTTCATTTAGCACAAATGGAATGGGTTGCAGGATAAACTTTTAATCTGGTTTCTCAGTGTTTTTCCTAGTGCCGGTTCGAAGTTCCTGCAGTTTTCACTATAAAACCGAGTTGGAGCTAATACCACGCCATATATATGAATGGAGTGTAGTTTGAAAATGAAAAGAAACTTTGTGTTCCCTACATGCTAGGTGAAGTACGGCTTTCACACACACTGATTTCTCAGAACTGATCATGTGCAGAGACGTTCGTTCATCTAGCACAAATTGAACGGTTTGCAGAAGAAATTTTTACTCTGGTTTCTTAGAGTGTTTCCTAGTGCCGGTTTGAATTTCCTGCTGTTTTCACTGTAAAACCGAGTTGTTGCTAGTATATCCCCATATATATGTAAGGAGTAGAGTTTGCAAATGAAAGAAACTTTGTGTTTCTAACAAGCTAGGTTAAGGACGGCTTTCACACACACATTCCTCTCAGAACTGAGCATGTGGAGAGACGTTCGTTCATCTAGGCCAAAGGGAACGGGTTGCAGGAGAAACTTTTACTCTTGTTTCTCAGTGTGTTTCCTAGTGCCGGTTTGAAGTTCCTGCAGTTTTCACTGTGAAACCGTGTTGGATCTGGTACCTCCCCATATATATGTAAGGAGTGTAGTTTGCAACTGAAAAGAAACTTTGTTTTCTCAACAAGCTAGGTGATGGGAGGCTTTCACACACAATTTTCTCTCAGAACTGAGCATGTGGAGAGTCTTTCGTTCATCTAGCACAAAGGGAACGGGTTGCAGGAGAAATGTTTACCCTGGTTTCTCAGTCTGTTTCCTAGTGCCGGTTTGAAGTTCATGCAGTTTTCACTATAAAACCGAGTTCGGGTAGTAAATCCCTATATATATATATATAAGGAATGGAGTTTACAACTGAAAGGAAACTTTGTGTTCCCAACAAGATATGTGAAGGACGGCTTTAACACACACATATCTCTCAGAAGTGAGCATGTGGAGAGACGTTCTTTCATCTAGCACAAAGGGAACTGGTTGTTGGGGAAACTTTTTCTCTGGTTTCTCAGTCTGTTTCCTAGGACTGGTGTGAATTTCCTGAAGTATTCACTGTTAAACCGAGTTGGAGCTTGTACCTCCCCATATATATGTAAGGAATGCTGTGTGCAACTGAAAAGAAACTTTGTATTCCCATCAAGCTAGCTGAAATACGGCTTTCACACACACTTATCTCTCAGAAATGAGCATGTGGAGAGACGTTCGTTCATCTAGCAAAATGGGAACTGTTGCTGGAAAAATTTTACTCTGGTTTTTCAGTCTGTTTCCTAGTGCCGATTTGATGTTCCTGCATTTTCCACTGTAAAACCGAGTTGGAGATAGTACCTCAACATATATATGTATGGAGTGCCGTTTGCAACTGAAAAGAATCTTTTCCTTCCCATCAAGCTAGCTGAAGGACGGCTTTCACACACACTTATCTCTCAGAACTGAGCCTGTATAGAGACGTTCATTAATCTAGCACAAACTGAACGGATGCTGAAGACACTTTTACTCTGGTTTCTCAGTCTGTTTCCTAGTGCCGATTTGAAATTCCTGCAGTATTCACTGTAAAACTGATTTGGAGCTATTACCTCCCCATATATATGTATGGATTGTAATTTGCATCTGAAAAGAAACTTGGTGTTCCCAACAAGCAAGTTGAAAGATGGCTTATACGCACAATTATCTCTCAGAAATGAGCATGTGGAGAGACGTTCGTTCATCTTGCACAAAGGGAACGGTTTACAGGAGAAACTTTTACACTGGTTTCTCAGTCTGTTTCCTAGTGCCGGATTGAAGTTCCTGCAGGTTTCAGTGTAAAACCGAGTTGGAGTGTGTACATTCCTCTGTATATGTATGGATTGGAGTTTGCAACTGAAAAGAAACTTTGTGTTCACAACAAGCTTGGGGGAGTACGGCTTACACACACACATATCTCCCAGAACTGAGCATTTGGAGAGACGTTCGTTCATCTAGAATAAAGGGAACGGGTTGCAGGAGAAACATTTACTCTTGTTTCAAACTCTGTTTCCTAGTGCCGTTTTGAAGTTCCTGCAGTTTTCACTGTAAAATAAAGTTGGATCTTTTACCTCCCCATATATATGTATGGAGTGCATTTTGTTACTGAAAAGAAACTTTGTATTCCCAACAAGCAAGGTGTTGTACGGCTTTCACACAGAATTATCTCTCAGAACTGAGCATGTGGAGAGACGTTAGTTCATCTAGCACAAAGGGAACTTTTGCTGGAGAAATTTTTACTCTGGTTTCTCAGTATGTTTCCTAGAGCCGGTTTGAAGTTAACGCAGTTTTCACTGTAAAACCGAGTTGAAACTAGTACTGTCCATGTATATTTATGGAGAGGAGTTTGAAACTGAAAGGAAATTTTGTGTTCCCATCAAGCTACGTGAAGGTCGGCTTTCACACATACATCTCTCAGAACTGAGCATGTGGAGAGACGTTCGTTTAGCTAGCACAAAAGGAAAGGATTGCAGGGAAATTTTACTCTTGTTTCTCAGTCTGTTTCCTAGTGCCGCTTTGAAGTTCCTGCAGTTTTCACTGTAAAACCGAGTTGCAGCTAGTACCTCCCCATATATATGTATGCACTGAACTTTGCAACTGAAAGGAATCTTTGTGTTCCCATCAACCTATGTGAATGGCGGCTTTCACACACATTTATCTCTCAGAAATGAGCATGTGGAAAGACGTTCTTTCATCTAGCACAAATGGAACGGGTTGCTGGATAAATTTTTTCTCTGGTTTCTCAGTCTGTTTTCTAGTGCCGGTTTAAATTTCCTGCAGTTTTCACTGTAAAACCGTGCTGGAGCTAGTACCTACCTTTATTTATGTATGGATTGGAGATTGGAATTCAAAAGAAATTTTGAGTTCCCAACAAGCTTGTTGAAGTACGGCTTACAAACACACATGTCTCTCAGAACTGAGCATTTGGAGAGACGTTCGTTCATCTAGCCCAAAGAGAACGGGTTGCAGGAGAAATATTTGCTCTTGTTTCAAAGTCTCTTTCCTAGTGCCGGTTTGAATTTCCTGCAGTTTTCTCTGTAAAACCGAGTTGGAGCTAGGACCTCACCATATATATATGTATGGAGTGGAGTTTGCAACTGAAATAAACTTTTTGTTCCCAACAAGCTAGGTAAAGAACGGCTTTCACACACACTTATTTTTCAGAACTGAGCATGTGGAGAGACGTTCATTCATCTAGCACAAAGGGAACAGGTTGCAGGAGAAACTAGTTCTCTGGTTTCTCAGTCTGATTCCTTGATCGGGTTTGAAGTTTCTGCAGGTTTCACTGTAAAACCGAGTTGGAGCTTGTACCTCCCCATATATATGTATGGAATGCTGTGTGCAACTGAAAAGAATCTTTGTGTTCCCATCAAGCTAGCTGAAATACGGCTTTCACACACTCTTATCTCTCTGAAATGAGCATGTGGAGAGACGTTCGTTCATCTAGCAAAAAGGGAATGGTTGCTGGTGAAATTTTACTCTGGTTTTTCAGTCTGTTTCCTAGTGCCGGTTTGAAGTTCCTGAATTTTTCACTGTAAAACCGAATTGGAGCTAGTACCACCCCTTATATATGTAAGGAATGGAGTTTGCAACTGAAAAGAAACTTTGTTTTCCCAACAAGCTAGGAGAAGGGAGGCTTTCACACACACTTTCCTCTCAGAACTGAGCATGTGGAGAGACTATCGTTCAGCTAGCACAAAGGGAACTGGTTACAGGAGAAATGTTTACCCTGGTTTCTCAGTCTGTGTTCTAGTGCCTGTTTAAATTTCCTGCAGTTTTCACTGTAAAACCGAGTTGGAGCTAGAATCTCCCTTTATTTATGTATGGATTGGAATTTGTAACTCAAAAGAAATTTTGTGTTCCCAACAAGCTTGTTGAAGTACGGCTTACACACACACATATCTCTCAGAACTGAGCATTTGGAGAGACGTTCGTTCATCTAGCCCAAAGAGAACGGGTTGCAGGAGAAATATTTGCTCTTGTTTCAAAGTCTCTTTCCTAGTGCCGGTTTGAAGTTCCTGAATTTTTCACTGTAAAACCGAGTTGGAGCTAGTACCACAACATATATATGTATGGAGTGCTGTTTGCAACTGAAAAGAATCTTTTTCTTCCCATCAAGCTAGCCGAAGCACGGCTTTCACACACACTTATCTCTCAGAACTGAGCCTGTAGAGAGACGTTCATTAATCTAGCACAAAGTGAACGGATGCTGAAGAAACATTTACTCTGATTTCACAGTCTGTTTCCTAGTGCCAGTTTGAACTTCCTGCAGTATTCACTGTAAAAAGGATTTGGAGCTAGTACCTCCCCATATATATGTATGAATGGTAAATTGAATCTGAAAAGAAACTTCATGTTCCCAACAAGCAAGGTGCAGGACGGCTTACACACACAATTATCTCTCAGAAATGAGCATGTGGAGAGATGTTCGTTCATCTCGTACAAAGGGAACGGGTTACAGGAGAAACTTTTTCTCTGGTTTCTCAGTCTGTTTCCTACTGCCGAATTGAAGTTCCTGCAGGTTTCAGTGTAAAACTGAGTTGGAGCTAGTACTTTCCTTTGTATATGTATGGATTGGTGTTTGCAACTGAAAAGAATCTTTGTGTTCCCAACAAGCTTGGGGAAGTACGGCTTACACACACACATATCTCTCAGAACTGAGCATTTGGAGAGACGTTCGTTCATCTAGCTCAAATGGAACGGGTTGCAGGAGAAACATTTACTCTTGTTTCAAAGTCTGTTTCCTAGTGCCGGTTTGAATTTCCTGCAGTTTTCACTGTAAAATAAAGTTGGATCTTGAACCTCCAAATATATATGTATGGAGTTCAGCTTGCAACTGAAAAGAAACTTTGTGTTCCCAACAAGCTAGGTGATGTACGGCTTTCACACACAATTATCTCTCAGAACTGAGCATGTGGAGAGACGTTAGTTCATCTAGCAGAAAGGGAACTGTTGCTGGAGAAACTTTTATTCTGTTTTCTCAGTCTGTTTCCTAGAGCCGGTTTGAAGTTCCCGCAGTTTTCACTGTAAAACCGAGTTTAACTAGTACTGTCCATGTATATATATGGAGAGGAGTTTGAAACTGAAAGGAAATTTTGTGTTCCCATCAAGCTACGTGAAGGACGGCTTTCACACACACATCTCTCAGAACTGATCATGTGGAGAGACGTTTGTTTAGCTAGCACAAAGGGAACAGGTTGCAGGAGAAACTAGTTCTCTGGTTTCTCAGTCTGATCCCTTGATTCGGTTTGAAGTTCATGCATTTTTCACTGTAAAACATAATTTTGGCTAGTAAATCCCTATATATATATAAGGAATGGAGTTTGCAACTGAAAGGAAACTTTGTGTTCCCATCAAGCTACGTGAAGGACGGCTTTCACACACACATCTCTCAAAACTGAGCATGTGGAGAGACGTTCGTTTAGCTAGCACAAAAGGAACGGATTGCAGGGAAAGTTTTACTCTGGTTTCTCAGTCTGTTTTCTAGTGCTGGTGTGAATTTCCTGAAGATTTCACTGTTAAACCGAGTTGGAGCTAGAACCTCCCCATATATATGTAAGGAGTGTAGTTTGCAACTGAAAAGAAACTTTGTTTTCTCAACAAGCTAGGTGATGGGAGGCTTTCACACACAATTTTCTCTCAGAACTGAGCATGTGGAGAGTCTTTCTTTCATCTAGCACAAAGGGAACGGGTTGCAGGAGAAATGTTTACCCTGGTTTCTCAGTCTGTTTCCTAGTGCCGGTTTGAAGTTCATGCAGTTTTCACTATAAAACCGAGTTCGGGTAGTAAATCCCTATATATATATATATAAGGAATGGAGTTTACAACTGAAAGGAAACTTTGTGTTCCCAACAAGATATGTGAAGGACGGCTTTAACACACACATATCTCTCAGAAGTGAGCATGTGGAGAGACGTTCTTTCATCTAGCACAAAGGGAACTGGTTGTTGGGGAAACTTTTTCTCTGGTTTCTCAGTCTGTTTCCTAGGACTGGTGTGAATTTCCTGAAGTATTCACTGTTAAACCGAGTTGGAGCTTGTACCTCCCCATATATATGTAAGGAATGCTGTGTGCAACTGAAAAGAAACTTTGTATTCCCATCAAGCTAGCTGAAATACGGCTTTCACACACACTTATCTCTCAGAAATGAGCATGTGGAGAGACGTTCGTTCATCTAGCAAAATGGGAACTGTTGCTGGAAAAATTTTACTCTGGTTTTTCAGTCTGTTTCCTAGTGCCGATTTGATGTTCCTGCATTTTCCACTGTAAAACCGAGTTGGAGATAGTACCTCAACATATATATGTATGGAGTGCCGTTTGCAACTGAAAAGAATCTTTTCCTTCCCATCAAGCTAGCTGAAGGACGGCTTTCACACACACTTATCTCTCAGAACTGAGCCTGTATAGAGACGTTCATTAATCTAGCACAAACTGAACGGATGCTGAAGACACTTTTACTCTGGTTTCTCAGTCTGTTTCCTAGTGCCGATTTGAAATTCCTGCAGTATTCACTGTAAAACTGATTTGGAGCTATTACCTCCCCATATATATGTATGGATTGTAATTTGCATCTGAAAAGAAACTTGGTGTTCCCAACAAGCAAGTTGAAAGATGGCTTATACGCACAATTATCTCTCAGAAATGAGCATGTGGAGAGACGTTCGTTCATCTTGCACAAAGGGAACGGTTTACAGGAGAAACTTTTACACTGGTTTCTCAGTCTGTTTCCTAGTGCCGGATTGAAGTTCCTGCAGGTTTCAGTGTAAAACCGAGTTGGAGTGTGTACATTCCTCTGTATATGTATGGATTGGAGTTTGCAACTGAAAAGAAACTTTGTGTTCACAACAAGCTTGGGGGAGTACGGCTTACACACACACATATCTCCCAGAACTGAGCATTTGGAGAGACGTTCGTTCATCTAGAATAAAGGGAACGGGTTGCAGGAGAAACATTTACTCTTGTTTCAAACTCTGTTTCCTAGTGCCGTTTTGAAGTTCCTGCAGTTTTCACTGTAAAATAAAGTTGGATCTTTTACCTCCCCATATATATGTATGGAGTGCATTTTGTTACTGAAAAGAAACTTTGTATTCCCAACAAGCAAGGTGTTGTACGGCTTTCACACAGAATTATCTCTCAGAACTGAGCATGTGGAGAGACGTTAGTTCATCTAGCACAAAGGGAACTTTTGCTGGAGAAATTTTTACTCTGGTTTCTCAGTATGTTTCCTAGAGCCGGTTTGAAGTTAACGCAGTTTTCACTGTAAAACCGAGTTGAAACTAGTACTGTCCATGTATATTTATGGAGAGGAGTTTGAAACTGAAAGGAAATTTTGTGTTCCCATCAAGCTACGTGAAGGTCGGCTTTCACACATACATCTCTCAGAACTGAGCATGTGGAGAGACGTTCGTTTAGCTAGCACAAAAGGAAAGGATTGCAGGGAAATTTTACTCTTGTTTCTCAGTCTGTTTCCTAGTGCCGCTTTGAAGTTCCTGCAGTTTTCACTGTAAAACCGAGTTGCAGCTAGTACCTCCCCATATATATGTATGCACTGAACTTTGCAACTGAAAGGAATCTTTGTGTTCCCATCAACCTATGTGAATGGCGGCTTTCACACACATTTATCTCTCAGAAATGAGCATGTGGAAAGACGTTCTTTCATCTAGCACAAATGGAACGGGTTGCTGGATAAATTTTTTCTCTGGTTTCTCAGTCTGTTTTCTAGTGCCGGTTTAAATTTCCTGCAGTTTTCACTGTAAAACCGTGCTGGAGCTAGTACCTACCTTTATTTATGTATGGATTGGAGATTGGAATTCAAAAGAAATTTTGAGTTCCCAACAAGCTTGTTGAAGTACGGCTTACAAACACACATGTCTCTCAGAACTGAGCATTTGGAGAGACGTTCGTTCATCTAGCCCAAAGAGAACGGGTTGCAGGAGAAATATTTGCTCTTGTTTCAAAGTCTCTTTCCTAGTGCCGGTTTGAATTTCCTGCAGTTTTCTCTGTAAAACCGAGTTGGAGCTAGGACTTCACCATATATATATGTATGGAGTGGAGTTTGCAACTGAAATAAACTTTTTGTTCCCAACAAGCTAGGTAAAGAACGGCTTTCACACACACTTATTTTTCAGAACTGAGCATGTGGAGAGACGTTCATTCATCTAGCACAAAGGGAACAGGTTGCAGGAGAAACTAGTTCTCTGGTTTCTCAGTCTGATTCCTTGATCGGGTTTGAAGTTTCTGCAGGTTTCACTGTAAAACCGAGTTGGAGCTTGTACCTCCCCATATATATGTATGGAATGCTGTGTGCAACTGAAAAGAATCTTTGTGTTCCCATCAAGCTAGCTGAAATACGGCTTTCACACACTCTTATCTCTCTGAAATGAGCATGTGGAGAGACGTTCGTTCATCTAGCAAAAAGGGAATGGTTGCTGGTGAAATTTTACTCTGGTTTTTCAGTCTGTTTCCTAGTGCCGGTTTGAAGTTCCTGAATTTTTCACTGTAAAACCGAATTGGAGCTAGTACCACCCCTTATATATGTAAGGAATGGAGTTTGCAACTGAAAAGAAACTTTGTTTTCCCAACAAGCTAGGAGAAGGGAGGCTTTCACACACACTTTCCTCTCAGAACTGAGCATGTGGAGAGACTATCGTTCAGCTAGCACAAAGGGAACTGGTTACAGGAGAAATGTTTACCCTGGTTTCTCAGTCTGTGTTCTAGTGCCTGTTTAAATTTCCTGCAGTTTTCACTGTAAAACCGAGTTGGAGCTAGAATCTCCCTTTATTTATGTATGGATTGGAATTTGTAACTCAAAAGAAATTTTGTGTTCCCAACAAGCTTGTTGAAGTACGGCTTACACACACACATATCTCTCAGAACTGAGCATTTGGAGAGACGTTCGTTCATCTAGCCCAAAGAGAACGGGTTGCAGGAGAAATATTTGCTCTTGTTTCAAAGTCTCTTTCCTAGTGCCGGTTTGAAGTTCCTGAATTTTTCACTGTAAAACCGAGTTGGAGCTAGTACCACAACATATATATGTATGGAGTGCTGTTTGCAACTGAAAAGAATCTTTTTCTTCCCATCAAGCTAGCCGAAGCACGGCTTTCACACACACTTATCTCTCAGAACTGAGCCTGTAGAGAGACGTTCACTAATCTAGCACAAAGTGAACGGATGCTGAAGAAACATTTACTCTGATTTCACAGTCTGTTTCCTAGTGCCAGTTTGAACTTCCTGCAGTATTCACTGTAAAAAGGATTTGGAGCTAGTACCTCCCCATATATATGTATGAATGGTAAATTGAATCTGAAAAGAAACTTCATGTTCCCAACAAGCAAGGTGCAGGACGGCTTACACACACAATTATCTCTCAGAAATGAGCATGTGGAGAGATGTTCGTTCATCTCGTACAAAGGGAACGGGTTACAGGAGAAACTTTTTCTCTGGTTTCTCAGTCTGTTTCCTACTGCCGAATTGAAGTTCCTGCAGGTTTCAGTGTAAAACTGAGTTGGAGCTAGTACTTTCCTTTGTATATGTATGGATTGGTGTTTGCAACTGAAAATAATCTTTGTGTTCCCAACAAGCTTGGGGAAGTACGGCTTACACACACACATATCTCTCAGAACTGAGCATTTGGAGAGACGTTCGTTCATCTAGCTCAAATGGAACGGGTTGCAGGAGAAACATTTACTCTTGTTTCAAAGTCTGTTTCCTAGTGCCGGTTTGAATTTCCTGCAGTTTTCACTGTAAAATAAAGTTGGATCTTGAACCTCCAAATATATATGTATGGAGTTCAGTTTGCAACTGAAAAGAAACTTTGTGTTCCCAACAAGCTAGGTGATGTACGGCTTTCACACACAATTATCTCTCAGAACTGAGCATGTGGAGAGACGTTAGTTCATCTAGCAGAAAGGGAACTGTTGCTGGAGAAACTTTTATTCTGTTTTCTCAGTCTGTTTCCTAGAGCCGGTTTGAAGTTCCCGCAGTTTTCACTGTAAAACCGAGTTTAACTAGTACTGTCCATGTATATATATGGAGAGGAGTTTGAAACTGAAAGGAAATTTTGTGTTCCCATCAAGCTACGTGAAGGACGGCTTTCACACACACATCTCTCAGAACTGATCATGTGGAGAGACGTTTGTTTAGCTAGCACAAAGGGAACAGGTTGCAGGAGAAACTAGTTCTCTGGTTTCTCAGTCTGATTCCTTGATTCGGTTTGAAGTTCATGCATTTTTCACTGTAAAACATAATTTTGGCTAGTAAATCCCTATATATATATAAGGAATGGAGTTTGCAACTGAAAGGAAACTTTGTGTTCCCATCAAGCTACGTGAAGGACGGCTTTCACACACACATCTCTCAAAACTGAGCATGTGGAGAGACGTTCGTTTAGCTAGCACAAAAGGAACGGATTGCAGGGAAAGTTTTACTCTGGTTTCTCAGTCTGTTTTCTAGTGCTGGTGTGAATTTCCTGAAGATTTCACTGTTAAACCGAGTTGGAGCTAGAACCTCCCCATATATATGTAAGGAGTGTAGTTTGCAACTGAAAAGAAACTTTGTTTTCTCAACAAGCTAGGTGATGGGAGGCTTTCACACACAATTTTCTCTCAGAACTGAGCATGTGGAGAGTCTTTCGTTCATCTAGCACAAAGGGAACGGGTTGCAGGAGAAATGTTTACCCTGGTTTCTCAGTCTGTTTCCTAGTGCCGGTTTGAAGTTCATGCAGTTTTCACTATAAAACCGAGTTCGGGTAGTAAATCCCTATATATATATATATAAGGAATGGAGTTTACAACTGAAAGGAAACTTTGTGTTCCCAACAAGATATGTGAAGGACGGCTTTAACACACACATATCTCTCAGAAGTGAGCATGTGGAGAGACGTTCTTTCATCTAGCACAAAGGGAACTGGTTGTTGGGGAAACTTTTTCTCTGGTTTCTCAGTCTGTTTCCTAGGACTGGTGTGAATTTCCTGAAGTATTCACTGTTAAACCGAGTTGGAGCTTGTACCTCCCCATATATATGTAAGGAATGCTGTGTGCAACTGAAAAGAAACTTTGTATTCCCATCAAGCTAGCTGAAATACGGCTTTCACACACACTTATCTCTCAGAAATGAGCATGTGGAGAGACGTTCGTTCATCTAGCAAAATGGGAACTGTTGCTGGAAAAATTTTACTCTGGTTTTTCAGTCTGTTTCCTAGTGCCGATTTGATGTTCCTGCATTTTCCACTGTAAAACCGAGTTGGAGATAGTACCTCAACATATATATGTATGGAGTGCCGTTTGCAACTGAAAAGAATCTTTTCCTTCCCATCAAGCTAGCTGAAGGACGGCTTTCACACACACTTATCTCTCAGAACTGAGCCTGTATAGAGACGTTCATTAATCTAGCACAAACTGAACGGATGCTGAAGACACTTTTACTCTGGTTTCTCAGTCTGTTTCCTAGTGCCGATTTGAAATTCCTGCAGTATTCACTGTAAAACTGATTTGGAGCTATTACCTCCCCATATATATGTATGGATTGTAATTTGCATCTGAAAAGAAACTTGGTGTTCCCAACAAGCAAGTTGAAAGATGGCTTATACACACAATTATCTCTCAGAAATGAGCATGTGGAGAGACGTTCGTTCACCTTGCACAAAGGGAACGGTTTACAGGAGAAACTTTTACACTGGTTTCTCAGTCTGTTTCCTAGTGCCGGATTGAAGTTCCTGCAGGTTTCAGTGTAAAACCGAGTTGGAGTGTGTACATTCCTCTGTATATGTATGGATTGGAGTTTGCAACTGAAAAGAAACTTTGTGTTCACAACAAGCTTGGGGGAGTACGGCTTACACACACACATATCTCCCAGAACTGAGCATTTGGAGAGACGTTCGTTCATCTAGAATAAAGGGAACGGGTTGCAGGAGAAACATTTACTCTTGTTTCAAACTCTGTTTCCTAGTGCCGTTTTGAAGTTCCTGCAGTTTTCACTGTAAAATAAAGTTGGATCTTTTACCTCCCCATATATATGTATGGAGTGCATTTTGTTACTGAAAAGAAACTTTGTATTCCCAACAAGCAAGGTGTTGTACGGCTTTCACACAGAATTATCTCTCAGAACTGAGCATGTGGAGAGACGTTAGTTCATCTAGCACAAAGGGAACTTTTGCTGGAGAAATTTTTACTCTGGTTTCTCAGTATGTTTCCTAGAGCCGGTTTGAAGTTAACGCAGTTTTCACTGTAAAACCGAGTTGAAACTAGTACTGTCCATGTATATTTATGGAGAGGAGTTTGAAACTGAAAGGAAATTTTGTGTTCCCATCAAGCTACGTGAAGGTCGGCTTTCACACATACATCTCTCAGAACTGAGCATGTGGAGAGACGTTCGTTTAGCTAGCACAAAAGGAAAGGATTGCAGGGAAATTTTACTCTTGTTTCTCAGTCTGTTTCCTAGTGCCGCTTTGAAGTTCCTGCAGTTTTCACTGTAAAACCGAGTTGCAGCTAGTACCTCCCCATATATATGTATGCACTGAACTTTGCAACTGAAAGGAATCTTTGTGTTCCCATCAACCTATGTGAATGGCGGCTTTCACACACATTTATCTCTCAGAAATGAGCATGTGGAAAGACGTTCTTTCATCTAGCACAAATGGAACGGGTTGCTGGATAAATTTTTTCTCTGGTTTCTCAGTCTGTTTTCTAGTGCCGGTTTAAATTTCCTGCAGTTTTCACTGTAAAACCGTGCTGGAGCTAGTACCTACCTTTATTTATGTATGGATTGGAGATTGGAATTCAAAAGAAATTTTGAGTTCCCAACAAGCTTGTTGAAGTACGGCTTACAAACACACATATCTCTCAGAACTGAGCATTTGGAGAGACGTTCGTTCATCTAGCCCAAAGAGAACGGGTTGCAGGAGAAATATTTGCTCTTGTTTCAAAGTCTCTTTCCTAGTGCCGGTTTGAATTTCCTGCAGTTTTCTCTGTAAAACCGAGTTGGAGCTAGGACCTCACCATATATATATGTATGGAGTGGAGTTTGCAACTGAAATAAACTTTTTGTTCCCAACAAGCTAGGTAAAGAACGGCTTTCACACACACTTATTTTTCAGAACTGAGCATGTGGAGAGACGTTCATTCATCTAGCACAAAGGGAACAGGTTGCAGGAGAAACTAGTTCTCTGGTTTCTCAGTCTGATTCCTTGATCGGGTTTGAAGTTTCTGCAGGTTTCACTGTAAAACCGAGTTGGAGCTTGTACCTCCCCATATATATGTATGGAATGCTGTGTGCAACTGAAAAGAATCTTTGTGTTCCCATCAAGCTAGCTGAAATACGGCTTTCACACACTCTTATCTCTCTGAAATGAGCATGTGGAGAGACGTTCGTTCATCTAGCAAAAAGGGAATGGTTGCTGGTGAAATTTTACTCTGGTTTTTCAGTCTGTTTCCTAGTGCCGGTTTGAAGTTCCTGAATTTTTCACTGTAAAACCGAATTGGAGCTAGTACCACCCCTTATATATGTAAGGAATGGAGTTTGCAACTGAAAAGAAACTTTGTTTTCCCAACAAGCTAGGAGAAGGGAGGCTTTCACACACACTTTCCTCTCAGAACTGAGCATGTGGAGAGACTATCGTTCAGCTAGCACAAAGGGAACTGGTTACAGGAGAAATGTTTACCCTGGTTTCTCAGTCTGTGTTCTAGTGCCTGTTTAAATTTCCTGCAGTTTTCACTGTAAAACCGAGTTGGAGCTAGAATCTCCCTTTATTTATGTATGGATTGGAATTTGTAACTCAAAAGAAATTTTGTGTTCCCAACAAGCTTGTTGAAGTACGGCTTACACACACACATATCTCTCAGAACTGAGCATTTGGAGAGACGTTCGTTCATCTAGCCCAAAGAGAACGGGTTGCAGGAGAAATATTTGCTCTTGTTTCAAAGTCTCTTTCCTAGTGCCGGTTTGAAGTTCCTGAATTTTTCACTGTAAAACCGAGTTGGAGCTAGTACCACAACATATATATGTATGGAGTGCTGTTTGCAACTGAAAAGAATCTTTTTCTTCCCATCAAGCTAGCCGAAGCACGGCTTTCACACACACTTATCTCTCAGAACTGAGCCTGTAGAGAGACGTTCACTAATCTAGCACAAAGTGAACGGATGCTGAAGAAACATTTACTCTGATTTCACAGTCTGTTTCCTAGTGCCAGTTTGAACTTCCTGCAGTATTCACTGTAAAAAGGATTTGGAGCTAGTACCTCCCCATATATATGTATGAATGGTAAATTGAATCTGAAAAGAAACTTCATGTTCCCAACAAGCAAGGTGCAGGACGGCTTACACACACAATTATCTCTCAGAAATGAGCATGTGGAGAGATGTTCGTTCATCTCGTACAAAGGGAACGGGTTACAGGAGAAACTTTTTCTCTGGTTTCTCAGTCTGTTTCCTACTGCCGAATTGAAGTTCCTGCAGGTTTCAGTGTAAAACTGAGTTGGAGCTAGTACTTTCCTTTGTATATGTATGGATTGGTGTTTGCAACTGAAAAGAATCTTTGTGTTCCCAACAAGCTTGGGGAAGTACGGCTTACACACACACACATCTCTCAGAACTGAGCATTTGGAGAGACGTTCGTTCATCTAGCTCAAATGGAACGGGTTGCAGGAGAAACATTTACTCTTGTTTCAAAGTCTGTTTCCTAGTGCCGGTTTGAATTTCCTGCAGTTTTCACTGTAAAATAAAGTTGGATCTTGAACCTCCAAATATATATGTATGGAGTTCAGTTTGCAAATGAAAAGAAACTTTGTGTTCCCAACAAGCTAGGTGATGTACGGCTTTCACACACAATTATCTCTCAGAACTGAGCATGTGGAGAGACGTTAGTTCATCTAGCAGAAAGGGAACTGTTGCTGGAGAAACTTTTATTCTGTTTTCTCAGTCTGTTTCCTAGAGCCGGTTTGAAGTTCCCGCAGTTTTCACTGTAAAACCGAGTTTAACTAGTACTGTCCATGTATATATATGGAGAGGAGTTTGAAACTGAAAGGAAATTTTGTGTTCCCATCAAGCTACGTGAAGGACGGCTTTCACACACACATCTCTCAGAACTGATCATGTGGAGAGACGTTTGTTTAGCTAGCACAAAGGGAACAGGTTGCAGGAGAAACTAGTTCTCTGGTTTCTCAGTCTGATTCCTTGATTCGGTTTGAAGTTCATGCATTTTTCACTGTAAAACATAATTTTGGCTAGTAAATCCCTATATATATATAAGGAATGGAGTTTGCAACTGAAAGGAAACTTTGTGTTCCCATCAAGCTACGTGAAGGACGGCTTTCACACACACATCTCTCAAAACTGAGCATGTGGAGAGACGTTCGTTTAGCTAGCACAAAAGGAACGGATTGCAGGGAAAGTTTTACTCTGGTTTCTCAGTCTGTTTTCTAGTGCTGGTGTGAATTTCCTGAAGATTTCACTGTTAAACCGAGTTGGAGCTAGAACCTCCCCATATATATGTAAGGAGTGTAGTTTGCAACTGAAAAGAAACTTTGTTTTCTCAACAAGCTAGGTGATGGGAGGCTTTCACACACAATTTTCTCTCAGAACTGAGCATGTGGAGAGTCTTTCGTTCATCTAGCACAAAGGGAACGGGTTGCAGGAGAAATGTTTACCCTGGTTTCTCAGTCTGTTTCCTAGTGCCGGTTTGAAGTTCATGCAGTTTTCACTATAAAACCGAGTTCGGGTAGTAAATCCCTATATATATATATATAAGGAATGGAGTTTACAACTGAAAGGAAACTTTGTGTTCCCAACAAGATATGTGAAGGACGGCTTTAACACACACATATCTCTCAGAAGTGAGCATGTGGAGAGACGTTCTTTCATCTAGCACAAAGGGAACTGGTTGTTGGGGAAACTTTTTCTCTGGTTTCTCAGTCTGTTTCCTAGGACTGGTGTGAATTTCCTGAAGTATTCACTGTTAAACCGAGTTGGAGCTTGTACCTCCCCATATATATGTAAGGAATGCTGTGTGCAACTGAAAAGAAACTTTGTATTCCCATCAAGCTAGCTGAAATACGGCTTTCACACACACTTATCTCTCAGAAATGAGCATGTGGAGAGACGTTCGTTCATCTAGCAAAATGGGAACTGTTGCTGGAAAAATTTTACTCTGGTTTTTCAGTCTGTTTCCTAGTGCCGATTTGATGTTCCTGCATTTTCCACTGTAAAACCGAGTTGGAGATAGTACCTCAACATATATATGTATGGAGTGCCGTTTGCAACTGAAAAGAATCTTTTCCTTCCCATCAAGCTAGCTGAAGGACGGCTTTCACACACACTTATCTCTCAGAACTGAGCCTGTATAGAGACGTTCATTAATCTAGCACAAACTGAACGGATGCTGAAGACACTTTTACTCTGGTTTCTCAGTCTGTTTCCTAGTGCCGATTTGAAATTCCTGCAGTATTCACTGTAAAACTGATTTGGAGCTATTACCTCCCCATATATATGTATGGATTGTAATTTGCATCTGAAAAGAAACTTGGTGTTCCCAACAAGCAAGTTGAAAGATGGCTTATACGCACAATTATCTCTCAGAAATGAGCATGTGGAGAGACGTTCGTTCACCTTGCACAAAGGGAACGGTTTACAGGAGAAACTTTTACACTGGTTTCTCAGTCTGTTTCCTAGTGCCGGATTGAAGTTCCTGCAGGTTTCAGTGTAAAACCGAGTTGGAGTGTGTACATTCCTCTGTATATGTATGGATTGGAGTTTGCAACTGAAAAGAAACTTTGTGTTCACAACAAGCTTGGGGGAGTACGGCTTACACACACACATATCTCCCAGAACTGAGCATTTGGAGAGACGTTCGTTCATCTAGAATAAAGGGAACGGGTTGCAGGAGAAACATTTACTCTTGTTTCAAACTCTGTTTCCTAGTGCCGTTTTGAAGTTCCTGCAGTTTTCACTGTAAAATAAAGTTGGATCTTTTACCTCCCCATATATATGTATGGAGTGCATTTTGTTACTGAAAAGAAACTTTGTATTCCCAACAAGCAAGGTGTTGTACGGCTTTCACACAGAATTATCTCTCAGAACTGAGCATGTGGAGAGACGTTAGTTCATCTAGCACAAAGGGAACTTTTGCTGGAGAAATTTTTACTCTGGTTTCTCAGTATGTTTCCTAGAGCCGGTTTGAAGTTAACGCAGTTTTCACTGTAAAACCGAGTTGAAACTAGTACTGTCCATGTATATTTATGGAGAGGAGTTTGAAACTGAAAGGAAATTTTGTGTTCCCATCAAGCTACGTGAAGGTCGGCTTTCACACATACATCTCTCAGAACTGAGCATGTGGAGAGACGTTCGTTTAGCTAGCACAAAAGGAAAGGATTGCAGGGAAATTTTACTCTTGTTTCTCAGTCTGTTTCCTAGTGCCGCTTTGAAGTTCCTGCAGTTTTCACTGTAAAACCGAGTTGCAGCTAGTACCTCCCCATATATATGTATGCACTGAACTTTGCAACTGAAAGGAATCTTTGTGTTCCCATCAACCTATGTGAATGGCGGCTTTCACACACATTTATCTCTCAGAAATGAGCATGTGGAAAGACGTTCTTTCATCTAGCACAAATGGAACGGGTTGCTGGATAAATTTTTTCTCTGGTTTCTCAGTCTGTTTTCTAGTGCCGGTTTAAGTTTCCTGCAGTTTTCACTGTAAAACCGTGCTGGAGCTAGTACCTACCTTTATTTATGTATGGATTGGAGATTGGAATTCAAAAGAAATTTTGAGTTCCCAACAAGCTTGTTGAAGTACGGCTTACAAACACACATGTCTCTCAGAACTGAGCATTTGGAGAGACGTTCGTTCATCTAGCCCAAAGAGAACGGGTTGCAGGAGAAATATTTGCTCTTGTTTCAAAGTCTCTTTCCTAGTGCCGGTTTGAATTTCCTGCAGTTTTCTCTGTAAAACCGAGTTGGAGCTAGGACCTCACCATATATATATGTATGGAGTGGAGTTTGCAACTGAAATAAACTTTTTGTTCCCAACAAGCTAGGTAAAGAACGGCTTTCACACACACTTATTTTTCAGAATTGAGCATGTGGAGAGACGTTCATTCATCTAGCACAAAGGGAACAGGTTGCAGGAGAAACTAGTTCTCTGGTTTCTCAGTCTGATTCCTTGATCGGGTTTGAAGTTTCTGCAGGTTTCACTGTAAAACCGAGTTGGAGCTTGTACCTCCCCATATATATGTATGGAATGCTGTGTGCAACTGAAAAGAATCTTTGTGTTCCCATCAAGCTAGCTGAAATACGGCTTTCACACACTCTTATCTCTCTGAAATGAGCATGTGGAGAGACGTTCGTTCATCTAGCAAAAAGGGAATGGTTGCTGGTGAAATTTTACTCTGGTTTTTCAGTCTGTTTCCTAGTGCCAGTTTGAAGTTCCTGAATTTTTCACTGTAAAACCGAATTGGAGCTAGTACCACCCCTTATATATGTAAGGAATGGAGTTTGCAACTGAAAAGAAACTTTGTTTTCCCAACAAGCTAGGAGAAGGGAGGCTTTCACACACACTTTCCTCTCAGAACTGAGCATGTGGAGAGACTATCGTTCAGCTAGCACAAAGGGAACTGGTTACAGGAGAAATGTTTACCCTGGTTTCTCAGTCTGTGTTCTAGTGCCTGTTTAAATTTCCTGCAGTTTTCACTGTAAAACCGAGTTGGAGCTAGAATCTCCCTTTATTTATGTATGGATTGGAATTTGTAACTCAAAAGAAATTTTGTGTTCCCAACAAGCTTGTTGAAGTACGGCTTACACACACACATATCTCTCAGAACTGAGCATTTGGAGAGACGTTCGTTCATCTAGCCCAAAGAGAACGGGTTGCAGGAGAAATATTTGCTCTTGTTTCAAAGTCTCTTTCCTAGTGCCGGTTTGAAGTTCCTGAATTTTTCACTGTAAAACCGAGTTGGAGCTAGTACCACAACATATATATGTATGGAGTGCTGTTTGCAACTGAAAAGAATCTTTTTCTTCCCATCAAGCTAGCCGAAGCACGGCTTTCACACACACTTATCTCTCAGAACTGAGCCTGTAGAGAGACGTTCACTAATCTAGCACAAAGTGAACGGATGCTGAAGAAACATTTACTCTGATTTCACAGTCTGTTTCCTAGTGCCAGTTTGAACTTCCTGCAGTATTCACTGTAAAAAGGATTTGGAGCTAGTACCTCCCCATATATATGTATGAATGGTAAATTGAATCTGAAAAGAAACTTCATGTTCCCAACAAGCAAGGTGAAGGACGGCTTACACACACAATTATCTCTCAGAAATGAGCATGTGGAGAGATGTTCGTTCATCTCGTACAAAGGGAACGGGTTACAGGAGAAACTTTTTCTCTGGTTTCTCAGTCTGTTTCCTACTGCCGAATTGAAGTTCCTGCAGGTTTCAGTGTAAAACTGAGTTGGAGCTAGTACTTTCCTTTGTATATGTATGGATTGGTGTTTGCAACTGAAAAGAATCTTTGTGTTCCCAACAAGCTTGGGGAAGTACGGCTTACACACACACACATCTCTCAGAACTGAGCATTTGGAGAGACGTTCGTTCATCTAGCTCAAATGGAACGGGTTGCAGGAGAAACATTTACTCTTGTTTCAAAGTCTGTTTCCTAGTGCCGGTTTGAATTTCCTGCAGTTTTCACTGTAAAATAAAGTTGGATCTTGAACCTCCAAATATATATGTATGGAGTTCAGTTTGCAACTGAAAAGAAACTTTGTGTTCCCAACAAGCTAGGTGATGTACGGCTTTCACACACAATTATCTCTCAGAACTGAGCATGTGGAGAGACGTTAGTTCATCTAGCAGAAAGGGAACTGTTGCTGGAGAAACTTTTATTCTGTTTTCTCAGTCTGTTTCCTAGAGCCGGTTTGAAGTTCCCGCAGTTTTCACTGTAAAACCGAGTTTAACTAGTACTGTCCATGTATATATATGGAGAGGAGTTTGAAACTGAAAGGAAATTTTGTGTTCCCATCAAGCTACGTGAAGGACGGCTTTCACACACACATCTCTCAGAACTGATCATGTGGAGAGACGTTTGTTTAGCTAGCACAAAGGGAACAGGTTGCAGGAGAAACTAGTTCTCTGGTTTCTCAGTCTGATTCCTTGATTCGGTTTGAAGTTCATGCATTTTTCACTGTAAAACATAATTTTGGCTAGTAAATCCCTATATATATATAAGGAATGGAGTTTGCAACTGAAAGGAAACTTTGTGTTCCCATCAAGCTACGTGAAGGACGGCTTTCACACACACATCTCTCAAAACTGAGCATGTGGAGAGACGTTCGTTTAGCTAGCACAAAAGGAACGGATTGCAGGGAAAGTTTTACTCTGGTTTCTCAGTCTGTTTTCTAGTGCTGGTGTGAATTTCCTGAAGATTTCACTGTTAAACCGAGTTGGAGCTAGAACCTCCCCATATATATGTAAGGAGTGTAGTTTGCAACTGAAAAGAAACTTTGTTTTCTCAACAAGCTAGGTGATGGGAGGCTTTCACACACAATTTTCTCTCAGAACTGAGCATGTGGAGAGTCTTTCGTTCATCTAGCACAAAGGGAACGGGTTGCAGGAGAAATGTTTACCCTGGTTTCTCAGTCTGTTTCCTAGTGCCGGTTTGAAGTTCATGCAGTTTTCACTATAAAACCGAGTTCGGGTAGTAAATCCCTATATATATATATAAGGAATGGAGTTTACAACTGAAAGGAAACTTTGTGTTCCCAACAAGATATGTGAAGGACGGCTTTAACACACACATATCTCTCAGAAGTGAGCATGTGGAGAGACGTTCTTTCATCTAGCACAAAGGGAACTGGTTGTTGGGGAAACTTTTTCTCTGGTTTCTCAGTCTGTTTCCTAGGACTGGTGTGAATTTCCTGAAGTATTCACTGTTAAACCGAGTTGGAGCTTGTACCTCCCCATATATATGTAAAGAATGCTGTGTGCAACTGAAAAGAAACTTTGTATTCCCATCAAGCTAGCTGAAATACGGCTTTCACACACACTTATCTCTCAGAAATGAGCATGTGGAGAGACGTTCGTTCATCTAGCAAAATGGGAACTGTTGCTGGAAAAATTTTACTCTGGTTTTTCAGTCTGTTTCCTAGTGCCGATTTGATGTTCCTGCATTTTCCACTGTAAAACCGAGTTGGAGATAGTACCTCAACATATATATGTATGGAGTGCCGTTTGCAACTGAAAAGAATCTTTTCCTTCCCATCAAGCTAGCTGAAGGACGGCTTTCACACACACTTATCTCTCAGAACTGAGCCTGTATAGAGACGTTCATTAATCTAGCACAAACTGAACGGATGCTGAAGACACTTTTACTCTGGTTTCTCAGTCTGTTTCCTAGTGCCGATTTGAAATTCCTGCAGTATTCACTGTAAAACTGATTTGGAGCTATTACCTCCCCATATATATGTATGGATTGTAATTTGCATCTGAAAAGAAACTTGGTGTTCCCAACAAGCAAGTTGAAAGATGGCTTATACGCACAATTATCTCTCAGAAATGAGCATGTGGAGAGACGTTCGTTCATCTTGCACAAAGGGAACGGTTTACAGGAGAAACTTTTACACTGGTTTCTCAGTCTGTTTCCTAGTGCCGGATTGAAGTTCCTGCAGGTTTCAGTGTAAAACCGAGTTGGAGTGTGTACATTCCTCTGTATATGTATGGATTGGAGTTTGCAACTGAAAAGAAACTTTGTGTTCACAACAAGCTTGGGGGAGTACAGCTTACACACACACATATCTCCCAGAACTGAGCATTTGGAGAGACGTTCGTTCATCTAGAATAAAGGGAACGGGTTGCAGGAGAAACATTTACTCTTGTTTCAAACTCTGTTTCCTAGTGCCGTTTTGAAGTTCCTGCAGTTTTCACTGTAAAATAAAGTTGGATCTTTTACCTCCCCATATATATGTATGGAGTGCATTTTGTTACTGAAAAGAAACTTTGTATTCCCAACAAGCAAGGTGTTGTACGGCTTTCACACAGAATTATCTCTCAGAACTGAGCATGTGGAGAGACGTTAGTTCATCTAGCACAAAGGGAACTTTTGCTGGAGAAATTTTTACTCTGGTTTCTCAGTATGTTTCCTAGAGCCGGTTTGAAGTTAACGCAGTTTTCACTGTAAAACCGAGTTGAAACTAGTACTGTCCATGTATATTTATGGAGAGGAGTTTGAAACTGAAAGGAAATTTTGTGTTCCCATCAAGCTACGTGAAGGTCGGCTTTCACACATACATCTCTCAGAACTGAGCATGTGGAGAGACGTTCGTTTAGCTAGCACAAAAGGAAAGGATTGCAGGGAAATTTTACTCTTGTTTCTCAGTCTGTTTCCTAGTGCCGCTTTGAAGTTCCTGCAGTTTTCACTGTAAAACCGAGTTGCAGCTAGTACCTCCCCATATATATGTATGCACTGAACTTTGCAACTGAAAGGAATCTTTGTGTTCCCATCAACCTATGTGAATGGCGGCTTTCACACACATTTATCTCTCAGAAATGAGCATGTGGAAAGACGTTCTTTCATCTAGCACAAATGGAACGGGTTGCTGGATAAATTTTTTCTCTGGTTTCTCAGTCTGT
The DNA here is from genome assembly GCF_048773025.1 of Camelus bactrianus. Taxonomy (NCBI): domain Eukaryota; kingdom Metazoa; phylum Chordata; class Mammalia; order Artiodactyla; family Camelidae; genus Camelus; species Camelus bactrianus. The sequence goes on from NW_027413945.1 coordinate 6,543,347, forward strand.
TTTCTAGTGCCGGTTTAAATTTCCTGCAGTTTTCACTGTAAAACCGTGCTGGAGCTAGTACCTACCTTTATTTATGTATGGATTGGAGATTGGAATTCAAAAGAAATTTTGAGTTCCCAACAAGCTTGTTGAAGTACGGCTTACAAACACACATGTCTCTCAGAACTGAGCATTTGGAGAGACGTTCGTTCATCTAGCCCAAAGAGAACGGGTTGCAGGAGAAATATTTGCTCTTGTTTCAAAGTCTCTTTCCTAGTGCCGGTTTGAATTTCCTGCAGTTTTCTCTGTAAAACCGAGTTGGAGCTAGGACCTCACCATATATATATGTATGGAGTGGAGTTTGCAACTGAAATGAACTTTTTGTTCCCAACAAGCTAGGTAAAGAACGGCTTTCACACACACTTATTTTTCAGAACTGAGCATGTGGAGAGACGTTCATTCATCTAGCACAAAGGGAACAGGTTGCAGGAGAAACTAGTTCTCTGGTTTCTCAGTCTGATTCCTTGATCGGGTTTGAAGTTTCTGCAGGTTTCACTGTAAAACCGAGTTGGAGCTTGTACCTCCCCATATATATGTATGGAATGCTGTGTGCAACTGAAAAGAATCTTTGTGTTCCCATCAAGCTAGCTGAAATACGGCTTTCACACACTCTTATCTCTCTGAAATGAGCATGTGGAGAGACGTTCGTTCATCTAGCAAAAAGGGAATGGTTGCTGGTGAAATTTTACTCTGGTTTTTCAGTCTGTTTCCTAGTGCCGGTTTGAAGTTCCTGAATTTTTCACTGTAAAACCGAATTGGAGCTAGTACCACCCCTTATATATGTAAGGAATGGAGTTTGCAACTGAAAAGAAACTTTGTTTTCCCAACAAGCTAGGAGAAGGGAGGCTTTCACACACACTTTCCTCTCAGAACTGAGCATGTGGAGAGACTATCGTTCAGCTAGCACAAAGGGAACTGGTTACAGGAGAAATGTTTACCCTGGTTTCTCAGTCTGTGTTCTAGTGCCTGTTTAAATTTCCTGCAGTTTTCACTGTAAAACCGAGTTGGAGCTAGAATCTCCCTTTATTTATGTATGGATTGGAATTTGTAACTCAAAAGAAATTTTGTGTTCCCAACAAGCTTGTTGAAGTACGGCTTACACACACACATATCTCTCAGAACTGAGCATTTGGAGAGACGTTCGTTCATCTAGCCCAAAGAGAACGGGTTGCAGGAGAAATATTTGCTCTTGTTTCAAAGTCTCTTTCCTAGTGCCGGTTTGAAGTTCCTGAATTTTTCACTGTAAAACCGAGTTGGAGCTAGTACCACAACATATATATGTATGGAGTGCTGTTTGCAACTGAAAAGAATCTTTTTCTTCCCATCAAGCTAGCCGAAGCACGGCTTTCACACACACTTATCTCTCAGAACTGAGCCTGTAGAGAGACGTTCATTAATCTAGCACAAAGTGAACGGATGCTGAAGAAACATTTACTCTGATTTCACAGTCTGTTTCCTAGTGCCAGTTTGAACTTCCTGCAGTATTCACTGTAAAAAGGATTTGGAGCTAGTACCTCCCCATATATATGTATGAATGGTAAATTGAATCTGAAAAGAAACTTCATGTTCCCAACAAGCAAGGTGCAGGACGGCTTACACACACAATTATCTCTCAGAAATGAGCATGTGGAGAGATGTTCGTTCATCTCGTACAAAGGGAACGGGTTACAGGAGAAACTTTTTCTCTGGTTTCTCAGTCTGTTTCCTACTGCCGAATTGAAGTTCCTGCAGGTTTCAGTGTAAAACTGAGTTGGAGCTAGTACTTTCCTTTGTATATGTATGGATTGGTGTTTGCAACTGAAAAGAATCTTTGTGTTCCCAACAAGCTTGGGGAAGTACGGCTTACACACACACACATCTCTCAGAACTGAGCATTTGGAGAGACGTTCGTTCATCTAGCTCAAATGGAACGGGTTGCAGGAGAAACATTTACTCTTGTTTCAAAGTCTGTTTCCTAGTGCCGGTTTGAATTTCCTGCAGTTTTCACTGTAAAATAAAGTTGGATCTTGAACCTCCAAATATATATGTATGGAGTTCAGTTTGCAACTGAAAAGAAACTTTGTGTTCCCAACAAGCTAGGTGATGTACGGCTTTCACACACAATTATCTCTCAGAACTGAGCATGTGGAGAGACGTTAGTTCATCTAGCAGAAAGGGAACTGTTGCTGGAGAAACTTTTATTCTGTTTTCTCAGTCTGTTTCCTAGAGCCGGTTTGAAGTTCCCGCAGTTTTCACTGTAAAACCGAGTTTAACTAGTACTGTCCATGTATATATATGGAGAGGAGTTTGAAACTGAAAGGAAATTTTGTGTTCCCATCAAGCTACGTGAAGGACGGCTTTCACACACACATCTCTCAGAACTGATCATGTGGAGAGACGTTTGTTTAGCTAGCACAAAGGGAACAGGTTGCAGGAGAAACTAGTTCTCTGGTTTCTCAGTCTGATTCCTTGATTCGGTTTGAAGTTCATGCATTTTTCACTGTAAAACATAATTTTGGCTAGTAAATCCCTATATATATATAAGGAATGGAGTTTGCAACTGAAAGGAAACTTTGTGTTCCCATCAAGCTACGTGAAGGACGGCTTTCACACACACATCTCTCAAAACTGAGCATGTGGAGAGACGTTCGTTTAGCTAGCACAAAAGGAACGGATTGCAGGGAAAGTTTTACTCTGGTTTCTCAGTCTGTTTTCTAGTGCTGGTGTGAATTTCCTGAAGATTTCACTGTTAAACCGAGTTGGAGCTAGAACCTCCCCATATATATGTAAGGAGTGTAGTTTGCAACTGAAAAGAAACTTTGTTTTCTCAACAAGCTAGGTGATGGGAGGCTTTCACACACAATTTTCTCTCAGAACTGAGCATGTGGAGAGTCTTTCGTTCATCTAGCACAAAGGGAACGGGTTGCAGGAGAAATGTTTACCCTGGTTTCTCAGTCTGTTTCCTAGTGCCGGTTTGAAGTTCATGCAGTTTTCACTATAAAACCGAGTTCGGGTAGTAAATCCCTATATATATATATATAAGGAATGGAGTTTACAACTGAAAGGAAACTTTGTGTTCCCAACAAGATATGTGAAGGACGGCTTTAACACACACATATCTCTCAGAAGTGAGCATGTGGAGAGACGTTCTTTCATCTAGCACAAAGGGAACTGGTTGTTGGGGAAACTTTTTCTCTGGTTTCTCAGTCTGTTTCCTAGGACTGGTGTGAATTTCCTGAAGTATTCACTGTTAAACCGAGTTGGAGCTTGTACCTCCCCATATATATGTAAGGAATGCTGTGTGCAACTGAAAAGAAACTTTGTATTCCCATCAAGCTAGCTGAAATACGGCTTTCACACACACTTATCTCTCAGAAATGAGCATGTGGAGAGACGTTCGTTCATCTAGCAAAATGGGAACTGTTGCTGGAAAAATTTTACTCTGGTTTTTCAGTCTGTTTCCTAGTGCCGATTTGATGTTCCTGCATTTTCCACTGTAAAACCGAGTTGGAGATAGTACCTCAACATATATATGTATGGAGTGCCGTTTGCAACTGAAAAGAATCTTTTCCTTCCCATCAAGCTAGCTGAAGGACGGCTTTCACACACACTTATCTCTCAGAACTGAGCCTGTATAGAGACGTTCATTAATCTAGCACAAACTGAACGGATGCTGAAGACACTTTTACTCTGGTTTCTCAGTCTGTTTCCTAGTGCCGATTTGAAATTCCTGCAGTATTCACTGTAAAACTGATTTGGAGCTATTACCTCCCCATATATATGTATGGATTGTAATTTGCATCTGAAAAGAAACTTGGTGTTCCCAACAAGCAAGTTGAAAGATGGCTTATACGCACAATTATCTCTCAGAAATGAGCATGTGGAGAGACGTTCGTTCATCTTGCACAAAGGGAACGGTTTACAGGAGAAACTTTTACACTGGTTTCTCAGTCTGTTTCCTAGTGCCGGATTGAAGTTCCTGCAGGTTTCAGTGTAAAACCGAGTTGGAGTGTGTACATTCCTCTGTATATGTATGGATTGGAGTTTGCAACTGAAAAGAAACTTTGTGTTCACAACAAGCTTGGGGGAGTACGGCTTACACACACACATATCTCCCAGAACTGAGCATTTGGAGAGACGTTCGTTCATCTAGAATAAAGGGAACGGGTTGCAGGAGAAACATTTACTCTTGTTTCAAACTCTGTTTCCTAGTGCCGTTTTGAAGTTCCTGCAGTTTTCACTGTAAAATAAAGTTGGATCTTTTACCTCCCCATATATATGTATGGAGTGCATTTTGTTACTGAAAAGAAACTTTGTATTCCCAACAAGCAAGGTGTTGTACGGCTTTCACACAGAATTATCTCTCAGAACTGAGCATGTGGAGAGACGTTAGTTCATCTAGCACAAAGGGAACTTTTGCTGGAGAAATTTTTACTCTGGTTTCTCAGTATGTTTCCTAGAGCCGGTTTGAAGTTAACGCAGTTTTCACTGTAAAACCGAGTTGAAACTAGTACTGTCCATGTATATTTATGGAGAGGAGTTTGAAACTGAAAGGAAATTTTGTGTTCCCATCAAGCTACGTGAAGGTCGGCTTTCACACATACATCTCTCAGAACTGAGCATGTGGAGAGACGTTCGTTTAGCTAGCACAAAAGGAAAGGATTGCAGGGAAATTTTACTCTTGTTTCTCAGTCTGTTTCCTAGTGCCGCTTTGAAGTTCCTGCAGTTTTCACTGTAAAACCGAGTTGCAGCTAGTACCTCCCCATATATATGTATGCACTGAACTTTGCAACTGAAAGGAATCTTTGTGTTCCCATCAACCTATGTGAATGGCGGCTTTCACACACATTTATCTCTCAGAAATGAGCATGTGGAAAGACGTTCTTTCATCTAGCACAAATGGAACGGGTTGCTGGATAAATTTTTTCTCTGGTTTCTCAGTCTGTTTTCTAGTGCCGGTTTAAATTTCCTGCAGTTTTCACTGTAAAACCGTGCTGGAGCTAGTACCTACCTTTATTTATGTATGGATTGGAGATTGGAATTCAAAAGAAATTTTGAGTTCCCAACAAGCTTGTTGAAGTACGGCTTACAAACACACATGTCTCTCAGAACTGAGCATTTGGAGAGACGTTCGTTCATCTAGCCCAAAGAGAACGGGTTGCAGGAGAAATATTTGCTCTTGTTTCAAAGTCTCTTTCCTAGTGCCGGTTTGAATTTCCTGCAGTTTTCTCTGTAAAACCGAGTTGGAGCTAGGACCTCACCATATATATATGTATGGAGTGGAGTTTGCAACTGAAATAAACTTTTTGTTCCCAACAAGCTAGGTAAAGAACGGCTTTCACACACACTTATTTTTCAGAACTGAGCATGTGGAGAGACGTTCATTCATCTAGCACAAAGGGAACAGGTTGCAGGAGAAACTAGTTCTCTGGTTTCTCAGTCTGATTCCTTGATCGGGTTTGAAGTTTCTGCAGGTTTCACTGTAAAACCGAGTTGGAGCTTGTACCTCCCCATATATATGTATGGAATGCTGTGTGCAACTGAAAAGAATCTTTGTGTTCCCATCAAGCTAGCTGAAATACGGCTTTCACACACTCTTATCTCTCTGAAATGAGCATGTGGAGAGACGTTCGTTCATCTAGCAAAAAGGGAATGGTTGCTGGTGAAATTTTACTCTGGTTTTTCAGTCTGTTTCCTAGTGCCGGTTTGAAGTTCCTGAATTTTTCACTGTAAAACCGAATTGGAGCTAGTACCACCCCTTATATATGTAAGGAATGGAGTTTGCAACTGAAAAGAAACTTTGTTTTCCCAACAAGCTAGGAGAAGGGAGGCTTTCACACACACTTTCCTCTCAGAACTGAGCATGTGGAGAGACTATCGTTCAGCTAGCACAAAGGGAACTGGTTACAGGAGAAATGTTTACCCTGGTTTCTCAGTCTGTGTTCTAGTGCCTGTTTAAATTTCCTGCAGTTTTCACTGTAAAACCGAGTTGGAGCTAGAATCTCCCTTTATTTATGTATGGATTGGAATTTGTAACTCAAAAGAAATTTTGTGTTCCCAACAAGCTTGTTGAAGTACGGCTTACACACACACATATCTCTCAGAACTGAGCATTTGGAGAGACGTTCGTTCATCTAGCCCAAAGAGAACGGGTTGCAGGAGAAATATTTGCTCTTGTTTCAAAGTCTCTTTCCTAGTGCCGGTTTGAAGTTCCTGAATTTTTCACTGTAAAACCGAGTTGGAGCTAGTACCACAACATATATATGTATGGAGTGCTGTTTGCAACTGAAAAGAATCTTTTTCTTCCCATCAAGCTAGCCGAAGCACGGCTTTCACACACACTTATCTCTCAGAACTGAGCCTGTAGAGAGACGTTCATTAATCTAGCACAAAGTGAACGGATGCTGAAGAAACATTTACTCTGATTTCACAGTCTGTTTCCTAGTGCCAGTTTGAACTTCCTGCAGTATTCACTGTAAAAAGGATTTGGAGCTAGTACCTCCCCATATATATGTATGAATGGTAAATTGAATCTGAAAAGAAACTTCATGTTCCCAACAAGCAAGGTGAAGGACGGCTTACACACACAATTATCTCTCAGAAATGAGCATGTGGAGAGATGTTCGTTCATCTCGTACAAAGGGAACGGGTTACAGGAGAAACTTTTTCTCTGGTTTCTCAGTCTGTTTCCTACTGCCGAATTGAAGTTCCTGCAGGTTTCAGTGTAAAACTGAGTTGGAGCTAGTACTTTCCTTTGTATATGTATGGATTGGTGTTTGCAACTGAAAAGAATCTTTGTGTTCCCAACAAGCTTGGGGAAGTACGGCTTACACACACACACATCTCTCAGAACTGAGCATGTGGAGAGACGTTCGTTCATCTAGCTCAAATGGAACGGGTTGCAGGAGAAACATTTACTCTTGTTTCAAAGTCTGTTTCCTAGTGCCGGTTTGAATTTCCTGCAGTTTTCACTGTAAAATAAAGTTGGATCTTGAACCTCCAAATATATATGTATGGAGTTCAGTTTGCAACTGAAAAGAAACTTTGTGTTCCCAACAAGCTAGGTGATGTACGGCTTTCACACACAATTATCTCTCAGAACTGAGCATGTGGAGAGACGTTAGTTCATCTAGCAGAAAGGGAACTGTTGCTGGAGAAACTTTTATTCTGTTTTCTCAGTCTGTTTCCTAGAGCCGGTTTGAAGTTCCCGCAGTTTTCACTGTAAAACCGAGTTTAACTAGTACTGTCCATGTATATATATGGAGAGGAGTTTGAAACTGAAAGGAAATTTTGTGTTCCCATCAAGCTACGTGAAGGACGGCTTTCACACACACATCTCTCAGAACTGATCATGTGGAGAGACGTTTGTTTAGCTAGCACAAAGGGAACAGGTTGCAGGAGAAACTAGTTCTCTGGTTTCTCAGTCTGATTCCTTGATTCGGTTTGAAGTTCATGCATTTTTCACTGTAAAACATAATTTTGGCTAGTAAATCCCTATATATATATAAGGAATGGAGTTTGCAACTGAAAGGAAACTTTGTGTTCCCATCAAGCTACGTGAAGGACGGCTTTCACACACACATCTCTCAAAACTGAGCATGTGGAGAGACGTTCGTTTAGCTAGCACAAAAGGAACGGATTGCAGGGAAAGTTTTACTCTGGTTTCTCAGTCTGTTTTCTAGTGCTGGTGTGAATTTCCTGAAGATTTCACTGTTAAACCGAGTTGGAGCTAGAACCTCCCCATATATATGTAAGGAGTGTAGTTTGCAACTGAAAAGAAACTTTGTTTTCTCAACAAGCTAGGTGATGGGAGGCTTTCACACACAATTTTCTCTCAGAACTGAGCATGTGGAGAGTCTTTCGTTCATCTAGCACAAAGGGAACGGGTTGCAGGAGAAATGTTTACCCTGGTTTCTCAGTCTGTTTCCTAGTGCCGGTTTGAAGTTCATGCAGTTTTCACTATAAAACCGAGTTCGGGTAGTAAATCCCTATATATATATATATAAGGAATGGAGTTTACAACTGAAAGGAAACTTTGTGTTCCCAACAAGATATGTGAAGGACGGCTTTAACACACACATATCTCTCAGAAGTGAGCATGTGGAGAGACGTTCTTTCATCTAGCACAAAGGGAACTGGTTGTTGGGGAAACTTTTTCTCTGGTTTCTCAGTCTGTTTCCTAGGACTGGTGTGAATTTCCTGAAGTATTCACTGTTAAACCGAGTTGGAGCTTGTACCTCCCCATATATATGTAAGGAATGCTGTGTGCAACTGAAAAGAAACTTTGTATTCCCATCAAGCTAGCTGAAATACGGCTTTCACACACACTTATCTCTCAGAAATGAGCATGTGGAGAGACGTTCGTTCATCTAGCAAAATGGGAACTGTTGCTGGAAAAATTTTACTCTGGTTTTTCAGTCTGTTTCCTAGTGCCGATTTGATGTTCCTGCATTTTCCACTGTAAAACCGAGTTGGAGATAGTACCTCAACATATATATGTATGGAGTGCCGTTTGCAACTGAAAAGAATCTTTTCCTTCCCATCAAGCTAGCTGAAGGACGGCTTTCACACACACTTATCTCTCAGAACTGAGCCTGTATAGAGACGTTCATTAATCTAGCACAAACTGAACGGATGCTGAAGACACTTTTACTCTGGTTTCTCAGTCTGTTTCCTAGTGCCGATTTGAAATTCCTGCAGTATTCACTGTAAAACTGATTTGGAGCTATTACCTCCCCATATATATGTATGGATTGTAATTTGCATCTGAAAAGAAACTTGGTGTTCCCAACAAGCAAGTTGAAAGATGGCTTATACGCACAATTATCTCTCAGAAATGAGCATGTGGAGAGACGTTCGTTCATCTTGCACAAAGGGAACGGTTTACAGGAGAAACTTTTACACTGGTTTCTCAGTCTGTTTCCTAGTGCCGGATTGAAGTTCCTGCAGGTTTCAGTGTAAAACCGAGTTGGAGTGTGTACATTCCTCTGTATATGTATGGATTGGAGTTTGCAACTGAAAAGAAACTTTGTGTTCACAACAAGCTTGGGGGAGTACGGCTTACACACACACATATCTCCCAGAACTGAGCATTTGGAGAGACGTTCGTTCATCTAGAATAAAGGGAACGGGTTGCAGGAGAAACATTTACTCTTGTTTCAAACTCTGTTTCCTAGTGCCGTTTTGAAGTTCCTGCAGTTTTCACTGTAAAATAAAGTTGGATCTTTTACCTCCCCATATATATGTATGGAGTGCATTTTGTTACTGAAAAGAAACTTTGTATTCCCAACAAGCAAGGTGTTGTACGGCTTTCACACAGAATTATCTCTCAGAACTGAGCATGTGGAGAGACGTTAGTTCATCTAGCACAAAGGGAACTTTTGCTGGAGAAATTTTTACTCTGGTTTCTCAGTATGTTTCCTAGAGCCGGTTTGAAGTTAACGCAGTTTTCACTGTAAAACCGAGTTGAAACTAGTACTGTCCATGTATATTTATGGAGAGGAGTTTGAAACTGAAAGGAAATTTTGTGTTCCCATCAAGCTACGTGAAGGTCGGCTTTCACACATACATCTCTCAGAACTGAGCATGTGGAGAGACGTTCGTTTAGCTAGCACAAAAGGAAAGGATTGCAGGGAAATTTTACTCTTGTTTCTCAGTCTGTTTCCTAGTGCCGCTTTGAAGTTCCTGCAGTTTTCACTGTAAAACCGAGTTGCAGCTAGTACCTCCCCATATATATGTATGCACTGAACTTTGCAACTGAAAGGAATCTTTGTGTTCCCATCAACCTATGTGAATGGCGGCTTTCACACACATTTATCTCTCAGAAATGAGCATGTGGAAAGACGTTCTTTCATCTAGCACAAATGGAACGGGTTGCTGGATAAATTTTTTCTCTGGTTTCTCAGTCTGTTTTCTAGTGCCGGTTTAAATTTCCTGCAGTTTTCACTGTAAAACCGTGCTGGAGCTAGTACCTACCTTTATTTATGTATGGATTGGAGATTGGAATTCAAAAGAAATTTTGAGTTCCCAACAAGCTTGTTGAAGTACGGCTTACAAACACACATGTCTCTCAGAACTGAGCATTTGGAGAGACGTTCGTTCATCTAGCCCAAAGGGAACGGGTTGCAGGAGAAATATTTGCTCTTGTTTCAAAGTCTCTTTCCTAGTGCCGGTTTGAATTTCCTGCAGTTTTCTCTGTAAAACCGAGTTGGAGCTAGGACCTCACCATATATATATGTATGGAGTGGAGTTTGCAACTGAAATAAACTTTTTGTTCCCAACAAGCTAGGTAAAGAACGGCTTTCACACACACTTATTTTTCAGAACTGAGCATGTGGAGAGACGTTCATTCATCTAGCACAAAGGGAACAGGTTGCAGGAGAAACTAGTTCTCTGGTTTCTCAGTCTGATTCCTTGATCGGGTTTGAAGTTTCTGCAGGTTTCACTGTAAAACCGAGTTGGAGCTTGTACCTCCCCATATATATGTATGGAATGCTGTGTGCAACTGAAAAGAATCTTTGTGTTCCCATCAAGCTAGCTGAAATACGGCTTTCACACACTCTTATCTCTCTGAAATGAGCATGTGGAGAGACGTTCGTTCATCTAGCAAAAAGGGAATGGTTGCTGGTGAAATTTTACTCTGGTTTTTCAGTCTGTTTCCTAGTGCCGGTTTGAAGTTCCTGAATTTTTCACTGTAAAACCGAATTGGAGCTAGTACCACCCCTTATATATGTAAGGAATGGAGTTTGCAACTGAAAAGAAACTTTGTTTTCCCAACAAGCTAGGAGAAGGGAGGCTTTCACACACACTTTCCTCTCAGAACTGAGCATGTGGAGAGACTATCGTTCAGCTAGCACAAAGGGAACTGGTTACAGGAGAAATGTTTACCCTGGTTTCTCAGTCTGTGTTCTAGTGCCTGTTTAAATTTCCTGCAGTTTTCACTGTAAAACCGAGTTGGAGCTAGAATCTCCCTTTATTTATGTATGGATTGGAATTTGTAACTCAAAAGAAATTTTGTGTTCCCAACAAGCTTGTTGAAGTACGGCTTACACACACACATATCTCTCAGAACTGAGCATTTGGAGAGACGTTCGTTCATCTAGCCCAAAGAGAACGGGTTGCAGGAGAAATATTTGCTCTTGTTTCAAAGTCTCTTTCCTAGTGCCGGTTTGAAGTTCCTGAATTTTTCACTGTAAAACCGAGTTGGAGCTAGTACCACAACATATATATGTATGGAGTGCTGTTTGCAACTGAAAAGAATCTTTTTCTTCCCATCAAGCTAGCCGAAGCATGGCTTTCACACACACTTATCTCTCAGAACTGAGCCTGTAGAGAGACGTTCATTAATCTAGCACAAAGTGAACGGATGCTGAAGAAACATTTACTCTGATTTCACAGTCTGTTTCCTAGTGCCAGTTTGAACTTCCTGCAGTATTCACTGCAAAAAGGATTTGGAGCTAGTACCTCCCCATATATATGTATGAATGGTAAATTGAATCTGAAAAGAAACTTCATCTTCCCAACAAGCAAGGTGAAGGACGGCTTACACACACAATTATCTCTCAGAAATGAGCATGTGGAGAGATGTTCGTTCATCTCGTACAAAGGGAACGGGTTACAGGAGAAACTTTTTCTCTGGTTTCTCAGTCTGTTTCCTACTGCCGAATTGAAGTTCCTGCAGGTTTCAGTGTAAAACTGAGTTGGAGCTAGTACTTTCCTTTGTATATGTATGGATTGGTGTTTGCAACTGAAAAGAATCTTTGTGTTCCCAACAAGCTTGGGGAAGTACGGCTTACACACACACATATCTCTCAGAACTGAGCATTTGGAGAGACGTTCGTTCATCTAGCTCAAATGGAACGGGTTGCAGGAGAAACATTTACTCTCGTTTCAAAGTCTGTTTCCTAGTGCCGGTTTGAATTTCCTGCAGTTTTCACTGTAAAATAAAGTTGGATCTTGAACCTCCAAATATATATGTATGGAGTTCAGTTTGCAACTGAAAAGAAACTTTGTGTTCCCAACAAGCTAGGTGATGTACGGCTTTCACACACAATTATCTCTCAGAACTGAGCATGTGGAGAGACGTTAGTTCATCTAGCAGAAAGGGAACTGTTGCTGGAGAAACTTTTATTCTGTTTTCTCAGTCTGTTTCCTAGAGCCGGTTTGAAGTTCCCGCAGTTTTCACTGTAAAACCGAGTTTAACTAGTACTGTCCATGTATATATATGGAGAGGAGTTTGAAACTGAAAGGAAATTTTGTGTTCCCATCAAGCTACGTGAAGGACGGCTTTCACACACACATCTCTCAGAACTGATCATGTGGAGAGACGTTTGTTTAGCTAGCACAAAGGGAACAGGTTGCAGGAGAAACTAGTTCTCTGGTTTCTCAGTCTGATTCCTTGATTCGGTTTGAAGTTCATGCATTTTTCACTGTAAAACATAATTTTGGCTAGTAAATCCCTATATATATATAAGGAATGGAGTTTGCAACTGAAAGGAAACTTTGTGTTCCCATCAAGCTACGTGAAGGACGGCTTTCACACACACATCTCTCAAAACTGAGCATGTGGAGAGACGTTCGTTTAGCTAGCACAAAAGGAACGGATTGCAGGGAAAGTTTTACTCTGGTTTCTCAGTCTGTTTTCTAGTGCTGGTGTGAATTTCCTGAAGATTTCACTGTTAAACCGAGTTGGAGCTAGAACCTCCCCATATATATGTAAGGAGTGTAGTTTGCAACTGAAAAGAAACTTTGTTTTCTCAACAAGCTAGGTGATGGGAGGCTTTCACACACAATTTTCTCTCAGAACTGAGCATGTGGAGAGTCTTTCGTTCATCTAGCACAAAGGGAACGGGTTGCAGGAGAAATGTTTACCCTGGTTTCTCAGTCTGTTTCCTAGTGCCGGTTTGAAGTTCATGCAGTTTTCACTATAAAACCGAGTTCGGGTAGTAAATCCCTATATATATATATAAGGAATGGAGTTTACAACTGAAAGGAAACTTTGTGTTCCCAACAAGATATGTGAAGGACGGCTTTAACACACACATATCTCTCAGAAGTGAGCATGTGGAGAGACGTTCTTTCATCTAGCACAAAGGGAACTGGTTGTTGGGGAAACTTTTTCTCTGGTTTCTCAGTCTGTTTCCTAGGACTGGTGTGAATTTCCTGAAGTATTCACTGTTAAACCGACTTGGAGCTTGTACCTCCCCATATATATGTAAGGAATGCTGTGTGCAACTGAAAAGAAACTTTGTATTCCCATCAAGCTAGCTGAAATACGGCTTTCACACACACTTATCTCTCAGAAATGAGCATGTGGAGAGACGTTCGTTCATCTAGCAAAATGGGAACTGTTGCTGGAAAAATTTTACTCTGGTTTTTCAGTCTGTTTCCTAGTGCCGATTTGATGTTCCTGCATTTTCCACTGTAAAACCGAGTTGGAGATAGTACCTCAACATATATATGTATGGAGTGCCGTTTGCAACTGAAAAGAATCTTTTCCTTCCCATCAAGCTAGCTGAAGGACGGCTTTCACACACACTTATCTCTCAGAACTGAGCCTGTATAGAGACGTTCATTAATCTAGCACAAACTGAACGGATGCTGAAGACACTTTTACTCTGGTTTCTCAGTCTGTTTCCTAGTGCCGATTTGAAATTCCTGCAGTATTCACTGTAAAACTGATTTGGAGCTATTACCTCCCCATATATATGTATGGATTGTAATTTGCATCTGAAAAGAAACTTGGTGTTCCCAACAAGCAAGTTGAAAGATGGCTTATACGCACAATTATCTCTCAGAAATGAGCATGTGGAGAGACGTTCGTTCATCTTGCACAAAGGGAACGGTTTACAGGAGAAACTTTTACACTGGTTTCTCAGTCTGTTTCCTAGTGCCGGATTGAAGTTCCTGCAGGTTTCAGTGTAAAACCGAGTTGGAGTGTGTACATTCCTCTGTATATGTATGGATTGGAGTTTGCAACTGAAAAGAAACTTTGTGTTCACAACAAGCTTGGGGGAGTACGGCTTACACACACACATATCTCCCAGAACTGAGCATTTGGAGAGACGTTCGTTCATCTAGAATAAAGGGAACGGGTTGCAGGAGAAACATTTACTCTTGTTTCAAACTCTGTTTCCTAGTGCCGTTTTGAAGTTCCTGCAGTTTTCACTGTAAAATAAAGTTGGATCTTTTACCTCCCCATATATATGTATGGAGTGCATTTTGTTACTGAAAAGAAACTTTGTATTCCCAACAAGCAAGGTGTTGTACGGCTTTCACACAGAATTATCTCTCAGAACTGAGCATGTGGAGAGACGTTAGTTCATCTAGCACAAAGGGAACTTTTGCTGGAGAAATTTTTACTCTGGTTTCTCAGTATGTTTCCTAGAGCCGGTTTGAAGTTAACGCAGTTTTCACTGTAAAACCGAGTTGAAACTAGTACTGTCCATGTATATTTATGGAGAGGAGTTTGAAACTGAAAGGAAATTTTGTGTTCCCATCAAGCTACGTGAAGGTCGGCTTTCACACATACATCTCTCAGAACTGAGCATGTGGAGAGACGTTCGTTTAGCTAGCACAAAAGGAAAGGATTGCAGGGAAATTTTACTCTTGTTTCTCAGTCTGTTTCCTAGTGCCGCTTTGAAGTTCCTGCAGTTTTCACTGTAAAACCGAGTTGCAGCTATTACCTCCCCATATATATGTATGCACTGAACTTTGCAACTGAAAGGAATCTTTGTGTTCCCATCAACCTATGTGAATGGCGGCTTTCACACACATTTATCTCTCAGAAATGAGCATGTGGAAAGACGTTCTTTCATCTAGCACAAATGGAACGGGTTGCTGGATAAATTTTTTCTCTGGTTTCTCAGTCTGTTTTCTAGTGCCGGTTTAAATTTCCTGCAGTTTTCACTGTAAAACCGTGCTGGAGCTAGTACCTACCTTTATTTATGTATGGATTGGAGATTGGAATTCAAAAGAAATTTTGAGTTCCCAACAAGCTTGTTGAAGTACGGCTTACAAACACACATGTCTCTCAGAACTGAGCATTTGGAGAGACGTTCGTTCATCTAGCCCAAAGGGAACGGGTTGCAGGAGAAATATTTGCTCTTGTTTCAAAGTCTCTTTCCTAGTGCCGGTTTGAATTTCCTGCAGTTTTCTCTGTAAAACCGAGTTGGAGCTAGGACCTCACCATATATATATGTATGGAGTGGAGTTTGCAACTGAAATAAACTTTTTGTTCCCAACAAGCTAGGTAAAGAACGGCTTTCACACACACTTATTTTTCAGAACTGAGCATGTGGAGAGACGTTCATTCATCTAGCACAAAGGGAACAGGTTGCAGGAGAAACTAGTTCTCTGGTTTCTCAGTCTGATTCCTTGATCGGGTTTGAAGTTTCTGCAGGTTTCACTGTAAAACCGAGTTGGAGCTTGTACCTCCCCATATATATGTATGGAATGCTGTGTGCAACTGAAAAGAATCTTTGTGTTCCCATCAAGCTAGCTGAAATACGGCTTTCACACACTCTTATCTCTCTGAAATGAGCATGTGGAGAGACGTTCGTTCATCTAGCAAAAAGGGAATGGTTGCTGGTGAAATTTTACTCTGGTTTTTCAGTCTGTTTCCTAGTGCCGGTTTGAAGTTCCTGAATTTTTCACTGTAAAACCGAATTGGAGCTAGTACCACCCCTTATATATGTAAGGAATGGAGTTTGCAACTGAAAAGAAACTTTGTTTTCCCAACAAGCTAGGAGAAGGGAGGCTTTCACACACACTTTCCTCTCAGAACTGAGCATGTGGAGAGACTATCGTTCAGCTAGCACAAAGGGAACTGGTTACAGGAGAAATGTTTACCCTGGTTTCTCAGTCTGTGTTCTAGTGCCTGTTTAAATTTCCTGCAGTTTTCACTGTAAAACCGAGTTGGAGCTAGAATCTCCCTTTATTTATGTATGGATTGGAATTTGTAACTCAAAAGAAATTTTGTGTTCCCAACAAGCTTGTTGAAGTACGGCTTACACACACACATATCTCTCAGAACTGAGCATTTGGAGAGACGTTCGTTCATCTAGCCCAAAGAGAACGGGTTGCAGGAGAAATATTTGCTCTTGTTTCAAAGTCTCTTTCCTAGTGCCGGTTTGAAGTTCCTGAATTTTTCACTGTAAAACCGAGTTGGAGCTAGTACCACAACATATATATGTATGGAGTGCTGTTTGCAACTGAAAAGAATCTTTTTCTTCCCATCAAGCTAGCCGAAGCATGGCTTTCACACACACTTATCTCTCAGAACTGAGCCTGTAGAGAGACGTTCATTAATCTAGCACAAAGTGAACGGATGCTGAAGAAACATTTACTCTGATTTCACAGTCTGTTTCCTAGTGCCAGTTTGAACTTCCTGCAGTATTCACTGTAAAAAGGATTTGGAGCTAGTACCTCCCCATATATATGTATGAATGGTAAATTGAATCTGAAAAGAAACTTCATCTTCCCAACAAGCAAGGTGAAGGACGGCTTACACACACAATTATCTCTCAGAAATGAGCATGTGGAGAGATGTTCGTTCATCTCGTACAAAGGGAACGGGTTACAGGAGAAACTTTTTCTCTGGTTTCTCAGTCTGTTTCCTACTGCCGAATTGAAGTTCCTGCAGGTTTCAGTGTAAAACTGAGTTGGAGCTAGTACTTTCCTTTGTATATGTATGGATTGGTGTTTGCAACTGAAAAGAATCTTTGTGTTCCCAACAAGCTTGGGGAAGTACGGCTTACACACACACATATCTCTCAGAACTGAGCATTTGGAGAGACGTTCGTTCATCTAGCTCAAATGGAACGGGTTGCAGGAGAAACATTTACTCTCGTTTCAAAGTCTGTTTCCTAGTGCCGGTTTGAATTTCCTGCAGTTTTCACTGTAAAATAAAGTTGGATCTTGAACCTCCAAATATATATGTATGGAGTTCAGTTTGCAACTGAAAAGAAACTTTGTGTTCCCAACAAGCTAGGTGATGTACGGCTTTCACACACAATTATCTCTCAGAACTGAGCATGTGGAGAGACGTTAGTTCATCTAGCAGAAAGGGAACTGTTGCTGGAGAAACTTTTATTCTGTTTTCTCAGTCTGTTTCCTAGAGCCGGTTTGAAGTTCCCGCAGTTTTCACTGTAAAACCGAGTTTAACTAGTACTGTCCATGTATATATATGGAGAGGAGTTTGAAACTGAAAGGAAATTTTGTGTTCCCATCAAGCTACGTGAAGGACGGCTTTCACACACACATCTCTCAGAACTGATCATGTGGAGAGACGTTTGTTTAGCTAGCACAAAGGGAACAGGTTGCAGGAGAAACTAGTTCTCTGGTTTCTCAGTCTGATTCCTTGATTCGGTTTGAAGTTCATGCATTTTTCACTGTAAAACATAATTTTGGCTAGTAAATCCCTATATATATATAAGGAATGGAGTTTGCAACTGAAAGGAAACTTTGTGTTCCCATCAAGCTACGTGAAGGACGGCTTTCACACACACATCTCTCAAAACTGAGCATGTGGAGAGACGTTCGTTTAGCTAGCACAAAAGGAACGGATTGCAGGGAAAGTTTTACTCTGGTTTCTCAGTCTGTTTTCTAGTGCTGGTGTGAATTTCCTGAAGATTTCACTGTTAAACCGAGTTGGAGCTAGAACCTCCCCATATATATGTAAGGAGTGTAGTTTGCAACTGAAAAGAAACTTTGTTTTCTCAACAAGCTAGGTGATGGGAGGCTTTCACACACAATTTTCTCTCAGAACTGAGCATGTGGAGAGTCTTTCGTTCATCTAGCACAAAGGGAACGGGTTGCAGGAGAAATGTTTACCCTGGTTTCTCAGTCTGTTTCCTAGTGCCGGTTTGAAGTTCATGCAGTTTTCACTATAAAACCGAGTTCGGGTAGTAAATCCCTATATATATATATAAGGAATGGAGTTTACAACTGAAAGGAAACTTTGTGTTCCCAACAAGATATGTGAAGGACGGCTTTAACACACACATATCTCTCAGAAGTGAGCATGTGGAGAGACGTTCTTTCATCTAGCACAAAGGGAACTGGTTGTTGGGGAAACTTTTTCTCTGGTTTCTCAGTCTGTTTCCTAGGACTGGTGTGAATTTCCTGAAGTATTCACTGTTAAACCGAGTTGGAGCTTGTACCTCCCCATATATATGTAAGGAATGCTGTGTGCAACTGAAAAGAAACTTTGTATTCCCATCAAGCTAGCTGAAATACGGCTTTCACACACACTTATCTCTCAGAAATGAGCATGTGGAGAGACGTTCGTTCATCTAGCAAAATGGGAACTGTTGCTGGAAAAATTTTACTCTGGTTTTTCAGTCTGTTTCCTAGTGCCGATTTGATGTTCCTGCATTTTCCACTGTAAAACCGAGTTGGAGATAGTACCTCAACATATATATGTATGGAGTGCCGTTTGCAACTGAAAAGAATCTTTTCCTTCCCATCAAGCTAGCTGAAGGACGGCTTTCACACACACTTATCTCTCAGAACTGAGCCTGTATAGAGACGTTCATTAATCTAGCACAAACTGAACGGATGCTGAAGACACTTTTACTCTGGTTTCTCAGTCTGTTTCCTAGTGCCGATTTGAAATTCCTGCAGTATTCACTGTAAAACTGATTTGGAGCTATTACCTCCCCATATATATGTATGGATTGTAATTTGCATCTGAAAAGAAACTTGGTGTTCCCAACAAGCAAGTTGAAAGATGGCTTATACGCACAATTATCTCTCAGAAATGAGCATGTGGAGAGACGTTCGTTCATCTTGCACAAAGGGAACGGTTTACAGGAGAAACTTTTACACTGGTTTCTCAGTCTGTTTCCTAGTGCCGGATTGAAGTTCCTGCAGGTTTCAGTGTAAAACCGAGTTGGAGTGTGTACATTCCTCTGTATATGTATGGATTGGAGTTTGCAACTGAAAAGAAACTTTGTGTTCACAACAAGCTTGGGGGAGTACGGCTTACACACACACATATCTCCCAGAACTGAGCATTTGGAGAGACGTTCGTTCATCTAGAATAAAGGGAACGGGTTGCAGGAGAAACATTTACTCTTGTTTCAAACTCTGTTTCCTAGTGCCGTTTTGAAGTTCCTGCAGTTTTCACTGTAAAATAAAGTTGGATCTTTTACCTCCCCATATATATGTATGGAGTGCATTTTGTTACTGAAAAGAAACTTTGTATTCCCAACAAGCAAGGTGTTGTACGGCTTTCACACAGAATTATCTCTCAGAACTGAGCATGTGGAGAGACGTTAGTTCATCTAGCACAAAGGGAACTTTTGCTGGAGAAATTTTTACTCTGGTTTCTCAGTATGTTTCCTAGAGCCGGTTTGAAGTTAACGCAGTTTTCACTGTAAAACCGAGTTGAAACTAGTACTGTCCATGTATATTTATGGAGAGGAGTTTGAAACTGAAAGGAAATTTTGTGTTCCCATCAAGCTACGTGAAGGTCGGCTTTCACACATACATCTCTCAGAACTGAGCATGTGGAGAGACGTTCGTTTAGCTAGCACAAAAGGAAAGGATTGCAGGGAAATTTTACTCTTGTTTCTCAGTCTGTTTCCTAGTGCCGCTTTGAAGTTCCTGCAGTTTTCACTGTAAAACCGAGTTGCAGCTAGTACCTCCCCATATATATGTATGCACTGAACTTTGCAACTGAAAGGAATCTTTGTGTTCCCATCAACCTATGTGAATGGCGGCTTTCACACACATTTATCTCTCAGAAATGAGCATGTGGAAAGACGTTCTTTCATCTAGCACAAATGGAACGGGTTGCTGGATAAATTTTTTCTCTGGTTTCTCAGTCTGTTTTCTAGTGCCGGTTTAAATTTCCTGC
This sequence comes from Camelus bactrianus, assembly GCF_048773025.1. Lineage (NCBI taxonomy): Eukaryota > Metazoa > Chordata > Mammalia > Artiodactyla > Camelidae > Camelus > Camelus bactrianus. Next base: position 6,563,226 of record NW_027413945.1, read on the forward strand.
AGTTTTCACTGTAAAACCGTGCTGGAGCTAGTACCTACCTTTATTTATGTATGGATTGGAGATTGGAATTCAAAAGAAATTTTGAGTTCCCAACAAGCTTGTTGAAGTACGGCTTACAAACACACATGTCTCTCAGAACTGAGCATTTGGAGAGACGTTCGTTCATCTAGCCCAAAGAGAACGGGTTGCAGGAGAAATATTTGCTCTTGTTTCAAAGTCTCTTTCCTAGTGCCGGTTTGAATTTCCTGCAGTTTTCTCTGTAAAACCGAGTTGGAGCTAGGACCTCACCATATATATATGTATGGAGTGGAGTTTGCAACTGAAATAAACTTTTTGTTCCCAACAAGCTAGGTAAAGAACGGCTTTCACACACACTTATTTTTCAGAACTGAGCATGTGGAGAGACGTTCATTCATCTAGCACAAAGGGAACAGGTTGCAGGAGAAACTAGTTCTCTGGTTTCTCAGTCTGATTCCTTGATCGGGTTTGAAGTTTCTGCAGGTTTCACTGTAAAACCGAGTTGGAGCTTGTACCTCCCCATATATATGTATGGAATGCTGTGTGCAACTGAAAAGAATCTTTGTGTTCCCATCAAGCTAGCTGAAATACGGCTTTCACACACTCTTATCTCTCTGAAATGAGCATGTGGAGAGACGTTCGTTCATCTAGCAAAAAGGGAATGGTTGCTGGTGAAATTTTACTCTGGTTTTTCAGTCTGTTTCCTAGTGCCGGTTTGAAGTTCCTGAATTTTTCACTGTAAAACCGAGTTGGAGCTTGTACCACACCATATATATGTACGGAATGGAGTTTGCAACTGAAAAGAAACTTTGTGTTCCCAACAAGCTAGGTGAAGGACGGCTTTCACACACACATATCTCTCAGAACTGAGCATGTGGTGAGGCGTTCGTTCATCTAGCACAAAGGGAACGGGTTGCAGGAGAAACTTTTACTCTGGTTTCTCAGTCTGTTTCCTAGTGCCGGTTTGAAGTTCCTGCAGTTTCACTGTAAAACCGAATTGGAGCTAGTACCTTCCCATATATATGTATGGAGCGGAGTATGCATCTGAAAAGGAACTTTGTGTTCCCAACAAGCTAGGTGAAGGACGGCTTTCACACACATTTATCTCTCAGAACTGAGCATGTGGAGAGACGTTCGCTCATCTAGCCCAAAGAGAACGGGTTGCAGGAGAAATATTTGCTCTTGTTTCAAAGTCTCTTTCCTAGTGCCGGTTTGAATTTCCTGCAGTTTTCTCTGTAAAACCGAGTTGGAGCTAGGACCTCACCATATATATATGTATGGAGTGGAGTTTGCAACTGAAATAAACTTTTTGTTCCCAACAAGCTAGGTAAAGAACGGCTTTCACACACACTTATTTTTCAGAACTGAGCATGTGGAGAGACGTTCATTCATCTAGCACAAAGGGAACAGGTTGCAGGAGAAACTAGTTCTCTGGTTTCTCAGTCTGATTCCTTGATCGGGTTTGAAGTTTCTGCAGGTTTCACTGTAAAACCGAGTTGGAGCTTGTACCTCCCCATATATATGTATGGAATGCTGTGTGCAACTGAAAAGAATCTTTGTGTTCCCATCAAGCTAGCTGAAATACGGCTTTCACACACTCTTATCTCTCTGAAATGAGCATGTGGAGAGACGTTCGTTCATCTAGCAAAAAGGGAATGGTTGCTGGTGAAATTTTACTCTGGTTTTTCAGTCTGTTTCCTAGTGCCGGTTTGAAGTTCCTGAATTTTTCACTGTAAAACCGAGTTGGAGCTTGTACCACACCATATATATGTACGGAATGGAGTTTGCAACTGAAAAGAAACTTTGTGTTCCCAACAAGCTAGGTGAAGGACGGCTTTCACACACACATATCTCTCAGAACTGAGCATGTGGTGAGGCGTTCGTTCATCTAGCACAAAGGGAACGGGTTGCAGGAGAAACTTTTACTCTGGTTTCTCAGTCTGTTTCCTAGTGCCGGTTTGAAGTTCCTGCAGTTTCACTGTAAAACCGAATTGGAGCTAGTACCTTCCCATATATATGTATGGAGCGGAGTATGCATCTGAAAAGGAACTTTGTGTTCCCAACAAGCTAGGTGAAGGACGGCTTTCACACACATTTATCTCTCAGAACTGAGCATGTGGAGAGACGTTCGCTCATCTAGCACAAAGGGAACGGGTTGCAGGAGAAACTTTTACTCTGGTTTCTCAGTCTGTTTCCTAGTGCCGGTTTGAAGTTCCTGCAGTTTTCACTGTAAAACCGAGTTGGAGCTAGTACCAGAACATATATATGTATGGAATGGAGTTTGCAACTGAAAAGAAACTTTGTGTTCCCAACAAGCTAGTTGAAGGACGGATTTCACACACACTTATCTCTCAGAACTGAGAATGTGGAGAGACGTTCGTTCATCTAGCACAAAGGGAACGGGATGCAGGTGAAACATTTACTCTGGTTTCTCAGTCTGTTTCCTAGTGCCGGTTAGAAGTTCCTGCAGTTTTCACTGTAAAACCGAGTTGGAGCTAGTACCTCCCCATATATATGTATGGAGTGGAGTTTGCAAGTGAAAAGAATCTTTGTGTTCCCAACAAGCTAGGTGAAGGACGGCTTTCACACACACTTATCTCTCAGAACTGAGCATGTGGAGAGGCGTTCGTTCATCTAGCACAAATGGAACGGGTTGCAGGAGAAACTTTACTCGGGTTTCTCAGTCTGTTTCCTAGTGCCGGTTTGAAGTTCCTGCAGTTTTCACTGTAAAACCGAGTTGGAGCTAGTACCTCCCCATATATATGTATGGAGTGGAGTTTCCAACTGAAAAGAAACTTTGTGTTCCCAACAAGCTAGGTGAAGGATGGCTTTCACACACACTTATCTCTCAGAACTGAGCATGTGGAGAGACGTTCGTTCATCTAGCGCAAAGGGAACGGGTTGCAGGAGAAACTTATACTCTGGTTTCTCAGTCTGTTTCCTAGTGCCGGTTTGAAGTTCCTGCAGTTTTCACTGTAAAACCGAGTTGGAGTTAGTACCGCCCCATATATATGTATGGAGTGGAGTTTGCAACTGAAAAGAAACTTTGTGTTCCCAACAAGCTAGGTGAAGGACGGCTTTCACACACACTTATCTCTCAGAACTGAACATGTGGAGAGACGTTCGTTCATCTAGCCCAAAGGGAACGGGTTGCAGGAGAAACTTTTACTCTGGTTTCTCAGTCTGTTTCCTAGTGCCGGTTTGAAGTTCCTGCAGTTTTCAGTGTAAAACCGAGTTGGAGCTAGTACCTCCCCATATATATGTATGGAGTGGAGTTTGCAAGTGAAAAGAAACTTTGTGTTCCCAACAAGCAAGGTGAAGTACGGCTCTCACACACACTTATCTCTCAGAACTGAGCATGTGGAGAGACGTTCGTTCATCTAGCACAAAGGGAACAGGTTGCAGGAGGAACTTTTTCTCTGGTTTCTCAGTGTGTTTCCTAGTGCCGGTTTGAAGTTCCTGCAGTTTTCACTGTAAAACCGAGTTGGTGCTAGTACCTCCCCATATATATGTATGGATTGGAGATTGCAAGTGAAAAGAAACTTTGTGTTCCAAAGAAGCTAGATGAAGGACGGCTTCACAGACACTTATCTCTCCCAACTGAGCATGTGGAGAGACTTTCGTTCATCTAGCAAAAAGGGAACGGTTTGCAGGAGAAACTTTTACTCTGGTTTCTCAGTCTGTTTCCTAGTGCCGTTTTGAAGTTCCTGCAGTTTTCACTGTAAAACCGAGTTGGAGCTTGTACCACACCATATATATGTACGGAATGGAGTTTGCAACTGAAAAGAAACTTTGTGTTCCCAACAAGCTAGGTGAAGGACGGCTTTCACACACACATATCTCTCAGAACTGAGCATGTGGTGAGGCGTTCGTTCATCTAGCACAAAGGGAACGGTTTGCAGGAGAAACTTTTACTCTGGTTTCTCAGTCTGTTTCCTAGTGATGGTTTGAAGTTCCTGCAGTTTTCACTGTAAAACCGAGTTGGAGCTAGTACTTCCCCTTATATATGTATGGAGTGGAGTTTGCAAGTGAAAAGAAACTTTGTGTTCCCAACAAGCTAGGTGAAGGACGGCTTTCACACACATTTATCTCTCAGAACTGAGCATGTGGAGAGGCGTTCGTTCATCTAGCACAAAGGGAACGGGTTGCAGGAGAAACTTTTACTCTGGTTTCTCAGTCTGTTTCCTAGTGCCGGTTTGAAGTTCCTGCAGTTTTCACTATAAAACCGAGTTGGAGCTAGTACCACCCCATATATATGTATGGAGTGGAGTTTCCAACTGAAAAGAAACTTTGTGTTCCCAACAAGCTAGGTGAAGTACGGCTCCCACACACACTTATCTCTCAGAACTGAGCATGTGGAGAGACGTTCGTTCATCTAGCACAATGGGAACGGGTTGCAGGAGAAACTTTTACTCTGGCTTCTCAGTCTGTTTCCTAGTGCCGGTTTGCAGTTCCTGCTGTTTTAACTGTAAAACCGATTTGGAGCTCGTACCTCCACATATATATGTATGGACTGGAGTTTGCAACTGAAAAGAATCTTTGTGTTCCCAACAAGCTAGGTTAAGCACCTCTTTCACACACACTTATCTTTCAGAACTGAGCATGTGGAGAAACGTTCGCTCATCTAGCACAAAGGGAACGGGTTGCAGGAGAATCTTTTACTCTGGTTTCTCAGTCTGTTTCCTAGTGCCGGTTTGAAGTTCCTGCAGTTTTCACTGTAAAACCGAGTTGGAGCTAGTACCACCCCATATATATGTATGGAATGGAGTTTGCAACTGAAAAGAAACTTTGTGTTCCCAACAAGCTAGGTGAAGGACGGCTTTCACACACACATATCTCTCAGAACTGAGCATGTGGAGAGGCGTTCGTTCATCTAGCAAAAAGTGAACGGGTTGCAGGAGAAACTATTACTCTGGATTCTCAGTCTGTTTCCTAGTGCATGTTTGAATTTCCTGCAGTTTTCACTGTAAAACCGAGTTGGAGCTAGTACCACCCCATATATAAGTATGGAATGGAGATTCCAACTGAAAAGAAACGTTGTGTTCCCAACAAGCTAGGTGAAGGACGGCTTTCACAGACACTTATCTCTCAGAACTGAGCATGTGGAAAGACGTTCGTTCATCTAGCACAAAGGGAACAGGATGCAGGAGAAACATTTACTCTTTTTTCTCAGTCTGTTTCCTAGTGCCGGTTTGAAGTTCCTGCAGTTTTCACTGTAAAACCGAGTTGGAGCTAGTACCTCCCCATATATATGTATGGAATGGAGATTCCAACTGAAAAGAAACGTTGTGTTCCCAACAAGCTAGGTGAAGGACGGCTTTCACACACATTTATCTCTGAGAACTGAGCATGTGGAGAGACGTTCGTTCATCTAGCGCAAAGGGAACGGGTTGCAGGAGACACTTTTACTCTGGTTTCTCAGTCTGTTTCCTAGTGCCGGTTTGAAGTTCCTGCAGTTTTCACTGTAAAACCGAGTTGGAGTTAGTACTGCCCCATATATATTTATGGAGTGGAGTTTGCAACTGAAAAGAAACTTTGTGTTCCCAACAAGCTAGGTGAAGGACGGCTTTCACACACACTTATCTCTCAGAACTGAGCATGTGGAGAGACGTTCGTTCATCTAGCCCAAAGGGAACGGGTTGCAGGAGAAACTTTTACTCTGGTTTCTCAGTCTGTTTCCTAGTGCCGGTTTGAAGTTCCTGCAGTTTTCAGTGTAAAACCGAGTTGGAGCTAGTACCTCCCCATATATATGTATGGAGTGGAGTTTGCAAGTGAAAAGAAACTTTGTGTTCCCAACAAGCAAGGTGAAGTACGGCTCTCACACACACTTTCCTCTCAGAACTGAGCATGTGGAGAGACGTCCGTTTATCTAGCACAAAGGGAACGGGTTGCAGGAGAAACTTTTACTCTGTTTTCTCAGTCTGTTTCCTAGTGCCGGTTGGAATTTCCTGCAGTTTTCACTGTAAAACCGAGTTGGAGCTAGTACCTACCCATATATATGTATGGATTGGAGATTGCAAGTGAAAAGAAACTTTGTGTTCCAAAGAAGCTAGATGAAGGACGGCTTTCACAGACACTTATCTCTCAGAACTGAGCATGTGGAGAGACGTTCGTTCATCTAGCACAAAGGGAACGGGTTGCAGGAGAAACTTTTACTCTGGTTTCTCAGTCTGTTTCCTAGTGCCGGTTTGCAGTTCCTGCAGTTTTCTCTGTAAAACCGAGTTGGAGCTCGTACCTCCCCATATATATGTATGGAGAGGAGTTTGCAACTGAAAAGAAATTTTGTGTTCCCAACAAGCTAGGTGAAGCACCTCTTTCACACACACTTATCTCTCAGAACTGAGCATGTGGAGAGACGTTCGTTCATCTAGCACAAAGGGAACGGGTTGCAGGAGAAACTTTTACTCTGGTTTCTCAGTCTGTTTCCTAGTGCCGGTTTGAAGTTCCTGCAGTTTTCACTGTAAAACCGAGTTGGAGCTAGTACCAGAACATATATATGTATGGAATGGAGTTTGCAACTGAAAAGAAACTTTGTGTTCCCAACAAGCTAGTTGAAGGACGGATTTCACACACACTTATCTCTCAGAACTGAGAATGTGGGAGAAGTTCGTTCATCTAGCACAAAGGGAACGGGATGCAGGTGCAACATTTACTCTGGTTTCTCAGTCTGTTTCCTAGTGCCGGTTTGAAGTTCCTGCAGTTTTCACTGTAAAACCGAGTTGGAGCTAGTACCTCCCCATATATATGTATGGAGTGGACTTTGCAAGTGAAAAGAATCTTTGTGTTCCCAACAAGCTAGGTGAAGGACGGCTTTCACACACACTTATCTCTCAGAACTGAGCATGTGGAGAGGCGTTCGTTCATCTAGCACAAATGGAACGGGTTGCAGGAGAAACTTTACTCGGGTTTCTCAGTCTGTTTCCTAGTGCCGGTTTGAAGTTCCTGCAGTTTTCACTGTAAAACCGATTTGGAGCTAGTACCTCCCCATATATATGTATGGAGTGGAGTTTCCAACTGAAAAGAAACTTTGTGTTCCCAACAAGCTAGGTGAAGGACGGCTTTCACACACACTTATCTCTCAGAACTGAGCATGTGGAGAGACGTTCGTTCATCTAGCCCAAATGGAACGGGTTGCAAGAGAAACTTTTACTCTGGTTTCTCAGTCTGTTTCCTAGTGCCGGTTTGAAGTTCCTGCAGTTTTCAGTGTAAAACCGAGTTGGAGCAAGTACCTCCACATATATATGTATGGAGTGGAGTTTGCAAGTGAAAAGAAACTTTGTGTTCCTAACAAGCAAGGTGAAGTACGGCTCTCACACACACTTATCTCTCAGAACTGAGCATGTGGAGAGACGTTCGTTCATCTAGCACAAAGGGAACGGGTTGTAAGAGGAACTTTTTCTCTGGTTTCTCAGTGTGTTTCCTAGTGCCGGTTTGAAGTTCCTGCAGTTTTCACCTTAAAACCGAGTTGGAGCTAGTACCTCCCCATATATATGTATGGATTGGAGATTGCAAGTGAAAAGAAACTTTGTGTTCCAAAGAAGCTAGATGAAGGACGGCTTTCACAGACACTTATCTCTCCGAACTGAGCATGTGGAGAGACTTTCGTTCATCTAGCAAAAAGGGAACGGTTTGCAGGAGAAACTTTTACTCTGGTTTCTCAGTCTGTTTCCTAGTGCCGTTTTGAAGTTCCTGCAGTTTTCACTGTAAAACCGAGTTGGAGCTTGTACCACACCATATATATGTACGGAATGGAGTTTGCAACTGAAAAGAAACTTTGTGTTCCCAACAAGCTAGGTGAAGGACGGCTTTCACACACACATATCTCTCAGAACTGAGCATGTGGTGAGGCGTTCGTTCATCTAGCACAAAGGGAACGGGTTGCAGGAGAAACTTTTACTCTGGTTTCTCAGTCTGTTTCCTAGTGATGGTTTGAAGTTCCTGCAGTTTTCACTGTAAAACCGAGTTGGAGCTAGTACTTCCCCTTATATATGTATGGAGTGGAGTTTGCAAGTGAAAAGAAACTTTGTGTTCCAAAAAGCTAGGTGAAGGACGGCTTTCACACACACTTATCTCTCAGAACTGAGCATGTGGAGAGGCGTTCGTTCATCTAGCACAAAGGGAACGGGTTGCAGGAGAAACTTTTACTCTGGTTTCTCAGTCTGTTTCCTAGTGCCTGTTTGAAGTTCCTGCAGTTTTCACTATAAAACCGAGTTGGAGCTAGTACCACCCCATATATATGTATGGAGTGGAGTTTCCAACTGAAAAGATACTTTGTGTTCCCAAAAAGCTAGGTGAAGTACGGCTCTCACACACACTTATCTCTCAGAACTGAGCATGTGGAGAGACGTTCGTTCATCTAGCACAATGGGAACGGGTTGCAGGAGAAACTTTTACTCTGGCTTCTCAGTCTGTTTCCTAGTGCCGGTTTGCAGTTCCTGCTGTTTTAACTGTACAACCGATTTGGAGCTCGTACCTCCACATATATATGTATGGAGTGGAGTTTGCAACTGAAAAGAATCTTTGTGTTCCCAACAAGCTAGGTTAAGCACCTCTTTCACACACACTTATCTTTCAGAAATGAGCATGTGGAGAAACGTTCGCTCATCTAGCACAAAGGGAACGGGTTGCAGGAGAACCTTTTACTCTGGTTTCTCAGTCTGTTTCCTAGTGCCGGTTTGAAGTTCCTGCAGTTTTCACTGTAAAACCGAGTTGGAGCTAGTACCACCCCATATATATGTATGGATTGGAGTTTGCAACTGAAAAGAAACTTTGTGTTCCCAACAAGCTAGGTGAAGGACGGCTTTCACACACACATATCTCTCAGAACTGAGCATGTGGAGAGGCGTTCGTTCATCTAGCAAAAAGTGAACGGGTTGCAGGAGAAACTTTTACTCTGGATTCTCAGTCTGTTTCCTAGTGCATGTTTGAATTTCCTGCAGTTTTCACTGTAAAACCGAGTTGGAGCTAGTACCACCCCATATATATGTATGGAATGGAGATTCCAACTGAAAAGAAACGTTGTGTTCCCAACAAGCTAGTTGAAGGACGGCTTTCACAGACACTTATCTCTCAGAACTTAGCATTTGGAAAGACGTTCGTTCATCTAGCACAAAGGGAACGGGATGCAGGAGAAACATTTACTCTGGTTTCTCAGTCTGTTTCCTAGTGCCGGTTTGAAGTTCCTGCAGTTTTCACTGTAAAACCGAGTTGGAGCTAGTACCTCCCCATATATATGTATGGAGTGGAGTTTGAAAGTGAAAAGAATCTTTGTGTTCCCAACAAGCTAGGTGAAGGACGGCTTTCACACACACTTATCTCTCAGAACTGAGCATGTGGAGAGGCGTTCGTTCATCTAGCACAAAGGGAACGGGTTGCAGGAGAAACTTTACTCGGGTTTCTCAGTCTGTTTCCTAGTGCCGGTTTGAAGTTCCTGCAGTTTTCACTGTAAAACCGAGTTGGAGCTAGAACCTCCCCATATATATGTATGGAGTGGAGTTTGCAACTGAAAAGAAACTTTGTGTTCCCAACAAGCTAGGTGAAGGACGGCTTTCACACACACATTCCTCTCAGAACTGAGCATGTGGAGAGACGTCCGTTTATCTAGCACAAAGGGAACGGGTTGCAGGAGAAACTTTTACTCTGGTTTCTCAGTCTGTTTCCTAGTGCCGGTTGGAATTTCCTGCAGTTTTCACTGTAAAACCGAGTTGGAGCTAGTACCTCCCCATATATATGTATGGATTGGAGATTGCAAGTGAAAAGAAACTTTGTGTTCCAAAGAAGCTAGATGAAGGACGGCTTTCACAGACACTTATCTCTCAGAACTGAGCATGTGGAGAGACCTTCGTTCATCTAGCACAAAGGGAACGGGTTGCAGGAGAAACTTTTACTCTGGTTTCTCAGTCTGTTTCCTAGTGCCGGTTTGCAGTTCCTGCAGTTTTCACTGTAAAACCGAGTTGGAGCTCGTACCTCCCCATATATATGTATGGAGTGGAGTTTGCAAGTGAAAAGAAATTTTGTGTTCCCAACAAGCTAGGTGAAGCACCTCTTTCACACACACTTATCTCTCAGAACTGAGCATGTGGAGAGGCTTTCGTTCATCTAGCACAAAGGGAACGGGTTGCAGGAGAAACTTTACTCGGGTTTCTCAGTCTGTTTCCTAGTGCCGGTTTGCAGTTCCTGCAGTTTTCACTGTAAAACCGAGTTGGAGCTAGAACATCCCCATATATATGTATGGAGTGGAGTTTGCAACTGAAAAGAAACTTTGTGTTCCCAACAAGCTAGGTGAAGGACGGCTCTCACACACACTTATCTCTCAGTACTGAGCATGTGGAGAGACGTTCGTTCATCTAGCGCAAAGGGAACGGGTTGCAGGAGAAACTTTTACTCTGGTTTCTCAGTCTGTTTCCTAGTGCCTTTTTGAAGTTCCTGCAGTTTTCACTGTAAAACCGAGTTGGAGTTAGTACCGCCCCATATATATGTATGGAGTGGAGTTTGCACCTGAAAAGAAACTTTGTGTTCCCAACAAGCTAGGTGAAGGACGGCTTTCACACACACTTATCTCTCAGAACTGAGCATGTGGAGAGACGTTCGTTCATCTAGCCCAAAGGGAACGGGTTGCAGGAGAAACTTTTACTCTGGTTTCTCAGTCTGTTTCCTAGTGCCGGTTTGAAGTTCCTGCAGTTTTCAGTGTAAAACCGAGTTGGAGCTAGTACCTCCCCATATATATGTATGGAGTGGAGTTTGCAAGTGAAAAGAAACTTTGTGTTCCCAACAAGCAAGGTGAAGTACGGCTCTCACACACACTTTCCTCTCAGAACTGAGCATGTGGAGAGACGTCCGTTTATCTAGCACAAAGGGAACGGGTTGCAGGAGAAACTTTTACTCTGGTTTCTCAGTCTGTTTCCTAGTGCCGGTTGGAATTTCCTGCAGTTTTCACTGTAAAACCGAGTTGGAGCTAGTACCTCCCCATATATATGTATGGATTGGAGATTGCAAGTGAAAAGAAACTTTGTGTTCCAAAGAAGCTAGATGAAGGACGGCTTTCACAGACACTTATCTCTCAGAATTGAGCATGTGGAGAGACGTTCGTTCATCTAGCACAAAGGGAACGGGTTGCAGGAGAAACTTTTACTCTGGTTTCTCAGTCTGTTTCCTAGTGCCGGTTTGCAGTTCCTGCAGTTTTCACTGTAAAACCGAGTTGGAGCTCGTACCTCCCCATATATATGTATGGAGTGGAGTTTGCAACTGAAAAGAAATTTTGTGTTCCCAACAAGCTAGGTGAAGCACCTCTTTCACACACACTTAACTCTCAGAACTGAGCATGTGGAGAGACGTTCGTTCATCTAGCACAAAGGGAACGGGTTGCAGGAGAAACTTTTACTCTGGTTTCTCAGTTTGTTTCCTAGTGCCGTTTTGAAGTTCCTGCAGTTTTCACTGTAAAATCGAGTAGGAGCTAGTACCTCCCCTTATATATGTATGGAGTGGAGTTTGCAACTGAAATGAAACTTTGTGTTCCCAACAAGCTAGGTGAATGACGGCTTTCACACACACTTTCCTCTCAGAACTGAGCATGTGGAGAGACGTCCGTTTATCTAGCACAAAGGGAACGGGTTGCAGGAGAAACTTTTACTCTGGTTTCTCAGTCTGTTTCCTAGTGCTGGTTTGCAGTTCCTGCAGTTTTCACTGTAAATCCGAGTTGGAGCTCGTACCTCCCCATATATATGTATGGAGAGGGGTTTGCAACTGAAAAGAAATTTTGTGTTCCCAACAAGCTAGGTGAAGCACCTCTTTCACACACACTTATCTCTCAGAACTGAGCATGTGGAGAGACGTTCGCTCATTTAGCACAAAGGGAACGGGTTGCAGGAGAAACTTTTACTCTGGTTTCTCAGTCTGTTTCCTAGTGCCGGTTTGAAGTTCCTGCAGTTTTCACTGTAAAACCGTGTTGGAGCTAGTACCTACCCATATATACGTATGGAGAGTAGTTTGCAACTGAAAAGAAACTTTGTGTTCCCAACAAGCTAGGTGAAGGACGGCTTTCACACACATTTATCTCTCAGAACTGAGCATGTGGAGAGACGTTCGCTCATCTAGCACAAAGGGAACGGGATGCAGGTGAAACATTTACTCTGGTTTCTCAGTCTGTTTCCTAGTGCCGGTTTGAAGTTCCTGCAGTTTTCACTGTAAAACCGAGTTGGAGCTAGTACCTCCCCATATATATGTATGGAGTGGAGTTTCCAACTGAAAAGAAACTTTGTGTTCCCAACAAGCTAGGTGAAGGATGGCTTTCACACACACTTATCTCTCAGAACTGAGCATGTGGAGAGACGTTCGTTCATCTAGCCCAAAGCGAACGGGTTGCAGGGGAAACTTATACTCTGGTTTCTCAGTCTGTTTCCTAGTGCCGGTTTGAAGTTCCTGCAGTTTTCACTGTAAAACCGAGTTGGAGTTAGTACCGCCCCATATATATGTATGGAGTGGAGTTTGCAACTGAAAAGAAACTTTGTGTTCCCAACAAGCTAGGTGAAGGACGGCTTTCACACACACTTATCTCTCAGAACTGAGCATGTGGAGAGACGTTCGTTCATCTAGCCCAAAGGGAACGGGTTGCAGGAGAAACTTTTACTCTGGTTTCTCAGTCTGTTTCCTAGTGCCGGTTTGAAGTTCCTGCAGTTTTCATTGTAAAACCGAGTTGGAGCTAGTACCTCCCCATATATATGTATGGAGTGGAGTTTGCAAGTGAAAAGAAACTTTGTGTTCCCAACAAGCAAGGTGAAGTACGGCTCTCACACACACTTATCTCTCAGAACTGAGCATGTGGAGAGACGTTCGTTCATCTAGCACAAAGGGAACGGTTTGCAGGAGGAACTTTTTCTCTGGTTTCTCAGTGTGTTTCCTAGTGCCGGTTTGAAGTTCCTGCAGTTTTCACTGTAAAACAGAGTTGGAGCTAGTACCTCCCCATATATATGTATGGATTGGAGATTGCAAGTGAAAAGAAACTTTGTGTTCCAAAGAAGCTAGATGAAGGACGGCTTTCACAGACACTTATCTCTCCGAACTGAGCATGTGGAGAGACTTTCGTTCATCTAGCAAAAAGGGAACGGTTTGCAGGAGAAACTTTTACTTTGGTTTCTCAGTTTGTTTCCTAGTGCCGTTTTGAAGTTCCTGCAGTTTTCACTGTAAAACCGAGTTGGAGCTTGTACCACACCATATATATGTACGGAATTGAGTTTGCAACTGAAAAGAAACTTTGTGTTCCCAACAAGCTAGGTGAAGGGCGGCTTTCACACACACATATCTCTCAGAACTGAGCATGTGGTGAGGCGTTCGTTCATCTAGCACAAAGGGAACGGGTTGCAGGAGAAACTTTTACTCTGGTTTCTCAGTCTGTTTCCTAGTGATGGTTTGAAGTTCCTGCAGTTTTCACTGTAAAACCGAGTTGGAGCTAGTACCTCCCCTTATATATGTATGGAGTGGAGTTTGCAAGTGAAAAGAAACTTTGTGTTCCCAACAAGCTAGGTGAAGGACGGCTTTCACACACACTTATCTCTCAGAACTGAGCATGTGGAGAGGCGTTCGTTCATCTAGCACAAAGGGAACGGGTTGCAGGAGAAACTTTTACTCTGGTTTCTCAGTCTGTTTCCTAGTGCCTGTTTGAAGTTCCTGCAGTTTTCACTATAGAACCGAGTTGGAGCTAGTACCACCCCATATATATGTATGGAGTGGAGTTTCCAACTGAAAAGAAACATTGTGTTCCCAACAAGCTAGTTGAAGTACGGCTCTCACACACACTTATCTCTCAGAACTGAGCATGTGGAGAGACGTTCGTTCATCTAGCACAAAGGGAACGGGTTGCAGGAGAAACTTTTACTCTGGCTTCTCAGTCTGTTTCCTAGTGCCGGTTTGCAGTTCCTGCTGTTTTAACTGTAAAACCGATTTGGAGCTCGTACCTCCACATATATATGTATGGAGTGGAGTTTGCAACTGAAAAGAAACTTTGTGTTCCCAACAAGCTAGGTTAAGCACCTCTTTCACACACACTTATCTTTCAGAACTGAGCATGTGGAGAAACGTTCGCTCATCTAGCACAAAGGGAACGGGTTGCAGGAGAATCTTTTACTCTGGTTTCTCAGTCTGTTTCCTAGTGCCGGTTTGAAGTTCCTGCAGTTTTCACTGTAAAACCGAGTTGGAGCTAGTACCACCCCATATATATGTATGGAATGGAGTTTGCAACTGAAAAGAAACTTTGTGTTCCCAACAAGCAAGGTGAAGGGCGGCTTTCACACACACATATCTCTCAGAACTGAGCATGTGGAGAGGCGTTCGTTCATCTAGCAAAAAGTGAACGGGTTGCAGGAGAAACTTTTACTCTGGATTCTCAGTCTGTTTCCTAGTGCATGTTTGAATTTCCTGCAGTTTTCACTGTAAAACCGAGTTGGAGCTAGTACCACCCCATATATATGTATGGAATGGAGATTCCAACTGAAAAGAAACGTTGTGTTCCCAACAAGCTAGGTGAAGGACGGCTTTCACAGACACTTATCTCTCAGAACTGAGCATGTGGAAAGACGTTCGTTCATCTAGCACAAAGGGAACGGGATGCAGAAGAAGCATTTACTCTGGTTTCTCAGTCTGTTTCCTAGTGCCGGTTTGAAGTTCCTGCAGTTTTCACTGTAAAACCGAGTTGGAGCTAGTACCTCCCCATATATATGTATGGAGTGGAGTTTGCAAGTGAAAAGAATCTTTGTGTTCCCAACAAGCTAGGTGAAGGACGGCTTTCACACACACTTATCTCTCAGAACTGAGCATGTGGAGAGGCGTTCGTTCATCTAGCACAAAGGGAACGGGTTGCAGGAGAAACTTTACTCGGGTTTCTCAGTCTGTTTCCTAGTGCCGGTTTGAAGTTCCTGCAGTTTTCACTGTAAAACCGAGTTGGAGCTAGAACCTCCCCATATATATGTATGGAATGGAGTTTCCAACTGAAAAGAAACTTTGTGTTCCCAACAAGCTAGGTGAAGGACGGCTTTCACACACACTTATCTCTCAGAACTGAGCATGTGGAGAGACGTTCGTTCATCTAGCGCAAAGGGAACGGGTTGCAGGAAAAACTTTTACTCTGGTTTCTCAGTCTGTTTCCTAGTGCCGGTTTGAAGTTCCTGCAGTTTTCACTGTAAAACCGAGTTGGAGTTAGTACCGCCCCATATATATGTATGGAGTGGAGTTTGCAACTGAAAAGAAACTTTGTGTTCCCAACAAGCTAGGTGAAGGACGGCTTTCACACACACTTATCTCTCAGAACTGAGCATGTGGAGAGACGTTCGTTCATCTAGCCCAAAGGGAACGGGTTGCAGGAGAAACTTTTACTCTGGTTTCTCAGTCTGTTTCCTAGTGCCGGTTTGAAGTTCCTGCAGTTTTCAGTGTAAAACCGAGTTGGAGCTCGTACCTCCCCATATATATGTATGGAGTGGTGTTTGCAACTGAAAAGAAATTTTGTGTTCCCAACAAGCTAGGTGAAGCACCTCTTTCACACACACTTATCTCTCAGAACTGAGCATGTGGAGAGACGTTCGCTCATCTAGCACAAAGTGAACGGGTTGCAGGAGAAACTTTTACTCTGGATTCTCAGTATTTTTCCTAGTGCCGGTTTGAAGTTCCTGCAGTTTTCACTGTAAAACCGAGTTGGAGCTAGTACCAACCCATATATATGTATGGAATGGGGTTTGCAACTGAAAAGAAACTTTGTGTTCCCAACAAGATAGGTGAAGGACGGCTTTCACACACACATATCTCTCAGAACTGAGCATGTGGTGAGGCGTTCGTTCATCTAGCACAAAGGGAACGGGTTGCAGGAGAAACTTTTACTCTGGTTTCTCAGTCTGTTTCCTAGTGATGGTTTGAAGTTCCTGCAGTTTTCACTGTAAAACCGAGTTGGAGCTAGTACCTCCCCTTATATATGTATGGAGTGGAGTTTGCAAGTGAAAAGAAACTTTGTGTTCCCAACAAGCTAGGTGAAGGACGGCTTTCACACACACTTATCTCTCAGAACTGAGCATGTGGAGAGGCGTTCGTTCATCTAGCACAAAGGGAACGGGTTGCAGGAGAAACTTTTACTCTGGTTTCTCAGTCTGTTTCCTAGTGCCTGTTTGAAGTTCCTGCAGTTTTCACTATAGAACCGAGTTGGAGCTAGAACCACCCCATATATATGTATGGAGTGGAGTTTCCAACTGAAAAGAAACATTGTGTTCCCAACAAGCTAGGTGAAGTACGGCTCTCACACACACTTATCTCTCAGAACTGAGCATGTGGAGAGACGTTCGTTCATCTAGCACAAAGGGAACGGGTTGCAGGAGAAACTTTTACTCTGGCTTCTCAGTCTGTTTCCTAGTGCCGGTTTGCAGTTCCTGCTGTTTTAACTGTAAAACCGATTTGGAGCTCGTACCTCCACATATATATGTATGGAGTGGAGTTTGCAACTGAAAAGAAACTTTGTGTTCCCAACAAGCTAGGTTAAGCACCTCTTTCACACACACTTATCTTTCAGAACTGAGCATGTGGAGAAACGTTCGCTCATCTAGCACAAAGGGAACGGGTTGCAGGAGAATCTTTTACTCTGGTTTCTCAGTCTGTTTCCTAGTGCCGGTTTGAAGTTCCTGTAGTTTTCACTGTAAAACCGAGTTGGAGCTCGTACCTCCCCATATATATGTATGGAGAGGGGTTTGCAACTGAAAAGAAACTTTGTGTTCCCAACAAGCTAGGTGAAGGACGGCTTTCACACAAATTTATCTCTCAGAACTGAGCATGTGGAGAGACGTTCGCTCATCTAGCACAATGGGAACGGGTTGCAGGAGAAACTGTTACTCTGATTTCTCAGTCTGTTTCCTAGTGCCGGTTTGAAGTTCCTGCAGTTTTCACTGTAAAACAGAGTTGGATCTAGTACCACCCCATATATATGTATGGAATGGAGTTTGCAACTGAAAAGAAACTTTGTGTTCCCAACAAGCTAGGTGAAGGACGGCTTTCAAACACACTTATCTCTCAGAACTGAGCATGTGGAGAGGCGTTCGTTCATCTAGCACAATGGGAACGGGTTGCAGGAGAAACTTTTACTCTAGTTTCTCAGTCTGTTTCCTAGTGCCGGTTTGAAGTTCCTGCAATTTTCACTGTAAAACCGAGTTGGATCTAGTACCACTCCATATATATGTATGGAATGGAGTTTGCAACTGAAAAGAAACTTTGTATTCCCAACAAGCTAGGTGAAGGACGGCTTTCAAACACACTTATCTCTCAGAACTGAGCATGTGGAGAGGCGTTCGTTCATCTAGCACAATGGGAACGGGTTGCAGGAGAAACTTTTACTCTAGTTTCTCAGTCTGTTTCCTAGTGCCGGTTTGAAGTTCCTGCAATTTTCACTGTAAAACCGAGTTGGATCTAGTACCACTCCATATATATGTATGGAATGGAGTTTGCAACTGAAAAGAAACTTTGTGTTCCCAACAAGCTAGGTGAAGGACGGCTTTCACACACACTTATCTCTCAGAACTGAGCATGTGGAGAGGCGTTCGTTCATCTAGCACAAAGGGAACGGGTTGCAGGAGAATCTTTTACTCTGGTTTCTCAGTCTGTTTCCTAGTGCCGGTTTGAAGTTCCTGCAGTTTTCAATGTAAAACCGAGTTGGAGCTAGTACCTCCCCATATATACGTATGGAGTGGAGTTTGCAACTGAAAAGAAACTTTGTGTTCCCAACAAGCTAGGTGAAGGACGGCTCTCACACACACTTATCTCTCAGAACTGAGCATGTGGAGAGACGTTCGTTCATCTAGCACAAAGGGAACGGGTTGCAGGGGAAACCTTTACTCTGGTTTCTCAGTCTGTTTCCTAGTGCCGTTTTGCAGTTACTGCAGTTTTCACTGTAAAATCGAGTTGGAGCTAGTACCTCCCCTTATATATGTATGGAGTGGAGTTTGCAACTGAAATGAAACTTTGTGTTCCCAACAAGCTAGTTGAATGAAGGCTTTCACACACACTTACCTCTCAGAATTGAGCATGTGGAGAGACGTCCGTTCATTTAGCACAAAGGGAACGGGTTGCAGGAGAAACTTTTACTCTGGTTTCTCAGTCTGTTTCCTAGTGCCGGTTTGAAGTTCCTGCGGTTTTCACTGTAAAACCGAGTTGGAGCTAGTACCTTCCCATATATATGTATGGAGCGGAGTTTGCATCTGAAAAGAAACTTTGTGTTCCCAACAAGCTAGGTGCAGGACGGCTTTCACACACATTTATCTCTCAGAACTGAGCATGTGGAGAGACGTTCGCTCATCTAGCACAAAGGGAACGGGTTGCAGGAGAAACTTTTACTCTGGTTTCTCAGTCTGTTTCCTAGTGCCGGTTTGAAGTTCCTGCAGTTTTCACTGTAAAACCGAGTTGGAGCTAGTACCACCCTATATATATGTATGGAATGGAGTTTGAAACTGAAAAGAAACTTTGTGTTCCCAACAAGCTAGTTGAAGGACGGATTTCACACACACTTATCTCTCAGAACTGAGCATGTGGAGAGACGTTCGTTCATCTAGCAAAAAGGGAACGGGTTGCAGGAGAAACATTTACTCTGGTTTCTCAGTCTCTTTCCTAGTGCCGGGTTGAAGTTCCTGCAGTTTTCACTGTAAAACCGAGTTGGAGCTAGTACCTCCCCATATATATGTATGGAGTGGAGTTTGCAAGTGAAAAGAAACTTTGTGTTCCCAACAAGCTAGTTGAAGGACGGCTTTCACACACACTTATCTCTCAGAACTCAGCATGTGGAGAGGCGTTCGTTCATCTAGCACAAAAGGAACGGGTTGCAGGAGAAACATTTACTCTGGTTTCTCAGTCTGTTTCCTAGTGCCGGTTTGCAGTTACTGCAGTTTTCACTGTAAAACCGAGTTGGAGCTCGTTCCTCCCCATATATATGTATGGAGTGGAGTTTGCAACTGAAAAGAAATTTTGTGTTCCCAACAAGCTAGGTGAAGCACCTCTTTCACACACACTTATCTCTCAGAACTGAGCATGTGGAGAGACGTTCGCTCATCTAGCACAAAGGGAACGGGATGCAGGAGAATTTTTGCTCTGGATTCTCAGTCTGTTTCCTAGTGCCAGTTTGAAGTTCCTGCAGTTTTCACTGTAAAACCGAGTTGGAGCTAGTACCTCCCCATATATATGTATGGAGTGGAGTTTGCAACTGAAAAGAAACTTTGTGTTCCCAACAAGCTAGGTGAAGGACGGCTTTCACACACACTTATCTCTCAGAACTGAGCATGTGGAGAGACGTTCGTTCATCTAGCACAAAGGAAACGGGTTGCAGGAGAAACTTTTACTCTGGTTTCTCAGTCTGTTTCCTAGTGCCGGTTTGCAGTTCCTGCAGTTTTCACTATAAAACCGAGTTGGAGCTCGTATCTCCCCATATATATGTATGGAGTGGAGTTTGCAACTGAAAAGAAACTTTGTGTTCCCAACAAGCTAGGTGAAGGACGGCTTTCACACACACTTATCTCTCAGAACTGAGCATGTGGAGAGACGTTCGCTCATCTAGCACAAAGGGAACGGGTTGCAGGAGAAACTTTTACTCTGGATTCTCAGTCTGTTTCCTAGTGCCGGTTTGAAGTTGCTGCAGTTTTCACTGTAAAACAGATTTGGATCTAATACCACCCCATATATATGTATGGAATGGAATTAGCAACTGAAAAGAAACTTTGTGTTCCCAACAAGCTAGGTGAAGGACGGCATTCACACACACTTATCTCTCAGAACTGAGCATGTGGAGAGACGTTCGTTCATCTAGCACAAAGGGAACGGGTTGCAGGAGAAACTTTTACTCTGGTTTCTCAGTCTGTTTCTTAGTGCCGGTTTGAAGTTCCTGCAGTTTTCACTGTAAAACAGATTTGGAGTTAGTACCTCCCCAAATAAATGTATGGAGTGGAGTTTGCAACTGAAAAGAAACTTTGTGTTCCCAACAAGCAAGGTGAAGGACGGCTCTCACACACACTTATCTCTCAGAACTGAGCATGTGGAGAGACGTTCGTTCATCTAGCACAAAGGGAACGTGTTGCAGGAGAAACTTTTACTCTGGTTTCTCAGTCTGTTTCCTAGTGCCGTTTTGAAGTTCCTGCAGTTTTCACTGTAAAACCGAGTTGGAGCTAGTACCTCCCCATATATATGTATGGAGTGGACTTTGCAACTGAAAAGAAACTTTGTGTTCCCAACAAGCTAGGTGAAGGACGGCTTTCACACACACTTATCTCTCAGAACTGAGCATGTGGAGAGACTTTCGCTCATCTAGCACAAAGGGAACGGGTTGCAGGAGAATCTTTTACTCTGGTTTCTCAGACTCTTTCCTAGTGCCGGTTTTAAGTTCCTGCAGTTTTCACTGTAAAACCGAGTTGGAGCTCGTACCACCCCATATTTATGTATGGAGTGGAGTTTGCAACTGAAAAGAAATTTTGTGTTCCCAACAAGCTAGGTGAAGGACGGCTTTCACACACACTTATCTCTCAGAACTGAGCATATGGAGAGACGTTCGTTCATCAAGCAAAAAGGTAAAGGGTTGCAGGAGAAACTTTTACTCTGGTTTCTCAGTCTGTTTCCTAGTGCCAGTTTGCAGTTCCTGCAGTTTTCACTGTAAAACCGATTTGGAGCTCGTACCTACCCATATATATGTATGGAGTGGAGTTTGCAACTGAAAAGAAATTTTGTGTTCCCAACAAGCTAGGTGAAGGACGGCTTTCACAAACACTTACCTCTCAGAACTGAGCATGTGGAGAGACGTCCGTTCATCTAGCACAAAGGGAACGGGTTGCAGGAGAAACTTTTACTCTGGTTTCTCAGTCTGTTTCCTAGTGCCAGTTTGCAGTTCCTGCAGTTTTCACTGTAAAACCGATTTGGAGCTCGTACTTTCCCATATATATGTATGGAGCGGAGTTTGCATCTGAAAAGAAACTTTGTGTTCCCAACAAGCTAGGTGCAGGACGGCTTTCACACACATTTATCTCTCAGAACTGAGCATGTGGAGAGACGTTCGCTCATCTAGCACAAAGGGAACGGGTTGCAGGAGAAACTTTTACTCTGGTTTCTCAGTCTGTTTCCTAGTGCCGGTTTGAAGTTCCTGCAGTTTTCACTGTAAAACCGAGTTGGAGCTAGTACCACCCTATATATATGTATGGAATGGAGTTTGCAACTGAAAAGAAACTTTGTGTTCCCAACAAGCTAGTTGAAGGACGGATTTCACACACAAATATCTCTCAGAACTGAGCATGTGGAGAGACGTTCGCTCATCTAGCACAAAGGGAACGGGATGCAGGAGAATTTTTACTCTGGTTTCTCAGTCTGTTTCCTAGTGCCGGTTTGCAGTTCCTGCAGTTTTCACTGTAAAACTGAGTTGGAGCTCGTACCTCCCCATATATATGTATGGAGCGGAGTTTGCATCTGAAAAGAAACTTTGTGTTTCCAACAAGCTAGGTGAAGGACAGCTTTCACTCAAATTTATCTCTCAGAACTGAGCATGTGGAGAGACTTTCGCTCATCCTGCACAATGGGAACGGGTTGCAGGAGAAATTTTTACTCTGGTTTCTCAGTCTGTTTCCTAGTGCCGGTTTGAAGTTCCTGCAGTTTTCACTGTAAAACAGATTTGGATCTAGTACCACCCCATATATATGTATGGAATGGAGTTTGCTACTGAAAAGAAACTTTGTGTTCCCAACAAGCTATGTGAAGGACGGCTTTCACACACACTTATCTCTCAGAACTGAGCATGTGGAGAGACGTTCGTTCATCTAGCACAAAGGGAACGGGTTGCAGGAGAAACTTTTACTCTGGTTTCTCTGTCTGTTTTCTAGTGCCGTTTTGAAGTTCCTGCAGTTTTCACTGTAAAACCGAGTTGGAGCTAGTACCTCCCCTTATATATGTATGGAGTGGAGTTTGCAACTGAAATGAAACTTTGTGTTCCCAACAAGCTAGGTGAATGACGGCTTTCACACACACATTACTCTCAGAACTGAGCATGTGGAGAGACGTCCGTTCATCTAGCACAAAGGGAACGGGTTGCAGGAGAAACTTTTACTCTGGTTTCTCAGTCTGTTTCCTAGTGCCGGTTTGCAGTTCCTGCAGTTTTCACTGTAAAACCGTGTTGGAGCTCGTATCTCCCCATATATATGTATGGAGTACTGTTTGCAACTGAAAAGAAATTTTGTGTTCCCAAAAAGCTAGGTGAAGCCCCTCTTTCACACACACTTATCTCTCAGAACTGAGCATGTGGAGAGACGTTCGCTCATCTAGCACAAAAGGAACGGGTTGCAGGAGAATCTTTTACTCTGGTTTCTCAGTGTGTTTCCTAGTGCCGGTTTGAAGTTCCTGCAGTTTTCACTGTAAAACCGAGTTGGAGCTAGTACCTCCCCATATTTACGTATGGAGTGGAGTTTGCAACTGAAAAGAAACTTTGTGTTCCCAACAAGCTAGGTGAAGGACGGCTTTCACACACACTTATCTCTCAGAACTGATCATGTGGAGAGACTTTCGTTCATCTAGCACAAAGGAACGGGTTGTAGGAGGCACTTTTACTCTGGTTTCTCAGTTTGTTTCTTAGTGCCGGTTTGAAGTTCCTGCAGTTTTCACTGTAAAAACGAGTTGGAGCTTGTACCTCCCCATATATATGTATTGAGAGGAGTTTGCAACTGAAAAGAAATTTTGTGTTCCCATCAAGCTAGGTGAAGGACGGCTTTCCCACACACTTATCTCTCAGAATTGAGCATGTGGAGAGACGTTCGTTCATCTAGCACAAAGGGAACGTGTTGCAGGAGAAACTTTTACTCTGGTTTCTCAGTCTGTTTCCTAGTGCCGGTTTGAAGTTCCTGCAGTTTTCACTGTAAAACCGAGTTGAAGTTAGTACCTCCCCATATAAATGTATGGTGTGGTGTTTGCAACTGAAAAGAAACTTTGTGTTCCCAACAAGCAAGGTGAAGGACGGCTATCACACACACATTACTCTCAGAACTGAGCATGTGGAGAGACGTCCGTTCATCTAGCACAAAGTGAACTGGTTGCAGGAGAAACTTTTACTCTGGTTTCTCAGTCTGTTTCCTAGTGCCGGTTTGCAGTTCCTGCAGTTTTCACTGTAAAACCGAGTTGGAGCTCGTTCCTCCCCATATATATGTATGGAGTGGAGTTTGCAACTGAAAAGAAACTTTGTGTTCCCAACAAGCAAGTTGAAATACGGCTCTCACACGCACTTATCTCTCAGAAGTCAACATGTGGAGAGACGTTCGTTCATCTAGCTCAAAATGAACGAATTGCCGGAGAAACTTTTACTCTGGTTTCTCAGTGTGTTTCCTAGTGCCGGTTTGAATTTCCAGCAGTTTTCACTGTAAAACCGAGTTGGAGCTCGTACCTCCCCATATATATGTATGGAGTGGAGTTTGCAACTGAAAAGAAACTTTGTGTTCCCAACAAGCTAGGTGAAGGACGGCTCTCACACACACTTAACTCTCAGAACTGAGCATGTGGAGAGACGTTCGTTCATCTAGCACAAAGGGAACGGTTTGCAGGAGGAACTTTTACTCTGGTTTCTCAGTCTGTTTCCTAGTGCTGGTTGGAATTTCCTGCAGTTTTCACTGTAAAACCGAGTTGGAGCTAGTAGCTCCCCATATATATGTATGGATTGGAGATTGCAAGTGAAAAGAAACTTTGTGTTCCAAAGAAGCTAGATGAAGGACGGCTTTCACAGACACTTATCTCTCAGAACTGAGCATGTGTAGAGACGTTCGTTCATCTAGCACAAAGGGAACGGGTTGCAGGAGAAACTTTTACTCTGGTTTCTCAGTCTGTTTCCTAGTGCCGGTTTGCAGTTCCTGCAGTTTTCACTGTAAAACCGAGTTGGAGCTCGTACCTCCCCATATATATGTATGGAGTGGAGTTTGCAACTGAAAAGAAACTTTGTGTTCCCAACAAGCTAGGTGAAGGACGGCTCTCACACACACTTAACTCTCAGAACTGAGCATGTGGAGAGACGTTCGTTCATCTAGCACAAAGGGAACGGGTTGCAGGAGAAACTTTTACTCTGACTTCTCAGTCTGTTTCCTAGTGCCGGTTTGCAGTTCCTGCTGTTTTAACTGTAAAACCGATTTGGAGCTCGTTCCTCCACATATATATGTATGGACTGGAGTTTGCAACTGAAAAGAATCTTTGTGTTCCCAACAAGCTAGGTTAAGCATCTCTTTCACACACACTTATCTTTCAGAACTGAGCATGTGGAGAAACGTTCGCTCATCTAGCACAAAGGGAACGGGTTGCAGGAGAATCTTTTACTCTGGTTTCTCAGTCTGTTTCCTAGTGCCGGTTTGAAGTTCCTGCAGTTTTCACTGTAAAACCGAGTTGGAGCTAGTACCACCCCATATATATGTATGGAATGGAGTTTGCAACTGAAAAGAAACTTTGTGTTCCCAACAAGCTAGGTGAAGGACGGCTTTCACACACACATATCTCTCAGAACTGAGCATGTGGAGAGGCGTTCGTTCATCTAGCAAAAAGTGAACGGGTTGCAGGAGAAACTTTTACTCTGGATTCTCAGTCTGTTTCCTAGTGCATGTTTGAATTTCCTGCAGTTTTCACTGTAAAACCGAGTTGGAGCTAGTACCACCCCATAAATATGTATGGAATGGAGATTCCAACTGAAAAGAAACGTTGTGTTCCCAACAAGCTAGGTGAAGGAAGGCTTTCACAGACACATATCCCTCAGAACTGAGCATGTGGAAAGACGTTCGTTCATCTAGCACAAAGGGAACAGGATGCAGGAGAAACATTTACTCTGGTTTCTAAGTCTGTTTCCTAGTGCCGGTTTGAAGTTCCTGCAGTTTTCACTGTAAAACCGAGTTGGAGCTAGTACCTCCCCATATATATGTATGGAGTGGATTTTGAAAGTGAAAAGAATCTTTGTGTTCCCAACAAGATAGGTGAAGGACGGCTTTCACACACACTTATCTCTCAGAACTGAGCATGTGGAGAGGCGTTCGTTCATCTAGCACAAAGGGAACGGGTTGCAGGAGAAACTTTACTCGTGTTTCTCAGTCTGTTTCCTAGTGCCGGTTTGAAGTTCCTGCAGTTTTCACTGTAAAACCGAGTTGGAGCTCGTACCTCCCCATATATATGTATGGAATGGAGTTTGCAACTGAAAAGAAATTTTGTGTTCCCAAAAATGTAGTTGAAGCACGGCTTTCACATACACTTATATCTCAGAACTGAGCATGTGGAGAGACGTTCGTTCATCTAGCACAATGGGAACGGGTCTCAGGAGAAACTTTTACTCTGGTTTCTCAGTCTGTTTCCTAGTGCCGGTTTGAAGTTCCTGCAGTTTACACTGTAAAACCGAGTTGGAGCTAGTATATCCCCATATATATGTATGGAGTGGAGTTTGCAAGTGAAAAGAAACTTTGTGTTCCCAACAAGCAAGGTGAAGTAGGGCTCTCACACACACTTATCTCTTAGAACTGAGAATGTGGAGAGACGTTCGTTCATCTAGCACAAAGGGAACGGTTTGCAGGAGGAACTTTTACTTTGGTTTCTCAGTCTGTTTCCTAGTGCCGGTTGGAATTTCCTGCAGTTTTCACTGTAAAACCGAGTTGGAGCTAGTACCTCCCCATATATATGTATGGATTGGGGATTGCAAGTGAAAAGAAACTTTGTGTTCCAAAGAAGATAGATGAAGGACGGCTTTCACAGACATTTATCTCTCAGAACTGAGCATGTGGAGAGACGTTCGTTCATCTAGCACAAAGGGAACGGGTTGCAGGAGAAACTTTTACTCTGGTTTCTCAGTCTGTTTCCTAGTGCCGGTTTGCAGTTCCAGCAGTTTTCACTGTAAAACCGAGTTGGAGCTCGTACCTCCCCATATATATGTATGGAGTGGAGTTTGCAACTGAAAAGAAATTTTGTGTTCCCAACAAGCTAGGTGAAGCATCTCTTTCACACACACTTATCTCTCAAAACTGAGCATGTGGAGAGACGTTCGTTCATCTAGCACAAAGGGAACGGGTTGCAGGAGAAACTTTTACTCTGGTTTCTCAGTTTGTTTCCTAGTGCCGTTTTGAAGTTCCTGCAGTTTTCACTGTAAAATCGAGTAGGAGCTAGTACCTCCCCTTATATATGTATGGAGTGGAGTTTGCAACTGAAATGAAACTTTGTGTTCCCAACAAGCTAGGTGAATGACGGCTTTCACACACACATTCCTCTCAGAACTGAGCATGTGGAGAGACGTCCGTTTATCTAGCACAAAGGGAACGGGTTGCAGGAGAAACTTTTACTCTGGTTTCTCAGTCTGTTTCCTAGTGCTGGTTTGCAGTTCCTGCAGTTTTCACTGTAAATCCGTGTTGGAGCTCGTACCTCCCCATATATATGTATGGAGAGGAGTTTGCAACTGAAAAGAAATTTTGTGTTCCCAACAAGCTAGGTGAAGCACCTCTTTCACACACACTTATCTCTCAGAACTGAGCATGTGGAGAGACGTTCGCTCATTTAGCACAAAGGGAACGGGTTGCAGGAGAATCTTTTACTCTGGTTTCTCAGTCTGTTTCCTAGTGCCGGTTTGAAGTTCCTGCAGTTTTCACTGTAAAACCGAGTTGGAGCTAGTACCTACCCATATATACGTATGGAGAGTAGTTTGCAACTGAAAAGAAACTTTGTGTTCCCAACAAGCTAGGTGAAGGACGGCTCTCACCCTCAATTATCTCTCAGAACTGAGCATGTGGGGAGACGTTCGTTCATCTAGCAAAAAGGGAACGGGTTGCAGGAGAAACTTTTACTCTGGTTTCTCAGTCTGTTTCCTAGTGCCAGTTTGATGTTCCTGCAGTTTTCACTGTAAAACCGAGTTGGAGCTAGTACCTAACCTTATATATGTATGGAGTGGAGTTTGCAACTGAAATGAAACTTTGTGTTCCCAACAAGATAGGTGAAGGACGGCTTTCACACACACTTATCTCTCAGAACTGAGCATGTGGAGAGGCGTTCGTTCATCTAGCACAAAGGGAACGGGTTGCAGGAGAAACTTTACTCGTGTTTCTCAGTCTGTTTCCTAGTGCCGGTTTGAAGTTCCTGCAGTTTTCACTGTAAAACCGAGTTGGAGCTCGTACCTCCCCATATATATGTATGGAATGGAGTTTGCAACTGAAAAGAAATTTTGTGTTCCCAAAAATGTAGTTGAAGCACGGCTTTCACATACACTTATATCTCAGAACTGAGCATGTGGAGAGACGTTCGTTCATCTAGCACAATGGGAACGGGTCTCAGGAGAAACTTTTACTCTGGTTTCTCAGTCTGTTTCCTAGTGCCGGTTTGAAGTTCCTGCAGTTTACACTGTAAAACCGAGTTGGAGCTAGTATATCCCCATATATATGTATGGAGTGGAGTTTGCAAGTGAAAAGAAACTTTGTGTTCCCAACAAGCAAGGTGAAGTAGGGCTCTCACACACACTTATCTCTTAGAACTGAGAATGTGGAGAGACGTCCGTTCATCTAGCACAAAGGGATCGGGTTGCAGGAGAAACTATTACTCTGGTTTCTCAGTCTGTTTCCTAGTGCCGGTTTGAAGTTCCTGCAGTTTCACTGTAAAACCGAATTGGAGCTAGTACCTTCCCATATATATGTATGGAGCGGAGTATGCATCTGAAAAGGAACTTTGTGTTCCCAACAAGCTAGGTGAAGGACGGCTTTCACACACATTTATCTCTCAGAACTGAGCATGTGGAGAGACGTTCGCTCATCTAGCACAAAGGGAAAGGGTTGCAGGAGAAACTTTTACTCTGGTTTCTCAGTCTGTTTCCTAGTGCCGGTTTGAAGTTCCTGCAGTTTTCACTGTAAAACCGAGTTGGAGCTAGTACCTTCCCATATATATGTATGGAGCGGAGTATGCATCTGAAAAGGAACTTTGTGTTCCCAACAAGCTAGGTGAAGGACGGCTTTCACACACATTTATCTCTCAGAACTGAGCATGTGGAGAGACGTTCGCTCATCTAGCACAAAGGGAACGGGTTGCAGGAGAAACTTTTACTCTGGTTTCTCAGTCTGTTTCCTAGTGCCGGTTTGAAGTTCCTGCAGTTTCACTGTAAAACCGAATTGGAGCTAGTACCTTCCCATATATATGTATGGAGCGGAGTATGCATCTGAAAAGGAACTTTGTGTTCCCAACAAGCTAGGTGAAGGACGGCTTTCACACACATTTATCTCTCAGAACTGAGCATGTGGAGAGACGTTCGCTCATCTAGCACAAAGGGAAAGGGTTGCAGGAGAAACTTTTACTCTGGTTTCTCAGTCTGTTTCCTAGTGCCGGTTTGAAGTTCCTGCAGTTTTCACTGTAAAACCGAGTTGGAGCTAGTACCTTCCCATATATATGTATGGAGCGGAGTATGCATCTGAAAAGGAATTTTGTGTTCCCAACAAGCTAGGTGAAGGACGGCTTTCACACACATTTATCTCTCAGAACTGAGCATGTGGAGAGACGTTCGCTCATCTAGCACAAAGGGAACGGGTTGCAGGAGAAACTTTTACTCTGGTTTCTCAGTCTGTTTCCTAGTGCCGGTTTGAAGTTCCTGCAGTTTCACTGTAAAACCGAATTGGAGCTAGTACCTTCCCATATATATGTATGGAGCGGAGTATGCATCTGAAAAGGAACTTTGTGTTCCCAACAAGCTAGGTGAAGGACGGCTTTCACACACATTTATCTCTCAGAACTGAGCATGTGGAGAGACGTTCGCTCATCTAGCACAAAGGGAACGGGTTGCAGGAGAAACTTTTACTCTGGTTTCTCAGTCTGTTTCCTAGTGCCGGTTTGAAGTTCCTGCAGTTTTCACTGTAAAACCGAGTTGGAGCTAGTACCAGAACATATATATGTATGGAATGGAGTTTGCAACTGAAAAGAAACTTTGTGTTCCCAACAAGCTAGTTGAAGGACGGATTTCACACACACTTATCTCTCAGAACTGAGAATGTGGAGAGACGTTCGTTCATCTAGCACAAAGGGAACGGGATGCAGGTGAAACATTTACTCTGGTTTCTCAGTCTGTTTCCTAGTGCCGGTTAGAAGTTCCTGCAGTTTTCACTGTAAAACCGAGTTGGAGCTAGTACCTCCCCTTATATATGTATGGAGTGGAGTTTGCAAGTGAAAAGAATCTTTGTGTTCCCAACAAGCTAGGTGAAGGACGGCTTTCACACACACTTATCTCTCAGAACTGAGCATGTGGAGAGGCGTTCGTTCATCTAGCACAAATGGAACGGGTTGCAGGAGAAACTTTACTCGGGTTTCTCAGTCTGTTTCCTAGTGCCGGTTTGAAGTTCCTGCAGTTTTCACTGTAAAACCGAGTTGGAGCTAGTACCTCCCCATATATATATATGGAGTGGAGTTTCCAACTGAAAAGAAACTTTGTGTTCCCAACAAGCTAGGTGAAGGACGGCTTTCACACACACTTATCTCTCAGAACTGAGCATGTGGAGAGACGTTCGTTCATCTAGCACAAAGGGAACGGGTTGCAGGAGAAACTTATACTCTGGTTTCTCAGTCTGTTTCCTAGTGCCGGTTTGAAGTTCCTGCAGTTTTCACTGTAAAACCGAGTTGGAGTTAGTACCGCCCCATATATATGTATGGAGTGGAGTTTGCAACTGAAAAGAAACTTTGTGTTCCCAACAAGCTAGGTGAAGGACGGCTTTCACACACACTTATCTCTCAGAACTGAACATGTGGAGAGACGTTCGTTCATCTAGCCCAAAGGGAACGGGTTGCAGGAGAAACTTTTACTCTGGTTTCTCAGTCTGTTTCCTAGTGCCGGTTTGAAGTTCCTGCAGTTTTCAGTGTAAAACCGAGTTGGAGCTAGTACCTCCCCATATATATTTATGGAGTGGAGTTTGCAAGTGAAAAGAAACTTTGTGTTCCCAACAAGCAAGGTGAAGTACGGCTCTCACACACACTTATCTCTCAGAACTGAGCATGTGGAGAGACGTTCGTTCATCTAGCACAAAGGGAACAGGTTGCAGGAGGAACTTTTTCTCTGGTTTCTCAGTGTGTTTCCTAGTGCCGGTTTCAAGTTCCTGCAGTTTTCACTGTAAAACCGAGTTGGTGCTAGTACCTCCCCATATATATGTATGGATTGGAGATTGCAAGTGAAAAGAAACTTTGTGTTCCAAAGAAGCTAGATGAAGGACGGCTTTCACAGACACTTATCTCTCCGAACTGAGCATGTGGAGAGACTTTCGTTCATCTAGCAAAAAGGGAACGGTTTGCAGGAGAAACTTTTACTCTGGTTTCTCAGTCTGTTTCCTAGTGCCGTTTTGAAGTTCCTGCAGTTTTCACTGTAAAACCGAGTTGGAGCTTGTACCACACCATATATATGTACGGAATGGAGTTTGCAACTGAAAAGAAACTTTGTGTTCCCAACAAGCTATGTGAAGGACGGCTTTCACATACACATATCTCTCAGAACTGAGCATGTGGTGAGGCGTTCGTTCATCTAGCACAAAGGGAACGGGTTGCAGGAGAAACTTTTACTCTGGTTTCTCAGTCTGTTTCCTAGTGATGGTTTGAAGTTCCTGCAGTTTTCACTGTAAAACCGAGTTGGAGCTAGTACCTCCCCTTATATATGTATGGAGTGGAGTTTGCAAGTGAAAAGAAACTTTGTGTTCCCAACAAGCTAGGTGAAGGACGGCTTTCACACACACTTATCTCTCAGAACTGAGCATGTGGAGAGGCGTTCGTTCATCTAGCACAAAGGGAACGGGTTGCAGGAGAAACTTTTACTCTGGTTTCTCAGTCTGTTTCCTAGTGCCGGTTTGAAGTTCCTGCAGTTTTCACTATAAAACCGAGTTGGAGCTAGTACCACCCCATATATATGTATGGAGTGGAGTTTCCAACTGAAAAGAAACTTTGTGTTCCCAACAAGCTAGGTGAAGTACGGCTCCCACACACACTTATCTCTCAGAACTGAGCATGTGGAGAGACGTTCGTTCATCTAGCACAATGGGAACGGGTTGCAGGAGAAACTATTACTCTGGCTTCTCAGTCTGTTTCCTAGTGCCGGTTTGCAGTTCCTGCTGTTTTAACTGTAAAACCGATTTGGAGCTCGTACCTCCACATATATATGTATGGACTGGAGTTTGCAACTGAAAAGAATCTTTGTGTTCCCAACAAGCTAGGTTAAGCACCTCTTTCACACACACTTATCTTTCAGAACTGAGCATGTGGAGAAACTTTCGCTCATCTAGCACAAAGGGAACGGGTTGCAGGAGAATCTTTTACTCTGGTTTCTCAGTCTGTTTCCTAGTGCCGGTTTGAAGTTCCTGCAGTTTTCACTGTAAAACCGAGTTGGAGCTAGTACCACCCCATATATATGTATGGAATGGAGTTTGCAACTGAAAAGAAACTTTGTGTTCCCAACAAGCTAGGTGAAGGACGGCTTTCACACACACATATCTCTCAGAACTGAGCATGTGGAGAGGCGTTCGTTCATCTAGCAAAAAGTGAACGGGTTGCAGGAGAAACTTTTACTCTGGCTTCTCAGTCTGTTTCCTAGTGCCGGTTTGAAGTTCCTGCAGTTTACACTGTAAAACCGAGTTGGAGCTAGTATATCCCCATATATATGTATGGAGTGGAGTTTGCAAGTGAAAAGAAACTTTGTGTTCCCAACAAGCAAGGTGAAGTAGGGCTCTCACACACACTTATCTCTTAGAACTGAGAATGTGGAGAGACGTTCGTTCATCTAGCACAAAGGGAACGGTTTGCAGGAGGAACTTTTACTTTGGTTTCTCAGTCTGTTTCCTAGTGCCGGTTGGAATTTCCTGCAGTTTTCACTGTAAAACCGAGTTGGAGCTAGTACCTCCCCATATATATGTATGGATTGGGGATGGCAAGTGAAAAGAAACTTTGTGTTCCAAAGAAGCTAGATGAAGGACGGCTTTCACAGACATTTATCTCTCAGAACTGAGCATGTGGAGAGACGTTCGTTCATCTAGCACAAAGGGAACTGGTTGCAGGAGAAACTTTTACTCTGGTTTCTCAGTCTGTTTCCTAGTGCCGGTTTGCAGTTCCTGCAGTTTTCACTGTAAAACCGAGTTGGAGCTCGTACCTCCCCATATATATGTATGGAGTGGAGTTTGCAACTGAAAAGAAATTTTGTGTTCCCAACAAGCTAGGTGAAGCATCTCTTTCACACACACTTATCTCTCAAAACTGAGCATGTGGAGAGACGTTCGTTCATCTAGCACAAAGGGAACGGGTTGCAGGAGAAACTTTTACTCTGGTTTCTCAGTTTGTTTCCTAGTGCCGTTTTGAAGTTCCTGCAGTTTTCACTGTAAAATCGAGTAGGAGCTAGTACCTCCCCTTATATATGTATGGAGTGGAGTTTGCAACTGAAATGAAACTTTGTGTTCCCAACAAGCTAGGTGAATGACGGCTTTCACACACACATTCCTCTCAGAACTGAGCATGTGGAGAGACGTCCGTTTATCTAGCACAAAGGGAACGGGTTGCAGGAGAAACTTTTACTCTGGTTTCTCAGTCTGTTTCCTAGTGCTGGTTTGCAGTTCCTGCAGTTTTCACTGTAAATCCGTGTTGGAGCTCGTACCTCCCCATATATATGTATGGAGAGGAGTTTGCAACTGAAAAGAAATTTTGTGTTCCCAACAAGCTAGGTGAAGCACCTCTTTCACACACACTTATCTCTCAGAACTGAGCATATGGAGAGACGTTCGCTCATTTAGCACAAAGGGAACGGGTTGCAGGAGAATCTTTTACTCTGGTTTCTCAGTCTGTTTCCTAGTGCCGGTTTGAAGTTCCTGCAGTTTTCACTGTAAAAACGATTTGGAGCTCGTACCTCCACATATATACGTATGGAGAGTAGTTTGCAACTGAAAAGAAACTTTGTGTTCCCAACAAGCTAGGTGAAGGACGGCTCTCACCCTCAATTATCTCTCAGAACTGAGCATGTGGGGAGACGTTCGTTCATCTAGCAAAAAGGGAACGGGTTGCAGGAGAAACTTTTACTCTGGTTTCTCAGTCTGTTTCCTAGTGCCAGTTTGATGTTCCTGCAGTTTTCACTGTAAAACCGAGTTGGAGCTAGTACCTACCCTTATATATGTATGGAGTGGAGTTTGCAACTGAAATGAAACTTTGTGTTCCCAACAAGATAGGTGAATGACGGCTTTCACACACACTTTCCTCTCAGAACTGAGCATGTGGAGAGACGTCCGTTCATCTAGCACAAAGGGATCGGGTTGCAGGAGAAACTATTACTCTGGTTTCTCAGTCTGTTTCCTAGTGCCGGTTTGAAGTTCCTGCAGTTTCACTGTAAAACCGAATTGGAGCTAGTACCTTCCCATATATATGTATGGAGCGGAGTATGCATCTGAAAAGGAACTTTGGTTTCCCAACAAGCTAGGTGAAGGACGGCTTTCACACACATTTATCTCTCAGAACTGAGCATGTGGAGAGACGTTCGCTCATCTAGCACAAAGGGAAAGGGTTGCAGGAGAAACTTTTACTCTGGTTTCTCAGTCTGTTTCCTAGTGCCGGTTTGAAGTTCCTGCAGTTTTCACTGTAAAACCGAGTTGGAGCTAGTACCTTCCCATATATATGTATGGAGCGGAGTATGCATCTGAAAAGGAACTATGTGTTCCCAACAAGCTAGGTGAAGGACGGCTTTCACACACACTTATCTCTCAGAACTGAGCATGTGGAGAGACGTTCGCTCATCTAGCACAAAGGGAAAGGGTTGCAGGAGAAACTTTTACTCTGGTTTCTCAGTCTGTTTCCTAGTGCCGGTTTGAAGTTCCTGCAGTTTTCACTGTAAAACCGAGTTGGAGCTAGTACCTCCCCATATATATGTATGGAGTGGAGTTTCCAACTGAAAAGAAACTTTGTGTTCCCAACAAGCTAGGTGAAGGATGGCTTTCACACACACTTATCTCTCAGAACTGAGCATGTGGAGAGACGTTCGTTCATCTAGCGCAAAGGGAACGGGTTGCAGGAGAAACTTATACTCTGGTTTCTCAGTCTGTTTCCTAGTGCCGGTTTGAAGTTCCTGCAGTTTTCACTGTAAAACCGAGTTGGAGTTAGTACCGCCCCATATATATGTATGGAGTGGAGTTTGCAACTGAAAAGAAACTTTGTGTTCCCAACAAGCTAGGTGAAGGACGGCTTTCACACACACTTATCTCTCAGAACTGAACATGTGGAGAGACGTTCGTTCATCTAGCCCAAAGGGAACGGGTTGCAGGAGAAACTTTTACTCTGGTTTCTCAGTCTGTTTCCTAGTGCCGGTTTGAAGTTCCTGCAGTTTTCAGTGTAAAACCGAGTTGGAGCTAGTACCTCCCCATATATATGTATGGAGTGGAGTTTGCAAGTGAAAAGAAACTTTGTGTTCCCAACAAGCAAGGTGAAGTACGGCTCTCACACACACTTATCTCTCAGAACTGAGCATGTGGAGAGACGTTCGTTCATCTAGCACAAAGGGAACAGGTTGCAGGAGGAACTTTTTCTCTGGTTTCTCAGTGTGTTTCCTAGTGCCGGTTTGAAGTTCCTGCAGTTTTCACTGTAAAACCGAGTTGGTGCTAGTACCTCCCCATATATATGTATGGATTGGAGATTGCAAGTGAAAAGAAACTTTGTGTTCCAAAGAAGCTAGATGAAGGACGGCTTTCACAGACACTTATCTCTCCGAACTGAGCATGTGGAGAGACTTTCGTTCATCTAGCAAAAAGGGAACGGTTTGCAGGAG
The DNA here is from genome assembly GCF_048773025.1 of Camelus bactrianus. NCBI lineage: Eukaryota > Metazoa > Chordata > Mammalia > Artiodactyla > Camelidae > Camelus > Camelus bactrianus. Next base: position 6,598,009 of record NW_027413945.1, read on the forward strand.
AAACTTTTACTCTGGTTTCTCAGTCTGTTTCCTAGTGCCGTTTTGAAGTTCCTGCAGTTTTCACTGTAAAACCGAGTTGGAGCTTGTACCACACCATATATATGTACGGAATGGAGTTTGCAACTGAAAAGAAACTTTGTGTTCCCAACAAGCTAGGTGAAGGACGGCTTTCACACACACATATCTCTCAGAACTGAGCATGTGGTGAGGCGTTCGTTCATCTAGCACAAAGGGAACGGTTTGCAGGAGAAACTTTTACTCTGGTTTCTCAGTCTGTTTCCTAGTGATGGTTTGAAGTTCCTGCAGTTTTCACTGTAAAACCGAGGTGGAGCTAGTACCTCCCCTTATATATGTATGGAGTGGAGTTTGCAAGTGAAAAGAAACTTTGTGTTCCCAACAAGCTAGGTGAAGGACGGCTTTCACACACATTTATCTCTCAGAACTGAGCATGTGGAGAGGCGTTCGTTCATCTAGCACAAAGGGAACGGGTTGCAGGAGAAACTTTTACTCTGGTTTCTCAGTCTGTTTCCTAGTGCCTGTTTGAAGTTCCTGCAGTTTTCACTATAAAACCGAGTTGGAGCTAGTACCACCCCATATATATGTATGGAGTGGAGTTTCCAACTGAAAAGAAACTTTGTGTTCCCAACAAGCTAGGTGAAGTACGGCTCCCACACACACTTATCTCTCAGAACTGAGCATGTGGAGAGACGTTCGTTCATCTAGCACAATGGGAACGGGTTGCAGGAGAAACTTTTACTCTGGCTTCTCAGTCTGTTTCCTAGTGCCGGTTTGCAGTTCCTGCTGTTTTAACTGTAAAACCGATTTGGAGCTCGTACCTCCACATATATATGTATGGACTGGAGTTTGCAACTGAAAAGAATCTTTGTGTTCCCAACAAGCTAGGTTAAGCACCTCTTTCACACACACTTATCTTTCAGAACTGAGCATGTGGAGAAACGTTCGCTCATCTAGCACAAAGGGAACGGGTTGCAGGAGAATCTTTTACTCTGGTTTCTCAGTCTGTTTCCTAGTGCCGGTTTGAAGTTCCTGCAGTTTTCACTGTAAAACCGAGTTGGAGCTAGTACCACCCCATATATATGTATGGAATGGAGTTTGCAACTGAAAAGAAACTTTGTGTTCCCAACAAGCTAGGTGAAGGACGGCTTTCACACACACATATCTCTCAGAACTGAGCATGTGGAGAGGCGTTCGTTCATCTAGCAAAAAGTGAACGGGTTGCAGGAGAAACTATTACTCTGGATTCTCAGTCTGTTTCCTAGTGCATGTTTGAATTTCCTGCAGTTTTCACTGTAAAACCGAGTTGGAGCTAGTACCACCCCATATATATGTATGGAATGGAGATTCCAACTGAAAAGAAACGTTGTGTTCCCAACAAGCTAGGTGAAGGACGGCTTTCACAGACACTTATCTCTCAGAACTGAGCATGTGGAAAGACGTTCGTTCATCTAGCACAAAGGGAACAGGATGCAGGAGAAACATTTACTCTTTTTTCTCAGTCTGTTTCCTAGTGCCGGTTTGAAGTTCCTGCAGTTTTCACTGTAAAACCGAGTTGGAGCTAGTACCTCCCCATATATATGTATGGAATGGAGATTCCAACTGAAAAGAAACGTTGTGTTCCCAACAAGCTAGGTGAAGGACGGCTTTCACACACATTTATCTCTGAGAACTGAGCATGTGGAGAGACGTTCGTTCATCTAGCGCAAAGGGAACGGGTTGCAGGAGACACTTTTACTCTGGTTTCTCAGTCTGTTTCCTAGTGCCGGTTTGAAGTTCCTGCAGTTTTCACTGTAAAACCGAGTTGGAGTTAGTACTGCCCCATATATATTTATGGAGTGGAGTTTGCAACTGAAAAGAAACTTTGTGTTCCCAACAAGCTAGGTGAAGGACGGCTTTCACACACACTTATCTCTCAGAACTGAGCATGTGGAGAGACGTTCGTTCATCTAGCCCAAAGGGAACGGGTTGCAGGAGAAACTTTTACTCTGGTTTCTCAGTCTGTTTCCTAGTGCCGGTTTGAAGTTCCTGCAGTTTTCAGTGTAAAACCGAGTTGGAGCTAGTACCTCCCCATATATATGTATGGAGTGGAGTTTGCAAGTGAAAAGAAACTTTGTGTTCCCAACAAGCAAGGTGAAGTACGGCTCTCACACACACTTTCCTCTCAGAACTGAGCATGTGGAGAGACGTCCGTTTATCTAGCACAAAGGGAACGGGTTGCAGGAGAAACTTTTACTCTGTTTTCTCAGTCTGTTTCCTAGTGCCGGTTGGAATTTCCTGCAGTTTTCACTGTAAAACCGAGTTGGAGCTAGTACCTCCCCATATATATGTATGGATTGGAGATTGCAAGTGAAAAGAAACTTTGTGTTCCAAAGAAGCTAGATGAAGGACGGCTTTCACAGACACTTATCTCTCAGAACTGAGCATGTGGAGAGACGTTCGTTCATCTAGCACAAAGGGAACGGGTTGCAGGAGAAACTTTTACTCTGGTTTCTCAGTCTGTTTCCTAGTGCCGGTTTGCAGTTCCTGCAGTTTTCTCTGTAAAACCGAGTTGGAGCTCGTACCTCCCCATATATATGTATGGAGAGGAGTTTGCAACTGAAAAGAAATTTTGTGTTCCCAACAAGCTAGGTGAAGCACCTCTTTCACACACACTTATCTCTCAGAACTGAGCATGTGGAGAGACGTTCGTTCATCTAGCACAAAGGGAACGGGTTGCAGGAGAAACTTTTACTCTGGTTTCTCAGTCTGTTTCCTAGTGCCGGTTTGAAGTTCCTGCAGTTTTCACTGTAAAACCGAGTTGGAGCTAGTACCAGAACATATATATGTATGGAATGGAGTTTGCAACTGAAAAGAAACTTTGTGTTCCCAACAAGCTAGTTGAAGGACGGATTTCACACACACTTATCTCTCAGAACTGAGAATGTGGGAGAAGTTCGTTCATCTAGCACAAAGGGAACGGGATGCAGGTGCAACATTTACTCTGGTTTCTCAGTCTGTTTCCTAGTGCCGGTTTGAAGTTCCTGCAGTTTTCACTGTAAAACCGAGTTGGAGCTAGTACCTCCCCATATATATGTATGGAGTGGAGTTTGCAAGTGAAAAGAATCTTTGTGTTCCCAACAAGCTAGGTGAAGGACGGCTTTCACACACACTTATCTCTCAGAACTGAGCATGTGGAGAGGCGTTCGTTCATCTAGCACAAATGGAACGGGTTGCAGGAGAAACTTTACTCGGGTTTCTCAGTCTGTTTCCTAGTGCCGGTTTGAAGTTCCTGCAGTTTTCACTGTAAAACCGATTTGGAGCTAGTACCTCCCCATATATATGTATGGAGTGGAGTTTCCAACTGAAAAGAAACTTTGTGTTCCCAACAAGCTAGGTGAAGGACGGCTTTCACACACACTTATCTCTCAGAACTGAGCATGTGGAGAGACGTTCGTTCATCTAGCCCAAATGGAACGGGTTGCAAGAGAAACTTTTACTCTGGTTTCTCAGTCTGTTTCCTAGTGCCGGTTTGAAGTTCCTGCAGTTTTCAGTGTAAAACCGAGTTGGAGCTAGTACCTCCCCATATATATGTATGGAGTGGAGTTTGCAAGTGAAAAGAAACTTTGTGTTCCTAACAAGCAAGGTGAAGTACGGCTCTCACACACACTTATCTCTCAGAACTGAGCATGTGGAGAGACGTTCGTTCATCTAGCACAAAGGGAACGGGTTGTAAGAGGAACTTTTTCTCTGGTTTCTCAGTGTGTTTCCTAGTGCCGGTTTGAAGTTCCTGCAGTTTTCACCTTAAAACCGAGTTGGAGCTTGTACCTCCCCATATATATGTATGGATTGGAGATTGCAAGTGAAAAGAAACTTTGTGTTCCAAAGAAGCTAGATGAAGGACGGCTTTCACAGACACTTATCTCTCCGAACTGAGCATGTGGAGAGACTTTCGTTCATCTAGCAAAAAGGGAACGGTTTGCAGGAGAAACTTTTACTCTGGTTTCTCAGTCTGTTTCCTAGTGCCGTTTTGAAGTTCCTGCAGTTTTCACTGTAAAACCGAGTTGGAGCTTGTACCACACCATATATATGTACGGAATGGAGTTTGCAACTGAAAAGAAACTTTGTGTTCCCAACAAGCTAGGTGAAGGACGGCTTTCACACACACATATCTCTCAGAACTGAGCATGTGGTGAGGCGTTCGTTCATCTAGCACAAAGGGAACGGGTTGCAGGAGAAACTTTTACTCTGGTTTCTCAGTCTGTTTCCTAGTGATGGTTTGAAGTTCCTGCAGTTTTCACTGTAAAACCGAGTTGGAGCTAGTACTTCCCCTTATATATGTATGGAGTGGAGTTTGCAAGTGAAAAGAAACTTTGTGTTCCAAAAAGCTAGGTGAAGGACGGCTTTCACACACACTTATCTCTCAGAACTGAGCATGTGGAGAGGCGTTCGTTCATCTAGCACAAAGGGAACGGGTTGCAGGAGAAACATTTACTCTGGTTTCTCAGTCTGTTTCCTAGTGCCTGTTTGAAGTTCCTGCAGTTTTCACTATAAAACCGAGTTGGAGCTAGTACCACCCCATATATATGTATGGAGTGGAGTTTCCAACTGAAAAGATACTTTGTGTTCCCAACAAGCTAGGTGAAGTACGGCTCTCACACACACTTATCTCTCAGAACTGAGCATGTGGAGAGACGTTCGTTCATCTAGCACAATGGGAACGGGTTGCAGGAGAAACTTTTACTCTGGCTTCTCAGTCTGTTTCCTAGTGCCGGTTTGCAGTTCCTGCTGTTTTAACTGTACAACCGATTTGGAGCTCGTACCTCCACATATATATGTATGGAGTGGAGTTTGCAACTGAAAAGAATCTTTGTGTTCCCAACAAGCTAGGTTAAGCACCTCTTTCACACACACTTATCTTTCAGAAATGAGCATGTGGAGAAACGTTCGCTCATCTAGCACAAAGGGAACGGGTTGCAGGAGAACCTTTTACTCTGGTTTCTCAGTCTGTTTCCTAGTGCCGGTTTGAAGTTCCTGCAGTTTTCACTGTAAAACCGAGTTGGAGCTAGTACCACCCCATATATATGTATGGATTGGAGTTTGCAACTGAAAAGAAACTTTGTGTTCCCAACAAGCTAGGTGAAGGACGGCTTTCACACACACATATCTCTCAGAACTGAGCATGTGGAGAGGCGTTCGTTCATCTAGCAAAAAGTGAACGGGTTGCAGGAGAAACTTTTACTCTGGATTCTCAGTCTGTTTCCTAGTGCATGTTTGAATTTCCTGCAGTTTTCACTGTAAAACCGAGTTGGAGCTAGTACCACCCCATATATATGTATGGAATGGAGATTCCAACTGAAAAGAAACGTTGTGTTCCCAACAAGCTAGTTGAAGGACGGCTTTCACAGACACTTATCTCTCAGAACTTAGCATTTGGAAAGACGTTCGTTCATCTAGCACAAAGGGAACGGGATGCAGGAGAAACATTTACTCTGGTTTCTCAGTCTGTTTCCTAGTGCCGGTTTGAAGTTCCTGCAGTTTTCACTGTAAAACCGAGTTGGAGCTAGTACCTCCCCATATATATGTATGGAGTGGAGTTTGAAAGTGAAAAGAATCTTTGTGTTCCCAACAAGCTAGGTGAAGGACGGCTTTCACACACACTTATCTCTCAGAACTGAGCATGTGGAGAGGCGTTCGTTCATCTAGCACAAAGGGAACGGGTTGCAGGAGAAACTTTACTCGGGTTTCTCAGTCTGTTTCCTAGTGCCGGTTTGCAGTTCCTGCAGTTTTCACTGTAAAACCGAGTTGGAGCTAGTACCTCCCCATATATATGTATGGATTGGAGATTGCAAGTGAAAAGAAACTTTGTGTTCCAAAGAAGCTAGATGAAGGACGGCTTTCACAGACACTTATCTCTCAGAACTGAGCATGTGGAGAGACCTTCGTTCATCTAGCACAAAGGGAACGGGTTGCAGGAGAAACTTTTACTCTGGTTTCTCAGTCTGTTTCCTAGTGCCGGTTTGCAGTTCCTGCAGTTTTCACTGTAAAACCGAGTTGGAGCTCGTACCTCCCCATATATATGTATGGAGTGGAGTTTGCAAGTGAAAAGAAATTTTGTGTTCCCAACAAGCTAGGTGAAGCACCTCTTTCACACACACTTATCTCTCAGAACTGAGCATGTGGAGAGGCTTTCGTTCATCTAGCACAAAGGGAACGGGTTGCAGGAGAAACTTTACTCGGGTTTCTCAGTCTGTTTCCTAGTGCCGGTTTGCAGTTCCTGCAGTTTTCACTGTAAAACCGAGTTGGAGCTAGAACATCCCCATATATATGTATGGAGTGGAGTTTGCAACTGAAAAGAAACTTTGTGTTCCCAACAAGCTAGGTGAAGGACGGCTTTCACACACACTTATCTCTCAGTACTGAGCATGTGGAGAGACGTTCGTTCATCTAGCGCAAAGGGAACGGGTTGCAGGAGAAACTTTTACTCTGGTTTCTCAGTCTGTTTCCTAGTGCCTTTTTGAAGTTCCTGCAGTTTTCACTGTAAAACCGAGTTGGAGTTAGTACCGCCCCATATATATGTATGGAGTGGAGTTTGCACCTGAAAAGAAACTTTGTGTTCCCAACAAGCTAGGTGAAGGACGGCTTTCACACACACTTATCTCTCAGAACTGAGCATGTGGAGAGACGTTCGTTCATCTAGCCCAAAGGGAACGGGTTGCAGGAGAAACTTTTACTCTGGTTTCTCAGTCTGTTTCCTAGTGCCGGTTTGAAGTTCCTGCAGTTTTCAGTGTAAAACCGAGTTGGAGCTAGTACCTCCCCATATATATGTATGGAGTGGAGTTTGCAAGTGAAAAGAAACTTTGTGTTCCCAACAAGCAAGGTGAAGTACGGCTCTCACACACACTTTCCTCTCAGAACTGAGCATGTGGAGAGACGTCCGTTTATCTAGCACAAAGGGAACGGGTTGCAGGAGAAACTTTTACTCTGGTTTCTCAGTCTGTTTCCTAGTGCCGGTTGGAATTTCCTGCAGTTTTCACTGTAAAACCGAGTTGGAGCTAGTACCTCCCCATATATATGTATGGATTGGAGATTGCAAGTGAAAAGAAACTTTGTGTTCCAAAGAAGCTAGATGAAGGACGGCTTTCACAGACACTTATCTCTCAGAATTGAGCATGTGGAGAGACCTTCGTTCATCTAGCACAAAGGGAACGGGTTGCAGGAGAAACTTTTACTCTGGTTTCTCAGTCTGTTTCCTAGTGCCGGTTTGCAGTTCCTGCAGTTTTCACTGTAAAACCGAGTTGGAGCTCGTACCTCCCCATATATATGTATGGAGTGGAGTTTGCAACTGAAAAGAAATTTTGTGTTCCCAACAAGCTAGGTGAAGCACCTCTTTCACACACACTTAACTCTCAGAACTGAGCATGTGGAGAGACGTTCGTTCATCTAGCACAAAGGGAACGGGTTGCAGGAGAAACTTTTACTCTGGTTTCTCAGTTTGTTTCCTAGTGCCGTTTTGAAGTTCCTGCAGTTTTCACTGTAAAATCGAGTAGGAGCTAGTACCTCCCCTTATATATGTATGGAGTGGAGTTTGCAACTGAAATGAAACTTTGTGTTCCCAACAAGCTAGGTGAATGACGGCTTTCACACACACTTTCCTCTCAGAACTGAGCATGTGGAGAGACGTCCGTTTATCTAGCACAAAGGGAACGGGTTGCAGGAGAAACTTTTACTCTGGTTTCTCAGTCTGTTTCCTAGTGCTGGTTTGCAGTTCCTGCAGTTTTCACTGTAAATCCGAGTTGGAGCTCGTACCTCCCCATATATATGTATGGAGAGGGGTTTGCAACTGAAAAGAAATTTTGTGTTCCCAACAAGCTAGGTGAAGCACCTCTTTCACACACACTTATCTCTCAGAACTGAGCATGTGGAGAGACGTTCGCTCATTTAGCACAAAGGGAACGGGTTGCAGGAGAAACTTTTACTCTGGTTTCTCAGTCTGTTTCCTAGTGCCGGTTTGAAGTTCCTGCAGTTTTCACTGTAAAACCGAGTTGGAGCTAGTACCTACCCATATATACGTATGGAGAGTAGTTTGCAACTGAAAAGAAACTTTGTGTTCCCAACAAGCTAGGTGAAGGACGGCTTTCACACACATTTATCTCTCAGAACTGAGCATGTGGAGAGACGTTCGCTCATCTAGCACAAAGGGAACGGGATGCAGGTGAAACATTTACTCTGGTTTCTCAGTCTGTTTCCTAGTGCCGGTTTGAAGTTCCTGCAGTTTTCACTGTAAAACCGAGTTGGAGCTAGTACCTCCCCATATATATGTATGGAGTGGAGTTTCCAACTGAAAAGAAACTTTGTGTTCCCAACAAGCTAGGTGAAGGATGGCTTTCACACACACTTATCTCTCAGAACTGAGCATGTGGAGAGACGTTCGTTCATCTAGCCCAAAGGGAACGGGTTGCAGGGGAAACTTATACTCTGGTTTCTCAGTCTGTTTCCTAGTGCCGGTTTGAAGTTCCTGCAGTTTTCACTGTAAAACCGAGTTGGAGTTAGTACCGCCCCATATATATGTATGGAGTGGAGTTTGCAACTGAAGAGAAACTTTGTGTTCCCAACAAGCTAGGTGAAGGACGGCTTTCACACACACTTATCTCTCAGAACTGAGCATGTGGAGAGACGTTCGTTCATCTAGCCCAAAGGGAACGGGTTGCAGGAGAAACTTTTACTCTGGTTTCTCAGTCTGTTTCCTAGTGCCGGTTTGAAGTTCCTGCAGTTTTCATTGTAAAACCGAGTTGGAGCTAGTACCTCCCCATATATATGTATGGAGTGGAGTTTGCAAGTGAAAAGAAACTTTGTGTTCCCAACAAGCAAGGTGAAGTACGGCTCTCACACACACTTATCTCTCAGAACTGAGCATGTGGAGAGACGTTCGTTCATCTAGCACAAAGGGAACGGTTTGCAGGAGGAACTTTTTCTCTGGTTTCTCAGTGTGTTTCCTAGTGCCGGTTTGAAGTTCCTGCAGTTTTCACTGTAAAACCGAGTTGGAGCTAGTACCTCCCCATATATATGTATGGATTGGAGATTGCAAGTGAAAAGAAACTTTGTGTTCCAAAGAAGCTAGATGAAGGACGGCTTTCACAGACACTTATCTCTCCGAACTGAGCATGTGGAGAGACTTTCGTTCATCTAGCAAAAAGGGAACGGTTTGCAGGAGAAACTTTTACTTTGGTTTCTCAGTCTGTTTCCTAGTGCCGTTTTGAAGTTCCTGCAGTTTTCACTGTAAAACCGAGTTGGAGCTTGTACCACACCATATATATGTACGGAATTGAGTTTGCAACTGAAAAGAAACTTTGTGTTCCCAACAAGCTAGGTGAAGGGCGGCTTTCACACACACATATCTCTCAGAACTGAGCATGTGGTGAGGCGTTCGTTCATCTAGCACAAAGGGAACGGGTTGCAGGAGAAACTTTTACTCTGGTTTCTCAGTCTGTTTCCTAGTGATGGTTTGAAGTTCCTGCAGTTTTCACTGTAAAACCGAGTTGGAGCTAGTACCTCCCCTTATATATGTATGGAGTGGAGTTTGCAAGTGAAAAGAAACTTTGTGTTCCCAACAAGCTAGGTGAAGGACGGCTTTCACACACACTTATCTCTCAGAACTGAGCATGTGGAGAGGCGTTCGTTCATCTAGCACAAAGGGAACGGGTTGCAGGAGAAACTTTTACTCTGGTTTCTCAGTCTGTTTCCTAGTGCCTGTTTGAAGTTCCTGCAGTTTTCACTATAGAACCGAGTTGGAGCTAGTACCACCCCATATATATGTATGGAGTGGAGTTTCCAACTGAAAAGAAACATTGTGTTCCCAACAAGCTAGGTGAAGTACGGCTCTCACACACACTTATCTCTCAGAACTGAGCATGTGGAGAGACGTTCGTTCATCTAGCACAAAGGGAACGGGTTGCAGGAGAAACTTTTACTCTGGCTTCTCAGTCTGTTTCCTAGTGCCGGTTTGCAGTTCCTGCTGTTTTAACTGTAAAACCGATTTGGAGCTCGTACCTCCACATATATATGTATGGAGTGGAGTTTGCAACTGAAAAGAAACTTTGTGTTCCCAACAAGCTAGGTTAAGCACCTCTTTCACACACACTTATCTTTCAGAACTGAGCATGTGGAGAAACGTTCGCTCATCTAGCACAAAGGGAACGGGTTGCAGGAGAATCTTTTACTCTGGTTTCTCAGTCTGTTTCCTAGTGCCGGTTTGAAGTTCCTGCAGTTTTCACTGTAAAACCGAGTTGGAGCTAGTACCATCCCATATATATGTATGGAATGGAGTTTGCAACTGAAAAGAAACTTTGTGTTCCCAACAAGCAAGGTGAAGGGCGGCTTTCACACACACATATCTCTCAGAACTGAGCATGTGGAGAGGCGTTCGTTCATCTAGCAAAAAGTGAACGGGTTGCAGGAGAAACTTTTACTCTGGATTCTCAGTCTGTTTCCTAGTGCATGTTTGAATTTCCTGCAGTTTTCACTGTAAAACCGAGTTGGAGCTAGTACCACCCCATATATATGTATGGAATGGAGATTCCAACTGAAAAGAAACGTTGTGTTCCCAACAAGCTAGGTGAAGGATGGCTTTCACAGACACTTATCTCTCAGAACTGAGCATGTGGAAAGACGTTCGTTCATCTAGCACAAAGGGAACGGGATGCAGAAGAAGCATTTACTCTGGTTTCTCAGTCTGTTTCCTAGTGCCGGTTTGAAGTTCCTGCAGTTTTCACTGTAAAACCGAGTTGGAGCTAGTACCTCCCCATATATATGTATGGAGTGGAGTTTGCAAGTGAAAAGAATCTTTGTGTTCCCAACAAGCTAGGTGAAGGACGGCTTTCACACACACTTATCTCTCAGAACTGAGCATGTGGAGAGGCGTTCGTTCATCTAGCACAAAGGGAACGGGTTGCAGGAGAAACTTTACTCGGGTTTCTCAGTCTGTTTCCTAGTGCCGGTTTGAAGTTCCTGCAGTTTTCACTGTAAAACCGAGTTGGAGCTAGAACCTCCCCATATATATGTATGGAGTGGAGTTTCCAACTGAAAAGAAACTTTGTGTTCCCAACAAGCTAGGTGAAGGTCGGCTTTCACACACACTTATCTCTCAGAACTGAGCATGTGGAGAGACGTTCGTTCATCTAGCGCAAAGGGAACGGGTTGCAGGAAAAACTTTTACTCTGGTTTCTCAGTCTGTTTCCTAGTGCCGGTTTGAAGTTCCTGCAGTTTTCACTGTAAAACCGAGTTGGAGTTAGTACCGCCCCATATATATGTATGGAGTGGAGTTTGCAACTGAAAAGAAACTTTGTGTTCCCAACAAGCTAGGTGAAGGACGGCTTTCACACACACTTATCTCTCAGAACTGAGCATGTGGAGAGACGTTCGTTCATCTAGCCCAAAGGGAACGGGTTGCAGGAGAAACTTTTACTCTGGTTTCTCAGTCTGTTTCCTAGTGCCGGTTTGAAGTTCCTGCAGTTTTCAGTGTAAAACCGAGTTGGAGCTCGTACCTCCCCATATATATGTATGGAGTGGTGTTTGCAACTGAAAAGAAATTTTGTGTTCCCAACAAGCTAGGTGAAGCACCTCTTTCACACACACTTATCTCTCAGAACTGAGCATGTGGAGAGACGTTCGCTCATCTAGCACAAAGTGAACGGGTTGCAGGAGAAACTTTTACTCTGGATTCTCAGTCTTTTTCCTAGTGCCGGTTTGAAGTTCCTGCAGTTTTCACTGTAAAACCGAGTTGGAGCTAGTACCAACCCATATATATGTATGGAATGGGGTTTGCAACTGAAAAGAAACTTTGTGTTCCCAACAAGATAGGTGAAGGACGGCTTTCACACACACATATCTCTCAGAACTGAGCATGTGGTGAGGCGTTCGTTCATCTAGCACAAAGGGAACGGGTTGCAGGAGAAACTTTTACTCTGGTTTCTCAGTCTGTTTCCTAGTGATGGTTTGAAGTTCCTGCAGTTTTCACTGTAAAACCGAGTTGGAGCTAGTACCTCCCCTTATATATGTATGGAGTGGAGTTTGCAAGTGAAAAGAAACTTTGTGTTCCCAACAAGCTAGGTGAAGGACGGCTTTCACACACACTTATCTCTCAGAACTGAGCATGTGGAGAGGCGTTCGTTCATCTAGCACAAAGGGAACGGGTTGCAGGAGAAACTTTTACTCTGGTTTCTCAGTCTGTTTCCTAGTGCCTGTTTGAAGTTCCTGCAGTTTTCACTATAGAACCGAGTTGGAGCTAGTACCACCCCATATATATGTATGGAGTGGAGTTTCCAACTGAAAAGAAACATTGTGTTCCCAACAAGCTAGGTGAAGTACGGCTCTCACACACACTTATCTCTCAGAACTGAGCATGTGGAGAGACGTTCGTTCATCTAGCACAAAGGGAGCGGGTTGCAGGAGAAACTTTTACTCTGGCTTCTCAGTCTGTTTCCTAGTGCCGGTTTGCAGTTCCTGCTGTTTTAACTGTAAAACCGATTTGGAGCTCGTACCTCCACATATATATGTATGGAGTGGAGTTTGCAACTGAAAAGAAACTTTGTGTTCCCAACAAGCTAGGTTAAGCACCTCTTTCACACACACTTATCTTTCAGAACTGAGCATGTGGAGAAACGTTCGCTCATCTAGCACAAAGGGAACGGGTTGCAGGAGAATCTTTTACTCTGGTTTCTCAGTCTGTTTCCTAGTGCCGGTTTGAAGTTCCTGCAGTTTTCACTGTAAAACCGAGTTGGAGCTAGTACCACCCCATATATATGTATGGAATGGAGTTTGCAACTGAAAAGAAACTTTGTGTTCCCAACAAGCAAGGTGAAGGGCGGCTTTCACACACACATATCTCTCAGAACTGAGCATGTGGAGAGGCGTTCGTTCATCTAGCAAAAAGTGAACGGGTTGCAGGAGAAACTTTTACTCTGGATTCTCAGTCTGTTTCCTAGTGCATGTTTGAATTTCCTGCAGTTTTCACTGTAAAACCGAGTTGGAGCTAGTACCACCCCATATATATGTATGGAATGGAGATTCCAACTGAAAAGAAACGTTGTGTTCCCAACAAGCTAGGTGAAGGACGGCTTTCACAGACACTTATCTCTCAGAACTGAGCATGTGGAAAGACGTTCGTTCATCTAGCACAAAGGGAACGGGATGCAGAAGAAGCATTTACTCTGGTTTCTCAGTCTGTTTCCTAGTGCCGGTTTGAAGTTCCTGCAGTTTTCACTGTAAAACCGAGTTGGAGCTAGTACCTCCCCATATATATGTATGGAGTGGAGTTTGCAAGTGAAAAGAATCTTTGTGTTCCCAACAAGCTAGGTGAAGGACGGCTTTCACACACACTTATCTCTCAGAACTGAGCATGTGGAGAGGCGTTCGTTCATCTAGCACAAAGGGAACGGGTTGCAGGAGAAACTTTACTCGGGTTTCTCAGTCTGTTTCCTAGTGCCGGTTTGAAGTTCCTGCAGTTTTCACTGTAAAACCGAGTTGGAGCTAGAACCTCCCCATATATATGTATGGAGTGGAGTTTCCAACTGAAAAGAAACTTTGTGTTCCCAACAAGCTAGGTGAAGGACGGCTTTCACACACACTTATCTCTCAGAACTGAGCATGTGGAGAGACGTTCGTTCATCTAGCGCAAAGGGAACGGGTTGCAGGAAAAACTTTTACTCTGGTTTCTCAGTCTGTTTCCTAGTGCCGGTTTGAAGTTCCTGCAGTTTTCACTGTAAAACCGAGTTGGAGTTAGTACCGCCCCATATATATGTATGGAGTGGAGTTTGCAACTGAAAAGAAACTTTGTGTTCCCAACAAGCTAGGTGAAGGACGGCTTTCACACACACTTATCTCTCAGAACTGAGCATGTGGAGAGACGTTCGTTCATCTAGCCCAAAGGGAACGGGTTGCAGGAGAAACTTTTACTCTGGTTTCTCAGTCTGTTTCCTAGTGCCGGTTTGAAGTTCCTGCAGTTTTCAGTGTAAAACCGAGTTGGAGCTCGTACCTCCCCATATATATGTATGGAGTGGTGTTTGCAACTGAAAAGAAATTTTGTGTTCCCAACAAGCTATGTGAAGCACCTCTTTCACACACACTTATCTCTCAGAACTGAGCATGTGGAGAGACGTTCGCTCATCTAGCACAAAGTGAACGGGTTGCAGGAGAAACTTTTACTCTGGTTTCTCAGTCTTTTTCCTAGTGCCGGTTTGAAGTTCCTGCAGTTTTCACTGTAAAACCGAGTTGGAGCTAGTACCAACCCATATATATGTATGGAATGGGGTTTGCAACTGAAAAGAAACTTTGTGTTCCCAACAAGATAGGTGAAGGACGGCTTTCACACACACATATCTCTCAGAACTGAGCATGTGGAGAGGCGTTCGTTCATCTAGCACAAAGGGAACGGGTTGCAGGGGAAACTTTTACTCTGGTTTCTCAGTTTGTTTCCTAGTGCCGGTTTGAAGTTCCTGAAGTTTTCACTGTAAAACCGAGTTGGAGCTAGTACCTCCCGATATATATTTATGGAGTGGAGTTTGCAAGTGAAAAGAAACTTTGTGTTCCCAACAAGGTAGGTGAAGGACGGCTTTCACACACACTTATCTCTCAGAACTGAGCATGTGGAGAGGCGTTCGTTCATCTAGCACAAAAGGAACGGGTTGCAGGAGAAACTTTTACTCTGGATTCTCAGTCTGTTTCCTAGTGCCTGTTTGAATTTCCTGCAGTTTTCACTGTAAAACCGAGTTGGAGCTAGTACCACCCCATATATATGTATGGAATGGAGATTCCAACTGAAAAGAAACGTTGTGTTCCCAACAAGATAGGTGAAGTACGGCTTTCACAGACACTTATCTCTCAGAACTGAGCATGTGGAAAGACGTTCGTTCATCTAGCACAAAGGGAACGGGTTGCAGGAGAAACTTTTACTCTGGTTTCTCAGTCTGTTTCCTAGTGCCGGTTTGAAGTTCCTGCAGTTTTCACTGTAAAACAGAGTTGGAGCTAGTACCTCCCCATATAAATGTATGGATTGGAGTTTGCAACTGAAATGAAACTTTGTGTTCCCAACAAGCTAGGTGGAGGACGGCTTTCACACACACTTATCTCTCAGAACTGAGCATGTGGAGAGACGTTCGTTCATCTAGCACAAAGGGAACGGGTTGCAGGAGAAACTTTTACTCTGGTTTCTCAGTCTGTTTCCTAGTGCTGGTTTGAAGTTCCTGCAGTTTTCACTGTAAAACCGATTTGGAGTTAGTACCTCCCCATATAAATGTATGGAGTGGAGTTTGCAACTGAAAAGAAACTTTGTATTCCCTACAAGCTTGGTGAAGGACGGCTCTCACACACACTTATCTCTCAGAACTGAGCATGTGGTGAGACGTTCGTTCATCTAGCCCAAAGGGAACTGGTTGCAGGAGAAATTTTTACTCTGGCTTCTCAGTCTTTTTCCTAGTGCCGGTTTGAAGTTCCTGCAGTTTTCACTGTAAAACCGAGTTGGAGTTACTACCTCCCCATATATATGTATGGAGTGGAGTTTGCAACTGAAAAGAAACTTTGTGTTCCAAACAAGCTAGTTGAAGGACTGCTTTCACACACACTTATCTCTAAGAACTGAGCATGTACAGAGACGTTCGTTCATCTAGCCCAAAGGGAACGGGTTGCAGGAGAAACTTTTACTCTGGTTTCTCAGTCTGTTTCCTAGTGCCGGTTTGAAGTTCCTGCAGTTTTCACTGTAAAACCGAGTTGGAGCTTATACCTCCCCATATATATGTATGGATAGGAGTTTGAAACTGAAAAGAAACTTTGTGTTCCAAAGAAGCTAGATGAAGGACGGCTTTCACACACACTTATCTCTAAGAACTGAGCATGTGGAGAGACTTTCGTTCATCTAGCACAAAGGGAACGGGTTGCAGGAGAAACTTTTACTCTGGTTTCTCAGTCTGTTTCCTAGTGCCGGTTTGCAGTTCCTGCAGTTTTCACTGTAAAACCGAGTTGGAGCTCGTACCTCCCCATATATATTTATGGAGTGGTGTTTGCAACTGAAAAGAAATTTTGTGTTCCCAACAAGCTAGGTGAAGCACCTCTTTCACACACACTTATCTCTCAGAACTGAGCATGTGGAGAGACGTTCGCTCATCTAGCACAAAGTGAATGGGTTGCAGGAGAAACTTTTACTCTGGTTTCTCAGTCTGTTTCCTAGTGCCGGTTTGAAGTTCCTGCAGTTTTCATTGTAAAACCGAGTTGGAGCTAGTACCTACCCATATATACGTATGGAGTGGAGTTTGCAACTGAAAAGAAACTTTGTGTTCCCAACAAGCTAGGTGAATGACGGCTCTCACACACACTTATCTCTCAGAATAGTGCATGTGGAGAGACGTTCGTTCATCTAGCACAAAGGGAACGGGTTGCAGGAGAAACTTTTACTCTGGTTTCTCAGTCTGTTTCCTAGTGCTGGTTTGAAGTTCCTGCAGTTTTCACTGTAAAACCGAGTTGGAGTTAGTACCTCCCCATATAAATGTATGGAGTGGAGTTTGCAACTGAAAAGAAACTTTGTATTCCCTACAAGCTTGGTGAAGGACGGCTCTCACACACACTTATCTCTCAGAACTGAGCATGTGGTGAGACGTTCGTTCATCTAGCCCAAAGGGAACTGGTTGCAGGAGAAATTTTTACTCTGGCTTCTCAGTCTGTTTCCTAGTGCCGGTTTGAAGTTCCTGCAGTTTTCACTGTAAAACCGAGTTGGAGTTACTACCTCCCCATATATATGTATGGAGTGGAGTTTGCAACTGAAAAGAAACTTTGTGTTCCAAACAAGCTAGTTGAAGGACTGCTTTCACACACACTTATCTCTAAGAACTGAGCATGTAGAGAGACGTTCGTTCATCTAGCCCAAAGGGAACGGGTTGCAGGAGAAACTTTTACTCTGGTTTCTCAGTCTGTTTCCTAGTGCCGGTTTGAAGTTCCTGCAGTTTTCACTGTAAAACCGAGTTGGAGCTAGTACCACCCCATATATATGTATGTAGTGGAGTTTCCAACTGAAAAGAAACTTTGTGTTCCCAACAAGCTATGTGAAGTACGGCTTTCACACACACTTATCTCTT
This sequence comes from Camelus bactrianus, assembly GCF_048773025.1. Lineage (NCBI taxonomy): Eukaryota > Metazoa > Chordata > Mammalia > Artiodactyla > Camelidae > Camelus > Camelus bactrianus. The sequence continues at coordinate 6,615,123 of NW_027413945.1, forward strand.
AGAACTGAGCATGTGGAGAGACGTTCGTTCATCTAGCACAAAGGGAACGGGTTGCAGGAGAAACTTTTACTCTGGTTTCTCAGTCTGTTTCCTAGTGCCGGTTTGAAGTTCCTGCAGTTTTCACTGTAAAACAGAGTTGGAGTTAGTACCTCCCCATATAAATGTATGGAGTGGATTTTGCAACTGAAATGAAACTTTGTGTTCCCAACAAGCTAGGTGGAGGACGGCTTTCACACACACTTATCTCTCAGAACTGAGCATGTTGAGAGACGTTCGTTCATCTACCACAAAGGGAACGGGTTGGAGGAGAAACTTTTACTCTGGCTTCTCAGTCTGTTTCCTAGTGCCGGTTTGCAGTTCCTGCAGTTTTCACTGTAAAACCGAGTTGGAGCTCGTACCTCCCCATATATATGTATGGAGTGGAGTTTGCAACTGAAAAGAAATTTTGTGTTCCCAACAAGCTAGGTGAAGCACCTCTTTCACACACACTTATCTCTCAGAACTGAGCATGTGGAGAGACGTTCGCTCATCTAGCACAAAGGGAACGGGTTGCAGGAGAATCTTTTACTCTGGTTTCTCAGTCTGTTTCCTAGTGCCGGTTTGAAGTTCCTGCAGTTTTCACTGTAAAACCGAGTTGGAGCTAGTACCTCCATATATATACGTATGGAGTGGAGTTTGAAACTGAAAAGAAACTTTGTGTTCCCAACAAGCTAGGTGAAGGACGGCTCTCACACACACTTATCTCTCAGAACTGAGCATGTGGAGAGACGTTCGTTCATCTAGCAAAAAGGGAACGGGTTGCAGGAGAAACTTTTACTCTGGTTTCTCAGTCTGTTTCCTAGTGCCGTTTTGAAGTTCCTGCATTTTTCACTGTAAACCGAGTTGCAGCTAGTACCACCCCTTATATATGTATGGAGTGGAGTTTGCAACTGAAATGAAACTTTGTGTTCCCAACAAGCTAGGTGAAGGACGGCTTTCACACACACTTATCTCTCAGAACTGAGCATGTGGAGAGACGTCCGTTCATCTAGCACAAAGGGAACGGGTTGGAGGAGAAATTTTTACTCTGGCTTCTCAGTCTGTTTCCTAGTGCCGGTTTGCAGTTCCTGCAGTTTTCACTGTAAAACCGATTTGGAGCTCGTACCTCCCCATATATATGTATGGAGTGGAGTTTGCAACTGAAAAGAAATTTTGTGTTCCCAACAAGCTAGGTGAAGCACCTCTTTCACACACACTTATCTCTCAGAACTGAGCATGTGGAGAGACGTTCGCTCATCTAGCACAAAGGGAACGGGTTGCAGGAGAATCTTTTACTCTGGTTTCTCAGTCTGTTTCCTAGTGCCGGTTTGAAGTTCCTGCAGTTTTCACTGTAAAATCGAGTTGGAGCTAGTACCTCCAAATATATACGTATGGAGTGGAGTTTGCAACTGAAAAGAAACTTTGTGTTCCCAACAAACTAGGTGAAGGACGGCTCTCACACACACTTATCTCTCAGAACTGAGCATGTGGAGAGACGTTCGTTCATCTAGCAAAAAGGGAACGGGTTGCAGGAGAAACTTTTACTCTGGTTTCTCAGTCTGTTTCCTAGTGCCGTTTTGAAGTTCCTGCATTTTTCACTGTAAACCGAGTTGGAGCTAGTACCTCCCCTTATATATGTATGGAGTGGAGTTTGCAACTGAAATGAAACTTTGTGTTCCCAACAAGCTAGGTGAATGACGACTTTCACACACACTTTCCTCTCAGAACTGAGCATGTGGAGAGACGTCCGTTCATCTAGCACAAAGGGAACGGGTTGCAGGAGAAATTTTACTCTGGTTTCTCAGTCTGTTTCCTAGTGCCGGTTTGAAGTTCCTGCAGTTTTCACTGTAAAACCGAATTGGAGCTAGTATCTTCCCATATATATGTATGGAGCGGAGTTTGCTTCTGAAAAGAAACTTTGTTTTCCCAACAAGCTAGGTGAAGGACGGCTTTCACACACACTTATCTCTCAGAACTGAGCATGTGGAGAGGCGTTCGTTCATCTAGCAAAAAAGGAACGGGTTGCAGGAGAAACTTTTACTCTGGTTTCTCAGTCTGTTTCCTAGTGCCTGTTTGAAGTTCCTGCAGTTTTCACTGTAAAACCGAGTTGGAGCTTATACCTCCCCATATATATGTATGGAGTGTAGTTTGCAACTGAAAAGAAACTTTGTGTTCCAAAGAAGCTAGGTGAAGGACGGCTTTCACACACACTTATCTCTCAGAACTGAGCATGTGGAGAGACTTTCGTTCATCTAGCACAAAGGAACGGGTTGTAGGATGCACTTTTACTGTGGTTTCTCAGTCTGTTTCTTAGTGCCGGTTTGAAGTTCCTGCAGTTTTCACTGTAAAACCGAGTTGGAGCTAATACCTCCCCTTATATATGTATGGAATGGAGTTTGCAACTGAAAAGAAACTTTGTGTTCCCAATAATCTAAGTGAAGTACGGCTTTCACACACAATTATCTCTCAGAACTGAGCATGTGGAGAGACGTTCGTTCATCTAGCACAAAGTGAACGGTTTGCAGGAGACACTTTTACTCTGGTTTCTCAGTGTGTTTCCTAGAGCCGGTTTGACCTTCCTGCAGTTTTCACTGTAAAACCGTGTTGGAGCTGGTAACTCCCCATATATATTTAAGGTTTGGTGTTTGCAACTGAAAAGAAACTTTGGGTCCCAAAAAGCTAGGTGAAGGATGGCTTTCACATACTGATATATCTCAGAAATGAGCATGTGGGGAGTCGTTCGTTCATCTAGCACAAAGGGAACGGGTTGCAGGAGAAACTTTTACTCTGGTTTCTCAGTCTGTTTCCTAGTGCCGGTTTGCAGTTCCTGCAGTTTTCACTGTAAAACCGAGTTGGAGCTAGTACCTCCCCATATAAATGTATGGAGTGGAGTTTGCAACTGAAATGAAACTTTGTGTTCCCAACAAGCTAGGTGGAGGACGGCTTTCACACACACTTATCTCTCAGAACTGAGCATGTTGAGAGACGTTCGTTCATCTAGCACAAAGGGAACGGGTTGCAGGAGAAACTTTTACTCTAGTTTCTCAGTCTGTTTCCTAGTGCCGGTTTGAAGTTCCTGCAGTTTTCACTGTAAAAACGAGTTGGAGCTAGTACCTCCCCATATATATGTATGGAGTGGAGTTTGCAAGTGAAAAGAAACTTTGTGTTCCCAACAAGCTAGGTGAAGGACGGCTTTCACACACACTTATCTCTCAGAACTGAGCATGTGGAGAGACGTTCGTTCATCTAGCACAAAGGGAACGGGTTGCAGGAGAAACTTTTACTCTGGCTTCTCAGTCTGTTTCCTAGTGCCGGTTTGCACTTCCTGCAGTTTTCACTGTAAAACCGATTTGGAGCTCGTAACTCCCCATATATATGTATGGAGTGGAGTTTGCAACTGAAAAGAAATTTTGTGTTCCCAACAAGCTAGGTGAAGCACCTCTTTCACACACACTTATCTCTCAGAACTGAGCATGTGGAGAGACGTTCGCTCATCTAGCACAAAGGGAACGGGTTGCAGGAGAATCCATTACTCTGGTTTCTCAGTCTGTTTCCTAGTGCCTGTTTGAAGTTCCTGCAGTTTTCACTGTAAAACCGAGTTGGAGCTAGTACCACCCCATATATATGTATGGAATGGAGTTTCCAACTGAAAAGAAACGTTGTGTTCCCAACAAGCTCGGTGAAGGACGGCTTTCACAGATATTTATCTCTCAGAACTGAGCATGTGGAGAGACGTTCGTTCATCTAGCACAAAGGGAACGGGTTGCAGGAGAAACTTTTCCTCTGGTTTCTCAGTCTGTTTCCTAGTGCCGTTTTGATGTTCCTGCAGTTTTCACTGTAAAACCGAGTTGGAGTTTGTACCTCCCCATATAAATGTATGGAGTGGAGTTTGCAACTGAAAAGAAACTTTGTATTCCCAACAAGCTTGGTGAAGGACGGCTCTCACACACACTTATCTCTCAGAACTGAGCATGTGGAGAGACGTTCGATCATCTAGCACAAAGGGAACTGGTTGCAGGAAAAACTTTTACTCTGGTTTCTCAGTGTGTTTCCTACAGCCGTTTTGAACTTCCTGCAGGTTTCACTGTAAAACCGAGTTGGAGCTAGTATCTCCCATATATATGAATGGAGTGGAGTTTGCAACTGAATAGAAACTTTGTGTTCCCAACTAGCTAGTTGAAAGACGGCTTTCAAACACACTGATCTCTGAGAACAGAGCATGTGGAGAGTCGTTCGTTCATCTAGCACAAAGTGAACGGTTTGCAGGAGACACTTTTACTCTGGTTTCTCAGTGTGTTTCCTAGAGCCGGTTTGAACTTCCTGCAGTTTTCACTGTAAAACCGTGTTGGAGCTGGTAACTCCCCATATATATTTAAGGTTTGGAGTTTGCAACTGAAAAGAAACTTTGGGTCCCAAAAAGCTAGGTGAAGGACGGCTTTCACATACTGATATATCTCAGAAATGAGCATGTGGAGAGTCGTTCGTTCATCTAGCACAAAGGGAACGGGTTGCAGGAGAAACTTTTACTCTGGTTTCTCAGTCTGTTTCCTAGTGCCGGTTTGCAGTTCCTGCAGTTTTCACTGTAAAACCGAGTTGGGGCTAGTACCTCCCCATATAAATGTATGGAGTGGAGTTTGCAACTGAAATGTAACTTTGTGTTCCCAACAAGCTAGGTGGAGGACGGCTTTCACACACACTTATCTCTCAGAACTGAGCATGTTGAGAGACGTTCGTTCATCTAGCACAAAGGGAACGGGTTGCAGGAGAAACTTTTACTCTAGTTTCTCAGTCTGTTTCCTAGGGCCGGTTTGAAGTTCCTGCAGTTTTCACTGTAAAACCGAGTTGGAGCTAGTACCTCCCCATATATATGTATGGAGTGGAGTTTGCAAGTGAAAAGAAACTTTGTGTTCCCAACAAGCTAGGTGAAGGACGGCTTTCACACACACTTATCTCTCAGAACTGAGCATGTGGAGAGACGTTCGTTCATCTAGCACAAAGGTAACGGGTTGCAGGAGTAACTTTTACTCTGGCTTCTCAGTCTGTTTCCTAGTGCCGGTTTGCAGTTCCTGCAGTTTTCACTGTAAAACCGATTTGGAGCTCGTACCTCCCCATATATATGTATGGAGTGGAGTTTGCAACTGAAAAGAAATTTTGTGTTCCCAACAAGCTAGGTGAAGCACCTCTTTCACACACACTTATCTCTCAGAACTGAGCATGTGGAGAGACGTTCGCTCATCTAGCACAAAGGGAACGGGTTGCAGGAGAATCTTTTACTCTGGTTTCTCAGTCTGTTTCCTAGTGCCGGTTTGAAGTTCCTGCAGTTTTCACTGTAAAACCGAGTTGGAGCTAGTACCTCCAAATATATACGTATGGATTGGAGTTTGCAACTGAAAAGAAACTTTGTGTTCCCAACAAGCTAGGTGAAGGACGGCTCTCACACACAATTATCTCTCAGAACTGAGCATGTGGAGAGACGTTCGTTCATCTAGCACAAAGGGAACGGGTTGCAGGAGAAACTTTTTCTCTGGTTTCTCAGTCTGTTTCCTAGTGCCGTTTTGAAGTTCCTGCATTTTTCACTGTAAACCGATTTGGAGCTAGTACCTCCCCTTATATATGTATGGAGTGGAGTTTGCAAATGAAATGAAACTTTGTGTTCCCAACAAGCTAGGTGAATGACGACTTTCACACACACTTTCCTCTCAGAACTGAGCATGTGGAGAGACGTCCGTTCATCTAGCACAAAGGGAACGGGTTGCAGGAGAAACTTTTACTCTGGTTTCTCAGTCTGTTTCCTAGTGCCGGTTTGAATTTCGTGCAGTTTTCACTGTAAAACCGAGTTGGAGCTAGTACCTCCCCATATATATTTATGGAGTGGAGTTTGCAAGTGAAAAGAAACTTTGTGTTCCCAACAAGCTAGGTGAAGGACGGCTTTCACACACACATATCTCTCAGAACTGAGCATGTGGAGAGGCGTTCGTTCATCTAGCACAAAAGGAACGGGTTGCAGGAGAAACTTTTACTCTGGTTTCTCAGTCTGTTTCCTAGTGCCTGTTTGAAGTTCCTGCAGTTTTCACTGTAAAACCGAGTTGGAGCTAGTACCACCCCATATATATGTATGGAATGGAGTTTCCAACTGAAAAGAAACGTTGTGTTCCCAACAAGCTAGGTGAAGGACGGCTTTCACAGACACTTATCTCTCAGAACTGAGCATGTGGAGAGACGTTCGTTCATCTAGCCCAAAGGGAACTGGTTGCAGGAGAAATTTTTACTCTGGCTTCTCAGTCTTTTTCCTAGTGCCGGTTTGAAGTTCCTGCAGTTTTCACTGTAAAACCGAGTTGGAGTTACTACCTCCCCATATATATGTATGGAGTGGAGTTTGCAACTGAAAAGAAACTTTGTGTTCCAAACAAGCTAGTTGAAGGACTGCTTTCACACACACTTATCTCTAAGAACTGAGCATGTACAGAGACGTTCGTTCATCTAGCCCAAAGGGAACGGGTTGCAGGAGAAACTTTTACTCTGGTTTCTCAGTCTGTTTCCTAGTGCCGGTTTGAAGTTCCTGCAGTTTTCACTGTAAAACCGAGTTGGAGCTTATACCTCCCCATATATATGTATGGATAGGAGTTTGAAACTGAAAAGAAACTTTGTGTTCCAAAGAAGCTAGATGAAGGACGGCTTTCACACACACTTATCTCTAAGAACTGAGCATGTGGAGAGACTTTCGTTCATCTAGCACAAAGGGAACGGGTTGCAGGAGAAACTTTTACTCTGGTTTCTCAGTCTGTTTCCTAGTGCCGGTTTGCAGTTCCTGCAGTTTTCACTGTAAAACCGAGTTGGAGCTCGTACCTCCCCATATATATTTATGGAGTGGTGTTTGCAACTGAAAAGAAATTTTGTGTTCCCAACAAGCTAGGTGAAGCACCTCTTTCACACACACTTATCTCTCAGAACTGAGCATGTGGAGAGACGTTCGCTCATCTAGCACAAAGTGAATGGGTTGCAGGAGAAACTTTTACTCTGGTTTCTCAGTCTGTTTCCTAGTGCCGGTTTGAAGTTCCTGCAGTTTTCATTGTAAAACCGAGTTGGAGCTAGTACCTACCCATATATACGTATGGAGTGGAGTTTGCAACTGAAAAGAAACTTTGTGTTCCCAACAAGCTAGGTGAATGACGGCTCTCACACACACTTATCTCTCAGAACAGTGCATGTGGAGAGACGTTCGTTCATCTAGCACAAAGGGAACGGGTTGCAGGAGAAACTTTTACTCTGGTTTCTCAGTCTGTTTCCTAGTGCTGGTTTGAAGTTCCTGCAGTTTTCACTGTAAAACCGAGTTGGAGTTAGTACCTCCCCATATAAATGTATGGAGTGGAGTTTGCAACTGAAAAGAAACTTTGTATTCCCTACAAGCTTGGTGAAGGACGGCTCTCACACACACTTATCTCTCAGAACTGAGCATGTGGTGAGACGTTCGTTCATCTAGCCCAAAGGGAACTGGTTGCAGGAGAAATTTTTACTCTGGCTTCTCAGTCTGTTTCCTAGTGCCGGTTTGAAGTTCCTGCAGTTTTCACTGTAAAACCGAGTTGGAGTTACTACCTCCCCATATATATGTATGGAGTGGAGTTTGCAACTGAAAAGAAACTTTGTGTTCCAAACAAGCTAGTTGAAGGACTGCTTTCACACACACTTATCTCTAAGAACTGAGCATGTAGAGAGACGTTCGTTCATCTAGCCCAAAGGGAACGGGTTGCAGGAGAAACTTTTACTCTGGTTTCTCAGTCTGTTTCCTAGTGCCGGTTTGAAGTTCCTGCAGTTTTCACTGTAAAACCGAGTTGGAGCTAGTACCACCCCATATATATGTATGTAGTGGAGTTTCCAACTGAAAAGAAACTTTGTGTTCCCAACAAGCTATGTGAAGTACGGCTTTCACACACACTTATCTCTTAGAACTGAGCATGTGGAGAGACGTTCGTTCATCTAGCACAAAGGGAACGGGTTGCAGGAGAAACTTTTACTCTGGTTTCTCAGTCTGTTTCCTAGTGCCGGTTTGAAGTTCCTGCAGTTTTCACTGTAAAACAGAGTTGGAGTTAGTACCTCCCCATATAAATGTATGGAGTGGATTTTGCAACTGAAATGAAACTTTGTGTTCCCAACAAGCTAGGTGGAGGACGGCTTTCACACACACTTATCTCTCAGAACTGAGCATGTTGAGAGACGTTCGTTCATCTACCACAAAGGGAACGGGTTGGAGGAGAAACTTTTACTCTGGCTTCTCAGTCTGTTTCCTAGTGCCGGTTTGCAGTTCCTGCAGTTTTCACTGTAAAACCGAGTTGGAGCTCGTACCTCCCCATATATATGTATGGAGTGGAGTTTGCAACTGAAAAGAAATTTTGTGTTCCCAACAAGCTAGGTGAAGCACCTCTTTCACACACACTTATCTCTCAGAACTGAGCATGTGGAGAGACGTTCGCTCATCTAGCACAAAGGGAACGGGTTGCAGGAGAATCTTTTACTCTGGTTTCTCAGTCTGTTTCCTAGTGCCGGTTTGAAGTTCCTGCAGTTTTCACTGTAAAACCGAGTTGGAGCTAGTACCTCCATATATATACGTATGGAGTGGAGTTTGAAACTGAAAAGAAACTTTGTGTTCCCAACAAGCTAGGTGAAGGACGGCTCTCACACACACTTATCTCTCAGAACTGAGCATGTGGAGAGACGTTCGTTCATCTAGCAAAAAGGGAACGGGTTGCAGGAGAAACTTTTACTCTGGTTTCTCAGTCTGTTTCCTAGTGCCGTTTTGAAGTTCCTGCATTTTTCACTGTAAACCGAGTTGCAGCTAGTACCACCCCTTATATATGTATGGAGTGGAGTTTGCAACTGAAATGAAACTTTGTGTTCCCAACAAGCTAGGTGAAGGACGGCTTTCACACACACTTATCTCTCAGAACTGAGCATGTGGAGAGACGTCCGTTCATCTAGCACAAAGGGAACGGGTTGGAGGAGAAATTTTTACTCTGGCTTCTCAGTCTGTTTCCTAGTGCCGGTTTGCAGTTCCTGCAGTTTTCACTGTAAAACCGATTTGGAGCTCGTACCTCCCCATATATATGTATGGAGTGGAGTTTGCAACTGAAAAGAAATTTTGTGTTCCCAACAAGCTAGGTGAAGCACCTCTTTCACACACACTTATCTCTCAGAACTGAGCATGTGGAGAGACGTTCGCTCATCTAGCACAAAGGGAACGGGTTGCAGGAGAATCTTTTACTCTGGTTTCTCAGTCTGTTTCCTAGTGCCGGTTTGAAGTTCCTGCAGTTTTCACTGTAAAATCGAGTTGGAGCTAGTACCTCCAAATATATACGTATGGAGTGGAGTTTGCAACTGAAAAGAAACTTTGTGTTCCCAACAAACTAGGTGAAGGACGGCTCTCACACACACTTATCTCTCAGAACTGAGCATGTGGAGAGACGTTCGTTCATCTAGCAAAAAGGGAACGGGTTGCAGGAGAAACTTTTACTCTGGTTTCTCAGTCTGTTTCCTAGTGCCGTTTTGAAGTTCCTGCATTTTTCACTGTAAACCGAGTTGGAGCTAGTACCTCCCCTTATATATGTATGGAGTGGAGTTTGCAACTGAAATGAAACTTTGTGTTCCCAACAAGCTAGGTGAATGACGACTTTCACACACACTTTCCTCTCAGAACTGAGCATGTGGAGAGACGTCCGTTCATCTAGCACAAAGGGAACGGGTTGCAGGAGAAATTTTACTCTGGTTTCTCAGTCTGTTTCCTAGTGCCGGTTTGAAGTTCCTGCAGTTTTCACTGTAAAACCGAATTGGAGCTAGTATCTTCCCATATATATGTATGGAGCGGAGTTTGCTTCTGAAAAGAAACTTTGTTTTCCCAACAAGCTAGGTGAAGGACGGCTTTCACACACACTTATCTCTCAGAACTGAGCATGTGGAGAGGCGTTCGTTCATCTAGCAAAAAAGGAACGGGTTGCAGGAGAAACTTTTACTCTGGTTTCTCAGTCTGTTTCCTAGTGCCTGTTTGAAGTTCCTGCAGTTTTCACTGTAAAACCGAGTTGGAGCTTATACCTCCCCATATATATGTATGGAGTGTAGTTTGCAACTGAAAAGAAACTTTGTGTTCCAAAGAAGCTAGGTGAAGGACGGCTTTCACACACACTTATCTCTCAGAACTGAGCATGTGGAGAGACTTTCGTTCATCTAGCACAAAGGAACGGGTTGTAGGATGCACTTTTACTGTGGTTTCTCAGTCTGTTTCTTAGTGCCGGTTTGAAGTTCCTGCAGTTTTCACTGTAAAACCGAGTTGGAGCTAATACCTCCCCTTATATATGTATGGAATGGAGTTTGCAACTGAAAAGAAACTTTGTGTTCCCAATAATCTAAGTGAAGTACGGCTTTCACACACAATTATCTCTCAGAACTGAGCATGTGGAGAGACGTTCGTTCATCTAGCACAAAGTGAACGGTTTGCAGGAGACACTTTTACTCTGGTTTCTCAGTGTGTTTCCTAGAGCCGGTTTGACCTTCCTGCAGTTTTCACTGTAAAACCGTGTTGGAGCTGGTAACTCCCCATATATATTTAAGGTTTGGTGTTTGCAACTGAAAAGAAACTTTGGGTCCCAAAAAGCTAGGTGAAGGATGGCTTTCACATACTGATATATCTCAGAAATGAGCATGTGGGGAGTCGTTCGTTCATCTAGCACAAAGGGAACGGGTTGCAGGAGAAACTTTTACTCTGGTTTCTCAGTCTGTTTCCTAGTGCCGGTTTGCAGTTCCTGCAGTTTTCACTGTAAAACCGAGTTGGAGCTAGTACCTCCCCATATAAATGTATGGAGTGGAGTTTGCAACTGAAATGAAACTTTGTGTTCCCAACAAGCTAGGTGGAGGACGGCTTTCACACACACTTATCTCTCAGAACTGAGCATGTTGAGAGACGTTCGTTCATCTAGCACAAAGGGAACGGGTTGCAGGAGAAACTTTTACTCTAGTTTCTCAGTCTGTTTCCTAGTGCCGGTTTGAAGTTCCTGCAGTTTTCACTGTAAAAACGAGTTGGAGCTAGTACCTCCCCATATATATGTATGGAGTGGAGTTTGCAAGTGAAAAGAAACTTTGTGTTCCCAACAAGCTAGGTGAAGGACGGCTTTCACACACACTTATCTCTCAGAACTGAGCATGTGGAGAGACGTTCGTTCATCTAGCACAAAGGGAACGGGTTGCAGGAGAAACTTTTACTCTGGCTTCTCAGTCTGTTTCCTAGTGCCGGTTTGCACTTCCTGCAGTTTTCACTGTAAAACCGATTTGGAGCTCGTAACTCCCCATATATATGTATGGAGTGGAGTTTGCAACTGAAAAGAAATTTTGTGTTCCCAACAAGCTAGGTGAAGCACCTCTTTCACACACACTTATCTCTCAGAACTGAGCATGTGGAGAGACGTTCGCTCATCTAGCACAAAGGGAACGGGTTGCAGGAGAATCCATTACTCTGGTTTCTCAGTCTGTTTCCTAGTGCCTGTTTGAAGTTCCTGCAGTTTTCACTGTAAAACCGAGTTGGAGCTAGTACCACCCCATATATATGTATGGAATGGAGTTTCCAACTGAAAAGAAACGTTGTGTTCCCAACAAGCTCGGTGAAGGACGGCTTTCACAGATATTTATCTCTCAGAACTGAGCATGTGGAGAGACGTTCGTTCATCTAGCACAAAGGGAACGGGTTGCAGGAGAAACTTTTCCTCTGGTTTCTCAGTCTGTTTCCTAGTGCCGTTTTGATGTTCCTGCAGTTTTCACTGTAAAACCGAGTTGGAGTTTGTACCTCCCCATATAAATGTATGGAGTGGAGTTTGCAACTGAAAAGAAACTTTGTATTCCCAACATGCTTGGTGAAGGACGGCTCTCACACACACTTATCTCTCAGAACTGAGCATGTGGAGAGACGTTCGATCATCTAGCACAAAGGGAACTGGTTGCAGGAAAAACTTTTACTCTGGTTTCTCAGTGTGTTTCCTACAGCCGTTTTGAACTTCCTGCAGGTTTCACTGTAAAACCGAGTTGGAGCTAGTATCTCCCATATATATGAATGGAGTGGAGTTTGCAACTGAATAGAAACTTTGTGTTCCCAACTAGCTAGTTGAAAGACGGCTTTCAAACACACTGATCTCTGAGAACAGAGCATGTGGAGAGTCGTTCGTTCATCTAGCACAAAGTGAACGGTTTGCAGGAGACACTTTTACTCTGGTTTCTCAGTGTGTTTCCTAGAGCCGGTTTGAACTTCCTGCAGTTTTCACTGTAAAACCGTGTTGGAGCTGGTAACTCCCCATATATATTTAAGGTTTGGAGTTTGCAACTGAAAAGAAACTTTGGGTCCCAAAAAGCTAGGTGAAGGACGGCTTTCACATACTGATATATCTCAGAAATGAGCATGTGGAGAGTCGTTCGTTCATCTAGCACAAAGGGAACGGGTTGCAGGAGAAACTTTTACTCTGGTTTCTCAGTCTGTTTCCTAGTGCCGGTTTGCAGTTCCTGCAGTTTTCACTGTAAAACCGAGTTGGGGCTAGTACCTCCCCATATAAATGTATGGAGTGGAGTTTGCAACTGAAATGTAACTTTGTGTTCCCAACAAGCTAGGTGGAGGACGGCTTTCACACACACTTATCTCTCAGAACTGAGCATGTTGAGAGACGTTCGTTCATCTAGCACAAAGGGAACGGGTTGCAGGAGAAACTTTTACTCTAGTTTCTCAGTCTGTTTCCTAGGGCCGGTTTGAAGTTCCTGCAGTTTTCACTGTAAAACCGAGTTGGAGCTAGTACCTCCCCATATATATGTATGGAGTGGAGTTTGCAAGTGAAAAGAAACTTTGTGTTCCCAACAAGCTAGGTGAAGGACGGCTTTCACACACACTTATCTCTCAGAACTGAGCATGTGGAGAGACGTTCGTTCATCTAGCACAAAGGTAACGGGTTGCAGGAGTAACTTTTACTCTGGCTTCTCAGTCTGTTTCCTAGTGCCGGTTTGCAGTTCCTGCAGTTTTCACTGTAAAACCGATTTGGAGCTCGTACCTCCCCATATATATGTATGGAGTGGAGTTTGCAACTGAAAAGAAATTTTGTGTTCCCAACAAGCTAGGTGAAGCACCTCTTTCACACACACTTATCTCTCAGAACTGAGCATGTGGAGAGACGTTCGCTCATCTAGCACAAAGGGAACGGGTTGCAGGAGAATCTTTTACTCTGGTTTCTCAGTCTGTTTCCTAGTGCCGGTTTGAAGTTCCTGCAGTTTTCACTGTAAAACCGAGTTGGAGCTAGTACCTCCAAATATATACGTATGGATTGGAGTTTGCAACTGAAAAGAAACTTTGTGTTCCCAACAAGCTAGGTGAAGGACGGCTCTCACACACAATTATCTCTCAGAACTGAGCATGTGGAGAGACGTTCGTTCATCTAGCACAAAGGGAACGGGTTGCAGGAGAAACTTTTTCTCTGGTTTCTCAGTCTGTTTCCTAGTGCCGTTTTGAAGTTCCTGCATTTTTCACTGTAAACCGATTTGGAGCTAGTACCTCCCCTTATATATGTATGGAGTGGAGTTTGCAAATGAAATGAAACTTTGTGTTCCCAACAAGCTAGGTGAATGACGACTTTCACACACACTTTCCTCTCAGAACTGAGCATGTGGAGAGACGTCCGTTCATCTAGCACAAAGGGAACGGGTTGCAGGAGAAACTTTTACTCTGGTTTCTCAGTCTGTTTCCTAGTGCCGGTTTGAATTTCGTGCAGTTTTCACTGTAAAACCGAGTTGGAGCTAGTACCTCCCCATATATATTTATGGAGTGGAGTTTGCAAGTGAAAAGAAACTTTGTGTTCCCAACAAGCTAGGTGAAGGACGGCTTTCACACACACATATCTCTCAGAACTGAGCATGTGGAGAGGCGTTCGTTCATCTAGCACAAAAGGAACGGGTTGCAGGAGAAACTTTTACTCTGGTTTCTCAGTCTGTTTCCTAGTGCCTGTTTGAAGTTCCTGCAGTTTTCACTGTAAAACCGAGTTGGAGCTAGTACCACCCCATATATATGTATGGAATGGAGTTTCCAACTGAAAAGAAACGTTGTGTTCCCAACAAGCTAGGTGAAGGACGGCTTTCACAGACACTTATCTCTCAGAACTGAGCATGTGGAGAGACGTTCGTTCATCTAGCACAAAGGGAACGGGTTGCAGGAGAAACTTTTACTCTGGTTTCTCAGTCTGTTTCCTAGTTCTGGTTTGAAGTTCCTGCAGTTTTCACTGTAAAACCGAGTTGGAGTTAGTACCTCCCCATATAAATGTATGGAGTGGAGTTTGCAACTGAAAAGAAACTTTGTATTCCCAACAAGCTTGGTGAAGGACGGCTCTCACACACACTTATCTCTCAGAACTGAGCATGTGGAGAGGCGTTCGTTCATCTAGCACAAAAGGAACGGGTTGCAGGAGAAACATTTACTCTGGTTTCTCAGTCTGTTTCCTAGTGCCTGTTTGAAGTTCCTGCAGTTTTCACTGTAAAACCGAGTTGGAGCTAGTACCACCCCATATATATGTATGGAATGGAGTTTCCAACTGAAAAGAAACGTTGTGTTCCCAACAAGCTAGGTGAAGGACGGCTTTCACAGACACTTATCCCTCAGAACTGAGCATGTGGAGAGACGTTCGTTCATCTAGCACAAAGGGAACGGGTTGCAGGAGAAACTTTTACTCTGGTTTCTCAGTCTGTTTCCTAGTGCTGGTTTGAAGTTCCTGCAGTTTTCACTGTAAAACCGAGTTGGAGTTAGTACCTCCCCATATAAATGTATGGAGTGGAGTTTGCAACTGAAAAGAAACTTTGTATTCCCAACAAGCTTGGTGAAGGACGGCTCTCACACACACTTATCTCTCAGAACTGAGCATGTGGAGAGGCGTTCGTTCATCTAGCACAAAAGGAACGGGTTGCAGGAGAAACATTTACTCTGGTTTCTCAGTCTGTTTCCTAGTGCCTGTTTGAAGTTCCTGCAGTTTTCACTGTAAAACCGAGTTGGAGCTAGTACCACCCCATATATATGTATGGAATGGAGTTTCCAACTGAAAAGAAACGTTGTGTTCCCAACAAGCTAGGTGAAGGACGGCTTTCACAGACACTTATCCCTCAGAACTGAGCATGTGGAGAGACGTTCGTTCATCTAGCCCAAAGGGAACGGGTTGCAGGAGAAACTTTTACTCTGGATTCTCTGTCTGTTTCCTAGTGCCGTTTTGAAGTTCCTGCAGTTTTCACTGTAAAACCGAGTTGGAGTTAGTACCTCCCCATATAAATGTATGGAGTGGAGTTTGCAACTGAAAAGAAACTTTGTATTCCCAACAAGCTTGGTGAAGGACGGCTCTCACACACACTTATCTCTCAGAACTGAGCATGTGGAGAGACGTTCGTTCATGTATCCCAAAGGGAACTGGTTGCAAGAGAAACTTTTACTCTGGCTTCTCAGTCTGTTTCCTAGTGCCGGTTTGAAGTTCCTGCAGTTTTCACTGTAAAACCGAGTTGGAGTTACTACCTCCCCATATATATGTATGGAGTGGAGTTTGCAACTGAAAAGATACTTTGTGTTCCCAACAAGCTAGTTGAAGGACTGCTTTCACACACACTTATCTCTAAGAACTGAGCATGTGGAGAGACGTTCGTTCATCTAGCCCAAAGGGAACGGGTTGCAGGAGAAACTTTTACTCTGGTTTTTCAGTCTGTTTCCTAGTGCCGGTTTGAAGTTCCTGCAGTTTTCACTGTAAAACCTTGTTGGAGCTTATACCTCCCCATATATATGTATGGAGTGGAGTTTGCAACTGAAAAGAAACTTTGTGTTCCAAAGAAGCTAGGTGAAGGACGGCTTTCACACACACTTATCTCTCAGAACTGAGCATGTGGAGAGACTTTCGTTCATCTAGCACAAAGGAACGGGTTGTAGGATGCACTTTTACTCTGGTTTCTCAGTCTCTTTCTTAGTGCCGGTTTGAAGTTCCTGCAGTTTTCACTGTAAAACCGAGTTGGAGCTCGTACCTCCCCTTATATATGTATGGAATGGAGTTTGCAACTGAAAAGAAATTTTGTGTTCCCAACAAGGTAGTTGAAGGACGGTTTTCACACACACTTATCTCTCAGAACTGAGCATGTGGAGAGACGTTCGTTCATCTAGCATATTGGGAACGGTTTACAGGAGAAACTTTTACTCTGGTTTCTCAGTCTGTTTCCTAGTGCCGGTTGGAAGTTCCTGCAGTTTTCACTGTAAAACCGAGTTGGAGCTAGTACCTCCCCATATATATATGGTGTGGAGTTTGCAAGTGAAAAGAAACTTTGTGTTCCCAACAAGCAAGGTGAAGTACGGCTCTCACACACACTTATCTCTCAGAACTGAGCATGTGGAGAGCCGTTCGTTCATCTAGCACAAAGGGAACGGGTTGCAGGAGAAACTTTTTCTCTGGTTTCTCAGTCTGTTTCCTTGTGCCGTTTTGAAGTTCCTGCATTTTTCACTGTAAACCGATTTGGAGCTAGTACCTCCCCTTATATATGTATGGAGTGGAGTTTGCAACTGAAAATAAACTTTGTGTTCCCAACAAGCTAGGTGAATGACGACTTTCACACACACTTTCCTCTCAGAACTGAGCATGTGGAGAGACGTCCGTTCATCTAGCACAAAGGGAACGGGTTGCAGGAGAAACTTTTACTCTGGTTTCTCAGTCTGTTTCCTAGTGCCGGTTTGAAGTTCCTGCAGTTTTCACTGTAAAACCGAGTTGGAGCTAGTACCTCCCCATATATATTTATGGAGTGGAGTTTGCAAGTGAAAAGAAACTTTGTGTTCCCAACAAGCTAGGTGAAGGACGGCTTTCACACACACTTATCTCTCAGAACTGAGCATGTGTAGAGGCGTTCGTTCATCTAGCACAAAAGGAACGGGTTGCAGGAGAAACTTTTACTCTGGTTTCTCAGTCTGTTTCCTAGTGCCTGTTTGAAGTTCCTGCAGTTTTCACTGTAAAACCGAGTTGGAGCTAGTACCACCCCATATATATGTATGGAATGGAGTTTCCAACTGAAAAGAAACGTTGTGTTCCCAACAAGCTAGGTGAAGGACGGCTTTCACAGACACTTATCTCTCAGAACTGAGCATGTGGAGAGACGTTCGTTCATCTAGCACAAAGGGAACGGGTTGCAGGAGAAACTTTTACTCTGGTTTCTCAGTCTGTTTCCTAGTGCTGGTTTGAAGTTCCTGCAGTTTTCACTGTAAAACCGAGTTGGAGTTAGTACCTCCCAATATAAATGTATGGAGTGGAGTTTGCAACTGAAAAGAAACTTTGTATTCCCAACAAGCTTGGTGAAGGACGGCTCTCACACACACTTATCTCTCAGAACTGAGCATGTGGAGAGGCGTTCGTTCATCTAGCACAAAAGGAACGGGTTGCAGGAGAAACATTTACTCTGGTTTCTCAGTCTGTTTCCTAGTGCCTGTTTGAAGTTCCTGCAGTTTTCACTGTAAAACCGAGTTGGAGCTAGTACCACCCCATATATATGTATGGAATGGAGTTTCCAACTGAAAAGAAACGTTGTGTTCCCAACAAGCTAGGTGAAGGACGGCTTTCACAGACACTTATCTCTCAGAACTGAGCATGTGGAGAGACGTTCGTTCATCTAGCCCAAAGGGAACGGGTTGCAGGAGAAACTGTTACTCTGGATTCTCTGTCTGTTTCCTAGTGCCGTTTTGAAGTTCCTGCAGTTTTCACTGTAAAACCGAGTTGGAGTTACTACCTCCCCATATATATGTATGGAGTGGAGTTTGCAACTGAAAAGATACTTTGTGTTCCCAACAAGCTAGTTGAAGGACTGCTTTCACACACACTTATCTCTAAGAACTGAGCATGTGGAGAGACGTTCGTTCATCTAGCCCAAAGGGAACGGGTTGCAGGAGAAACTTTTACTCTGGTTTTTCAGTCTGTTTCCTAGTGCCGGTTTGAAGTTCCTGCAGTTTTCACTGTAAAACCGTGTTGGAGCTTATACCTCCCCATATATATGTATGGAGTGGAGTTTGCAACTGAAAAGAAACTTTGTGTTCCAAAGAAGCTAGGTGAAGGACGGCTTTCACACACACTTATCTCTCAGAACTGAGCATGTGGAGAGACTTTCGTTCATCTAGCACAAAGGAACGGGTTGTAGGATGCACTTTTACTCTGGTTTCTCAGTCTGTTTCTTAGTGCCAGTTTGAATTTCCTGCAGTTTTCACTGTAAAACCGAGTTGGAGCTCGTACCTCCCCTTATATATGTATGGAATGGAGTTTGCAACTGAAAAGAAATTTTGTGTTCCCAACAAGGTAGTTGAAGGACGGTTTTCACACACACTTATCTCTCAGAACTGAGCATGTGGAGAGACGTTCGTTCATCTAGCATATTGGGAACGGTTTACAGGAGAAACTTTTACTCTGTTTTCTCAGTCTGTTTCCTAGTGCCGGTTGGAAGTTCCTGCAGTTTTCACTGTAAAACCGAGTTGGAGCTAGTACCTCCCCATATATATATGGTGTGGAGTTTGCAAGTGAAAAGAAACTTTGTGTTCCCAACAAGCAAGGTGAAGTACGGCTCTCACACACACTTATCTCTCAGAACTGAGCATGTGGAGAGACGTTCGATCATCTAGCACAAAGGGAATGCGTTGAAGGAAAAACTATTACTCTGGCTTTCTCAGTGTGTTTCCTAGTGCCTGTTTGATGTTCCTGCAGTTTTCACGGTAAAACCGAGTTGGAGCTTGTATCTCCCCATATATATGTATGAATTGGCGTATTCATCTGAAAAGAAACTTTGTGTTCCCAATAATCTAAGTGAAGTACGGCTTTCACACACAATTATCTCTCAGAACTGAGCATGTGGAGAGACGTTCGATCATCTAGCACAAAGGGAACGGGTTGCAGGAAAAACTTTTACTCTGGTTTCTCAGTGTGTTTCCTACAGCCGTTTTGAACTTCCTGCAGGTTTCACTGTAAAACCGAGTTGGATCTAGTATCTCCCTTATATATGAATGGAGTGGAGTTTGCAACTGAATAGAAACTTTGTGTTCCCAACTAGCTAGTTGAAAGACGGCTTTCAAACACACTGATCTCTGAGAACAGAGCATGTGGAGAGTCGTTCGTTCATCTAGCACAAAGTGAACGGTTTGCAGGAGACACTTTTACTCTGGTTTCTCAGTGTGTTTCCTAGAGCCGGTTTGAACTTCCTGCAGTTTTCACTGTAAAACCGTGTTGGAGCTGGTAACTCCCCATATATATTTAAGGTTTGGAGTTTGCAACTGAAAAGAAACTTTGGGTCCCAAAAAGCTAGGTGAAGGACGGCTTTCTCATACTGATATATCTCAGAAATGAGCATGTGGAGAGTCGTTCGTTCATCTAGCACAAAGGGAACGGTTTGCAGGAGAAACTTTAACTTTGATTTCTCAGTATGTTTCCTATCGCCGGTTTGAAGTTCCTGGAGGTTTCACTGTAAATTCCTGTTGGAGCTGGTAACTCCCAATATATATGTAAGGATTGGAGTTTGCAACTGAAAAGAAACTTTCTTTTCCCAACAAGCTAGGTGAAGGACGGCTTTCACACACACTTATCTCTCAGAACTCAGCATCTGGAGAGTCGTTCGTTCATCTAGCACAAAGGGAACGGTTTGCAAGAGAAACTTTTACTCTGTTTTCCCAGTGCTTTTCCAAGTGTCTGTTTGAAGTTCCTGCAGTTTTCACTATAAAACGGAGTTGGAGCTAGTACCAACCCATATATATGTATGGAGTGGGGTTTGCAACTGAAAAGAAACTTTGAGTTCAGAACAAGCTAGGTGAAGGTCGGCTTTCACACAAACTTATCACTCAGAACTGAGCATGTGGAGAGACGTTCGTTCATCTAGCACAAAGGCAATGGGTTGCAGGAGAAATTTTTACTGTGGTTTCTCAGTGTGTTTCTTAGTGCCGGTTTGAAGTTCCTGCAGTTTTCACTGTAAAACCGAGTTGGAGCTATTACCTCCCCATATATATGTATGGAGTGGAGTTTGCAACTGAAAAAACTTTGTGTTTCCAACAATCTAAGTGAAGGTCGGCTTTCAAACAAACTTTTCTATCAGAACTGTTCATGTGGAGAGACATTCGTTCATCTAGCACAAAGGGAACGGGTTGCAGGCGAAACTTTTACTCTGGTTTCTCAGTGTGTTTCCTAGAGCCGGTTTGTACTTCCTGCAGTTTTCACTGTAAAACCATGTTGGAGCTGCTAACTCCCAATATATATTTAAGGTTTGGAGTTTGCAAATGAAAAGAAACTTTGTGTCCCAAAAAGCTAGGTGAAGGATGGCTTTCACACACACTTATCTCTCAGAACTCAGCATGTGGAGAGTCGTTCGTTCATCTAGAACAAACGGAACCGGTTGCAGGAGAAACTTTTACTCTGATTTCTCAGTGTGTTTCCTAGCGCCGGTTTGAAGTTCCTGGAAATTTCACTGTAAAACCGTTTTGGAGCTGGTAACTCCCCATATATATGTAAGGATTGGAGTTTGCAACTGAATAGATACTTGGTTTTCCCAACAAGCTAGTTGAAGGACGGCTTTCACACACACTAATCTCTCAGAAATCAGCATGTGGAGAGTCGTTCGTTCATCTATCACAAAGGGACATATTTGCAGGAAAAACTTTTAATCTGGCTTTCTCAGTGTGTTTCCTAGTGCCGGTTTGAAGTTCCTGCAGATTTCACTGTAAAACCGAGTTCAAGCTAGTACCTCCCCATATATATGTACGGAGTGGAGTTTGCAACTGAAAAAAACTTTGTGTTTCCAACAATCTAGGTGAAGGACTGCTTTCACACACACAGATCTGTGAGAACTGAGCATGTGGAGAGTCGTTCGTTCATCTAGCACAAAGTGAACGGGTTGCAAGAGACACTTTTAATCTGGTTTCTCAGTGTGTTTCCTAGAGCCGGATTTAACTTCATGCAGTTAAAACTGTAAAACCGTGTTGGAGCTGATAACTCCCCATATATATTTAAGGTTTGGAGTTTGCAACTGAAAAGAAACTTTGTGTCCCAAAAAGCAAGGTGAAGGACGGATTTCACACACTGATATATCTCAGAACTGAGCATGTGGAGAGTCGTTCGTTCATCTAGCACAAAGGGAACGGGTTGCAGGAGAAACTTTAACTCTGATTTCTTAGTGTGTTTCCTAGCGCCGGTTTGAAGTTCCTGGAGATTTCACTGTAAAATCGTGTCGGAGCTGGTAACTCCCAATATATATGTAAGGATTGGAGTTTGCAACTGAAAAGAAACTTTCTTTTCCCAACAAGCTAGGTGAAGGACGGCTTTCACACACACTTATCTCTCAGAACTCAGCATGTGGAGAGTCGTTCGTTCATCTAGCTCAAACGGAACGGGTTGCAGGAGAAATTTTTACTCTGGTTTCTCAGTGTGTTTCCTATTGCCGGTTTGAAGTTCCTGCAGTTTTCACTGTGATATCGTGTTGGATCTGGTACCTCCCCATATATATGTAAGGATTGGAATTTGCAACTGAAAGAAACTTACTTTTCCCAACAAGGTAGTTGAAAGACGGCTTTCACACACAATTATCTATCAGAACTGAGCATGTGGTGAGTCGTTCGTTCATCTAGCACAAAGGGAATGGGTTGCAGGAGAAATTTTTAATGTGGTTTCTCAGTGTGTTTCTTAGTGCCGGTTAGAAGTTCCTGCAGTTTTCACTTTAAAACCGAGTTGGAGTTATTACCTCCCCATATACATGTATGGAGTGGAGTTTGCAACTGAAAAAAACATTGTGTTTCCAACAATCTAGGTGAAGGACGGCTTTCAAACAAACTTTCTATCAGAACTGAGCATGTGGAGAGAAGTTCGTTCATCCAGCACAAAGGGAACGGGTTGCAGGAGAAACTTTTACTCTGGCTTTCTCAGTGTGTTTCCTAGTGCCGGTTTGATGTTCCTGCTGTTTTCAAGGTAAAACAGAGTTGGAGCTAGTACCTCCCCATATATAGTATGGAGTGGAATTTGCAACTGAAAAGAAACTTTGTGTTCCCAACAAGCTATTTGAAGAACGGCTTTCACACACACTTATCTCTCAGAACTTAGCATGTGGAGAAATGTAGGTTCCTCTAGCACAAAGGGAATGGTTAGCAAGGGAAACTTATTCTCTGGTTTCTCACTGCTTTTCCATGTGTCTGTTTGAAGATCCTGTAGTTTTCACTATAAAACGGAGTTGGAGCTAATACCACCCTATATATATGTATGGAGTGGGGTTTGCAACTGAATAGAAATTTTCAGTTCAGAACAAGCTAGGTGAAGTTCGGCTTTCACACACAATTATCTTTCAGAACTGAGCATGTGGAGATACGTTCGTTCATGTAGCACAAAAAAACGTGTTGCAGGATTACCTTTACTATGATTTCTCAGTGTGTTTCCTAGTGCCGGTTTGAATTTCCTGCAGTTTTCACTGTAAAACCTTGTTGGAGCTGGTACCTCCCCATACATATGTAAGGAGTGGAGTTTGCAACTGAAAAGAAACTTTGTTTTCCAAACAAGATAGTTGAAGGTCGGCTTTCACACACACTTATACCTCAGAACTGAGCATGTGGATAGACGTTCGTTTATCTAGCACAAATGGAACGGGTTGCAGGAGAAACTTTTACTCTTGTTTCTCAGTGTGTTTCATAGTTCCGGTTTGTAGTTCCTGCAGTTTTCACTGTGAAACAGTTTTGGATCTGGTACCTCCCCTTATATATGTAAGGAGTGGGGTTTGCAACTGAAAAGCAACTTTGTGTTCCCAACAAGCTAGGTGAAGGACGGCTTTCACACACAATTATCACTCAGAACTGAGCATGTGGAGAGTCGATCGTTCATCTAGCACAAAGGGAATGGTTTGCTGGAGAAATTTTTACTGTGGTTTCTCAGTGTGTTTCTTAGTGCCGGTTTGAAGTTCCTACAGTTTTCACTGTAATACCAAGTTGGAGTTACTACCTCCCCATATATATATATATGGAGTGGGATTTGCAACTGAAAAACTATGTGTTTCCAACAATCTAGGTGAAGGTCGGCTTTCAAACAAAATTTTCTATCAGAACTGATCATGTGGAGAGACATTCTTTCATCTGGCACAAAGGGAACGGGTTGCAGGAGAAATTTTTCTCTGGTTTCTCAGTGTGTTTCCTAGAGCGGGTTTGAACTTCCTGCAGTATTCACTGTAAAACCGAGTTGGAGCTAGAATCTCCCCATATATATGTATGGGGTGGAGTTTGCAACTGAAAAGTAACTTTGTGTTCCCAACAAGCTAGTTGAAGGACGGCTTTCACACACACTGATCTCTGAGAACAAAGCATGTGTAGACACGTTCGTTCATCTAGCACAAAGTGAACGTGATGCAGGAGACACTTTTACTCTGGTTTCTCAGTGTGTTTCCTAGAGCCGGTTTGAACTTCCTGCAGTTTTCACTGTAAAACCGTGTTGGAGCTGGTAACTTCCCATATATATTTAAGGTTTGGAGTTTGCAACTGAAAAGTAACTTTGTGTTCGAAACAAGGAATGTGAAGGACGGCTATCACACATACATATTTCTCAGAACTGAGCATGTGGAGAGTCGTTCGTTCATCTAGCACAAAGGGAACCTGTTGCAGGAAAAACTTTTACTCTGATTTCTCAGTGTGTTTCCTAGCGCCTTTTTGAAGTTCCTGGAAATTTCACTGTAAAACCGTGTTGGAGCTGGTAACTCCCCATATATATGTAAGGATTGGATTTTGCACCTGAAAAGATACTTTGTTTTCCCAACAAGCTAGGTGAAGTACGGCTTTCACACACACTTATCTCTCAGAACCAGGCATGTGGAGAGTCGTTCTTTCATCTAGTACAAAGTGAATGGGTTGCAGGTGAAATTTTTACACTGGATTCTCAGTGTGTTTCCTAGTGCCGGTTTGAAGTTCCTGCAGTTCTCACAGTAAAACCAAGTTGGAGCTATTACCTCCCCATATGTATGTATGGAGTGGAGTTTGCAACTGAAAAAACTTTGTGTTTCCATCAATCTAGGTGAAGTTCGGCTTTCAAAAAAACTTTTCTATCAGAACTGATCATGTGGAGAGACGATCGTTCATCTAGCAAAAAGGGAACTGGTTGCAGGAGAAACTTTTACTCTGGTTTCTCTGTGTGTTTCCTAGAGCCGGTTTGAATTTCCTGCAGTTTTCAGTGTAAAACCGAGTTGGAGCTAGTATCTCCCCATATATATGTATGGAGTGTAGTTTGCATCTGAAAAGTAACTTTGTGTTCCCAACAAGCTAGTTGAAGGTCGGCTTTAACACACATTGATCTCTGAGATTTGAGCATGTGTAGAGACGTTCGTTCATCTAGCACAAATTGAACGTGTTGCAGGAGACACTTTTACTCTGGTTTCTCAGTGTGTTTCCTAGAGCCGGTTTGAACTTCCTGCAGTTTTCACTGTAAAACCGTGTTGGAGCTGGTAACTCCCCATATATATTTAAGGTTTGGACTTTGCAACTGAAAAGATACTTTGTTTTCCCAACAAGCTTGGTGAAGGACGGCTTTCACACACACTTATCTCTCAGAACTCAGCATGTGGAGAGTCGTTCGTTCATCAAGTACAAAGGGAATGGTTTGCAGGGGAAATTTTTACACTGGATTCTCTGTGTGTTTCCTAGTGCCGGTTTGAATTTCCTGCAGTTTTCACAGTAAAACCGAGTTGGAGCTAGTACCTTCCCATATATATGTATGGAGTGAAGTTTGCAACTGAAAAGAATCTTAGTGTTCACAACAAGCTAGGTGAAGGACGGCTTTCACACACCCTGATCTCTGAGAACAGAGCATGTGTAGAGACGTTCGTTCATCTAGCACAAATTGAACGGGTTGCAGGAGACACTTTTACTCTGGTTTCTCAGTGTGTTTCCTAGAGCCGGTTTGAACTTCCTGCAGTTTCACTGTAAAACCGTGTTGGAGCTGGTAACTCCACATATATATTTAAGGTTTGGAGTTTGCAACTGAAAAGAAACTTTGTGTTCCAAACAAGCTAGGTGAAGGACGGCTTTCACACACACATATTTCTCAGAACAGAGCATGTGGAGAGTCGTTCATTCATCTAGCAAAAAGGGAACCGATTGCAGGAGAAACTTTTATTCTCATTTCTCAGTGTGTTTCCTAGCGCCGGTTTGAATTTCCTGGAAATTTCACTGTAAAACCGAGTTGGAGCTGGTAACTCCCCACATATATGTAAGGATTGGAGTTTGCAACTGAATAGATACTTTGTTTTCCCAACAAGCTAGGTGAAGGACGGCTATCACACACACTTATCTCTCAGATCTCAGCATGTGGAGAGACGTTCGATCATCTAGCACAAAGGGAACGCGTTGCAGAAAAAACTTTTACTCTGGCTTTCTCAGTGTGTTTCCTAGTGCCAGTTTGATGTTCCTGCAGTTTTCACGGTAAAACCGAGTAGGAGCTTGTATCTCCCCATATATATATGTATGAAGTGGCGTATTCAACTGAAAAGAAACTTTGTGTTCCCAATAATGTAAGTGAAGTACGGCTTTCACACACAATTATCTCTCAGAACTGAGCATGTGGAGAGACGTTCGATCATCTAGCACAGAAGGAACGGGTTGCAGGAAAAACTTTTACTCTGGTTTCTCAGTGTGTTTCCTAGAGCCGTTTTGAACTTCCTGCAGGTTTCACTGTAAAATCGAGTTGGAGCTAGTATCTCCCATATATATGAATGGACTGGAGTTTGCAACTGAATAGAAACTTTGTGTTCCCAACAAGCTAGGTGAAGGACGGCTTTCAAACACACTGATCTCTGAGAACAGAGCATGTGGAAAGTCGTTCGTTCATCTAGCACAAAGTGAACGGTTTGCAGGAGACACTTTTACTCTGGATTCTCAGTGTGTTTCCTAGTGTCGGTTTGAAGTTCCTGCAGATTTCACTGTAAAACCGAGTTGGAGCTAGTACCTCCCCATATATATTTACGGAGTGTAGTTTGCAACTGAAAAAAACTTTGTGTTTCCAACAATCTAGGTGAAGGACGGCTTTCACACACACAGATCTGTAAGAACTGAGCATGTGGAGAGTCGTTCGTTCATTTAGCACAAAGTGAACGGGTTGCAGGAGACACTTTTACTCTGGTTTCTCAGGGTGTTTCCTAGAGCCGGATTGAACTTCCTGCAGTTATCACTGTAAAACCGTGTTGGAGCTGATAACTCCCCATATATATTTAAGGTTTGGAGTTTGCAACTGGAAAGAAATTTTGTGTCCCAACAAGCTAGGTGAAGGACAGCTTTCACACACTGATATATCTCAGAACTTAGCATTTGGAGAGTCGTTCGTTCATCTAGCACAAAGGGATCCGGTTGCAGGAGAAACTTTAACTCTGATTTCTCAGTGTGTTTCCTAGTGCCGGTTTGAAGTTCCTGGAGATTTCACTGTAAAATCTGGTTGGAGCTGGTAATTCCCAATATATATGTAAGGATTGGAGTTTGCAACTGAAAAGAACCTTTCTTTTCCCAACAAGCTAGGTGAAGGACGGCTTTCACACACACTTATCTCTCAGAACTCAGCATGTGGAGACTCGTTCGTTCATCTAGTACAAAGGGATTGGGTTGCAGGGAAAGTTTTTACTCTGGATTCTCAGTGTGTTTCCTAGTGCCGGTTTGAAGTTCCTGCAGATTTCACTGTAAAACCGAGTTGGAGATAGTACCTCACCATATATATGTACGGAGTGGAATTTGCAACTGAAAAAAACTTTGTGTTTCCAACAATCTAGGTGAAGGACGGTTTTCACACACACAGATCTGTGAGAACTGAGCATGTGGAGAGTCGTTCGTTCATCTAGCACAAAGTGAACGGGTTGCAGGAGACACTTTTACTCTGGTTTCTCAGGGTGTTTCCTAGAGCCGGATTGAACTTCCTGCAGTTATCACTGTAAAACCGTGTTGGAGCTGATAACTCCCCATATATATTTAAGGTTTGGAGTTTGCAACTGAAAAGAAATTTTGTGTCCCAACAAGCTAGGTGAAGGACGGCTTTCACACACTGATATATCTCAGAACTTAGCATGTGGAGAGTCGTTCGTTCATCTAGCACAAAGGGAACGGGTTGCAGGAGCAACTTTAACTCTGATTTCTCAGTGTGTTTCCTAGCGCCGGTATGAAGTTCCTGGAGATTTCACTGTAAAATCTTGTTGGAGCTGGTAACTCCCAATATATTTGTAAGGATTGGAGTTTGCAACTGAAAAGAAACTTTCTTTTCCCAACAAGCTAGTTGAAGGACGGCTTTCACACACACTTATCTCTCAGAACTCAGCATGTGGAGAGTCGTTCGTTCATCTAGTACAAAGGGAATGGGTTGCAGGGGAAGTTTTTACTCTGGATTCTCATTGTGTTTCCTAGTGCCGGTTTGAAGTTCCTGCAGTTTTCACTATAAAACCGAGTTGGAGCTAGTACCTCCCCATATATATGTATGGATTGGAGTTTGCAACTTAAAAGAAACTTTGTGTTCCCAACAAGCTAGTTGAAGGACGGCTTTCACACACACTTATCTCTCAGAAATGAGCATGTGGAGAGACGTTCGTTCATCTAGCACAAAAGAACGGGTTGCAGGATAAACTTTACTCTGATTTCTCAGTGTGTTTCCTAGTGCCGGTTTGAAGTTCCTGCAGTTTTCACTGTAAAACCGTGTTGGAGCTGGAACATACCCATACACATGTAAGGAGTAGAGTTTGCAACTGAAAAGTAACTTTGTGTTCCCAAGAAGCTAGGTGAAGGACGGCTTTCCCACACACTTATCACTCAGAACTGAGCATGTGGAGAGACGTTCGTTCATCTAGCACAAAGGGATTGGGTTGCAGAGGAAATTTTTACTCTGGTTTCTCAGTGTGTTTCCTAGTGCCGGTTTGAAGTTCCTGCAGTTTTCACTATAAAACGGAGTTGGAGCTATTACCACCACATATATATGTATGGAGTGGGGTTTGCAACTGAAAAGAAACTTTGAGTTCAGAACAAGCTAGGTGAAGATCGGCTTTAACACACACTTACATTTCAGAACTGAGCAAGTGGAGAGACGTTCGTTCATCTAGCACAAAGGGAACGGGTTGCAGGAGAAACTTTTACTCTGGCTTTCTCAGTGTGTTTCCTAGTGCCGGTTTGATGTTCTTGCTGTTTTCAAGGTAAAACAGTGTAGGAGCTTGTATCTCCCCATATATATGTATGGAATGGCGTATGCAACTGAAAAGAAACATTGTGTTCCCAATAAGCTAAGTGAAATAGAGCTTTCACACACAATTATCTCTCAGAACTGAGCATTGGAGTGTCCTTCGTTCATCTAGCACAAAGGGAACGGTTAGCAGGGGAAAATTTTACTCTGGATTCTCAGTGTGTTTCCTAGTACCGGTTTGAAGTTCCTGCAGATTTCACTGTAAAACCGAGTTGGAGCTAGTACCTCCCCATATATATATACGGAGTGGCGTTTGCAACTGAAAAAAACTTTGTGTTTCCAACAATCTAGTTGAAGGACGGCTTTCACACACACAGATCTGTGAGAACTGAGCATGTGGAGAGTCGTTCGTTCATCTAGCAAAAAGTGAACTGGTTGCAGGAGACACTTTTACTCTGGTTTCTCAGGGTGTTTCCTAGAGCCGGATTGAAATTCCTGCAGTTATCACTGTAAAACCGTGTTGGAGCTGATAACTCCCCATATATATTTAAGGTTTGGTGTTTGTAACTGAAAAGAAATTTTGTGTCCCAACAAGCTAGGTGAAGGACGGCTTTCACACACTGATATATCTCAGAACTTAGCATTTGGAGAGTCGTTCGTTCATCTAGCACAATGGGAACTTGTTGCAGGAAAAACTTTTACTCCGATTTCTCAGTGTGTTTCCTAGCGCCTTTTTGAAGTTCCTGGAAATTTCTATGTAAAACCGTGTTGGAGCTGGTAACTCCCCATATATATGTAAGGATTGGATTTTGCACCTGAATAGATACCTTGTTTTCCCAACAAGCTAGGTGAAGTACGGCTTTCACACACACTTATCTCTCAGAACCAGGCATGTGGAGAGTCGTTCTTTCATCTAGTACAAAGTGAATGGGTTGCAGGTGAAATTTTTACACTGGATTCTCAGTGTGTTTCCTAGTGCCGGTTTGAAGTTCCTGCAGTTCTCACAGTAAAACCAAGTTGGAGCTATTACCTCCCCATATGTATGTATGGAGTGGAGTTTGCAACTGAAAAAACTTTGTGTTTCCATCAATCTAGGTGAAGTTCGGCTTTCAAAAAAACTTTTCTATCAGAACTGATCATGTGGAGAGACGATCGTTCATCTAGCAAAAAGGGAACTGGTTGCAGGAGAAACTTTTACTCTGGTTTCTCAGTGTGTTTCCTAGTGCCGGTTTGAATTTCCTGCAGTTTTCACAGTAAAACCAAGCTGAAGCTTGTACCTTCCCATATATATGTATGGAGTGGGGTTTGCAACTTAAAAGAATCTTTGTGTTCACAACAAGCTAGGTCAAGGACGGCTTTCACACACACGTATCTCTCAGAACTGAACATGTGGAGAGACATTCGTTCATCTAGCACAAAGGGAACGGGTTGCAGGAGAAACTTTTACTCTGGTTTCTCAGTGTGTTTCCTAGAGCCGTTTTGAACTTCCTGCAGGTTTCAATGTAAAACCGAGTTGGAGCTAGTATCTCCCATATATATATATGGACTGGAGTTTGCAACTGAATAGAAACTTTGTGTTCCCAACAAGCTAGGTGAAGGACGGCTTTCACACACACTGATCTCTGAGAACGGAGCATGTCTAGAGACGTTCGTTCATCTTGCACAAAGTGAACGGGTTACAGGAGACACTTTTACTCTGGTTTCTCAGTGTGTTTCCTAGAGCCGGTTTGAAATTCCTGCAGTTTTCACTGTAAAACCGTGTTGGAGCTGGTAACTCCCCATACATATTTAAGGTTTGGAGTTTGCAACTGAAAAGAAACGTTGTGTTCCCAACAAGCTAGTTGAAGGACGGCTTTCACACACACATATTTCTCAGAACTGAGCATGTGGAGAGTCGTTCGTTCATCTAGCAAAAAGGGAACCGGTTGCAGGAGAAACTTTTACTCTCATTTCTCAGTGTGTTTCCTAGCGCCGGTTTGAATTTCCTGGAAATTTCACTGTAAAACCGTGTTGGAGCTGGTAACTCCCCATATATATGTAAGGATTGGAGTTTGCAACTGAATAGATACTTTGTTTTCCCAACAAGCTAGGTTAAGGACGGTTTCACACACACTTATCTCTCAGAACTGAGCATGTGGAGTGTCCTTCGTTCACCTAGCACAAAGGGCACGGGTAGCAGGAGAAAATTTTTTCTCCGGATTCTCAGTGTGTTTCCTAGGGCCGGTTTGAAGTTCCTGCAGATTTCACTGTAAAACCGATTTGGAGCTAGTACCTCCCCATATATATGTACGGAGTTGAGTTTGCAACTGAAAAGAAACTTTGTTTTCCAAACAAGATAGGTGAAGGTCGGCTTTCACACACTCTTATACCTCAGAACTGAGCATGTGGATAGACGTTCGTTTATCTAGCACAAATGGAACGGGTTGCAGGAGGAACTTTTACTCTTGTTTCTCAGTGTGTTTCCTAGTTCCGGTTTGAAGTTCCTGCAGTTTTCACTGTGTAACAGTGTTGGATCTGATACCTCCCCTTATATATGTAAGGAGTGGAGTTTGCAACTTAAAAGAAACTTTTTGTTCCCAACAAGCTAGTTGAAGGACGGCTTTAACACACTTTGATCTCTGAGAAATGAGCATGTGTAGAGACGTTCGTTCATCTAGCAAAAAGTGAACGTGTTGCAGGAGGCACTTTTACTCTGGTTTCTCAGTGTGTTTCCTAGTGCAGGTTTGAATTTCCTGCAGTTTTCACAGTAAAACCGAGTTGGAGCTAGTATCTCCCCATATATATGTATGGAGTGTAGTTTGCAACTGAAAAGTAACTTTGTGTTCCCAACAAGCTAGTTGAAGGACGGCTTTAACACACATTGAACTCTGAGAATTGAGCATGTGTAGAGACGTTTGTTCATCTAGCACAAAGTGAACGTGTTGCAGGAGACACTTTAACTCTGGTTTCTCAGTGTGTTTCCTAGAGCCGGTTTGAACTTCCTGCAGTTTTCACTCTAAAACCGTGGTGGAGCTGGTAACTCCCCATATATATTTAAGGTTTGGAGTTTCCAACTGAAAAGATACTTTGTTTTCCCAACAAGGTAGGTGAAGGACGGCTTTCACACACACTTATCTCTCAGAACTCAGCATGTGGAGAGTCGTTCGTTCATCTAGTACAAAGGGAATGGTTTGCAGGTGAAATTTTTACACTGGATTCTCTGTGTGTTTCCTAGTGCCGGTTTGAATTTCCTGCAGTTTTCACAGTAAAACCGAGCTGGAGCTTGTACCTTCCCATATATATGTATGGAGTGGGGTTTGCAACTGAAAAGAATCTTTGTGTTCACAACAAGCTAGGTGAAGGACGGCTTTCACACACACGTATCTCTCAGAACTGAGCATGTGGAGAGTCCTTCGTTCATCTAGCACAAAGGGAACGTGTAGCAGGAGAAAATTTTACTCTGGATTCTCAGTGTGTATCCTATGGCCGGTTTGAAGTTCCTGCAATTTTCACGGTAAAACCGAGTTGGAACTAGTACCTCACCATATATATGTACCGAGTTGAGTTTGCAACTGAAAAGAAACTTTGTTTTCCAAACAAGATAGGTGAAGGTCGGCTTTCACACACACTTATCCCTCAGAACTGAGCATGTAGAGAGACGTTCGTTTATCTAGCACAGAGGGAACGGGTTGCAGGAGAAACTTTTACTCTTGTTTCTCAGTGTGTTTCCTAGTGCCAGTTTGAAGTTCCTGCAGTTTTCACTGTGAAAAAGTTTTGGATCTGATACCTCCTCATATATATGTAAGGAGAGGAGTTTGCAACTGAAAAGAAACTTTGTGTTCCCAACAAGCTAGTTGAAGTACGGCTTCCAAACACACTGATTTCTCAGAACTGAGCATGTGGAGAGACGTTCATTCATCTAGCAAAAACGGAACGGATTGCAGGAGAAACTTTTACTCTGGTTCTCAGTGTGTTTCCTAGAGCCGGTTTGAATTTCCTGCAGTTTTCACTGTGAAAAAGTTTTGGATCTGATACCTCCTCATATATATGTAAGGAGTGGAGTTTGTAACTGAAAAGAAACTTTGTGTTCCCAACAAGCTAGGTGAAGTACGGCTTCCAAACACACTGATTTCTCAGAACTGAGCATGTGGAGAGACGTTCATTCATCTAGCAAAAACGGAACGGATTGCAGGAGAAACTTTTACTCTGGTTCTCAGTGTGTTTCCTAGAGCCGGTTTGAATTTCCTGCAGTTTTCACTGTAAAACCCTGTTGGAGCTGGTAACTCCCCATATATATTTAAGGTTTGAAGTTTGCAACTGAAAAGTAACTTTGTGATCGAAACAAGGGAGGTGAAGGACAGCTTTCTCACACACATATTTCTGAGAACTGAGCATGTGGAGAGTCGTTCGTTCATCTAGCACAAAGCGAACCTGTTGCAGGAAAAACTTTTACTCTGATTTCTCAGTGTGTTTCCTAGCGCCTTTTTGAAGTTCCTGGAAATTTCACTGTAAAAGCGTGTTGGAGCTGGTAACTCCCCATATATATGTAAGGATTGGATTTTGCACCTGAATAGATACTTTGTTTTCCCAACAAGCTAGGTGAAGTACGGCTTTCACACACACTTATCTCTCAGAACCAGGCATGTGGAGAGTCGTTCTTTCATCTAGTACAAATTGAATGGGTTGCAGGTTAAATTTTTACACTGGATTCTCAGTGTGTTTCCTAGTGCCGGTTTGAAGTTCCTGCAGTTCTCACAGTAAAACCAAGTTGGAGCTATTACCTCCCCATATGTATGTATGGAGTGGAGTTTGCAACTGAAAAAACTTTGTGTTTCCATCAATCTAGGTGAAGTTCGGCTTTCAAACAAACTTTTCTATCAGAACTGATCATGAGGAGAGACGTTCGTTCATCTAGCAAAAAGGGAACTGGTTGCAGGAGAAACTTTTACTCTGGTTTCTCAGTGTGTTTCCTAGTGCCGGTTTGAATTTCCTGCAGTTTTCACAGTAAAACCAAGCTGGAGCTTGTACCTTCCCATATATATGTATGGAGTGGAGTTTGCAACTGAAAAGAATCTTTGTGTTCACAACAAGCTAGGTCAAGGACGGCTTTCACACACACGTATATCTCAGAACTGAACATGTGGAGAGACATTCGTTCATCTAGCACAAAGGGAACGGGTTGCAGGAGAAACTTTTACTCTGGTTTCTCAGTGTGTTTCCTAGAGCCGTTTTGAACTTCCTGCAGGTTTCAATGTAAAACCGAGTTGGAGCTGGTATCTCCCATATATATGTATGGACTGGAGTTTGCAACTGAATAGAAACTTTGTGTTCCCAACAAGCTAGGTGAAGGACGGCTTTCACACACACTGATCTCTGAGAACGGAGCATGTCTAGAGACGTTCGTTCATCTTGCACAAAGTGAACGGGTTGCAGGAGACACTTTTACTCTGGTTTCTCAGTGTGTTTCCTTGAGCCGGTTTGAACTTCCTGCAGTTTTCACTGTAAAACCGTGTTGGAGCTGGTAACTCCCCATACATATTTAAGGTTTGGAGTTTGCAACTGAAAAGAAACTTTGTGTTCCCAACAAGCTAGGTGAAGGACGGCTTTCACACACACATATTTCTCAGAACTGAGCATGTGGAGAGTCGTTCGTTCATCTAGCAAAAAGGGAACCGGTTGCAGGAGAAACTTTTACTCTCATTTCTCAGTGTGTTTCCTAGCGCCGGTTTGAAGTTCCTGGAAATTTCACTGTAAAACCGTGTTGGAGCTGGTAACTCCCCATATATATGTAAGGATTGGAGTTTGCAACTGAATAGATACTTTGTTTTCCCAACAAGCTAGGTTAAGGACGGTTTCACACACACTTATCTCTCAGAACTGAGCATGTGGAGTGTCCTTCGTTCACCTAGCACAAAGGGCACGGGTAGCAGGAGAAAATTTTTTCTCCGGATTCTCAGTGTGTTTCCTAGGGCCGGTTTGAAGTTCCTGCAGATTTCACTGTAAAACCGATTTGGAGCTAGTACCTCCCCATATATATGTACGGAGTTGAGTTTGCAACTGAAAAGAAACTTTGTTTTCCAAACAAGATAGGTGAAGGTCGGCTTTCACACACTCTTATACCTCAGAACTGAGCATGTGGATAGACGTTCGTTTATCTAGCACAAATGGAACGGGTTGCAGGAGGAACTTTTACTCTTGTTTCTCAGTGTGTTTCCTAGTTCCGGTTTGAAGTTCCTGCAGTTTTCACTGTGTAACAGTGTTGGATCTGATACCTCCCCTTATATATGTAAGGAGTGGAGTTTGCAACTGAAAAGAAACTTTTTGTTCCCAACAAGCTAGTTGAAGGACGGCTTTAACACACTTTGATCTCTGAGAAATGAGCATGTGTAGAGACGTTCGTTCATCTAGCAAAAAGTGAACGTGTTGCAGGAGGCACTTTTACTCTGGTTTCTCAGTGTGTTTCCTAGTGCAGGTTTGAATTTCCTGCAGTTTTCACAGTAAAACCGAGTTGGAGCTAGTATCTCCCCATATATATGTATGGAGTGTAGTTTGCAACTGAAAAGTAACTTTGTGTTCCCAACAAGCTAGTTGAAGGACGGCTTTAACACACATTGAACTCTGAGAATTGAGCATGTGTAGAGACGTTTGTTCATCTAGCACAAAGTGAACGTGTTGCAGGAGACACTTTAACTCTGGTTTCTCAGTGTGTTTCCTAGAGCCGGTTTGAACTTCCTGCAGTTTTCACTCTAAAACCGTGGTGGAGCTGGTAACTCCCCATATATATTTAAGGTTTGGAGTTTCCAACTTAAAAGATACTTTGTTTTCCCAACAAGCTAGGTGAAGGACGGCTTTCACACACACTTATCTCTCAGAACTCAGCATGTGGAGAGTCGTTCGTTCATCTAGTACAAAGGGAATGGGTTGCAGGGGAAATTTTTACACTGGATTCTCTGTGTGTTTCCTAGTGCCGGTTTGAATTTCCTGCAGTTTTCACAGTAAAACCGAGCTGGAGCTTGTACCTTCCCATATATATGTATGGAGTGGGGTTTGCAACTGAAAAGAATCTTTGTGTTCACAACAAGCTAGGTGAAGGACGGCTTTCACACACACGTATCTCTCAGAACTGAGCATGTGGAGAGTCCTTCGTTCATCTAGCACAAAGGGAACGTGTAGCAGGAGAAAATTTTACTCTGGATTCTCAGTGTGTATCCTATGGCCGGTTTGAAGTTCCTGCAATTTTCACGGTAAAACCGAGTTGGAACTAGTACCTCACCATATATATGTACCGAGTTGAGTTTGCAACTGAAAAGAAACTTTGTTTTCCAAACAAGATAGGTGAAGGTCGGCTTTCACACACACTTATCCCTCAGAACTGAGCATGTAGAGAGACGTTCGTTTATCTAGCACAGAGGGAACGGGTTGCAGGAGAAACTTTTACTCTTGTTTCTCAGTGTGTTTCCTAGTGCCAGTTTGAAGTTCCTGCAGTTTTCACTGTGAAAAAGTTTTGGATCTGATACCTCCTCATATATATGTAAGGAGTGGAGTTTGCAACTGAAAAGAAACTTTGTGTTCCCAACAAGCTAGTTGAAGTACGGCTTCCAAACACACTGATTTCTCAGAACTGAGCATGTGGAGAGACGTTCATTCATCTAGCAAAAACGGAACGGATTGCAGGAGAAACTTTTACTCTGGTTCTCAGTGTGTTTCCTAGAGCCGGTTTGAATTTCCTGCAGTTTTCACTGTAAAACACTGTTGGAGCTGGTAACTCCCCATATATATTTAAGGTTTGGAGTTTGCAACTGAAAAGTAACTTTGTGATCGAAACAAGGGAGGTGAAGGACAGCTTTCACACACACATATTTCTGAGAACTGAGCATGTGGAGAGTCATTCGTTCATCTAGCACAAAGCGAACCTGTTGCAGGAAAAACTTTTACTCTGATTTCTCAGTGTGTTTCCTAGCGCCTTTTTGAAGTTCCTGGAAATTTCACTGTAAAACCGTGTTGGAGCTGGTAACTCCCCATATATATGTAAGGATTGGATTTTGCACCTGAATAGATACTTTGTTTTCCCAACAAGCTAGGTGAAGTACGGCTTTCACACACACTTATCTCTCAGAACCAGGCATGTGGAGAGTCGTTCTTTCATCTAGTACAAAGTGAATGGGTTGCAGGTTAAATTTTTACACTGGATTCTCAGTGTGTTTCCTAGTGCCGGTTTGAAGTTCCTGCAGTTCTCACAGTAAAACCAAGTTGGAGCTATTACCTCCCCATATGTATGTATGGAGTGGAGTTTGCAACTGAAAAAACTTTGTGTTTCCATCAATCTAGGTGAAGTTCGGCTTTCAAACAAACTTTTCTATCAGAACTGATCATGAGGAGAGACGTTCGTTCATCTAGCAAAAAGGGAACTGGTTGCAGGAGAAACTTTTACTCTGGTTTCTCAGTGTGTTTCCTAGTGCCGGTTTGAATTTCCTGCAGTTTTCACAGTAAAACCAAGCTGGAGCTTGTACCTTCCCATATATATGTATGGAGTGGAGTTTGCAACTGAAAAGAATCTTTGTGTTCACAACAAGCTAGGTCAAGGACGGCTTTCACACACACGTATATCTCAGAACTGAACATGTGGAGAGACATTCGTTCATCTAGCACAAAGGGAACGGGTTGCAGGAGAAACTTTTACTCTGGTTTCTCAGTGTGTTTCCTAGAGCCGTTTTGAACTTCCTGCAGGTTTCAATGTAAAACCGAGTTGGAGCTGGTATCTCCCATATATATGTATGGACTGGAGTTTGCAACTGAATAGAAACTTTGTGTTCCCAACAAGCTAGGTGAAGGACGGCTTTCACACACACTGATCTCTGAGAACGGAGCATGTCTAGAGACGTTCGTTCATCTTGCACAAAGTGAACGGGTTGCAGGAGACACTTTTACTCTGGTTTCTCAGTGTGTTTCCTTGAGCCGGTTTGAACTTCCTGCAGTTTTCACTGTAAAACCGTGTTGGAGCTGGTAACTCCCCATACATATTTAAGGTTTGGAGTTTGCAACTGAAAAGAAACTTTGTGTTCCCAACAAGCTAGGTGAAGGACGGCTTTCACACACACATATTTCTCAGAACTGAGCATGTGGAGAGTCGTTCGTTCATCTAGCAAAAAGGGAACCGGTTGCAGTAGAAACTTTTACTCTCATTTCTCAGTGTGTTTCCTAGCGCCGGTTTGAAGTTCCTGGAAATTTCACTGTAAAACCGTGTTGGAGCTGGTAACTCCCCATATATATGTAAGGATTGGAGTTTGCAACTGAATAGATACTTTGTTTTCCCAACAAGCTAGGTTAAGGACGGTTTCACACACACTTATCTCTCAGAACTGAGCATGTGGAGTGTCCTTCGTTCACCTAGCACAAAGGGCACGGGTAGCAGGAGAAAATTTTTTCTCCGGATTCTCAGTGTGTTTCCTAGGGCCGGTTTGAAGTTCCTGCAGATTTCACTGTAAAACCGATTTGGAGCTAGTACCTCCCCATATATATGTACGGAGTTGAGTTTGCAACTGAAAAGAAACTTTGTTTTCCAAACAAGATAGGTGAAGGTCGGCTTTCACACACTCTTATACCTCAGAACTGAGCATGTGGATAGACGTTCGTTTATCTAGCACAAATGGAACGGGTTGCAGGAGGAACTTTTACTCTTGTTTCTCAGTGTGTTTCCTAGTTCCGGTTTGAAGTTCCTGCAGTTTTCACTGTGTAACAGTGTTGGATCTGATACCTCCCCTTATATATGTAAGGAGTGGAGTTTGCAACTGAAAAGAAACTTTTTGTTCCCAACAAGCTAGTTGAAGGACGGCTTTAACACACTTTGATCTCTGAGAAATGAGCATGTGTAGA
Organism: Camelus bactrianus; assembly: GCF_048773025.1. Classification (NCBI taxonomy): domain Eukaryota; kingdom Metazoa; phylum Chordata; class Mammalia; order Artiodactyla; family Camelidae; genus Camelus; species Camelus bactrianus. The sequence goes on from NW_027413945.1 coordinate 6,653,183, forward strand.
GACGTTCGTTCATCTAGCAAAAAGTGAACGTGTTGCAGGGGGCACTTTTACTCTGGTTTCTCAGTGTGTTTCCTAGTGCAGGTTTGAATTTCCTGCAGTTTTTACAGTAAAACCGAGTTGGAGCTAGTATCTCCCCATATATATGTATGGAGTGGAGTTTGCAACTGAAAAAACGTTGTGTTTCCATCAAACTAGGTGAATTTCGGCTTTCAAACAAACTTTTCTATCAGAACTGATCATGTGGAGAGACGTTCGTTCATCTAGCAAAAAGGGTACTGGTTGCAGGAGAAACTTTTACTCTGGTTCTCAGTGTGTTTCCTAGTGCCGGTTTAAAGTTCCTGCAGTTTTCACTGTAAAACCGAGTTGGTGCTAGTAGCTCACAATATATATGTAAGGAGTGGAGTTTGCAACTGAAAGAAACTTTGTGTTCCTAACAAGCTAGTTGAAGGACGGTTTCACACACTCTTATCTCTCAGAACTGAGCATGTGGAGAGAAGATCGTTCATCTAGCACAAAGGGAATGGTTTGCAGGAGAAACTTTTACTCTGGTTTCTCAGTGTGTTTCCTAGTGCCGGTTTGAAGTTCCTGCAGTTTTCCCTGTAAAACCGAGTTGGAGCTAGTACCTACCCATATAAGTGTATGGAGTGAAATTGGCAACATTAAAGTAACTATGTGTTCCCAACAAGATAGGTGAAGGACAGCTTTCACACACAATTCTCTCTCAGAACTGAGCATGTGGAGAGTCTTTCGTTCATCTAGCACAAAGGGAACGGGTTGCAGGAGAAACTTTGCTGTAGGTTCTCAGTCTGTTTCCTAGTGCCGGTTGGAATTTCCTGCAGTTTTCACTGTAAAACAGAGTTGGAACTAGTACCTCCCCATATATTTGTATGGAGTGGAGTATGCAAGTTAATAGAAATTTTGTGTTCCCAACAAGCTAGGTGAAGGACGGCTTTCACACACAATTATCTCTCAGAACTGAGCATGTGGAGAGTCGTTCGTTTATCTAGCACAAATGGAATGGGTTGCAGGATAAACATATAATCTGGTTTCTCAGTGTGTTTCCTAGTGCCGGTTTGAAGTTCCTGCAGTTTTCACTGGAAAATAGATTTGGAGCTTGTACCTCCCCATATATATGTACGGAGTGGAGTTTGCAAATGAAAAGAAACTTTGTGTTCCCAAAAAGGTAGGTGAAGTACGGCTTTCACACACACTTATCTCTCAGAAGTGAGCATGTGGTGATAATTTCGTTCATCTAGCAAAATGGGAACGGGTTGCAGGAGAAACTTTTACTATGGTTTCTCAGTGTGTTTCCTAGTGCTGGTATGAAGTTCCTGCAGTTGTCACTGTAAAACATGTTTGGAGCTAGTAGCTCCCCATATATATGTATGGAGAGGTGTTTGCCACTGAAAAGAAACTTTGTGTTCCCAAAAAGCCAGTTGAAGGATGGCTTTAACACACAGTAATCTCTCAGAACTGAGCATGTGGAGAGACGTTCGTTCATCTAGCATAAAGGGAATGGGTTGCAGGAGAAACTTTTACTCTGGTTTCTTAATGTGTTTCCTAGTACCGGTTTGAAGTTCCTGCAGTTTTCACTGTAAAACCGAGGTGGAGCTTGTACCTCCCCATATACATGTATGGAGTGGGGTTTGCAAATGAGAAGAAACTTTGTGTTCCCAAACAGCTAGGTGAAGTACGGCTTTCACACACACTTATCTCCCAGAACTGAGCATGTGGAGAGACGTTCGTTCATCTAGCACAAAGGGAACGGGTTGCAGGAAAAACTTTTACTCTTGTTTCTCAGTGTGTTTCCTAGTGTCGGTATGAAGTTCCTGCAGTTTTCACTGTGAAACCGTGTTGGATCTGGTACCTCCCCATATATATGTAAGGATTGGAGTTTGCAACTGAAAAGAAAATTTTTGTTCCAAACAAGTTAGCTCAAAGACGGCTTTCACACACAATTATCTCCCAGAAATGAGCATGTGGAGAGTCGTACGTTCGTCTATCACAAAGGGAATGGGTTGCAGGAGAAACTTTTACTCTGGATTCTCAATGTGTTTCCTAGTACCGGTTTGAAGTTCCTGCAGTTTTCACTGTAAAATCGAGGTGGAACTTGTACCTCCCCATATAAATGTATGGAGTGGGGATTGCAAATGAGAAGAAACTTTGTGTTCCCAAAAAGCTAGGTGAAGTACGGCTTTCAGACACAATTATCTCTCAAAACTGATCATGTGGAGAGACGTTCGTTCATCTAGCACGAATGGAACGTAATGCAGGAGTAACTTTTTCTCTGTTTTCTCAGTTTTATTCCAATTGCCGGTATAAAATTCCTGCAGTTTTCACTGTAAAACAGATTTGGAGCTTGTACCTCCCCATATATATGTATGGAGTGGGGTATGCAACTGAAAAGAAACTTTGTGTTCCCAATAAGTTATGGGAAGGACGGCTTTCACACACAATTATCCCTCAGAACTGAGCATGTGGAGAGACGTTGGTTCATCTAGCACAAAGGGAACGGTTTGCAAGAGAAACTTTTACTCTGGTTTCCCAGTGCTTTTCCAAATGCCTGTTTGAAGTTCCTGCAGTTTACACCATAAAACGGAGTTGGAGCTAGTACCAACCCATATAAATATATGGAGTGGAGTTTGAAACTGAAAAGAAACTTTGTGTTCCCAACAAGCTAGGTAAAGTACGGCTTTCAAACACACTGATTTCTCTGAAATGAGCATGTGGAGAGACGTTCGTTCATCTAGCAAAAATGGAACTGATTGCAGTAGAATGTTTTACTCTGGATTCTCAGTGTGTTTCCTAGTGCCGGTTTAACGTTCCTGTAGTTTTCACTGTAAAACCGAGTTGGTGCTAGTACCTCCCAATATATATGTAAGGAGTGGAGTTTGCAACTGAAAGAATCTTTGTGTTCCCAATAAGCTAAGTTAAGTACGGCTTTCACACACAATTATCTCTCAGAACTGAGCATGTGGGGAGTCCTTCGTTCATTTAGCACAAAGGGAACGGGTAGCAGGAGAAAATTTTACTCTGGAATCTCAGTGTGTATCCTAGGGCCCGTTTGAATTTCCTGCAGTTTTCACGGTAAAACCGAGTTGGAACTAGTACTTCCCCATATATATGTACGGAGTTGAGTTTGCAACTGAAAAGAAACTTTGCTTTCCAAACAGGAAAGGTGAAGGTCGGCTTTCACACACACTTATCCCTCAGAACTGAGCATGTAGAGAGACGTTCGTTTATCTAGCACAAAAGGAACGGGTTGCAGGAGAAACTTTTACTCTTGTTTCTCAGTGTGTTTAATAGTGCCAGTTTGTAGTTCCTGCAGTTTTCACTGTGAAACAATGTTGGATCTGATACCTCCCCATATATATGTAAGGAGTGGAGTTTGCAACTGAAAAGAAAGTTTGTATTCCAAACAAGCTATGTGAAGGACGGCTTTAACACACACTTATCTCTCAGAACTGAGCATGTGGAGAGTCGTTCGTTCATCTAGCACAAAGGGAATGGGTTGCAGAAGAAATTTTTACTCTGGTTTCTCAGTGTGTTTCCTAGTGCCGGCTTGATTTTCCTGCAGTTTTCACTGTAAAACCGAGTTGGAGCTATTACCTCCCCATATGTATGTATGGAGTGGAGTTTGCAACTGAAAAAACTTTGTGTTTCCATCAATCTAGGTGAAGTTCGGCTTTCAAACAAACTTTTCTATCAGAACTGATCATGTGGAGAGACGTTCGTTCATCTAGCAAAAAGGGAACTGGTTGCAGGATAAACTTTACTCTGGTTTCTCAGTGTGTTTCCTAGTTCCGGTTTGAAGTTCCTGCAGTTTTTACTGTGAAACAGTTTTGGATCTGGTACCTCCACTTATATATGTAAGGAGTGGGGTTTGCAACTGAAAAGAAACTTTTTGTTCCAAACAAGCTAGGTGAAGGACGGCTTTAACACACACTTATCTCTCAGAACTGAGCATGTGGAGAATCGTTCGTTCATCTAGCACAAAGGGAATGGGTTGCAGAAGAAATTTTTACTCTGGTTTCTCAGTGTGTTTCCTAGTGCCGGTTTGAAGTTCCTGCAGTTTTCACTGTAAAACCGTGTTGGAGCTGGTACCTCCCCATATATATGTAAGGAGTGGAGTTTGCAACTGAAAAGAATCTTTGTGTTCCCAACAAGCTAGGTGAAGGATGGCTTTCACACACACTTCTCACTCAGAACTTAGCATGTGGAGAGTCGCTCGTTCATCTAGCACAAGGAATGGTTTGCTGGAGAAATTTTTACTGTGGTTTCTCAGTGTGTTTCTTAGTGCCGGTTTGAAGTTCCTACAGTTTTCACTGTAATACCAAGTTGGAGTTATTACCTCCCCATATATATGTATGGAGTGGGGTTTGCAACTGAAAAACTATGTGTTTCCAACAATCTAGGTGAAGGTCGGCATTCAAACAAACTTTTCTATCAGAACTGATCATGTGGAGAGACGTTCTTTCATCTAGCACAAAGGAACGGGTTGCAGGAGAAACTTTATCTCTGGTTTCTCAGTGTGTTTCCTAGAGCCGGTTTGAACTTCCTGCAGTTTTCTCTGTAAAACAGAGCTGGAGCTAGTATCTCCCCATATATATGTATGGGGTGGAGTTTGCAACTGAAAAGTAACTTTCTGTTCCCAACAAGCTAGTTGAAGGATGGCTTTAACACACACTGATCTCTGAGAACACAGCATGTGTAGAGACGTTCGTTCATCTAGCACAAAGTGAACGTGTTGCAGGAGACACTTTTACTCTGGTTTCTCAATGTGTTTCCTAGAGCCGGTTTGAAGTTCCTGCAGTTTTCACTGTAAAACCGTTTTGGAGCTGGTAACTCCCCATATATATTTAAGGTTTGGAGTTTGCAACTGAAAAGTAACTTTGTGATCGAAACAAGGGAGGTGAAGGACAGCTTTCACACACACATATTTCTGAGAACTGAGCATGTGGAGAGTCGTTCGTTCATCTAGCACAAAGCGAACCTGTTGCAGGAAAAACTTTTACTCTGATTTCTCAGTGTGTTTCCTAGCGCCTTTTTGAAGTTCCTGGAAATTTCACTGTAAAACCGTGTTGGAGCTGGTAACTCCCCATATATATGTAAGGATTGGATTTTGCACCTGAATAGATACCTTGTTTTCCCAACAAGCTAGGTGAAGTACGGCTTTCACACACACTTATCTCTCAGAACCAGGCATGTTGAGAGTCGTTCTTTCATCTAGTACAAAGTGAATGGGTTGCAGGTGAAATTTTTACACTGGATTCTCAGTGTGTTTCCTACTGCCGGTTTGAAGTTCCTGCAGTTCTCACAGTAAAACCAAGTTGGAGCTATTACCTCCCCATATGTATGTATGGAGTGGAGTTTGCAACTGAAAAAACTTTGTGTTTCCATCAATCTAAGTGAAGTTCGGCTTTCAAACAAACTTTTCTATCAGAACTGATCATGTGGAGAGACGTTCGTTCATCTAGCAAAAAGGGAACTGGTTGCAGGAGAAACTTTTACTCTGGTTTCTCAGTGTGTTTCCTAGTGCCGGTTTGAATTTCCTGCAGTTTTCACAGTAAAACCAAGCTGGAGCTTGTACCTTCCCATATATATGTATGGAGTGGAGATTGCAACTGAAAAGAATCTTTGTGTTCACAACAAGCTAGGTCAAGGACGGCTTTCACACACACGTATCTCTCAGAACTGAACATGTGGAGAGACATTCGTTCATCTAGCACAAAGGGAACGGGTTGCAGGAGAAACTTTTACTCTGGTTTCTCAGTGTGTTTCCTAGAGCCGTTTTGAACTTCCTGCAGGTTTCAATGTAAAACCGAGTTGGAGCTAGTATCTCCCATATATATGTATGGACTGGAGTTTGCAACTGAATAGAAACTTTGTGTTCCCAACAAGCTAGGTGAAGGACGGCTTTCACACTCACGTATCTCTCAGAACTGAGCATGTGGAGAGTCCTTCGTTCATCTAGCACAAAGGGTACGTGTAGCAGGAGAAAATTTTACTCTGGATTCTAAGTGTGTATCCTATGGCCGGTTTGAAGTTCCTGCAATTTTCACGGTAAAACCGAGTTGGAACTAGTACCTCACCATATATATGTACCGAGTTGAGTTTGCAACTGAAAAGAAACTTTGTTTTCCAAACAAGATAGGTGAAGGTCGGCTTTCACACACACTTATCCCTCAGAACTGAGCATGTAGAGAGACGTTCGTTTATCTAGCACAGAGGGAACGGGTTGCAGGAGAAACTTTTACTCTTGTTTCTCAGTGTGTTTCCTAGTGCCAGTTTGAAGTTCCTGCAGTTTTCACTGTGAAAAAGTTTTGGATCTGATACCTCCTCATATATATGTAAGGAGTGGAGTTTGCAACTGAAAAGAAACTTTGTGTTCCCAAGAAGCTAGTTGAAGTACGGCTTCCAAACACACTGATTTCTCAGAACTGAGCATGTGGAGAGACGTTCATTCATCTAGCAAAAACGGAACGGATTGCAGGAGAAACTTTTACTCTGGTTCTCAGTGTGTTTCCTAGAGCCGGTATGAATTTCCTGCAGTTTTCACTGTAAAACCCTGTTGGAGCTGGTAACTCCCCATATATAATTAAGGTTTGGAGTTTGCAACTGAAAAGTAACTTTGTGATCGAAACAAGGGAGGTGAAGGACAGCTTTCACACACACATATTTCTGAGAACTGAGCATGTGGAGAGTCGTTCGTTCATCTAGCACAAAGCGAACCTGTTGCAGGAAAAACTTTTACTCTGATTTCTCAGTGTGTTTCCTAGCGCCTTTTTGAATTTCCTGGAAATTTCACTGTAAAACCGTGTTGGAGCTGGTAACTCCCCATATATATGTAAGGATTGGATTTTGCACCTGAATAGATACTTTGTTTTCCCAACAAGCTAGGTGAAGTACGGCTTTCACACACACTTATCTCTCAGAACCAGGCATGTGGAGAGTCGTTCTTTCATCTAGTACAAAGTGAATGGGTTGCAGGTTAAATTTTTACACTGGATTCTCAGTGTGTTTCCTAGTGCCGGTTTGAAGTTCCTGCAGTTCTCACAGTAAAACCAAGTTGGAGCTATTACCTCCCCATATGTATGTATGGAGTGGAGTTTGCAACTGAAAAAACTTTGTGTTTCCATCAATCTAGGTGAAGTTCGGCTTTCAAACAAACTTTTCTATAAGAACTGATCATGTGGAGAGACGTTCGTTCATCTAGCAAAAAGGGAACTGGTTGCAGGAGAAACTTTTACTCTGGTTCTCAGTGTGTTTCCTAGTGCCGGTTTAAAGTTCCTGCAGTTTTCACTGTAAAACCGAGTTGGTGCTAGTAGCTCACAATATATATGTAAGGAGTGGAGTTTGCAACTGAAAGAAACTTTGTGTTCCTAACAAGCTAGGTGAAGGACGGTTTCACACACTCTTATCTCTCAGAACTGAGCATGTGGAGAGAAGATCGTTCATCTAGCACAAAGGGAATGGTTTGCAGGAGAAACTTTTACTCTGGTTTCTCAGTGTGTTTCCTAGTGCCGGTTTGAAGTTCCTGCAGTTTTCCCTGTAAAACCGAGTTGGAGCTAGTACCTACCCATATAAGTGTATGGAGTGAAGTTGGCAACATAAAAGTAACTATGTGTTCCCAACAAGATAGGTGAAGGACAGCTTTCACACACAATTCTCTCTCAGAACTGAGCATGTGGAGAGACTTTCGTTCATCTAGCACAAAGGGAACGGGTTGCAGGAGAAACTTTGCTGTAGGTTCTCAGTCTATTTCCTAGTGCCGGTTGGAAGTTCCTGCAGTTTTCACTGTAAAACAGAGTTGGAACTAGTACCTCCCCATATATTTGTATGGAGTGGAGTATGCAACTTAATAGAAAATTTGTGTTCCCAATAAGCTACGTGAACGACGGCTTTCACACTCAATTATCTCTCAGAACTGAGCATGTGGAGAGTCGTTCGTTTATCTAGCACAAATGGAATGGGTTGCAGGATAAACATTTAATCTAGTTTCTCAGTGTGTTTCCTAGTGCCGGTTTGAAGTTCCTGCAGTTTTCACTGGAAAATAGATTTGGAGCTTGTACCTCCCCATATATATGTACGGAGTGGAGTTTGCAAATGAAAAGAAACTTTGTGTTCCCAAAAAGGTAGGTGAAGTACGGCTTTCACACACACTTATCTCTCAGAAGTGAGCATGTGGTGATAATTTCGTTCATCTAGCAAAATGGGAACGGGTTGCAGGAGAAACTTTTACTATGGTTTCTCAGTGTGTTTCCTAGTGCTGGTATGAAGTTCCTGCAGTTGTCACTGTAAAACATGTTTGGAGCTAGTAGCTCCCCATATATATGTATGGAGAGGTGTTTGCCACTGAAAAGAAACTTTGTGTTCCCAAAAAGCCAGTTGAAGGATGGCTTTAACACACAGTAATCTCTCAGAACTGAGCATGTGGAGAGACGTTCGTTCATCTAGCATAAAGGGAATGGGTTGCAGGAGAAACTTTTACTCTGGTTTCTTAATGTGTTTCCTAGTACCGGTTTGAAGTTCCTGCAGTTTTCACTGTAAAACCGAGGTGGAGCTTGTACCTCCCCATATACATGTATGGAGTGGGGTTTGCAAATGAGAAGAAACTTTGTGTTCCCAAACAGCTAGGTGAAGTACGGCTTTCACACACACTTATCTCCCAGAACTGAGCATGTGGAGAGACGTTCGTTCATCTAGCACAAAGGGAACGGGTTGCAGGAGAAACTTTTACTCTTGTTTCTCAGTGTGTTTCCTAGTGCCGGTTTGAAGTTCCTGCAGTTTTCACTGTGAAACCGTGTTGGATCTGGTACCTCCCCATATATATGTAAGGATTGGGGTTTGCAACTGAAAAGAAAATTTTTGTTCCAAACAAGTTAGCTCAAAGACGGCTTTCACACACAATTATCTCCCAGAAATGAGCATGTGGAGAGTCGTACGTTCGTCTATCACAAAGGGAATGGGTTGCAGGAGAAACTTTTACTCTGGATTCTCAATGTGTTTCCTAGTACCGGTTTGAAGTTCCTGCAGTTTTCACTGTAAAATCGAGGTGGAGCTTGTACCTCCCCATATAAATGTATGGAGTGGGGTTTGCAAATGAGAAGAAACTTTGTGTTCCCAAAAAGCTAGGTGAAGTACGGCTTTCAGACACAATTATCTCTCAAAACTGATCATGTGGAGAGACGTTCGTTCATCTAGCACGAATGGAACGTAATGCAGGAGTAACTTTTTCTCTGTTTTCTCAGTTTTATTCCAATTGCCGGTTTAAAATTCCTGCAGTTTTCACTGTAAAACAGATTTGGAGCTTGTACCTCCCCATATATATGTATGGAGTGGGGTATGCAACTGAAAAGAAACTTTGTGTTCCCAATAAGTTATGGGAAGTACGGCTTTCACACACAATTATCCCTCAGAACTGAGCATGTGGAGAGACGTTGTTTCATCTAGCACAAAGGGAACGGTTTGCAAGAGAAACTTTTACTCTGGTTTCCCAGTGCTTTTCCAAATGCCTGTTTGAAGTTCCTGCAGTTTACACCATAAAACGGATTTGGAGCTAGTACCAACCCTTATAAATGTATGGAGTGGAGATTGAAACTGAAAAGAAACTTTGTGTTCCCAACAAGCTAGGTAAAGTACGGCTTTCACACACACTGATTTCTCTGAAATGAGCATGTGGAGAGACGTTCGTTCATCTAGCAAAAATGGAAATGATTGCAGTAGAATGTTTTACTCTGGATTCTCAGTGTGTTTCCTAGTGCCGGTTTAACGTTCCTGTAGTTTTCACTGTAAAACCGAGTTGGTGCTAGTACCTCCCAATATATATGTAAGGAGTGGAGTTTGCAACTGAAAGAATCTTTGTGTTCCCAATAAGCTAAGTTAAGTACGGCTTTCACACACAATTATCTCTCAGAACTGAGCATGTGGGGAGTCCTTCGTTCATTTAGCACAAAGGGAACGTGTAGCAGGAGAAAATTTTACTCTGGAATCTCAGTGTGTATCCTAGGGCCCGTTTGAATTTCCTGCAGTTTTCACGGTAAAACCGAGTTGGAACTAGTACTTCCCCATATATATGTACGGAGCTGAGTTTGCAACTGAAAAGAAACTTTGCTTTCCAAACAGGAAAGGTGAAGGTCGGCTTTCACACACATTTATCCCTCAGAACTGAGCATGTAGAGAGACGTTCGTTTATCTAGCACAAAAGGAACGGGTTGCAGGAGAAACTTTTACTCTTGTTTCTCAGTGTGTTTAATAGTGCCAGTTTGTAGTTCCTGCAGTTTTCACTGTGAAACAATGTTGGATCTGATACCTCCCCATATATATGTAAGGAGTGGAGTTTGCAACTGAAAAGAAAGTTTGTATTCCAAACAAGCTATGTGAAGGACGGCTTTAACACACACTTATCTCTCAGAACTGAGCATGTGGAGAGTCGTTCGTTCATCTAGCACAAAGGGAATGGGTTGCAGAAGAAATTTTTACTCTGGTTTCTCAGTGTGTTTCCTAGTGCCGGCTTGAATTTCCTGCAGTTTTCACTGTAAAACCGAGTTGGAGCTAGTACCTCCCCATATATATGTATGGATGGAATTTGCAACTGAAAAGAAACTTTGTGTTTCCAACAATCTAGGTGAAGGACGGCTTTCACACAAACTTATCTCTCAGAACTGAGCATGTGGAGAGACTTTCGTTCATCTAGCACAAAGGGAACAGGTTGCAGGAGAAACTTTAACTCTAGTTTCTCAGTCTGTTTCCTAGTGCCAGTTTGAAGTTCCTGCGGTTTTCACTGTAAAACGGAGTTGGAGCTTGTACCTCCCCATATAGATGTATGGAGTGGGGTATGCAACTGAAAAGAAACTTTGTGTTCATAATAGGCTATGTGAAGAACGGCTTTCACACACAATTATCTCTCAGAACTGAGCATGTGGAGAAACTTTGGTTCATCTAGCACAAAGGGAACGGTTTGAAAGAGAAGCTTTTACTCTGGTTTCCCAGTGCTTTTCCAAGTGCCTGTTTGAATTTCCTGCAGTTTTCACTCTAAAACGTTTTGGAGCTAGTACCAACCCATATATATGTATGGAGTGGAGTTTGAAACTGAAAAGAAACTTTGTGTTCCCAACAAGCTAGCTGAAGGACGGCTTTCACACACACTTATCTCTCAGAACTGCGCATGTGGAAGGACGTTCGTTCATCTAGCACAAAGGTAACGGATTGCAGGAGAAACTTTTACTCTAGTTTCTCATTCTCTTTCCTAGTGCCGGTTTGATGTTCCTGCAGTTTTCACGGTAAAACCGTGTTGGAGCTTGTATCTCCCCATATATATGTATGAAGTGGCGTATTCAACTGAAAAGAAACTTTGTGTTCCAAATAAGCTAAGTGAAGTACGACTTTCACACACAATTATCTTTCAGAACTGAGCATGTGGAGAGTCCTTCGTTCATCTAGCACAAAAGGAACGGGTAGCAGGAGAAAATTTTACTCTGGATTCTCAGTGTGTATCCTATGGCCGGTTTGAAGTTCCTGCAATTTTCAAGGTAAAACCGAGTTGGAACTAGTACTTCCCCATATATATGTACGGAGTTGAGTTTGCAACTGAAAAGAAACTTTGTTTTCCAAACAAGATAGGTGAAGGTCGGCTTTCACACACAATTATCCCTCAGAACTGAGCATGTAGAGAGACGTTCATTTATCTAGCACAAAGGGAACGGGTTGCAGGAGAAACTTTTACTCTTGTTTCTCAGTGTGTTTCCTAGTGCCAGTTTGAAGTTCCTACAGTTTTCACTGTGAAAGAGTTTTGGATCTGATACCTCCTCACATATATGTAAGGAGTGGTGTTTGCAACTGAAAAGAAACTTTGTGTTCCCAACAAGCTAGTTGAAGTACGGCTTTCAAACACACTGATTTCTCAGATCTGAGCATGTGGAGAGACGTTCATTCATCTAGCAAAAATGGAACGGATTGCAGGAGAAACTTTTTCTCTGGTTCTCATTGTGATTCCTAGTGCCGGTTTAAAGTTCCTGCAGTTTTCACTGTAAAACAGAGTTGGTGCTAGTACCTCACAATATATATGTAAGGAGAGGAGTTTGCAACTGAAAGAAACTTTTTGTTCCTAACAAGCTAGGTGAAGGACGGTTTCACACACTCTTATACTCAGAACTGAGCATGTGGAGAGAAGATCGTTCATCTAGCACAATGGGAACGGGTTGCAGGAGAAACTTTTACTCTGGTTTCTCAGTGTGTTTCCTAGTGCCGGTTTGAAGTTCCTGCAGTTTTCCCTGTAAAACCGAGTTGGAGCTAGTACCTACCCATATAAGTGTATGGAGTGAAGTTGGCAACATAAAAGTAACTATGTGTTCCCAACAAGATAGGTGAAGGACGGCTTTCACACACAATTATCTCTCAGAACTGAGCATGTGGAGAGTCTTTCGTTCATCTAGCACAAAAGGAACGGGTTGCAGGAGAAACTTTCCTGTAAGTTCTCAGTCTGTTTCCTAGTGCCGGTTTGAAGTTCCTGCAGTTTTCACTGTAAAACAGAGTTGGAGATAGTACCTCCCCATATATTTGTATGGAGTGGAGTATGCAACTTAATAGAAAATTTGTGTTCCCAATAAGCTACCTGAAGGACGGCTTTCACACTCAATTATCTCTCAGAACTGAGCATGTGGAGAGTCGTTCGTTCATTTAGCACAAATGGAATGGGTTGCAGGATAAACTTTTAATCTGGTTTCTCAGTGTTTTTCCTAGTGCCGGTTCGAAGTTCCTGCAGTTTTCACTATAAAACCGAGTTGGAGCTAATACCACGCCATATATATGAATGGAGTGTAGTTTGAAAATGAAAAGAAACTTTGTGTTCCCTACATGCTAGGTGAAGTACGGCTTTCACACACACTGATTTCTCAGAACTGATCATGTGCAGAGACGTTCGTTCATCTAGCACAAATTGAACGGTTTGCAGAAGAAATTTTTACTCTGGTTTCTTAGAGTGTTTCCTAGTGCCGGTTTGAATTTCCTGCTGTTTTCACTGTAAAACCGAGTTGTTGCTAGTATATCCCCATATATATGTAAGGAGTAGAGTTTGCAAATGAAAGAAACTTTGTGTTTCTAACAAGCTAGGTTAAGGACGGCTTTCACACACACATTCCTCTCAGAACTGAGCATGTGGAGAGACGTTCGTTCATCTAGGCCAAAGGGAACGGGTTGCAGGAGAAACTTTTACTCTTGTTTCTCAGTGTGTTTCCTAGTGCCGGTTTGAAGTTCCTGCAGTTTTCACTGTGAAACCGTGTTGGATCTGGTACCTCCCCATATATATGTAAGGAGTGTAGTTTGCAACTGAAAAGAAACTTTGTTTTCTCAACAAGCTAGGTGATGGGAGGCTTTCACACACAATTTTCTCTCAGAACTGAGCATGTGGAGAGTCTTTCGTTCATCTAGCACAAAGGGAACGGGTTGCAGGAGAAATGTTTACCCTGGTTTCTCAGTCTGTTTCCTAGTGCCGGTTTGAAGTTCATGCAGTTTTCACTATAAAACCGAGTTCGGGTAGTAAATCCCTATATATATATATATAAGGAATGGAGTTTACAACTGAAAGGAAACTTTGTGTTCCCAACAAGATATGTGAAGGACGGCTTTAACACACACATATCTCTCAGAAGTGAGCATGTGGAGAGACGTTCTTTCATCTAGCACAAAGGGAACTGGTTGTTGGGGAAACTTTTTCTCTGGTTTCTCAGTCTGTTTCCTAGGACTGGTGTGAATTTCCTGAAGTATTCACTGTTAAACCGAGTTGGAGCTTGTACCTCCCCATATATATGTAAGGAATGCTGTGTGCAACTGAAAAGAAACTTTGTATTCCCATCAAGCTAGCTGAAATACGGCTTTCACACACACTTATCTCTCAGAAATGAGCATGTGGAGAGACGTTCGTTCATCTAGCAAAATGGGAACTGTTGCTGGAAAAATTTTACTCTGGTTTTTCAGTCTGTTTCCTAGTGCCGATTTGATGTTCCTGCATTTTCCACTGTAAAACCGAGTTGGAGATAGTACCTCAACATATATATGTATGGAGTGCCGTTTGCAACTGAAAAGAATCTTTTCCTTCCCATCAAGCTAGCTGAAGGACGGCTTTCACACACACTTATCTCTCAGAACTGAGCCTGTATAGAGACGTTCATTAATCTAGCACAAACTGAACGGATGCTGAAGACACTTTTACTCTGGTTTCTCAGTCTGTTTCCTAGTGCCGATTTGAAATTCCTGCAGTATTCACTGTAAAACTGATTTGGAGCTATTACCTCCCCATATATATGTATGGATTGTAATTTGCATCTGAAAAGAAACTTGGTGTTCCCAACAAGCAAGTTGAAAGATGGCTTATACGCACAATTATCTCTCAGAAATGAGCATGTGGAGAGACGTTCGTTCATCTTGCACAAAGGGAACGGTTTACAGGAGAAACTTTTACACTGGTTTCTCAGTCTGTTTCCTAGTGCCGGATTGAAGTTCCTGCAGGTTTCAGTGTAAAACCGAGTTGGAGTGTGTACATTCCTCTGTATATGTATGGATTGGAGTTTGCAACTGAAAAGAAACTTTGTGTTCACAACAAGCTTGGGGGAGTACGGCTTACACACACACATATCTCCCAGAACTGAGCATTTGGAGAGACGTTCGTTCATCTAGAATAAAGGGAACGGGTTGCAGGAGAAACATTTACTCTTGTTTCAAACTCTGTTTCCTAGTGCCGTTTTGAAGTTCCTGCAGTTTTCACTGTAAAATAAAGTTGGATCTTTTACCTCCCCATATATATGTATGGAGTGCATTTTGTTACTGAAAAGAAACTTTGTATTCCCAACAAGCAAGGTGTTGTACGGCTTTCACACAGAATTATCTCTCAGAACTGAGCATGTGGAGAGACGTTAGTTCATCTAGCACAAAGGGAACTTTTGCTGGAGAAATTTTTACTCTGGTTTCTCAGTATGTTTCCTAGAGCCGGTTTGAAGTTAACGCAGTTTTCACTGTAAAACCGAGTTGAAACTAGTACTGTCCATGTATATTTATGGAGAGGAGTTTGAAACTGAAAGGAAATTTTGTGTTCCCATCAAGCTACGTGAAGGTCGGCTTTCACACATACATCTCTCAGAACTGAGCATGTGGAGAGACGTTCGTTTAGCTAGCACAAAAGGAAAGGATTGCAGGGAAATTTTACTCTTGTTTCTCAGTCTGTTTCCTAGTGCCGCTTTGAAGTTCCTGCAGTTTTCACTGTAAAACCGAGTTGCAGCTAGTACCTCCCCATATATATGTATGCACTGAACTTTGCAACTGAAAGGAATCTTTGTGTTCCCATCAACCTATGTGAATGGCGGCTTTCACACACATTTATCTCTCAGAAATGAGCATGTGGAAAGACGTTCTTTCATCTAGCACAAATGGAACGGGTTGCTGGATAAATTTTTTCTCTGGTTTCTCAGTCTGTTTTCTAGTGCCGGTTTAAATTTCCTGCAGTTTTCACTGTAAAACCGTGCTGGAGCTAGTACCTACCTTTATTTATGTATGGATTGGAGATTGGAATTCAAAAGAAATTTTGAGTTCCCAACAAGCTTGTTGAAGTACGGCTTACAAACACACATGTCTCTCAGAACTGAGCATTTGGAGAGACGTTCGTTCATCTAGCCCAAAGAGAACGGGTTGCAGGAGAAATATTTGCTCTTGTTTCAAAGTCTCTTTCCTAGTGCCGGTTTGAATTTCCTGCAGTTTTCTCTGTAAAACCGAGTTGGAGCTAGGACCTCACCATATATATATGTATGGAGTGGAGTTTGCAACTGAAAT
This sequence comes from Camelus bactrianus, assembly GCF_048773025.1. Classification (NCBI taxonomy): domain Eukaryota; kingdom Metazoa; phylum Chordata; class Mammalia; order Artiodactyla; family Camelidae; genus Camelus; species Camelus bactrianus. The sequence continues at coordinate 6,669,002 of NW_027413945.1, forward strand.
AAACTTTTTGTTCCCAACAAGCTAGGTAAAGAACGGCTTTCACACACACTTATTTTTCAGAACTGAGCATGTGGAGAGACGTTCATTCATCTAGCACAAAGGGAACAGGTTGCAGGAGAAACTAGTTCTCTGGTTTCTCAGTCTGATTCCTTGATCGGGTTTGAAGTTTCTGCAGGTTTCACTGTAAAACCGAGTTGGAGCTTGTACCTCCCCATATATATGTATGGAATGCTGTGTGCAACTGAAAAGAATCTTTGTGTTCCCATCAAGCTAGCTGAAATACGGCTTTCACACACTCTTATCTCTCTGAAATGAGCATGTGGAGAGACGTTCGTTCATCTAGCAAAAAGGGAATGGTTGCTGGTGAAATTTTACTCTGGTTTTTCAGTCTGTTTCCTAGTGCCGGTTTGAAGTTCCTGAATTTTTCACTGTAAAACCGAATTGGAGCTAGTACCACCCCTTATATATGTAAGGAATGGAGTTTGCAACTGAAAAGAAACTTTGTTTTCCCAACAAGCTAGGAGAAGGGAGGCTTTCACACACACTTTCCTCTCAGAACTGAGCATGTGGAGAGACTATCGTTCAGCTAGCACAAAGGGAACTGGTTACAGGAGAAATGTTTACCCTGGTTTCTCAGTCTGTGTTCTAGTGCCTGTTTAAATTTCCTGCAGTTTTCACTGTAAAACCGAGTTGGAGCTAGAATCTCCCTTTATTTATGTATGGATTGGAATTTGTAACTCAAAAGAAATTTTGTGTTCCCAACAAGCTTGTTGAAGTACGGCTTACACACACACATATCTCTCAGAACTGAGCATTTGGAGAGACGTTCGTTCATCTAGCCCAAAGAGAACGGGTTGCAGGAGAAATATTTGCTCTTGTTTCAAAGTCTCTTTCCTAGTGCCGGTTTGAAGTTCCTGAATTTTTCACTGTAAAACCGAGTTGGAGCTAGTACCACAACATATATATGTATGGAGTGCTGTTTGCAACTGAAAAGAATCTTTTTCTTCCCATCAAGCTAGCCGAAGCACGGCTTTCACACACACTTATCTCTCAGAACTGAGCCTGTAGAGAGACGTTCATTAATCTAGCACAAAGTGAACGGATGCTGAAGAAACATTTACTCTGATTTCACAGTCTGTTTCCTAGTGCCAGTTTGAACTTCCTGCAGTATTCACTGTAAAAAGGATTTGGAGCTAGTACCTCCCCATATATATGTATGAATGGTAAATTGAATCTGAAAAGAAACTTCATGTTCCCAACAAGCAAGGTGCAGGACGGCTTACACACACAATTATCTCTCAGAAATGAGCATGTGGAGAGATGTTCGTTCATCTCGTACAAAGGGAACGGGTTACAGGAGAAACTTTTTCTCTGGTTTCTCAGTCTGTTTCCTACTGCCGAATTGAAGTTCCTGCAGGTTTCAGTGTAAAACTGAGTTGGAGCTAGTACTTTCCTTTGTATATGTATGGATTGGTGTTTGCAACTGAAAAGAATCTTTGTGTTCCCAACAAGCTTGGGGAAGTACGGCTTACACACACACATATCTCTCAGAACTGAGCATTTGGAGAGACGTTCGTTCATCTAGCTCAAATGGAACGGGTTGCAGGAGAAACATTTACTCTTGTTTCAAAGTCTGTTTCCTAGTGCCGGTTTGAATTTCCTGCAGTTTTCACTGTAAAATAAAGTTGGATCTTGAACCTCCAAATATATATGTATGGAGTTCAGCTTGCAACTGAAAAGAAACTTTGTGTTCCCAACAAGCTAGGTGATGTACGGCTTTCACACACAATTATCTCTCAGAACTGAGCATGTGGAGAGACGTTAGTTCATCTAGCAGAAAGGGAACTGTTGCTGGAGAAACTTTTATTCTGTTTTCTCAGTCTGTTTCCTAGAGCCGGTTTGAAGTTCCCGCAGTTTTCACTGTAAAACCGAGTTTAACTAGTACTGTCCATGTATATATATGGAGAGGAGTTTGAAACTGAAAGGAAATTTTGTGTTCCCATCAAGCTACGTGAAGGACGGCTTTCACACACACATCTCTCAGAACTGATCATGTGGAGAGACGTTTGTTTAGCTAGCACAAAGGGAACAGGTTGCAGGAGAAACTAGTTCTCTGGTTTCTCAGTCTGATCCCTTGATTCGGTTTGAAGTTCATGCATTTTTCACTGTAAAACATAATTTTGGCTAGTAAATCCCTATATATATATAAGGAATGGAGTTTGCAACTGAAAGGAAACTTTGTGTTCCCATCAAGCTACGTGAAGGACGGCTTTCACACACACATCTCTCAAAACTGAGCATGTGGAGAGACGTTCGTTTAGCTAGCACAAAAGGAACGGATTGCAGGGAAAGTTTTACTCTGGTTTCTCAGTCTGTTTTCTAGTGCTGGTGTGAATTTCCTGAAGATTTCACTGTTAAACCGAGTTGGAGCTAGAACCTCCCCATATATATGTAAGGAGTGTAGTTTGCAACTGAAAAGAAACTTTGTTTTCTCAACAAGCTAGGTGATGGGAGGCTTTCACACACAATTTTCTCTCAGAACTGAGCATGTGGAGAGTCTTTCTTTCATCTAGCACAAAGGGAACGGGTTGCAGGAGAAATGTTTACCCTGGTTTCTCAGTCTGTTTCCTAGTGCCGGTTTGAAGTTCATGCAGTTTTCACTATAAAACCGAGTTCGGGTAGTAAATCCCTATATATATATATATAAGGAATGGAGTTTACAACTGAAAGGAAACTTTGTGTTCCCAACAAGATATGTGAAGGACGGCTTTAACACACACATATCTCTCAGAAGTGAGCATGTGGAGAGACGTTCTTTCATCTAGCACAAAGGGAACTGGTTGTTGGGGAAACTTTTTCTCTGGTTTCTCAGTCTGTTTCCTAGGACTGGTGTGAATTTCCTGAAGTATTCACTGTTAAACCGAGTTGGAGCTTGTACCTCCCCATATATATGTAAGGAATGCTGTGTGCAACTGAAAAGAAACTTTGTATTCCCATCAAGCTAGCTGAAATACGGCTTTCACACACACTTATCTCTCAGAAATGAGCATGTGGAGAGACGTTCGTTCATCTAGCAAAATGGGAACTGTTGCTGGAAAAATTTTACTCTGGTTTTTCAGTCTGTTTCCTAGTGCCGATTTGATGTTCCTGCATTTTCCACTGTAAAACCGAGTTGGAGATAGTACCTCAACATATATATGTATGGAGTGCCGTTTGCAACTGAAAAGAATCTTTTCCTTCCCATCAAGCTAGCTGAAGGACGGCTTTCACACACACTTATCTCTCAGAACTGAGCCTGTATAGAGACGTTCATTAATCTAGCACAAACTGAACGGATGCTGAAGACACTTTTACTCTGGTTTCTCAGTCTGTTTCCTAGTGCCGATTTGAAATTCCTGCAGTATTCACTGTAAAACTGATTTGGAGCTATTACCTCCCCATATATATGTATGGATTGTAATTTGCATCTGAAAAGAAACTTGGTGTTCCCAACAAGCAAGTTGAAAGATGGCTTATACGCACAATTATCTCTCAGAAATGAGCATGTGGAGAGACGTTCGTTCATCTTGCACAAAGGGAACGGTTTACAGGAGAAACTTTTACACTGGTTTCTCAGTCTGTTTCCTAGTGCCGGATTGAAGTTCCTGCAGGTTTCAGTGTAAAACCGAGTTGGAGTGTGTACATTCCTCTGTATATGTATGGATTGGAGTTTGCAACTGAAAAGAAACTTTGTGTTCACAACAAGCTTGGGGGAGTACGGCTTACACACACACATATCTCCCAGAACTGAGCATTTGGAGAGACGTTCGTTCATCTAGAATAAAGGGAACGGGTTGCAGGAGAAACATTTACTCTTGTTTCAAACTCTGTTTCCTAGTGCCGTTTTGAAGTTCCTGCAGTTTTCACTGTAAAATAAAGTTGGATCTTTTACCTCCCCATATATATGTATGGAGTGCATTTTGTTACTGAAAAGAAACTTTGTATTCCCAACAAGCAAGGTGTTGTACGGCTTTCACACAGAATTATCTCTCAGAACTGAGCATGTGGAGAGACGTTAGTTCATCTAGCACAAAGGGAACTTTTGCTGGAGAAATTTTTACTCTGGTTTCTCAGTATGTTTCCTAGAGCCGGTTTGAAGTTAACGCAGTTTTCACTGTAAAACCGAGTTGAAACTAGTACTGTCCATGTATATTTATGGAGAGGAGTTTGAAACTGAAAGGAAATTTTGTGTTCCCATCAAGCTACGTGAAGGTCGGCTTTCACACATACATCTCTCAGAACTGAGCATGTGGAGAGACGTTCGTTTAGCTAGCACAAAAGGAAAGGATTGCAGGGAAATTTTACTCTTGTTTCTCAGTCTGTTTCCTAGTGCCGCTTTGAAGTTCCTGCAGTTTTCACTGTAAAACCGAGTTGCAGCTAGTACCTCCCCATATATATGTATGCACTGAACTTTGCAACTGAAAGGAATCTTTGTGTTCCCATCAACCTATGTGAATGGCGGCTTTCACACACATTTATCTCTCAGAAATGAGCATGTGGAAAGACGTTCTTTCATCTAGCACAAATGGAACGGGTTGCTGGATAAATTTTTTCTCTGGTTTCTCAGTCTGTTTTCTAGTGCCGGTTTAAATTTCCTGCAGTTTTCACTGTAAAACCGTGCTGGAGCTAGTACCTACCTTTATTTATGTATGGATTGGAGATTGGAATTCAAAAGAAATTTTGAGTTCCCAACAAGCTTGTTGAAGTACGGCTTACAAACACACATGTCTCTCAGAACTGAGCATTTGGAGAGACGTTCGTTCATCTAGCCCAAAGAGAACGGGTTGCAGGAGAAATATTTGCTCTTGTTTCAAAGTCTCTTTCCTAGTGCCGGTTTGAATTTCCTGCAGTTTTCTCTGTAAAACCGAGTTGGAGCTAGGACTTCACCATATATATATGTATGGAGTGGAGTTTGCAACTGAAATAAACTTTTTGTTCCCAACAAGCTAGGTAAAGAACGGCTTTCACACACACTTATTTTTCAGAACTGAGCATGTGGAGAGACGTTCATTCATCTAGCACAAAGGGAACAGGTTGCAGGAGAAACTAGTTCTCTGGTTTCTCAGTCTGATTCCTTGATCGGGTTTGAAGTTTCTGCAGGTTTCACTGTAAAACCGAGTTGGAGCTTGTACCTCCCCATATATATGTATGGAATGCTGTGTGCAACTGAAAAGAATCTTTGTGTTCCCATCAAGCTAGCTGAAATACGGCTTTCACACACTCTTATCTCTCTGAAATGAGCATGTGGAGAGACGTTCGTTCATCTAGCAAAAAGGGAATGGTTGCTGGTGAAATTTTACTCTGGTTTTTCAGTCTGTTTCCTAGTGCCGGTTTGAAGTTCCTGAATTTTTCACTGTAAAACCGAATTGGAGCTAGTACCACCCCTTATATATGTAAGGAATGGAGTTTGCAACTGAAAAGAAACTTTGTTTTCCCAACAAGCTAGGAGAAGGGAGGCTTTCACACACACTTTCCTCTCAGAACTGAGCATGTGGAGAGACTATCGTTCAGCTAGCACAAAGGGAACTGGTTACAGGAGAAATGTTTACCCTGGTTTCTCAGTCTGTGTTCTAGTGCCTGTTTAAATTTCCTGCAGTTTTCACTGTAAAACCGAGTTGGAGCTAGAATCTCCCTTTATTTATGTATGGATTGGAATTTGTAACTCAAAAGAAATTTTGTGTTCCCAACAAGCTTGTTGAAGTACGGCTTACACACACACATATCTCTCAGAACTGAGCATTTGGAGAGACGTTCGTTCATCTAGCCCAAAGAGAACGGGTTGCAGGAGAAATATTTGCTCTTGTTTCAAAGTCTCTTTCCTAGTGCCGGTTTGAAGTTCCTGAATTTTTCACTGTAAAACCGAGTTGGAGCTAGTACCACAACATATATATGTATGGAGTGCTGTTTGCAACTGAAAAGAATCTTTTTCTTCCCATCAAGCTAGCCGAAGCACGGCTTTCACACACACTTATCTCTCAGAACTGAGCCTGTAGAGAGACGTTCACTAATCTAGCACAAAGTGAACGGATGCTGAAGAAACATTTACTCTGATTTCACAGTCTGTTTCCTAGTGCCAGTTTGAACTTCCTGCAGTATTCACTGTAAAAAGGATTTGGAGCTAGTACCTCCCCATATATATGTATGAATGGTAAATTGAATCTGAAAAGAAACTTCATGTTCCCAACAAGCAAGGTGCAGGACGGCTTACACACACAATTATCTCTCAGAAATGAGCATGTGGAGAGATGTTCGTTCATCTCGTACAAAGGGAACGGGTTACAGGAGAAACTTTTTCTCTGGTTTCTCAGTCTGTTTCCTACTGCCGAATTGAAGTTCCTGCAGGTTTCAGTGTAAAACTGAGTTGGAGCTAGTACTTTCCTTTGTATATGTATGGATTGGTGTTTGCAACTGAAAATAATCTTTGTGTTCCCAACAAGCTTGGGGAAGTACGGCTTACACACACACATATCTCTCAGAACTGAGCATTTGGAGAGACGTTCGTTCATCTAGCTCAAATGGAACGGGTTGCAGGAGAAACATTTACTCTTGTTTCAAAGTCTGTTTCCTAGTGCCGGTTTGAATTTCCTGCAGTTTTCACTGTAAAATAAAGTTGGATCTTGAACCTCCAAATATATATGTATGGAGTTCAGTTTGCAACTGAAAAGAAACTTTGTGTTCCCAACAAGCTAGGTGATGTACGGCTTTCACACACAATTATCTCTCAGAACTGAGCATGTGGAGAGACGTTAGTTCATCTAGCAGAAAGGGAACTGTTGCTGGAGAAACTTTTATTCTGTTTTCTCAGTCTGTTTCCTAGAGCCGGTTTGAAGTTCCCGCAGTTTTCACTGTAAAACCGAGTTTAACTAGTACTGTCCATGTATATATATGGAGAGGAGTTTGAAACTGAAAGGAAATTTTGTGTTCCCATCAAGCTACGTGAAGGACGGCTTTCACACACACATCTCTCAGAACTGATCATGTGGAGAGACGTTTGTTTAGCTAGCACAAAGGGAACAGGTTGCAGGAGAAACTAGTTCTCTGGTTTCTCAGTCTGATTCCTTGATTCGGTTTGAAGTTCATGCATTTTTCACTGTAAAACATAATTTTGGCTAGTAAATCCCTATATATATATAAGGAATGGAGTTTGCAACTGAAAGGAAACTTTGTGTTCCCATCAAGCTACGTGAAGGACGGCTTTCACACACACATCTCTCAAAACTGAGCATGTGGAGAGACGTTCGTTTAGCTAGCACAAAAGGAACGGATTGCAGGGAAAGTTTTACTCTGGTTTCTCAGTCTGTTTTCTAGTGCTGGTGTGAATTTCCTGAAGATTTCACTGTTAAACCGAGTTGGAGCTAGAACCTCCCCATATATATGTAAGGAGTGTAGTTTGCAACTGAAAAGAAACTTTGTTTTCTCAACAAGCTAGGTGATGGGAGGCTTTCACACACAATTTTCTCTCAGAACTGAGCATGTGGAGAGTCTTTCGTTCATCTAGCACAAAGGGAACGGGTTGCAGGAGAAATGTTTACCCTGGTTTCTCAGTCTGTTTCCTAGTGCCGGTTTGAAGTTCATGCAGTTTTCACTATAAAACCGAGTTCGGGTAGTAAATCCCTATATATATATATATAAGGAATGGAGTTTACAACTGAAAGGAAACTTTGTGTTCCCAACAAGATATGTGAAGGACGGCTTTAACACACACATATCTCTCAGAAGTGAGCATGTGGAGAGACGTTCTTTCATCTAGCACAAAGGGAACTGGTTGTTGGGGAAACTTTTTCTCTGGTTTCTCAGTCTGTTTCCTAGGACTGGTGTGAATTTCCTGAAGTATTCACTGTTAAACCGAGTTGGAGCTTGTACCTCCCCATATATATGTAAGGAATGCTGTGTGCAACTGAAAAGAAACTTTGTATTCCCATCAAGCTAGCTGAAATACGGCTTTCACACACACTTATCTCTCAGAAATGAGCATGTGGAGAGACGTTCGTTCATCTAGCAAAATGGGAACTGTTGCTGGAAAAATTTTACTCTGGTTTTTCAGTCTGTTTCCTAGTGCCGATTTGATGTTCCTGCATTTTCCACTGTAAAACCGAGTTGGAGATAGTACCTCAACATATATATGTATGGAGTGCCGTTTGCAACTGAAAAGAATCTTTTCCTTCCCATCAAGCTAGCTGAAGGACGGCTTTCACACACACTTATCTCTCAGAACTGAGCCTGTATAGAGACGTTCATTAATCTAGCACAAACTGAACGGATGCTGAAGACACTTTTACTCTGGTTTCTCAGTCTGTTTCCTAGTGCCGATTTGAAATTCCTGCAGTATTCACTGTAAAACTGATTTGGAGCTATTACCTCCCCATATATATGTATGGATTGTAATTTGCATCTGAAAAGAAACTTGGTGTTCCCAACAAGCAAGTTGAAAGATGGCTTATACGCACAATTATCTCTCAGAAATGAGCATGTGGAGAGACGTTCGTTCACCTTGCACAAAGGGAACGGTTTACAGGAGAAACTTTTACACTGGTTTCTCAGTCTGTTTCCTAGTGCCGGATTGAAGTTCCTGCAGGTTTCAGTGTAAAACCGAGTTGGAGTGTGTACATTCCTCTGTATATGTATGGATTGGAGTTTGCAACTGAAAAGAAACTTTGTGTTCACAACAAGCTTGGGGGAGTACGGCTTACACACACACATATCTCCCAGAACTGAGCATTTGGAGAGACGTTCGTTCATCTAGAATAAAGGGAACGGGTTGCAGGAGAAACATTTACTCTTGTTTCAAACTCTGTTTCCTAGTGCCGTTTTGAAGTTCCTGCAGTTTTCACTGTAAAATAAAGTTGGATCTTTTACCTCCCCATATATATGTATGGAGTGCATTTTGTTACTGAAAAGAAACTTTGTATTCCCAACAAGCAAGGTGTTGTACGGCTTTCACACAGAATTATCTCTCAGAACTGAGCATGTGGAGAGACGTTAGTTCATCTAGCACAAAGGGAACTTTTGCTGGAGAAATTTTTACTCTGGTTTCTCAGTATGTTTCCTAGAGCCGGTTTGAAGTTAACGCAGTTTTCACTGTAAAACCGAGTTGAAACTAGTACTGTCCATGTATATTTATGGAGAGGAGTTTGAAACTGAAAGGAAATTTTGTGTTCCCATCAAGCTACGTGAAGGTCGGCTTTCACACATACATCTCTCAGAACTGAGCATGTGGAGAGACGTTCGTTTAGCTAGCACAAAAGGAAAGGATTGCAGGGAAATTTTACTCTTGTTTCTCAGTCTGTTTCCTAGTGCCGCTTTGAAGTTCCTGCAGTTTTCACTGTAAAACCGAGTTGCAGCTAGTACCTCCCCATATATATGTATGCACTGAACTTTGCAACTGAAAGGAATCTTTGTGTTCCCATCAACCTATGTGAATGGCGGCTTTCACACACATTTATCTCTCAGAAATGAGCATGTGGAAAGACGTTCTTTCATCTAGCACAAATGGAACGGGTTGCTGGATAAATTTTTTCTCTGGTTTCTCAGTCTGTTTTCTAGTGCCGGTTTAAATTTCCTGCAGTTTTCACTGTAAAACCGTGCTGGAGCTAGTACCTACCTTTATTTATGTATGGATTGGAGATTGGAATTCAAAAGAAATTTTGAGTTCCCAACAAGCTTGTTGAAGTACGGCTTACAAACACACATATCTCTCAGAACTGAGCATTTGGAGAGACGTTCGTTCATCTAGCCCAAAGAGAACGGGTTGCAGGAGAAATATTTGCTCTTGTTTCAAAGTCTCTTTCCTAGTGCCGGTTTGAATTTCCTGCAGTTTTCTCTGTAAAACCGAGTTGGAGCTAGGACCTCACCATATATATATGTATGGAGTGGAGTTTGCAACTGAAATAAACTTTTTGTTCCCAACAAGCTAGGTAAAGAACGGCTTTCACACACACTTATTTTTCAGAACTGAGCATGTGGAGAGACGTTCATTCATCTAGCACAAAGGGAACAGGTTGCAGGAGAAACTAGTTCTCTGGTTTCTCAGTCTGATTCCTTGATCGGGTTTGAAGTTTCTGCAGGTTTCACTGTAAAACCGAGTTGGAGCTTGTACCTCCCCATATATATGTATGGAATGCTGTGTGCAACTGAAAAGAATCTTTGTGTTCCCATCAAGCTAGCTGAAATACGGCTTTCACACACTCTTATCTCTCTGAAATGAGCATGTGGAGAGACGTTCGTTCATCTAGCAAAAAGGGAATGGTTGCTGGTGAAATTTTACTCTGGTTTTTCAGTCTGTTTCCTAGTGCCGGTTTGAAGTTCCTGAATTTTTCACTGTAAAACCGAATTGGAGCTAGTACCACCCCTTATATATGTAAGGAATGGAGTTTGCAACTGAAAAGAAACTTTGTTTTCCCAACAAGCTAGGAGAAGGGAGGCTTTCACACACACTTTCCTCTCAGAACTGAGCATGTGGAGAGACTATCGTTCAGCTAGCACAAAGGGAACTGGTTACAGGAGAAATGTTTACCCTGGTTTCTCAGTCTGTGTTCTAGTGCCTGTTTAAATTTCCTGCAGTTTTCACTGTAAAACCGAGTTGGAGCTAGAATCTCCCTTTATTTATGTATGGATTGGAATTTGTAACTCAAAAGAAATTTTGTGTTCCCAACAAGCTTGTTGAAGTACGGCTTACACACACACATATCTCTCAGAACTGAGCATTTGGAGAGACGTTCGTTCATCTAGCCCAAAGAGAACGGGTTGCAGGAGAAATATTTGCTCTTGTTTCAAAGTCTCTTTCCTAGTGCCGGTTTGAAGTTCCTGAATTTTTCACTGTAAAACCGAGTTGGAGCTAGTACCACAACATATATATGTATGGAGTGCTGTTTGCAACTGAAAAGAATCTTTTTCTTCCCATCAAGCTAGCCGAAGCACGGCTTTCACACACACTTATCTCTCAGAACTGAGCCTGTAGAGAGACGTTCACTAATCTAGCACAAAGTGAACGGATGCTGAAGAAACATTTACTCTGATTTCACAGTCTGTTTCCTAGTGCCAGTTTGAACTTCCTGCAGTATTCACTGTAAAAAGGATTTGGAGCTAGTACCTCCCCATATATATGTATGAATGGTAAATTGAATCTGAAAAGAAACTTCATGTTCCCAACAAGCAAGGTGCAGGACGGCTTACACACACAATTATCTCTCAGAAATGAGCATGTGGAGAGATGTTCGTTCATCTCGTACAAAGGGAACGGGTTACAGGAGAAACTTTTTCTCTGGTTTCTCAGTCTGTTTCCTACTGCCGAATTGAAGTTCCTGCAGGTTTCAGTGTAAAACTGAGTTGGAGCTAGTACTTTCCTTTGTATATGTATGGATTGGTGTTTGCAACTGAAAAGAATCTTTGTGTTCCCAACAAGCTTGGGGAAGTACGGCTTACACACACACACATCTCTCAGAACTGAGCATTTGGAGAGACGTTCGTTCATCTAGCTCAAATGGAACGGGTTGCAGGAGAAACATTTACTCTTGTTTCAAAGTCTGTTTCCTAGTGCCGGTTTGAATTTCCTGCAGTTTTCACTGTAAAATAAAGTTGGATCTTGAACCTCCAAATATATATGTATGGAGTTCAGTTTGCAAATGAAAAGAAACTTTGTGTTCCCAACAAGCTAGGTGATGTACGGCTTTCACACACAATTATCTCTCAGAACTGAGCATGTGGAGAGACGTTAGTTCATCTAGCAGAAAGGGAACTGTTGCTGGAGAAACTTTTATTCTGTTTTCTCAGTCTGTTTCCTAGAGCCGGTTTGAAGTTCCCGCAGTTTTCACTGTAAAACCGAGTTTAACTAGTACTGTCCATGTATATATATGGAGAGGAGTTTGAAACTGAAAGGAAATTTTGTGTTCCCATCAAGCTACGTGAAGGACGGCTTTCACACACACATCTCTCAGAACTGATCATGTGGAGAGACGTTTGTTTAGCTAGCACAAAGGGAACAGGTTGCAGGAGAAACTAGTTCTCTGGTTTCTCAGTCTGATTCCTTGATTCGGTTTGAAGTTCATGCATTTTTCACTGTAAAACATAATTTTGGCTAGTAAATCCCTATATATATATAAGGAATGGAGTTTGCAACTGAAAGGAAACTTTGTGTTCCCATCAAGCTACGTGAAGGACGGCTTTCACACACACATCTCTCAAAACTGAGCATGTGGAGAGACGTTCGTTTAGCTAGCACAAAAGGAACGGATTGCAGGGAAAGTTTTACTCTGGTTTCTCAGTCTGTTTTCTAGTGCTGGTGTGAATTTCCTGAAGATTTCACTGTTAAACCGAGTTGGAGCTAGAACCTCCCCATATATATGTAAGGAGTGTAGTTTGCAACTGAAAAGAAACTTTGTTTTCTCAACAAGCTAGGTGATGGGAGGCTTTCACACACAATTTTCTCTCAGAACTGAGCATGTGGAGAGTCTTTCGTTCATCTAGCACAAAGGGAACGGGTTGCAGGAGAAATGTTTACCCTGGTTTCTCAGTCTGTTTCCTAGTGCCGGTTTGAAGTTCATGCAGTTTTCACTATAAAACCGAGTTCGGGTAGTAAATCCCTATATATATATATATAAGGAATGGAGTTTACAACTGAAAGGAAACTTTGTGTTCCCAACAAGATATGTGAAGGACGGCTTTAACACACACATATCTCTCAGAAGTGAGCATGTGGAGAGACGTTCTTTCATCTAGCACAAAGGGAACTGGTTGTTGGGGAAACTTTTTCTCTGGTTTCTCAGTCTGTTTCCTAGGACTGGTGTGAATTTCCTGAAGTATTCACTGTTAAACCGAGTTGGAGCTTGTACCTCCCCATATATATGTAAGGAATGCTGTGTGCAACTGAAAAGAAACTTTGTATTCCCATCAAGCTAGCTGAAATACGGCTTTCACACACACTTATCTCTCAGAAATGAGCATGTGGAGAGACGTTCGTTCATCTAGCAAAATGGGAACTGTTGCTGGAAAAATTTTACTCTGGTTTTTCAGTCTGTTTCCTAGTGCCGATTTGATGTTCCTGCATTTTCCACTGTAAAACCGAGTTGGAGATAGTACCTCAACATATATATGTATGGAGTGCCGTTTGCAACTGAAAAGAATCTTTTCCTTCCCATCAAGCTAGCTGAAGGACGGCTTTCACACACACTTATCTCTCAGAACTGAGCCTGTATAGAGACGTTCATTAATCTAGCACAAACTGAACGGATGCTGAAGACACTTTTACTCTGGTTTCTCAGTCTGTTTCCTAGTGCCGATTTGAAATTCCTGCAGTATTCACTGTAAAACTGATTTGGAGCTATTACCTCCCCATATATATGTATGGATTGTAATTTGCATCTGAAAAGAAACTTGGTGTTCCCAACAAGCAAGTTGAAAGATGGCTTATACGCACAATTATCTCTCAGAAATGAGCATGTGGAGAGACGTTCGTTCACCTTGCACAAAGGGAACGGTTTACAGGAGAAACTTTTACACTGGTTTCTCAGTCTGTTTCCTAGTGCCGGATTGAAGTTCCTGCAGGTTTCAGTGTAAAACCGAGTTGGAGTGTGTACATTCCTCTGTATATGTATGGATTGGAGTTTGCAACTGAAAAGAAACTTTGTGTTCACAACAAGCTTGGGGGAGTACGGCTTACACACACACATATCTCCCAGAACTGAGCATTTGGAGAGACGTTCGTTCATCTAGAATAAAGGGAACGGGTTGCAGGAGAAACATTTACTCTTGTTTCAAACTCTGTTTCCTAGTGCCGTTTTGAAGTTCCTGCAGTTTTCACTGTAAAATAAAGTTGGATCTTTTACCTCCCCATATATATGTATGGAGTGCATTTTGTTACTGAAAAGAAACTTTGTATTCCCAACAAGCAAGGTGTTGTACGGCTTTCACACAGAATTATCTCTCAGAACTGAGCATGTGGAGAGACGTTAGTTCATCTAGCACAAAGGGAACTTTTGCTGGAGAAATTTTTACTCTGGTTTCTCAGTATGTTTCCTAGAGCCGGTTTGAAGTTAACGCAGTTTTCACTGTAAAACCGAGTTGAAACTAGTACTGTCCATGTATATTTATGGAGAGGAGTTTGAAACTGAAAGGAAATTTTGTGTTCCCATCAAGCTACGTGAAGGTCGGCTTTCACACATACATCTCTCAGAACTGAGCATGTGGAGAGACGTTCGTTTAGCTAGCACAAAAGGAAAGGATTGCAGGGAAATTTTACTCTTGTTTCTCAGTCTGTTTCCTAGTGCCGCTTTGAAGTTCCTGCAGTTTTCACTGTAAAACCGAGTTGCAGCTAGTACCTCCCCATATATATGTATGCACTGAACTTTGCAACTGAAAGGAATCTTTGTGTTCCCATCAACCTATGTGAATGGCGGCTTTCACACACATTTATCTCTCAGAAATGAGCATGTGGAAAGACGTTCTTTCATCTAGCACAAATGGAACGGGTTGCTGGATAAATTTTTTCTCTGGTTTCTCAGTCTGTTTTCTAGTGCCGGTTTAAGTTTCCTGCAGTTTTCACTGTAAAACCGTGCTGGAGCTAGTACCTACCTTTATTTATGTATGGATTGGAGATTGGAATTCAAAAGAAATTTTGAGTTCCCAACAAGCTTGTTGAAGTACGGCTTACAAACACACATGTCTCTCAGAACTGAGCATTTGGAGAGACGTTCGTTCATCTAGCCCAAAGAGAACGGGTTGCAGGAGAAATATTTGCTCTTGTTTCAAAGTCTCTTTCCTAGTGCCGGTTTGAATTTCCTGCAGTTTTCTCTGTAAAACCGAGTTGGAGCTAGGACCTCACCATATATATATGTATGGAGTGGAGTTTGCAACTGAAATAAACTTTTTGTTCCCAACAAGCTAGGTAAAGAACGGCTTTCACACACACTTATTTTTCAGAATTGAGCATGTGGAGAGACGTTCATTCATCTAGCACAAAGGGAACAGGTTGCAGGAGAAACTAGTTCTCTGGTTTCTCAGTCTGATTCCTTGATCGGGTTTGAAGTTTCTGCAGGTTTCACTGTAAAACCGAGTTGGAGCTTGTACCTCCCCATATATATGTATGGAATGCTGTGTGCAACTGAAAAGAATCTTTGTGTTCCCATCAAGCTAGCTGAAATACGGCTTTCACACACTCTTATCTCTCTGAAATGAGCATGTGGAGAGACGTTCGTTCATCTAGCAAAAAGGGAATGGTTGCTGGTGAAATTTTACTCTGGTTTTTCAGTCTGTTTCCTAGTGCCAGTTTGAAGTTCCTGAATTTTTCACTGTAAAACCGAATTGGAGCTAGTACCACCCCTTATATATGTAAGGAATGGAGTTTGCAACTGAAAAGAAACTTTGTTTTCCCAACAAGCTAGGAGAAGGGAGGCTTTCACACACACTTTCCTCTCAGAACTGAGCATGTGGAGAGACTATCGTTCAGCTAGCACAAAGGGAACTGGTTACAGGAGAAATGTTTACCCTGGTTTCTCAGTCTGTGTTCTAGTGCCTGTTTAAATTTCCTGCAGTTTTCACTGTAAAACCGAGTTGGAGCTAGAATCTCCCTTTATTTATGTATGGATTGGAATTTGTAACTCAAAAGAAATTTTGTGTTCCCAACAAGCTTGTTGAAGTACGGCTTACACACACACATATCTCTCAGAACTGAGCATTTGGAGAGACGTTCGTTCATCTAGCCCAAAGAGAACGGGTTGCAGGAGAAATATTTGCTCTTGTTTCAAAGTCTCTTTCCTAGTGCCGGTTTGAAGTTCCTGAATTTTTCACTGTAAAACCGAGTTGGAGCTAGTACCACAACATATATATGTATGGAGTGCTGTTTGCAACTGAAAAGAATCTTTTTCTTCCCATCAAGCTAGCCGAAGCACGGCTTTCACACACACTTATCTCTCAGAACTGAGCCTGTAGAGAGACGTTCACTAATCTAGCACAAAGTGAACGGATGCTGAAGAAACATTTACTCTGATTTCACAGTCTGTTTCCTAGTGCCAGTTTGAACTTCCTGCAGTATTCACTGTAAAAAGGATTTGGAGCTAGTACCTCCCCATATATATGTATGAATGGTAAATTGAATCTGAAAAGAAACTTCATGTTCCCAACAAGCAAGGTGAAGGACGGCTTACACACACAATTATCTCTCAGAAATGAGCATGTGGAGAGATGTTCGTTCATCTCGTACAAAGGGAACGGGTTACAGGAGAAACTTTTTCTCTGGTTTCTCAGTCTGTTTCCTACTGCCGAATTGAAGTTCCTGCAGGTTTCAGTGTAAAACTGAGTTGGAGCTAGTACTTTCCTTTGTATATGTATGGATTGGTGTTTGCAACTGAAAAGAATCTTTGTGTTCCCAACAAGCTTGGGGAAGTACGGCTTACACACACACACATCTCTCAGAACTGAGCATTTGGAGAGACGTTCGTTCATCTAGCTCAAATGGAACGGGTTGCAGGAGAAACATTTACTCTTGTTTCAAAGTCTGTTTCCTAGTGCCGGTTTGAATTTCCTGCAGTTTTCACTGTAAAATAAAGTTGGATCTTGAACCTCCAAATATATATGTATGGAGTTCAGTTTGCAACTGAAAAGAAACTTTGTGTTCCCAACAAGCTAGGTGATGTACGGCTTTCACACACAATTATCTCTCAGAACTGAGCATGTGGAGAGACGTTAGTTCATCTAGCAGAAAGGGAACTGTTGCTGGAGAAACTTTTATTCTGTTTTCTCAGTCTGTTTCCTAGAGCCGGTTTGAAGTTCCCGCAGTTTTCACTGTAAAACCGAGTTTAACTAGTACTGTCCATGTATATATATGGAGAGGAGTTTGAAACTGAAAGGAAATTTTGTGTTCCCATCAAGCTACGTGAAGGACGGCTTTCACACACACATCTCTCAGAACTGATCATGTGGAGAGACGTTTGTTTAGCTAGCACAAAGGGAACAGGTTGCAGGAGAAACTAGTTCTCTGGTTTCTCAGTCTGATTCCTTGATTCGGTTTGAAGTTCATGCATTTTTCACTGTAAAACATAATTTTGGCTAGTAAATCCCTATATATATATAAGGAATGGAGTTTGCAACTGAAAGGAAACTTTGTGTTCCCATCAAGCTACGTGAAGGACGGCTTTCACACACACATCTCTCAAAACTGAGCATGTGGAGAGACGTTCGTTTAGCTAGCACAAAAGGAACGGATTGCAGGGAAAGTTTTACTCTGGTTTCTCAGTCTGTTTTCTAGTGCTGGTGTGAATTTCCTGAAGATTTCACTGTTAAACCGAGTTGGAGCTAGAACCTCCCCATATATATGTAAGGAGTGTAGTTTGCAACTGAAAAGAAACTTTGTTTTCTCAACAAGCTAGGTGATGGGAGGCTTTCACACACAATTTTCTCTCAGAACTGAGCATGTGGAGAGTCTTTCGTTCATCTAGCACAAAGGGAACGGGTTGCAGGAGAAATGTTTACCCTGGTTTCTCAGTCTGTTTCCTAGTGCCGGTTTGAAGTTCATGCAGTTTTCACTATAAAACCGAGTTCGGGTAGTAAATCCCTATATATATATATAAGGAATGGAGTTTACAACTGAAAGGAAACTTTGTGTTCCCAACAAGATATGTGAAGGACGGCTTTAACACACACATATCTCTCAGAAGTGAGCATGTGGAGAGACGTTCTTTCATCTAGCACAAAGGGAACTGGTTGTTGGGGAAACTTTTTCTCTGGTTTCTCAGTCTGTTTCCTAGGACTGGTGTGAATTTCCTGAAGTATTCACTGTTAAACCGAGTTGGAGCTTGTACCTCCCCATATATATGTAAAGAATGCTGTGTGCAACTGAAAAGAAACTTTGTATTCCCATCAAGCTAGCTGAAATACGGCTTTCACACACACTTATCTCTCAGAAATGAGCATGTGGAGAGACGTTCGTTCATCTAGCAAAATGGGAACTGTTGCTGGAAAAATTTTACTCTGGTTTTTCAGTCTGTTTCCTAGTGCCGATTTGATGTTCCTGCATTTTCCACTGTAAAACCGAGTTGGAGATAGTACCTCAACATATATATGTATGGAGTGCCGTTTGCAACTGAAAAGAATCTTTTCCTTCCCATCAAGCTAGCTGAAGGACGGCTTTCACACACACTTATCTCTCAGAACTGAGCCTGTATAGAGACGTTCATTAATCTAGCACAAACTGAACGGATGCTGAAGACACTTTTACTCTGGTTTCTCAGTCTGTTTCCTAGTGCCGATTTGAAATTCCTGCAGTATTCACTGTAAAACTGATTTGGAGCTATTACCTCCCCATATATATGTATGGATTGTAATTTGCATCTGAAAAGAAACTTGGTGTTCCCAACAAGCAAGTTGAAAGATGGCTTATACGCACAATTATCTCTCAGAAATGAGCATGTGGAGAGACGTTCGTTCATCTTGCACAAAGGGAACGGTTTACAGGAGAAACTTTTACACTGGTTTCTCAGTCTGTTTCCTAGTGCCGGATTGAAGTTCCTGCAGGTTTCAGTGTAAAACCGAGTTGGAGTGTGTACATTCCTCTGTATATGTATGGATTGGAGTTTGCAACTGAAAAGAAACTTTGTGTTCACAACAAGCTTGGGGGAGTACAGCTTACACACACACATATCTCCCAGAACTGAGCATTTGGAGAGACGTTCGTTCATCTAGAATAAAGGGAACGGGTTGCAGGAGAAACATTTACTCTTGTTTCAAACTCTGTTTCCTAGTGCCGTTTTGAAGTTCCTGCAGTTTTCACTGTAAAATAAAGTTGGATCTTTTACCTCCCCATATATATGTATGGAGTGCATTTTGTTACTGAAAAGAAACTTTGTATTCCCAACAAGCAAGGTGTTGTACGGCTTTCACACAGAATTATCTCTCAGAACTGAGCATGTGGAGAGACGTTAGTTCATCTAGCACAAAGGGAACTTTTGCTGGAGAAATTTTTACTCTGGTTTCTCAGTATGTTTCCTAGAGCCGGTTTGAAGTTAACGCAGTTTTCACTGTAAAACCGAGTTGAAACTAGTACTGTCCATGTATATTTATGGAGAGGAGTTTGAAACTGAAAGGAAATTTTGTGTTCCCATCAAGCTACGTGAAGGTCGGCTTTCACACATACATCTCTCAGAACTGAGCATGTGGAGAGACGTTCGTTTAGCTAGCACAAAAGGAAAGGATTGCAGGGAAATTTTACTCTTGTTTCTCAGTCTGTTTCCTAGTGCCGCTTTGAAGTTCCTGCAGTTTTCACTGTAAAACCGAGTTGCAGCTAGTACCTCCCCATATATATGTATGCACTGAACTTTGCAACTGAAAGGAATCTTTGTGTTCCCATCAACCTATGTGAATGGCGGCTTTCACACACATTTATCTCTCAGAAATGAGCATGTGGAAAGACGTTCTTTCATCTAGCACAAATGGAACGGGTTGCTGGATAAATTTTTTCTCTGGTTTCTCAGTCTGTTTTCTAGTGCCGGTTTAAATTTCCTGCAGTTTTCACTGTAAAACCGTGCTGGAGCTAGTACCTACCTTTATTTATGTATGGATTGGAGATTGGAATTCAAAAGAAATTTTGAGTTCCCAACAAGCTTGTTGAAGTACGGCTTACAAACACACATGTCTCTCAGAACTGAGCATTTGGAGAGACGTTCGTTCATCTAGCCCAAAGAGAACGGGTTGCAGGAGAAATATTTGCTCTTGTTTCAAAGTCTCTTTCCTAGTGCCGGTTTGAATTTCCTGCAGTTTTCTCTGTAAAACCGAGTTGGAGCTAGGACCTCACCATATATATATGTATGGAGTGGAGTTTGCAACTGAAATGAACTTTTTGTTCCCAACAAGCTAGGTAAAGAACGGCTTTCACACACACTTATTTTTCAGAACTGAGCATGTGGAGAGACGTTCATTCATCTAGCACAAAGGGAACAGGTTGCAGGAGAAACTAGTTCTCTGGTTTCTCAGTCTGATTCCTTGATCGGGTTTGAAGTTTCTGCAGGTTTCACTGTAAAACCGAGTTGGAGCTTGTACCTCCCCATATATATGTATGGAATGCTGTGTGCAACTGAAAAGAATCTTTGTGTTCCCATCAAGCTAGCTGAAATACGGCTTTCACACACTCTTATCTCTCTGAAATGAGCATGTGGAGAGACGTTCGTTCATCTAGCAAAAAGGGAATGGTTGCTGGTGAAATTTTACTCTGGTTTTTCAGTCTGTTTCCTAGTGCCGGTTTGAAGTTCCTGAATTTTTCACTGTAAAACCGAATTGGAGCTAGTACCACCCCTTATATATGTAAGGAATGGAGTTTGCAACTGAAAAGAAACTTTGTTTTCCCAACAAGCTAGGAGAAGGGAGGCTTTCACACACACTTTCCTCTCAGAACTGAGCATGTGGAGAGACTATCGTTCAGCTAGCACAAAGGGAACTGGTTACAGGAGAAATGTTTACCCTGGTTTCTCAGTCTGTGTTCTAGTGCCTGTTTAAATTTCCTGCAGTTTTCACTGTAAAACCGAGTTGGAGCTAGAATCTCCCTTTATTTATGTATGGATTGGAATTTGTAACTCAAAAGAAATTTTGTGTTCCCAACAAGCTTGTTGAAGTACGGCTTACACACACACATATCTCTCAGAACTGAGCATTTGGAGAGACGTTCGTTCATCTAGCCCAAAGAGAACGGGTTGCAGGAGAAATATTTGCTCTTGTTTCAAAGTCTCTTTCCTAGTGCCGGTTTGAAGTTCCTGAATTTTTCACTGTAAAACCGAGTTGGAGCTAGTACCACAACATATATATGTATGGAGTGCTGTTTGCAACTGAAAAGAATCTTTTTCTTCCCATCAAGCTAGCCGAAGCACGGCTTTCACACACACTTATCTCTCAGAACTGAGCCTGTAGAGAGACGTTCACTAATCTAGCACAAAGTGAACGGATGCTGAAGAAACATTTACTCTGATTTCACAGTCTGTTTCCTAGTGCCAGTTTGAACTTCCTGCAGTATTCACTGTAAAAAGGATTTGGAGCTAGTACCTCCCCATATATATGTATGAATGGTAAATTGAATCTGAAAAGAAACTTCATGTTCCCAACAAGCAAGGTGCAGGACGGCTTACACACACAATTATCTCTCAGAAATGAGCATGTGGAGAGATGTTCGTTCATCTCGTACAAAGGGAACGGGTTACAGGAGAAACTTTTTCTCTGGTTTCTCAGTCTGTTTCCTACTGCCGAATTGAAGTTCCTGCAGGTTTCAGTGTAAAACTGAGTTGGAGCTAGTACTTTCCTTTGTATATGTATGGATTGGTGTTTGCAACTGAAAAGAATCTTTGTGTTCCCAACAAGCTTGGGGAAGTACGGCTTGCACACACACACATCTCTCAGAACTGAGCATGTGGAGAGACGTTCATTCATCTAGCACAAAGGGAACAGGTTGCAGGAGAAACTAGTTCTCTGGTTTCTCAGTCTGATTCCTTGATCGGGTTTGAAGTTTCTGCAGGTTTCACTGTAAAACCGAGTTGGAGCTTGTACCTCCCCATATATATGTATGGAATGCTGTGTGCAACTGAAAAGAATCTTTGTGTTCCCATCAAGCTAGCTGAAATACGGCTTTCACACACTCTTATCTCTCTGAAATGAGCATGTGGAGAGACGTTCGTTCATCTAGCAAAAAGGGAATGGTTGCTGGTGAAATTTTACTCTGGTTTTTCAGTCTGTTTCCTAGTGCCGGTTTGAAGTTCCTGAATTTTTCACTGTAAAACCGAATTGGAGCTAGTACCACCCCTTATATATGTAAGGAATGGAGTTTGCAACTGAAAAGAAACTTTGTTTTCCCAACAAGCTAGGAGAAGGGAGGCTTTCACACACACTTTCCTCTCAGAACTGAGCATGTGGAGAGACTATCGTTCAGCTAGCACAAAGGGAACTGGTTACAGGAGAAATGTTTACCCTGGTTTCTCAGTCTGTGTTCTAGTGCCTGTTTAAATTTCCTGCAGTTTTCACTGTAAAACCGAGTTGGAGCTAGAATCTCCCTTTATTTATGTATGGATTGGAATTTGTAACTCAAAAGAAATTTTGTGTTCCCAACAAGCTTGTTGAAGTACGGCTTACACACACACATATCTCTCAGAACTGAGCATTTGGAGAGACGTTCGTTCATCTAGCCCAAAGAGAACGGGTTGCAGGAGAAATATTTGCTCTTGTTTCAAAGTCTCTTTCCTAGTGCCGGTTTGAAGTTCCTGAATTTTTCACTGTAAAACCGAGTTGGAGCTAGTACCACAACATATATATGTATGGAGTGCTGTTTGCAACTGAAAAGAATCTTTTTCTTCCCATCAAGCTAGCCGAAGCACGGCTTTCACACACACTTATCTCTCAGAACTGAGCCTGTAGAGAGACGTTCATTAATCTAGCACAAAGTGAACGGATGCTGAAGAAACATTTACTCTGATTTCACAGTCTGTTTCCTAGTGCCAGTTTGAACTTCCTGCAGTATTCACTGTAAAAAGGATTTGGAGCTAGTACCTCCCCATATATATGTATGAATGGTAAATTGAATCTGAAAAGAAACTTCATGTTCCCAACAAGCAAGGTGCAGGACGGCTTACACACACAATTATCTCTCAGAAATGAGCATGTGGAGAGATGTTCGTTCATCTCGTACAAAGGGAACGGGTTACAGGAGAAACTTTTTCTCTGGTTTCTCAGTCTGTTTCCTACTGCCGAATTGAAGTTCCTGCAGGTTTCAGTGTAAAACTGAGTTGGAGCTAGTACTTTCCTTTGTATATGTATGGATTGGTGTTTGCAACTGAAAAGAATCTTTGTGTTCCCAACAAGCTTGGGGAAGTACGGCTTACACACACACACATCTCTCAGAACTGAGCATTTGGAGAGACGTTCGTTCATCTAGCTCAAATGGAACGGGTTGCAGGAGAAACATTTACTCTTGTTTCAAAGTCTGTTTCCTAGTGCCGGTTTGAATTTCCTGCAGTTTTCACTGTAAAATAAAGTTGGATCTTGAACCTCCAAATATATATGTATGGAGTTCAGTTTGCAACTGAAAAGAAACTTTGTGTTCCCAACAAGCTAGGTGATGTACGGCTTTCACACACAATTATCTCTCAGAACTGAGCATGTGGAGAGACGTTAGTTCATCTAGCAGAAAGGGAACTGTTGCTGGAGAAACTTTTATTCTGTTTTCTCAGTCTGTTTCCTAGAGCCGGTTTGAAGTTCCCGCAGTTTTCACTGTAAAACCGAGTTTAACTAGTACTGTCCATGTATATATATGGAGAGGAGTTTGAAACTGAAAGGAAATTTTGTGTTCCCATCAAGCTACGTGAAGGACGGCTTTCACACACACATCTCTCAGAACTGATCATGTGGAGAGACGTTTGTTTAGCTAGCACAAAGGGAACAGGTTGCAGGAGAAACTAGTTCTCTGGTTTCTCAGTCTGATTCCTTGATTCGGTTTGAAGTTCATGCATTTTTCACTGTAAAACATAATTTTGGCTAGTAAATCCCTATATATATATAAGGAATGGAGTTTGCAACTGAAAGGAAACTTTGTGTTCCCATCAAGCTACGTGAAGGACGGCTTTCACACACACATCTCTCAAAACTGAGCATGTGGAGAGACGTTCGTTTAGCTAGCACAAAAGGAACGGATTGCAGGGAAAGTTTTACTCTGGTTTCTCAGTCTGTTTTCTAGTGCTGGTGTGAATTTCCTGAAGATTTCACTGTTAAACCGAGTTGGAGCTAGAACCTCCCCATATATATGTAAGGAGTGTAGTTTGCAACTGAAAAGAAACTTTGTTTTCTCAACAAGCTAGGTGATGGGAGGCTTTCACACACAATTTTCTCTCAGAACTGAGCATGTGGAGAGTCTTTCGTTCATCTAGCACAAAGGGAACGGGTTGCAGGAGAAATGTTTACCCTGGTTTCTCAGTCTGTTTCCTAGTGCCGGTTTGAAGTTCATGCAGTTTTCACTATAAAACCGAGTTCGGGTAGTAAATCCCTATATATATATATATAAGGAATGGAGTTTACAACTGAAAGGAAACTTTGTGTTCCCAACAAGATATGTGAAGGACGGCTTTAACACACACATATCTCTCAGAAGTGAGCATGTGGAGAGACGTTCTTTCATCTAGCACAAAGGGAACTGGTTGTTGGGGAAACTTTTTCTCTGGTTTCTCAGTCTGTTTCCTAGGACTGGTGTGAATTTCCTGAAGTATTCACTGTTAAACCGAGTTGGAGCTTGTACCTCCCCATATATATGTAAGGAATGCTGTGTGCAACTGAAAAGAAACTTTGTATTCCCATCAAGCTAGCTGAAATACGGCTTTCACACACACTTATCTCTCAGAAATGAGCATGTGGAGAGACGTTCGTTCATCTAGCAAAATGGGAACTGTTGCTGGAAAAATTTTACTCTGGTTTTTCAGTCTGTTTCCTAGTGCCGATTTGATGTTCCTGCATTTTCCACTGTAAAACCGAGTTGGAGATAGTACCTCAACATATATATGTATGGAGTGCCGTTTGCAACTGAAAAGAATCTTTTCCTTCCCATCAAGCTAGCTGAAGGACGGCTTTCACACACACTTATCTCTCAGAACTGAGCCTGTATAGAGACGTTCATTAATCTAGCACAAACTGAACGGATGCTGAAGACACTTTTACTCTGGTTTCTCAGTCTGTTTCCTAGTGCCGATTTGAAATTCCTGCAGTATTCACTGTAAAACTGATTTGGAGCTATTACCTCCCCATATATATGTATGGATTGTAATTTGCATCTGAAAAGAAACTTGGTGTTCCCAACAAGCAAGTTGAAAGATGGCTTATACGCACAATTATCTCTCAGAAATGAGCATGTGGAGAGACGTTCGTTCATCTTGCACAAAGGGAACGGTTTACAGGAGAAACTTTTACACTGGTTTCTCAGTCTGTTTCCTAGTGCCGGATTGAAGTTCCTGCAGGTTTCAGTGTAAAACCGAGTTGGAGTGTGTA
This sequence comes from Camelus bactrianus, assembly GCF_048773025.1. Lineage (NCBI taxonomy): Eukaryota > Metazoa > Chordata > Mammalia > Artiodactyla > Camelidae > Camelus > Camelus bactrianus. Next base: position 6,694,028 of record NW_027413945.1, read on the forward strand.
CATTCCTCTGTATATGTATGGATTGGAGTTTGCAACTGAAAAGAAACTTTGTGTTCACAACAAGCTTGGGGGAGTACGGCTTACACACACACATATCTCCCAGAACTGAGCATTTGGAGAGACGTTCGTTCATCTAGAATAAAGGGAACGGGTTGCAGGAGAAACATTTACTCTTGTTTCAAACTCTGTTTCCTAGTGCCGTTTTGAAGTTCCTGCAGTTTTCACTGTAAAATAAAGTTGGATCTTTTACCTCCCCATATATATGTATGGAGTGCATTTTGTTACTGAAAAGAAACTTTGTATTCCCAACAAGCAAGGTGTTGTACGGCTTTCACACAGAATTATCTCTCAGAACTGAGCATGTGGAGAGACGTTAGTTCATCTAGCACAAAGGGAACTTTTGCTGGAGAAATTTTTACTCTGGTTTCTCAGTATGTTTCCTAGAGCCGGTTTGAAGTTAACGCAGTTTTCACTGTAAAACCGAGTTGAAACTAGTACTGTCCATGTATATTTATGGAGAGGAGTTTGAAACTGAAAGGAAATTTTGTGTTCCCATCAAGCTACGTGAAGGTCGGCTTTCACACATACATCTCTCAGAACTGAGCATGTGGAGAGACGTTCGTTTAGCTAGCACAAAAGGAAAGGATTGCAGGGAAATTTTACTCTTGTTTCTCAGTCTGTTTCCTAGTGCCGCTTTGAAGTTCCTGCAGTTTTCACTGTAAAACCGAGTTGCAGCTAGTACCTCCCCATATATATGTATGCACTGAACTTTGCAACTGAAAGGAATCTTTGTGTTCCCATCAACCTATGTGAATGGCGGCTTTCACACACATTTATCTCTCAGAAATGAGCATGTGGAAAGACGTTCTTTCATCTAGCACAAATGGAACGGGTTGCTGGATAAATTTTTTCTCTGGTTTCTCAGTCTGTTTTCTAGTGCCGGTTTAAATTTCCTGCAGTTTTCACTGTAAAACCGTGCTGGAGCTAGTACCTACCTTTATTTATGTATGGATTGGAGATTGGAATTCAAAAGAAATTTTGAGTTCCCAACAAGCTTGTTGAAGTACGGCTTACAAACACACATGTCTCTCAGAACTGAGCATTTGGAGAGACGTTCGTTCATCTAGCCCAAAGAGAACGGGTTGCAGGAGAAATATTTGCTCTTGTTTCAAAGTCTCTTTCCTAGTGCCGGTTTGAATTTCCTGCAGTTTTCTCTGTAAAACCGAGTTGGAGCTAGGACCTCACCATATATATATGTATGGAGTGGAGTTTGCAACTGAAATAAACTTTTTGTTCCCAACAAGCTAGGTAAAGAACGGCTTTCACACACACTTATTTTTCAGAACTGAGCATGTGGAGAGACGTTCATTCATCTAGCACAAAGGGAACAGGTTGCAGGAGAAACTAGTTCTCTGGTTTCTCAGTCTGATTCCTTGATCGGGTTTGAAGTTTCTGCAGGTTTCACTGTAAAACCGAGTTGGAGCTTGTACCTCCCCATATATATGTATGGAATGCTGTGTGCAACTGAAAAGAATCTTTGTGTTCCCATCAAGCTAGCTGAAATACGGCTTTCACACACTCTTATCTCTCTGAAATGAGCATGTGGAGAGACGTTCGTTCATCTAGCAAAAAGGGAATGGTTGCTGGTGAAATTTTACTCTGGTTTTTCAGTCTGTTTCCTAGTGCCGGTTTGAAGTTCCTGAATTTTTCACTGTAAAACCGAATTGGAGCTAGTACCACCCCTTATATATGTAAGGAATGGAGTTTGCAACTGAAAAGAAACTTTGTTTTCCCAACAAGCTAGGAGAAGGGAGGCTTTCACACACACTTTCCTCTCAGAACTGAGCATGTGGAGAGACTATCGTTCAGCTAGCACAAAGGGAACTGGTTACAGGAGAAATGTTTACCCTGGTTTCTCAGTCTGTGTTCTAGTGCCTGTTTAAATTTCCTGCAGTTTTCACTGTAAAACCGAGTTGGAGCTAGAATCTCCCTTTATTTATGTATGGATTGGAATTTGTAACTCAAAAGAAATTTTGTGTTCCCAACAAGCTTGTTGAAGTACGGCTTACACACACACATATCTCTCAGAACTGAGCATTTGGAGAGACGTTCGTTCATCTAGCCCAAAGAGAACGGGTTGCAGGAGAAATATTTGCTCTTGTTTCAAAGTCTCTTTCCTAGTGCCGGTTTGAAGTTCCTGAATTTTTCACTGTAAAACCGAGTTGGAGCTAGTACCACAACATATATATGTATGGAGTGCTGTTTGCAACTGAAAAGAATCTTTTTCTTCCCATCAAGCTAGCCGAAGCACGGCTTTCACACACACTTATCTCTCAGAACTGAGCCTGTAGAGAGACGTTCATTAATCTAGCACAAAGTGAACGGATGCTGAAGAAACATTTACTCTGATTTCACAGTCTGTTTCCTAGTGCCAGTTTGAACTTCCTGCAGTATTCACTGTAAAAAGGATTTGGAGCTAGTACCTCCCCATATATATGTATGAATGGTAAATTGAATCTGAAAAGAAACTTCATGTTCCCAACAAGCAAGGTGAAGGACGGCTTACACACACAATTATCTCTCAGAAATGAGCATGTGGAGAGATGTTCGTTCATCTCGTACAAAGGGAACGGGTTACAGGAGAAACTTTTTCTCTGGTTTCTCAGTCTGTTTCCTACTGCCGAATTGAAGTTCCTGCAGGTTTCAGTGTAAAACTGAGTTGGAGCTAGTACTTTCCTTTGTATATGTATGGATTGGTGTTTGCAACTGAAAAGAATCTTTGTGTTCCCAACAAGCTTGGGGAAGTACGGCTTACACACACACACATCTCTCAGAACTGAGCATGTGGAGAGACGTTCGTTCATCTAGCTCAAATGGAACGGGTTGCAGGAGAAACATTTACTCTTGTTTCAAAGTCTGTTTCCTAGTGCCGGTTTGAATTTCCTGCAGTTTTCACTGTAAAATAAAGTTGGATCTTGAACCTCCAAATATATATGTATGGAGTTCAGTTTGCAACTGAAAAGAAACTTTGTGTTCCCAACAAGCTAGGTGATGTACGGCTTTCACACACAATTATCTCTCAGAACTGAGCATGTGGAGAGACGTTAGTTCATCTAGCAGAAAGGGAACTGTTGCTGGAGAAACTTTTATTCTGTTTTCTCAGTCTGTTTCCTAGAGCCGGTTTGAAGTTCCCGCAGTTTTCACTGTAAAACCGAGTTTAACTAGTACTGTCCATGTATATATATGGAGAGGAGTTTGAAACTGAAAGGAAATTTTGTGTTCCCATCAAGCTACGTGAAGGACGGCTTTCACACACACATCTCTCAGAACTGATCATGTGGAGAGACGTTTGTTTAGCTAGCACAAAGGGAACAGGTTGCAGGAGAAACTAGTTCTCTGGTTTCTCAGTCTGATTCCTTGATTCGGTTTGAAGTTCATGCATTTTTCACTGTAAAACATAATTTTGGCTAGTAAATCCCTATATATATATAAGGAATGGAGTTTGCAACTGAAAGGAAACTTTGTGTTCCCATCAAGCTACGTGAAGGACGGCTTTCACACACACATCTCTCAAAACTGAGCATGTGGAGAGACGTTCGTTTAGCTAGCACAAAAGGAACGGATTGCAGGGAAAGTTTTACTCTGGTTTCTCAGTCTGTTTTCTAGTGCTGGTGTGAATTTCCTGAAGATTTCACTGTTAAACCGAGTTGGAGCTAGAACCTCCCCATATATATGTAAGGAGTGTAGTTTGCAACTGAAAAGAAACTTTGTTTTCTCAACAAGCTAGGTGATGGGAGGCTTTCACACACAATTTTCTCTCAGAACTGAGCATGTGGAGAGTCTTTCGTTCATCTAGCACAAAGGGAACGGGTTGCAGGAGAAATGTTTACCCTGGTTTCTCAGTCTGTTTCCTAGTGCCGGTTTGAAGTTCATGCAGTTTTCACTATAAAACCGAGTTCGGGTAGTAAATCCCTATATATATATATATAAGGAATGGAGTTTACAACTGAAAGGAAACTTTGTGTTCCCAACAAGATATGTGAAGGACGGCTTTAACACACACATATCTCTCAGAAGTGAGCATGTGGAGAGACGTTCTTTCATCTAGCACAAAGGGAACTGGTTGTTGGGGAAACTTTTTCTCTGGTTTCTCAGTCTGTTTCCTAGGACTGGTGTGAATTTCCTGAAGTATTCACTGTTAAACCGAGTTGGAGCTTGTACCTCCCCATATATATGTAAGGAATGCTGTGTGCAACTGAAAAGAAACTTTGTATTCCCATCAAGCTAGCTGAAATACGGCTTTCACACACACTTATCTCTCAGAAATGAGCATGTGGAGAGACGTTCGTTCATCTAGCAAAATGGGAACTGTTGCTGGAAAAATTTTACTCTGGTTTTTCAGTCTGTTTCCTAGTGCCGATTTGATGTTCCTGCATTTTCCACTGTAAAACCGAGTTGGAGATAGTACCTCAACATATATATGTATGGAGTGCCGTTTGCAACTGAAAAGAATCTTTTCCTTCCCATCAAGCTAGCTGAAGGACGGCTTTCACACACACTTATCTCTCAGAACTGAGCCTGTATAGAGACGTTCATTAATCTAGCACAAACTGAACGGATGCTGAAGACACTTTTACTCTGGTTTCTCAGTCTGTTTCCTAGTGCCGATTTGAAATTCCTGCAGTATTCACTGTAAAACTGATTTGGAGCTATTACCTCCCCATATATATGTATGGATTGTAATTTGCATCTGAAAAGAAACTTGGTGTTCCCAACAAGCAAGTTGAAAGATGGCTTATACGCACAATTATCTCTCAGAAATGAGCATGTGGAGAGACGTTCGTTCATCTTGCACAAAGGGAACGGTTTACAGGAGAAACTTTTACACTGGTTTCTCAGTCTGTTTCCTAGTGCCGGATTGAAGTTCCTGCAGGTTTCAGTGTAAAACCGAGTTGGAGTGTGTACATTCCTCTGTATATGTATGGATTGGAGTTTGCAACTGAAAAGAAACTTTGTGTTCACAACAAGCTTGGGGGAGTACGGCTTACACACACACATATCTCCCAGAACTGAGCATTTGGAGAGACGTTCGTTCATCTAGAATAAAGGGAACGGGTTGCAGGAGAAACATTTACTCTTGTTTCAAACTCTGTTTCCTAGTGCCGTTTTGAAGTTCCTGCAGTTTTCACTGTAAAATAAAGTTGGATCTTTTACCTCCCCATATATATGTATGGAGTGCATTTTGTTACTGAAAAGAAACTTTGTATTCCCAACAAGCAAGGTGTTGTACGGCTTTCACACAGAATTATCTCTCAGAACTGAGCATGTGGAGAGACGTTAGTTCATCTAGCACAAAGGGAACTTTTGCTGGAGAAATTTTTACTCTGGTTTCTCAGTATGTTTCCTAGAGCCGGTTTGAAGTTAACGCAGTTTTCACTGTAAAACCGAGTTGAAACTAGTACTGTCCATGTATATTTATGGAGAGGAGTTTGAAACTGAAAGGAAATTTTGTGTTCCCATCAAGCTACGTGAAGGTCGGCTTTCACACATACATCTCTCAGAACTGAGCATGTGGAGAGACGTTCGTTTAGCTAGCACAAAAGGAAAGGATTGCAGGGAAATTTTACTCTTGTTTCTCAGTCTGTTTCCTAGTGCCGCTTTGAAGTTCCTGCAGTTTTCACTGTAAAACCGAGTTGCAGCTAGTACCTCCCCATATATATGTATGCACTGAACTTTGCAACTGAAAGGAATCTTTGTGTTCCCATCAACCTATGTGAATGGCGGCTTTCACACACATTTATCTCTCAGAAATGAGCATGTGGAAAGACGTTCTTTCATCTAGCACAAATGGAACGGGTTGCTGGATAAATTTTTTCTCTGGTTTCTCAGTCTGTTTTCTAGTGCCGGTTTAAATTTCCTGCAGTTTTCACTGTAAAACCGTGCTGGAGCTAGTACCTACCTTTATTTATGTATGGATTGGAGATTGGAATTCAAAAGAAATTTTGAGTTCCCAACAAGCTTGTTGAAGTACGGCTTACAAACACACATGTCTCTCAGAACTGAGCATTTGGAGAGACGTTCGTTCATCTAGCCCAAAGGGAACGGGTTGCAGGAGAAATATTTGCTCTTGTTTCAAAGTCTCTTTCCTAGTGCCGGTTTGAATTTCCTGCAGTTTTCTCTGTAAAACCGAGTTGGAGCTAGGACCTCACCATATATATATGTATGGAGTGGAGTTTGCAACTGAAATAAACTTTTTGTTCCCAACAAGCTAGGTAAAGAACGGCTTTCACACACACTTATTTTTCAGAACTGAGCATGTGGAGAGACGTTCATTCATCTAGCACAAAGGGAACAGGTTGCAGGAGAAACTAGTTCTCTGGTTTCTCAGTCTGATTCCTTGATCGGGTTTGAAGTTTCTGCAGGTTTCACTGTAAAACCGAGTTGGAGCTTGTACCTCCCCATATATATGTATGGAATGCTGTGTGCAACTGAAAAGAATCTTTGTGTTCCCATCAAGCTAGCTGAAATACGGCTTTCACACACTCTTATCTCTCTGAAATGAGCATGTGGAGAGACGTTCGTTCATCTAGCAAAAAGGGAATGGTTGCTGGTGAAATTTTACTCTGGTTTTTCAGTCTGTTTCCTAGTGCCGGTTTGAAGTTCCTGAATTTTTCACTGTAAAACCGAATTGGAGCTAGTACCACCCCTTATATATGTAAGGAATGGAGTTTGCAACTGAAAAGAAACTTTGTTTTCCCAACAAGCTAGGAGAAGGGAGGCTTTCACACACACTTTCCTCTCAGAACTGAGCATGTGGAGAGACTATCGTTCAGCTAGCACAAAGGGAACTGGTTACAGGAGAAATGTTTACCCTGGTTTCTCAGTCTGTGTTCTAGTGCCTGTTTAAATTTCCTGCAGTTTTCACTGTAAAACCGAGTTGGAGCTAGAATCTCCCTTTATTTATGTATGGATTGGAATTTGTAACTCAAAAGAAATTTTGTGTTCCCAACAAGCTTGTTGAAGTACGGCTTACACACACACATATCTCTCAGAACTGAGCATTTGGAGAGACGTTCGTTCATCTAGCCCAAAGAGAACGGGTTGCAGGAGAAATATTTGCTCTTGTTTCAAAGTCTCTTTCCTAGTGCCGGTTTGAAGTTCCTGAATTTTTCACTGTAAAACCGAGTTGGAGCTAGTACCACAACATATATATGTATGGAGTGCTGTTTGCAACTGAAAAGAATCTTTTTCTTCCCATCAAGCTAGCCGAAGCATGGCTTTCACACACACTTATCTCTCAGAACTGAGCCTGTAGAGAGACGTTCATTAATCTAGCACAAAGTGAACGGATGCTGAAGAAACATTTACTCTGATTTCACAGTCTGTTTCCTAGTGCCAGTTTGAACTTCCTGCAGTATTCACTGCAAAAAGGATTTGGAGCTAGTACCTCCCCATATATATGTATGAATGGTAAATTGAATCTGAAAAGAAACTTCATCTTCCCAACAAGCAAGGTGAAGGACGGCTTACACACACAATTATCTCTCAGAAATGAGCATGTGGAGAGATGTTCGTTCATCTCGTACAAAGGGAACGGGTTACAGGAGAAACTTTTTCTCTGGTTTCTCAGTCTGTTTCCTACTGCCGAATTGAAGTTCCTGCAGGTTTCAGTGTAAAACTGAGTTGGAGCTAGTACTTTCCTTTGTATATGTATGGATTGGTGTTTGCAACTGAAAAGAATCTTTGTGTTCCCAACAAGCTTGGGGAAGTACGGCTTACACACACACATATCTCTCAGAACTGAGCATTTGGAGAGACGTTCGTTCATCTAGCTCAAATGGAACGGGTTGCAGGAGAAACATTTACTCTCGTTTCAAAGTCTGTTTCCTAGTGCCGGTTTGAATTTCCTGCAGTTTTCACTGTAAAATAAAGTTGGATCTTGAACCTCCAAATATATATGTATGGAGTTCAGTTTGCAACTGAAAAGAAACTTTGTGTTCCCAACAAGCTAGGTGATGTACGGCTTTCACACACAATTATCTCTCAGAACTGAGCATGTGGAGAGACGTTAGTTCATCTAGCAGAAAGGGAACTGTTGCTGGAGAAACTTTTATTCTGTTTTCTCAGTCTGTTTCCTAGAGCCGGTTTGAAGTTCCCGCAGTTTTCACTGTAAAACCGAGTTTAACTAGTACTGTCCATGTATATATATGGAGAGGAGTTTGAAACTGAAAGGAAATTTTGTGTTCCCATCAAGCTACGTGAAGGACGGCTTTCACACACACATCTCTCAGAACTGATCATGTGGAGAGACGTTTGTTTAGCTAGCACAAAGGGAACAGGTTGCAGGAGAAACTAGTTCTCTGGTTTCTCAGTCTGATTCCTTGATTCGGTTTGAAGTTCATGCATTTTTCACTGTAAAACATAATTTTGGCTAGTAAATCCCTATATATATATAAGGAATGGAGTTTGCAACTGAAAGGAAACTTTGTGTTCCCATCAAGCTACGTGAAGGACGGCTTTCACACACACATCTCTCAAAACTGAGCATGTGGAGAGACGTTCGTTTAGCTAGCACAAAAGGAACGGATTGCAGGGAAAGTTTTACTCTGGTTTCTCAGTCTGTTTTCTAGTGCTGGTGTGAATTTCCTGAAGATTTCACTGTTAAACCGAGTTGGAGCTAGAACCTCCCCATATATATGTAAGGAGTGTAGTTTGCAACTGAAAAGAAACTTTGTTTTCTCAACAAGCTAGGTGATGGGAGGCTTTCACACACAATTTTCTCTCAGAACTGAGCATGTGGAGAGTCTTTCGTTCATCTAGCACAAAGGGAACGGGTTGCAGGAGAAATGTTTACCCTGGTTTCTCAGTCTGTTTCCTAGTGCCGGTTTGAAGTTCATGCAGTTTTCACTATAAAACCGAGTTCGGGTAGTAAATCCCTATATATATATATAAGGAATGGAGTTTACAACTGAAAGGAAACTTTGTGTTCCCAACAAGATATGTGAAGGACGGCTTTAACACACACATATCTCTCAGAAGTGAGCATGTGGAGAGACGTTCTTTCATCTAGCACAAAGGGAACTGGTTGTTGGGGAAACTTTTTCTCTGGTTTCTCAGTCTGTTTCCTAGGACTGGTGTGAATTTCCTGAAGTATTCACTGTTAAACCGAGTTGGAGCTTGTACCTCCCCATATATATGTAAGGAATGCTGTGTGCAACTGAAAAGAAACTTTGTATTCCCATCAAGCTAGCTGAAATACGGCTTTCACACACACTTATCTCTCAGAAATGAGCATGTGGAGAGACGTTCGTTCATCTAGCAAAATGGGAACTGTTGCTGGAAAAATTTTACTCTGGTTTTTCAGTCTGTTTCCTAGTGCCGATTTGATGTTCCTGCATTTTCCACTGTAAAACCGAGTTGGAGATAGTACCTCAACATATATATGTATGGAGTGCCGTTTGCAACTGAAAAGAATCTTTTCCTTCCCATCAAGCTAGCTGAAGGACGGCTTTCACACACACTTATCTCTCAGAACTGAGCCTGTATAGAGACGTTCATTAATCTAGCACAAACTGAACGGATGCTGAAGACACTTTTACTCTGGTTTCTCAGTCTGTTTCCTAGTGCCGATTTGAAATTCCTGCAGTATTCACTGTAAAACTGATTTGGAGCTATTACCTCCCCATATATATGTATGGATTGTAATTTGCATCTGAAAAGAAACTTGGTGTTCCCAACAAGCAAGTTGAAAGATGGCTTATACGCACAATTATCTCTCAGAAATGAGCATGTGGAGAGACGTTCGTTCATCTTGCACAAAGGGAACGGTTTACAGGAGAAACTTTTACACTGGTTTCTCAGTCTGTTTCCTAGTGCCGGATTGAAGTTCCTGCAGGTTTCAGTGTAAAACCGAGTTGGAGTGTGTACATTCCTCTGTATATGTATGGATTGGAGTTTGCAACTGAAAAGAAACTTTGTGTTCACAACAAGCTTGGGGGAGTACGGCTTACACACACACATATCTCCCAGAACTGAGCATTTGGAGAGACGTTCGTTCATCTAGAATAAAGGGAACGGGTTGCAGGAGAAACATTTACTCTTGTTTCAAACTCTGTTTCCTAGTGCCGTTTTGAAGTTCCTGCAGTTTTCACTGTAAAATAAAGTTGGATCTTTTACCTCCCCATATATATGTATGGAGTGCATTTTGTTACTGAAAAGAAACTTTGTATTCCCAACAAGCAAGGTGTTGTACGGCTTTCACACAGAATTATCTCTCAGAACTGAGCATGTGGAGAGACGTTAGTTCATCTAGCACAAAGGGAACTTTTGCTGGAGAAATTTTTACTCTGGTTTCTCAGTATGTTTCCTAGAGCCGGTTTGAAGTTAACGCAGTTTTCACTGTAAAACCGAGTTGAAACTAGTACTGTCCATGTATATTTATGGAGAGGAGTTTGAAACTGAAAGGAAATTTTGTGTTCCCATCAAGCTACGTGAAGGTCGGCTTTCACACATACATCTCTCAGAACTGAGCATGTGGAGAGACGTTCGTTTAGCTAGCACAAAAGGAAAGGATTGCAGGGAAATTTTACTCTTGTTTCTCAGTCTGTTTCCTAGTGCCGCTTTGAAGTTCCTGCAGTTTTCACTGTAAAACCGAGTTGCAGCTATTACCTCCCCATATATATGTATGCACTGAACTTTGCAACTGAAAGGAATCTTTGTGTTCCCATCAACCTATGTGAATGGCGGCTTTCACACACATTTATCTCTCAGAAATGAGCATGTGGAAAGACGTTCTTTCATCTAGCACAAATGGAACGGGTTGCTGGATAAATTTTTTCTCTGGTTTCTCAGTCTGTTTTCTAGTGCCGGTTTAAATTTCCTGCAGTTTTCACTGTAAAACCGTGCTGGAGCTAGTACCTACCTTTATTTATGTATGGATTGGAGATTGGAATTCAAAAGAAATTTTGAGTTCCCAACAAGCTTGTTGAAGTACGGCTTACAAACACACATGTCTCTCAGAACTGAGCATTTGGAGAGACGTTCGTTCATCTAGCCCAAAGGGAACGGGTTGCAGGAGAAATATTTGCTCTTGTTTCAAAGTCTCTTTCCTAGTGCCGGTTTGAATTTCCTGCAGTTTTCTCTGTAAAACCGAGTTGGAGCTAGGACCTCACCATATATATATGTATGGAGTGGAGTTTGCAACTGAAATAAACTTTTTGTTCCCAACAAGCTAGGTAAAGAACGGCTTTCACACACACTTATTTTTCAGAACTGAGCATGTGGAGAGACGTTCATTCATCTAGCACAAAGGGAACAGGTTGCAGGAGAAACTAGTTCTCTGGTTTCTCAGTCTGATTCCTTGATCGGGTTTGAAGTTTCTGCAGGTTTCACTGTAAAACCGAGTTGGAGCTTGTACCTCCCCATATATATGTATGGAATGCTGTGTGCAACTGAAAAGAATCTTTGTGTTCCCATCAAGCTAGCTGAAATACGGCTTTCACACACTCTTATCTCTCTGAAATGAGCATGTGGAGAGACGTTCGTTCATCTAGCAAAAAGGGAATGGTTGCTGGTGAAATTTTACTCTGGTTTTTCAGTCTGTTTCCTAGTGCCGGTTTGAAGTTCCTGAATTTTTCACTGTAAAACCGAATTGGAGCTAGTACCACCCCTTATATATGTAAGGAATGGAGTTTGCAACTGAAAAGAAACTTTGTTTTCCCAACAAGCTAGGAGAAGGGAGGCTTTCACACACACTTTCCTCTCAGAACTGAGCATGTGGAGAGACTATCGTTCAGCTAGCACAAAGGGAACTGGTTACAGGAGAAATGTTTACCCTGGTTTCTCAGTCTGTGTTCTAGTGCCTGTTTAAATTTCCTGCAGTTTTCACTGTAAAACCGAGTTGGAGCTAGAATCTCCCTTTATTTATGTATGGATTGGAATTTGTAACTCAAAAGAAATTTTGTGTTCCCAACAAGCTTGTTGAAGTACGGCTTACACACACACATATCTCTCAGAACTGAGCATTTGGAGAGACGTTCGTTCATCTAGCCCAAAGAGAACGGGTTGCAGGAGAAATATTTGCTCTTGTTTCAAAGTCTCTTTCCTAGTGCCGGTTTGAAGTTCCTGAATTTTTCACTGTAAAACCGAGTTGGAGCTAGTACCACAACATATATATGTATGGAGTGCTGTTTGCAACTGAAAAGAATCTTTTTCTTCCCATCAAGCTAGCCGAAGCATGGCTTTCACACACACTTATCTCTCAGAACTGAGCCTGTAGAGAGACGTTCATTAATCTAGCACAAAGTGAACGGATGCTGAAGAAACATTTACTCTGATTTCACAGTCTGTTTCCTAGTGCCAGTTTGAACTTCCTGCAGTATTCACTGTAAAAAGGATTTGGAGCTAGTACCTCCCCATATATATGTATGAATGGTAAATTGAATCTGAAAAGAAACTTCATCTTCCCAACAAGCAAGGTGAAGGACGGCTTACACACACAATTATCTCTCAGAAATGAGCATGTGGAGAGATGTTCGTTCATCTCGTACAAAGGGAACGGGTTACAGGAGAAACTTTTTCTCTGGTTTCTCAGTCTGTTTCCTACTGCCGAATTGAAGTTCCTGCAGGTTTCAGTGTAAAACTGAGTTGGAGCTAGTACTTTCCTTTGTATATGTATGGATTGGTGTTTGCAACTGAAAAGAATCTTTGTGTTCCCAACAAGCTTGGGGAAGTACGGCTTACACACACACATATCTCTCAGAACTGAGCATTTGGAGAGACGTTCGTTCATCTAGCTCAAATGGAACGGGTTGCAGGAGAAACATTTACTCTCGTTTCAAAGTCTGTTTCCTAGTGCCGGTTTGAATTTCCTGCAGTTTTCACTGTAAAATAAAGTTGGATCTTGAACCTCCAAATATATATGTATGGAGTTCAGTTTGCAACTGAAAAGAAACTTTGTGTTCCCAACAAGCTAGGTGATGTACGGCTTTCACACACAATTATCTCTCAGAACTGAGCATGTGGAGAGACGTTAGTTCATCTAGCAGAAAGGGAACTGTTGCTGGAGAAACTTTTATTCTGTTTTCTCAGTCTGTTTCCTAGAGCCGGTTTGAAGTTCCCGCAGTTTTCACTGTAAAACCGAGTTTAACTAGTACTGTCCATGTATATATATGGAGAGGAGTTTGAAACTGAAAGGAAATTTTGTGTTCCCATCAAGCTACGTGAAGGACGGCTTTCACACACACATCTCTCAGAACTGATCATGTGGAGAGACGTTTGTTTAGCTAGCACAAAGGGAACAGGTTGCAGGAGAAACTAGTTCTCTGGTTTCTCAGTCTGATTCCTTGATTCGGTTTGAAGTTCATGCATTTTTCACTGTAAAACATAATTTTGGCTAGTAAATCCCTATATATATATAAGGAATGGAGTTTGCAACTGAAAGGAAACTTTGTGTTCCCATCAAGCTACGTGAAGGACGGCTTTCACACACACATCTCTCAAAACTGAGCATGTGGAGAGACGTTCGTTTAGCTAGCACAAAAGGAACGGATTGCAGGGAAAGTTTTACTCTGGTTTCTCAGTCTGTTTTCTAGTGCTGGTGTGAATTTCCTGAAGATTTCACTGTTAAACCGAGTTGGAGCTAGAACCTCCCCATATATATGTAAGGAGTGTAGTTTGCAACTGAAAAGAAACTTTGTTTTCTCAACAAGCTAGGTGATGGGAGGCTTTCACACACAATTTTCTCTCAGAACTGAGCATGTGGAGAGTCTTTCGTTCATCTAGCACAAAGGGAACGGGTTGCAGGAGAAATGTTTACCCTGGTTTCTCAGTCTGTTTCCTAGTGCCGGTTTGAAGTTCATGCAGTTTTCACTATAAAACCGAGTTCGGGTAGTAAATCCCTATATATATATATAAGGAATGGAGTTTACAACTGAAAGGAAACTTTGTGTTCCCAACAAGATATGTGAAGGACGGCTTTAACACACACATATCTCTCAGAAGTGAGCATGTGGAGAGACGTTCTTTCATCTAGCACAAAGGGAACTGGTTGTTGGGGAAACTTTTTCTCTGGTTTCTCAGTCTGTTTCCTAGGACTGGTGTGAATTTCCTGAAGTATTCACTGTTAAACCGAGTTGGAGCTTGTACCTCCCCATATATATGTAAGGAATGCTGTGTGCAACTGAAAAGAAACTTTGTATTCCCATCAAGCTAGCTGAAATACGGCTTTCACACACACTTATCTCTCAGAAATGAGCATGTGGAGAGACGTTCGTTCATCTAGCAAAATGGGAACTGTTGCTGGAAAAATTTTACTCTGGTTTTTCAGTCTGTTTCCTAGTGCCGATTTGATGTTCCTGCATTTTCCACTGTAAAACCGAGTTGGAGATAGTACCTCAACATATATATGTATGGAGTGCCGTTTGCAACTGAAAAGAATCTTTTCCTTCCCATCAAGCTAGCTGAAGGACGGCTTTCACACACACTTATCTCTCAGAACTGAGCCTGTATAGAGACGTTCATTAATCTAGCACAAACTGAACGGATGCTGAAGACACTTTTACTCTGGTTTCTCAGTCTGTTTCCTAGTGCCGATTTGAAATTCCTGCAGTATTCACTGTAAAACTGATTTGGAGCTATTACCTCCCCATATATATGTATGGATTGTAATTTGCATCTGAAAAGAAACTTGGTGTTCCCAACAAGCAAGTTGAAAGATGGCTTATACGCACAATTATCTCTCAGAAATGAGCATGTGGAGAGACGTTCGTTCATCTTGCACAAAGGGAACGGTTTACAGGAGAAACTTTTACACTGGTTTCTCAGTCTGTTTCCTAGTGCCGGATTGAAGTTCCTGCAGGTTTCAGTGTAAAACCGAGTTGGAGTGTGTACATTCCTCTGTATATGTATGGATTGGAGTTTGCAACTGAAAAGAAACTTTGTGTTCACAACAAGCTTGGGGGAGTACGGCTTACACACACACATATCTCCCAGAACTGAGCATTTGGAGAGACGTTCGTTCATCTAGAATAAAGGGAACGGGTTGCAGGAGAAACATTTACTCTTGTTTCAAACTCTGTTTCCTAGTGCCGTTTTGAAGTTCCTGCAGTTTTCACTGTAAAATAAAGTTGGATCTTTTACCTCCCCATATATATGTATGGAGTGCATTTTGTTACTGAAAAGAAACTTTGTATTCCCAACAAGCAAGGTGTTGTACGGCTTTCACACAGAATTATCTCTCAGAACTGAGCATGTGGAGAGACGTTAGTTCATCTAGCACAAAGGGAACTTTTGCTGGAGAAATTTTTACTCTGGTTTCTCAGTATGTTTCCTAGAGCCGGTTTGAAGTTAACGCAGTTTTCACTGTAAAACCGAGTTGAAACTAGTACTGTCCATGTATATTTATGGAGAGGAGTTTGAAACTGAAAGGAAATTTTGTGTTCCCATCAAGCTACGTGAAGGTCGGCTTTCACACATACATCTCTCAGAACTGAGCATGTGGAGAGACGTTCGTTTAGCTAGCACAAAAGGAAAGGATTGCAGGGAAATTTTACTCTTGTTTCTCAGTCTGTTTCCTAGTGCCGCTTTGAAGTTCCTGCAGTTTTCACTGTAAAACCGAGTTGCAGCTAGTACCTCCCCATATATATGTATGCACTGAACTTTGCAACTGAAAGGAATCTTTGTGTTCCCATCAACCTATGTGAATGGCGGCTTTCACACACATTTATCTCTCAGAAATGAGCATGTGGAAAGACGTTCTTTCATCTAGCACAAATGGAACGGGTTGCTGGATAAATTTTTTCTCTGGTTTCTCAGTCTGTTTTCTAGTGCCGGTTTAAATTTCCTGCAGTTTTCACTGTAAAACCGTGCTGGAGCTAGTACCTACCTTTATTTATGTATGGATTGGAGATTGGAATTCAAAAGAAATTTTGAGTTCCCAACAAGCTTGTTGAAGTACGGCTTACAAACACACATGTCTCTCAGAACTGAGCATTTGGAGAGACGTTCGTTCATCTAGCCCAAAGAGAACGGGTTGCAGGAGAAATATTTGCTCTTGTTTCAAAGTCTCTTTCCTAGTGCCGGTTTGAATTTCCTGCAGTTTTCTCTGTAAAACCGAGTTGGAGCTAGGACCTCACCATATATATATGTATGGAGTGGAGTTTGCAACTGAAATAAACTTTTTGTTCCCAACAAGCTAGGTAAAGAACGGCTTTCACACACACTTATTTTTCAGAACTGAGCATGTGGAGAGACGTTCATTCATCTAGCACAAAGGGAACAGGTTGCAGGAGAAACTAGTTCTCTGGTTTCTCAGTCTGATTCCTTGATCGGGTTTGAAGTTTCTGCAGGTTTCACTGTAAAACCGAGTTGGAGCTTGTACCTCCCCATATATATGTATGGAATGCTGTGTGCAACTGAAAAGAATCTTTGTGTTCCCATCAAGCTAGCTGAAATACGGCTTTCACACACTCTTATCTCTCTGAAATGAGCATGTGGAGAGACGTTCGTTCATCTAGCAAAAAGGGAATGGTTGCTGGTGAAATTTTACTCTGGTTTTTCAGTCTGTTTCCTAGTGCCGGTTTGAAGTTCCTGAATTTTTCACTGTAAAACCGAATTGGAGCTAGTACCACCCCTTATATATGTAAGGAATGGAGTTTGCAACTGAAAAGAAACTTTGTTTTCCCAACAAGCTAGGAGAAGGGAGGCTTTCACACACACTTTCCTCTCAGAACTGAGCATGTGGAGAGACTATCGTTCAGCTAGCACAAAGGGAACTGGTTACAGGAGAAATGTTTACCCTGGTTTCTCAGTCTGTGTTCTAGTGCCTGTTTAAATTTCCTGCAGTTTTCACTGTAAAACCGAGTTGGAGCTAGAATCTCCCTTTATTTATGTATGGATTGGAATTTGTAACTCAAAAGAAATTTTGTGTTCCCAACAAGCTTGTTGAAGTACGGCTTACACACACACATATCTCTCAGAACTGAGCATTTGGAGAGACGTTCGTTCATCTAGCCCAAAGAGAACGGGTTGCAGGAGAAATATTTGCTCTTGTTTCAAAGTCTCTTTCCTAGTGCCGGTTTGAAGTTCCTGAATTTTTCACTGTAAAACCGAGTTGGAGCTAGTACCACAACATATATATGTATGGAGTGCTGTTTGCAACTGAAAAGAATCTTTTTCTTCCCATCAAGCTAGCCGAAGCATGGCTTTCACACACACTTATCTCTCAGAACTGAGCCTGTAGAGAGACGTTCATTAATCTAGCACAAAGTGAACGGATGCTGAAGAAACATTTACTCTGATTTCACAGTCTGTTTCCTAGTGCCAGTTTGAACTTCCTGCAGTATTCACTGTAAAAAGGATTTGGAGCTAGTACCTCCCCATATATATGTATGAATGGTAAATTGAATCTGAAAAGAAACTTCATCTTCCCAACAAGCAAGGTGAAGGACGGCTTACACACACAATTATCTCTCAGAAATGAGCATGTGGAGAGATGTTCGTTCATCTCGTACAAAGGGAACGGGTTACAGGAGAAACTTTTTCTCTGGTTTCTCAGTCTGTTTCCTACTGCCGAATTGAAGTTCCTGCAGGTTTCAGTGTAAAACTGAGTTGGAGCTAGTACTTTCCTTTGTATATGTATGGATTGGTGTTTGCAACTGAAAAGAATCTTTGTGTTCCCAACAAGCTTGGGGAAGTACGGCTTACACACACACATATCTCTCAGAACTGAGCATTTGGAGAGACGTTCGTTCATCTAGCTCAAATGGAACGGGTTGCAGGAGAAACATTTACTCTCGTTTCAAAGTCTGTTTCCTAGTGCCGGTTTGAATTTCCTGCAGTTTTCACTGTAAAATAAAGTTGGATCTTGAACCTCCAAATATATATGTATGGAGTTCAGTTTGCAACTGAAAAGAAACTTTGTGTTCCCAACAAGCTAGGTGATGTACGGCTTTCACACACAATTATCTCTCAGAACTGAGCATGTGGAGAGACGTTAGTTCATCTAGCAGAAAGGGAACTGTTGCTGGAGAAACTTTTATTCTGTTTTCTCAGTCTGTTTCCTAGAGCCGGTTTGAAGTTCCCGCAGTTTTCACTGTAAAACCGAGTTTAACTAGTACTGTCCATGTATATATATGGAGAGGAGTTTGAAACTGAAAGGAAATTTTGTGTTCCCATCAAGCTACGTGAAGGACGGCTTTCACACACACATCTCTCAGAACTGATCATGTGGAGAGACGTTTGTTTAGCTAGCACAAAGGGAACAGGTTGCAGGAGAAACTAGTTCTCTGGTTTCTCAGTCTGATTCCTTGATTCGGTTTGAAGTTCATGCATTTTTCACTGTAAAACATAATTTTGGCTAGTAAATCCCTATATATATATAAGGAATGGAGTTTGCAACTGAAAGGAAACTTTGTGTTCCCATCAAGCTACGTGAAGGACGGCTTTCACACACACATCTCTCAAAACTGAGCATGTGGAGAGACGTTCGTTTAGCTAGCACAAAAGGAACGGATTGCAGGGAAAGTTTTACTCTGGTTTCTCAGTCTGTTTTCTAGTGCTGGTGTGAATTTCCTGAAGATTTCACTGTTAAACCGAGTTGGAGCTAGAACCTCCCCATATATATGTAAGGAGTGTAGTTTGCAACTGAAAAGAAACTTTGTTTTCTCAACAAGCTAGGTGATGGGAGGCTTTCACACACAATTTTCTCTCAGAACTGAGCATGTGGAGAGTCTTTCGTTCATCTAGCACAAAGGGAACGGGTTGCAGGAGAAATGTTTACCCTGGTTTCTCAGTCTGTTTCCTAGTGCCGGTTTGAAGTTCATGCAGTTTTCACTATAAAACCGAGTTCGGGTAGTAAATCCCTATATATATATATAAGGAATGGAGTTTACAACTGAAAGGAAACTTTGTGTTCCCAACAAGATATGTGAAGGACGGCTTTAACACACACATATCTCTCAGAAGTGAGCATGTGGAGAGACGTTCTTTCATCTAGCACAAAGGGAACTGGTTGTTGGGGAAACTTTTTCTCTGGTTTCTCAGTCTGTTTCCTAGGACTGGTGTGAATTTCCTGAAGTATTCACTGTTAAACCGAGTTGGAGCTTGTACCTCCCCATATATATGTAAGGAATGCTGTGTGCAACTGAAAAGAAACTTTGTATTCCCATCAAGCTAGCTGAAATACGGCTTTCACACACACTTATCTCTCAGAAATGAGCATGTGGAGAGACGTTCGTTCATCTAGCAAAATGGGAACTGTTGCTGGAAAAATTTTACTCTGGTTTTTCAGTCTGTTTCCTAGTGCCGATTTGATGTTCCTGCATTTTCCACTGTAAAACCGAGTTGGAGATAGTACCTCAACATATATATGTATGGAGTGCCGTTTGCAACTGAAAAGAATCTTTTCCTTCCCATCAAGCTAGCTGAAGGACGGCTTTCACACACACTTATCTCTCAGAACTGAGCCTGTATAGAGACGTTCATTAATCTAGCACAAACTGAACGGATGCTGAAGACACTTTTACTCTGGTTTCTCAGTCTGTTTCCTAGTGCCGATTTGAAATTCCTGCAGTATTCACTGTAAAACTGATTTGGAGCTATTACCTCCCCATATATATGTATGGATTGTAATTTGCATCTGAAAAGAAACTTGGTGTTCCCAACAAGCAAGTTGAAAGATGGCTTATACGCACAATTATCTCTCAGAAATGAGCATGTGGAGAGACGTTCGTTCATCTTGCACAAAGGGAACGGTTTACAGGAGAAACTTTTACACTGGTTTCTCAGTCTGTTTCCTAGTGCCGGATTGAAGTTCCTGCAGGTTTCAGTGTAAAACCGAGTTGGAGTGTGTACATTCCTCTGTATATGTATGGATTGGAGTTTGCAACTGAAAAGAAACTTTGTGTTCACAACAAGCTTGGGGGAGTACGGCTTACACACACACATATCTCCCAGAACTGAGCATTTGGAGAGACGTTCGTTCATCTAGAATAAAGGGAACGGGTTGCAGGAGAAACATTTACTCTTGTTTCAAACTCTGTTTCCTAGTGCCGTTTTGAAGTTCCTGCAGTTTTCACTGTAAAATAAAGTTGGATCTTTTACCTCCCCATATATATGTATGGAGTGCATTTTGTTACTGAAAAGAAACTTTGTATTCCCAACAAGCAAGGTGTTGTACGGCTTTCACACAGAATTATCTCTCAGAACTGAGCATGTGGAGAGACGTTAGTTCATCTAGCACAAAGGGAACTTTTGCTGGAGAAATTTTTACTCTGGTTTCTCAGTATGTTTCCTAGAGCCGGTTTGAAGTTAACGCAGTTTTCACTGTAAAACCGAGTTGAAACTAGTACTGTCCATGTATATTTATGGAGAGGAGTTTGAAACTGAAAGGAAATTTTGTGTTCCCATCAAGCTACGTGAAGGTCGGCTTTCACACATACATCTCTCAGAACTGAGCATGTGGAGAGACGTTCGTTTAGCTAGCACAAAAGGAAAGGATTGCAGGGAAATTTTACTCTTGTTTCTCAGTCTGTTTCCTAGTGCCGCTTTGAAGTTCCTGCAGTTTTCACTGTAAAACCGAGTTGCAGCTAGTACCTCCCCATATATATGTATGCACTGAACTTTGCAACTGAAAGGAATCTTTGTGTTCCCATCAACCTATGTGAATGGCGGCTTTCACACACATTTATCTCTCAGAAATGAGCATGTGGAAAGACGTTCTTTCATCTAGCACAAATGGAACGGGTTGCTGGATAAATTTTTTCTCTGGTTTCTCAGTCTGTTTTCTAGTGCCGGTTTAAATTTCCTGCAGTTTTCACTGTAAAACCGTGCTGGAGCTAGTACCTACCTTTATTTATGTATGGATTGGAGATTGGAATTCAAAAGAAATTTTGAGTTCCCAACAAGCTTGTTGAAGTACGGCTTACAAACACACATGTCTCTCAGAACTGAGCATTTGGAGAGACGTTCGTTCATCTAGCCCAAAGAGAACGGGTTGCAGGAGAAATATTTGCTCTTGTTTCAAAGTCTCTTTCCTAGTGCCGGTTTGAATTTCCTGCAGTTTTCTCTGTAAAACCGAGTTGGAGCTAGGACCTCACCATATATATATGTATGGAGTGGAGTTTGCAACTGAAATAAACTTTTTGTTCCCAACAAGCTAGGTAAAGAACGGCTTTCACACACACTTATTTTTCAGAACTGAGCATGTGGAGAGACGTTCATTCATCTAGCACAAAGGGAACAGGTTGCAGGAGAAACTAGTTCTCTGGTTTCTCAGTCTGATTCCTTGATCGGGTTTGAAGTTTCTGCAGGTTTCACTGTAAAACCGAGTTGGAGCTTGTACCTCCCCATATATATGTATGGAATGCTGTGTGCAACTGAAAAGAATCTTTGTGTTCCCATCAAGCTAGCTGAAATACGGCTTTCACACACTCTTATCTCTCTGAAATGAGCATGTGGAGAGACGTTCGTTCATCTAGCAAAAAGGGAATGGTTGCTGGTGAAATTTTACTCTGGTTTTTCAGTCTGTTTCCTAGTGCCGGTTTGAAGTTCCTGAATTTTTCACTGTAAAACCGAATTGGAGCTAGTACCACCCCTTATATATGTAAGGAATGGAGTTTGCAACTGAAAAGAAACTTTGTTTTCCCAACAAGCTAGGAGAAGGGAGGCTTTCACACACACTTTCCTCTCAGAACTGAGCATGTGGAGAGACTATCGTTCAGCTAGCACAAAGGGAACTGGTTACAGGAGAAATGTTTACCCTGGTTTCTCAGTCTGTGTTCTAGTGCCTGTTTAAATTTCCTGCAGTTTTCACTGTAAAACCGAGTTGGAGCTAGAATCTCCCTTTATTTATGTATGGATTGGAATTTGTAACTCAAAAGAAATTTTGTGTTCCCAACAAGCTTGTTGAAGTACGGCTTACACACACACATATCTCTCAGAACTGAGCATTTGGAGAGACGTTCGTTCATCTAGCCCAAAGAGAACGGGTTGCAGGAGAAATATTTGCTCTTGTTTCAAAGTCTCTTTCCTAGTGCCGGTTTGAAGTTCCTGAATTTTTCACTGTAAAACCGAGTTGGAGCTAGTACCACAACATATATATGTATGGAGTGCTGTTTGCAACTGAAAAGAATCTTTTTCTTCCCATCAAGCTAGCCGAAGCATGGCTTTCACACACACTTATCTCTCAGAACTGAGCCTGTAGAGAGACGTTCATTAATCTAGCACAAAGTGAACGGATGCTGAAGAAACATTTACTCTGATTTCACAGTCTGTTTCCTAGTGCCAGTTTGAACTTCCTGCAGTATTCACTGTAAAAAGGATTTGGAGCTAGTACCTCCCCATATATATGTATGAATGGTAAATTGAATCTGAAAAGAAACTTCATCTTCCCAACAAGCAAGGTGAAGGACGGCTTACACACACAATTATCTCTCAGAAATGAGCATGTGGAGAGATGTTCGTTCATCTCGTACAAAGGGAACGGGTTACAGGAGAAACTTTTTCTCTGGTTTCTCAGTCTGTTTCCTACTGCCGAATTGAAGTTCCTGCAGGTTTCAGTGTAAAACTGAGTTGGAGCTAGTACTTTCCTTTGTATATGTATGGATTGGTGTTTGCAACTGAAAAGAATCTTTGTGTTCCCAACAAGCTTGGGGAAGTACGGCTTACACACACACATATCTCTCAGAACTGAGCATTTGGAGAGACGTTCGTTCATCTAGCTCAAATGGAACGGGTTGCAGGAGAAACATTTACTCTCGTTTCAAAGTCTGTTTCCTAGTGCCGGTTTGAATTTCCTGCAGTTTTCACTGTAAAATAAAGTTGGATCTTGAACCTCCAAATATATATGTATGGAGTTCAGTTTGCAACTGAAAAGAAACTTTGTGTTCCCAACAAGCTAGGTGATGTACGGCTTTCACACACAATTATCTCTCAGAACTGAGCATGTGGAGAGACGTTAGTTCATCTAGCAGAAAGGGAACTGTTGCTGGAGAAACTTTTATTCTGTTTTCTCAGTCTGTTTCCTAGAGCCGGTTTGAAGTTCCCGCAGTTTTCACTGTAAAACCGAGTTTAACTAGTACTGTCCATGTATATATATGGAGAGGAGTTTGAAACTGAAAGGAAATTTTGTGTTCCCATCAAGCTACGTGAAGGACGGCTTTCACACACACATCTCTCAGAACTGATCATGTGGAGAGACGTTTGTTTAGCTAGCACAAAGGGAACAGGTTGCAGGAGAAACTAGTTCTCTGGTTTCTCAGTCTGATTCCTTGATTCGGTTTGAAGTTCATGCATTTTTCACTGTAAAACATAATTTTGGCTAATAAATCCCTATATATATATAAGGAATGGAGTTTGCAACTGAAAGGAAACTTTGTGTTCCCATCAAGCTACGTGAAGGACGGCTTTCACACACACATCTCTCAAAACTGAGCATGTGGAGAGACGTTCGTTTAGCTAGCACAAAAGGAACGGATTGCAGGGAAAGTTTTACTCTGGTTTCTCAGTCTGTTTTCTAGTGCTGGTGTGAATTTCCTGAAGATTTCACTGTTAAACCGAGTTGGAGCTAGAACCTCCCCATATATATGTAAGGAGTGTAGTTTGCAACTGAAAAGAAACTTTGTTTTCTCAACAAGCTAGGTGATGGGAGGCTTTCACACACAATTTTCTCTCAGAACTGAGCATGTGGAGAGTCTTTCGTTCATCTAGCACAAAGGGAACGGGTTGCAGGAGAAATGTTTACCCTGGTTTCTCAGTCTGTTTCCTAGTGCCGGTTTGAAGTTCATGCAGTTTTCACTATAAAACCGAGTTCGGGTAGTAAATCCCTATATATATATATAAGGAATGGAGTTTACAACTGAAAGGAAACTTTGTGTTCCCAACAAGATATGTGAAGGACGGCTTTAACACACACATATCTCTCAGAAGTGAGCATGTGGAGAGACGTTCTTTCATCTAGCACAAAGGGAACTGGTTGTTGGGGAAACTTTTTCTCTGGTTTCTCAGTCTGTTTCCTAGGACTGGTGTGAATTTCCTGAAGTATTCACTGTTAAACCGAGTTGGAGCTTGTACCTCCCCATATATATGTAAGGAATGCTGTGTGCAACTGAAAAGAAACTTTGTATTCCCATCAAGCTAGCTGAAATACGGCTTTCACACACACTTATCTCTCAGAAATGAGCATGTGGAGAGACGTTCGTTCATCTAGCAAAATGGGAACTGTTGCTGGAAAAATTTTACTCTGGTTTTTCAGTCTGTTTCCTAGTGCCGATTTGATGTTCCTGCATTTTCCACTGTAAAACCGAGTTGGAGATAGTACCTCAACATATATATGTATGGAGTGCCGTTTGCAACTGAAAAGAATCTTTTCCTTCCCATCAAGCTAGCTGAAGGACGGCTTTCACACACACTTATCTCTCAGAACTGAGCCTGTATAGAGACGTTCATTAATCTAGCACAAACTGAACGGATGCTGAAGACACTTTTACTCTGGTTTCTCAGTCTGTTTCCTAGTGCCGATTTGAAATTCCTGCAGTATTCACTGTAAAACTGATTTGGAGCTATTACCTCCCCATATATATGTATGGATTGTAATTTGCATCTGAAAAGAAACTTGGTGTTCCCAACAAGCAAGTTGAAAGATGGCTTATACGCACAATTATCTCTCAGAAATGAGCATGTGGAGAGACGTTCGTTCATCTTGCACAAAGGGAACGGTTTACAGGAGAAACTTTTACACTGGTTTCTCAGTCTGTTTCCTAGTGCCGGATTGAAGTTCCTGCAGGTTTCAGTGTAAAACCGAGTTGGAGTGTGTACATTCCTCTGTATATGTATGGATTGGAGTTTGCAACTGAAAAGAAACTTTGTGTTCACAACAAGCTTGGGGGAGTACGGCTTACACACACACATATCTCCCAGAACTGAGCATTTGGAGAGACGTTCGTTCATCTAGAATAAAGGGAACGGGTTGCAGGAGAAACATTTACTCTTGTTTCAAACTCTGTTTCCTAGTGCCGTTTTGAAGTTCCTGCAGTTTTCACTGTAAAATAAAGTTGGATCTTTTACCTCCCCATATATATGTATGGAGTGCATTTTGTTACTGAAAAGAAACTTTGTATTCCCAACAAGCAAGGTGTTGTACGGCTTTCACACAGAATTATCTCTCAGAACTGAGCATGTGGAGAGACGTTAGTTCATCTAGCACAAAGGGAACTTTTGCTGGAGAAATTTTTACTCTGGTTTCTCAGTATGTTTCCTAGAGCCGGTTTGAAGTTAACGCAGTTTTCACTGTAAAACCGAGTTGAAACTAGTACTGTCCATGTATATTTATGGAGAGGAGTTTGAAACTGAAAGGAAATTTTGTGTTCCCATCAAGCTACGTGAAGGTCGGCTTTCACACATACATCTCTCAGAACTGAGCATGTGGAGAGACGTTCGTTTAGCTAGCACAAAAGGAAAGGATTGCAGGGAAATTTTACTCTTGTTTCTCAGTCTGTTTCCTAGTGCCGCTTTGAAGTTCCTGCAGTTTTCACTGTAAAACCGAGTTGCAGCTAGTACCTCCCCATATATATGTATGCACTGAACTTTGCAACTGAAAGGAATCTTTGTGTTCCCATCAACCTATGTGAATGGCGGCTTTCACACACATTTATCTCTCAGAAATGAGCATGTGGAAAGACGTTCTTTCATCTAGCACAAATGGAACGGGTTGCTGGATAAATTTTTTCTCTGGTTTCTCAGTCTGTTTTCTAGTGCCGGTTTAAATTTCCTGCAGTTTTCACTGTAAAACCGTGCTGGAGCTAGTACCTACCTTTATTTATGTATGGATTGGAGATTGGAATTCAAAAGAAATTTTGAGTTCCCAACAAGCTTGTTGAAGTACGGCTTACAAACACACATGTCTCTCAGAACTGAGCATTTGGAGAGACGTTCGTTCATCTAGCCCAAAGAGAACGGGTTGCAGGAGAAATATTTGCTCTTGTTTCAAAGTCTCTTTCCTAGTGCCGGTTTGAATTTCCTGCAGTTTTCTCTGTAAAACCGAGTTGGAGCTAGGACCTCACCATATATATATGTATGGAGTGGAGTTTGCAACTGAAATAAACTTTTTGTTCCCAACAAGCTAGGTAAAGAACGGCTTTCACACACACTTATTTTTCAGAACTGAGCATGTGGAGAGACGTTCATTCATCTAGCACAAAGGGAACAGGTTGCAGGAGAAACTAGTTCTCTGGTTTCTCAGTCTGATTCCTTGATCGGGTTTGAAGTTTCTGCAGGTTTCACTGTAAAACCGAGTTGGAGCTTGTACCTCCCCATATATATGTATGGAATGCTGTGTGCAACTGAAAAGAATCTTTGTGTTCCCATCAAGCTAGCTGAAATACGGCTTTCACACACTCTTATCTCTCTGAAATGAGCATGTGGAGAGACGTTCGTTCATCTAGCAAAAAGGGAATGGTTGCTGGTGAAATTTTACTCTGGTTTTTCAGTCTGTTTCCTAGTGCCGGTTTGAAGTTCCTGAATTTTTCACTGTAAAACCGAATTGGAGCTAGTACCACCCCTTATATATGTAAGGAATGGAGTTTGCAACTGAAAAGAAACTTTGTTTTCCCAACAAGCTAGGAGAAGGGAGGCTTTCACACACACTTTCCTCTCAGAACTGAGCATGTGGAGAGACTATCGTTCAGCTAGCACAAAGGGAACTGGTTACAGGAGAAATGTTTACCCTGGTTTCTCAGTCTGTGTTCTAGTGCCTGTTTAAATTTCCTGCAGTTTTCACTGTAAAACCGAGTTGGAGCTAGAATCTCCCTTTATTTATGTATGGATTGGAATTTGTAACTCAAAAGAAATTTTGTGTTCCCAACAAGCTTGTTGAAGTACGGCTTACACACACACATATCTCTCAGAACTGAGCATTTGGAGAGACGTTCGTTCATCTAGCCCAAAGAGAACGGGTTGCAGGAGAAATATTTGCTCTTGTTTCAAAGTCTCTTTCCTAGTGCCGGTTTGAAGTTCCTGAATTTTTCACTGTAAAACCGAGTTGGAGCTAGTACCACAACATATATATGTATGGAGTGCTGTTTGCAACTGAAAAGAATCTTTTTCTTCCCATCAAGCTAGCCGAAGCACGGCTTTCACACACACTTATCTCTCAGAACTGAGCCTGTAGAGAGACGTTCATTAATCTAGCACAAAGTGAACGGATGCTGAAGAAACATTTACTCTGATTTCACAGTCTGTTTCCTAGTGCCAGTTTGAACTTCCTGCAGTATTCACTGTAAAAAGGATTTGGAGCTAGTACCTCCCCATATATATGTATGAATGGTAAATTGAATCTGAAAAGAAACTTCATCTTCCCAACAAGCAAGGTGAAGGACGGCTTACACACACAATTATCTCTCAGAAATGAGCATGTGGAGAGATGTTCGTTCATCTCGTACAAAGGGAACGGGTTACAGGAGAAACTTTTTCTCTGGTTTCTCAGTCTGTTTCCTACTGCCGAATTGAAGTTCCTGCAGGTTTCAGTGTAAAACTGAGTTGGAGCTAGTACTTTCCTTTGTATATGTATGGATTGGTGTTTGCAACTGAAAAGAATCTTTGTGTTCCCAACAAGCTTGGGGAAGTACGGCTTACACACACACATATCTCTCAGAACTGAGCATTTGGAGAGACGTTCGTTCATCTAGCTCAAATGGAACGGGTTGCAGGAGAAACATTTACTCTCGTTTCAAAGTCTGTTTCCTAGTGCCGGTTTGAATTTCCTGCAGTTTTCACTGTAAAATAAAGTTGGATCTTGAACCTCCAAATATATATGTATGGAGTTCAGTTTGCAACTGAAAAGAAACTTTGTGTTCCCAACAAGCTAGGTGATGTACGGCTTTCACACACAATTATCTCTCAGAACTGAGCATGTGGAGAGACGTTAGTTCATCTAGCAGAAAGGGAACTGTTGCTGGAGAAACTTTTATTCTGTTTTCTCAGTCTGTTTCCTAGAGCCGGTTTGAAGTTCCCGCAGTTTTCACTGTAAAACCGAGTTTAACTAGTACTGTCCATGTATATATATGGAGAGGAGTTTGAAACTGAAAGGAAATTTTGTGTTCCCATCAAGCTACGTGAAGGACGGCTTTCACACACACATCTCTCAGAACTGATCATGTGGAGAGACGTTTGTTTAGCTAGCACAAAGGGAACAGGTTGCAGGAGAAACTAGTTCTCTGGTTTCTCAGTCTGATTCCTTGATTCGGTTTGAAGTTCATGCATTTTTCACTGTAAAACATAATTTTGGCTAGTAAATCCCTATATATATATAAGGAATGGAGTTTGCAACTGAAAGGAAACTTTGTGTTCCCATCAAGCTACGTGAAGGACGGCTTTCACACACACATCTCTCAAAACTGAGCATGTGTAGAGACGTTCGTTTAGCTAGCACAAAAGGAACGGATTGCAGGGAAAGTTTTACTCTGGTTTCTCAGTCTGTTTTCTAGTGCTGGTGTGAATTTCCTGAAGATTTCACTGTTAAACCGAGTTGGAGCTAGAACCTCCCCATATATATGTAAGGAGTGTAGTTTGCAACTGAAAAGAAACTTTGTTTTCTCAACAAGCTAGGTGATGGGAGGCTTTCACACACAATTTTCTCTCAGAACTGAGCATGTGGAGAGTCTTTCGTTCATCTAGCACAAAGGGAACGGGTTGCAGGAGAAATGTTTACCCTGGTTTCTCAGTCTGTTTCCTAGTGCCGGTTTGAAGTTCATGCAGTTTTCACTATAAAACCGAGTTCGGGTAGTAAATCCCTATATATATATATAAGGAATGGAGTTTACAACTGAAAGGAAACTTTGTGTTCCCAACAAGATATGTGAAGGACGGCTTTAACACACACATATCTCTCAGAAGTGAGCATGTGGAGAGACGTTCTTTCATCTAGCACAAAGGGAACTGGTTGTTGGGGAAACTTTTTCTCTGGTTTCTCAGTCTGTTTCCTAGGACTGGTGTGAATTTCCTGAAGTATTCACTGTTAAACCGACTTGGAGCTTGTACCTCCCCATATATATGTAAGGAATGCTGTGTGCAACTGAAAAGAAACTTTGTATTCCCATCAAGCTAGCTGAAATACGGCTTTCACACACACTTATCTCTCAGAAATGAGCATGTGGAGAGACGTTCGTTCATCTAGCAAAATGGGAACTGTTGCTGGAAAAATTTTACTCTGGTTTTTCAGTCTGTTTCCTAGTGCCGATTTGATGTTCCTGCATTTTCCACTGTAAAACCGAGTTGGAGATAGTACCTCAACATATATATGTATGGAGTGCCGTTTGCAACTGAAAAGAATCTTTTCCTTCCCATCAAGCTAGCTGAAGGACGGCTTTCACACACACTTATCTCTCAGAACTGAGCCTGTATAGAGACGTTCATTAATCTAGCACAAACTGAACGGATGCTGAAGACACTTTTACTCTGGTTTCTCAGTCTGTTTCCTAGTGCCGATTTGAAATTCCTGCAGTATTCACTGTAAAACTGATTTGGAGCTATTACCTCCCCATATATATGTATGGATTGTAATTTGCATCTGAAAAGAAACTTGGTGTTCCCAACAAGCAAGTTGAAAGATGGCTTATACGCACAATTATCTCTCAGAAATGAGCATGTGGAGAGACGTTCGTTCATCTTGCACAAAGGGAACGGTTTACAGGAGAAACTTTTACACTGGTTTCTCAGTCTGTTTCCTAGTGCCGGATTGAAGTTCCTGCAGGTTTCAGTGTAAAACCGAGTTGGAGTGTGTACATTCCTCTGTATATGTATGGATTGGAGTTTGCAACTGAAAAGAAACTTTGTGTTCACAACAAGCTTGGGGGAGTACGGCTTACACACACACATATCTCCCAGAACTGAGCATTTGGAGAGACGTTCGTTCATCTAGAATAAAGGGAACGGGTTGCAGGAGAAACATTTACTCTTGTTTCAAACTCTGTTTCCTAGTGCCGTTTTGAAGTTCCTGCAGTTTTCACTGTAAAATAAAGTTGGATCTTTTACCTCCCCATATATATGTATGGAGTGCATTTTGTTACTGAAAAGAAACTTTGTATTCCCAACAAGCAAGGTGTTGTACGGCTTTCACACAGAATTATCTCTCAGAACTGAGCATGTGGAGAGACGTTAGTTCATCTAGCACAAAGGGAACTTTTGCTGGAGAAATTTTTACTCTGGTTTCTCAGTATGTTTCCTAGAGCCGGTTTGAAGTTAACGCAGTTTTCACTGTAAAACCGAGTTGAAACTAGTACTGTCCATGTATATTTATGGAGAGGAGTTTGAAACTGAAAGGAAATTTTGTGTTCCCATCAAGCTACGTGAAGGTCGGCTTTCACACATACATCTCTCAGAACTGAGCATGTGGAGAGACGTTCGTTTAGCTAGCACAAAAGGAAAGGATTGCAGGGAAATTTTACTCTTGTTTCTCAGTCTGTTTCCTAGTGCCGCTTTGAAGTTCCTGCAGTTTTCACTGTAAAACCGAGTTGCAGCTAGTACCTCCCCATATATATGTATGCACTGAACTTTGCAACTGAAAGGAATCTTTGTGTTCCCATCAACCTATGTGAATGGCGGCTTTCACACACATTTATCTCTCAGAAATGAGCATGTGGAAAGACGTTCTTTCATCTAGCACAAATGGAACGGGTTGCTGGATAAATTTTTTCTCTGGTTTCTCAGTCTGTTTTCTAGTGCCGGTTTAAATTTCCTGCAGTTTTCACTGTAAAACCGTGCTGGAGCTAGTACCTACCTTTATTTATGTATGGATTGGAGATTGGAATTCAAAAGAAATTTTGAGTTCCCAACAAGCTTGTTGAAGTACGGCTTACAAACACACATATCTCTCAGAACTGAGCATTTGGAGAGACGTTCGTTCATCTAGCCCAAAGAGAACGGGTTGCAGGAGAAATATTTGCTCTTGTTTCAAAGTCTCTTTCCTAGTGCCGGTTTGAATTTCCTGCAGTTTTCTCTGTAAAACCGAGTTGGAGCTAGGACCTCACCATATATATATGTATGGAGTGGAGTTTGCAACTGAAATAAACTTTTTGTTCCCAACAAGCTAGGTAAAGAACGGCTTTCACACACACTTATTTTTCAGAACTGAGCATGTGGAGAGACGTTCATTCATCTAGCACAAAGGGAACAGGTTGCAGGAGAAACTAGTTCTCTGGTTTCTCAGTCTGATTCCTTGATCGGGTTTGAAGTTTCTGCAGGTTTCACTGTAAAACCGAGTTGGAGCTTGTACCTCCCCATATATATGTATGGAATGCTGTGTGCAACTGAAAAGAATCTTTGTGTTCCCATCAAGCTAGCTGAAATACGGCTTTCACACACTCTTATCTCTCTGAAATGAGCATGTGGAGAGACGTTCGTTCATCTAGCAAAAAGGGAATGGTTGCTGGTGAAATTTTACTCTGGTTTTTCAGTCTGTTTCCTAGTGCCGGTTTGAAGTTCCTGAATTTTTCAGTGTAAAACCGAATTGGAGCTAGTACCACCCCTTATATATGTAAGGAATGGAGTTTGCAACTGAAAAGAAACTTTGTTTTCCCAACAAGCTAGGAGAAGGAAGGCTTTCACACACACTTTCCTCTCAGAACTGAGCATGTGGAGAGACTATCGTTCAGCTAGCACAAAGGGAACTGGTTACAGGAGAAATGTTTACCCTGGTTTCTCAGTCTGTGTTCTAGTGCCTGTTTAAATTTCCTGCAGTTTTCACTGTAAAACCGAGTTGGAGCTAGAATCTCCCTTTATTTATGTATGGATTGGAATTTGTAACTCAAAAGAAATTTTGTGTTCCCAACAAGCTTGTTGAAGTACGGCTTACACACACACATATCTCTCAGAACTGAGCATTTGGAGAGACGTTCGTTCATCTAGCCCAAAGAGAACGGGTTGCAGGAGAAATATTTGCTCTTGTTTCAAAGTCTCTTTCCTAGTGCCGGTTTGAAGTTCCTGAATTTTTCACTGTAAAACCGAGTTGGAGCTAGTACCACAACATATATATGTATGGAGTGCTGTTTGCAACTGAAAAGAATCTTTTTCTTCCCATCAAGCTAGCCGAAGCACGGCTTTCACACACACTTATCTCTCAGAACTGAGCCTGTAGAGAGACGTTCATTAATCTAGCACAAAGTTAACGGATGCTGAAGAAACATTTACTCTGATTTCACAGTCTGTTTCCTAGTGCCAGTTTGAACTTCCTGCAGTATTCACTGTAAAAAGGATTTGGAGCTAGTACCTCCCCATATATATGTATGAATGGTAAATTGAATCTGAAAAGAAACTTCATCTTCCCAACAAGCAAGGTGAAGGACGGCTTACACACACAATTATCTCTCAGAAATGAGCATGTGGAGAGATGTTCGTTCATCTCGTACAAAGGGAACGGGTTACAGGAGAAACTTTTTCTCTGGTTTCTCAGTCTGTTTCCTACTGCCGAATTGAAGTTCCTGCAGGTTTCAGTGTAAAACTGAGTTGGAGCTAGTACTTTCCTTTGTATATGTATGGATTGGTCTTTGCAACTGAAAAGAATCTTTGTGTTCCCAACAAGCTTGGGGAAGTACGGCTTACACACACACATATCTCTCAGAACTGAGCATTTGGAGAGACGTTCGTTCATCTAGCTCAAATGGAACGGGTTGCAGGAGAAACATTTACTCTTGTTTCAAAGTCTGTTTCCTAGTGCCGGTTTGAATTTCCTGCAGTTTTCTCTGTAAAACCGAGTTGGAGCTAGGACCTCACCATATATATATGTATGGAGTGGAGTTTGCAACTGAAATAAACTTTTTGATCCCAACAAGCTAGGTAAAGAACGGCTTTCACACACACTTATTTCTCAGAACTGAGCATGTGGAGAGACGTTCATTCATCTAGCACAAAGGGAACAGGTTGCAGGAGAAACTAGTTCTCTGGTTTCTCAGTCTGATTCCTTGATCGGGTTTGAAGTTTCTGCAGGTTTCACTGTAAAACCGAGTTGGAGCTTGTACCTCCCCATATATATGTATGGAATGCTGTGTGCAACTGAAAAGAATCTTTGTGTTCCCATCAAGCTAGCTGAAATACGGCTTTCACACACTCTTATCTCTCTGAAATGAGCATGTGGAGAGACGTTCGTTCATCTAGCAAAAAGGGAATGGTTGCTGGTGAAATTTTACTCTGGTTTTTCAGTCTGTTTCCTAGTGCCGGTTTGAAGTTCCTGAATTTTTCACTGTAAAACCGAATTGGAGCTAGTACCACCCCTTATATATGTAAGGAATGGAGTTTGCAACTGAAAAGAAACTTTGTTTTCCCAACAAGCTAGGAGAAGGGAGGCTTTCACACACACTTTCCTCTCAGAACTGAGCATGTGGAGAGACTATCGTTCAGCTAGCACAAAGGGAACTGGTTACAGGAGAAATGTTTACCCTGGTTTCTCAGTCTGTGTTCTAGTGCCTGTTTAAATTTCCTGCAGTTTTCACTGTAAAACCGAGTTGGAGCTAGAATCTCCCTTTATTTATGTATGGATTGGAATTTGTAACTCAAAAGAAATTTTGTGTTCCCAACAAGCTTGTTGAAGTACGGCTTACACACACACATATCTCTCAGAACTGAGCATTTGGAGAGACGTTCGTTCATCTAGCCCAAAGAGAACGGGTTGCAGGAGAAATATTTGCTCTTGTTTCAAAGTCTCTTTCCTAGTGCCGGTTTGAAGTTCCTGAATTTTTCACTGTAAAACCGAGTTGGAGCTAGTACCACAACATATATATGTATGGAGTGCTGTTTGCAACTGAAAAGAATCTTTTTCTTCCCATCAAGCTAGCCGAAGCACGGCTTTCACACACACTTATCTCTCAGAACTGAGCCTGTAGAGAGACGTTCATTAATCTAGCACAAAGTTAACGGATGCTGAAGAAACATTTACTCTGATTTCACAGTCTGTTTCCTAGTGCCAGTTTGAACTTCCTGCAGTATTCACTGTAAAAAGGATTTGGAGCTAGTACCTCCCCATATATATGTATGAATGGTAAATTGAATCTGAAAAGAAACTTCATCTTCCCAACAAGCAAGGTGAAGGACGGCTTACACACACAATTATCTCTCAGAAATGAGCATGTGGAGAGATGTTCGTTCATCTCGTACAAAGGGAACGGGTTACAGGAGAAACTTTTTCTCTGGTTTCTCAGTCTGTTTCCTACTGCCGAATTGAAGTTCCTGCAGGTTTCAGTGTAAAACTGAGTTGGAGCTAGTACTTTCCTTTGTATATGTATGGATTGGTCTTTGCAACTGAAAAGAATCTTTGTGTTCCCAACAAGCTTGGGGAAGTACGGCTTACACACACACATATCTCTCAGAACTGAGCATTTGGAGAGACGTTCGTTCATCTAGCTCAAATGGAACGGGTTGCAGGAGAAACATTTACTCTTGTTTCAAAGTCTGTTTCCTAGTGCCGGTTTGAATTTCCTGCAGTTTTCTCTGTAAAACCGAGTTGGAGCTAGGACCTCACCATATATATATGTATGGAGTGGAGTTTGCAACTGAAATAAACTTTTTGATCCCAACAAGCTAGGTAAAGAACGGCTTTCACACACACTTATTTCTCAGAACTGAGCATGTGGAGAGACGTTCATTCATCTAGCACAAAGGGAACAGGTTGCAGGAGAAACTAGTTCTCTGGTTTCTCAGTCTGATTCCTTGATCGGGTTTGAAGTTTCTGCAGGTTTCACTGTAAAACCGAGTTGGAGCTTGTACCTCCCCATATATATGTATGGAATGCTGTGTGCAACTGAAAAGAATCTTTGTGTTCCCATCAAGCTAGCTGAAATACGGCTTTCACACACTCTTATCTCTCTGAAATGAGCATGTGGAGAGACGTTCGTTCATCTAGCAAAAAGGGAATGGTTGCTGGTGAAATTTTACTCTGGTTTTTCAGTCTGTTTCCTAGTGCCGGTTTGAAGTTCCTGAATTTTTCACTGTAAAACCGAATTGGAGCTAGTACCACCCCTTATATATGTAAGGAATGGAGTTTGCAACTGAAAAGAAACTTTGTTTTCCCAACAAGCTAGGAGAAGGGAGGCTTTCACACACACTTTCCTCTCAGAACTGAGCATGTGGAGAGACTATCGTTCAGCTAGCACAAAGGGAACTGGTTACAGGAGAAATGTTTACCCTGGTTTCTCAGTCTGTGTTCTAGTGCCTGTTTAAATTTCCTGCAGTTTTCACTGTAAAACCGAGTTGGAGCTAGAATCTCCCTTTATTTATGTATGGATTGGAATTTGTAACTCAAAAGAAATTTTGTGTTCCCAACAAGCTTGTTGAAGTACGGCTTACACACACACATATCTCTCAGAACTGAGCATTTGGAGAGACGTTCGTTCATCTAGCCCAAAGAGAACGGGTTGCAGGAGAAATATTTGCTCTTGTTTCAAAGTCTCTTTCCTAGTGCCGGTTTGAAGTTCCTGAATTTTTCACTGTAAAACCGAGTTGGAGCTATTACCACAACATATATATGTATGGAGTGCTGTTTGCAACTGAAAAGAATCTTTTTCTTCCCATCAAGCTAGCCGAAGCATGGCTTTCACACACACTTATCTCTCAGAACTGAGCCTGTAGAGAGACGTTCATTAATCTAGCACAAAGTGAACGGATGCTGAAGAAACATTTACTCTGATTTCACAGTCTGTTTCCTAGTGCCAGTTTGAACTTCCTGCAGTATTCACTGTAAAAAGGATTTGGAGCTAGTACCTCCCCATATATATGTATGAATGGTAAATTGAATCTGAAAAGAAACTTCATCTTCCCAACAAGCAAGGTGAAGGACGGCTTACACACACAATTATCTCTCAGAAATGAGCATGTGGAGAGATGTTCGTTCATCTCGTACAAAGGGAACGGGTTACAGGAGAAACTTTTTCTCTGGTTTCTCAGTCTGTTTCCTACTGCCGAATTGAAGTTCCTGCAGGTTTCAGTGTAAAACTGAGTTGGAGCTAGTACTTTCCTTTGTATATGTATGGATTGGTGTTTGCAACTGAAAAGAATCTTTGTGTTCCCAACAAGCTTGGGGAAGTACGGCTTACACACACACATATCTCTCAGAACTGAGCATTTGGAGAGACGTTCGTTCATCTAGCTCAAATGGAACGGGTTGCAGGAGAAACATTTACTCTTGTTTCAAAGTCTGTTTCCTAGTGCCGGTTTGAATTTCCTGCAGTTTTCACTGTAAAATAAAGTTGGATCTTGAACCTCCAAATATATATGTATGGAGTTCAGTTTGCAACTGAAAAGAAACTTTGTGTTCCCAACAAGCTAGGTGATGTACGGCTTTCACACACAATTATCTCTCAGAACTGAGCATGTGGAGAGACGTTAGTTCATCTAGCAGAAAGGGAACTGTTGCTGGAGAAACTTTTATTCTGTTTTCTCAGTCTGTTTCCTAGAGCCGGTTTGAAGTTCCCGCAGTTTTCACTGTAAAACCGAGTTTAACTAGTACTGTCCATGTATATATATGGAGAGGAGTTTGAAACTGAAAGGAAATTTTGTGTTCCCATCAAGCTACGTGAAGGACGGCTTTCACACACACATCTCTCAGAACTGATCATGTGGAGAGATGTTTGTTTAGCTAGCACAAAGGGAACAGGTTGCAGGAGAAACTAGTTCTCTGGTTTCTCAGTCTGATTCCTTGATTCGGTTTGAAGTTCATGCATTTTTCACTGTAAAACATAATTTTGGCTAGTAAATCCCTATATATATATAAGGAATGGAGTTTGCAACTGAAAGGAAACTTTGTGTTCCCATCAAGCTACGTGAAGGACGGCTTTCACACACACATCTCTCAAAACTGAGCATGTGGAGAGACGTTCGTTTAGCTAGCACAAAAGGAACGGATTGCAGGGAAAGTTTTACTCTGGTTTCTCAGTCTGTTTTCTAGTGCTGGTGTGAATTTCCTGAAGATTTCACTGTTAAACCGAGTTGGAGCTAGAACCTCCCCATATATATGTAAGGAGTGTAGTTTGCAACTGAAAAGAAACTTTGTTTTCTCAACAAGCTAGGTGATGGGAGGCTTTCACACACAATTTTCTCTCAGAACTGAGCATGTGGAGAGTCTTTCGTTCATCTAGCACAAAGGGAACGGGTTGCAGGAGAAATGTTTACCCTGGTTTCTCAGTCTGTTTCCTAGTGCCGGTTTGAAGTTCATGCAGTTTTCACTATAAAACCGAGTTCGGGTAGTAAATCCCTATATATATATATAAGGAATGGAGTTTACAACTGAAAGGAAACTTTGTGTTCCCAACAAGATATGTGAAGGACGGCTTTAACACACACATATCTCTCAGAAGTGAGCATGTGGAGAGACGTTCTTTCATCTAGCACAAAGGGAACTGGTTGTTGGGGAAACTTTTTCTCTGGTTTCTCAGTCTGTTTCCTAGGACTGGTGTGAATTTCCTGAAGTATTCACTGTTAAACCGAGTTGGAGCTTGTACCTCCCCATATATATGTAAGGAATGCTGTGTGCAACTGAAAAGAAACTTTGTATTCCCATCAAGCTAGCTGAAATACGGCTTTCACACACACTTATCTCTCAGAAATGAGCATGTGGAGAGACGTTCGTTCATCTAGCAAAATGGGAACTGTTGCTGGAAAAATTTTACTCTGGTTTTTCAGTCTGTTTCCTAGTGCCGATTTGATGTTCCTGCATTTTCCACTGTAAAACCGAGTTGGAGATAGTACCTCAACATATATATGTATGGAGTGCCGTTTGCAACTGAAAAGAATCTTTTCCTTCCCATCAAGCTAGCTGAAGGACGGCTTTCACACACACTTATCTCTCAGAACTGAGCCTGTATAGAGACGTTCATTAATCTAGCACAAACTGAACGGATGCTGAAGACACTTTTACTCTGGTTTCTCAGTCTGTTTCCTAGTGCCGATTTGAAATTCCTGCAGTATTCACTGTAAAACTGATTTGGAGCTATTACCTCCCCATATATATGTATGGATTGTAATTTGCATCTGAAAAGAAACTTGGTGTTCCCAACAAGCAAGTTGAAAGATGGCTTATACGCACAATTATCTCTCAGAAATGAGCATGTGGAGAGACGTTCGTTCATCTTGCACAAAGGGAACGGTTTACAGGAGAAACTTTTACACTGGTTTCTCAGTCTGTTTCCTAGTGCCGGATTGAAGTTCCTGCAGGTTTCATTGTAAAACTGAGTTGGAGCTAGTACTTTCCTTTGTATATGTATGGATTGGTGTTTGCAACTGAAAAGAATCTTTGTGTTCCCAACAAGCTTGGGGAAGTACGGCTTACACACACACATATCTCTCAGAACTGAGCATTTGGAGAGACGTTCGTTCATCTAGCTCAAATGGAACGGGTTGCAGGAGAAACATTTACTCTTGTTTCAAAGTCTGTTTCCTAGTGCCGGTTTGAATTTCCTGCAGTTTTCACTGTAAAATAAAGTTGGATCTTGAACCTCCAAATATATATGTATGGAGTTCAGTTTGCAACTGAAAAGAAACTTTGTGTTCCCAACAAGCTAGGTGATGTACGGCTTTCACACACAATTATCTCTCAGAACTGAGCATGTGGAGAGACGTTAGTTCATCTAGCAGAAAGGGAACTGTTGCTGGAGAAACTTTTATTCTGTTTTCTCAGTCTGTTTCCTAGAGCCGGTTTGAAGTTCCCGCAGTTTTCACTGTAAAACCGAGTTTAACTAGTACTGTCCATGTATATATATGGAGAGGAGTTTGAAACTGAAAGGAAATTTTGTGTTCCCATCAAGCTACGTGAAGGACGGCTTTCACACACACATCTCTCAGAACTGATCATGTGGAGAGACGTTTGTTTAGCTAGCACAAAGGGAACAGGTTGCAGGAGAAACTAGTTCTCTGGTTTCTCAGTCTGATTCCTTGATTCGGTTTGAAGTTCATGCATTTTTCACTGTAAAACATAATTTTGGCTAGTAAATCCCTATATATATATAAGGAATGGAGTTTGCAACTGAAAGGAAACTTTGTGTTCCCATCAAGCTACGTGAAGGACGGCTTTCACACACACATCTCTCAAAACTGAGCATGTGGAGAGACGTTCGTTTAGCTAGCACAAAAGGAACGGATTGCAGGGAAAGTTTTACTCTGGTTTCTCAGTCTGTTTTCTAGTGCTGGTGTGAATTTCCTGAAGATTTCACTGTTAAACCGAGTTGGAGCTAGAACCTCCCCATATATATGTAAGGAGTGTAGTTTGCAACTGAAAAGAAACTTTGTTTTCTCAACAAGCTAGGTGATGGGAGGCTTTCACACACAATTTTCTCTCAGAACTGAGCATGTGGAGAGTCTTTCGTTCATCTAGCACAAAGGGAACGGGTTGCAGGAGAAATGTTTACCCTGGTTTCTCAGTCTGTTTCCTAGTGCCGGTTTGAAGTTCATGCAGTTTTCACTATAAAACCGAGTTCGGGTAGTAAATCCCTATATATATATATAAGGAATGGAGTTTACAACTGAAAGGAAACTTTGTGTTCCCAACAAGATATGTGAAGGACGGCTTTAACACACACATATCTCTCAGAAGTGAGCATGTGGAGAGACGTTCTTTCATCTAGCACAAAGGGAACTGGTTGTTGGGGAAACTTTTTCTCTGGTTTCTCAGTCTGTTTCCTAGGACTGGTGTGAATTTCCTGAAGTATTCACTGTTAAACCGAGTTGGAGCTTGTACCTCCCCATATATATGTAAGGAATGCTGTGTGCAACTGAAAAGAAACTTTGTATTCCCATCAAGCTAGCTGAAATACGGCTTTCACACACACTTATCTCTCAGAAATGAGCATGTGGAGAGACGTTCGTTCATCTAGCAAAATGGGAACTGTTGCTGGAAAAATTTTACTCTGGTTTTTCAGTCTGTTTCCTAGTGCCGATTTGATGTTCCTGCATTTTCCACTGTAAAACCGAGTTGGAG
This sequence comes from Camelus bactrianus, assembly GCF_048773025.1. Lineage (NCBI taxonomy): Eukaryota > Metazoa > Chordata > Mammalia > Artiodactyla > Camelidae > Camelus > Camelus bactrianus. The sequence goes on from NW_027413945.1 coordinate 6,733,974, forward strand.
ATAGTACCTCAACATATATATGTATGGAGTGCCGTTTGCAACTGAAAAGAATCTTTTCCTTCCCATCAAGCTAGCTGAAGGACGGCTTTCACACACACTTATCTCTCAGAACTGAGCCTGTATAGAGACGTTCATTAATCTAGCACAAACTGAACGGATGCTGAAGACACTTTTACTCTGGTTTCTCAGTCTGTTTCCTAGTGCCGATTTGAAATTCCTGCAGTATTCACTGTAAAACTGATTTGGAGCTATTACCTCCCCATATATATGTATGGATTGTAATTTGCATCTGAAAAGAAACTTGGTGTTCCCAACAAGCAAGTTGAAAGATGGCTTATACGCACAATTATCTCTCAGAAATGAGCATGTGGAGAGACGTTCGTTCATCTTGCACAAAGGGAACGGTTTACAGGAGAAACTTTTACACTGGTTTCTCAGTCTGTTTCCTAGTGCCGGATTGAAGTTCCTGCAGGTTTCAGTGTAAAACTGAGTTGGAGCTAGTACTTTCCTTTGTATATGTATGGATTGGTGTTTGCAACTGAAAAGAATCTTTGTGTTCCCAACAAGCTTGGGGAAGTACGGCTTACACACACACATATCTCTCAGAACTGAGCATTTGGAGAGACGTTCGTTCATCTAGCTCAAATGGAACGGGTTGCAGGAGAAACATTTACTCTTGTTTCAAAGTCTGTTTCCTAGTGCCGGTTTGAATTTCCTGCAGTTTTCACTGTAAAATAAAGTTGGATCTTGAACCTCCAAATATATATGTATGGAGTTCAGCTTGCAACTGAAAAGAAACTTTGTGTTCCCAACAAGCTAGGTGATGTACGGCTTTCACACACAATTATCTCTCAGAACTGAGCATGTGGAGAGACGTTAGTTCATCTAGCAGAAAGGGAACTGTTGCTGGAGAAACTTTTATTCTGTTTTCTCAGTCTGTTTCCTAGAGCCGGTTTGAAGTTCCCGCAGTTTTCACTGTAAAACCGAGTTTAACTAGTACTGTCCATGTATATATATGGAGAGGAGTTTGAAACTGAAAGGAAATTTTGTGTTCCCATCAAGCTACGTGAAGGACGGCTTTCACACACACATCTCTCAGAACTGATCATGTGGAGAGACGTTTGTTTAGCTAGCACAAAGGGAACAGGTTGCAGGAGAAACTAGTTCTCTGGTTTCTCAGTCTGATTCCTTGATTCGGTTTGAAGTTCATGCATTTTTCACTGTAAAACATAATTTTGGCTAGTAAATCCCTATATATATATAAGGAATGGAGTTTGCAACTGAAAGGAAACTTTGTGTTCCCATCAAGCTACGTGAAGGACGGCTTTCACACACACATCTCTCAAAACTGAGCATGTGGAGAGACGTTCGTTTAGCTAGCACAAAAGGAACGGATTGCAGGGAAAGTTTTACTCTGGTTTCTCAGTCTGTTTTCTAGTGCTGGTGTGAATTTCCTGAAGATTTCACTGTTAAACCGAGTTGGAGCTAGAACCTCCCCATATATATGTAAGGAGTGTAGTTTGCAACTGAAAAGAAACTTTGTTTTCTCAACAAGCTAGGTGATGGGAGGCTTTCACACACAATTTTCTCTCAGAACTGAGCATGTGGAGAGTCTTTCGTTCATCTAGCACAAAGGGAACGGGTTGCAGGAGAAATGTTTACCCTGGTTTCTCAGTCTGTTTCCTAGTGCCGGTTTGAAGTTCATGCAGTTTTCACTATAAAACCGAGTTCGGGTAGTAAATCCCTATATATATATATAAGGAATGGAGTTTACAACTGAAAGGAAACTTTGTGTTCCCAACAAGATATGTGAAGGACGGCTTTAACACACACATATCTCTCAGAAGTGAGCATGTGGAGAGACGTTCTTTCATCTAGCACAAAGGGAACTGGTTGTTGGGGAAACTTTTTCTCTGGTTTCTCAGTCTGTTTCCTAGGACTGGTGTGAATTTCCTGAAGTATTCACTGTTAAACCGACTTGGAGCTTGTACCTCCCCATATATATGTAAGGAATGCTGTGTGCAACTGAAAAGAAACTTTGTATTCCCATCAAGCTAGCTGAAATATGGCTTTCACACACACTTATCTCTCAGAAATGAGCATGTGGAGAGACGTTCGTTCATCTAGCAAAATGGGAACTGTTGCTGGAAAAATTTTACTCTGGTTTTTCAGTCTCTTTCCTAGTGCCGATTTGATGTTCCTGCATTTTCCACTGTAAAACCGAGTTGGAGATAGTACCTCAACATATATATGTATGGAGTGCCGTTTGCAACTGAAAAGAATCTTTTCCTTCCCATCAAGCTAGCTGAAGGACGGCTTTCACACACACTTATCTCTCAGAACTGAGCCTGTATAGAGACGTTCATTAATCTAGCACAAACTGAACGGATGCTGAAGACACTTTTACTCTGGTTTCTCAGTCTGTTTCCTAGTGCCGATTTGAAATTCCTGCAGTATTCACTGTAAAACTGATTTGGAGCTATTACCTCCCCATATATATGTATGGATTGTAATTTGCATCTGAAAAGAAACTTGGTGTTCCCAACAAGCAAGTTGAAAGATGGCTTATACGCACAATTATCTCTCAGAAATGAGCATGTGGAGAGACGTTCGTTCATCTTGCACAAAGGGAACGGTTTACAGGAGAAACTTTTACACTGGTTTCTCAGTCTGTTTCCTAGTGCCGGATTGAAGTTCCTGCAGGTTTCAGTGTAAAACCGAGTTGGAGTTTGTACATTCCTCTGTATATGTATGGATTGGAGTTTGCAACTGAAAAGAAACTTTGTGTTCACAACAAGCTTGGGGGAGTACGGCTTACACACACACATATCTCCCAGAACTGAGCATTTGGAGAGACGTTCGTTCATCTAGAATAAAGGGAACGGGTTGCAGGAGAAACATTTACTCTTGTTTCAAACTCTGTTTCCTAGTGCCGTTTTGAAGTTCCTGCAGTTTTCACTGTAAAATAAAGTTGGATCTTTTACCTCCCCATATATATGTATGGAGTGCATTTTGTTACTGAAAAGAAACTTTGTATTCCCAACAAGCAAGGTGTTGTACGGCTTTCACACAGAATTATCTCTCAGAACTGAGCATGTGGAGAGACGTTAGTTCATCTAGCACAAAGGGAACTTTTGCTGGAGAAATTTTTACTCTGGTTTCTCAGTATGTTTCCTAGAGCCGGTTTGAAGTTAACGCAGTTTTCACTGTAAAACCGAGTTGAAACTAGTACTGTCCATGTATATTTATGGAGAGGAGTTTGAAACTGAAAGGAAATTTTGTGTTCCCATCAAGCTACGTGAAGGTCGGCTTTCACACATACATCTCTCAGAACTGAGCATGTGGAGAGACGTTCGTTTAGCTAGCACAAAAGGAAAGGATTGCAGGGAAATTTTACTCTTGTTTCTCAGTCTGTTTCCTAGTGCCGCTTTGAAGTTCCTGCAGTTTTCACTGTAAAACCGAGTTGCAGCTAGTACCTCCCCATATATATGTATGCACTGAACTTTGCAACTGAAAGGAATCTTTGTGTTCCCATCAACCTATGTGAATGGCGGCTTTCACACACATTTATCTCTCAGAAATGAGCATGTGGAAAGACGTTCTTTCATCTAGCACAAATGGAACGGGTTGCTGGATAAATTTTTTCTCTGGTTTCTCAGTCTGTTTTCTAGTGCCGGTTTAAATTTCCTGCAGTTTTCACTGTAAAACCGTGCTGGAGCTAGTACCTACCTTTATTTATGTATGGATTGGAGATTGGAATTCAAAAGAAATTTTGAGTTCCCAACAAGCTTGTTGAAGTACGGCTTACAAACACACATGTCTCTCAGAACTGAGCATTTGGAGAGACGTTCGTTCATCTAGCCCAAAGAGAACGGGTTGCAGGAGAAATATTTGCTCTTGTTTCAAAGTCTCTTTCCTAGTGCCGGTTTGAATTTCCTGCAGTTTTCTCTGTAAAACCGAGTTGGAGCTAGGACCTCACCATATATATATGTATGGAGTGGAGTTTGCAACTGAAATAAACTTTTTGTTCCCAACAAGCTAGGTAAAGAACGGCTTTCACACACACTTATTTTTCAGAACTGAGCATGTGGAGAGACGTTCATTCATCTAGCACAAAGGGAACAGGTTGCAGGAGAAACTAGTTCTCTGGTTTCTCAGTCTGATTCCTTGATCGGGTTTGAAGTTTCTGCAGGTTTCAGTGTAAAACCGAGTTGGAGCTTGTACCTCCCCATATATATGTATGGAATGCTGTGTGCAACTGAAAAGAATCTTTGTGTTCCCATCAAGCTAGCTGAAATACGGCTTTCACACACTCTTATCTCTCTGAAATGAGCATGTGGAGAGACGTTCGTTCATCTAGCAAAAAGGGAATGGTTGCTGGTGAAATTTTACTCTGGTTTTTCAGTCTGTTTCCTAGTGCCGGTTTGAAGTTCCTGAATTTTTCAGTGTAAAACCGAATTGGAGCTAGTACCACCCCTTATATATGTAAGGAATGGAGTTTGCAACTGAAAAGAAACTTTGTTTTCCCAACAAGCTAGGAGAAGGGAGGCTTTCACACACACTTTCCTCTCAGAACTGAGCATGTGGAGAGACTATCGTTCAGCTAGCACAAAGGGAACTGGTTACAGGAGAAATGTTTACCCTGGTTTCTCAGTCTGTGTTCTAGTGCCTGTTTAAATTTCCTGCAGTTTTCACTGTAAAACCGAGTTGGAGCTAGAATCTCCCTTTATTTATGTATGGATTGGAATTTGTAACTCAAAAGAAATTTTGTGTTCCCAACAAGCTTGTTGAAGTACGGCTTACACACACACATATCTCTCAGAACTGAGCATTTGGAGAGACGTTCGTTCATCTAGCCCAAAGAGAACGGGTTGCAGGAGAAATATTTGCTCTTGTTTCAAAGTCTCTTTCCTAGTGCCGGTTTGAAGTTCCTGAATTTTTCACTGTAAAACCGAGTTGGAGCTAGTACCACAACATATATATGTATGGAGTGCTGTTTGCAACTGAAAAGAATCTTTTTCTTCCCATCAAGCTAGCCGAAGCATGGCTTTCACACACACTTATCTCTCAGAACTGAGCCTGTAGAGAGACGTTCATTAATCTAGCACAAAGTGAACGGATGCTGAAGAAACATTTACTCTGATTTCACAGTCTGTTTCCTAGTGCCAGTTTGAACTTCCTGCAGTATTCACTGTAAAAAGGATTTGGAGCTAGTACCTCCCCATATATATGTATGAATGGTAAATTGAATCTGAAAAGAAACTTCATGTTCCCAACAAGCAAGGTGAAGAACGGCTTACACACACAATTATCTCTCAGAAATGAGCATGTGGAGAGATGTTCGTTCATCTCGTACAAAGGGAACGGGTTACAGGAGAAACTTTTTCTCTGGTTTCTCAGTCTGTTTCCTACTGCCGAATTGAAGTTCCTGCAGGTTTCAGTGTAAAACTGAGTTGGAGCTAGTACTTTCCTTTGTATATGTATGGATTGGTGTTTGCAACTGAAAAGAATCTTTGTGTTCCCAACAAGCTTGGGGAAGTACGGCTTACACACACACATATCTCTCAGAACTGAGCATTTGGAGAGACGTTCGTTCATCTAGCTCAAATGGAACGGGTTGCAGGAGAAACATTTACTCTCGTTTCAAAGTCTGTTTCCTAGTGCCGGTTTGAATTTCCTGCAGTTTTCACTGTAAAATAAAGTTGGATCTTGAACCTCCAAATATATATGTATGGAGTTCAGTTTGCAACTGAAAAGAAACTTTGTGTTCCCAACAAGCTAGGTGATGTACGGCTTTCACACACAATTATCTCTCAGAACTGAGCATGTGGAGAGACGTTAGTTCATCTAGCAGAAAGGGAACTGTTGCTGGAGAAACTTTTATTCTGTTTTCTCAGTCTGTTTCCTAGAGCCGGTTTGAAGTTCCCGCAGTTTTCACTGTAAAACCGAGTTTAACTAGTACTGTCCATGTATATATATGGAGAGGAGTTTGAAACTGAAAGGAAATTTTGTGTTCCCATCAAGCTACGTGAAGGACGGCTTTCACACACACATCTCTCAGAACTGATCATGTGGAGAGACGTTTGTTTAGCTAGCACAAAGGGAACAGGTTGCAGGAGAAACTAGTTCTCTGGTTTCTCAGTCTGATTCCTTGATTCGGTTTGAAGTTCATGCATTTTTCACTGTAAAACATAATTTTGGCTAGTAAATCCCTATATATATATAAGGAATGGAGTTTGCAACTGAAAGGAAACTTTGTGTTCCCATCAAGCTACGTGAAGGACGGCTTTCACACACACATCTCTCAAAACTGAGCATGTGGAGAGACGTTCGTTTAGCTAGCACAAAAGGAACGGATTGCAGGGAAAGTTTTACTCTGGTTTCTCAGTCTGTTTTCTAGTGCTGGTGTGAATTTCCTGAAGATTTCACTGTTAAACCGAGTTGGAGCTAGAACCTCCCCATATATATGTAAGGAGTGTAGTTTGCAACTGAAAAGAAACTTTGTTTTCTCAACAAGCTAGGTGATGGGAGGCTTTCACACACAATTTTCTCTCAGAACTGAGCATGTGGAGAGTCTTTCGTTCATCTAGCACAAAGGGAACGGGTTGCAGGAGAAATGTTTACCCTGGTTTCTCAGTCTGTTTTCTAGTGCTGGTGTGAATTTCCTGAAGATTTCACTGTTAAACCGAGTTGGAGCTAGAACCTCCCCATATATATGTAAGGAGTGTAGTTTGCAACTGAAAAGAAACTTTGTTTTCTCAACAAGCTAGGTGATGGGAGGCTTTCACACACAATTTTCTCTCAGAACTGAGCATGTGGAGAGTCTTTCGTTCATCTAGCACAAAGGGAACGGGTTGCAGGAGAAATGTTTACCCTGGTTTCTCAGTGTGTTTCCTAGTGCCGGTTTGAAGTTCATGCAGTTTTCACTATAAAACCGAGTTCGGGTAGTAAATCCCTATATATATATATAAGGAATGGAGTTTACAACTGAAAGGAAACTTTGTGTTCCCAACAAGATATGTGAAGGACGGCTTTAACACACACATATCTCTCAGAAGTGAGCATGTGGAGAGACGTTCTTTCATCTAGCACAAAGGGAACTGGTTGTTGGGGAAACTTTTTCTCTGGTTTCTCAGTCTGTTTCCTAGGACTGGTGTGAATTTCCTGAAGTATTCACTGTTAAACCGAGTTGGAGCTTGTACCTCCCCATATATATGTAAGGAATGCTGTGTGCAACTGAAAAGAAACTTTGTATTCCCATCAAGCTAGCTGAAATACGGCTTTCACACACACTTATCTCTCAGAAATGAGCATGTGGAGAGACGTTCGTTCATCTAGCAAAATGGGAACTGTTGCTGGAAAAATTTTACTCTGGTTTTTCAGTCTGTTTCCTAGTGCCGATTTGATGTTCCTGCATTTTCCACTGTAAAACCGAGTTGGAGATAGTACCTCAACATATATATGTATGGAGTGCCGTTTGCAACTGAAAAGAATCTTTTCCTTCCCATCAAGCTAGCTGAAGGACGGCTTTCACACACACTTATCTCTCAGAACTGAGCCTGTATAGAGACGTTCATTAATCTAGCACAAACTGAACGGATGCTGAAGACACTTTTACTCTGGTTTCTCAGTCTGTTTCCTAGTGCCGATTTGAAATTCCTGCAGTATTCACTGTAAAACTGATTTGGAGCTATTACCTCCCCATATATATGTATGGATTGTAATTTGCATCTGAAAAGAAACTTGGTGTTCCCAACAAGCAAGTTGAAAGATGGCTTATACGCACAATTATCTCTCAGAAATGAGCATGTGGAGAGACGTTCGTTCATCTTGCACAAAGGGAACGGTTTACAGGAGAAACTTTTACACTGGTTTCTCAGTCTGTTTCCTAGTGCCGGATTGAAGTTCCTGCAGGTTTCAGTGTAAAACCGAGTTGGAGTGTGTACATTCCTCTGTATATGTATGGATTGGAGTTTGCAACTGAAAAGAAACTTTGTGTTCACAACAAGCTTGGGGGAGTACGGCTTACACACACACATATCTCCCAGAACTGAGCATTTGGAGAGACGTTCGTTCATCTAGAATAAAGGGAACGGGTTGCAGGAGAAACATTTACTCTTGTTTCAAACTCTGTTTCCTAGTGCCGTTTTGAAGTTCCTGCAGTTTTCACTGTAAAATAAAGTTGGATCTTTTACCTCCCCATATATATGTATGGAGTGCATTTTGTTACTGAAAAGAAACTTTGTATTCCCAACAAGCAATGTGTTGTACGGCTTTCACACAGAATTATCTCTCAGAACTGAGCATGTGGAGAGACGTTAGTTCATCTAGCACAAAGGGAACTTTTGCTGGAGAAATTTTTACTCTGGTTTCTCAGTATGTTTCCTAGAGCCGGTTTGAAGTTAACGCAGTTTTCACTGTAAAACCGAGTTGAAACTAGTACTGTCCATGTATATTTATGGAGAGGAGTTTGAAACTGAAAGGAAATTTTGTGTTCCCATCAAGCTACGTGAAGGTCGGCTTTCACACATACATCTCTCAGAACTGAGCATGTGGAGAGACGTTCGTTTAGCTAGCACAAAAGGAAAGGATTGCAGGGAAATTTTACTCTTGTTTCTCAGTCTGTTTCCTAGTGCCGCTTTGAAGTTCCTGCAGTTTTCACTGTAAAACCGAGTTGCAGCTAGTACCTCCCCATATATATGTATGCACTGAACTTTGCAACTGAAAGGAATCTTTGTGTTCCCATCAACCTATGTGAATGGCGGCTTTCACACACATTTATCTCTCAGAAATGAGCATGTGGAAAGACGTTCTTTCATCTAGCACAAATGGAACGGGTTGCTGGATAAATTTTTTCTCTGGTTTCTCAGTCTGTTTTCTAGTGCCGGTTTAAATTTCCTGCAGTTTTCACTGTAAAACCGTGCTGGAGCTAGTACCTACCTTTATTTATGTATGGATTGGAGATTGGAATTCAAAAGAAATTTTGAGTTCCCAACAAGCTTGTTGAAGTACGGCTTACAAACACACATGTCTCTCAGAACTGAGCATTTGGAGAGACGTTCGTTCATCTAGCCCAAAGAGAACGGGTTGCAGGAGAAATATTTGCTCTTGTTTCAAAGTCTCTTTCCTAGTGCCGGTTTGAATTTCCTGCAGTTTTCTCTGTAAAACCGAGTTGGAGCTAGGACCTCACCATATATATATGTATGGAGTGGAGTTTGCAACTGAAATGAACTTTTTGTTCCCAACAAGCTAGGTAAAGAACGGCTTTCACACACACTTATTTTTCAGAACTGAGCATGTGGAGAGACGTTCATTCATCTAGCACAAAGGGAACAGGTTGCAGGAGAAACTAGTTCTCTGGTTTCTCAGTCTGATTCCTTGATCGGGTTTGAAGTTTCTGCAGGTTTCACTGTAAAACCGAGTTGGAGCTTGTACCTCCCCATATATATGTATGGAATGCTGTGTGCAACTGAAAAGAATCTTTGTGTTCCCATCAAGCTAGCTGAAATACGGCTTTCACACACTCTTATCTCTCTGAAATGAGCATGTGGAGAGACGTTCGTTCATCTAGCAAAAAGGGAATGGTTGCTGGTGAAATTTTACTCTGGTTTTTCAGTCTGTTTCCTAGTGCCGGTTTGAAGTTCCTGAATTTTTCACTGTAAAACCGAATTGGAGCTAGTACCACCCCTTATATATGTAAGGAATGGAGTTTGCAACTGAAAAGAAACTTTGTTTTCCCAACAAGCTAGGAGAAGGGAGGCTTTCACACACACTTTCCTCTCAGAACTGAGCATGTGGAGAGACTATCGTTCAGCTAGCACAAAGGGAACTGGTTACAGGAGAAATGTTTACCCTGGTTTCTCAGTCTGTGTTCTAGTGCCTGTTTAAATTTCCTGCAGTTTTCACTGTAAAACCGAGTTGGAGCTAGAATCTCCCTTTATTTATGTATGGATTGGAATTTGTAACTCAAAAGAAATTTTGTGTTCCCAACAAGCTTGTTGAAGTACGGCTTACACACACACATATCTCTCAGAACTGAGCATTTGGAGAGACGTTCGTTCATCTAGCCCAAAGAGAACGGGTTGCAGGAGAAATATTTGCTCTTGTTTCAAAGTCTCTTTCCTAGTGCCGGTTTGAAGTTCCTGAATTTTTCACTGTAAAACCGAGTTGGAGCTAGTACCACAACATATATATGTATGGAGTGCTGTTTGCAACTGAAAAGAATCTTTTTCTTCCCATCAAGCTAGCCGAAGCACGGCTTTCACACACACTTATCTCTCAGAACTGAGCCTGTAGAGAGACGTTCATTAATCTAGCACAAAGTGAACGGATGCTGAAGAAACATTTACTCTGATTTCACAGTCTGTTTCCTAGTGCCAGTTTGAACTTCCTGCAGTATTCACTGTAAAAAGGATTTGGAGCTAGTACCTCCCCATATATATGTATGAATGGTAAATTGAATCTGAAAAGAAACTTCATGTTCCCAACAAGCAAGGTGAAGAACGGCTTACACACACAATTATCTCTCAGAAATGAGCATGTGGAGAGATGTTCGTTCATCTCGTACAAAGGGAACGGGTTACAGGAGAAACTTTTTCTCTGGTTTCTCAGTCTGTTTCCTACTGCCGAATTGAAGTTCCTGCAGGTTTCAGTGTAAAACTGAGTTGGAGCTAGTACTTTCCTTTGTATATGTATGGATTGGTGTTTGCAACTGAAAAGAATCTTTGTGTTCCCAACAAGCTTGGGGAAGTACGGCTTACACACACACATATCTCTCAGAACTGAGCATTTGGAGAGACGTTCGTTCATCTAGCTCAAATGGAACGGGTTGCAGGAGAAACATTTACTCTTGTTTCAAAGTCTGTTTCCTAGTGCCGGTTTGAATTTCCTGCAGTTTTCACTGTAAAATAAAGTTGGATCTTGAACCTCCAAATATATATGTATGGAGTTCAGTTTGCAACTGAAAAGAAACTTTGTGTTCCCAACAAGCTAGGTGATGTACGGCTTTCACACACAATTATCTCTCAGAACTGAGCATGTGGAGAGACGTTAGTTCATCTAGCAGAAAGGGAACTGTTGCTGGAGAAACTTTTATTCTGTTTTCTCAGTCTGTTTCCTAGAGCCGGTTTGAAGTTCCCGCAGTTTTCACTGTAAAACCGAGTTTAACTAGTACTGTCCATGTATATATATGGAGAGGAGTTTGAAACTGAAAGGAAATTTTGTGTTCCCATCAAGCTACGTGAAGGACGGCTTTCACACACACATCTCTCAGAACTGATCATGTGGAGAGACGTTTGTTTAGCTAGCACAAAGGGAACAGGTTGCAGGAGAAACTAGTTCTCTGGTTTCTCAGTCTGATTCCTTGATTCGGTTTGAAGTTCATGCATTTTTCACTGTAAAACATAATTTTGGCTAGTAAATCCCTATATATATATAAGGAATGGAGTTTGCAACTGAAAGGAAACTTTGTGTTCCCATCAAGCTACGTGAAGGACGGCTTTCACACACACATCTCTCAAAACTGAGCATGTGGAGAGACGTTCGTTTAGCTAGCACAAAAGGAACGGATTGCAGGGAAAGTTTTACTCTGGTTTCTCAGTCTGTTTTCTAGTGCTGGTGTGAATTTCCTGAAGATTTCACTGTTAAACCGAGTTGGAGCTAGAACCTCCCCATATATATGTAAGGAGTGTAGTTTGCAACTGAAAAGAAACTTTGTTTTCTCAACAAGCTAGGTGATGGGAGGCTTTCACACACAATTTTCTCTCAGAACTGAGCATGTGGAGAGTCTTTCGTTCATCTAGCACAAAGGGAACGGGTTGCAGGAGAAATGTTTACCCTGGTTTCTCAGTCTGTTTCCTAGTGCCGGTTTGAAGTTCATGCAGTTTTCACTATAAAACCGAGTTCGGGTAGTAAATCCCTATATATATATATAAGGAATGGAGTTTACAACTGAAAGGAAACTTTGTGTTCCCAACAAGATATGTGAAGGACGGCTTTAACACACACATATCTCTCAGAAGTGAGCATGTGGAGAGACGTTCTTTCATCTAGCACAAAGGGAACTGGTTGTTGGGGAAACTTTTTCTCTGGTTTCTCAGTCTGTTTCCTAGGACTGGTGTGAATTTCCTGAAGTATTCACTGTTAAACCGAGTTGGAGCTTGTACCTCCCCATATATATGTAAGGAATGCTGTGTGCAACTGAAAAGAAACTTTGTATTCCCATCAAGCTAGCTGAAATACGGCTTTCACACACACTTATCTCTCAGAAATGAGCATGTGGAGAGACGTTCGTTCATCTAGCAAAATGGGAACTGTTGCTGGAAAAATTTTACTCTGGTTTTTCAGTCTGTTTCCTAGTGCCGATTTGATGTTCCTGCATTTTCCACTGTAAAACCGAGTTGGAGATAGTACCTCAACATATATATGTATGGAGTGCCGTTTGCAACTGAAAAGAATCTTTTCCTTCCCATCAAGCTAGCTGAAGGACGGCTTTCACACACACTTATCTCTCAGAACTGAGCCTGTATAGAGACGTTCATTAATCTAGCACAAACTGAACGGATGCTGAAGACACTTTTACTCTGGTTTCTCAGTCTGTTTCCTAGTGCCGATTTGAAATTCCTGCAGTATTCACTGTAAAACTGATTTGGAGCTATTACCTCCCCATATATATGTATGGATTGTAATTTGCATCTGAAAAGAAACTTGGTGTTCCCAACAAGCAAGTTGAAAGATGGCTTATACGCACAATTATCTCTCAGAAATGAGCATGTGGAGAGACGTTCGTTCATCTTGCACAAAGGGAACGGTTTACAGGAGAAACTTTTACACTGGTTTCTCAGTCTGTTTCCTAGTGCCGGATTGAAGTTCCTGCAGGTTTCAGTGTAAAACCGAGTTGGAGTGTGTACATTCCTCTGTATATGTATGGATTGGAGTTTGCAACTGAAAAGAAACTTTGTGTTCACAACAAGCTTGGGGGAGTACGGCTTACACACACACATATCTCCCAGAACTGAGCATTTGGAGAGACGTTCGTTCATCTAGAATAAAGGGAACGGGTTGCAGGAGAAACATTTACTCTTGTTTCAAACTCTGTTTCCTAGTGCCGTTTTGAAGTTCCTGCAGTTTTCACTGTAAAATAAAGTTGGATCTTTTACCTCCCCATATATATGTATGGAGTGCATTTTGTTACTGAAAAGAAACTTTGTATTCCCAACAAGCAAGGTGTTGTACGGCTTTCACACAGAATTATCTCTCAGAACTGAGCATGTGGAGAGACGTTAGTTCATCTAGCACAAAGGGAACTTTTGCTGGAGAAATTTTTACTCTGGTTTCTCAGTATGTTTCCTAGAGCCGGTTTGAAGTTAACGCAGTTTTCACTGTAAAACCGAGTTGAAACTAGTACTGTCCATGTATATTTATGGAGAGGAGTTTGAAACTGAAAGGAAATTTTGTGTTCCCATCAAGCTACGTGAAGGTCGGCTTTCACACATACATCTCTCAGAACTGAGCATGTGGAGAGACGTTCGTTTAGCTAGCACAAAAGGAAAGGATTGCAGGGAAATTTTACTCTTGTTTCTCAGTCTGTTTCCTAGTGCCGCTTTGAAGTTCCTGCAGTTTTCACTGTAAAACCGAGTTGCAGCTAGTACCTCCCCATATATATGTATGCACTGAACTTTGCAACTGAAAGGAATCTTTGTGTTCCCATCAACCTATGTGAATGGCGGCTTTCACACACATTTATCTCTCAGAAATGAGCATGTGGAAAGACGTTCTTTCATCTAGCACAAATGGAACGGGTTGCTGGATAAATTTTTTCTCTGGTTTCTCAGTCTGTTTTCTAGTGCCGGTTTAAATTTCCTGCAGTTTTCACTGTAAAACCGTGCTGGAGCTAGTACCTACCTTTATTTATGTATGGATTGGAGATTGGAATTCAAAAGAAATTTTGAGTTCCCAACAAGCTTGTTGAAGTACGGCTTACAAACACACATATCTCTCAGAACTGAGCATTTGGAGAGACGTTCGTTCATCTAGCCCAAAGAGAATGGGTTGCAGGAGAAATATTTGCTCTTGTTTCAAAGTCTCTTTCCTAGTGCCGGTTTGAATTTCCTGCAGTTTTCTCTGTAAAACCGAGTTGGAGCTAGGACCTCACCATATATATATGTATGGAGTGGAGTTTGCAACTGAAATAAACTTTTTGTTCCCAACAAGCTAGGTAAAGAACGGCTTTCACACACACTTATTTTTCAGAACTGAGCATGTGGAGAGACGTTCATTCATCTAGCACAAAGGGAACAGGTTGCAGGAGAAACTAGTTCTCTGGTTTCTCAGTCTGATTCCTTGATCGGGTTTGAAGTTTCTGCAGGTTTCACTGTAAAACCGAGTTGGAGCTTGTACCTCCCCATATATATGTATGGAATGCTGTGTGCAACTGAAAAGAATCTTTGTGTTCCCATCAAGCTAGCTGAAATACGGCTTTCACACACTCTTATCTCTCTGAAATGAGCATGTGGAGAGACGTTCGTTCATCTAGCAAAAAGGGAATGGTTGCTGGTGAAATTTTACTCTGGTTTTTCAGTCTGTTTCCTAGTGCCGGTTTGAAGTTCCTGAATTTTTCACTGTAAAACCGAATTGGAGCTAGTACCACCCCTTATATATGTAAGGAATGGAGTTTGCAACTGAAAAGAAACTTTGTTTTCCCAACAAGCTAGGAGAAGGGAGGCTTTCACACACACTTTCCTCTCAGAACTGAGCATGTGGAGAGACTATCGTTCAGCTAGCACAAAGGGAACTGGTTACAGGAGAAATGTTTACCCTGGTTTCTCAGTCTGTGTTCTAGTGCCTGTTTAAATTTCCTGCAGTTTTCACTGTAAAACCGAGTTGGAGCTAGAATCTCCCTTTATTTATGTATGGATTGGAATTTGTAACTCAAAAGAAATTTTGTGTTCCCAACAAGCTTGTTGAAGTACGGCTTACACACACACATATCTCTCAGAACTGAGCATTTGGAGAGACGTTCGTTCATCTAGCCCAAAGAGAACGGGTTGCAGGAGAAATATTTGCTCTTGTTTCAAAGTCTCTTTCCTAGTGCCGGTTTGAAGTTCCTGAATTTTTCACTGTAAAACCGAGTTGGAGCTAGTACCACAACATATATATGTATGGAGTGCTGTTTGCAACTGAAAAGAATCTTTTTCTTCCCATCAAGCTAGCCGAAGCACGGCTTTCACACACACTTATCTCTCAGAACTGAGCCTGTAGAGAGACGTTCATTAATCTAGCACAAAGTGAACGGATGCTGAAGAAACATTTACTCTGATTTCACAGTCTGTTTCCTAGTGCCAGTTTGAACTTCCTGCAGTATTCACTGTAAAAAGGATTTGGAGCTAGTACCTCCCCATATATATGTATGAATGGTAAATTGAATCTGAAAAGAAACTTCATCTTCCCAACAAGCAAGGTGAAGGACGGCTTACACACACAATTATCTCTCAGAAATGAGCATGTGGAGAGATGTTCGTTCATCTCGTACAAAGGGAACGGGTTACAGGAGAAACTTTTTCTCTGGTTTCTCAGTCTGTTTCCTACTGCCGAATTGAAGTTCCTGCAGGTTTCAGTGTAAAACTGAGTTGGAGCTAGTACTTTCCTTTGTATATGTATGGATTGGTGTTTGCAACTGAAAAGAATCTTTGTGTTCCCAACAAGCTTGGGGAAGTACGGCTTACACACACACATATCTCTCAGAACTGAGCATTTGGAGAGACGTTCGTTCATCTAGCTCAAATGGAACGGGTTGCAGGAGAAACATTTACTCTTGTTTCAAAGTCTGTTTCCTAGTGCCGGTTTGAATTTCCTGCAGTTTTCACTGTAAAATAAAGTTGGATCTTGAACCTCCAAATATATATGTATGGAGTTCAGCTTGCAACTGAAAAGAAACTTTGTGTTCCCAACAAGCTAGGTGATGTACGGCTTTCACACACAATTATCTCTCAGAACTGAGCATGTGGAGAGACGTTAGTTCATCTAGCAGAAAGGGAACTGTTGCTGGAGAAACTTTTATTCTGTTTTCTCAGTCTGTTTCCTAGAGCCGGTTTGAAGTTCCCGCAGTTTTCACTGTAAAACCGAGTTTAACTAGTACTGTCCATGTATATATATGGAGAGGAGTTTGAAACTGAAAGGAAATTTTGTGTTCCCATCAAGCTACGTGAAGGACGGCTTTCACACACACATCTCTCAGAACTGATCATGTGGAGAGACGTTTGTTTAGCTAGCACAAAGGGAACAGGTTGCAGGAGAAACTAGTTCTCTGGTTTCTCAGTCTGATTCCTTGATTCGGTTTGAAGTTCATGCATTTTTCACTGTAAAACATAATTTTGGCTAGTAAATCCCTATATATATATAAGGAATGGAGTTTGCAACTGAAAGGAAACTTTGTGTTCCCATCAAGCTACGTGAAGGACGGCTTTCACACACACATCTCTCAAAACTGAGCATGTGGAGAGACGTTCGTTTAGCTAGCACAAAAGGAACGGATTGCAGGGAAAGTTTTACTCTGGTTTCTCAGTCTGTTTTCTAGTGCTGGTGTGAATTTCCTGAAGATTTCACTGTTAAACCGAGTTGGAGCTAGAACCTCCCCATATATATGTAAGGAGTGTAGTTTGCAACTGAAAAGAAACTTTGTTTTCTCAACAAGCTAGGTGATGGGAGGCTTTCACACACAATTTTCTCTCAGAACTGAGCATGTGGAGAGTCTTTCGTTCATCTAGCACAAAGGGAACGGGTTGCAGGAGAAATGTTTACCCTGGTTTCTCAGTCTGTTTCCTAGTGCCGGTTTGAAGTTCATGCAGTTTTCACTATAAAACCGAGTTCGGGTAGTAAATCCCTATATATATATATAAGGAATGGAGTTTACAACTGAAAGGAAACTTTGTGTTCCCAACAAGATATGTGAAGGACGGCTTTAACACACACATATCTCTCAGAAGTGAGCATGTGGAGAGACGTTCTTTCATCTAGCACAAAGAGAACTGGTTGTTGGGGAAACTTTTTCTCTGGTTTCTCAGTCTGTTTCCTAGGACTGGTGTGAATTTCCTGAAGTATTCACTGTTAAACCGAGTTGGAGCTTGTACCTCCCCATATATATGTAAGGAATGCTGTGTGCAACTGAAAAGAAACTTTGTATTCCCATCAAGCTAGCTGAAATACGGCTTTCACACACACTTATCTCTCAGAAATGAGCATGTGGAGAGACGTTCGTTCATCTAGCAAAATGGGAACTGTTGCTGGAAAAATTTTACTCTGGTTTTTCAGTCTGTTTCCTAGTGCCGATTTGATGTTCCTGCATTTTCCACTGTAAAACCGAGTTGGAGATAGTACCTCAACATATATATGTATGGAGTGCCGTTTGCAACTGAAAAGAATCTTTTCCTTCCCATCAAGCTAGCTGAAGGACGGCTTTCACACACACTTATCTCTCAGAACTGAGCCTGTATAGAGACGTTCATTAATCTAGCACAAACTGAACGGATGCTGAAGACACTTTTACTCTGGTTTCTCAGTCTGTTTCCTAGTGCCGATTTGAAATTCCTGCAGTATTCACTGTAAAACTGATTTGGAGCTATTACCTCCCCATATATATGTATGGATTGTAATTTGCATCTGAAAAGAAACTTGGTGTTCCCAACAAGCAAGTTGAAAGATGGCTTATACGCACAATTATCTCTCAGAAATGAGCATGTGGAGAGACGTTTGTTCATCTTGCACAAAGGGAACGGTTTACAGGAGAAACTTTTACACTGGTTTCTCAGTCTGTTTCCTAGTGCCGGATTGAAGTTCCTGCAGGTTTCAGTGTAAAACCGAGTTGGAGTGTGTACATTCCTCTGTATATGTATGGATTGGAGTTTGCAACTGAAAAGAAACTTTGTGTTCACAACAAGCTTGGGGGAGTACGGCTTACACACACACATATCTCCCAGAACTGAGCATTTGGAGAGACGTTCGTTCATCTAGAATAAAGGGAACGGGTTGCAGGAGAAACATTTACTCTTGTTTCAAACTCTGTTTCCTAGTGCCGTTTTGAAGTTCCTGCAGTTTTCACTGTAAAATAAAGTTGGATCTTTTACCTCCCCATATATATGTATGGAGTGCATTTTGTTACTGAAAAGAAACTTTGTATTCCCAACAAGCAAGGTGTTGTACGGCTTTCACACAGAATTATCTCTCAGAACTGAGCATGTGGAGAGACGTTAGTTCATCTAGCACAAAGGGAACTTTTGCTGGAGAAATTTTTACTCTGGTTTCTCAGTATGTTTCCTAGAGCCGGTTTGAAGTTAACGCAGTTTTCACTGTAAAACCGAGTTGAAACTAGTACTGTCCATGTATATTTATGGAGAGGAGTTTGAAACTGAAAGGAAATTTTGTGTTCCCATCAAGCTACGTGAAGGTCGGCTTTCACACATACATCTCTCAGAACTGAGCATGTGGAGAGACGTTCGTTTAGCTAGCACAAATGGAACGGATTGCAGGGAAATTTTACTCTTGTTTCTCAGTCTGTTTCCTAGTGCCGCTTTGAAGTTCCTGCAGTTTTCACTGTAAAACCGAGTTGCAGCTAGTACCTCCCCATATATATGTATGCACTGAACTTTGCAACTGAAAGGAATCTTTGTGTTCCCATCAACCTATGTGAATGGCGGCTTTCACACACATTTATCTCTCAGAAATGAGCATGTGGAAAGACGTTCTTTCATCTAGCACAAATGGAACGGGTTGCTGGATAAATTTTTTCTCTGGTTTCTCAGTCTGTTTTCTAGTGCCGGTTTAAATTTCCTGCAGTTTTCACTGTAAAACCGTGCTGGAGCTAGTACCTACCTTTATTTATGTATGGATTGGAGATTGGAATTCAAAAGAAATTTTGAGTTCCCAACAAGCTTGTTGAAGTACGGCTTACAAACACACATATCTCTCAGAACTGAGCATTTGGAGAGACGTTCGTTCATCTAGCCCAAAGAGAACGGGTTGCAGGAGAAATATTTGCTCTTGTTTCAAAGTCTCTTTCCTAGTGCCGGTTTGAATTTCCTGCAGTTTTCTCTGTAAAACCGAGTTGGAGCTAGGACCTCACCATATATATATGTATGGAGTGGAGTTTGCAACTGAAATAAACTTTTTGTTCCCAACAAGCTAGGTAAAGAACGGCTTTCACACACACTTATTTTTCAGAACTGAGCATGTGGAGAGACGTTCATTCATCTAGCACAAAGGGAACAGGTTGCAGGAGAAACTAGTTCTCTGGTTTCTCAGTCTGATTCCTTGATCGGGTTTGAAGTTTCTGCAGGTTTCACTGTAAAACCGAGTTGGAGCTTGTACCTCCCCATATATATGTATGGAATGCTGTGTGCAACTGAAAAGAATCTTTGTGTTCCCATCAAGCTAGCTGAAATACGGCTTTCACACACTCTTATCTCTCTGAAATGAGCATGTGGAGAGACGTTCGTTCATCTAGCAAAAAGGGAATGGTTGCTGGTGAAATTTTACTCTGGTTTTTCAGTCTGTTTCCTAGTGCCGGTTTGAAGTTCCTGAATTTTTCACTGTAAAACCGAATTGGAGCTAGTACCACCCCTTATATATGTAAGGAATGGAGTTTGCAACTGAAAAGAAACTTTGTTTTCCCAACAAGCTAGGAGAAGGGAGGCTTTCACACACACTTTCCTCTCAGAACTGAGCATGTGGAGAGACTATCGTTCAGCTAGCACAAAGGGAACTGGTTACAGGAGAAATGTTTACCCTGGTTTCTCAGTCTGTGTTCTAGTGCCTGTTTAAATTTCCTGCAGTTTTCACTGTAAAACCGAGTTGGAGCTAGAATCTCCCTTTATTTATGTATGGATTGGAATTTGTAACTCAAAAGAAATTTTGTGTTCCCAACAAGCTTGTTGAAGTACGGCTTACACACACACATATCTCTCAGAACTGAGCATTTGGAGAGACGTTCGTTCATCTAGCCCAAAGAGAACGGGTTGCAGGAGAAATATTTGCTCTTGTTTCAAAGTCTCTTTCCTAGTGCCAGTTTGAAGTTCCTGAATTTTTCACTGTAAAACCGAGTTGGAGCTAGTACCACAACATATATATGTATGGAGTGCTGTTTGCAACTGAAAAGAATCTTTTTCTTCCCATCAAGATAGCCGAAGCACGGCTTTCACACACACTTATCTCTCAGAACTGAGCCTGTAGAGAGACGTTCATTAATCTAGCAGAAAGTGAACGGATGCTGAAGAAACATTTACTCTGATTTCACAGTCTGTTTCCTAGTGCCAGTTTGAACTTCCTGCAGTATTCACTGTAAAAAGGATTTGGAGCTAGTACCTCCCCATATATATGTATGAATGGTAAATTGAATCTGAAAAGAAACTTCATGTTCCCAACAAGCAAGGTGAAGGACGGCTTACACACACAATTATCTCTCAGAAATGAGCATGTGGAGAGATGTTCGTTCATCTCGTACAAAGGAAACGGGTTACAGGAGAAACTTTTTCTCTGGTTTCTCAGTCTGTTTCCTACTGCCGAATTGAAGTTCCTGCAGGTTTCAGTGTAAAACTGAGTTGGAGCTAGTACTTTCCTTTGTATATGTATGGATTGGTGTTTGCAACTGAAAAGAATCTTTGTGTTCCCAACAAGCTTGGGGAAGTACGGCTTACACACACACATATCTCTCAGAACTGAGCATTTGGAGAGACGTTCGTTCATCTAGCTCAAATGGAACGGGTTGCAGGAGAAACATTTACTCTTGTTTCAAAGTCTGTTTCCTAGTGCCGGTTTGAATTTCCTGCAGTTTTCACTGTAAAATAAAGTTGGATCTTGAACCTCCAAATATATATGTATGGAGTTCAGCTTGCAACTGAAAAGAAACTTTGTGTTCCCAACAAGCTAGGTGATGTACGGCTTTCACACACAATTATCTCTCAGAACTGAGCATGTGGAGAGACGTTAGTTCATCTAGCAGAAAGGGAACTGTTGCTGGAGAAACTTTTATTCTGTTTTCTCAGTCTGTTTCCTAGAGCCGGTTTGAAGTTCCCGCAGTTTTCACTGTAAAACCGAGTTTAACTAGTACTGTCCATGTATATATATGGAGAGGAGTTTGAAACTGAAAGGAAATTTTGTGTTCCCATCAAGCTACGTGAAGGACGGCTTTCACACACACATCTCTCAGAACTGATCATGTGGAGAGACGTTTGTTTAGCTAGCACAAAGGGAACAGGTTGCAGGAGAAACTAGTTCTCTGGTTTCTCAGTCTGATTCCTTGATTCGGTTTGAAGTTCATGCATTTTTCACTGTAAAACATAATTTTGGCTAATAAATCCCTATATATATATAAGGAATGGAGTTTGCAACTGAAAGGAAACTTTGTGTTCCCATCAAGCTACGTGAAGGACGGCTTTCACACACACATCTCTCAAAACTGAGCATGTGGAGAGACGTTCGTTTAGCTAGCACAAAAGGAACGGATTGCAGGGAAAGTTTTACTCTGGTTTCTCAGTCTGTTTTCTAGTGCTGGTGTGAATTTCCTGAAGATTTCACTGTTAAACCGAGTTGGAGCTAGAACCTCCCCATATATATGTAAGGAGTGTAGTTTGCAACTGAAAAGAAACTTTGTTTTCTCAACAAGCTAGGTGATGGGAGGCTTTCACACACAATTTTCTCTCAGAACTGAGCATGTGGAGAGTCTTTCGTTCATCTAGCACAAAGGGAACGGGTTGCAGGAGAAATGTTTACCCTGGTTTCTCAGTCTGTTTCCTAGTGCCGGTTTGAAGTTCATGCAGTTTTCACTATAAAACCGAGTTCGGGTAGTAAATCCCTATATATATATATAAGGAATGGAGTTTACAACTGAAAGGAAACTTTGTGTTCCCAACAAGATATGTGAAGGACGGCTTTAACACACACATATCTCTCAGAAGTGAGCATGTGGAGAGACGTTCTTTCATCTAGCACAAAGGGAACTGGTTGTTGGGGAAACTTTTTCTCTGGTTTCTCAGTCTGTTTCCTAGGACTGGTGTGAATTTCCTGAAGTATTCACTGTTAAACCGAGTTGGAGCTTGTACCTCCCCATATATATGTAAGGAATGCTGTGTGCAACTGAAAAGAAACTTTGTATTCCCATCAAGCTAGCTGAAATACGGCTTTCACACACACTTATCTCTCAGAAATGAGCATGTGGAGAGACGTTCGTTCATCTAGCAAAATGGGAACTGTTGCTGGAAAAATTTTACTCTGGTTTTTCAGTCTGTTTCCTAGTGCCGATTTGATGTTCCTGCATTTTCCACTGTAAAACCGAGTTGGAGATAGTACCTCAACATATATATGTATGGAGTGCCGTTTGCAACTGAAAAGAATCTTTTCCTTCCCATCAAGCTAGCTGAAGGACGGCTTTCACACACACTTATCTCTCAGAACTGAGCCTGTATAGAGACGTTCATTAATCTAGCACAAACTGAACGGATGCTGAAGACACTTTTACTCTGGTTTCTCAGTCTGTTTCCTAGTGCCGATTTGAAATTCCTGCAGTATTCACTGTAAAACTGATTTGGAGCTATTACCTCCCCATATATATGTATGGATTGTAATTTGCATCTGAAAAGAAACTTGGTGTTCCCAACAAGCAAGTTGAAAGATGGCTTATACGCACAATTATCTCTCAGAAATGAGCATGTGGAGAGACGTTCGTTCATCTTGCACAAAGGGAACGGTTTACAGGAGAAACTTTTACACTGGTTTCTCAGTCTGTTTCCTAGTGCCGGATTGAAGTTCCTGCAGGTTTCAGTGTAAAACCGAGTTGGAGTGTGTACATTCCTCTGTATATGTATGGATTGGAGTTTGCAACTGAAAAGAAACTTTGTGTTCACAACAAGCTTGGGGGAGTACGGCTTACACACACACATATCTCCCAGAACTGAGCATTTGGAGAGACGTTCGTTCATCTAGAATAAAGGGAACGGGTTGCAGGAGAAACATTTACTCTTGTTTCAAACTCTGTTTCCTAGTGCCGTTTTGAAGTTCCTGCAGTTTTCACTGTAAAATAAAGTTGGATCTTTTACCTCCCCATATATATGTATGGAGTGCATTTTGTTACTGAAAAGAAACTTTGTATTCCCAACAAGCAAGGTGTTGTACGGCTTTCACACAGAATTATCTCTCAGAACTGAGCATGTGGAGAGACGTTAGTTCATCTAGCACAAATGGAACGGTTTGCTGGATAAATTTTTTCTCTGGTTTCTCAGTCTGTTTTCTAGTGCCGGTTTAAATTTCCTGCAGTTTTCACTGTAAAACCGTGCTGGAGCAAGTACCTACCTTTATTTATGTATGGATTGGAGATTGGAATTCAAAAGAAATTTTGAGTTCCCAACAAGCTTGTTGAAGTACGGCTTACAAACACACATATCTCTCAGAACTGAGCATTTGGAGAGACGTTCGTTCATCTAGCCCAAAGAGAACGGGTTGCAGGAGAAATATTTGCTCTTGTTTCAAAGTCTCTTTCCTAGTGCCGGTTTGAATTTCCTGCAGTTTTCTCTGTAAAACCGAGTTGGAGCTAGGACCTCACCATATATATATGTATGGAGTGGAGTTTGCAACTGAAATAAACTTTTTGTTCCCAACAAGCTAGGTAAAGAACGGCTTTCACACACACTTATTTTTCAGAACTGAGCATGTGGAGAGACGTTCATTCATCTAGCACAAAGGGAACAGGTTGCAGGGGAAACTAGTTCTCTGGTTTCTCAGTCTGATTCCTTGATCGGGTTTGAAGTTTCTGCAGGTTTCACTGTAAAACCGAGTTGGAGCTTGTACCTCCCCATATATATGTATGGAATGCTGTGTGCAACTGAAAAGAATCTTTGTGTTCCCATCAAGCTAGCTGAAATACGGCTTTCACACACTCTTATCTCTCTGAAATGAGCATGTGGAGAGACGTTCGTTCATCTAGCAAAAAGGGAATGGTTGCTGGTGAAATTTTACTCTGGTTTTTCAGTCTGTTTCCTAGTGCCGGTTTGAAGTTCCTGAATTTTTCACTGTAAAACCGAATTGGAGCTAGTACCACCCCTTATATATGTAAGGAATGGAGTTTGCAACTGAAAAGAAACTTTGTTTTCCCAACAAGCTAGGAGAAGGGAGGCTTTCACACACACTTTCCTCTCAGAACTGAGCATGTGGAGAGACTATCGTTCAGCTAGCACAAAGGGAACTGGTTACAGGAGAAATGTTTACCCTGGTTTCTCAGTCTGTGTTCTAGTGCCTGTTTAAATTTCCTGCAGTTTTCACTGTAAAACCGAGTTGGAGCTAGAATCTCCCTTTATTTATGTATGGATTGGAATTTGTAACTCAAAAGAAATTTTGTGTTCCCAACAAGCTTGTTGAAGTACGGCTTACACACACACATATTTCTCAGAACTGAGCATTTGGAGAGATGTTCGTTCATCTAGCCCAAAGAGAACGGGTTGCAGGAGAAATATTTGCTCTTGTTTCAAAGTCTCTTTCCTAGTGCCGGTTTGAAGTTCCTGAATTTTTCACTGTAAAACCGAGTTGGAGCTAGTACCACAACATATATATGTATGGAGTGCTGTTTGCAACTGAAAAGAATCTTTTTCTTCCCATCAAGCTAGCCGAAGCACGGCTTTCACACACACTTATCTCTCAGAACTGAGCCTGTAGAGAGACGTTCATTAATCTAGCACAAAGTGAACGGATGCTGAAGAAACATTTACTCTGATTTCACAGTCTGTTTCCTAGTGCCAGTTTGAACTTCCTGCAGTATTCACTGTAAAAAGGATTTGGAGCTAGTACCTCCCCATATATATGTATGAATGGTAAATTGAATCTGAAAAGAAACTTCATGTTCCCAACAAGCAAGGTGAAGGACGGCTTACACACACAATTATTTCTCAGAAATGAGCATGTGGAGAGATGTTCGTTCATCTCGTACAAAGGGAACGGGTTACAGGAGAAACTTTTTCTCTGGTTTCTCAGTCTGTTTCCTACTGCCGAATTGAAGTTCCTGCAGGTTTCAGTGTAAAACTGAGTTGGAGCTAGTACTTTCCTTTGTATATGTATGGATTGGTGTTTGCAACTGAAAAGAATCTTTGTGTTCCCAACAAGCTTGGGGAAGTACGGCTTACACACACACATATCTCTCAGAACTGAGCATTTGGAGAGACGTTCGTTCATCTAGCTCAAATGGAACGGGTTGCAGGAGAAACATTTACTCTTGTTTCAAAGTCTGTTTCCTAGTGCCGGTTTGAATTTCCTGCAGTTTTCACTGTAAAATAAAGTTGGATCTTGAACCTCCAAATATATATGTATGGAGTTCAGTTTGCAACTGAAAAGAAACTTTGTGTTCCCAACAAGCTAGGTGATGTACGGCTTTCACACACAATTATCTCTCAGAACTGAGCATGTGGAGAGACGTTAGTTCATCTAGCAGAAAGGGAACTGTTGCTGGAGAAACTTTTATTCTGTTTTCTCAGTCTGTTTCCTAGAGCCGGTTTGAAGTTCCCGCAGTTTTCACTGTAAAACCGAGTTTAACTAGTACTGTCCATGTATATATATGGAGAGGAGTTTGAAACTGAAAGGAAATTTTGTGTTCCCATCAAGCTACGTGAAG
The DNA here is from genome assembly GCF_048773025.1 of Camelus bactrianus. Lineage (NCBI taxonomy): Eukaryota > Metazoa > Chordata > Mammalia > Artiodactyla > Camelidae > Camelus > Camelus bactrianus. Next base: position 6,759,613 of record NW_027413945.1, read on the forward strand.
GACGGCTTTCACACACACATCTCTCAGAACTGATCATGTGGAGAGACGTTTGTTTAGCTAGCACAAAGGGAACAGGTTGCAGGAGAAACTAGTTCTCTGGTTTCTCAGTCTGATTCCTTGATTCGGTTTGAAGTTCATGCATTTTTCACTGTAAAACATAATTTTGGCTAGTAAATCCCTATATATATATAAGGAATGGAGTTTGCAACTGAAAGGAAACTTTGTGTTCCCATCAAGCTACGTGAAGGACGGCTTTCACACACACATCTCTCAAAACTGAGCATGTGGAGAGACGTTCGTTTAGCTAGCACAAAAGGAACGGATTGCAGGGAAAGTTTTACTCTGGTTTCTCAGTCTGTTTTCTAGTGCTGGTGTGAATTTCCTGAAGATTTCACTGTTAAACCGAGTTGGAGCTAGAACCTCCCCATATATATGTAAGGAGTGTAGTTTGCAACTGAAAAGAAACTTTGTTTTCTCAACAAGCTAGGTGATGGGAGGCTTTCACACACAATTTTCTCTCAGAACTGAGCATGTGGAGAGTCTTTCGTTCATCTAGCACAAAGGGAACGGGTTGCAGGAGAAATGTTTACCCTGGTTTCTCAGTCTGTTTCCCAGTGCTGGTTTGAAGTTCATGCAGTTTTCACTATAAAACCGAGTTCGGGTAGTAAATCCCTATATATAAATATAAGGAATGGAGTTTACAACTGAAAGGAAACTTTGTGTTCCCAACAAGATATGTGAAGGACGGCTTTAACACACACATATCTCTCAGAAGTGAGCATGTGGAGAGACGTTCTTTCATCTAGCACAAAGGGAACTGGTTGTTGGGGAAACTTTTTCTCTGGTTTCTCAGTCTGTTTCCTAGGACTGGTGTGAATTTCCTGAAGTATTCACTGTTAAACCGAGTTGGAGCTTGTACCTCCCCATATATATGTAAGGAATGCTGTGTGCAACTGAAAAGAAACTTTGTATTCCCATCAAGCTAGCTGAAATACGGCTTTCACACACACTTATCTCTCAGAAATGAGCATGTGGAGAGACGTTCGTTCATCTAGCAAAATGGGAACTGTTGCTGGAAAAATTTTACTCTGGTTTTTCAGTCTGTTTCCTAGTGCCGATTTGATGTTCCTGCATTTTCCACTGTAAAACCGAGTTGGAGATAGTACCTCAACATATATATGTATGGAGTGCCGTTTGCAACTGAAAAGAATCTTTTCCTTCCCATCAAGCTAGCTGAAGGACGGCTTTCACACACACTTATCTCTCAGAACTGAGCCTGTATAGAGACGTTCATTAATCTAGCACAAACTGAACGGATGCTGAAGACACTTTTACTCTGGTTTCTCAGTCTGTTTCCTAGTGCCGATTTGAAATTCCTGCAGTATTCACTGTAAAACTGATTTGGAGCTATTACCTCCCCATATATATGTATGGATTGTAATTTGCATCTGAAAAGAAACTTGGTGTTCCCAACAAGCAAGTTGAAAGATGGCTTATACGCACAATTATCTCTCAGAAATGAGCATGTGGAGAGACGTTCGTTCATCTTGCACAAAGGGAACGGTTTACAGGAGAAACTTTTACACTGGTTTCTCAGTCTGTTTCCTAGTGCCGGATTGAAGTTCCTGCAGGTTTCAGTGTAAAACCGAGTTGGAGTGTGTACATTCCTCTGTATATGTATGGATTGGAGTTTGCAACTGAAAAGAAACTTTGTGTTCACAACAAGCTTGGGGGAGTACGGCTTACACACACACATATCTCCCAGAACTGAGCATTTGGAGAGACGTTCGTTCATCTAGAATAAAGGGAACGGGTTGCAGGAGAAACATTTACTCTTGTTTCAAACTCTGTTTCCTAGTGCCGTTTTGAAGTTCCTGCAGTTTTCACTGTAAAATAAAGTTGGATCTTTTACCTCCCCATATATATGTATGGAGTGCATTTTGTTACTGAAAAGAAACTTTGTATTCCCAACAAGCAAGGTGTTGTACGGCTTTCACACAGAATTATCTCTCAGAACTGAGCATGTGGAGAGACGTTAGTTCATCTAGCACAAAGGGAACTTTTGCTGGAGAAATTTTTACTCTGGTTTCTCAGTATGTTTCCTAGAGCCGGTTTGAAGTTAACGCAGTTTTCACTGTAAAACCGAGTTGAAACTAGTACTGTCCATGTATATTTATGGAGAGGAGTTTGAAACTGAAAGGAAATTTTGTGTTCCCATCAAGCTACGTGAAGGTCGGCTTTCACACATACATCTCTCAGAACTGAGCATGTGGAGAGACGTTCGTTTAGCTAGCACAAATGGAACGGATTGCAGGGAAATTTTACTCTTGTTTCTCAGTCTGTTTCCTAGTGCCGCTTTGAAGTTCCTGCAGTTTTCACTGTAAAACCGAGTTGCAGCTAGTACCTCCCCATATATATGTATGCACTGAACTTTGCAACTGAAAGGAATCTTTGTGTTCCCATCAACCTATGTGAATGGCGGCTTTCACACACATTTATCTCTCAGAAATGAGCATGTGGAAAGACGTTCTTTCATCTAGCACAAATGGAACGGGTTGCTGGATAAATTTTTTCTCTGGTTTCTCAGTCTGTTTTCTAGTGCCGGTTTAAATTTCCTGCAGTTTTCACTGTAAAACCGTGCTGGAGCTAGTACCTACCTTTATTTATGTATGGATTGGAGATTGGAATTCAAAAGAAATTTTGAGTTCCCAACAAGCTTGTTGAAGTACGGCTTACAAACACACATATCTCTCAGAACTGAGCATTTGGAGAGACGTTCGTTCATCTAGCCCAAAGAGAACGGGTTGCAGGAGAAATATTTGCTCTTGTTTCAAAGTCTCTTTCCTAGTGCCGGTTTGAATTTCCTGCAGTTTTCTCTGTAAAACCGAGTTGGAGCTAGGACCTCACCATATATATATGTATGGAGTGGAGTTTGCAACTGAAATAAACTTTTTGTTCCCAACAAGCTAGGTAAAGAACGGCTTTCACACACACTTATTTTTCAGAACTGAGCATGTGGAGAGACGTTCATTCATCTAGCACAAAGGGAACAGGTTGCAGGAGAAACTAGTTCTCTGGTTTCTCAGTCTGATTCCTTGATCGGGTTTGAAGTTTCTGCAGGTTTCACTGTAAAACCGAGTTGGAGCTTGTACCTCCCCATATATATGTATGGAATGCTGTGTGCAACTGAAAAGAATCTTTGTGTTCCCATCAAGCTAGCTGAAATACGGCTTTCACACACTCTTATCTCTCTGAAATGAGCATGTGGAGAGACGTTCGTTCATCTAGCAAAAAGGGAATGGTTGCTGGTGAAATTTTACTCTGGTTTTTCAGTCTGTTTCCTAGTGCCGGTTTGAAGTTCCTGAATTTTTCACTGTAAAACCGAATTGGAGCTAGTACCACCCCTTATATATGTAAGGAATGGAGTTTGCAACTGAAAAGAAACTTTGTTTTCCCAACAAGCTAGGAGAAGGGAGGCTTTCACACACACTTTCCTCTCAGAACTGAGCATGTGGAGAGACTATCGTTCAGCTAGCACAAAGGGAACTGGTTACAGGAGAAATGTTTACCCTGGTTTCTCAGTCTGTGTTCTAGTGCCTGTTTAAATTTCCTGCAGTTTTCACTGTAAAACCGAGTTGGAGCTAGAATCTCCCTTTATTTATGTATGGATTGGAATTTGTAACTCAAAAGAAATTTTGTGTTCCCAACAAGCTTGTTGAAGTACGGCTTACACACACACATATCTCTCAGAACTGAGCATTTGGAGAGACGTTCGTTCATCTAGCCCAAAGAGAACGGGTTGCAGGAGAAATATTTGCTCTTGTTTCAAAGTCTCTTTCCTAGTGCCGGTTTGAAGTTCCTGAATTTTTCACTGTAAAACCGAGTTGGAGCTAGTACCACAACATATATATGTATGGAGTGCTGTTTGCAACTGAAAAGAATCTTTTTCTTCCCATCAAGCTAGCCGAAGCACGGCTTTCACACACACTTATCTCTCAGAACTGAGCCTGTAGAGAGACGTTCATTAATCTAGCACAAAGTGAACGGATGCTGAAGAAACATTTACTCTGATTTCACAGTCTGTTTCCTAGTGCCAGTTTGAACTTCCTGCAGTATTCACTGTAAAAAGGATTTGGAGCTAGTACCTCCCCATATATATGTATGAATGGTAAATTGAATCTGAAAAGAAACTTCATGTTCCCAACAAGCAAGGTGAAGGACGGCTTACACACACAATTATCTCTCAGAAATGAGCATGTGGAGAGATGTTCGTTCATCTCGTACAAAGGGAACGGGTTACAGGAGAAACTTTTTCTCTGGTTTCTCAGTCTGTTTCCTACTGCCGAATTGAAGTTCCTGCAGGTTTCAGTGTAAAACTGAGTTGGAGCTAGTACTTTCCTTTGTATATGTATGGATTGGTGTTTGCAACTGAAAAGAATCTTTGTGTTCCCAACAAGCTTGGGGAAGTACGGCTTACACACACACATATCTCTCAGAACTGAGCATTTGGAGAGACGTTCGTTCATCTAGCTCAAATGGAACGGGTTGCAGGAGAAACATTTACTCTTGTTTCAAAGTCTGTTTCCTAGTGCCGGTTTGAATTTCCTGCAGTTTTCACTGTAAAATAAAGTTGGATCTTGAACCTCCAAATATATATGTATGGAGTTCAGCTTGCAACTGAAAAGAAACTTTGTGTTCCCAACAAGCTAGGTGATGTACGGCTTTCACACACAATTATCTCTCAGAACTGAGCATGTGGAGAGACGTTAGTTCATCTAGCAGAAAGGGAACTGTTGCTGGAGAAACTTTTATTCTGTTTTCTCAGTCTGTTTCCTAGAGCCGGTTTGAAGTTCCCGCAGTTTTCACTGTAAAACCGAGTTTAACTAGTACTGTCCATGTATATATATGGAGAGGAGTTTGAAACTGAAAGGAAATTTTGTGTTCCCATCAAGCTACGTGAAGGACGGCTTTCACACACACATCTCTCAGAACTGATCATGTGGAGAGACGTTTGTTTAGCTAGCACAAAGGGAACAGGTTGCAGGAGAAACTAGTTCTCTGGTTTCTCAGTCTGATTCCTTGATTCGGTTTGAAGTTCATGCATTTTTCACTGTAAAACATAATTTTGGCTAGTAAATCCCTATATATATATAAGGAATGGAGTTTGCAACTGAAAGGAAACTTTGTGTTCCCATCAAGCTACGTGAAGGACGGCTTTCACACACACATCTCTCAAAACTGAGCATGTGGAGAGACGTTCGTTTAGCTAGCACAAAAGGAACGGATTGCAGGGAAAGTTTTACTCTGGTTTCTCAGTCTGTTTTCTAGTGCTGGTGTGAATTTCCTGAAGATTTCACTGTTAAACCGAGTTGGAGCTAGAACCTCCCCATATATATGTAAGGAGTGTAGTTTGCAACTGAAAAGAAACTTTGTTTTCTCAACAAGCTAGGTGATGGGAGGCTTTCACACACAATTTTCTCTCAGAACTGAGCATGTGGAGAGTCTTTCGTTCATCTAGCACAAAGGGAACGGGTTGCAGGAGAAATGTTTACCCTGGTTTCTCAGTCTGTTTCCTAGTGCCGGTTTGAAGTTCATGCAGTTTTCACTATAAAACCGAGTTCGGGTAGTAAATCCCTATATATATATATAAGGAATGGAGTTTACAACTGAAAGGAAACTTTGTGTTCCCAACAAGATATGTGAAGGACGGCTTTAACACACACATATCTCTCAGAAGTGAGCATGTGGAGAGACGTTCTTTCATCTAGCACAAAGGGAACTGGTTGTTGGGGAAACTTTTTCTCTGGTTTCTCAGTCTGTTTCCTAGGACTGGTGTGAATTTCCTGAAGTATTCACTGTTAAACCGAGTTGGAGCTTGTACCTCCCCATATATATGTAAGGAATGCTGTGTGCAACTGAAAAGAAACTTTGTATTCCCATCAAGCTAGCTGAAATACGGCTTTCACACACACTTATCTCTCAGAAATGAGCATGTGGAGAGACGTTCGTTCATCTAGCAAAATGGGAACTGTTGCTGGAAAAATTTTACTCTGGTTTTTCAGTCTGTTTCCTAGTGCCGATTTGATGTTCCTGCATTTTCCACTGTAAAACCGAGTTGGAGATAGTACCTCAACATATATATGTATGGAGTGCCGTTTGCAACTGAAAAGAATCTTTTCCTTCCCATCAAGCTAGCTGAAGGACGGCTTTCACACACACTTATCTCTCAGAACTGAGCCTGTATAGAGACGTTCATTAATCTAGCACAAACTGAACGGATGCTGAAGACACTTTTACTCTGGTTTCTCAGTCTGTTTCCTAGTGCCGATTTGAAATTCCTGCAGTATTCACTGTAAAACTGATTTGGAGCTATTACCTCCCCATATATATGTATGGATTGTAATTTGCATCTGAAAAGAAACTTGGTGTTCCCAACAAGCAAGTTGAAAGATGGCTTATACGCACAATTATCTCTCAGAAATGAGCATGTGGAGAGACGTTCGTTCATCTTGCACAAAGGGAACGGTTTACAGGAGAAACTTTTACACTGGTTTCTCAGTCTGTTTCCTAGTGCCGGATTGAAGTTCCTGCAGGTTTCAGTGTAAAACCGAGTTGGAGTGTGTACATTCCTCTGTATATGTATGGATTGGAGTTTGCAACTGAAAAGAAACTTTGTGTTCACAACAAGCTTGGGGGAGTACGGCTTACACACACACATATCTCCCAGAACTGAGCATTTGGAGAGACGTTCGTTCATCTAGAATAAAGGGAACGGGTTGCAGGAGAAACATTTACTCTTGTTTCAAACTCTGTTTCCTAGTGCCGTTTTGAAGTTCCTGCAGTTTTCACTGTAAAATAAAGTTGGATCTTTTACCTCCCCATATATATGTATGGAGTGCATTTTGTTACTGAAAAGAAACTTTGTATTCCCAACAAGCAAGGTGTTGTACGGCTTTCACACAGAATTATCTCTCAGAACTGAGCATGTGGAGAGACGTTAGTTCATCTAGCACAAAGGGAACTTTTGCTGGAGAAATTTTTACTCTGGTTTCTCAGTATGTTTCCTAGAGCCGGTTTGAAGTTAACGCAGTTTTCACTGTAAAACCGAGTTGAAACTAGTACTGTCCATGTATATTTATGGAGAGGAGTTTGAAACTGAAAGGAAATTTTGTGTTCCCATCAAGCTACGTGAAGGTCGGCTTTCACACATACATCTCTCAGAACTGAGCATGTGGAGAGACGTTCGTTTAGCTAGCACAAAAGGAAAGGATTGCAGGGAAATTTTACTCTTGTTTCTCAGTCTGTTTCCTAGTGCCGCTTTGAAGTTCCTGCAGTTTTCACTGTAAAACCGAGTTGCAGCTAGTACCTCCCCATATATATGTATGCACTGAACTTTGCAACTGAAAGGAATCTTTGTGTTCCCATCAACCTATGTGAATGGCGGCTTTCACACACATTTATCTCTCAGAAATGAGCATGTGGAAAGACGTTCTTTCATCTAGCACAAATGGAACGGGTTGCTGGATAAATTTTTTCTCTGGTTTCTCAGTCTGTTTTCTAGTGCCGGTTTAAATTTCCTGCAGTTTTCACTGTAAAACCGTGCTGGAGCTAGTACCTACCTTTATTTATGTATGGATTGGAGATTGGAATTCAAAAGAAATTTTGAGTTCCCAACAAGCTTGTTGAAGTACGGCTTACAAACACACATGTCTCTCAGAACTGAGCATTTGGAGAGACGTTCGTTCATCTAGCCCAAAGAGAACGGGTTGCAGGAGAAATATTTGCTCTTGTTTCAAAGTCTCTTTCCTAGTGCCGGTTTGAATTTCCTGCAGTTTTCTCTGTAAAACCGAGTTGGAGCTAGGACCTCACCATATATATATGTATGGAGTGGAGTTTGCAACTGAAATAAACTTTTTGTTCCCAACAAGCTAGGTAAAGAACGGCTTTCACACACACTTATTTTTCAGAACTGAGCATGTGGAGAGACGTTCATTCATCTAGCACAAAGGGAACAGGTTGCAGGAGAAACTAGTTCTCTGGTTTCTCAGTCTGATTCCTTGATCGGGTTTGAAGTTTCTGCAGGTTTCACTGTAAAACCGAGTTGGAGCTTGTACCTCCCCATATATATGTATGGAATGCTGTGTGCAACTGAAAAGAATCTTTGTGTTCCCATCAAGCTAGCTGAAATACGGCTTTCACACACTCTTATCTCTCTGAAATGAGCATGTGGAGAGACGTTCGTTCATCTAGCAAAAAGGGAATGGTTGCTGGTGAAATTTTACTCTGGTTTTTCAGTCTGTTTCCTAGTGCCGGTTTGAAGTTCCTGAATTTTTCACTGTAAAACCGAATTGGAGCTAGTACCACCCCTTATATATGTAAGGAATGGAGTTTGCAACTGAAAAGAAACTTTGTTTTCCCAACAAGCTAGGAGAAGGGAGGCTTTCACACACACTTTCCTCTCAGAACTGAGCATGTGGAGAGACTATCGTTCAGCTAGCACAAAGGGAACTGGTTACAGGAGAAATGTTTACCCTGGTTTCTCAGTCTGTGTTCTAGTGCCTGTTTAAATTTCCTGCAGTTTTCACTGTAAAACCGAGTTGGAGCTAGAATCTCCCTTTATTTATGTATGGATTGGAATTTGTAACTCAAAAGAAATTTTGTGTTCCCAACAAGCTTGTTGAAGTACGGCTTACACACACACATATCTCTCAGAACTGAGCATTTGGAGAGACGTTCGTTCATCTAGCCCAAAGAGAACGGGTTGCAGGAGAAATATTTGCTCTTGTTTCAAAGTCTCTTTCCTAGTGCCGGTTTGAAGTTCCTGAATTTTTCACTGTAAAACCGAGTTGGAGCTAGTACCACAACATATATATGTATGGAGTGCTGTTTGCAACTGAAAAGAATCTTTTTCTTCCCATCAAGCTAGCCGAAGCACGGCTTTCACACACACTTATCTCTCAGAACTGAGCCTGTAGAGAGACGTTCACTAATCTAGCACAAAGTGAACGGATGCTGAAGAAACATTTACTCTGATTTCACAGTCTGTTTCCTAGTGCCAGTTTGAACTTCCTGCAGTATTCACTGTAAAAAGGATTTGGAGCTAGTACCTCCCCATATATATGTATGAATGGTAAATTGAATCTGAAAAGAAACTTCATGTTCCCAACAAGCAAGGTGAAGGACGGCTTACACACACAATTATCTCTCAGAAATGAGCATGTGGAGAGATGTTCGTTCATCTCGTACAAAGGGAACGGGTTACAGGAGAAACTTTTTCTCTGGTTTCTCAGTCTGTTTCCTACTGCCGAATTGAAGTTCCTGCAGGTTTCAGTGTAAAACTGAGTTGGAGCTAGTACTTTCCTTTGTATATGTATGGATTGGTGTTTGCAACTGAAAAGAATCTTTGTGTTCCCAACAAGCTTGGGGAAGTACGGCTTACACACACACATATCTCTCAGAACTGAGCATTTGGAGAGACGTTCGTTCATCTAGCTCAAATGGAACGGGTTGCAGGAGAAACATTTACTCTTGTTTCAAAGTCTGTTTCCTAGTGCCGGTTTGAATTTCCTGCAGTTTTCACTGTAAAATAAAGTTGGATCTTGAACCTCCAAATATATATGTATGGAGTTCAGCTTGCAACTGAAAAGAAACTTTGTGTTCCCAACAAGCTAGGTGATGTACGGCTTTCACACACAATTATCTCTCAGAACTGAGCATGTGGAGAGACGTTAGTTCATCTAGCAGAAAGGGAACTGTTGCTGGAGAAACTTTTATTCTGTTTTCTCAGTCTGTTTCCTAGAGCCGGTTTGAAGTTCCCGCAGTTTTCACTGTAAAACCGAGTTTAACTAGTACTGTCCATGTATATATATGGAGAGGAGTTTGAAACTGAAAGGAAATTTTGTGTTCCCATCAAGCTACGTGAAGGACGGCTTTCACACACACATCTCTCAGAACTGATCATGTGGAGAGACGTTTGTTTAGCTAGCACAAAGGGAACAGGTTGCAGGAGAAACTAGTTCTCTGGTTTCTCAGTCTGATTCCTTGATTCGGTTTGAAGTTCATGCATTTTTCACTGTAAAACATAATTTTGGCTAGTAAATCCCTATATATATATAAGGAATGGAGTTTGCAACTGAAAGGAAACTTTGTGTTCCCATCAAGCTACGTGAAGGACGGCTTTCACACACACATCTCTCAAAACTGAGCATGTGGAGAGACGTTCGTTTAGCTAGCACAAAAGGAACGGATTGCAGGGAAAGTTTTACTCTGGTTTCTCAGTCTGTTTTCTAGTGCTGGTGTGAATTTCCTGAAGATTTCACTGTTAAACCGAGTTGGAGCTAGAACCTCCCCATATATATGTAAGGAGTGTAGTTTGCAACTGAAAAGAAACTTTGTTTTCTCAACAAGCTAGGTGATGGGAGGCTTTCACACACAATTTTCTCTCAGAACTGAGCATGTGGAGAGTCTTTCGTTCATCTAGCACAAAGGGAACGGGTTGCAGGAGAAATGTTTACCCTGGTTTCTCAGTCTGTTTCCTAGTGCCGGTTTGAAGTTCATGCAGTTTTCACTATAAAACCGAGTTCGGGTAGTAAATCCCTATATATATATATAAGGAATGGAGTTTACAACTGAAAGGAAACTTTGTGTTCCCAACAAGATATGTGAAGGACGGCTTTAACACACACATATCTCTCAGAAGTGAGCATGTGGAGAGACGTTCTTTCATCTAGCACAAAGAGAACTGGTTGTTGGGGAAACTTTTTCTCTGGTTTCTCAGTCTGTTTCCTAGGACTGGTGTGAATTTCCTGAAGTATTCACTGTTAAACCGAGTTGGAGCTTGTACCTCCCCATATATATGTAAGGAATGCTGTGTGCAACTGAAAAGAAACTTTGTATTCCCATCAAGCTAGCTGAAATACGGCTTTCACACACACTTATCTCTCAGAAATGAGCATGTGGAGAGACGTTCGTTCATCTAGCAAAATGGGAACTGTTGCTGGAAAAATTTTACTCTGGTTTTTCAGTCTGTTTCCTAGTGCCGATTTGATGTTCCTGCATTTTCCACTGTAAAACCGAGTTGGAGATAGTACCTCAACATATATATGTATGGAGTGCCGTTTGCAACTGAAAAGAATCTTTTCCTTCCCATCAAGCTAGCTGAAGGACGGCTTTCACACACACTTATCTCTCAGAACTGAGCCTGTATAGAGACGTTCATTAATCTAGCACAAACTGAACGGATGCTGAAGACACTTTTACTCTGGTTTCTCAGTCTGTTTCCTAGTGCCGATTTGAAATTCCTGCAGTATTCACTGTAAAACTGATTTGGAGCTATTACCTCCCCATATATATGTATGGATTGTAATTTGCATCTGAAAAGAAACTTGGTGTTCCCAACAAGCAAGTTGAAAGATGGCTTATACGCACAATTATCTCTCAGAAATGAGCATGTGGAGAGACGTTCGTTCATCTTGCACAAAGGGAACGGTTTACAGGAGAAACTTTTACACTGGTTTCTCAGTCTGTTTCCTAGTGCCGGATTGAAGTTCCTGCAGGTTTCAGTGTAAAACCGAGTTGGAGTGTGTACATTCCTCTGTATATGTATGGATTGGAGTTTGCAACTGAAAAGAAACTTTGTGTTCACAACAAGCTTGGGGGAGTACGGCTTACACACACACATATCTCCCAGAACTGAGCATTTGGAGAGACGTTCGTTCATCTAGAATAAAGGGAACGGGTTGCAGGAGAAACATTTACTCTTGTTTCAAACTCTGTTTCCTAGTGCCGTTTTGAAGTTCCTGCAGTTTTCACTGTAAAATAAAGTTGGATCTTTTACCTCCCCATATATATGTATGGAGTGCATTTTGTTACTGAAAAGAAACTTTGTATTCCCAACAAGCAAGGTGTTGTACGGCTTTCACACAGAATTATCTCTCAGAACTGAGCATGTGGAGAGACGTTAGTTCATCTAGCACAAAGGGAACTTTTGCTGGAGAAATTTTTACTCTGGTTTCTCAGTATGTTTCCTAGAGCCGGTTTGAAGTTAACGCAGTTTTCACTGTAAAACCGAGTTGAAACTAGTACTGTCCATGTATATTTATGGAGAGGAGTTTGAAACTGAAAGGAAATTTTGTGTTCCCATCAAGCTACGTGAAGGTCGGCTTTCACACATACATCTCTCAGAACTGAGCATGTGGAGAGACGTTCGTTTAGCTAGCACAAAAGGAAAGGATTGCAGGGAAATTTTACTCTTGTTTCTCAGTCTGTTTCCTAGTGCCGCTTTGAAGTTCCTGCAGTTTTCACTGTAAAACCGAGTTGCAGCTAGTACCTCCCCATATATATGTATGCACTGAACTTTGCAACTGAAAGGAATCTTTGTGTTCCCATCAACCTATGTGAATGGCGGCTTTCACACACATTTATCTCTCAGAAATGAGCATGTGGAAAGACGTTCTTTCATCTAGCACAAATGGAACGGGTTGCTGGATAAATTTTTTCTCTGGTTTCTCAGTCTGTTTTCTAGTGCCGGTTTAAATTTCCTGCAGTTTTCACTGTAAAACCGTGCTGGAGCTAGTACCTACCTTTATTTATGTATGGATTGGAGATTGGAATTCAAAAGAAATTTTGAGTTCCCAACAAGCTTGTTGAAGTACGGCTTACAAACACACATATCTCTCAGAACTGAGCATTTGGAGAGACGTTCGTTCATCTAGCCCAAAGAGAACGGGTTGCAGGAGAAATATTTGCTCTTGTTTCAAAGTCTCTTTCCTAGTGCCGGTTTGAATTTCCTGCAGTTTTCTCTGTAAAACCGAGTTGGAGCTAGGACCTCACCATATATATATGTATGGAGTGGAGTTTGCAACTGAAATAAACTTTTTGTTCCCAACAAGCTAGGTAAAGAACGGCTTTCACACACACTTATTTTTCAGAACTGAGCATGTGGAGAGACGTTCATTCATCTAGCACAAAGGGAACAGGTTGCAGGAGAAACTAGTTCTCTGGTTTCTCAGTCTGATTCCTTGATCGGGTTTGAAGTTTCTGCAGGTTTCACTGTAAAACCGAGTTGGAGCTTGTACCTCCCCATATATATGTATGGAATGCTGTGTGCAACTGAAAAGAATCTTTGTGTTCCCATCAAGCTAGCTGAAATACGGCTTTCACACACTCTTATCTCTCTGAAATGAGCATGTGGAGAGACGTTCGTTCATCTAGCAAAAAGGGAATGGTTGCTGGTGAAATTTTACTCTGGTTTTTCAGTCTGTTTCCTAGTGCCGGTTTGAAGTTCCTGAATTTTTCACTGTAAAACCGAATTGGAGCTAGTACCACCCCTTATATATGTAAGGAATGGAGTTTGCAACTGAAAAGAAACTTTGTTTTCCCAACAAGCTAGGAGAAGGGAGGCTTTCACACACACTTTCCTCTCAGAACTGAGCATGTGGAGAGACTATCGTTCAGCTAGCACAAAGGGAACTGGTTACAGGAGAAATGTTTACCCTGGTTTCTCAGTCTGTGTTCTAGTGCCTGTTTAAATTTCCTGCAGTTTTCACTGTAAAACCGAGTTGGAGCTAGAATCTCCCTTTATTTATGTATGGATTGGAATTTGTAACTCAAAAGAAATTTTGTGTTCCCAACAAGCTTGTTGAAGTACGGCTTACACACACACATATCTCTCAGAACTGAGCATTTGGAGAGACGTTCGTTCATCTAGCCCAAAGAGAACGGGTTGCAGGAGAAATATTTGCTCTTGTTTCAAAGTCTCTTTCCTAGTGCCGGTTTGAAGTTCCTGAATTTTTCACTGTAAAACCGAGTTGGAGCTAGTACCACAACATATATATGTATGGAGTGCTGTTTGCAACTGAAAAGAATCTTTTTCTTCCCATCAAGCTAGCCGAAGCACGGCTTTCACACACACTTATCTCTCAGAACTGAGCCTGTAGAGAGACGTTCATTAATCTAGCACAAAGTGAACGGATGCTGAAGAAACATTTACTCTGATTTCACAGTCTGTTTCCTAGTGCCAGTTTGAACTTCCTGCAGTATTCACTGTAAAAAGGATTTGGAGCTAGTACCTCCCCATATATATGTATGAATGGTAAATTGAATCTGAAAAGAAACTTCATGTTCCCAACAAGCAAGGTGAAGGACGGCTTACACACACAATTATCTCTCAGAAATGAGCATGTGGAGAGATGTTCGTTCATCTCGTACAAAGGGAACGGGTTACAGGAGAAACTTTTTCTCTGGTTTCTCAGTCTGTTTCCTACTGCCGAATTGAAGTTCCTGCAGGTTTCAGTGTAAAACTGAGTTGGAGCTAGTACTTTCCTTTGTATATGTATGGATTGGTGTTTGCAACTGAAAAGAATCTTTGTGTTCCCAACAAGCTTGGGGAAGTACGGCTTACACACACACACATCTCTCAGAACTGAGCATTTGGAGAGACGTTCGTTCATCTAGCTCAAATGGAACGGGTTGCAGGAGAAACATTTACTCTTGTTTCAAAGTCTGTTTCCTAGTGCCGGTTTGAATTTCCTGCAGTTTTCACTGTAAAATAAAGTTGGATCTTGAACCTCCAAATATATATGTATGGAGTTCAGTTTGCAACTGAAAAGAAACTTTGTGTTCCCAACAAGCTAGGTGATGTACGGCTTTCACACACAATTATCTCTCAGAACTGAGCATGTGGAGAGACGTTAGTTCATCTAGCAGAAAGGGAACTGTTGCTGGAGAAACTTTTATTCTGTTTTCTCAGTCTGTTTCCTAGAGCCGGTTTGAAGTTCCCGCAGTTTTCACTGTAAAACCGAGTTTAACTAGTACTGTCCATGTATATATATGGAGAGGAGTTTGAAACTGAAAGGAAATTTTGTGTTCCCATCAAGCTACGTGAAGGACGGCTTTCACACACACATCTCTCAGAACTGATCATGTGGAGAGACGTTTGTTTAGCTAGCACAAAGGGAACAGGTTGCAGGAGAAACTAGTTCTCTGGTTTCTCAGTCTGATTCCTTGATTCGGTTTGAAGTTCATGCATTTTTCACTGTAAAACATAATTTTGGCTAGTAAATCCCTATATATATATAAGGAATGGAGTTTGCAACTGAAAGGAAACTTTGTGTTCCCATCAAGCTACGTGAAGGACGGCTTTCACACACACATCTCTCAAAACTGAGCATGTGGAGAGACGTTCGTTTAGCTAGCACAAAAGGAACGGATTGCAGGGAAAGTTTTACTCTGGTTTCTCAGTCTGTTTTCTAGTGCTGGTGTGAATTTCCTGAAGATTTCACTGTTAAACCGAGTTGGAGCTAGAACCTCCCCATATATATGTAAGGAGTGTAGTTTGCAACTGAAAAGAAACTTTGTTTTCTCAACAAGCTAGGTGATGGGAGGCTTTCACACACAATTTTCTCTCAGAACTGAGCATGTGGAGAGTCTTTCGTTCATCTAGCACAAAGGGAACGGGTTGCAGGAGAAATGTTTACCCTGGTTTCTCAGTCTGTTTCCTAGTGCCGGTTTGAAGTTCATGCAGTTTTCACTATAAAACCGAGTTCGGGTAGTAAATCCCTATATATATATATAAGGAATGGAGTTTACAACTGAAAGGAAACTTTGTGTTCCCAACAAGATATGTGAAGGACGGCTTTAACACACACATATCTCTCAGAAGTGAGCATGTGGAGAGACGTTCTTTCATCTAGCACAAAGGGAACTGGTTGTTGGGGAAACTTTTTCTCTGGTTTCTCAGTCTGTTTCCTAGGACTGGTGTGAATTTCCTGAAGTATTCACTGTTAAACCGAGTTGGAGCTTGTACCTCCCCATATATATGTAAGGAATGCTGTGTGCAACTGAAAAGAAACTTTGTATTCCCATCAAGCTAGCTGAAATACGGCTTTCACACACACTTATCTCTCAGAAATGAGCATGTGGAGAGACGTTCGTTCATCTAGCAAAATGGGAACTGTTGCTGGAAAAATTTTACTCTGGTTTTTCAGTCTGTTTCCTAGTGCCGATTTGATGTTCCTGCATTTTCCACTGTAAAACCGAGTTGGAGATAGTACCTCAACATATATATGTATGGAGTGCCATTTGCAACTGAAAAGAATCTTTTCCTTCCCATCAAGCTAGCTGAAGGACGGCTTTCACACACACTTATCTCTCAGAACTGAGCCTGTATAGAGACGTTCATTAATCTAGCACAAACTGAACGGATGCTGAAGACACTTTTACTCTGGTTTCTCAGTCTGTTTCCTAGTGCCGATTTGAAATTCCTGCAGTATTCACTGTAAAACTGATTTGGAGCTATTACCTCCCCATATATATGTATGGATTGTAATTTGCATCTGAAAAGAAACTTGGTGTTCCCAACAAGCAAGTTGAAAGATGGCTTATACGCACAATTATCTCTCAGAAATGAGCATGTGGAGAGACGTTCGTTCATCTTGCACAAAGGGAACGGTTTACAGGAGAAACTTTTACACTGGTTTCTCAGTCTGTTTCCTAGTGCCGGATTGAAGTTCCTGCAGGTTTCAGTGTAAAACCGAGTTGGAGTGTGTACATTCCTCTGTATATGTATGGATTGGAGTTTGCAACTGAAAAGAAACTTTGTGTTCACAACAAGCTTGGGGGAGTACGGCTTACACACACACATATCTCCCAGAACTGAGCATTTGGAGAGACGTTCGTTCATCTAGAATAAAGGGAACGTGTTGCAGGAGAAACATTTACTCTTGTTTCAAACTCTGTTTCCTAGTGCCGTTTTGAAGTTCCTGCAGTTTTCACTGTAAAATAAAGTTGGATCTTTTACCTCCCCATATATATGTATGGAGTGCATTTTGTTACTGAAAAGAAACTTTGTATTCCCAACAAGCAAGGTGTTGTACGGCTTTCACACAGAATTATCTCTCAGAACTGAGCATGTGGAGAGACGTTAGTTCATCTAGCACAAATGGAACGGTTTGCTGGATAAATTTTTTCTCTGGTTTCTCAGTCTGTTTTCTAGTGCCGGTTTAAATTTCCTGCAGTTTTCACTGTAAAACCGTGCTGGAGCTAGTACCTACCTTTATTTATGTATGGATTGGAGATTGGAATTCAAAAGAAATTTTGAGTTCCCAACAAGCTTGTTGAAGTACGGCTTACAAACACACATATCTCTCAGAACTGAGCATTTGGAGAGACGTTCGTTCATCTAGCCCAAAGAGAACGGGTTGCAGGAGAAATATTTGCTCTTGTTTCAAAGTCTCTTTCCTAGTGCCGGTTTGAATTTCCTGCAGTTTTCTCTGTAAAACCGAGTTGGAGCTAGGACCTCACCATATATATATGTATGGAGTGGAGTTTGCAACTGAAATAAACTTTTTGTTCCCAACAAGCTAGGTAAAGAACGGCTTTCACACACACTTATTTTTCAGAACTGAGCATGTGGAGAGACGTTCATTCATCTAGCACAAAGGGAACAGGTTGCAGGAGAAACTAGTTCTCTGGTTTCTCAGTCTGATTCCTTGATCGGGTTTGAAGTTTCTGCAGGTTTCACTGTAAAACCGAGTTGGAGCTTGTACCTCCCCATATATATGTATGGAATGCTGTGTGCAACTGAAAAGAATCTTTGTGTTCCCATCAAGCTAGCTGAAATACGGCTTTCACACACTCTTATCTCTCTGAAATGAGCATGTGGAGAGACGTTCGTTCATCTAGCAAAAAGGGAATGGTTGCTGGTGAAATTTTACTCTGGTTTTTCAGTCTGTTTCCTAGTGCCGGTTTGAAGTTCCTGAATTTTTCACTGTAAAACCGAATTGGAGCTAGTACCACCCCTTATATATGTAAGGAATGGAGTTTGCAACTGAAAAGAAACTTTGTTTTCCCAACAAGCTAGGAGAAGGGAGGCTTTCACACACACTTTCCTCTCAGAACTGAGCATGTGGAGAGACTATCGTTCAGCTAGCACAAAGGGAACTGGTTACAGGAGAAATGTTTACCCTGGTTTCTCAGTCTGTGTTCTAGTGCCTGTTTAAATTTCCTGCAGTTTTCACTGTAAAACCGAGTTGGAGCTAGAATCTCCCTTTATTTATGTATGGATTGGAATTTGTAACTCAAAAGAAATTTTGTGTTCCCAACAAGCTTGTTGAAGTACGGCTTACAAACACACATATCTCTCAGAACTGAGCATTTGGAGAGACGTTCGTTCATCTAGCCCAAAGAGAACGGGTTGCAGGAGAAATATTTGCTCTTGTTTCAAAGTCTCTTTCCTAGTGCCGGTTTGAAGTTCCTGAATTTTTCACTGTAAAACCGAGTTGGAGCTAGTACCACAACATATATATGTATGGAGTGCTGTTTGCAACTGAAAAGAATCTTTTTCTTCCCATCAAGCTAGCCGAAGCACGGCTTTCACACACACTTATCTCTCAGAACTGAGCCTGTAGAGAGACGTTCATTAATCTAGCACAAAGTGAACGGATGCTGAAGAAACATTTACTCTGATTTCACAGTCTGTTTCCTAGTGCCAGTTTGAACTTCCTGCAGTATTCACTGTAAAAAGGATTTGGAGCTAGTACCTCCCCATATATATGTATGAATGGTAAATTGAATCTGAAAAGAAACTTCATGTTCCCAACAAGCAAGGTGAAGGACGGCTTACACACACAATTATTTCTCAGAAATGAGCATGTGGAGAGATGTTCGTTCATCTCGTACAAAGGGAACGGGTTACAGGAGAAACTTTTTCTCTGGTTTCTCAGTCTGTTTCCTACTGCCGAATTGAAGTTCCTGCAGGTTTCAGTGTAAAACTGAGTTGGAGCTAGTACTTTCCTTTGTATATGTATGGATTGGTGTTTGCAACTGAAAAGAATCTTTGTGTTCCCAACAAGCTTGGGGAAGTACGGCTTACACACACACATATCTCTCAGAACTGAGCATTTGGAGAGACGTTCGTTCATCTAGCTCAAATGGAACGGGTTGCAGGAGAAACATTTACTCTTGTTTCAAAGTCTGTTTCCTAGTGCCGGTTTGAATTTCCTGCAGTTTTCACTGTAAAATAAAGTTGGATCTTGAACCTCCAAATATATATGTATGGAGTTCAGTTTGCAACTGAAAAGAAACTTTGTGTTCCCAACAAGCTAGGTGATGTACGGCTTTCACACACAATTATCTCTCAGAACTGAGCATGTGGAGAGACGTTAGTTCATCTAGCAGAAAGGGAACTGTTGCTGGAGAAACTTTTATTCTGTTTTCTCAGTCTGTTTCCTAGAGCCGGTTTGAAGTTCCCGCAGTTTTCACTGTAAAACCGAGTTTAACTAGTACTGTCCATGTATATATATGGAGAGGAGTTTGAAACTGAAAGGAAATTTTGTGTTCCCATCAAGCTACGTGAAGGACGGCTTTCACACACACATCTCTCAGAACTGATCATGTGGAGAGACGTTTGTTTAGCTAGCACAAAGGGAACAGGTTGCAGGAGAAACTAGTTCTCTGGTTTCTCAGTCTGATTCCTTGATTCGGTTTGAAGTTCATGCATTTTTCACTGTAAAACATAATTTTGGCTAGTAAATCCCTATATATATATAAGGAATGGAGTTTGCAACTGAAAGGAAACTTTGTGTTCCCATCAAGCTACGTGAAGGACGGCTTTCACACACACATCTCTCAAAACTGAGCATGTGGAGAGACGTTCGTTTAGCTAGCACAAAAGGAACGGATTGCAGGGAAAGTTTTACTCTGGTTTCTCAGTCTGTTTTCTAGTGCTGGTGTGAATTTCCTGAAGATTTCACTGTTAAACCGAGTTGGAGCTAGAACCTCCCCATATATATGTAAGGAGTGTAGTTTGCAACTGAAAAGAAACTTTGTTTTCTCAACAAGCTAGGTGATGGGAGGCTTTCACACACAATTTTCTCTCAGAACTGAGCATGTGGAGAGTCTTTCGTTCATCTAGCACAAAGGGAACGGGTTGCAGGAGAAATGTTTACCCTGGTTTCTCAGTCTGTTTCCCAGTGCTGGTTTGAAGTTCATGCAGTTTTCACTATAAAACCGAGTTCGGGTAGTAAATCCCTATATATAAATATAAGGAATGGAGTTTACAACTGAAAGGAAACTTTGTGTTCCCAACAAGATATGTGAAGGACGGCTTTAACACACACATATCTCTCAGAAGTGAGCATGTGGAGAGACGTTCTTTCATCTAGCACAAAGGGAACTGGTTGTTGGGGAAACTTTTTCTCTGGTTTCTCAGTCTGTTTCCTAGGACTGGTGTGAATTTCCTGAAGTATTCACTGTTAAACCGAGTTGGAGCTTGTACCTCCCCATATATATGTAAGGAATGCTGTGTGCAACTGAAAAGAAACTTTGTATTCCCATCAAGCTAGCTGAAATACGGCTTTCACACACACTTATCTCTCAGAAATGAGCATGTGGAGAGACGTTCGTTCATCTAGCAAAATGGGAACTGTTGCTGGAAAAATTTTACTCTGGTTTTTCAGTCTGTTTCCTAGTGCCGATTTGATGTTCCTGCATTTTCCACTGTAAAACCGAGTTGGAGATAGTACCTCAACATATATATGTATGGAGTGCCGTTTGCAACTGAAAAGAATCTTTTCCTTCCCATCAAGCTAGCTGAAGGACGGCTTTCACACACACTTATCTCTCAGAACTGAGCCTGTATAGAGACATTCATTAATCTAGCACAAACTGAACGGATGCTGAAGACACTTTTACTCTGGTTTCTCAGTCTGTTTCCTAGTGCCGATTTGAAATTCCTGCAGTATTCACTGTAAAACTGATTTGGAGCTATTACCTCCCCATATATATGTATGGATTGTAATTTGCATCTGAAAAGAAACTTGGTGTTCCCAACAAGCAAGTTGAAAGATGGCTTATACGCACAATTATCTCTCAGAAATGAGCATGTGGAGAGACGTTCGTTCATCTTGCACAAAGGGAACGGTTTACAGGAGAAACTTTTACACTGGTTTCTCAGTCTGTTTCCTAGTGCCGGATTGAAGTTCCTGCAGGTTTCAGTGTAAAACCGAGTTGGAGTGTGTACATTCCTCTGTATATGTATGGATTGGAGTTTGCAACTGAAAAGAAACTTTGTGTTCACAACAAGCTTGGGGGAGTACGGCTTACACACACACATATCTCCCAGAACTGAGCATTTGGAGAGACGTTCGTTCATCTAGAATAAAGGGAACGGGTTGCAGGAGAAACATTTACTCTTGTTTCAAACTCTGTTTCCTAGTGCCGTTTTGAAGTTCCTGCAGTTTTCACTGTAAAATAAAGTTGGATCTTTTACCTCCCCATATATATGTATGGAGTGCATTTTGTTACTGAAAAGAAACTTTGTATTCCCAACAAGCAAGGTGTTGTACGGCTTTCACACAGAATTATCTCTCAGAACTGAGCATGTGGAGAGACGTTAGTTCATCTAGCACAAATGGAACGGTTTGCTGGATAAATTTTTTCTCTGGTTTCTCAGTCTGTTTTCTAGTGCCGGTTTAAATTTCCTGCAGTTTTCACTGTAAAACCGTGCTGGAGCTAGTACCTACCTTTATTTATGTATGGATTGGAGATTGGAATTCAAAAGAAATTTTGAGTTCCCAACAAGCTTGTTGAAGTACGGCTTACAAACACACATATCTCTCAGAACTGAGCATTTGGAGAGACGTTCGTTCATCTAGCCCAAAGAGAACGGGTTGCAGGAGAAATATTTGCTCTTGTTTCAAAGTCTCTTTCCTAGTGCCGGTTTGAATTTCCTGCAGTTTTCTCTGTAAAACCGAGTTGGAGCTAGGACCTCACCATATATATATGTATGGAGTGGAGTTTGCAACTGAAATAAACTTTTTGTTCCCAACAAGCTAGGTAAAGAACGGCTTTCACACACACTTATTTTTCAGAACTGAGCATGTGGAGAGACGTTCATTCATCTAGCACAAAGGGAACAGGTTGCAGGAGAAACTAGTTCTCTGGTTTCTCAGTCTGATTCCTTGATCGGGTTTGAAGTTTCTGCAGGTTTCACTGTAAAACCGAGTTGGAGCTTGTACCTCCCCATATATATGTATGGAATGCTGTGTGCAACTGAAAAGAATCTTTGTGTTCCCATCAAGCTAGCTGAAATACGGCTTTCACACACTCTTATCTCTCTGAAATGAGCATGTGGAGAGACGTTCGTTCATCTAGCAAAAAGGGAATGGTTGCTGGTGAAATTTTACTCTGGTTTTTCAGTCTGTTTCCTAGTGCCGGTTTGAAGTTCCTGAATTTTTCACTGTAAAACCGAATTGGAGCTAGTACCACCCCTTATATATGTAAGGAATGGAGTTTGCAACTGAAAAGAAACTTTGTTTTCCCAACAAGCTAGGAGAAGGGAGGCTTTCACACACACTTTCCTCTCAGAACTGAGCATGTGGAGAGACTATCGTTCAGCTAGCACAAAGGGAACTGGTTACAGGAGAAATGTTTACCCTGGTTTCTCAGTCTGTGTTCTAGTGCCTGTTTAAATTTCCTGCAGTTTTCACTGTAAAACCGAGTTGGAGCTAGAATCTCCCTTTATTTATGTATGGATTGGAATTTGTAACTCAAAAGAAATTTTGTGTTCCCAACAAGCTTGTTGAAGTACGGCTTACAAACACACATATCTCTCAGAACTGAGCATTTGGAGAGACGTTCGTTCATCTAGCCCAAAGAGAACGGGTTGCAGGAGAAATATTTGCTCTTGTTTCAAAGTCTCTTTCCTAGTGCCGGTTTGAAGTTCCTGAATTTTTCACTGTAAAACCGAGTTGGAGCTAGTACCACAACATATATATGTATGGAGTGCTGTTTGCAACTGAAAAGAATCTTTTTCTTCCCATCAAGCTAGCCGAAGCACGGCTTTCACACACACTTATCTCTCAGAACTGAGCCTGTAGAGAGACGTTCATTAATCTAGCACAAAGTGAACGGATGCTGAAGAAACATTTACTCTGATTTCACAGTCTGTTTCCTAGTGCCAGTTTGAACTTCCTGCAGTATTCACTGTAAAAAGGATTTGGAGCTAGTACCTCCCCATATATATGTATGAATGGTAAATTGAATCTGAAAAGAAACTTCATGTTCCCAACAAGCAAGGTGAAGGACGGCTTACACACACAATTATTTCTCAGAAATGAGCATGTGGAGAGATGTTCGTTCATCTCGTACAAAGGGAACGGGTTACAGGAGAAACTTTTTCTCTGGTTTCTCAGTCTGTTTCCTACTGCCGAATTGAAGTTCCTGCAGGTTTCAGTGTAAAACTGAGTTGGAGCTAGTACTTTCCTTTGTATATGTATGGATTGGTGTTTGCAACTGAAAAGAATCTTTGTGTTCCCAACAAGCTTGGGGAAGTACGGCTTACACACACACATATCTCTCAGAACTGAGCATTTGGAGAGACGTTCGTTCATCTAGCTCAAATGGAACGGGTTGCAGGAGAAACATTTACTCTTGTTTCAAAGTCTGTTTCCTAGTGCCGGTTTGAATTTCCTGCAGTTTTCACTGTAAAATAAAGTTGGATCTTGAACCTCCAAATATATATGTATGGAGTTCAGTTTGCAACTGAAAAGAAACTTTGTGTTCCCAACAAGCTAGGTGATGTACGGCTTTCACACACAATTATCTCTCAGAACTGAGCATGTGGAGAGACGTTAGTTCATCTAGCAGAAAGGGAACTGTTGCTGGAGAAACTTTTATTCTGTTTTCTCAGTCTGTTTCCTAGAGCCGGTTTGAAGTTCCCGCAGTTTTCACTGTAAAACCGAGTTTAACTAGTACTGTCCATGTATATATATGGAGAGGAGTTTGAAACTGAAAGGAAATTTTGTGTTCCCATCAAGCTACGTGAAGGACGGCTTTCACACACACATCTCTCAGAACTGATCATGTGGAGAGACGTTTGTTTAGCTAGCACAAAGGGAACAGGTTGCAGGAGAAACTAGTTCTCTGGTTTCTCAGTCTGATTCCTTGATTCGGTTTGAAGTTCATGCATTTTTCACTGTAAAACATAATTTTGGCTAGTAAATCCCTATATATATATAAGGAATGGAGTTTGCAACTGAAAGGAAACTTTGTGTTCCCATCAAGCTACGTGAAGGACGGCTTTCACACACACATCTCTCAAAACTGAGCATGTGGAGAGACGTTCGTTTAGCTAGCACAAAAGGAACGGATTGCAGGGAAAGTTTTACTCTGGTTTCTCAGTCTGTTTTCTAGTGCTGGTGTGAATTTCCTGAAGATTTCACTGTTAAACCGAGTTGGAGCTAGAACCTCCCCATATATATGTAAGGAGTGTAGTTTGCAACTGAAAAGAAACTTTGTTTTCTCAACAAGCTAGGTGATGGGAGGCTTTCACACACAATTTTCTCTCAGAACTGAGCATGTGGAGAGTCTTTCGTTCATCTAGCACAAAGGGAACGGGTTGCAGGAGAAATGTTTACCCTGGTTTCTCAGTCTGTTTCCCAGTGCTGGTTTGAAGTTCATGCAGTTTTCACTATAAAACCGAGTTCGGGTAGTAAATCCCTATATATAAATATAAGGAATGGAGTTTACAACTGAAAGGAAACTTTGTGTTCCCAACAAGATATGTGAAGGACGGCTTTAACACACACATATCTCTCAGAAGTGAGCATGTGGAGAGACGTTCTTTCATCTAGCACAAAGGGAACTGGTTGTTGGGGAAACTTTTTCTCTGGTTTCTCAGTCTGTTTCCTAGGACTGGTGTGAATTTCCTGAAGTATTCACTGTTAAACCGAGTTGGAGCTTGTACCTCCCCATATATATGTAAGGAATGCTGTGTGCAACTGAAAAGAAACTTTGTATTCCCATCAAGCTAGCTGAAATACGGCTTTCACACACACTTATCTCTCAGAAATGAGCATGTGGAGAGACGTTCGTTCATCTAGCAAAATGGGAACTGTTGCTGGAAAAATTTTACTCTGGTTTTTCAGTCTGTTTCCTAGTGCCGATTTGATGTTCCTGCATTTTCCACTGTAAAACCGAGTTGGAGATAGTACCTCAACATATATATGTATGGAGTGCCGTTTGCAACTGAAAAGAATCTTTTCCTTCCCATCAAGCTAGCTGAAGGACGGCTTTCACACACACTTATCTCTCAGAACTGAGCCTGTATAGAGACGTTCATTAATCTAGCACAAACTGAACGGATGCTGAAGACACTTTTACTCTGGTTTCTCAGTCTGTTTCCTAGTGCCGATTTGAAATTCCTGCAGTATTCACTGTAAAACTGATTTGGAGCTATTACCTCCCCATATATATGTATGGATTGTAATTTGCATCTGAAAAGAAACTTGGTGTTCCCAACAAGCAAGTTGAAAGATGGCTTATACGCACAATTATCTCTCAGAAATGAGCATGTGGAGAGACGTTCGTTCATCTTGCACAAAGGGAACGGTTTACAGGAGAAACTTTTACACTGGTTTCTCAGTCTGTTTCCTAGTGCCGGATTGAAGTTCCTGCAGGTTTCAGTGTAAAACCGAGTTGGAGTGTGTACATTCCTCTGTATATGTATGGATTGGAGTTTGCAACTGAAAAGAAACTTTGTGTTCACAACAAGCTTGGGGGAGTACGGCTTACACACACACATATCTCCCAGAACTGAGCATTTGGAGAGACGTTCGTTCATCTAGAATAAAGGGAACGGGTTGCAGGAGAAACATTTACTCTTGTTTCAAACTCTGTTTCCTAGTGCCGTTTTGAAGTTCCTGCAGTTTTCACTGTAAAATAAAGTTGGATCTTTTACCTCCCCATATATATGTATGGAGTGCATTTTGTTACTGAAAAGAAACTTTGTATTCCCAACAAGCAAGGTGTTGTACGGCTTTCACACAGAATTATCTCTCAGAACTGAGCATGTGGAGAGACGTTAGTTCATCTAGCACAAAGGGAACTTTTGCTGGAGAAATTTTTACTCTGGTTTCTCAGTATGTTTCCTAGAGCCGGTTTGAAGTTAACGCAGTTTTCACTGTAAAACCGAGTTGAAACTAGTACTGTCCATGTATATTTATGGAGAGGAGTTTGAAACTGAAAGGAAATTTTGTGTTCCCATCAAGCTACGTGAAGGTCGGCTTTCACACATACATCTCTCAGAACTGAGCATGTGGAGAGACGTTCGTTTAGCTAGCACAAAAGGAAAGGATTGCAGGGAAATTTTACTCTTGTTTCTCAGTCTGTTTCCTAGTGCCGCTTTGAAGTTCCTGCAGTTTTCACTGTAAAACCGAGTTGCAGCTAGTACCTCCCCATATATATGTATGCACTGAACTTTGCAACTGAAAGGAATCTTTGTGTTCCCATCAACCTATGTGAATGGCGGCTTTCACACACATTTATCTCTCAGAAATGAGCATGTGGAAAGACGTTCTTTCATCTAGCACAAATGGAACGGGTTGCTGGATAAATTTTTTCTCTGGTTTCTCAGTCTGTTTTCTAGTGCCGGTTTAAATTTCCTGCAGTTTTCACTGTAAAACCGTGCTGGAGCTAGTACCTACCTTTATTTATGTATGGATTGGAGATTGGAATTCAAAAGAAATTTTGAGTTCCCAACAAGCTTGTTGAAGTACGGCTTACAAACACACATATCTCTCAGAACTGAGCATTTGGAGAGACGTTCGTTCATCTAGCCCAAAGAGAACGGGTTGCAGGAGAAATATTTGCTCTTGTTTCAAAGTCTCTTTCCTAGTGCCGGTTTGAATTTCCTGCAGTTTTCTCTGTAAAACCGAGTTGGAGCTAGGACCTCACCATATATATATGTATGGAGTGGAGTTTGCAACTGAAATAAACTTTTTGTTCCCAACAAGCTAGGTAAAGAACGGCTTTCACACACACTTATTTTTCAGAACTGAGCATGTGGAGAGACGTTCATTCATCTAGCACAAAGGGAACAGGTTGCAGGAGAAACTAGTTCTCTGGTTTCTCAGTCTGATTCCTTGATCGGGTTTGAAGTTTCTGCAGGTTTCACTGTAAAACCGAGTTGGAGCTTGTACCTCCCCATATATATGTATGGAATGCTGTGTGCAACTGAAAAGAATCTTTGTGTTCCCATCAAGCTAGCTGAAATACGGCTTTCACACACTCTTATCTCTCTGAAATGAGCATGTGGAGAGACGTTCGTTCATCTAGCAAAAAGGGAATGGTTGCTGGTGAAATTTTACTCTGGTTTTTCAGTCTGTTTCCTAGTGCCGGTTTGAAGTTCCTGAATTTTTCACTGTAAAACCGAATTGGAGCTAGTACCACCCCTTATATATGTAAGGAATGGAGTTTGCAACTGAAAAGAAACTTTGTTTTCCCAACAAGCTAGGAGAAGGGAGGCTTTCACACACACTTTCCTCTCAGAACTGAGCATGTGGAGAGACTATCGTTCAGCTAGCACAAAGGGAACTGGTTACAGGAGAAATGTTTACCCTGGTTTCTCAGTCTGTGTTCTAGTGCCTGTTTAAATTTCCTGCAGTTTTCACTGTAAAACCGAGTTGGAGCTAGAATCTCCCTTTATTTATGTATGGATTGGAATTTGTAACTCAAAAGAAATTTTGTGTTCCCAACAAGCTTGTTGAAGTACGGCTTACACACACACATATCTCTCAGAACTGAGCATTTGGAGAGACGTTCGTTCATCTAGCCCAAAGAGAACGGGTTGCAGGAGAAATATTTGCTCTTGTTTCAAAGTCTCTTTCCTAGTGCCGGTTTGAAGTTCCTGAATTTTTCACTGTAAAACCGAGTTGGAGCTAGTACCACAACATATATATGTATGGAGTGCTGTTTGCAACTGAAAAGAATCTTTTTCTTCCCATCAAGCTAGCCGAAGCATGGCTTTCACACACACTTATCTCTCAGAACTGAGCCTGTAGAGAGACGTTCATTAATCTAGCACAAAGTGAACGGATGCTGAAGAAACATTTACTCTGATTTCACAGTCTGTTTCCTAGTGCCAGTTTGAACTTCCTGCAGTATTCACTGTAAAAAGGATTTGGAGCTAGTACCTCCCCATATATATGTATGAATGGTAAATTGAATCTGAAAAGAAACTTCATGTTCCCAACAAGCAATGTGAAGGATGGCTTACACACACAATTATCTCTCAGAAATGAGCATGTGGAGAGATGTTCGTTCATCTCGTACAAAGGGAACGGGTTACAGGAGAAACTTTTTCTCTGGTTTCTCAGTCTGTTTCCTACTGCCGAATTGAAGTTCCTGCAGGTTTCAGTGTAAAACTGAGTTGGAGCTAGTACTTTCCTTTGTATATGTATGGATTGGTGTTTGCAACTGAAAAGAATCTTTGTGTTCCCAACAAGCTTGGGGAAGTACGGCTTACACACACACACATCTCTCAGAACTGAGCATTTGGAGAGACGTTCGTTCATCTAGCTCAAATGGAACGGGTTGCAGGAGAAACATTTACTCTTGTTTCAAAGTCTGTTTCCTAGTGCCGGTTTGAATTTCCTGCAGTTTTCACTGTAAAATAAAGTTGGATCTTGAACCTCCAAATATATATGTATGGAGTTCAGTTTGCAACTGAAAAGAAACTTTGTGTTCCCAACAAGCTACGTGATGTACGGCTTTCACACACAATTATCTCTCAGAACTGAGCATGTGGAGAGACGTTAGTTCATCTAGCAGAAAGGGAACTGTTGCTGGAGAAACTTTTATTCTGTTTTCTCAGTCTGTTTCCTAGAGCCGGTTTGAAGTTCCCGCAGTTTTCACTGTAAAACCGAGTTTAACTAGTACTGTCCATGTATATATATGGAGAGGAGTTTGAAACTGAAAGGAAATTTTGTGTTCCCATCAAGCTACGTGAAGGACGGCTTTCACACACACATCTCTCAGAACTGATCATGTGGAGAGACGTTTGTTTAGCTAGCACAAAGGGAACAGGTTGCAGGAGAAACTAGTTCTCTGGTTTCTCAGTCTGATTCCTTGATTCGGTTTGAAGTTCATGCATTTTTCACTGTAAAACATAATTTTGGCTAGTAAATCCCTATATATATATAAGGAATGGAGTTTGCAACTGAAAGGAAACTTTGTGTTCCCATCAAGCTACGTGAAGGACGGCTTTCACACACGCATCTCTCAAAACTGAGCATGTGGAGAGACGTTCGTTTAGCTAGCACAAAAGGAACGGATTGCAGGGAAAGTTTTACTCTGGTTTCTCAGTCTGTTTTCTAGTGCTGGTGTGAATTTCCTGAAGATTTCACTGTTAAACCGAGTTGGAGCTAGAACCTCCCCATATATATGTAAGGAGTGTAGTTTGCAACTGAAAAGAAACTTTGTTTTCTCAACAAGCTAGGTGATGGGAGGCTTTCACACACAATTTTCTCTCAGAACTGAGCATGTGGAGAGTCTTTCGTTCATCTAGCACAAAGGGAACGGGTTGCAGGAGAAATGTTTACCCTGGTTTCTCAGTCTGTTTCCTAGTGCCGGTTTGAAGTTCATGCAGTTTTCACTATAAAACCGAGTTCGGGTAGTAAATCCCTATATATATATATAAGGAATGGAGTTTACAACTGAAAGGAAACTTTGTGTTCCCAACAAGATATGTGAAGGACGGCTTTAACACACACATATCTCTCAGAAGTGAGCATGTGGAGAGACGTTCTTTCATCTAGCACAAAGGGAACTGGTTGTTGGGGAAACTTTTTCTCTGGTTTCTCAGTCTGTTTCCTAGGACTGGTGTGAATTTCCTGAAGTATTCACTGTTAAACCGAGTTGGAGCTTGTACCTCCCCATATATATGTAAGGAATGCTGTGTGCAACTGAAAAGAAACTTTGTATTCCCATCAAGCTAGCTGAAATACGGCTTTCACACACACTTATCTCTCAGAAATGAGCATGTGGAGAGACGTTCGTTCATCTAGCAAAATGGGAACTGTTGCTGGAAAAATTTTACTCTGGTTTTTCAGTCTGTTTCCTAGTGCCGATTTGATGTTCCTGCATTTTCCACTGTAAAACCGAGTTGGAGATAGTACCTCAACATATATATGTATGGAGTGCCGTTTGCAACTGAAAAGAATCTTTTCCTTCCCATCAAGCTAGCTGAAGGACGGCTTTCACACACACTTATCTCTCAGAACTGAGCCTGTATAGAGACGTTCATTAATCTAGCACAAACTGAACGGATGCTGAAGACACTTTTACTCTGGTTTCTCAGTCTGTTTCCTAGTGCCGATTTGAAATTCCTGCAGTATTCACTGTAAAACTGATTTGGAGCTATTACCTCCCCATATATATGTATGGATTGTAATTTGCATCTGAAAAGAAACTTGGTGTTCCCAACAAGCAAGTTGAAAGATGGCTTATACGCACAATTATCTCTCAGAAATGAGCATGTGGAGAGACGTTCGTTCATCTTGCACAAAGGGAACGGTTTACAGGAGAAACTTTTACACTGGTTTCTCAGTCTGTTTCCTAGTGCCGGATTGAAGTTCCTGCAGGTTTCAGTGTAAAACCGAGTTGGAGTGTGTACATTCCTCTGTATATGTATGGATTGGAGTTTGCAACTGAAAAGAAACTTTGTGTTCACAACAAGCTTGGGGGAGTACGGCTTACACACACACATATCTCCCAGAACTGAGCATTTGGAGAGACGTTCGTTCATCTAGAATAAAGGGAACGGGTTGCAGGAGAAACATTTACTCTTGTTTCAAACTCTGTTTCCTAGTGCCGTTTTGAAGTTCCTGCAGTTTTCACTGTAAAATAAAGTTGGATCTTTTACCTCCCCATATATATGTATGGAGTGCATTTTGTTACTGAAAAGAAACTTTGTATTCCCAACAAGCAAGGTGTTGTACGGCTTTCACACAGAATTATCTCTCAGAACTGAGCATGTGGAGAGACGTTAGTTCATCTAGCACAAAGGGAACTTTTGCTGGAGAAATTTTTACTCTGGTTTCTCAGTATGTTTCCTAGAGCCGGTTTGAAGTTAACGCAGTTTTCACTGTAAAACCGAGTTGAAACTAGTACTGTCCATGTATATTTATGGAGAGGAGTTTGAAACTGAAAGGAAATTTTGTGTTCCCATCAAGCTACGTGAAGGTCGGCTTTCACACATACATCTCTCAGAACTGAGCATGTGGAGAGACGTTCGTTTAGCTAGCACAAAAGGAAAGGATTGCAGGGAAATTTTACTCTTGTTTCTCAGTCTGTTTCCTAGTGCCGCTTTGAAGTTCCTGCAGTTTTCACTGTAAAACCGAGTTGCAGCTAGTACCTCCCCATATATATGTATGCACTGAACTTTGCAACTGAAAGGAATCTTTGTGTTCCCATCAACCTATGTGAATGGCGGCTTTCACACACATTTATCTCTCAGAAATGAGCATGTGGAAAGACGTTCTTTCATCTAGCACAAATGGAACGGGTTGCTGGATAAATTTTTTCTCTGGTTTCTCAGTCTGTTTTCTAGTGCCGGTTTAAATTTCCTGCAGTTTTCACTGTAAAACCGTGCTGGAGCTAGTACCTACCTTTATTTATGTATGGATTGGAGATTGGAATTCAAAAGAAATTTTGAGTTCCCAACAAGCTTGTTGAAGTACGGCTTACAAACACACATATCTCTCAGAACTGAGCATTTGGAGAGACGTTCGTTCATCTAGCCCAAAGAGAACGGGTTGCAGGAGAAATATTTGCTCTTGTTTCAAAGTCTCTTTCCTAGTGCCGGTTTGAATTTCCTGCAGTTTTCTCTGTAAAACCGAGTTGGAGCTAGGACCTCACCATATATATATGTATGGAGTGGAGTTTGCAACTGAAATAAACTTTTTGTTCCCAACAAGCTAGGTAAAGAACGGCTTTCACACACACTTATTTTTCAGAACTGAGCATGTGGAGAGACGTTCATTCATCTAGCACAAAGGGAACAGGTTGCAGGAGAAACTAGTTCTCTGGTTTCTCAGTCTGATTCCTTGATCGGGTTTGAAGTTTCTGCAGGTTTCACTGTAAAACCGAGTTGGAGCTTGTACCTCCCCATATATATGTATGGAATGCTGTGTGCAACTGAAAAGAATCTTTGTGTTCCCATCAAGCTAGCTGAAATACGGCTTTCACACACTCTTATCTCTCTGAAATGAGCATGTGGAGAGACGTTCGTTCATCTAGCAAAAAGGGAATGGTTGCTGGTGAAATTTTACTCTGGTTTTTCAGTCTGTTTCCTAGTGCCGGTTTGAAGTTCCTGAATTTTTCACTGTAAAACCGAATTGGAGCTAGTACCACCCCTTATATATGTAAGGAATGGAGTTTGCAACTGAAAAGAAACTTTGTTTTCCCAACAAGCTAGGAGAAGGGAGGCTTTCACACACACTTTCCTCTCAGAACTGAGCATGTGGAGAGACTATCGTTCAGCTAGCACAAAGGGAACTGGTTACAGGAGAAATGTTTACCCTGGTTTCTCAGTCTGTGTTCTAGTGCCTGTTTAAATTTCCTGCAGTTTTCACTGTAAAACCGAGTTGGAGCTAGAATCTCCCTTTATTTATGTATGGATTGGAATTTGTAACTCAAAAGAAATTTTGTGTTCCCAACAAGCTTGTTGAAGTACGGCTTACACACACACATATCTCTCAGAACTGAGCATTTGGAGAGACGTTCGTTCATCTAGCCCAAAGAGAACGGGTTGCAGGAGAAATATTTGCTCTTGTTTCAAAGTCTCTTTCCTAGTGCCGGTTTGAAGTTCCTGCAGTTTTCTCTGTAAAACCGAGTTGGAGCTAGTACCACAACATATATATGTATGGAGTGCTGTTTGCAACTGAAAAGAATCTTTTTCTTCCCATCAAGCTAGCCGAAGCATGGCTTTCACACACACTTATCTCTCAGAACTGAGCCTGTAGAGAGACGTTCATTAATCTAGCACAAAGTGAACGGATGCTGAAGAAACATTTACTCTGATTTCACAGTCTGTTTCCTAGTGCCAGTTTGAACTTCCTGCAGTATTCACTGTAAAAAGGATTTGGAGCTAGTACCTCCCCATATATATGTATGAATGGTAAATTGAATCTGAAAAGAAACTTCATGTTCCCAACAAGCAAGGTGAAGGACGGCTTACACACACAATTATCTCTCAGAAATGAGCATGTGGAGAGATGTTCGTTCATCTCGTACAAAGGGAACGGGTTACAGGAGAAACTTTTTCTCTGGTTTCTCAGTCTGTTTCCTACTGCCGAATTGAAGTTCCTGCAGGTTTCAGTGTAAAACTGAGTTGGAGCTAGTACTTTCCTTTGTATATGTATGGATTGGTGTTTGCAACTGAAAAGAATCTTTGTGTTCCCAACAAGCTTGGGGAAGTACGGCTTACACACACACACATCTCTCAGAACTGAGCATTTGGAGAGACGTTCGTTCATCTAGCTCAAATGGAACGGGTTGCAGGAGAAACATTTACTCTTGTTTCAAAGTCTGTTTCCTAGTGCCGGTTTGAATTTCCTGCAGTTTTCACTGTAAAATAAAGTTGGATCTTGAACCTCCAAATATATATGTATGGATTTCAGTTTGCAACTGAAAAGAAACTTTGTGTTCCCAACAAGCTACGTGATGTACGGCTTTCACACACAATTATCTCTCAGAATTGAGCATGTGGAGAGACGTTAGTTCATCTAGCAGAAAGGGAACTGTTGCTGGAGAAACTTTTATTCTGTTTTCTCAGTCTGTTTCCTAGAGCCGGTTTGAAGTTCCCGCAGTTTTCACTGTAAAACCGAGTTTAACTTGTACTGTCCATGTATATATATGGAGAGGAGTTTGAAACTGAAAGGAAATTTTGTGTTCCCATCAAGCTACGTGAAGGACGGCTTTCACACACACATCTCTCAGAACTGATCATGTGGAGAGACGTTTGTTTAGCTAGCACAAAGGGAACAGGTTGCAGGAGAAACTAGTTCTCTGGTTTCTCAGTCTGATTCCTTGATTCGGTTTGAAGTTCATGCATTTTTCACTGTAAAACATAATTTTGGCTAGTAAATCCCTATATATATATAAGGAATGGAGTTTGCAACTGAAAGGAAACTTTGTGTTCCCATCAAGCTACGTGAAGGACGGCTTTCACACACACATCTCTCAAAACTGAGCATGTGGAGAGACGTTCGTTTAGCTAGCACAAAAGGAACGGATTGCAGGGAAAGTTTTACTCTGGTTTCTCAGTCTGTTTTCTAGTGCTGGTGTGAATTTCCTGAAGATTTCACTGTTAAACCGAGTTGGAGCTAGAACCTCCCCATATATATGTAAGGAGTGTAGTTTGCAACTGAAAAGAAACTTTGTTTTCTCAACAAGCTAGGTGATGGGAGGCTTTCACACACAATTTTCTCTCAGAACTGAGCATGTGGAGAGTCTTTCGTTCATCTAGCACAAAGGGAACGGGTTGCAGGAGAAATGTTTACCCTGGTTTCTCAGTCTGTTTCCTAGTGCCGGTTTGAAGTTCATGCAGTTTTCACTATAAAACCGAGTTCGGGTAGTAAATCCCTATATATATATATAAGGAATGGAGTTTACAACTGAAAGGAAACTTTGTGTTCCCAACAAGATATGTGAAGGACGGCTTTAACACACACATATCTCTCAGAAGTGAGCATGTGGAGAGACGTTCTTTCATCTAGCACAAAGGGAACTGGTTGTTGGGGAAACTTTTTCTCTGGTTTCTCAGTCTGTTTCCTAGGACTGGTGTGAATTTCCTGAAGTATTCACTGTTAAACCGAGTTGGAGCTTGTACCTCCCCATATATATGTAAGGAATGCTGTGTGCAACTGAAAAGAAACTTTGTATTCCCATCAAGCTAGCTGAAATACGGCTTTCACACACACTTATCTCTCAGAAATGAGCATGTGGAGAGACGTTCGTTCATCTAGCAAAATGGGAACTGTTGCTGGAAAAATTTTACTCTGGTTTTTCAGTCTGTTTCCTAGTGCCGATTTGATGTTCCTGCATTTTCCACTGTAAAACCGAGTTGGAGATAGTACCTCAACATATATATGTATGGAGTGCCGTTTGCAACTGAAAAGAATCTTTTCCTTCCCATCAAGCTAGCTGAAGGACGGCTTTCACACACACTTATCTCTCAGAACTGAGCCTGTATAGAGACGTTCATTAATCTAGCACAAACTGAACGGATGCTGAAGACACTTTTACTCTGGTTTCTCAGTCTGTTTCCTAGTGCCGATTTGAAATTCCTGCAGTATTCACTGTAAAACTGATTTGGAGCTATTACCTCCCCATATATATGTATGGATTGTAATTTGCATCTGAAAAGAAACTTGGTGTTCCCAACAAGCAAGTTGAAAGATGGCTTATACGCACAATTATCTCTCAGAAATGAGCATGTGGAGAGACGTTCGTTCATCTTGCACAAAGGGAACGGTTTACAGGAGAAACTTTTACACTGGTTTCTCAGTCTGTTTCCTAGTGCCGGATTGAAGTTCCTGCAGGTTTCAGTGTAAAACCGAGTTGGAGTGTGTACATTCCTCTGTATATGTATGGATTGGAGTTTGCAACTGAAAAGAAACTTTGTGTTCACAACAAGCTTGGGGGAGTACGGCTTACACACACACATATCTCCCAGAACTGAGCATTTGGAGAGACGTTCGTTCATCTAGAATAAAGGGAACGGGTTGCAGGAGAAACATTTACTCTTGTTTCAAACTCTGTTTCCTAGTGCCGTTTTGAAGTTCCTGCAGTTTTCACTGTAAAATAAAGTTGGATCTTTTACCTCCCCATATATATGTATGGAGTGCATTTTGTTACTGAAAAGAAACTTTGTATTCCCAACAAGCAAGGTGTTGTACGGCTTTCACACAGAATTATCTCTCAGAACTGAGCATGTGGAGAGACGTTAGTTCATCTAGCACAAAGGGAACTTTTGCTGGAGAAATTTTTACTCTGGTTTCTCAGTATGTTTCCT
The DNA here is from genome assembly GCF_048773025.1 of Camelus bactrianus. Taxonomy (NCBI): domain Eukaryota; kingdom Metazoa; phylum Chordata; class Mammalia; order Artiodactyla; family Camelidae; genus Camelus; species Camelus bactrianus. Next base: position 6,795,467 of record NW_027413945.1, read on the forward strand.
AGAGCCGGTTTGAAGTTAACGCAGTTTTCACTGTAAAACCGAGTTGAAACTAGTACTGTCCATGTATATTTATGGAGAGGAGTTTGAAACTGAAAGGAAATTTTGTGTTCCCATCAAGCTACGTGAAGGTCGGCTTTCACACATACATCTCTCAGAACTGAGCATGTGGAGAGACGTTCGTTTAGCTAGCACAAAAGGAAAGGATTGCAGGGAAATTTTACTCTTGTTTCTCAGTCTGTTTCCTAGTGCCGCTTTGAAGTTCCTGCAGTTTTCACTGTAAAACCGAGTTGCAGCTAGTACCTCCCCATATATATGTATGCACTGAACTTTGCAACTGAAAGGAATCTTTGTGTTCCCATCAACCTATGTGAATGGTGGCTTTCACACACATTTATCTCTCAGAAATGAGCATGTGGAAAGACGTTCTTTCATCTAGCACAAATGGAACGGGTTGCTGGATAAATTTTTTCTCTGGTTTCTCAGTCTGTTTTCTAGTGCCGGTTTAAATTTCCTGCAGTTTTCACTGTAAAACCATGCTGGAGCTAGTACCTACCTTTATTTATGTATGGATTGGAGATTGGAATTCAAAAGAAATTTTGAGTTCCCAACAAGCTTGTTGAAGTACGGCTTACAAACACACATATCTCTCAGAACTGAGCATTTGGAGAGACGTTCGTTCATCTAGCCCAAAGAGAACGGGTTGCAGGAGAAATATTTGCTCTTGTTTCAAAGTCTCTTTCCTAGTGCCGGTTTGAATTTCCTGCAGTTTTCTCTGTAAAACCGAGTTGGAGCTAGGACCTCACCATATATATATGTATGAAGTGGAGTTTGCAACTGAAATAAACTTTTTGTTCCCAACAAGCTAGGTAAAGAACGGCTTTCACACACACTTATTTTTCAGAACTGAGCATGTGGAGAGACGTTCATTCATCTAGCACAAAGGGAACAGGTTGCAGGAGAAACTAGTTCTCTGGTTTCTCAGTCTGATTCCTTGATCGGGTTTGAAGTTTCTGCAGGTTTCACTGTAAAACCGAGTTGGAGCTTGTACCTCCCCATATATATGTATGGAATGCTGTGTGCAACTGAAAAGAATCTTTGTGTTCCCATCAAGCTAGCTGAAATACGGCTTTCACACACTCTTATCTCTCTGAAATGAGCATGTGGAGAGACGTTCGTTCATCTAGCAAAAAGGGAATGGTTGCTGGTGAAATTTTACTCTGGTTTTTCAGTCTGTTTCCTAGTGCCGGTTTGAAGTTCCTGAATTTTTCACTGTAAAACCGAATTGGAGCTAGTACCACCCCTTATATATGTAAGGAATGGAGTTTGCAACTGAAAAGAAACTTTGTTTTCCCAACAAGCTAGGAGAAGGGAGGCTTTCACACACACTTTCCTCTCAGAACTGAGCATGTGGAGAGACTATCGTTCAGCTAGCACAAAGGGAACTGGTTACAGGAGAAATGTTTACCCTGGTTTCTCAGTCTGTGTTCTAGTGCCTGTTTAAATTTCCTGCAGTTTTCACTGTAAAACCGAGTTGGAGCTAGAATCTCCCTTTATTTATGTATGGATTGGAATTTGTAACTCAAAAGAAATTTTGTGTTCCCAACAAGCTTGTTGAAGTACGGCTTACACACACACATATCTCTCAGAACTGAGCATTTGGAGAGACGTTCGTTCATCTAGCCCAAAGAGAACGGGTTGCAGGAGAAATATTTGCTCTTGTTTCAAAGTCTCTTTCCTAGTGCCGGTTTGAAGTTCCTGAATTTTTCACTGTAAAACCGAGTTGGAGCTAGTACCACAACATATATATGTATGGAGTGCTGTTTGCAACTGAAAAGAATCTTTTTCTTCCCATCAAGCTAGCCGAAGCACGGCTTTCACACACACTTATCTCTCAGAACTGAGCCTGTAGAGAGACGTTCATTAATCTAGCACAAAGTGAACGGATGCTGAAGAAACATTTACTCTGATTTCACAGTCTGTTTCCTAGTGCCAGTTTGAACTTCCTGCAGTATTCACTGTAAAAAGGATTTGGAGCTAGTACCTCCCCATATATATGTATGAATGGTAAATTGAATCTGAAAAGAAACTTCATGTTCCCAACAAGCAAGGTGAAGGACGGCTTACACACACAATTATCTCTCAGAAATGAGCATGTGGAGAGATGTTCGTTCATCTCGTACAAAGGGAACGGGTTACAGGAGAAACTTTTTCTCTGGTTTCTCAGTCTGTTTCCTACTGCCGAATTGAAGTTCCTGCAGGTTTCAGTGTAAAACTGAGTTGGAGCTAGTACTTTCCTTTGTATATGTATGGATTGGTGTTTGCAACTGAAAAGAATCTTTGTGTTCCCAACAAGCTTGGGGAAGTACGGCTTACACACACACACATCTCTCAGAACTGAGCATTTGGAGAGACGTTCGTTCATCTAGCTCAAATGGAACGGGTTGCAGGAGAAACATTTACTCTTGTTTCAAAGTCTGTTTCCTAGTGCCGGTTTGAATTTCCTGCAGTTTTCACTGTAAAATAAAGTTGGATCTTGAACCTCCAAATATATATGTATGGAGTTCAGTTTGCAACTGGAAAGAAACTTTGTGTTCCCAACAAGCTAGGTGATGTACGGCTTTCACACACAATTATCTCTCAGAACTGAGCATGTGGAGAGACGTTAGTTCATCTAGCAGAAAGGGAACTGTTGCTGGAGAAACTTTTATTCTGTTTTCTCAGTCTGTTTCCTAGAGCCGGTTTGAAGTTCCCGCAGTTTTCACTGTAAAACCGAGTTTAACTAGTACTGTCCATGTATATATATGGAGAGGAGTTTGAAACTGAAAGGAAATTTTGTGTTCCCATCAAGCTACGTGAAGGACGGCTTTCACACACACATCTCTCAGAACTGATCATGTGGAGAGACGTTTGTTTAGCTAGCACAAAGGGAACAGGTTGCAGGAGAAACTAGTTCTCTGGTTTCTCAGTCTGATTCCTTGATTCGGTTTGAAGTTCATGCATTTTTCACTGTAAAACATAATTTTGGCTAGTAAATCCCTATATATATATAAGGAATGGAGTTTGCAACTGAAAGGAAACTTTGTGTTCCCATCAAGCTACGTGAAGGACGGCTTTCACACACACATCTCTCAAAACTGAGCATGTGGAGAGACGTTCGTTTAGCTAGCACAAAAGGAACGGATTGCAGGGAAAGTTTTACTCTGGTTTCTCAGTCTGTTTTCTAGTGCTGGTGTGAATTTCCTGAAGATTTCACTGTTAAACCGAGTTGGAGCTAGAACCTCCCCATATATATGTAAGGAGTGTAGTTTGCAACTGAAAAGAAACTTTGTTTTCTCAACAAGCTAGGTGATGGGAGGCTTTCACACACAATTTTCTCTCAGAAATGAGCATGTGGAGAGTCTTTCGTTCATCTAGCACAAAGGGAACGGGTTGCAGGAGAAATGTTTACCCTGGTTTCTCAGTCTGTTTCCTAGTGCCGGTTTGAAGTTCATGCAGTTTTCACTATAAAACCGAGTTCGGGTAGTAAATCCCTATATATATATATAAGGAATGGAGTTTACAACTGAAAGGAAACTTTGTGTTCCCAACAAGATATGTGAAGGACGGCTTTAACACACACATATCTCTCAGAAGTGAGCATGTGGAGAGACGTTCTTTCATCTAGCACAAAGGGAACTGGTTGTTGGGGAAACTTTTTCTCTGGTTTCTCAGTCTGTTTCCTAGGACTGGTGTGAATTTCCTGAAGTATTCACTGTTAAACCGAGTTGGAGCTTGTACCTCCCCATATATATGTAAGGAATGCTGTGTGCAACTGAAAAGAAACTTTGTATTCCCATCAAGCTAGCTGAAATACGGCTTTCACACACACTTATCTCTCAGAAATGAGCATGTGGAGAGACGTTCGTTCATCTAGCAAAATGGGAACTGTTGCTGGAAAAATTTTACTCTGGTTTTTCAGTCTGTTTCCTAGTGCCGATTTGATGTTCCTGCATTTTCCACTGTAAAACCGAGTTGGAGATAGTACCTCAACATATATATGTATGGAGTGCCATTTGCAACTGAAAAGAATCTTTTCCTTCCCATCAAGCTAGCTGAAGGACGGCTTTCACACACACTTATCTCTCAGAACTGAGCCTGTATAGAGACGTTCATTAATCTAGCACAAACTGAACGGATGCTGAAGACACTTTTACTCTGGTTTCTCAGTCTGTTTCCTAGTGCCGATTTGAAATTCCTGCAGTATTCACTGTAAAACTGATTTGGAGCTATTACCTCCCCATATATATGTATGGATTGTAATTTGCATCTGAAAAGAAACTTGGTGTTCCCAACAAGCAAGTTGAAAGATGGCTTATACGCACAATTATCTCTCAGAAATGAGCATGTGGAGAGACGTTCGTTCATCTTGCACAAAGGGAACGGTTTACAGGAGAAACTTTTACACTGGTTTCTCAGTCTGTTTCCTAGTGCCGGATTGAAGTTCCTGCAGGTTTCAGTGTAAAACCGAGTTGGAGTGTGTACATTCCTCTGTATATGTATGGATTGGAGTTTGCAACTGAAAAGAAACTTTGTGTTCACAACAAGCTTGGGGGAGTACGGCTTACACACACACATATCTCCCAGAACTGAGCATTTGGAGAGACGTTCGTTCATCTAGAATAAAGGGAACGGGTTGCAGGAGAAACATTTACTCTTGTTTCAAACTCTGTTTCCTAGTGCCGTTTTGAAGTTCCTGCAGTTTTCACTGTAAAATAAAGTTGGATCTTTTACCTCCCCATATATATGTATGGAGTGCATTTTGTTACTGAAAAGAAACTTTGTATTCCCAACAAGCAAGGTGTTGTACGGCTTTCACACAGAATTATCTCTCAGAACTGAGCATGTGGAGAGACGTTAGTTCATCTAGCACAAAGGGAACTTTTGCTGGAGAAATTTTTACTCTGGTTTCTCAGTATGTTTCCTAGAGCCGGTTTGAAGTTAACGCAGTTTTCACTGTAAAACCGAGTTGAAACTAGTACTGTCCATGTATATTTATGGAGAGGAGTTTGAAACTGAAAGGAAATTTTGTGTTCCCATCAAGCTACGTGAAGGTCGGCTTTCACACATACATCTCTCAGAACTGAGCATGTGGAGAGACGTTCGTTTAGCTAGCACAAAAGGAAAGGATTGCAGGGAAATTTTACTCTTGTTTCTCAGTCTGTTTCCTAGTGCCGCTTTGAAGTTCCTGCAGTTTTCACTGTAAAACCGAGTTGCAGCTAGTACCTCCCCATATATATGTATGCACTGAACTTTGCAACTGAAAGGAATCTTTGTGTTCCCATCAACCTATGTGAATGGCGGCTTTCACACACATTTATCTCTCAGAAATGAGCATGTGGAAAGACGTTCTTTCATCTAGCACAAATGGAACGGGTTGCTGGATAAATTTTTTCTCTGGTTTCTCAGTCTGTTTTCTAGTGCCGGTTTAAATTTCCTGCAGTTTTCACTGTAAAACCGTGCTGGAGCTAGTACCTACCTTTATTTATGTATGGATTGGAGATTGGAATTCAAAAGAAATTTTGAGTTCCCAACAAGCTTGTTGAAGTACGGCTTACAAACACACATATCTCTCAGAACTGAGCATTTGGAGAGACGTTCGTTCATCTAGCCCAAAGAGAACGGGTTGCAGGAGAAATATTTGCTCTTGTTTCAAAGTCTCTTTCCTAGTGCCGGTTTGAATTTCCTGCAGTTTTCTCTGTAAAACCGAGTTGGAGCTAGGACCTCACCATATATATATGTATGGAGTGGAGTTTGCAACTGAAATAAACTTTTTGTTCCCAACAAGCTAGGTAAAGAACGGCTTTCACACACACTTATTTTTCAGAACTGAGCATGTGGAGAGACGTTCATTCATCTAGCACAAAGGGAACAGGTTGCAGGAGAAACTAGTTCTCTGGTTTCTCAGTCTGATTCCTTGATCGGGTTTGAAGTTTCTGCAGGTTTCACTGTAAAACCGAGTTGGAGCTTGTACCTCCCCATATATATGTATGGAATGCTGTGTGCAACTGAAAAGAATCTTTGTGTTCCCATCAAGCTAGCTGAAATACGGCTTTCACACACTCTTATCTCTCTGAAATGAGCATGTGGAGAGACGTTCGTTCATCTAGCAAAAAGGGAATGGTTGCTGGTGAAATTTTACTCTGGTTTTTCAGTCTGTTTCCTAGTGCCGGTTTGAAGTTCCTGAATTTTTCACTGTAAAACCGAATTGGAGCTAGTACCACCCCTTATATATGTAAGGAATGGAGTTTGCAACTGAAAAGAAACTTTGTTTTCCCAACAAGCTAGGAGAAGGGAGGCTTTCACACACACTTTCCTCTCAGAACTGAGCATGTGGAGAGACTATCGTTCAGCTAGCACAAAGGGAACTGGTTACAGGAGAAATGTTTACCCTGGTTTCTCAGTCTGTGTTCTAGTGCCTGTTTAAATTTCCTGCAGTTTTCACTGTAAAACCGAGTTGGAGCTAGAATCTCCCTTTATTTATGTATGGATTGGAATTTGTAACTCAAAAGAAATTTTGTGTTCCCAACAAGCTTGTTGAAGTACGGCTTACACACACACATATCTCTCAGAACTGAGCATTTGGAGAGACGTTCGTTCATCTAGCCCAAAGAGAACGGGTTGCAGGAGAAATATTTGCTCTTGTTTCAAAGTCTCTTTCCTAGTGCCGGTTTGAAGTTCCTGAATTTTTCACTGTAAAACCGAGTTGGAGCTAGTACCACAACATATATATGTATGGAGTGCTGTTTGCAACTGAAAAGAATCTTTTTCTTCCCATCAAGCTAGCCGAAGCACGGCTTTCACACACACTTATCTCTCAGAACTGAGCCTGTAGAGAGACGTTCATTAATCTAGCACAAAGTGAACGGATGCTGAAGAAACATTTACTCTGATTTCACAGTCTGTTTCCTAGTGCCAGTTTGAACTTCCTGCAGTATTCACTGTAAAAAGGATTTGGAGCTAGTACCTCCCCATATATATGTATGAATGGTAAATTGAATCTGAAAAGAAACTTCATGTTCCCAACAAGCAAGGTGAAGGACGGCTTACACACACAATTATCTCTCAGAAATGAGCATGTGGAGAGATGTTCGTTCATCTCGTACAAAGGGAACGGGTTACAGGAGAAACTTTTTCTCTGGTTTCTCAGTCTGTTTCCTACTGCCGAATTGAAGTTCCTGCAGGTTTCAGTGTAAAACTGAGTTGGAGCTAGTACTTTCCTTTGTATATGTATGGATTGGTGTTTGCAACTGAAAAGAATCTTTGTGTTCCCAACAAGCTTGGGGAAGTACGGCTTACACACACACATATCTCTCAGAACTGAGCATTTGGAGAGACGTTCGTTCATCTAGCTCAAATGGAACGGGTTGCAGGAGAAACATTTACTCTTGTTTCAAAGTCTGTTTCCTAGTGCCGGTTTGAATTTCCTGCAGTTTTCACTGTAAAATAAAGTTGGATCTTGAACCTCCAAATATATATGTATGGAGTTCAGTTTGCAACTGAAAAGAAACTTTGTGTTCCCAACAAGCTAGGTGATGTACGGCTTTCACACACAATTATCTCTCAGAACTGAGCATGTGGAGAGACGTTAGTTCATCTAGCAGAAAGGGAACTGTTGCTGGAGAAACTTTTATTCTGTTTTCTCAGTCTGTTTCCTAGAGCCGGTTTGAAGTTCCCGCAGTTTTCACTGTAAAACCGAGTTTAACTAGTACTGTCCATGTATATATATGGAGAGGAGTTTGAAACTGAAAGGAAATTTTGTGTTCCCATCAAGCTACGTGAAGGACGGCTTTCACACACACATCTCTCAGAACTGATCATGTGGAGAGACGTATGTTTAGCTAGCACAAAGGGAACAGGTTGCAGGAGAAACTAGTTCTCTGGTTTCTCAGTCTGATTCCTTGATTCGGTTTGAAGTTCATGCATTTTTCACTGTAAAACATAATTTTGGCTAGTAAATCCCTATATATATATAAGGAATGGAGTTTGCAACTGAAAGGAAACTTTGTGTTCCCATCAAGCTATGTGAAGGACGGCTTTCACACACACATCTCTCAAAACTGAGCATGTGGAGAGACGTTCGTTTAGCTAGCACAAAAGGAACGGATTGCAGGGAAAGTTTTACTCTGGTTTCTCAGTCTGTTTTCTAGTGCTGGTGTGAATTTCCTGAAGATTTCACTGTTAAACCGAGTTGGAGCTTGTACCTCCCCATATATATGTAAGGAATGCTGTGTGCAACTGAAAAGAAACTTTGTATTCCCATCAAGCTAGCTGAAATACGGCTTTCACACACACTTATCTCTCAGAAATGAGCATGTGGAGAGACGTTCGTTCATCTAGCAAAATGGGAACTGTTGCTGGAAAAATTTTACTCTGGTTTTTCAGTCTGTTTCCTAGTGCCGATTTGATGTTCCTGCATTTTCCACTGTAAAACCGAGTTGGAGATAGTACCTCAACATATATATGTATGGAGTGCCATTTGCAACTGAAAAGAATCTTTTCCTTCCCATCAAGCTAGCTGAAGGACGGCTTTCACACACACTTATCTCTCAGAACTGAGCCTGTATAGAGACGTTCATTAATCTAGCACAAACTGAACGGATGCTGAAGACACTTTTACTCTGGTTTCTCAGTCTGTTTCCTAGTGCCGATTTGAAATTCCTGCAGTATTCACTGTAAAACTGATTTGGAGCTATTACCTCCCCATATATATGTATGGATTGTAATTTGCATCTGAAAAGAAACTTGGTGTTCCCAACAAGCAAGTTGAAAGATGGCTTATACGCACAATTATCTCTCAGAAATGAGCATGTGGAGAGACGTTCGTTCATCTTGCACAAAGGGAACGGTTTACAGGAGAAACTTTTACACTGGTTTCTCAGTCTGTTTCCTAGTGCCGGATTGAAGTTCCTGCAGGTTTCAGTGTAAAACCGAGTTGGAGTGTGTACATTCCTCTGTATATGTATGGATTGGAGTTTGCAACTGAAAAGAAACTTTGTGTTCACAACAAGCTTGGGGGAGTACGGCTTACACACACACATATCTCCCAGAACTGAGCATTTGGAGAGACGTTCGTTCATCTAGAATAAAGGGAACGGGTTGCAGGAGAAACATTTACTCTTGTTTCAAAGTCTGTTTCCTAGTGCCGGTTTGAATTTCCTGCAGTTTTCACTGTAAAATAAAGTTGGATCTTGAACCTCCAAATATATATGTATGGAGTTCAGTTTGCAACTGAAAAGAAACTTTGTGTTCCCAACAAGCTAGGTGATGTACGGCTTTCACACACAATTATCTCTCAGAACTGAGCATGTGGAGAGACGTTAGTTCATCTAGCAGAAAGGGAACTGTTGCTGGAGAAACTTTTATTCTGTTTTCTCAGTCTGTTTCCTAGAGCCGGTTTGAAGTTCCCGCAGTTTTCACTGTAAAACCGAGTTTAACTAGTACTGTCCATGTATATATATGGAGAGGAGTTTGAAACTGAAAGGAAATTTTGTGTTCCCATCAAGCTACGTGAAGGACGGCTTTCACACACACATCTCTCAGAACTGATCATGTGGAGAGACGTTTGTTTAGCTAGCACAAAGGGAACAGGTTGCAGGAGAAACTAGTTCTCTGGTTTCTCAGTCTGATTCCTTGATTCGGTTTGAAGTTCATGCATTTTTCACTGTAAAACATAATTTTGGCTAGTAAATCCCTATATATATATAAGGAATGGAGTTTGCAACTGAAAGGAAACTTTGTGTTCCCATCAAGCTACGTGAAGGACGGCTTTCACACACACATCTCTCAAAACTGAGCATGTGGAGAGACGTTCGTTTAGCTAGCACAAAAGGAACGGATTGCAGGGAAAGTTTTACTCTGGTTTCTCAGTCTGTTTTCTAGTGCTGGTGTGAATTTCCTGAAGATTTCACTGTTAAACCGAGTTGGAGCTAGAACCTCCCCATATATATGTAAGGAGTGTAGTTTGCAACTGAAAAGAAACTTTGTTTTCTCAACAAGCTAGGTGATGGGAGGCTTTCACACACAATTTTCTCTCAGAACTGAGCATGTGGAGAGTCTTTCGTTCATCTAGCACAAAGGGAACGGGTTGCAGGAGAAATGTTTACCCTGGTTTCTCAGTCTGTTTCCTAGTGCCGGTTTGAAGTTCATGCAGTTTTCACTATAAAACCGAGTTCGGGTAATAAATCCCTATATATATATATATAAGGAATGGAGTTTACAACTGAAAGGAAACTTTGTGTTCCCAACAAGATATGTGAAGGACGGCTTTAACACACACATATCTCTCAGAAGTGAGCATGTGGAGAGACGTTCTTTCATCTAGCACAAAGGGAACTGGTTGTTGGGGAAACTTTTTCTCTGGTTTCTCAGTCTGTTTCCTAGGACTGGTGTGAATTTCCTGAAGTATTCACTGTTAAACCGAGTTGGAGCTTGTACCTCCCCATATATATGTAAGGAATGCTGTGTGCAACTGAAAAGAAACTTTGTATTCCCATCAAGCTAGCTGAAATACGGCTTTCACACACACTTATCTCTCAGAAATGAGCATGTGGAGAGACGTTCGTTCATCTAGCAAAATGGGAACTGTTGCTGGAAAAATTTTACTCTGGTTTTTCAGTCTGTTTCCTAGTGCCGATTTGATGTTCCTGCATTTTCCACTGTAAAACCGAGTTGGAGATAGTACCTCAACATATATATGTATGGAGTGCCGTTTGCAACTGAAAAGAATCTTTTCCTTCCCATCAAGCTAGCTGAAGGACGGCTTTCACACACACTTATCTCTCAGAACTGAGCCTGTATAGAGACGTTCATTAATCTAGCACAAACTGAACGGATGCTGAAGACACTTTTACTCTGGTTTCTCAGTCTGTTTCCTAGTGCCGATTTGAAATTCCTGCAGTATTCACTGTAAAACTGATTTGGAGCTATTACCTCCCCATATATATGTATGGATTGTAATTTGCATCTGAAAAGAAACTTGGTGTTCCCAACAAGCAAGTTGAAAGATGGCTTATACGCACAATTATCTCTCAGAAATGAGCATGTGGAGAGACGTTCGTTCATCTTGCACAAAGGGAACGGTTTACAGGAGAAACTTTTACACTGGTTTCTCAGTCTGTTTCCTAGTGCCGGATTGAAGTTCCTGCAGGTTTCAGTGTAAAACCGAGTTGGAGTGTGTACATTCCTCTGTATATGTATGGATTGGAGATTGCAACTGAAAAGAAACTTTGTGTTCACAACAAGCTTGGGGGAGTACGGCTTACACACACACATATCTCCCAGAACTGAGCATTTGGAGAGACGTTCGTTCATCTAGAATAAAGGGAACGGGTTGCAGGAGAAACATTTACTCTTGTTTCAAACTCTGTTTCCTAGTGCCGTTTTGAAGTTCCTGCAGTTTTCACTGTAAAATAAAGTTGGATCTTTTACCTCCCCATATATATGTATGGAGTGCATTTTGTTACTGAAAAGAAACTTTGTATTCCCAACAAGCAAGGTGTTGTACGGCTTTCACACAGAATTATCTCTCAGAACTGAGCATGTGGAGAGACGTTAGTTCATCTAGCACAAAGGGAACTTTTGCTGGAGAAATTTTTACTCTGGTTTCTCAGTATGTTTCCTAGAGCCGGTTTGAAGTTAACGCAGTTTTCACTGTAAAACCGAGTTGAAACTAGTACTGTCCATGTATATTTATGGAGAGGAGTTTGAAACTGAAAGGAAATTTTGTGTTCCCATCAAGCTACGTGAAGGTCGGCTTTCACACATACATCTCTCAGAACTGAGCATGTGGAGAGACGTTCGTTTAGCTAGCACAAAAGGAAAGGATTGCAGGGAAATTTTACTCTTGTTTCTCAGTCTGTTTCCTAGTGCCGCTTTGAAGTTCCTGCAGTTTTCACTGTAAAACCGAGTTGCAGCTAGTACCTCCCCATATATATGTATGCACTGAACTTTGCAACTGAAAGGAATCTTTGTGTTCCCATCAACCTATGTGAATGGCGGCTTTCACACACATTTATCTCTCAGAAATGAGCATGTGGAAAGACGTTCTTTCATCTAGCACAAATGGAACGGGTTGCTGGATAAATTTTTTCTCTGGTTTCTCAGTCTGTTTTCTAGTGCCGGTTTAAATTTCCTGCAGTTTTCACTGTAAAACCGTGCTGGAGCTAGTACCTACCTTTATTTATGTATGGATTGGAGATTGGAATTCAAAAGAAATTTTGAGTTCCCAACAAGCTTGTTGAAGTACGGCTTACAAACACACATGTCTCTCAGAACTGAGCATTTGGAGAGACGTTCGTTCATCTAGCCCAAAGAGAACGGGTTGCAGGAGAAATATTTGCTCTTGTTTCAAAGTCTCTTTCCTAGTGCCGGTTTGAATTTCCTGCAGTTTTCTCTGTAAAACCGAGTTGGAGCTAGGACCTCACCATATATATATGTATGGAGTGGAGTTTGCAACTGAAATAAACTTTTTGTTCCCAACAAGCTAGGTAAAGAACGGCTTTCACACACACTTATTTTTCAGAACTGAGCATGTGGAGAGACGTTCATTCATCTAGCACAAAGGGAACAGGTTGCAGGAGAAACTAGTTCTCTGGTTTCTCAGTCTGATTCCTTGATCGGGTTTGAAGTTTCTGCAGGTTTCACTGTAAAACCGAGTTGGAGCTTGTACCTCCCCATATATATGTATGGAATGCTGTGTGCAACTGAAAAGAATCTTTGTGTTCCCATCAAGCTAGCTGAAATACGGCTTTCACACACTCTTATCTCTCTGAAATGAGCATGTGGAGAGACGTTCGTTCATCTAGCAAAAAGGGAATGGTTGCTGGTGAAATTTTACTCTGGTTTTTCAGTCTGTTTCCTAGTGCCGGTTTGAAGTTCCTGAATTTTTCACTGTAAAACCGAATTGGAGCTAGTACCACCCCTTATATATGTAAGGAATGGAGTTTGCAACTGAAAAGAAACTTTGTTTTCCCAACAAGCTAGGAGAAGGGAGGCTTTCACACACACTTTCCTCTCAGAACTGAGCATGTGGAGAGACTATCGTTCAGCTAGCACAAAGGGAACTGGTTACAGGAGAAATGTTTACCCTGGTTTCTCAGTCTGTGTTCTAGTGCCTGTTTAAATTTCCTGCAGTTTTCACTGTAAAACCGAGTTGGAGCTAGAATCTCCCTTTATTTATGTATGGATTGGAATTTGTAACTCAAAAGAAATTTTGTGTTCCCAACAAGCTTGTTGAAGTACGGCTTACACACACACATATCTCTCAGAACTGAGCATTTGGAGAGACGTTCGTTCATCTAGCCCAAAGAGAACGGGTTGCAGGAGAAATATTTGCTCTTGTTTCAAAGTCTCTTTCCTAGTGCCGGTTTGAATTTCCTGAATTTTTCACTGTAAAACCGAGTTGGAGTTAGTACCACAACATATATATGTATGGAGTGCTGTTTGCAACTGAAAAGAATCTTTTTCTTCCCATCAAGCTAGCCGAAGCACGGCTTTCACACACACTTATCTCTCAGAACTGAGCCTGTAGAGAGACGTTCATTAATCTAGCACAAAGTGAACGGATGCTGAAGAAACATTTACTCTGATTTCACAGTCTGTTTCCTAGTGCCAGTTTGAACTTCCTGCAGTATTCACTGTAAAAAGGATTTGGAGCTAGTACCTCCCCATATATATGTATGAATGGTAAATTGAATCTGAAAAGAAACTTCATGTTCCCAACAAGCAAGGTGAAGGACGGCTTACACACACAATTATCTCTCAGAAATGAGCATGTGGAGAGATGTTCGTTCATCTCGTACAAAGGGAACGGGTTACAGGAGAAACTTTTTCTCTGGTTTCTCAGTCTGTTTCCTACTGCCGAATTGAAGTTCCTGCAGGTTTCAGTGTAAAACTGAGTTGGAGCTAGTACTTTCCTTTGTATATGTATGGATTGGTGTTTGCAACTGAAAAGAATCTTTGTGTTCCCAACAAGCTAGGTGATGTACGGCTTTCACACACAATTATCTCTCAGAACTGAGCATGTGGAGAGACGTTAGTTCATCTAGCAGAAAGGGAACTGTTGCTGGAGAAACTTTTATTCTGTTTTCTCAGTCTGTTTCCTAGAGCCGGTTTGAAGTTCCCGCAGTTTTCACTGTAAAACCGAGTTTAACTAGTACTGTCCATGTATATATATGGAGAGGAGTTTGAAACTGAAAGGAAATTTTGTGTTCCCATCAAGCTACGTGAAGGACGGCTTTCACACACACATCTCTCAGAACTGATCATGTGGAGAGACGTTTGTTTAGCTAGCACAAAGGGAACAGGTTGCAGGAGAAACTAGTTCTCTGGTTTCTCAGTCTGATTCCTTGATTCGGTTTGAAGTTCATGCATTTTTCACTGTAAAACATAATTTTGGCTAGTAAATCCCTATATATATATAAGGAATGGAGTTTGCAACTGAAAGGAAACTTTGTGTTCCCATCAAGCTACGTGAAGGACGGCTTTCACACACACATCTCTCAAAACTGAGCATGTGGAGAGACGTTCGTTTAGCTAGCACAAAAGGAACGGATTGCAGGGAAAGTTTTACTCTGGTTTCTCAGTCTGTTTTCTAGTGCTGGTGTGAATTTCCTGAAGATTTCACTGTTAAACCGAGTTGGAGCTAGAACCTCCCCATATATATGTAAGGAGTGTAGTTTGCAACTGAAAAGAAACTTTGTTTTCTCAACAAGCTAGGTGATGGGAGGCTTTCACACACAATTTTCTCTCAGAACTGAGCATGTGGAGAGTCTTTCGTTCATCTAGCACAAAGGGAACGGGTTGCAGGAGAAATGTTTACCCTGGTTTCTCAGTCTGTTTCCTAGTGCCGGTTTGAAGTTCATGCAGTTTTCACTATAAAACCGAGTTCGGGTAGTAAATCCCTATATATATATATAAGGAATGGAGTTTACAACTGAAAGGAAACTTTGTGTTCCCAACAAGATATGTGAAGGACGGCTTTAACACACACATATCTCTCAGAAGTGAGCATGTGGAGAGACGTTCTTTCATCTAGCACAAAGGGAACTGGTTGTTGGGGAAACTTTTTCTCTGGTTTCTCAGTCTGTTTCCTAGGACTGGTGTGAATTTCCTGAAGTATTCACTGTTAAACCGAGTTGGAGCTTGTACCTCCCCATATATATGTAAGGAATGCTGTGTGCAACTGAAAAGAAACTTTGTATTCCCATCAAGCTAGCTGAAATACGGCTTTCACACACACTTATCTCTCAGAAATGAGCATGTGGAGAGACGTTCGTTCATCTAGCAAAATGGGAACTGTTGCTGGAAAAATTTTACTCTGGTTTTTCAGTCTGTTTCCTAGTGCCGATTTGATGTTCCTGCATTTTCCACTGTAAAACCGAGTTGGAGATAGTACCTCAACATATATATGTATGGAGTGCCGTTTGCAACTGAAAAGAATCTTTTCCTTCCCATCAAGCTAGCTGAAGGACGGCTTTCACACACACTTATCTCTCAGAACTGAGCCTGTATAGAGACGTTCATTAATCTAGCACAAACTGAACGGATGCTGAAGACACTTTTACTCTGGTTTCTCAGTCTGTTTCCTAGTGCCGATTTGAAATTCCTGCAGTATTCACTGTAAAACTGATTTGGAGCTATTACCTCCCCATATATATGTATGGATTGTAATTTGCATCTGAAAAGAAACTTGGTGTTCCCAACAAGCAAGTTGAAAGATGGCTTATACGCACAATTATCTCTCAGAAATGAGCATGTGGAGAGACGTTCGTTCATCTTGCACAAAGGGAACGGTTTACAGGAGAAACTTTTACACTGGTTTCTCAGTCTGTTTCCTAGTGCCGGATTGAAGTTCCTGCAGGTTTCAGTGTAAAACCGAGTTGGAGTGTGTACATTCCTCTGTATATGTATGGATTGGAGTTTGCAACTGAAAAGAAACTTTGTGTTCACAACAAGCTTGGGGGAGTACGGCTTACACACACACATATCTCCCAGAACTGAGCATTTGGAGAGACGTTCGTTCATCTAGAATAAAGGGAACGGGTTGCAGGAGAAACATTTACTCTTGTTTCAAACTCTGTTTCCTAGTGCCGTTTTGAAGTTCCTGCAGTTTTCACTGTAAAATAAAGTTGGATCTTTTACCTCCCCATATATATGTATGGAGTGCATTTTGTTACTGAAAAGAAACTTTGTATTCCCAACAAGCAAGGTGTTGTACGGCTTTCACACAGAATTATCTCTCAGAACTGAGCATGTGGAGAGACGTTAGTTCATCTAGCACAAAGGGAACTTTTGCTGGAGAAATTTTTACTCTGGTTTCTCAGTATGTTTCCTAGAGCCGGTTTGAAGTTAACGCAGTTTTCACTGTAAAACCGAGTTGAAACTAGTACTGTCCATGTATATTTATGGAGAGGAGTTTGAAACTGAAAGGAAATTTTGTGTTCCCATCAAGCTACGTGAAGGTCGGCTTTCACACATACATCTCTCAGAACTGAGCATGTGGAGAGACGTTCGTTTAGCTAGCACAAAAGGAAAGGATTGCAGGGAAATTTTACTCTTGTTTCTCAGTCTGTTTCCTAGTGCCGCTTTGAAGTTCCTGCAGTTTTCACTGTAAAACCGAGTTGCAGCTAGTACCTCCCCATATATATGTATGCACTGAACTTTGCAACTGAAAGGAATCTTTGTGTTCCCATCAACCTATGTGAATGGCGGCTTTCACACACATTTATCTCTCAGAAATGAGCATGTGGAAAGACGTTCTTTCATCTAGCACAAATGGAACGGGTTGCTGGATAAATTTTTTCTCTGGTTTCTCAGTCTGTTTTCTAGTGCCGGTTTAAATTTCCTGCAGTTTTCACTGTAAAACCGTGCTGGAGCTAGTACCTACCTTTATTTATGTATGGATTGGAGATTGGAATTCAAAAGAAATTTTGAGTTCCCAACAAGCTTGTTGAAGTACGGCTTACAAACACACATATCTCTCAGAACTGAGCATTTGGAGAGACGTTCGTTCATCTAGCCCAAAGGGAACGGGTTGCAGGAGAAATATTTGCTCTTGTTTCAAAGTCTCTTTCCTAGTGCCGGTTTGAATTTCCTGCAGTTTTCTCTGTAAAACCGAGTTGGAGCTAGGACCTCACCATATATATATGTATGGAGTGGAGTTTGCAACTGAAATAAACTTTTTGTTCCCAACAAGCTAGGTAAAGAACGGCTTTCACACACACTTATTTTTCAGAACTGAGCATGTGGAGAGACGTTCATTCATCTAGCACAAAGGGAACAGGTTGCAGGAGAAACTAGTTCTCTGGTTTCTCAGTCTGATTCCTTGATCGGGTTTGAAGTTTCTGCAGGTTTCACTGTAAAACCGAGTTGGAGCTTGTACCTCCCCATATATATGTATGGAATGCTGTGTGCAACTGAAAAGAATCTTTGTGTTCCCATCAAGCTAGCTGAAATACGGCTTTCACACACTCTTATCTCTCTGAAATGAGCATGTGGAGAGACGTTCGTTCATCTAGCAAAAAGGGAATGGTTGCTGGTGAAATTTTACTCTGGTTTTTCAGTCTGTTTCCTAGTGCCGGTTTGAAGTTCCTGAATTATTCACTGTAAAACCGAATTGGAGCTAGTACCACCCCTTATATATGTAAGGAATGGAGTTTGCAACTGAAAAGAAACTTTGTTTTCCCAACAAGCTAGGAGAAGGGAGGCTTTCACACACACTTTCCTCTCAGAACTGAGCATGTGGAGAGACTATCGTTCAGCTAGCACAAAGGGAACTGGTTACAGGAGAAATGTTTACCCTGGTTTCTCAGTCTGTGTTCTAGTGCCTGTTTAAATTTCCTGCAGTTTTCACTGTAAAACCGAGTTGGAGCTAGAATCTCCCTTTATTTATGTATGGATTGGAATTTGTAACTCAAAAGAAATTTTGTGTTCCCAACAAGCTTGTTGAAGTACGGCTTACACACACACATATCTCTCAGAACTGAGCATTTGGAGAGACGTTCGTTCATCTAGCCCAAAGAGAACGGGTTGCAGGAGAAATATTTGCTCTTGTTTCAAAGTCTCTTTCCTAGTGCCGGTTTGAAGTTCCTGAATTTTTCACTGTAAAACCGAGTTGGAGCTAGTACCACAACATATATATGTATGGAGTGCTGTTTGCAACTGAAAAGAATCTTTTTCTTCCCATCAAGCTAGCCGAAGCACGGCTTTCACACACACTTATCTCTCAGAACTGAGCCTGTAGAGAGACGTTCATTAATCTAGCACAAAGTGAACGGATGCTGAAGAAACATTTACTCTGATTTCACAGTCTGTTTCCTAGTGCCAGTTTGAACTTCCTGCAGTATTCACTGTAAAAAGGATTTGGAGCTAGTACCTCCCCATATATATGTATGAATGGTAAATTGAATCTGAAAAGAAACTTCATGTTCCCAACAAGCAAGGTGAAGGACGGCTTACACACACAATTATCTCTCAGAAATGAGCATGTGGAGAGATGTTCGTTCATCTCGTACAAAGGGAACGGGTTACAGGAGAAACTTTTTCTCTGGTTTCTCAGTCTGTTTCCTACTGCCGAATTGAAGTTCCTGCAGGTTTCAGTGTAAAACTGAGTTGGAGCTAGTACTTTCCTTTGTATATGTATGGATTGGTGTTTGCAACTGAAAAGAATCTTTGTGTTCCCAACAAGCTTGGGGAAGTACGGCTTACACACACACATATCTCTCAGAACTGAGCATTTGGAGAGACGTTCGTTCATCTAGCTCAAATGGAACGGGTTGCAGGAGAAACATTTACTCTTGTTTCAAAGTCTGTTTCCTAGTGCCGGTTTGAATTTCCTGCAGTTTTCACTGTAAAATAAAGTTGGATCTTGAACCTCCAAATATATATGTATGGAGTTCAGTTTGCAACTGAAAAGAAACTTTGTGTTCCCAACAAGCTAGGTGATGTACGGCTTTCACACACAATTATCTCTCAGAACTGAGCATGTGGAGAGACGTTAGTTCATCTAGCAGAAAGGGAACTGTTGCTGGAGAAACTTTTATTCTGTTTTCTCAGTCTGTTTCCTAGAGCCGGTTTGAAGTTCCCGCAGTTTTCACTGTAAAACCGAGTTTAACTAGTACTGTCCATGTATATATATGGAGAGGAGTTTGAAACTGAAAGGAAATTTTGTGTTCCCATCAAGCTACGTGAAGGACGGCTTTCACACACACATCTCTCAGAACTGATCATGTGGAGAGACGTTTGTTTAGCTAGCACAAAGGGAACAGGTTGCAGGAGAAACTAGTTCTCTGGTTTCTCAGTCTGATTCCTTGATTCGGTTTGAAGTTCATGCATTTTTCACTGTAAAACATAATTTTGGCTAGTAAATCCCTATATATATATAAGGAATGGAGTTTGCAACTGAAAGGAAACTTTGTGTTCCCATCAAGCTACGTGAAGGACGGCTTTCACACACACATCTCTCAAAACTGAGCATGTGGAGAGACGTTCGTTTAGCTAGCACAAAAGGAACGGATTGCAGGGAAAGTTTTACTCTGGTTTCTCAGTCTGTTTTCTAGTGCTGGTGTGAATTTCCTGAAGATTTCACTGTTAAACCGAGTTGGAGCTAGAACCTCCCCATATATATGTAAGGAGTGTAGTTTGCAACTGAAAAGAAACTTTGTTTTCTCAACAAGCTAGGTGATGGGAGGCTTTCACACACAATTTTCTCTCAGAACTGAGCATGTGGAGAGTCTTTCGTTCATCTAGCACAAAGGGAACGGGTTTCAGGAGAAATGTTTACCCTGGTTTCTCAGTCTGTTTCCTAGTGCCGGTTTGAAGTTCATGCAGTTTTCACTATAAAACCGAGTTCGGGTAGTAAATCCCTATATATATATATAAGGAATGGAGTTTACAACTGAAAGGAAACTTTGTGTTCCCAACAAGATATGTGAAGGACGGCTTTAACACACACATATCTCTCAGAAGTGAGCATGTGGAGAGACGTTCTTTCATCTAGCACAAAGGGAACTGGTTGTTGGGGAAACTTTTTCTCTGGTTTCTCAGTCTGTTTCCTAGGACTGGTGTGAATTTCCTGAAGTATTCACTGTTAAACCGAGTTGGAGCTTGTACCTCCCCATATATATGTAAGGAATGCTGTGTGCAACTGAAAAGAAACTTTGTATTCCCATCAAGCTAGCTGAAATACGGCTTTCACACACACTTATCTCTCAGAAATGAGCATGTGGAGAGACGTTCGTTCATCTAGCAAAATGGGAACTGTTGCTGGAAAAATTTTACTCTGGTTTTTCAGTCTGTTTCCTAGTGCCGATTTGATGTTCCTGCATTTTCCACTGTAAAACCGAGTTGGAGATAGTACCTCAACATATATATGTATGGAGTGCCGTTTGCAACTGAAAAGAATCTTTTCCTTCCCATCAAGCTAGCTGAAGGACGGCTTTCACACACACTTATCTCTCAGAACTGAGCCTTTATAGAGACGTTCATTAATCTAGCACAAACTGAACGGATGCTGAAGACACTTTTACTCTGGTTTCTCAGTCTGTTTCCTAGTGCTGATTTGAAATTCCTGCAGTATTCACTGTAAAACTGATTTGGAGCTATTACCTCCCCATATAAATGTATGGATTGTAATTTGCATCTGAAAAGAAACTTGGTGTTCCCAACAAGCAAGTTGAAAGATGGCTTATACGCACAATTATCTCTCAGAAATGAGCATGTGGAGAGACGTTTGTTCATCTTGCACAAAGGGAACGGTTTACAGGAGAAACTTTTACACTGGTTTCTCAGTCTGTTTCCTAGTGCCGGATTGAAGTTCCTGCAGGTTTCAGTGTAAAACCGAGTTGGAGTGTGTACATTCCTCTGTATATGTATGGATTGGAGTTTGCAACTGAAAAGAAACTTTGTGTTCACAACAAGCTTGGGGGAGTACGGCTTACACACACACATATCTCCCAGAACTGAGCATTTGGAGAGACGTTCGTTCATCTAGAATAAAGGGAACGGGTTGCAGGAGAAACATTTACTCTTGTTTCAAACTCTGTTTCCTAGTGCCGTTTTGAAGTTCCTGCAGTTTTCACTGTAAAATAAAGTTGGATCTTTTACCTCCCCATATATATGTATGGAGTGCATTTTGTTACTGAAAAGAAACTTTGTATTCCCAACAAGCAAGGTGTTGTACGGCTTTCACACAGAATTATCTCTCAGAACTGAGCATGTGGAGAGACGTTAGTTCATCTAGCACAAAGGGAACTTTTGCTGGAGAAATTTTTACTCTGGTTTCTCAGTATGTTTCCTAGAGCCGGTTTGAAGTTAACGCAGTTTTCACTGTAAAACCGAGTTGAAACTAGTACTGTCCATGTATATTTATGGAGAGGAGTTTGAAACTGAAAGGAAATTTTGTGTTCCCATCAAGCTACGTGAAGGTCGGCTTTCACACATACATCTCTCAGAACTGAGCATGTGGAGAGACGTTCGTTTAGCTAGCACAAAAGGAAAGGATTGCAGGGAAATTTTACTCTTGTTTCTCAGTCTGTTTCCTAGTGCCGCTTTGAAGTTCCTGCAGTTTTCACTGTAAAACCGAGTTGCAGCTAGTACCTCCCCATATATATGTATGCACTGAACTTTGCAACTGAAAGGAATCTTTGTGTTCCCATCAACCTATGTGAATGGCGGCTTTCACACACATTTATCTCTCAGAAATGAGCATGTGGAAAGACGTTCTTTCATCTAGCACAAATGGAACGGGTTGCTGGATAAATTTTTTCTCTGGTTTCTCAGTCTGTTTTCTAGTGCCGGTTTAAATTTCCTGCAGTTTTCACTGTAAAACCGTGCTGGAGCTAGTACCTACCTTTATTTATGTATGGATTGGAGATTGGAATTCAAAAGAAATTTTGAGTTCCCAACAAGCTTTTTGAAGTACGGCTTACAAACACACATATCTCTCAGAACTGAGCATTTGGAGAGACGTTCGTTCATCTAGCCCAAAGAGAACGGGTTGCAGGAGAAATATTTGCTCTTGTTTCAAAGTCTCTTTCCTAGTGCCGGTTTGAATTTCCTGCAGTTTTCTCTGTAAAACCGAGTTGGAGCTAGGACCTCACCATATATATATGTATGGAGTGGAGTTTGCAACTGAAATAAACTTTTTGTTCCCAACAAGCTAGGTAAAGAACGGCTTTCACACACACTTATTTTTCAGAACTGAGCATGTGGAGAGACGTTCGTTCATCTAGCAAAATGGGAACTGTTGCTGGAAAAATTTTACTCTGGTTTTTCAGTCTGTTTCCTAGTGCCGATTTGATGTTCCTGCATTTTCCACTGTAAAACCGAGTTGGAGATAGTACCTCAACATATATATGTATGGAGTGCCGTTTGCAACTGAAAAGAATCTTTTCCTTCCCATCAAGCTAGCTGAAGGACGGCTTTCACACACACTTATCTCTCAGAACTGAGCCTGTATAGAGACGTTCATTAATCTAGCACAAACTGAACGGATGCTGAAGACACTTTTACTCTGGTTTCTCAGTCTGTTTCCTAGTGCCGATTTGAAATTCCTGCAGTATTCACTGTAAAACTGATTTGGAGCTATTACCTCCCCATATATATGTATGGATTGTAATTTGCATCTGAAAAGAAACTTGGTGTTCCCAACAAGCAAGTTGAAAGATGGCTTATACGCACAATTATCTCTCAGAAATGAGCATGTGGAGAGACGTTCGTTCATCTTGCACAAAGGGAACGGTTTACAGGAGAAACTTTTACACTGGTTTCTCAGTCTGTTTCCTAGTGCCGGATTGAAGTTCCTGCAGGTTTCAGTGTAAAACCGAGTTGGAGTGTGTACATTCCTCTGTATATGTATGGATTGGAGTTTGCAACTGAAAAGAAACTTTGTGTTCACAACAAGCTTGGGGGAGTACGGCTTACACACACACATATCTCCCAGAACTGAGCATTTGGAGAGACGTTCGTTCATCTAGAATAAAGGGAACGGGTTGCAGGAGAAACATTTACTCTTGTTTCAAACTCTGTTTCCTAGTGCCGTTTTGATGTTCCTGCAGTTTTCACTGTAAAATAAAGTTGGATCTTTTACCTCCCCATATATATGTATGGAGTGCATTTTGTTACTGAAAAGAAACTTTGTATTCCCAACAAGCAAGGTGTTGTACGGCTTTCACACAGAATTATCTCTCAGAACTGAGCATGTGGAGAGACGTTAGTTCATCTAGCACAAAGGGAACTTTTGCTGGAGAAATTTTTACTCTGGTTTCTCAGTATGTTTCCTAGAGCCGGTTTGAAGTTAACGCAGTTTTCACTGTAAAACCGAGTTGAAACTAGTACTGTCCATGTATATTTATGGAGAGGAGTTTGAAACTGAAAGGAAATTTTGTGTTCCCATCAAGCTACGTGAAGGTCGGCTTTCACACATACATCTCTCAGAACTGAGCATGTGGAGAGACGTTCGTTTAGCTAGCACAAAAGGAAAGGATTGCAGGGAAATTTTACTCTTGTTTCTCAGTCTGTTTCCTAGTGCCGCTTTGAAGTTCCTGCAGTTTTCACTGTAAAACCGAGTTGCAGCTAGTACCTCCCCATATATATGTATGCACTGAACTTTGCAACTGAAAGGAATCTTTGTGTTCCCATCAACCTATGTGAATGGCGGCTTTCACACACATTTATCTCTCAGAAATGAGCATGTGGAAAGACGTTCTTTCATCTAGCACAAATGGAACGGGTTGCTGGATAAATTTTTTCTCTGGTTTCTCAGTCTGTTTTCTAGTGCCGGTTTAAATTTCCTGCAGTTTTCACTGTAAAACCGTGCTGGAGCTAGTACCTACCTTTATTTATGTATGGATTGGAGATTGGAATTCAAAAGAAATTTTGAGTTCCCAACAAGCTTGTTGAAGTACGGCTTACAAACACACATATCTCTCAGAACTGAGCATTTGGAGAGACGTTCGTTCATCTAGCCCAAAGGGAACGGGTTGCAGGAGAAATATTTGCTCTTGTTTCAAAGTCTCTTTCCTAGTGCCGGTTTGAATTTCCTGCAGTTTTCTCTGTAAAACCGAGTTGGAGCTAGGACCTCACCATATATATATGTATGGAGTGGAGTTTGCAACTGAAATAAACTTTTTGTTCCCAACAAGCTAGGTAAAGAACGGCTTTCACACACACTTATTTTTCAGAACTGAGCATGTGGAGAGACGTTCATTCATCTAGCACAAAGGGAACAGGTTGCAGGAGAAACTAGTTCTCTGGTTTCTCAGTCTGATTCCTTGATCGGGTTTGAAGTTTCTGCAGGTTTCACTGTAAAACCGAGTTGGAGCTTGTACCTCCCCATATATATGTATGGAATGCTGTGTGCAACTGAAAAGAATCTTTGTGTTCCCATCAAGCTAGCTGAAATACGGCTTTCACACACTCTTATCTCTCTGAAATGAGCATGTGGAGAGACGTTCGTTCATCTAGCAAAAAGGGAATGGTTGCTGGTGAAATTTTACTCTGGTTTTTCAGTCTGTTTCCTAGTGCCGGTTTGAAGTTCCTGAATTATTCACTGTAAAACCGAATTGGAGCTAGTACCACCCCTTATATATGTAAGGAATGGAGTTTGCAACTGAAAAGAAACTTTGTTTTCCCAACAAGCTAGGAGAAGGGAGGCTTTCACACACACTTTCCTCTCAGAACTGAGCATGTGGAGAGACTATCGTTCAGCTAGCACAAAGGGAACTGGTTACAGGAGAAATGTTTACCCTGGTTTCTCAGTCTGTGTTCTAGTGCCTGTTTAAATTTCCTGCAGTTTTCACTGTAAAACCGAGTTGGAGCTAGAATCTCCCTTTATTTATGTATGGATTGGAATTTGTAACTCAAAAGAAATTTTGTGTTCCCAACAAGCTTGTTGAAGTACGGCTTACACACACACATATCTCTCAGAACTGAGCATTTGGAGAGACGTTCGTTCATCTAGCCCAAAGAGAACGGGTTGCAGGAGAAATATTTGCTCTTGTTTCAAAGTCTCTTTCCTAGTGCCGGTTTGAAGTTCCTGAATTTTTCACTGTAAAACCGAGTTGGAGCTAGTACCACAACATATATATGTATGGAGTGCTGTTTGCAACTGAAAAGAATCTTTTTCTTCCCATCAAGCTAGCCGAAGCACGGCTTTCACACACACTTATCTCTCAGAACTGAGCCTGTAGAGAGACGTTCATTAATCTAGCACAAAGTGAACGGATGCTGAAGAAACATTTACTCTGATTTCACAGTCTGTTTCCTAGTGCCAGTTTGAACTTCCTGCAGTATTCACTGTAAAAAGGATTTGGAGCTAGTACCTCCCCATATATATGTATGAATGGTAAATTGAATCTGAAAAGAAACTTCATGTTCCCAACAAGCAAGGTGAAGGACGGCTTACACACACAATTATCTCTCAGAAATGAGCATGTGGAGAGATGTTCGTTCATCTCGTACAAAGGGAACGGGTTACAGGAGAAACTTTTTCTCTGGTTTCTCAGTCTGTTTCCTACTGCCGAATTGAAGTTCCTGCAGGTTTCAGTGTAAAACTGAGTTGGAGCTAGTACTTTCCTTTGTATATGTATGGATTGGTGTTTGCAACTGAAAAGAATCTTTGTGTTCCCAACAAGCTTGGGGAAGTACGGCTTACACACACACATATCTCTCAGAACTGAGCATTTGGAGAGACGTTCGTTCATCTAGCTCAAATGGAACGGGTTGCAGGAGAAACATTTACTCTTGTTTCAAAGTCTGTTTCCTAGTGCCGGTTTGAATTTCCTGCAGTTTTCACTGTAAAATAAAGTTGGATCTTGAACCTCCAAATATATATGTATGGAGTTCAGTTTGCAACTGAAAAGAAACTTTGTGTTCCCAACAAGCTAGGTGATGTACGGCTTTCACACACAATTATCTCTCAGAACTGAGCATGTGGAGAGACGTTAGTTCATCTAGCAGAAAGGGAACTGTTGCTGGAGAAACTTTTATTCTGTTTTCTCAGTCTGTTTCCTAGAGCCGGTTTGAAGTTCCCGCAGTTTTCACTGTAAAACCGAGTTTAACTAGTACTGTCCATGTATATATATGGAGAGGAGTTTGAAACTGAAAGGAAATTTTGTGTTCCCATCAAGCTACGTGAAGGACGGCTTTCACACACACATCTCTCAGAACTGATCATGTGGAGAGACGTTTGTTTAGCTAGCACAAAGGGAACAGGTTGCAGGAGAAACTAGTTCTCTGGTTTCTCAGTCTGATTCCTTGATTCGGTTTGAAGTTCATGCATTTTTCACTGTAAAACATAATTTTGGCTAGTAAATCCCTATATATATATAAGGAATGGAGTTTGCAACTGAAAGGAAACTTTGTGTTCCCATCAAGCTACGTGAAGGACGGCTTTCACACACACATCTCTCAAAACTGAGCATGTGGAGAGACGTTCGTTTAGCTAGCACAAAAGGAACGGATTGCAGGGAAAGTTTTACTCTGGTTTCTCAGTCTGTTTTCTAGTGCTGGTGTGAATTTCCTGAAGATTTCACTGTTAAACCGAGTTGGAGCTAGAACCTCCCCATATATATGTAAGGAGTGTAGTTTGCAACTGAAAAGAAACTTTGTTTTCTCAACAAGCTAGGTGATGGGAGGCTTTCACACACAATTTTCTCTCAGAACTGAGCATGTGGAGAGTCTTTCGCTCATCTAGCACAAAGGGAACGGGTTGCAGGAGAAATGTTTACCCTGGTTTCTCAGTCTGTTTCCTAGTGCCGGTTTGAAGTTCATGCAGTTTTCACTATAAAACCGAGTTCGGGTAGTAAATCCCTATATATATATATAAGGAATGGAGTTTACAACTGAAAGGAAACTTTGTGTTCCCAACAAGATATGTGAAGGACGGCTTTAACACACACATATCTCTCAGAAGTGAGCATGTGGAGAGACGTTCTTTCATCTAGCACAAAGGGAACTGGTTGTTGGGGAAACTTTTTCTCTGGTTTCTCAGTCTGTTTCCTAGGACTGGTGTGAATTTCCTGAAGTATTCACTGTTAAACCGAGTTGGAGCTTGTACCTCCCCATATATATGTAAGGAATGCTGTGTGCAACTGAAAAGAAACTTTGTATTCCCATCAAGCTAGCTGAAATACGGCTTTCACACACACTTATCTCTCAGAAATGAGCATGTGGAGAGACGTTCGTTCATCTAGCAAAATGGGAACTGTTGCTGGAAAAATTTTACTCTGGTTTTTCAGTCTGTTTCCTAGTGCCGATTTGATGTTCCTGCATTTTCCACTGTAAAACCGAGTTGGAGATAGTACCTCAACATATATATGTATGGAGTGCCGTTTGCAACTGAAAAGAATCTTTTCCTTCCCATCAAGCTAGCTGAAGGACGGCTTTCACACACACTTATCTCTCAGAACTGAGCCTTTATAGAGACGTTCATTAATCTAGCACAAACTGAACGGATGCTGAAGACACTTTTACTCTGGTTTCTCAGTCTGTTTCCTAGTGCTGATTTGAAATTCCTGCAGTATTCACTGTAAAACTGATTTGGAGCTATTACCTCCCCATATATATGTATGGATTGTAATTTGCATCTGAAAAGAAACTTGGTGTTCCCAACAAGCAAGTTGAAAGATGGCTTATACGCACAATTATCTCTCAGAAATGAGCATGTGGAGAGACGTTTGTTCATCTTGCACAAAGGGAACGGTTTACAGGAGAAACTTTTACACTGGTTTCTCAGTCTGTTTCCTAGTGCCGGATTGAAGTTCCTGCAGGTTTCAGTGTAAAACCGAGTTGGAGTGTGTACATTCCTCTGTATATGTATGGATTGGAGTTTGCAACTGAAAAGAAACTTTGTGTTCACAACAAGCTTGGGGGAGTACGGCTTACACACACACATATCTCCCAGAACTGAGCATTTGGAGAGACGTTCGTTCATCTAGAATAAAGGGAACGGGTTGCAGGAGAAACATTTACTCTTGTTTCAAACTCTGTTTCCTAGTGCCGTTTTGAAGTTCCTGCAGTTTTCACTGTAAAATAAAGTTGGATCTTTTACCTCCCCATATATATGTATGGAGTGCATTTTGTTACTGAAAAGAAACTTTGTATTCCCAACAAGCAAGGTGTTGTACGGCTTTCACACAGAATTATCTCTCAGAACTGAGCATGTGGAGAGACGTTAGTTCATCTAGCACAAAGGGAACTTTTGCTGGAGAAATTTTTACTCTGGTTTCTCAGTATGTTTCCTAGAGCCGGTTTGAAGTTAACGCAGTTTTCACTGTAAAACCGAGTTGAAACTAGTACTGTCCATGTATATTTATGGAGAGGAGTTTGAAACTGAAAGGAAATTTTGTGTTCCCATCAAGCTACGTGAAGGTCGGCTTTCACACATACATCTCTCAGAACTGAGCATGTGGAGAGACGTTCGTTTAGCTAGCACAAAAGGAAAGGATTGCAGGGAAATTTTACTCTTGTTTCTCAGTCTGTTTCCTAGTGCCGCTTTGAAGTTCCTGCAGTTTTCACTGTAAAACCGAGTTGCAGCTAGTACCTCCCCATATATATGTATGCACTGAACTTTGCAACTGAAAGGAATCTTTGTGTTCCCATCAACCTATGTGAATGGCGGCTTTCACACACATTTATCTCTCAGAAATGAGCATGTGGAAAGACGTTCTTTCATCTAGCACAAATGGAACGGGTTGCTGGATAAATTTTTTCTCTGGTTTCTCAGTCTGTTTTCTAGTGCCGGTTTAAATTTCCTGCAGTTTTCACTGTAAAACCGTGCTGGAGCTAGTACCTACCTTTATTTATGTATGGATTGGAGATTGGAATTCAAAAGAAATTTTGAGTTCCCAACAAGCTTTTTGAAGTACGGCTTACAAACACACATATCTCTCAGAACTGAGCATTTGGAGAGACGTTCGTTCATCTAGCCCAAAGAGAACGGGTTGCAGGAGAAATATTTGCTCTTGTTTCAAAGTCTCTTTCCTAGTGCCGGTTTGAATTTCCTGCAGTTTTCTCTGTAAAACCGAGTTGGAGCTTTGACCTCACCATATATATATGTATGGAGTGGAGTTTGCAACTGAAATAAACTTTTTGTTCCCAACAAGCTAGGTAAAGAACGGCTTTCACACACACTTATTTTTCAGAACTGAGCATGTGGAGAGACGTTCATTCATCTAGCACAAAGGGAACAGGTTGCAGGAGAAACTAGTTCTCTGGTTTCTCAGTCTGATTCCTTGATCGGGTTTGAAGTTTCTGCAGGTTTCACTGTAAAACCGAGTTGGAGCTTGTACCTCCCCATATATATGTATGGAATGCTGTGTGCAACTGAAAAGAATCTTTGTGTTCCCATCAAGCTAGCTGAAATACGGCTTTCACACACTCTTATCTCTCTGAAATGAGCATGTGGAGAGACGTTCGTTCATCTAGCAAAAAGGGAATGGTTGCTGGTGAAATTTTACTCTGGTTTTTCAGTCTGTTTCCTAGTGCTGGTTTGAAGTTCCTGAATTTTTCACTGTAAAACCGAATTGGAGCTAGTACCACCCCTTATATATGTAAGGAATGGAGTTTGCAACTGAAAAGAAACTTTGTTTTCCCAACAAGCTAGGAGAAGGGAGGCTTTCACACACACTTTCCTCTCAGAACTGAGCATGTGGAGAGACTATCGTTCAGCTAGCACAAAGGGAACTGGTTACAGGAGAAATGTTTACCCTGGTTTCTCAGTCTGTGTTCTAGTGCCTGTTTAAATTTCCTGCAGTTTTCACTGTAAAACCGAGTTGGAGCTAGAATCTCCCTTTATTTATGTATGGATTGGAATTTGTAACTCAAAAGAAATTTTGTGTTCCCAACAAGCTTGTTGAAGTACGGCTTACACACACACATATCTCTCAGAACTGAGCATTTGGAGAGAC
This sequence comes from Camelus bactrianus, assembly GCF_048773025.1. Classification (NCBI taxonomy): domain Eukaryota; kingdom Metazoa; phylum Chordata; class Mammalia; order Artiodactyla; family Camelidae; genus Camelus; species Camelus bactrianus. The sequence continues at coordinate 6,825,412 of NW_027413945.1, forward strand.
GTTCGTTCATCTAGCCCAAAGAGAACGGGTTGCAGGAGAAATATTTGCTCTTGTTTCAAAGTCTCTTTCCTAGTGCCGGTTTGAAGTTCCTGAATTTTTCACTGTAAAACCGAGTTGGAGCTAGTACCACAACATATATATGTATGGAGTGCTGTTTGCAACTGAAAAGAATCTTTTTCTTCCCATCAAGCTAGCCGAAGCACGGCTTTCACACACACTTATCTCTCAGAACTGAGCCTGTAGAGAGACGTTCACTAATCTAGCACAAAATGAACGGATGCTGAAGAAACATTTACTCTGATTTCACAGTCTGTTTCCTAGTGCCAGTTTGAACTTCCTGCAGTATTCACTGTAAAAAGGATTTGGAGCTAGTACCTCCCCATATATATGTATGAATGGTAAATTGAATCTGAAAAGAAACTTCATCTTCCCAACAAGCAAGGTGAAGGACGGCTTACACACACAATTATCTCTCAGAAATGAGCATGTGGAGAGATGTTCGTTCATCTCGTACAAAGGGAACGGGTTACAGGAGAAACTTTTTCTCTGGTTTCTCAGTCTGTTTCCTACTGCCGAATTGAAGTTCCTGCAGGTTTCAGTGTAAAACTGAGTTGGAGCTAGTACTTTCCTTTGTATATGTATGGATTGGTGTTTGCAACTGAAAAGAATCTTTGTGTTCCCAACAAGCTTGGGGAAGTACGGCTTACACACACACATATCTCTCAGAACTGAGCATTTGGAGAGACGTTCGTTCATCTAGCTCAAATGGAACGGGTTGCAGGAGAAACATTTACTCTTGTTTCAAAGTCTGTTTCCTAGTGCCGGTTTGAATTTCCTGCAGTTTTCACTGTAAAATAAAGTTGGATCTTGAACCTCCAAATATATATGTATGGAGTTCAGTTTGCAACTGAAAAGAAACTTTGTGTTCCCAACAAGCTAGGTGATGTACGGCTTTCACACACAATTATCTCTCAGAACTGAGCATGTGGAGAGACGTTAGTTCATCTAGCAGAAAGGGAACTGTTGCTGGAGAAACTTTTATTCTGTTTTCTCAGTCTGTTTCCTAGAGCCGGTTTGAAGTTCCCGCAGTTTTCACTGTAAAACCGAGTTTAACTAGTACTGTCCATGTATATATATGGAGAGGAGTTTGAAACTGAAAGGAAATTTTGTGTTCCCATCAAGCTACGTGAAGGACGGCTTTCACACACACATCTCTCAGAACTGATCATGTGGAGAGACGTTTGTTTAGCTAGCACAAAGGGAACAGGTTGCAGGAGAAACTAGTTCTCTGGTTTCTCAGTCTGATTCCTTGATTCGGTTTGAAGTTCATGCATTTTTCACTGTAAAACATAATTTTGGCTAGTAAATCCCTATATATATATAAGGAATGGAGTTTGCAACTGAAAGGAAACTTTGTGTTCCCATCAAGCTACGTGAAGGACGGCTTTCACACACACATCTCTCAAAACTGAGCATGTGGAGAGACGTTCGTTTAGCTAGCACAAAAGGAACGGATTGCAGGGAAAGTTTTACTCTGGTTTCTCAGTCTGTTTTCTAGTGCTGGTGTGAATTTCCTGAAGATTTCACTGTTAAACCGAGTTGGAGCTAGAACCTCCCCATATATATGTAAGGAGTGTAGTTTGCAACTGAAAAGAAACTTTGTTTTCTCAACAAGCTAGGTGATGGGAGGCTTTCACACACAATTTTCTCTCAGAACTGAGCATGTGGAGAGTCTTTCGCTCATCTAGCACAAAGGGAACGGGTTGCAGGAGAAATGTTTACCCTGGTTTCTCAGTCTGTTTCCTAGTGCCGGTTTGAAGTTCATGCAGTTTTCACTATAAAACCGAGTTCGGGTAGTAAATCCCTATATATATATATAAGGAATGGAGTTTACAACTGAAAGGAAACTTTGTGTTCCCAACAAGATATGTGAAGGACGGCTTTAACACACACATATCTCTCAGAAGTGAGCATGTGGAGAGACGTTCTTTCATCTAGCACAAAGGGAACTGGTTGTTGGGGAAACTTTTTCTCTGGTTTCTCAGTCTGTTTCCTAGGACTGGTGTGAATTTCCTGAAGTATTCACTGTTAAACCGAGTTGGAGCTTGTACCTCCCCATATATATGTAAGGAATGCTGTGTGCAACTGAAAAGAAACTTTGTATTCCCATCAAGCTAGCTGAAATACGGCTTTCACACACACTTATCTCTCAGAAATGAGCATGTGGAGAGACGTTCGTTCATCTAGCAAAATGGGAACTGTTGCTGGAAAAATTTTACTCTGGTTTTTCAGTCTGTTTCCTAGTGCCGATTTGATGTTCCTGCATTTTCCACTGTAAAACCGAGTTGGAGATAGTACCTCAACATATATATGTATGGAGTGCCGTTTGCAACTGAAAAGAATCTTTTCCTTCCCATCAAGCTAGCTGAAGGACGGCTTTCACACACACTTATCTCTCAGAACTGAGCCTGTATAGAGACATTCATTAATCTAGCACAAACTGAACGGATGCTGAAGACACTTTTACTCTGGTTTCTCAGTCTGTTTCCTAGTGCCGATTTGAAATTCCTGCAGTATTCACTGTAAAACTGATTTGGAGCTATTACCTCCCCATATATATGTATGGATTGTAATTTGCATCTGAAAAGAAACTTGGTGTTCCCAACAAGCAAGTTGAAAGATGGCTTATACGCACAATTATCTCTCAGAAATGAGCATGTGGAGAGACGTTTGTTCATCTTGCACAAAGGGAACGGTTTACAGGAGAAACTTTTACACTGGTTTCTCAGTCTGTTTCCTAGTGCCGGATTGAAGTTCCTGCAGGTTTCAGTGTAAAACCGAGTTGGAGTGTGTACATTCCTCTGTATATGTATGGATTGGAGTTTGCAACTGAAAAGAAACTTTGTGTTCACAACAAGCTTGGGGGAGTACGGCTTACACACACACATATCTCCCAGAACTGAGCATTTGGAGAGACGTTCGTTCATCTAGAATAAAGGGAACGGGTTGCAGGAGAAACATTTACTCTTGTTTCAAACTCTGTTTCCTAGTGCCGTTTTGAAGTTCCTGCAGTTTTCACTGTAAAATAAAGTTGGATCTTTTACCTCCCCATATATATGTATGGAGTGCATTTTGTTACTGAAAAGAAACTTTGTATTCCCAACAAGCAAGGTGTTGTACGGCTTTCACACAGAATTATCTCTCAGAACTGAGCATGTGGAGAGACGTTAGTTCATCTAGCACAAAGGGAACTTTTGCTGGAGAAATTTTTACTCTGGTTTCTCAGTATGTTTCCTAGAGCCGGTTTGAAGTTAACGCAGTTTTCACTGTAAAACCGAGTTGAAACTAGTACTGTCCATGTATATTTATGGAGAGGAGTTTGAAACTGAAAGGAAATTTTGTGTTCCCATCAAGCTACGTGAAGGTCGGCTTTCACACATACATCTCTCAGAACTGAGCATGTGGAGAGACGTTCGTTTAGCTAGCACAAAAGGAAAGGATTGCAGGGAAATTTTACTCTTGTTTCTCAGTCTGTTTCCTAGTGCCGCTTTGAAGTTCCTGCAGTTTTCACTGTAAAACCGAGTTGCAGCTAGTACCTCCCCATATATATGTATGCACTGAACTTTGCAACTGAAAGGAATCTTTGTGTTCCCATCAACCTATGTGAATGGCGGCTTTCACACACATTTATCTCTCAGAAATGAGCATGTGGAAAGACGTTCTTTCATCTAGCACAAATGGAACGGGTTGCTGGATAAATTTTTTCTCTGGTTTCTCAGTCTGTTTTCTAGTGCCGGTTTAAATTTCCTGCAGTTTTCACTGTAAAACCGTGCTGGAGCTAGTACCTACCTTTATTTATGTATGGATTGGAGATTGGAATTCAAAAGAAATTTTGAGTTCCCAACAAGCTTGTTGAAGTACGGCTTACAAACACACATGTCTCTCAGAACTGAGCATTTGGAGAGACGTTCGTTCATCTAGCCCAAAGAGAACGGGTTGCAGGAGAAATATTTGCTCTTGTTTCAAAGTCTCTTTCCTAGTGCCGGTTTGAATTTCCTGCAGTTTTCTCTGTAAAACCGAGTTGGAGCTAGGACCTCACCATATATATATGTATGGAGTGGAGTTTGCAACTGAAATAAACTTTTTGTTCCCAACAAGCTAGGTAAAGAACGGCTTTCACACACACTTATTTTTCAGAACTGAGCATGTGGAGAGACGTTCATTCATCTAGCACAAAGGGAACAGGTTGCAGGAGAAACTAGTTCTCTGGTTTCTCAGTCTGATTCCTTGATCGGGTTTGAAGTTTCTGCAGGTTTCACTGTAAAACCGAGTTGGAGCTTGTACCTCCCCATATATATGTATGGAATGCTGTGTGCAACTGAAAAGAATCTTTGTGTTCCCATCAAGCTAGCTGAAATACGGCTTTCACACACTCTTATCTCTCTGAAATGAGCATGTGGAGAGACGTTCGTTCATCTAGCAAAAAGGGAATGGTTGCTGGTGAAATTTTACTCTGGTTTTTCAGTCTGTTTCCTAGTGCCGGTTTGAAGTTCCTGAATTTTTCACTGTAAAACCGAATTGGAGCTAGTACCACCCCTTATATATGTAAGGAATGGAGTTTGCAACTGAAAAGAAACTTTGTTTTCCCAACAAGCTAGGAGAAGGGAGGCTTTCACACACACTTTCCTCTCAGAACTGAGCATGTGGAGAGACTATCGTTCAGCTAGCACAAAGGGAACTGGTTACAGGAGAAATGTTTACCCTGGTTTCTCAGTCTGTGTTCTAGTGCCTGTTTAAATTTCCTGCAGTTTTCACTGTAAAACCGAGTTGGAGCTAGAATCTCCCTTTATTTATGTATGGATTGGAATTTGTAACTCAAAAGAAATTTTGTGTTCCCAACAAGCTTGTTGAAGTACGGCTTACACACACACATATCTCTCAGAACTGAGCATTTGGAGAGACGTTCGTTCATCTAGCCCAAAGAGAACGGGTTGCAGGAGAAATATTTGCTCTTGTTTCAAAGTCTCTTTCCTAGTGCCGGTTTGAATTTCCTGAATTTTTCACTGTAAAACCGAGTTGGAGCTAGTACCACAACATATATATGTATGGAGTGCTGTTTGCAACTGAAAAGAATCTTTTTCTTCCCATCAAGCTAGCCGAAGCACGGCTTTCACACACACTTATCTCTCAGAACTGAGCCTGTAGAGAGACGTTCACTAATCTAGCACAAAGTGAACGGATGCTGAAGAAACATTTACTCTGATTTCACAGTCTGTTTCCTAGTGCCAGTTTGAACTTCCTGCAGTATTCACTGTAAAAAGGATTTGGAGCTAGTACCTCCCCATATATATGTATGAATGGTAAATTGAATCTGAAAAGAAACTTCATGTTCCCAACAAGCAAGGTGAAGGACGGCTTACACACACAATTATCTCTCAGAAATGAGCATGTGGAGAGATGTTCGTTCATCTCGTACAAAGGGAACGGGTTACAGGAGAAACTTTTTCTCTGGTTTCTCAGTCTGTTTCCTACTGCCGAATTGAAGTTCCTGCAGGTTTCAGTGTAAAACTGAGTTGGAGCTAGTACTTTCCTTTGTATATGTATGGATTGGTGTTTGCAACTGAAAAGAATCTTTGTGTTCCCAACAAGCTTGGGGAAGTACGGCTTACACACACACATATCTCTCAGAACTGAGCATTTGGAGAGACGTTCGTTCATCTAGCTCAAATGGAACGGGTTGCAGGAGAAACATTTACTCTTGTTTCAAAGTCTGTTTCCTAGTGCCGGTTTGAATTTCCTGCAGTTTTCACTGTAAAATAAAGTTGGATCTTGAACCTCCAAATATATATGTATGGAGTTCAGTTTGCAACTGAAAAGAAACTTTGTGTTCCCAACAAGCTAGGTGATGTACGGCTTTCACACACAATTATCTCTCAGAACTGAGCATGTGGAGAGACGTTAGTTCATCTAGCAGAAAGGGAACTGTTGCTGGAGAAACTTTTATTCTGTTTTCTCAGTCTGTTTCCTAGAGCCGGTTTGAAGTTCCCGCAGTTTTCACTGTAAAACCGAGTTTAACTAGTACTGTCCATGTATATATATGGAGAGGAGTTTGAAACTGAAAGGAAATTTTGTGTTCCCATCAAGCTACGTGAAGGACGGCTTTCACACACACATCTCTCAGAACTGATCATGTGGAGAGACGTTTGTTTAGCTAGCACAAAGGGAACAGGTTGCAGGAGAAACTAGTTCTCTGGTTTCTCAGTCTGATTCCTTGATTCGGTTTGAAGTTCATGCATTTTTCACTGTAAAACATAATTTTGGCTAGTAAATCCCTATATATATATAAGGAATGGAGTTTGCAACTGAAAGGAAACTTTGTGTTCCCATCAAGCTACGTGAAGGACGGCTTTCACACACACATCTCTCAAAACTGAGCATGTGGAGAGACGTTCGTTTAGCTAGCACAAAAGGAACGGATTGCAGGGAAAGTTTTACTCTGGTTTCTCAGTCTGTTTTCTAGTGCTGGTGTGAATTTCCTGAAGATTTCACTGTTAAACCGAGTTGGAGCTAGAACCTCCCCATATATATGTAAGGAGTGTAGTTTGCAACTGAAAAGAAACTTTGTTTTCTCAACAAGCTAGGTGATGGGAGGCTTTCACACACAATTTTCTCTCAGAACTGAGCATGTGGAGAGTCTTTCGTTCATCTAGCACAAAGGGAACGGGTTGCAGGAGAAATGTTTACCCTGGTTTCTCAGTCTGTTTCCTAGTGCCGGTTTGAAGTTCATGCAGTTTTCACTATAAAACCGAGTTCGGGTAGTAAATCCCTATATATATATATAAGGAATGGAGTTTACAACTGAAAGGAAACTTTGTGTTCCCAACAAGATATGTGAAGGACGGCTTTAACACACACATATCTCTCAGAAGTGAGCATGTGGAGAGACGTTCTTTCATCTAGCACAAAGGGAACTGGTTGTTGGGGAAACTTTTTCTCTGGTTTCTCAGTCTGTTTCCTAGGACTGGTGTGAATTTCCTGAAGTATTCACTGTTAAACCGAGTTGGAGCTTGTACCTCCCCATATATATGTAAGGAATGCTGTGTGCAACTGAAAAGAAACTTTGTATTCCCATCAAGCTAGCTGAAATACGGCTTTCACACACACTTATCTCTCAGAAATGAGCATGTGGAGAGACGTTCGTTCATCTAGCAAAATGGGAACTGTTGCTGGAAAAATTTTACTCTGGTTTTTCAGTCTGTTTCCTAGTGCCGATTTGATGTTCCTGCATTTTCCACTGTAAAACCGAGTTGGAGATAGTACCTCAACATATATATGTATGGAGTGCCGTTTGCAACTGAAAAGAATCTTTTCCTTCCCATCAAGCTAGCTGAAGGACGGCTTTCACACACACTTATCTCTCAGAACTGAGCCTGTATAGAGACGTTCATTAATCTAGCACAAACTGAACGGATGCTGAAGACACTTTTACTCTGGTTTCTCAGTCTGTTTCCTAGTGCCGATTTGAAATTCCTGCAGTATTCACTGTAAAACTGATTTGGAGCTATTACCTCCCCATATATATGTATGGATTGTAATTTGCATCTGAAAAGAAACTTGGTGTTCCCAACAAGCAAGTTGAAAGATGGCTTATACGCACAATTATCTCTCAGAAATGAGCATGTGGAGAGACGTTCGTTCATCTTGCACAAAGGGAACGGTTTACAGGAGAAACTTTTACACTGGTTTCTCAGTCTGTTTCCTAGTGCCGGATTGAAGTTCCTGCAGGTTTCAGTGTAAAACCGAGTTGGAGTGTGTACATTCCTCTGTATATGTATGGATTGGAGTTTGCAACTGAAAAGAAACTTTGTGTTCACAACAAGCTTGGGGGAGTACGGCTTACACACACACATATCTCCCAGAACTGAGCATTTGGAGAGACGTTCGTTCATCTAGAATAAAGGGAACGGGTTGCAGGAGAAACATTTACTCTTGTTTCAAACTCTGTTTCCTAGTGCCGTTTTGAAGTTCCTGCAGTTTTCACTGTAAAATAAAGTTGGATCTTTTACCTCCCCATATATATGTATGGAGTGCATTTTGTTACTGAAAAGAAACTTTGTATTCCCAACAAGCAAGGTGTTGTACGGCTTTCACACAGAATTATCTCTCAGAACTGAGCATGTGGAGAGACGTTAGTTCATCTAGCACAAAGGGAACTTTTGCTGGAGAAATTTTTACTCTGGTTTCTCAGTATGTTTCCTAGAGCCGGTTTGAAGTTAACGCAGTTTTCACTGTAAAACCGAGTTGAAACTAGTACTGTCCATGTATATTTATGGAGAGGAGTTTGAAACTGAAAGGAAATTTTGTGTTCCCATCAAGCTACGTGAAGGTCGGCTTTCACACATACATCTCTCAGAACTGAGCATGTGGAGAGACGTTCGTTTAGCTAGCACAAAAGGAAAGGATTGCAGGGAAATTTTACTCTTGTTTCTCAGTCTGTTTCCTAGTGCCGCTTTGAAGTTCCTGCAGTTTTCACTGTAAAACCGAGTTGCAGCTAGTACCTCCCCATATATATGTATGCACTGAACTTTGCAACTGAAAGGAATCTTTGTGTTCCCATCAACCTATGTGAATGGCGGCTTTCACACACATTTATCTCTCAGAAATGAGCATGTGGAAAGACGTTCTTTCATCTAGCACAAATGGAACGGGTTGCTGGATAAATTTTTTCTCTGGTTTCTCAGTCTGTTTTCTAGTGCCGGTTTAAATTTCCTGCAGTTTTCACTGTAAAACCGTGCTGGAGCTAGTACCTACCTTTATTTATGTATGGATTGGAGATTGGAATTCAAAAGAAATTTTGAGTTCCCAACAAGCTTGTTGAAGTACGGCTTACAAACACACATATCTCTCAGAACTGAGCATTTGGAGAGACGTTCGTTCATCTAGCCCAAAGAGAACGGGTTGCAGGAGAAATATTTGCTCTTGTTTCAAAGTCTCTTTCCTAGTGCCGGTTTGAATTTCCTGCAGTTTTCTCTGTAAAACCGAGTTGGAGCTAGGACCTCACCATATATATATGTATGGAGTGGAGTTTGCAACTGAAATAAACTTTTTGTTCCCAACAAGCTAGGTAAAGAACGGCTTTCACACACACTTATTTTTCAGAACTGAGCATGTGGAGAGACGTTCATTCATCTAGCACAAAGGGAACAGGTTGCAGGAGAAACTAGTTCTCTGGTTTCTCAGTCTGATTCCTTGATCGGGTTTGAAGTTTCTGCAGGTTTCACTGTAAAACCGAGTTGGAGCTTGTACCTCCCCATATATATGTATGGAATGCTGTGTGCAACTGAAAAGAATCTTTGTGTTCCCATCAAGCTAGCTGAAATACGGCTTTCACACACTCTTATCTCTCTGAAATGAGCATGTGGAGAGACGTTCGTTCATCTAGCAAAAAGGGAATGGTTGCTGGTGAAATTTTACTCTGGTTTTTCAGTCTGTTTCCTAGTGCCGGTTTGAAGTTCCTGAATTTTTCACTGTAAAACCGAATTGGAGCTAGTACCACCCCTTATATATGTAAGGAATGGAGTTTGCAACTGAAAAGAAACTTTGTTTTCCCAACAAGCTAGGAGAAGGGAGGCTTTCACACACACTTTCCTCTCAGAACTGAGCATGTGGAGAGACTATCGTTCAGCTAGCACAAAGGGAACTGGTTACAGGAGAAATGTTTACCCTGGTTTCTCAGTCTGTGTTCTAGTGCCTGTTTAAATTTCCTGCAGTTTTCACTGTAAAACCGAGTTGGAGCTAGAATCTCCCTTTATTTATGTATGGATTGGAATTTGTAACTCAAAAGAAATTTTGTGTTCCCAACAAGCTTGTTGAAGTACGGCTTACACACACACATATCTCTCAGAACTGAGCATTTGGAGAGACGTTCGTTCATCTAGCCCAAAGAGAACGGGTTGCAGGAGAAATATTTGCTCTTGTTTCAAAGTCTCTTTCCTAGTGCCGGTTTGAAGTTCCTGAATTTTTCACTGTAAAACCGAGTTGGAGCTAGTACCACAACATATATATGTATGGAGTGCTGTTTGCAACTGAAAAGAATCTTTTTCTTCCCATCAAGCTAGCCGAAGCACGGCTTTCACACACACTTATCTCTCAGAACTGAGCCTGTAGAGAGACGTTCACTAATCTAGCACAAAGTGAACGGATGCTGAAGAAACATTTACTCTGATTTCACAGTCTGTTTCCTAGTGCCAGTTTGAACTTCCTGCAGTATTCACTGTAAAAAGGATTTGGAGCTAGTACCTCCCCATATATATGTATGAATGGTAAATTGAATCTGAAAAGAAACTTCATTTTCCCAACAAGCAAGGTGAAGGACGGCTTACACACACAATTATCTCTCAGAAATGAGCATGTGGAGAGATGTTCGTTCATCTCGTACAAAGGGAACGGGTTACAGGAGAAACTTTTTCTCTGGTTTCTCAGTCTGTTTCCTACTGCCGAATTGAAGTTCCTGCAGGTTTCAGTGTAAAACTGAGTTGGAGCTAGTACTTTCCTTTGTATATGTATGGATTGGTGTTTGCAACTGAAAAGAATCTTTGTGTTCCCAACAAGCTTGGGGAAGTACGGCTTACACACACACATATCTCTCAGAACTGAGCATTTGGAGAGACGTTCGTTCATCTAGCTCAAATGGAACGGGTTGCAGGAGAAACATTTACTCTTGTTTCAAAGTCTGTTTCCTAGTGCCGGTTTGAATTTCCTGCAGTTTTCACTGTAAAATAAAGTTGGATCTTGAACCTCCAAATATATATGTATGGAGTTCAGTTTGCAACTGAAAAGAAACTTTGTGTTCCCAACAAGCTAGGTGATGTACGGCTTTCACACACAATTATCTCTCAGAACTGAGCATGTGGAGAGACGTTAGTTCATCTAGCAGAAAGGGAACTGTTGCTGGAGAAACTTTTATTCTGTTTTCTCAGTCTGTTTCCTAGAGCCGGTTTGAAGTTCCCGCAGTTTTCACTGTAAAACCGAGTTTAACTAGTACTGTCCATGTATATATATGGAGAGGAGTTTGAAACTGAAAGGAAATTTTGTGTTCCCATCAAGCTACGTGAAGGACGGCTTTCACACACACATCTCTCAGAACTGATCATGTGGAGAGACGTTTGTTTAGCTAGCACAAAGGGAACAGGTTGCAGGAGAAACTAGTTCTCTGGTTTCTCAGTCTGATTCCTTGATTCGGTTTGAAGTTCATGCATTTTTCACTGTAAAACATAATTTTGGCTAGTAAATCCCTATATATATATAAGGAATGGAGTTTGCAACTGAAAGGAAACTTTGTGTTCCCATCAAGCTACGTGAAGGACGGCTTTCACACACACATCTCTCAAAACTGAGCATGTGGAGAGACGTTCGTTTAGCTAGCACAAAAGGAACGGATTGCAGGGAAAGTTTTACTCTGGTTTCTCAGTCTGTTTTCTAGTGCTGGTGTGAATTTCCTGAAGATTTCACTGTTAAACCGAGTTGGAGCTAGAACCTCCCCATATATATGTAAGGAGTGTAGTTTGCAACTGAAAAGAAACTTTGTTTTCTCAACAAGCTAGGTGATGGGAGGCTTTCACACACAATTTTCTCTCAGAACTGAGCATGTGGAGAGTCTTTCGTTCATCTAGCACAAAGGGAACGGGTTGCAGGAGAAATGTTTACCCTGGTTTCTCAGTCTGTTTCCTAGTGCCGGTTTGAAGTTCATGCAGTTTTCACTATAAAACCGAGTTCGGGTAGTAAATCCCTATATATATATATAAGGAATGGAGTTTACAACTGAAAGGAAACTTTGTGTTCCCAACAAGATATGTGAAGGACGGCTTTAACACACACATATCTCTCAGAAGTGAGCATGTGGAGAGACGTTCTTTCATCTAGCACAAAGGGAACTGGTTGTTGGGGAAACTTTTTCTCTGGTTTCTCAGTCTGTTTCCTAGGACTGGTGTGAATTTCCTGAAGTATTCACTGTTAAACCGAGTTGGAGCTTGTACCTCCCCATATATATGTAAGGAATGCTGTGTGCAACTGAAAAGAAACTTTGTATTCCCATCAAGCTAGCTGAAATACGGCTTTCACACACACTTATCTCTCAGAAATGAGCATGTGGAGAGACGTTCGTTCATCTAGCAAAATGGGAACTGTTGCTGGAAAAATTTTACTCTGGTTTTTCAGTCTGTTTCCTAGTGCCGATTTGATGTTCCTGCATTTTCCACTGTAAAACCGAGTTGGAGATAGTACCTCAACATATATATGTATGGAGTGCCGTTTGCAACTGAAAAGAATCTTTTCCTTCCCATCAAGCTAGCTGAAGGACGGCTTTCACACACACTTATCTCTCAGAACTGAGCCTGTATAGAGACGTTCATTAATCTAGCACAAACTGAACGGATGCTGAAGACACTTTTACTCTGGTTTCTCAGTCTGTTTCCTAGTGCCGATTTGAAATTCCTACAGTATTCACTGTAAAACTGATTTGGAGCTATTACCTCCCCATATATATGTATGGATTGTAATTTGCATCTGAAAAGAAACTTGGTGTTCCCAACAAGCAAGTTGAAAGATGGCTTATACGCACAATTATCTCTCAGAAATGAGCATGTGGAGAGACGTTCGTTCATCTTGCACAAAGGGAACGGTTTACAGGAGAAACTTTTACACTGGTTTCTCAGTCTGTTTCCTAGTGCCGGATTGAAGTTCCTGCAGGTTTCAGTGTAAAACCGAGTTGGAGTGTGTACATTCCTCTGTATATGTATGGATTGGAGATTGCAACTGAAAAGAAACTTTGTGTTCACAACAAGCTTGGGGGAGTACGGCTTACACACACACATATCTCCCAGAACTGAGCATTTGGAGAGACGTTCGTTCATCTAGAATAAAGGGAACGGGTTGCAGGAGAAACATTTACTCTTGTTTCAAACTCTGTTTCCTAGTGCCGTTTTGAAGTTCCTGCAGTTTTCACTGTAAAATAAAGTTGGATCTTTTACCTCCCCATATATATGTATGGAGTGCATTTTGTTACTGAAAAGAAACTTTGTGTTCCCATCAAGCTAGCTGAAATACGGCTTTCACATTCTCTTATCTCTCAGAAATGAGCATGTGTAGAGACGTTAGTTCATCTAGTACAAAGGGAACTGTTGCTGGAGAAACTTTTACTCTGGTTTCTCTGTCTGTTTCCTGGAGCCGGGTTGAAGTTTCCGCAGTTTTCACTGTAAAACCGAGTTGGAACTAGTACTGTCCATGTATATTTATGGAGAGGATTTTGAAACTGACAGGAAATTTTTTGTTCCCATCAAGCTACATTAAGGAAGGCTTTCTCACACACATCTCTCAGAACTGAGCATGTGGAGAGACGTTTGTTTAGCTAGCACAAAAAGAACGGAATGCAGAGAAACTTTTACTCTGGTTTCTCAGTCTGTTTACTAGTGCCGGTTGGAAATTCCTGCAGTTTTCACTGTAAAAACGAGTTGGACGTAGTACCTCCCCATATATATTTAAGGACTGTAGTTTGCAACTGAAAAGAAACTTTGTTTTCCCAACAAGCTAGGTGAAGTGAAGCTCTCACACACAATTTTCTCTCAGAACTGAGCATGTGGAGAGGCTTTCGTTCAGCTAGCACAAAGGGAACGGGTTGCAGTAGAAATGATTACTCTGGTTTCTCAGTCTGTTTCTTAGTGCCGGTTTGAATTTACTGCATTTTTCACTGTAAAACCGAGTTTTGGCTAGTAAATCCCTAAATATATATAAGGAATGGAGTTTGCAACTGAAAGGAATCTTTCTGTACCCAACAAGATAGGTGAAGGACGGCTTTCACACAAACTTATCTCTCAGAACTGAGCATGTGGAGACACGTTCGTTCATCTAGCACAAAAGGAATGTGTTGCAGGAGAAACTTTTACTGTGGTTTCTCAGTTTGTTTCCTTGTGCCGGTTTGAAATTCCTGCAGTATTTACTGTAAAAACGAGCTGGAGCTACTACCTCCCCATATATATGTATGGAATGGAGTTTGCAACTGAAAAATATCTTTGTGTTCCCAATAAGCTAGGTGAGGGCCGACTTAAACACACACATATTTCTCAGAATGAGTATGTGGAGAGATGTTTTTTCATCTAGCACAAAGGGATCGGGTTGCAGGAGAAACATTTACTCTGGGTTCTCAGTGTGTTTCCTAGTGCCGGTTTGAAGTTCCTGCAGTTTTCTCTGTAAAACCGAGATGGAGCTTGTACCTCCCCTTTTATATATATAGACTGGAGTTTGCAACCGAAAAGAATCTTCGTGTTCAAAACAAGCAAGGTGAAGGACGGCTTACTCACACAATTATCTCTCAGAACTGAGCATTTGGGGAGACGTTCGTTCATCTAGCCCAAAGGGAACGGGTTGCAGGGGAAACATTTACTCTTGTTTCAAAGTCTGTTTCCTAGTGCCGATTTGAAGTTCCTGCAGTTTCACTGTAAAATAAAGTTGGATCTTGTACATCCCCATATATATGTAAGGAGTGCAGTTTGCAACTGAAAAGAAAGTTTGTGTTCCCAACAAGCTAGTTGATGTACGGCTTTGACACACAATTATCTCTCAGAACTGAGCATGTGGAGAGACGTTAATTCATCTAGCACAAAGGGAACTGTTGCTGGAGAAAATTTACTCTGGTTTTTCAGTCTGTTTCCTAGTGCCGGTTTGTATTTCCTGCAGTTTTCACTGTAAAACTGCGTTTGGGCTAGTAAATCCCTATATATATATAAGGAATGGAGTTTGCAACTGAAAGGAAACTTTGTGTTCCCAACAAGCTAGGTGAAGGACGGCTTTAACCCACACTTATCTCTCAGAAATTAGCATGTGGAGAGACGTTCACTCATCTAGCACAAAGGCAACGGGTTGCAGGAGAAACTATTTCTGTGGATTCTCAGTCTTTTTCCTAGTCCCGGTTTGAAGTTCCTGCATTTTTCACAGTAAAACCGAGTTGGAGCTAGTACCTCAACATATATATGTATGGATTGCCATTTGCAACTGAAAAGAACTTTTGTGTTCCCATCAAGCAAGCTGAAGGACGGCTTTCACACACACTTATCTCTCATAACTGAGCCTGTGGAGAGACTTTCGTTCATCTAGCAAAATTGGAACGGTTGCTGGAGAAATTTTTACTCTGGTTTCTCAGTCTGTTTCTTAGTGCCGGTTTGAATTTCCTGCAGTTTTCACTGTAAAACCGAGTTTGAACTAGTACTGCACATGTATATATATGTAGTGGAGTTTGCAACTGAAAAGAAACTTTATGTCCCATCTAGCAAGGTGAAGCAGAGCTTGCACACAAACTTATCTCTAAGAACTGAGCATGTGGAGACACATTCGTTCACATAGCACAAAGGGAACGAGCAGAAGTAGAAACTTTTACTCTGGTTTCTAATTCTGTTTCCTAGTGCCGGTTTGAAGTTCCTCCAGTTTTCACTGTAAAACCGAGTTGGAGCTAGTACCTCCCCATATATATGTATGGATAGGAATTTGCAACTGAAAAGAAACTTTGAGTTCCCAACAAGTTAGGTGAAGTCGGCTTACTCACACACTTATCTCTCATAAATGAGCATGTGGAGAGACGTTCTTTCATCTAGCACAAAGGGAACTGGTAACAGGGGAAATTTTACTCTAGTTTCTCAGTCTGTTTCCTAGTTCCAGTTTGATGTTACTGAAATTTTCACTGAAAAAACATTTGAAGCTAGTACCTCCCGATACATATGTAAGGATTGGAGTTTGCAACTGAAAGAAAACTGTGTGTTCCCAACAAGTTAGGTGAAGGACGGCTTTCACACACACATATATCTCAGAACTGCTCATGCGGAGAGACGTTCTTTCATCTAGCAAAAAGGGAACAGGTTGCTGGAGAAATTTTTACTCTGGTTCCTCAGTCTTTTTCCTAGTGCCTGTGTGAATTTCCTGCAGTTTTCACTGTAAAATCTAGTTGGAGCTAGTACCTCCACTTATATATGTATGAATTGTTGTTGGCAACTGAAAAGAAACTTTGTTATCCCAAGAAGCTAGGGGAAGGTCGTCTTTCACCCACACTTATCTCTCAGAACTGAGCATTTGGAGAGACGTTCGTTCATCTAGCACAATTTGAATTGTTGCTCGAGAAACTTTTACTCTGGTTTCTTAGTCTGTTTCCTAGTGCTGGTTTGAAATTCCTGCAGTATTCACTGTAAAATCGAGATGGAGCTAGTACCTCCCCATATATATGTAAGAAGTGCAGTTTGCAAATGAAAAGAAACTTTGTGTTCACATCATGGTATGTGTATAACGGCTTTCACACACACTTATCTCTCAGAACTGAGCATGTGGAG
The DNA here is from genome assembly GCF_048773025.1 of Camelus bactrianus. Lineage (NCBI taxonomy): Eukaryota > Metazoa > Chordata > Mammalia > Artiodactyla > Camelidae > Camelus > Camelus bactrianus. The sequence continues at coordinate 6,841,779 of NW_027413945.1, forward strand.
AGACGTTTGTTCAGCTAGCACAAAGGGAACGGGTGGCTGAACAAACGTTTCCTCTGGTTTCTCAGTCAGTTTCCTAGTGCCCGATTGAAGTTCCTTCTGTTTTCACTGTAACACCGATTTGGAGTTAGTACCTACCCATATATATGTATGGTTTGGAGTTTGCAACTGAAAAGAAACTTTGTGTTCCCATCAAGCAAGATGAAGGACGGCTTTTGCAGACACTTATCTCTCACAACTGAGCATGTGGAGAGACGTTCGTTCATTTAGCACAAAGGGAATGCGTTGTAGGTGAAACTTTTACTCTGGTTTCTCAGTCTGTTTCAAAGTGCCTCTGTGAATTTCCTGCAATTTTCAATGTAAACCCGAGTTGGAGATAGAACCTCCCCTTATATATGAATGGATTGGAGTTTGCTACTGAAAAGAAACTATGTGTTCCCAAGAAGCTAGGGGAAGGACGTCTTTCACACACACTTATCTCTCAGAACAGAGCATTTGGAGAGACGACCGTTCATTTAGCCCAAAGGGAACGGGTTGCAGGAGAAACATTTACTCTGGTTTCTAAGTCAATTTCCTAGTGCCGGTTTGAAGTTCCTGCAGTTTTCTATTTAACAAGGATTTGGAGCTAGTACTTCCCCATATATATGTATGGATTTGAGTTGGCAACTGAAAAGAAACTTTGTGTTCCCATCAAGCTAGGTGAAGTTCGGCTATAACACACACTTGTCTCTCTGAATTGAGCATGTGGAGGGACGATCGTTCATCTAGCACAAAGGGAAAGGATTGCAGGAGGAATTTTAACTCTGGTTTCTCAGTCGTTTTCGTAGAGCCGGTGTGAAGTTCCTGCAGTTATCACTGTAAAACCGAGTTGGAGCTAGTACCTTCCCATGTATATGTATGGAGTGCTGTTTGCAACTGAAAAGAAACTTTGTGTTCACAACAAGCTAGGTGAAGGACGGCTTTCACCCACACTTATCTCTAAGATCTGAGCATGTGGAGACACATTCGTTCATCTAGCACAAAGGGAACGAGCGGCAGGAGAAACTTTTACTCTGGTTTCTAATTTTGTTTCCTAGTGCCGGTTTGAAGTTCCTCCATTTTCACTGTAAAACAGAGTTGGAGCAAGTATCTCCCCACATATATGTATGGAATGGAGTTTGCAACTGAAAAGAAACTTTGTGTTCCCAACAAGTTAGCTGAAGAAAGGCTTACACACACAATTATCTCTCAGAAATGAGCATGTGGAGAGACGTTCATTCATTTAGCACGAATGGAACTGGTTACAGGGGAAACTTTTACTCTGGATTCTCAGTCTGTTTCCTAGTTCCGGTTTGATATTACTGAATTTTTCACTGTAAAACCGATTTGGGGCTAGGACCTCCCGATATATATGTAAGAAGTGGAGATTGCTACTGAAAGAAAACTGTGTGTTCCCAACAAGTTAGGTGAAGGACGGCTTTCACACACACTTATCTCTCAGAACTGATCATGTTGAGAGACGTTCTTTCATCTAGCACAAAGGGAACGGGTTGCTGGAGAAATTTTTACTCTGGTATCTCAGTCTGTTTCCTAGAGCCGTGTTGAAGTTCCTTCAGTTTTCACAGTAAAACCGAGTTGGAGCTATAACCTCCCCATGTATATGTATGGAGTGGAGTTTGCAAATGAATGGAGACTTTGTGTTCCCAACAAGCTAGGTGAAGGACGGCTTTCACACACAATTATCTCTCAGAACTGAGCATGTGGAGAGACGTTGTTTCATTTAGCACAAAGGGAACGGGATGAAGGGGAAACTTTTACTCTGGTTTCTCAGTCTGTTTCCTAGTGCCGGTGTGAAGTTCCTGAAGATTTCACTGTAAAACCGGGTTTGAGCTAGTACCTCCCTTTATATATGTAAGAAGTGAAATTTGCATCTAAAAGGAAATTTTGTATTCCCAACAACCTAGGTGAAGGACGGCTTTCACACACACTTATCTCCGATAACTGAGCAAGTGGAGAGACGTTCGTTCACACAGCACAAAAGGAACGGGTTGCTGGAGAAACTTTTACTCTGGTTTCTCAGTCTGTTTCCTCGTTCCGTTTTGAAATTCCTGCAATTTTCACTGTAAAAACGTGTTGGAGCTAATACCTCCCGGTATATATGTATGGAGTGGAGATGGCAAATTAAAGGAAACTTTGTGTTCCCAACAAGATAGGTAAAGGACGGCTTTCACACACAGTTATCTCTCAGAACTGAGCATGTGAATACACGTTCGTTCATCTAGCAAAAAAGGAACGGTTTGCTGTAGAAACTTTTACTCTGGTTTCTGTCTGTTTCCTGATGCCGGTGTGAAGTTCCTGCAGTTTTCACTGTAAAACCCAGATGGAGCTAGTACTTCCCTTATATATGTATGGAGTGGGGTTTGCAACTGAAAGAAAACTGTGTGTTCCCAACAAGTTAGGTGAAGGGCGGCTTTCACACAAACATATCTCTCAGAACTGAGCATGTTGAGAGACGTCGTTTCATTTAGCACAAAAGGAAAGGGATGTTGGAGAAACGTTTACTGTGGTTTCTCAGTCTGTTTCCTAGTGCCAGTGTGAATTTCCTGCTGTTTTCACTGTAGCACCTTGTTCGAGCTAGTACCTCCCCATATATATTTATGTATTGGGGTTTGCCACTGAAAAGGAACTTTCTGTTACAATCAAGCTAAGTAAAGGGCAGCTTTCACACATACTTATCTCTCAGACCTGAGCATGTGGAGAGACATTCGTTCTTCTAGCACAAAGGGAACGGGCTGCAGGAGAAACTATTACTCTGGTTTCTCATTCTGTTTCCTAGCGCCGGGTTGAAGTCCCTGCATTTTACTTTGTAAAACCGAGTTGGAGCTAGTACCTCCCCACATATATGCAAGGAGTGGAGTTTGAAACTTAAAGGAAACTTTGTGTTCCAAACAAGCTAAGTGAAGGAAGGCTTTCACACACACTTATCTCTCAGAAATGATCATGTGGAGAGATATTCGTTCATCTATCACAAACGGAACGGGATGCTGGTGAAACTTTTACTCTGGTTTCTTAGTCTGTTTTCTAGTGCCGGTTTGAAGTTCCTGCAGATTTCACTGTAAAACCAAGTTGGAGCTTCTACCTCCCCTTATATATGTATGGATTGGAGTTTACAACTGAAAAAAAACTTTGTGTTCCCATCAAGCTACGTGAAGAATGGCTTTCACACACAGGTATCTCTCAGAACTTAGCATGTGAAGAGACGTTCTTTCATTTAGCACAAAGGGAACGGGTTACAGGAGAAATTATTACTCTGGTTTCTCAGTCAGTTTCCTAGTCCCGGTGTGAATTTCCTGCAATTTTCAGTGTAACACCGTGTTGGAGCTAGTATCTCACCATATATATGTATGTATTGGGGTTTGCAACTGAAAGGAAACTATGTGTTCCCATCAAGATACGTGAAGTTCGGCTTTCACACACACTTACTTCTCAGAACTGAGCATGTGGAGACAAGTTCGTTCATCTAGCACAAAGGGAATATTTTGCAGGAGAAACTTTTACTGTGGATTCTCAGTCTGTTTCCTAGTGCCGGTTTGAAGTTCCTGCAGTTTTCACTGTAAAATCGATTTGGAGCTAGTACCTACTATTATATATGTATGGATTTGAGTGAAACTGAAAGGAAACTTTGTGTTCCAAACAAGCTAGGTGAAGGACGGCTTTCACACACACTTATCGCTAAGAACTGAGCATGTGGAGAGACGTTCTTTCATCTATCACAAAGGGAACGGGTTATTGGAGAAACTTTTACTCTGGTTTTTCAGTCTGTTTCCTACTGCCGGTGTGAATTTCCTGCAGTTTTCACTCTAAAACCGAGTTGGAGCTAGTACCTTCCCACATATATGTATGTATTGAAGTTTGCAACTGAAAAGAAACTTTGTTTTCCCATCAAGCTAGGTGAAGTTCGGCATTGACACACACTTATCTCTCAGAAATGAGCTAGTGGAGAGACTTTCGTTCATCTAGAACAATGGGAACGGAATGCAGGAGAAATTTTAACTCTTGTTTCTCATTCTGTTTCCTAGAGCCGGTGTGAAGTTCCTGCAGTTATCACTGTAAAACAGAGTTGGAGCTAGTACCACCCTATATATAAGTATGGAGTGGAGTTTGCAAGTGAAACTAAACTTTGTGTTCAAAACAAGATAGGTGAAAGGCGGCTTTCACACACACTTACTTCTCAGAACTGAGCATGTGGAGAGACGTTCGTTCATCTAGCACAAAGTGAACGGGTTGCTGGAGAAACATTTACTCTGGTTTCTCAGTCTGTTTCCTAGTGCCGTGTTGAAGTTCCTTCAGTTTTCACAGTAAAACCGAGTTGGAGCTTGAACCTCCCCATATATTTGTATGGAGTGGAGTTTGCAACTGAAAGGAAACTTTGTGTTACCATCAAGCTAGCTAAAGGACAGCTTTCACACATACTTACCTCTCAGAACTGAGCATGTGGAGAGACATTCGTTCTTCTAGCACAAAGGGAACTGCCTGCAGAGGAAACAATTATTATGGTTTCTCATTCTGTTTCCTAGTGCCGGTTTGTAGTTCCTGCAGTTTTCACTCTAAAACCGAGTTGGAGCTAGTACCACCCCATATATATGTATGGAGTGTAGTTAGCTACTGAAAAGAATCTTTGTGTTCCCAACAAGCTAGGTGAAGTACGGCATTCACACACACTTATATCTCAGAATAGAGCATGTGGAGAGACCTTCGTTCATCTAGCACCAAGGGAACGGTTTACTGGTGAAACATTTACTCTGGTTTCTCAGTCTGTTTCCTAATGCCGGTGTGAATTTCCTGCAGTTTTCAGTGTAACACCATGTTGGAGCTAGTATCTCCCCATATATATGTATATATTGGATTTTGCAACTGAAAGGAAACTTTGTGTTCCCATCAAGATAGGTGAAGTTCGGCTTTCACACAATTACTTCTCAGATCTGAGCATGTAGAGAGACATTCGTTCATCTAGCACAAAGGGAACGGGTTGCTGGAGAAACTTTTACTCTGGGTTCTCAGTCTGTTTCTTAGTGCGGGGTTGAAGTTCCTGCAGTTTTCACTGAAAAACCGTGTTGGATGTAGCACCTCCCCATATATAGGTATTGAGAGTAGTTTGCAACTGAAATGAATCTTTGTGTTCCCTACAAGCTAGGTGAAGGACGGCTTTCACACACACTTATCTCTCAGAACTGAGCATGTTGAGAGACTTTGTTTCATTTAGCCAAATTGAAAGGGATGTTGGAGAAACGTTTACTCTGTTTTCTCAGTCTGTTTCCTAGTGCCGGTGTGAATTTCCTGCAGTTTTCACTGTAACACTTAGTTGGAGCTAGTACCTCCCCATATATATTTATGTATTGGAGTTTGCAACTGAAAAGAACCTTTGTGTTACCATCAAGCTAGTTAAAGGGCAGCTTTCACACATACTTATCTCTCAGAACTGTGCATGTGGAGAGACATTCGTTCTTCTAGCACAAAGTGAACGGGCTGCAGGAGAAACTATTACTCTGGTTTCTCATTATGTTTCCTAGTGCCGGTTTGAAGTTCCTGCAGTTTTCACTCTAAAACCGTTTTGGAGCCAGTACCTCCCCATAAATATGTAAAGTTAGGAGTTTGCTACTGAAAGGAAACTTTGTTTTCCCAACAAGCTACTTGAAGGTCGGCTTTCACACACACTTATCTCTCAGAACAGTGCATGTCGAGAGACTTTCTTTCATCTAGAACAATGTGAACGGTTTTCTGGAGAAACTTTTACTCTGATTTCTTAGTCTGATTCCTAGTGCCGGTTTGAAGTTCCTTCAGGTTTCACTGAAAACCGATTTGGAGCTTCTAGCACACCTTATATATGTATGGTTTGGTGTTTACAACTGAAAAAAATTTTGTGTTCCCATCAAGCAATGTGAAGGAGTGCTTTCACACACACTTATCTCTCAGAACTTACCATGTGTAGAGACGTTCTTTCATTTAGCACAAAGGGAAAGGGTTGCAGGAGAAACTATTACTCTGGTTTCTCAGTCTGTTTCCTAGTTACGGTGTGAATTTCCTGCAGATTTCACTGTAAAACCGAGTTGGAGCTAGTATCTCCCCATATATATGAATGTATTGGAGATTGCAACAGAAAGGAAACTTTGTGTTCCCAAAAACTTAGGTGAAAAACGCCATTCACACACACTGATCTCTCAGAAATGATCATGTGGGGAGACGTTCGTTCATCTAGCATAAAAGTGAAAGGATTGCAGGAGAAATTTTTACTCTGGATTCTCATTCTGTTTCTTAGTGCAGATTTGAAGTTCCTGCAGTTTTCACTGTAAAACCGAGTTGGAGCTAGTACCTCCCATATATATGTATGAAGTGAAATTTGCAACTAAAAGGAAACTTTGTGTTCCCAACAACATAGGTGAAAGACGGCTTTCACACACACTTATCTCTCAGAACTGAGCATGTGGAGAGACGTTCGTTCACCCAGCACAAAAGGAACGGGTTGCTGCAGAAATTTTTACTCTGGTTTCTCAGTCTGTTTCCTAGTGCTGTTTTGAAATTCCTGCAATTTTCACTGTAAAAATGAGTTGCAGCTAATACCTCCCGATATATATGTATGGAGAGGAGATGGCAAATAAAAGGAATCTTTGTGTTCCCAACAAGATAGGTGAATGTCGGCTTTCACACACAATTATCTCTCAGAACTGAGCATGTGAATACACGTTCGTTCATCTAGCAAAAAAGGAACGGTTTGTTGTAGAAACATTTACTCTGGATTCTCAGTCTGTTTCCTAGAGCCAGTTTGAATTTCCTGCAGTTTTTACTGTAAAACCGAGTTGGAGCTAGTATCTCCCCTTAGATATATATGGTGTGTTGTTTGCAACTGAAATGATTCTTTGTGTTCCCATTAATCTAGGTGATGGACCGCTTTCACACACACTTATCTCTCAGAAATGAGCATGTGGAGAGACGTCCGTTCACCCAGCACAACAGGAACGGGTTGCTGGAGAAACTTTTACTCTGGTTTCTCAGTCTGTTTCCTAGTGCCTGTTTGAAGTTCCTGCAATTTTCACTGTGAAACAGAGTTGGAGCTACTAGCTTCCCATATATATGTATGAATTGGTGTTTGCAACTGAAAGGAAACTTTGTGTTCCCAACAAGCTAGGTGATGAACGGATTTCACACACAATTATTTCTCACACAAGAGCTTCTGGAGAGATTTTCATTCATCTAGCACAAAGGTAACGGAAAGCAAGAGAAACTTTTACTCTGGTTTCTCAGTCTGTTTCCTAGACCCGGTTTGAAATTCCTGCATTTTTCACTTTAAAACCCAGATGGAGCTAGTAACTCCCCTTATATATGTATGGAGTGGAGTTTGCAACTGAAAGTAACCTTTGTGTTCCCAATATGAAATGTGAAGGACGGCTTTCACACACACTTAACTCGCAGAACTGAACATGTGGAGAGACTTTCTTTCATCTAGCACAAAGGGAACGGGATCCTGGAAAAACTTTTACTCTGGTTTCTTAGTATGTTTCCTAGTGCCGGTTTGAAGTTCCTGCAGGTATCACTGTAAAACCGAGTTGGAGCTTCTACCTCCCCTTATATAAGTATGGATTGGAGTTTGCAAGTGAAAAAAAACTTTGTTTTCCCATCAACCCATATGAAGGACGGCTTTCACACACACTTATCTCTCAGAATAAAGCATGGGGAGAGACGTTCGTTCATCTAGCATAAAAGTGAAAGGATTGCTTGAGAAATTTTTACTCTAGATTCTCAGTCTGTTTCTTAGTGCCGTTTTGAAGTTCCTGCAGTTTTCAATGTAAATACGAGTTGGAGCTACTACCCCCCGATATATATATATGGAGTGGAGATGGCAATTGAAAGGAAACATTGTGTTCCATCAAGATAGGTGAAGGACGGCTTTCACACACAATTATCTCTCAGAACTGAGCATGTGAATACACGTTCGTTCATCTAGCAAAAAAGGAACAGTTTGCTGTAGAAACTTTTACTCTGGTTTCTGTCTGTTTCCTGATGCCGGTGTGAAGTTCCTGCAGTTTTCACTGTAAAACTCAGATGGAGCTAGTACTTCCCTTATATATGTATGGAGTGGGGATTTACAATTGAAAGTAACCTTTGTGTTCCCAATAGGAAATGTGAAGGACGGCTTTCACACACACTTACCTCTCAGAACTGAACATGTGGAGAGACGTTCGTTCATTTATCACAAAGTGAACGGGTTGCAGGGAAAATTTCTACTCTGGTTTCTCAGTTTGTTTCCTAGTGCCGGTTTGAAGTTCCTGCAATTTTCACTGTGAAACAGATTTGGAGCTAGTAGATTCCCATATATATGTATGAATTGGTGTTTGCAACTGAAAGGAAACTTTGTGTTCCCAACAAGCTAGGTGATGGACGGATTTCACACACACTTATTTCTCAAAACAGAGCTTGTGGAGAGATTTTCGTTCATCTAGCACAAAGGGAACGTACTGCAAGAGAACTTTTACTCTGGTTTCTCAGTCTGTTTCCTAGAACCGGTTTGAAATTCCTGCAGTTTTCACTGTAAAACCCAGATGGAGCTACTACCTCCCTTTATATATGTATGGAGTGGACTTTGCTACTGAAAGTAACCTTTGTGTTCCCAATAGGAAATGTGAAGGACGTCTTTCACACACACTAACCTCTCAGAACTGAACATGTGGAGAGACGTTCGTTCATCTAGCACAAAGGGAACGGACTGCAAGAGAAACTTTTACTCTGGTTTCTCAGTCTGTTTCCTACTGCCGGTTTGAAGTTCCTGCAAGTTTCATTGTAAAACCGAGTTGGAGCTTCTTCCTCACCTTATATATTTATGGATTGGAGTTTGCAAGTGAAAAAAACTTTGTGTTCCCTTCAAGCTATATGAAGGTCGGCTTTCACACACACTTATCTCTCAGAATAGAGCATGTGGAGAGACATTCGTTCATCTAGCATAAAAGTGAAAGGATTGCTTGAGAAATTTTTACTCTAGATTCTCAGTCTGTTTCTTAGTGCAGTTTTGAAGTTCCTGCAATTTTCACTGTAAATACGAGTTGGAGCTAGTACTTCCCGATATATATTTATGGAGTGGAGATTGCAAATGAAAGGAAAATTTGTGTTCCCAACAAGATAGGTGAAGGACGGCTTTCACACACAATTATCTCTCAGAACTAAGCATGTGGAGAGACGTTGTTTCATTTAGAACAAAGGGAACGGGATGCAGGGGAAACTTTTACACTTGTTTATCAGTCTGTTTCCTAGTGCCGGTGTGAAGTTCCTGAAGTTTTCACTGTAAAACCGAGTTGGAACTAGTACCTCCCCATATATATGTAAGAAGTGAAATTTGCATCTAAAAGGAAATTTTGTGTTCCCAACAACCTAGGTGAAGGACGGCTTTCACACACACTTATCTCTCAGAACTGAGCAAGTGGAGAGACGTTCGTTCACCCAGCACAAAAGGAATGGGTTGCTGGAGAAACTTTTACTCTGGTTTCTCAGTCAGTTTCCTAGTGCCGTTTTGAAATTCCTGCAATTTTCACTGTAAAAACTAGTTGGAGCTAATACCTCCCGATATATATGTATGGATTGGAGATGGCAAATGAAAGGAAACTTTGTGTTCCCAACAAGATAGGTGAAGGACGGCTTTCACACACAGTTATCTCTCAGAACTGAGCATGTGAATACACGTTCGTTCATCTAGCAAAAAAGGAACGGTTTGCTGTAGAAACTTTTACTCTGGATTCTCAGTCTGTTTCCAGGTGCCGGTGTGAAGTTCCTGCAGTTTTCACTGTAAAACCAAGATGGAGCTAGTAACTCCCCTTATATATGTATGGAGTGGAGTTTGCAACTGAAAGTAACCTTTGTGTTCCCAATAGGAAATGTGAAGGACGGCTTTCACACACACTTACCTCTCAGAACTGAACATGTGGAGAGACGTTCGTTCATCTAGCAAAAAGGGAACGGGTTGCAGGGGAAATTTCTACTCTGGTTTCTCAGTTTGTTTCCTAGTGCTGGTTTGAAGTTCCTGCAATTTTCACTGTGAAACAAATTTGGAGCTAGTAGCTTCCCATATATATGTATGAAGTGGTGTTGGCAACTGAAAGGAAACTATGTGTTCCCAACAAGCTAGGTGATGGACGGATTACACACACACTTATTTCTCAAAACAGAGCTTGTGGAGAGATTTTCGTTCATCTAGCACAAAGGGAACGGACTGCAAGAGAACTTTTACTGTGGTTTCTCAGTCTGTTTCCTAGTGCCAGTGTGAATTTCCTGCTGTTTTCACTGTAACACCTTGTTCGAGCTAGTACCTCCCCATATATATGTATAGAGTGTTGTTTGCAAGTGAAAAGAATCTTTCTGTTCGCAAGAAGCTAGGTGAAGTACGGCTTTCACACACACTTATCTCTCAGAAATTAGCATGTAGAGAAACAATCGTTCATCTAGCACAAAGGGAACGGTTTGCTGGAGAATCTTTTAATCTGGTTCTCAGTCTGTTTCCTATAGACAGTTTGATATTCCTGCATTATTCACTGTAAAACCGAGTTGGTTGCTAGTACCTCCCTATATATATGTATGGAGTGTAGTTTGCAATTGAAAAGAAACTTTGTTTTCCTCTCATGCTAGGTGAAGTACAGCTTTCACAGAAACATATCTCTCAAAACTGAGCATGTGGAGAGACGATCGTTCATCTAGCACAATGGTATCAGGTTACAGGAGAAACTTTTACACTGGATTCTCAGTCTGTTTCCTAGTGCCGGATTGAACTTCCTGGAATTTTCACAGTGAAACCGAGTTCGTGTTAGTAGTTCCCTATATATGGGTACGGAGTGTATTTTGCAACTGAAAAGGATCTTTGTGTTCCCAAAAAGCTAGGTGAAGGACGGCTTTCACACACACTATCTCTCAGAACTGAGCATGTTGAGAGACGTTGTTTCAGTTAGCACAAAGGGAAAGAGCTGTCGGAAAATCTTTTACTGTGTTTTCTCAGTCTATTTCCTAGTGCCGGTGTGAATTTCCTACAGTTTTCACTGTAAAACTGAGTTGGAGCTTCTACCTCCCCTTATATATGTATGGATTGGAGTTTGCAAGTGAAAAAAAACTTTGTTTTCCCATCAAGGTATATGAAGGACGGCTTTCACACACACTTATCTCTCAGAATAGAGCATGTGGAGAGACGTTCGTTCATCTAGCATAAAAGTGAAAGGATTGCTTGAGAAATTTTTACTCTAGATTCTCAGTCTGTTTCTTAGTGCCGTTTTGAAGTTCCTGCAATTTTCACTGTAAATACGAGTTGGAGCTAGTACCCCCCGATATATATATATGGAGTTGAGATGGCAAATGAAAGGAAACATTGTGTTCCATCAAGATAGGTGAAGGACGGCTTTCACACACAATTATCTCTCAGAACTGAGCATGTGGAGAGACGTTCGTTCATCTAGCACAAATGGAACTGTTGCTGGAGAAATATTTACTCTGGTTTCTCAGTCTGTTTCCTAGTGCCGTGTTGAAGTTCCTTCAGTTTTCACAGTAAAACCGAGTTGGAGCTAGAACCTCCCCATGTATATGTATGGAGTGGAGTTTGCAACTGAAAGGAAACTTTGTGTTCCCAAAAAGCTAGGTGAAGGACGGCTTTCACACACAATTATCTCTCAGAACTGAGCATGTGGAGAGACGTTGTTTCATTTATCACAAAGTGAACGGGTTGCAGGGAAAATTTCTACTCTGGTTTCTCAGTTTGTTTCCTAGTGCCGGTTTGAAGTTCCTTCAATTTTCACTGTGAAACAGATTTGGAGCTAGTAGATTCCCATTTATATATATGAAGTAGTGTTTGCAACTGAAAGGAAATTTTGTGTTCCCAACAAGCTATGTGATGGACGGATTTCACACACCCTTATTTCTCAAAACAGTGCTTGTGGAGAGATTTTCGTTCATCTAGCACAAAGGGAACGGACTGCAAGGGAACTTTTACTCTGGTTTCTCAGTCTGTTTCCTAGAGCCGGTTTGAAATTCCTGCAGTTTTCACTGTAAAACCCAGATGGAGCTAGTACCTCCCCTTATATATGTATGGAGTGGACTTTGCAATTGAAAGTAACCTTTGTGTTCCCAATAGGAAATGTGAAGGACGGCTTTCACACACACTATATTCTCAGAACTGAACATGTGGAGAGACGTTCCTTCATCTATCACAAATGGAACGGGTTGCAGGAGAAACTTTTACTCTGGTTTCTCAGTTTGTTTCCTAGTGCCGGTTTGAAGTTCCTGCAATTTTCACTGTGAAACAGAGTTGGAGCTAGTAGCTTACCATATATATGTAGGAAGTGGTGTTCGCAAATGAAAGGAAACTATGTGTTCCCAACAAGCTAGGTGATGGACGGATTTCACACACACTTATTTCTCAAAACAGAGCTTGTGGAGAGATTTTCGTTCATCTAGCACAAAGGGAACGGACTGCAAGAGAACTTTTACTCTGGTTTCTCAGTCTGTTTCCAAGTGCCGGGTTGAAGTTCTTATAGTTTTCAATGTAAAACCATGTTGGAGGTAGCACCTCCCCATATATAGTTATTGAGTGTAGTTGCAACTGAAAAGAATCTGTGCGTTCCCTACAAGCTAGGTGTAGGACGGCTTTCACACACACTTATCTCTCAGAACTGAGCATGTGGAGAGACATTCGTTCTTCTAGCACAAAGGGAATGGGCTGCAGGAGAAACTATTACTCTGGTTTCTCATTATGTTTCCTAGTGCCAGTTTGAAGTTCCTGCAGGGTTCACTGTAAAACCGGGTTGGAGCTTCTAGCAAACCTTATATATGTATGGTTTGGTGTTTGCAACTGAAAAAAATTTTGTGTTCCCATCAAGCTATGTGAAGGACGGCTTTCAAACACACTTATCTCTCAGAACTTACCATGTGTAGAGACGTTCTTTCATTTAGCACAAAGGGAAAGGGTTGCAGGAGAAACTATTACTCTGGTTTCTCAGTCTGTTTCCTAGTTACGGTGTGAATTTCCTGTAGATTTCACTGTAAAACCGAGTTGGAGCTAGTATCTCCCCATATATATGTATGTATTGGAGATTGCAACTGAAAGAAAACTTTGTGTTCCCAACAACCTAGGTGAAGAACGGCATTCACACACACTGATCTCTCAGAAATGATCATGTGGGGAGACGTTCGTTCATCTAGCATAAAAGTGAAAGGATTGCTGGAGAAATTTTTACTCTGGATTCTCATTCTGTTTCTTAGTGCAGATTTGAAGTTCCTGCAGTTTTCACTGTAAAACCGAGTTGGAGCTAGTACCTCCCCATATATATGTAAGAAGTGAAATTTGCAACTAAAAGGAAACTTTGTGTTCCCAACAACATAGGTTAAGGACGGCTTTCACACACACTTATCTCTCAGAAGTGAGCATGTGGAGAGACGTTCGTTCACCCAGCACAAAAGGAACAGGTTGCTGCAGAAACTTTTACTCTGGTTTCTCAGTCTGTTTCCTAGTGCCGTTTTGAAGTTCCTGCAATTTTCACTGTAAAAACGAGTTGGAGCTTATACCTCCCGATATATATGTATGGAGTGGAGATGGCAAATGAAAGGAATCTTTGTGTTCCCAACAAGATATGTGAATGTCGGCTTTCACACACAATTATCTCTCCGAAATGAGCATGTGAATACACGTTCGTTCATCTAGCATAAAAGGAACGGTTTGCTGTAGAAACTTTTACTCTGGATTCTCAGTCTGTTTCCTAGAGCCAGTTAGAATTTCCTGCAGTTTTTACTGTAAAACCGAGTTGGAGCTAGTACCTCCCCTTAGATATATATGGTGTGTTGTTTGCAACTGAAATGATTCTTTGTGTTCCCATCAATCTAGGTGATGGACCGCTTTCACAGACACTTATCTCTCAGAAATGAGCATGTGGAGAGACTTTAGTTCATCTAACACAAAGGGAACTGGTTGCAGAAGAAACTTTTACTCTGGTTTCTCAGTCTGTTTCCTAGTGCCGGTTTGAAGTTCCTGCAATTTTCAATGTGAAACAGAGTTGGAGCTAGTAGCTTCCCATATATATGTATGAATTAGTGTTTGCAATTGAAAGGAAACTTTGTGTTCCCAACAAGCCAAGTGATGGACGGATTTCACACACACTTATTTCTCACAAGAGAGCTTCTGGAGAGATTTTCGTTCATCTAGCACAAAGGTAACGGACAGCAAGAGAAACTTTTACTCTGGTTTCTCAGTCTGTTTCCTAGAGCCGGTTTGAAATTCCTGCAGTTTTTACTGTAAAACCCAGATGGAGCTAGTACCTCCCCTTATATATGTATACAGTGGATTTTGCAACTGAAAGTAACCTTTGTGTTCCCAATATGAAATGTGAAGGACGGCTTTCACACACACTTAACTCTCAGAATTGAACATGTGGAGAGACTTTCGTTCATCTAGCACAAAGGGAACGTGTTGCAGGAGAAACTTTTACACTGGTTTCTCAGTCTGTTTCCTAGTGCCGGTTTGAAGTTCCTGCAATATTCACTGTGAAACAGAGTTGGAGCTAGTAGCTTGCCATGTATATGTATGAAGTGGTTTTTGCAACTGAAAAGAAATTTTGTGTTCCCAACAAGTTAGCTGAAGGAAGGCTTACACACACAATTATCTCTCAGAAATGAGCATGTCGAGAGACGTTCATTCATTTAGCACAAATGGAACTGGTTACAGGGGAAACTTTTACTCTGGATTCTCAGTCTGTTTCCTAGTTCCGGTTTGATATTACTGAATTTTTCACTGTAAAACCGATTTGGGGTAGGACCTCCCGATATATATGTAAGTAGTGGAGATTGCTACTGAAAGAAAACTGTGTGTTCCCAACAAGTTAGGTGAAGGACGGCTTTCACACACACTTATCTCTCAGAACTGATCATGTTGAGAGACGTTCTTTCATCTATCACAAAGGGAACGGGTTGCTGGAGAAATTTTTACTCTGGTATCTCAGTCTGTTTCCTAGAGCCGTGTTGAAGTTCCTTCAGTTTTCACAGTAAAACCGAGTTGGAGCTATAACCTCCCCATGTATATGTATGGAGTGGAGTTTGCAAATGAATGGAGGCTTTGTGTTCCCAACAAGCTAGGTGAAGGACGGCTTTCACACACAATTATCTCTCAGAACTGAGCATGTGGAGAGACGTTGTTTCATTTAGCACAAAGGGAACGGGATGAAGGGGAAACTTTTACTCTGGTTTCTCAGTCTGTTTCCTAGTGCCGGTGTGAAGTTCCTGAAGATTTCACTGTAAAACCGGGTTTCAGCTAGTACCTCCCCATATATATGTAAGAAGTGAAATTTGCATCTAAAAGGAAATTTTGTGTTCCCAACAACCTAGGTGAAGGACGGCTTTCACACACACTTATCTCTGATAACTGAGCAAGTGGAGAGACGTTCGTTCACACAGCACAAAAGGAACGGGTTGCTGGAGAAACTTTTACTCTGGTTTCATAGTCTGTTTCCTAGTTCCGTTTTGAAGTTCCTGCAATTTTCACTGTAAAAACGTGTTGGAGCTTATACCTCCCGGTATATATGTATGGAGTGGAGATGGCAAATTAAAGGAAACTTTGTGTTCCCAACAAGATAGTTGAAGGACGGCTTTCACACACAGTTATCTCTCAGAACTGAGCATGTGAATACACGTTCGTTCATCTAGCAAAAAAGGAACGGTTTGCTGTAGAAACTTTTACTCTGGTTTCTGTCTGTTTCCTGATGCCGGTGTGAAGTTCCTGCAGTTTTCACTGTAAAACCCAGATGGAGCTAGTACTTCCCTTATATATGTATGGAGTGGGGTTTGCAACTGAAAGAAAACTGTGTGTTCCCAACAAGTTAGGTGAAGGTCGGCTTTCACACAAACATATCTCTCAGAACTGAGCATGTTGAGAGACGTTGTTTCATTTAGCACAAAAGGAAAGGGATGTTGGAGAAACGTTTACTGTGGTTTCTCAGTCTGTTTCCTAGTGCCGGTGTGAATTTCCTGCTGTTTTCACTGTAACACCTTGTTCGAGCTAGTACCTCCCCATATATATTTATGTATTGGGGTTTGCCACTGAAAAGGAACTTTGTGTTACAATCAAGCTAAGTAAAGGGCAGCTTTCACACATACTTATCTCTCAGACCTGAGCATGTGGAGAGACATTCGTTCTTCTAGCACAAAGGGAACGGGCTGCAGGAGAAACTATTACTCTGGTTTCTCATTCTGTTTCCTAGTGCCGGGTTGAAGTCCCTGCATTTTACTTTGTAAAACCGAGTTGGAGCTAGTACCTCCCCACATATATGCAAGGAGTGGAGTTTGAAACTTAAAGGAAACTTTGTGTTCCAAACAAGCTAAGTGAAGGAAGGCTTTCACACACACTTATCTCTCAGAAATGATCATGTGGAGAGATATTCGTTCATCTATCACAAACGGAACGGGATGCTGGTGAAACTTTTACTCCGGTTTCTTAGTCTGTTTTCTAGTGCCGGTTTGAAGTTCCTGCAGATTTCACTGTAAAACCAAGTTGGAGCTTCTACCTCCCCTTATATATGTATGGATTGGAGTTTACAACTGAAAAAAAACTTTGTGTTCCCATCAAGCTACGTGAAGAACGGCTTTCACACACAGGTATCTCTCAGAACTTAGCATGTGAAGAGACGTTCTTTCATTTAGCACAAAGGGAACGGGTTACAGGAGAAATTATTACTCTGTTTTCTCAGTCAGTTTCCTAGTCCCGGTGTGAATTTCCTGCAATTTTCAGTGTAACACCGTGTTGGAGCTAGTATCTCACCATATATATGTATGTATTGGGGTTTGCAACTGAAAGGAAACTATGTGTTCCCATCAAGATACGTGAAGTTCGGCTTTCACACACACTTACTTCTCAGAACTGAGCATGTGGAGACAAGTTCGTTCATCTAGCACAAAGGGAATATTTTGCAGGAGAAACTTTTACTGTGGATTCTCAGTCTGTTTCCTAGTGCCGGTGTGAAGTTCCTGCAGTTTTCACTGTAAAATCGATTTGGAGCTAGTACCTCTTATTATATATGTATGGATTTGAGTGAAACTGAAAGGAAACTTTGTGTTCCAAACAAGCTAGGTGAAGGACGGCTTTCACACACAATTATCACTAAGAACTGAGCATGTGGAAAGACGTTCTTTCATCTATCACAAAGGGAACGGGTTATTGGAGAAACTTTTACTCTGGTTTTTCAGTCTGTTTCCTACTGCCGGTGTGAATTTCCTGCAGTTTTCACTCTAAAACCGAGTTGGAGCTAGTACCTTCCCACATATATGTATGTATTGAAGTTTGCAACTGAAAAGAAACTTTGTGTTCCCATCAAGCTAGGTGAAGTTCGGCATTGACACACACTTATCTCTCAGAAATGAGCTAGGGGAGAGACGTTCGTTCATCTAGAACAATGGGAACGGAATGCAGGAGAAATTTTAACTCTTGTTTCTCATTCTGTTTCCTAGAGCCGGTGTGAAGTTCCTGCAGTTATCACTGTAAAACAGAGTTGGAGCTAGTACCACCCTATATATAAGTATGGAGTGGAGTTTGCAAGTGAAACTAAACTTTGTGTTCAAAACAAGATAGGTGAAAGGCGGCTTTCACACACACTTACTTCTCAGAACTGAGCATGTGGAGAGACGTTCGTTCATCTAGCACAAAGTGAACGGGTTGCTGGAGAAACATTTACTCTGGTTTCTCAGTCTGTTTCCTAGTGCCGTGTTGAAGTTCCTTCAGTTTTCACAGTAAAACCGAGTTGGAGCTTGAACCTCCCCATATATTTGTATGGAGTGGAGTTTGCAACTGAAAGGAAACTTTGTGTTACCATCAAGCTAGCTAAAGGACAGCTTTCACACATACTTATCTCTCAGAACTGAGCATGTGGAGAGACATTCGTTCTTCTAGCACAAAGGGGACTGCCTGCAGAGGAAACAATTATTATGGTTTCTCATTCTGTTTCCTAGTGCCGGTTTGTAGTTCCTGCAGTTTTCACTCTAAAACCGAGTTGGAGCTAGTACCACCCCATATATATGTATGGAGTGTAGTTAGCTACTGAAAAGAATCTTTGTGTTCCCAACAAGCTAGGTGAAGTACGGCATTCACACAAACTTATCTCTCAGAATAGAGCATGTGGAGAGACCTTCGTTCATCTAGCACCAAGGGAACGGTTTACTGGTGAAACATTTACTCTGGTTTCTCAGTCTGTTTCCTAATGCCGGTGTGAATTTCCTGCAGTTTTCAGTGTAACACCATGTTGGAGCTAGTATCTCCCCATATATATGTATATATTGGATTTTGCAACTGAAAGGAAACTTTGTGTTCCCATCAAGATAGGTGAAGTTCGGCTTTCACACAATTACTTCTCAGATCTGAGCATGTAGAGAGACATTCGTTCATCTAGCACAAAGGGAACGGGTTGCTGGAGAAACTTTTACACTGGGTTCTCAGTCTGTTTCCTAGTGCGGGGTTAAAGTTCCTGCAGTTTTCACTGAAAAACCGTGTTGGATGTAGCACCTCCCCATATATAGGTATTGAGAGTAGTTTGCAACTGAAATGTATCTTTGTGTTCCCTACAAGCTAGGTGAAGGACGGCTTTCACACACACTTATCTCTCAGAACTGAGCATGTTGAGAGACTTTGTTTCATTTAGCCAAATGGAAAGGGATGTTGGAGAAACGTTTACTCTGTTTTCTCAGTCTGTTTCCTAGTGCCGGTGTGAATTTCCTGCAGTTTTCACTGTAACACTTAGTTGGAGCTAGTACCTCCCCATATATATTTATGTATTGGAGTTTGCAACTGAAAAGAACCTTTGTGTTACCATCAAGCTAGTTAAAGGGCAGCTTTCACACATACTTATCTCTCAGAACTGTGCATGTGGAGAGACATTCGTTCTTCTAGCACAAAGTGAACGGGCTGCAGGAGAAACTATTACTCTGGTTTCTCATTATGTTTCCTAGTGCTGGTTTGAAGTTCCTGCAGTTTTCACTCTAAAACCGTTTTGGAGCTAGTACCTCCCCATAAATATGTAAAGTTAGGAGTTTGCAACTGAAAGGAAACTTTGTTTTCCCAACAAGCTACTTGAAGGACGGCTTTCACACACACTTATCTCTCAGAACAGTGCATGTCGAGAGACTTTCTTTCATCTAGTACAATGTGAACGGTTTTCTGGAGAAACTTTTACTCTGATTTCTTAGTCTGATTCCTAGTGCCGGTTTGAAGTTCCTTCAGGTTTCACTGAAAACCGATTTGGAGCTTCTAGCACACCTTATATATGTATGGTTTGGTGTTTACAACTGAAAAAAATTTTGTGTTCCCATCAAGCAATGTGAAGGACTGCTTTCACACACACTTATCTCTCAGAACTTACCATGTGTAGAGACGTTCTTTCATTTAGCACAAAGGGAAAGGGTTGCAGGAGAAACTATTACTCTGGTTTCTCAGTCTGTTTCCTAGTTACGGTGTGAATTTCCTGCAGATTTCACTGTAAAACCGAGTTGGAGCTAGTATCTCCCCATATATATGTATGTATTGGAGATTGCAACAGAAAGGAAACTTTGTGTTCCCAAAAACTTAGGTGAAAAACGCCATTCACAAACACTGATCTCTCAGAAATGATCATGTGGGGAGACGTTCGTTCATCTAGCATAAAAGTGAAAGGATTGCTGGAGAAATTTTTACTCTGGATTCTCATTCTGTTTCTTAGTGCAGATTTGAAGTTCCTGCAGTTTTCACTGTAAAACCGAGTTGGAGCTAGTACTTCCCATATATATGTATGAAGTGAAATTTGCAACTAAAAGGAAACTTTGTGTTCCCAACAACATAGGTGAAGGACGGCTTTCACACACACTTATCTCTCAGAACTGAGCATGTGGAGAGACGTTCGTTCACCCAGCACAAAAGGAACGGGTTGCTGCAGAAACTTTTACTCTGGTTTCTAAGTCTGTTTCCTAGTGCCGTTTTGAAATTCCTGCAATTTTCACTGTAAAAGTGAGTTGGAGCTAATACCTCCCGATATATATGTATGGAGAGGAGATGGCAAATAAAAGGAATCTTTGTGTTCCCAACAAGATAGGTGAATGTCGGCTTTCACACACAATTATCTCTCAGAACTGAGCATGTGAATACACGTTCGTTCATCTAGCAAAAAAGGAACGGTTTGTTGTAGAAACATTTACTCTGGATTCTCAGTCTGTTTCCTAGAGCCAGTTTGAATTTCCTGCAGTTTTTACTGTAAAACCGAGTTGGAGCTAGTATCTCCCCTTAGATATATATGGTGTGTTGTTTGCAACTGAAATGATTCTTTGTGTTCCCATTAATCCAAGTGATGGACCGCTTTCACACACACTTATCTCTCAGAAATGAGCATGTGGAGAGACGTCCGTTCACCCAGCACAAAAGGAACGGGTTGCTGGAGAAACTTTTACTCTGGTTTCTCAGTCTGTTTCCTAGTGCCTGTTTGAAGTTCCTGCAATTTTCACTGTGAAACAGAGTTGGAGCTAGTAGCTTCCCATATATATGTATGAATTGGTGTTTGCAACTGAAAGGAAACTTTGTGTTCCCAACAAGCTAGGTGATGAACGGATTTCACACACAATTATTTCTCACACAAGAGCTTCTGGAGAGATTTTCGTTCATCTAGCACAAAGGTAACGGAAAGCAAGAGAAACTTTTACTCTGGTTTCTCAGTCTGTTTCCTAGACCCGGTTTGAAATTCCTGCATTTTTCACTTTAAAACCCAGATGGAGCTAGTAACTCCCCTTATATATGTATGGAGTGGAGTTTGCAACTGAAAGTAACCTTTGTGTTCCCAATATGAAATGTGAAGGACGGCTTTCACACACACTTAACTCGCAGAACTGAACATGTGGAGAGACTTTCTTTCATCTAGCACAAAGGGAACGGGATCCTGGAAAAACTTTTACTCTGGTTTCTTAGTATGTTTCCTAGTGCCGGTTTGAAGTTCCTGCAGGTATCACTGTAAAACCGAGTTGGAGCTTCTACCTCCCCTTATATAAGTATGGATTGGAGTTTGCAAGTGAAAAAAAACTTTGTTTTCCCATCAACCTATATGAAGGACGGCTTTCACACACACTTATCTCTCAGAATAGAGCATGGGGAGAGACGTTCGTTCATCTAGCATAAAAGTGAAAGGATTGCTTGAGAAATTTTTACTCTAGATTCTCAGTCTGTTTCTTAGTGCCGTTTTGAAGTTCCTGCAGTTTTCAATGTAAATACGAGTTGGAGCTACTACCCCCCGATATATATATATATGGAGTGGAGATGGCAATTGAAAGGAAACATTGTGTTCCATCAAGATAGGTGAAGGACGGCTTTCACACACAATTATCTCTCAGAACTGAGCATGTGAATACACGTTCGTTCATCTAGCAAAAAAGGAACAGTTTGCTGTAGAAACTTTTACTCTGGTTTCTGTCTGTTTCCTGATGCCGGTGTGAAGTTCCTGCAGTTTTCACTGTAAAACTCAGATGGAGCTAGTACTTCCCTTATATATGTATGGAGTGGAGATTTACAACTGAAAGTAACCTTTGTATTCCCAATAGGAAATGTGAAGGACGGCTTTCACACACACTTACCTCTCAGAACTGAACATGTGGAGAGACGTTCGTTCATCTAGCACAAAGGAACGGGTTGCAGGGAAAATTTCTTCTCTGGTTTCTCAGTTTGTTTCCTAGTGCCGGTTTGAAGTTCCTGCAATTTTCACTGTGAAACAGATTTGGAGCTAGTAGATTCCCATATATATGTATGAATTGGTGTTTGCAACTGAAAGGAAACTTTGTGTTCCCAACAAGCTAGGTGATGGACGGATTTCACACACACTTATTTCTCAAAACAGAGCTTGTGGAGAGATTTTCGTTCATCTAGCACAAAGGGAACGTACTGCAAGAGAACTTTTACTCTGGTTTCTCAGTCTGTTTCCTAGAACCGGTTTGAAATTCCTGCAGTTTTCACTGTAAAACCCAGATGGAGCTACTACCTCCCTTTATATATGTATGGAGTGGACTTTGCTACTGAAAGTAACCTTTGTGTTCCCAATAGGAAATGTGAAGGACGTCTTTCACACACACTAACCTCTCAGAACTGAACATGTGGAGAGACGTTCGTTCATCTAGCACAAAGGGAACGGACTGCAAGAGAAACTTTTACTCTGGTTTCTCAGTCTGTTTCCTACTGCCGGTTTGAAGTTCCTGCAAGTTTCACTGTAAAACCGAGTTGGAGCTTCTTCCTCACCTTATATATTTATGGATTGGAGTTTGCAAGTGAAAAAAACTTTGTGTTCCCTTCAAGCTATATGAAGGTCGGCTTTCACACACACTTATCTCTCAGAATAGAGCATGTGGAGAGACATTCGTTCATCTAGCATAAAAGTGAAAGGATTGCTTGAGAAATTTTTACTCTAGATTCTCAGTCTGTTTCTTAGTGCAGTTTTGAAGTTCCTGCAATTTTCACTGTAAATACGAGTTGGAGCTAGTACTTCCCGATATATATTTATGGAGTGGAGATTGCAAATGAAAGGAAAATTTGTGTTCCCAACAAGATAGGTGAAGGACGGCTTTCACACACAATTATCTCTCAGAACTAAGCATGTGGAGAGACGTTGTTTCATTTAGAACAAAGGGAACGGGATGCAGGGGAAACTTTTACACTGGTTTATCAGTCTGTTTCCTAGTGCCGGTGTGAAGTTCCTGAAGTTTTCACTGTAAAACCGAGTTGGAACTAGTACCTCCCCATATATATGTAAGAAGTGAAATTTGCATCTAAAAGGAAATTTTGTGTTCCCAACAACCTAGGTGAAGGACGGCTTTCACACACACTTATCTCTCAGAACTGAGCAAGTGGAGAGACGTTCGTTCACCCAGCACAAAAGGAATGGGTTGCTGGAGAAACTTTTACTCTGGTTTCTCAGTCTGTTTCCTAGTGCCGTTTTGAAATTCCTGCAATTTTCACTGTAAAAACTAGTTGGAGCTAATACCTCCCGATATATATGTATGGATTGGAGATGGCAAATGAAAGGAAACTTTGTGTTCCCAACAAGATAGGTGAAGGACGGCTTTCACACACAGTTATCTCTCAGAACTGAGCATGTGAATACACGTTCGTTCATCTAGCAAAAAAGGAACGGTTTGCTGTAGAAACTTTTACTCTGGATTCTCAGTCTGTTTCCAGGTGCCGGTGTGAAGTTCCTGCAGTTTTCACTGTAAAACCAAGATGGAGCTAGTAACTCCTCTTATATATGTATGGAGTGGAGTTTGCAACTGAAAGTAACCTTTGTGTTCCCAATAGGAAATGTGAAGGACGGCTTTCACACACACTTACCTCTCAGAACTGAACATGTGGAGAGACGTTCGTTCATCTAGCAAAAAGGGAACGGGTTGCAGGGGAAATTTCTACTCTGGTTTCTCAGTTTGTTTCCTAGTGCTGGTTTGAAGTTCCTGCAATTTTCACTGTGAAACAAATTTGGAGCTAGTAGCTTCCCATATATATGTATGAAGTGGTGTTGGCAACTGAAAGGAAACTATGTGTTCCCAACAAGCTAGGTGATGGACGGATTACACACACACTTATTTCTCAAAACAGAGCTTGTGGAGAGATTTTCGTTCATCTAGCACAAAGGGAACGGACTGCAAGAGAACTTTTACTCTGGTTTCTCAGTCTGTTTCCAAGTGCCGGGTTGAAGTTCTTATAGTTTTCAATGTAAAACCATGTTGGAGGTAGCACCTCCCCATATATAGTTATTGAGTGTAGTTGCAAATGAAAAGAATCTTTGTGTTCCCTACAAGCTAGGTGTAGGACGGCTTTCACACACACTTATCTCTCAGAACTGAGCATGTTGAGAGACGTTGTTTCATTTAGCACAAAAGGAAAGGGATGTTGGAGAAACGTTTACTGTGGTTTCTCAGTCTGTTTCCTAGTGCCAGTGTGAATTTCCTGCTGTTTTCACTGTAACACCTTGTTCGAGCTAGTAACTCCCCATATATATGTATAGAGTGTTGTTTGCAAGTGAAAAGAATCTTTCTGTTCGCAAGAAGCTAGGTGAAGTACGGCTTTCACACACACTTATCTCTCAGAAATTAGCATGTAGAGAAACAATCGTTCATCTAGCACAAAGGGAATGGTTTGCTGGAGAATCTTTTAATCTGGTTCTCAGTCTGTTTCCTATAGACAGTTTGATATTCCTGCATTATTCACTGTAAAACCGAGTTGGTTGCTAGTACCTCCCTATATATATGTATGGAGTGTAGTTTGCAATTGAAAAGAAACTTTGTTTTCCTCTCATGCTAGGTGAAGTACAGCTTTCACAGAAACATATCTCTCAAAACTGAGCATGTGGAGAGACGATCGTTCATTTAGCACAATGGTATCAGGTTACAGGAGAAACTTTTACTCTGGATTCTCAGTCTGTTTCCTAGTGCCGGATTGAAGTTCCTGGAATTTTCACAGTGAAACCGAGTTGGTGTTAGTAGTTCCCTATATATGGGTACGGAGTGTATTTTGCAACTGAAAAGGATCTTTGTGTTCCCAAAAAGCTAGGTGAAGGACGGCTTTCACACACACTATCTCTCAGAACTGAGCATGTTGAGAGACGTTGTTTCAGTTAGCACAAAGGGAAAGAGCTGTCGGAAAATCTTTTACTGTGTTTTCTCAGTCTATTTCCTAGTGCCGGTGTGAATTTCCTACAGTTTTCACTGTAAAACTGAGTTGGAGCTTCTACCTCCCCTTATATATGTATGGATTGGAGTTTGCAAGTGAAAAAAAACTTTGTTTTCCCATCAAGGTATATGAAGGACGGCTTTCACACACACTTATCTCTCAGAATAGAGCATGTGGAGAGACGTTCGTTCATCTAGCATAAAAGTGAAAGGATTGCTTGAGAAATTTTTACTCTAGATTCTCAGTCTGTTTCTTAGTGCCGTTTTGAAGTTCCTGCAATTTTCACTGTAAATACGAGTTGGAGCTAGTACCCCCCGATATATATATATGGAGTTGAGATGGCAAATGAAAGGAAACATTGTGTTCCATCAAGATAGGTGAAGGACGGCTTTCACACACAATTATCTCTCAGAACTGAGCATGTGGAGAGACGTTCGTTCATCTAGCACAAATGGAACTGTTGCTGGAGAAATATTTACTCTGGTTTCTCAGTCTGTTTCCTAGTGCCGTGTTGAAGTTCCTTCAGTTTTCACAGTAAAATCGAGTTGGAGCTAGAACCTCCCCATGTATATGTATGGAGTGGACTTTGCAACTGAAAGGAAA
This sequence comes from Camelus bactrianus, assembly GCF_048773025.1. Taxonomy (NCBI): domain Eukaryota; kingdom Metazoa; phylum Chordata; class Mammalia; order Artiodactyla; family Camelidae; genus Camelus; species Camelus bactrianus. Next base: position 6,867,067 of record NW_027413945.1, read on the forward strand.
CTTTGTGTTCCCAAAAAGCTAGGTGAAGGACGGCTTTCACACACAATTATCTCTCAGAACTGAGCATGTGGAGAGACGTTGTTTCATTTATCACAAAGTGAACGGGTTGCAGGGAAAATTTCTACTCTGGTTTCTCAGTTTGTTTCCTAGTGCCGGTTTGAAGTTTCTGCAATTTTCACTGTGAAACAGAGTTGGAGCTAGTAGCTTATCATATATATGTAGGAAGTGGTGTTGGCAACTGAAAGGAAACTATGTGTTCCCAACAAGCTAGGTGATGGACGGATTTCACACACACTTATTTCTCAAAACAGAGCTTGTGGAGAGATTTTCGTTCATCTAGCACAAAGGGAACGGACTGCTAGAGAACTTTTACTCTAGTTTCTCAGTCTGTTTCCAAGTGCCGGGTTGAAGTTCTTATAGTTTTCAATGTAAAACCATGTTGGAGGTAGCACCTCCCCATATATAGTTATTGAGTGTAGTTGCAAATGAAAAGAATCTTTGTGTTCCCTACAAGCTAGGTGTAGGACGGCTTTCACACACACTTATCTCTCAGAACTGAGCATGTGGAGAGACATTCGTTCTTCTAGCACAAAGGGAATGGGCTGCAGGAGAAACTATTACTCTGGTTTCTCATTATGTTTCCTAGTGCCAGTTTGAAGTTCCTGCAGGGTTCACTGTAAAACCGGGTTGGAGCTTCTAGCAAACCTTATATATGTATGGTTTGGTGTTTGCAACTGAAAAAAATTTTGTGTTCCCATCAAGCTATGTGAAGGACGGCTTTCAAACACACTTATCTCTCAGAACTTACCATGTGTAGAGACGTTCTTTCATTTAGCACAAAGGGAAAGGGTTGCAGGAGAAACTATTACTCTGGTTTCTCAGTCTGTTTCCTAGTTACGGTGTGAATTTCCTGCAGATTTCACTGTAAAACCGAGTTGGAGCTAGTATCTCCCCATATATATGTATGTATTGGAGATTGCAACTGAAAGAAAACTTTGTGTTCCCAACAACCTAGGTGAAGAACGGCATTCACACACACTGATCTCTCAGAAATGATCATGTGGGGAGACGTTCGTTCATCTAGCATAAAAGTGAAAGGATTGCTGGAGAAATTTTTACTCTGGATTCTCATTCTGTTTCTTAGTGCAGATTTGAAGTTCCTGCAGTTTTCACTGTAAAACCGAGTTGGAGCTAGTACCTCCCCATATATATGTAAGAAGTGAAATTTGCAAATAAAGGAAACTTTGTGTTCCCAACAACATAGGTTAAGGACGGCTTTCACACACACTTATCTCTCAGAAGTGAGCATGTGGAGAGACGTTCGTTCACCCAGCACAAAAGGAACGGGTTGCTGCAGAAACTTTTACTCTGGTTTCTCAGTCTGTTTCCTAGTGCCGTTTTGAAGTTCCTGCAATTTTCACTGTAAAAACGAGTTGGAGCTTATACCTCCCGATATATATGTATGGAGTGGAGATGGCAAATGAAAGGAATCTTTGTGTTCCCAACAAGATAGGTGAATGTCGGCTTTCACACACAATTATCTCTCCGAAATGAGCATGTGAATACACGTTCGTTCATCTAGCATAAAAGGAACGGTTTGCTGTAGAAACTTTTACTCTGGATTCTCAGTCTGTTTCCTAGAGCCAGTTAGAATTTCCTGCAGTTTTTACTGTAAAACCGAGTTGGAGCTTGTACCTCCCCTTAGATATATATGGTGTGTTGTTTGCAACTGAAATGATTCTTTGTGTTCCCATCAATCTAGGTGATGGACCGCTTTCACAGACACTTATCTCTCAGAAATGAGCATGTGGAGAGACTTTAGTTCATCTAACACAAAGGGAACTGGTTGCAGAAGAAACTTTTACTCTGGTTTCTCAGTCTGTTTCCTAGTGCCGGTTTGAAGTTCCTGCAATTTTCAATGTGAAACAGAGTTGGAGCTAGTAGCTTCCCATATATATGTATGAATTAGTGTTTGCAATTGAAAGGAAACTTTGTGTTCCCAACAAGCCAATTGATGGACGGATTTCACACACAATTATTTCTCACAAGAGAGCTTCTGGAGAGATTTTCGTTCATCTAGCACAAAGGTAACGGACAGCAAGAGAAACTTTTACTCTGGTTTCTCAGTCTGTTTCCTAGAGCCGGTTTGAAATTCCTGCAGTTTTCACTGTAAAACCCAGATGGAGCTAGTACCTCCCCTTATATATGTATGCAGTGGAGTTTGCAACTGAAAGTAACCTTTGTGTTCCCAATATGAAATGTGAAGGACGGCTTTCACACACACTTAACTCTCAGAATTGAACATGTGGAGAGACTTTCGTTCATCTAGCACAAAGGGAACGTGTTGCAGGAGAAACTTTTACACTGGTTTCTCAGTCTGTTTCCTAGTGCAGGTTTGAAGTTCCTGCAATATTCACTGTGAAACAGAGTTGGAGCTAGTAGCTTGCCATGTATATGTATGAAGTTGTTTTTGCAACTGAAAAGAAATTTTGTGTTCCCAACAAGTTAGCTGAAGGAAGGCTTACACACACAATTATCTCTCAGAAATGAGCATGTGGAGAGACGTTCATTCATTTAGCACAAATGGAACTGGTTACAGGGGAAACTTTTACTCTGGATTCTCAGTCTGTTTCCTAGTTCCGGTTTGATATTACTGAATTTTTCACTGTAAAACCGATTTGGGGCTAGGACCTCCCGATATATATGTAAGTAGTGGAGATTGCTACTGAAAGAAAACTGTGTGTTCCCAACAAGTTAGGTGAAGGACGGCTTTCACACACACTTATCTCTCAGAACTGATCATGTTGAGAGACGTTCTTTCATCTAGAACAAAGGGAACGGGTTGCTGGAGAAATTTTTACTCTGGTTTCTCAGTCTGTTTCCTAGAGCCGTGTTGAAGTTCCTTCAGTTTTCACAGTAAAACCGAGTTGGAGCTAGAACCTCCCCATGTATATGTATGGAGTGGAGTTTGCAAATGAATGGAGACTTTGTGTTCCCAACAAGCTAGGTGAAGGACGGCTTTCACACACAATTATCTCTCAGAACTGATCATGTTGAGAGACGTTCTTTCATCTAGCACAAAGGGAACAGGTTGCTGGAGAAATTTTTACTCTGGTTTCTCAGTCTGTTTCCTAGAGCCGTGTTGAAGTTCCTTCAGTTTTCACAGTAAAACCGAGTTGGAGCTAGAACCTCCCCATTTATATGTATGGAGTGGAGTTTGCAAATGAATGGAGACTTTGTGTTCCCAACAAGCTAGGTGAAGGACGGCTTTCACACACAATTATCTCTCAGAACTGAGCATGTGGAGAGACGTTGTTTCATTTAGCACAAAGGGAACGGGATGAAGGGGAAACTTTTACTCTGGTTTCTCAGTCTGTTTCCTAGTGCCGATGTGAAGTTCCTGAAGATTTCACTGTAAAACCGGGTTTCAGCTAGTACCTCCCCATATATATGTAAGAAGTGAAATTTGCATCTAAAAGGAAATTTTGTGTTCCCACCAACCTAGGTGAAGGACGGCTTTCACACACAATTATCTCTGATAACTGAGAAAGTGGAGAGACGTTCGTTCACACAGCACAAAAGGAACGGTTTGCTGGAGAAACTTTTACTCTGGTTTCTCAGTCTGTTTCCTAGTTCCGTTTTGAAGTTCCTGCAATTTTCACTGTAAAAAACTAGTTGGAGCTAATACCTCCCGATATATATGTATGGATTGGAGATGGCAAATGAAAGGAAACTTTGTGTTCCCAACAAGATAGGTGAAGGACGGCTTTCACACACAGTTATCTCTCAGAACTGAGCATGTGAATACACGTTCGTTCATCTAGCAAAAAAGGAACGGTTTGCTGTAGAAACTTTTACTCTGGTTTCTGTCTGTTTCCTGATGCCGGTGTGAAGTTCCTGCAGTTTTCACTGTAAAACCCAGATGGAGCTAGTACTTCCCTTATATATGTATGGAGTGGGGTTTGCAACTGAAAGAAAACTGTGTGTTCCCAACAAGTTAGGTGAAGGACGGCTTTCACACAAACATATCTCTCAGAACTGAGCATGTTGAGAGACGTTGTTTCATTTAGCACAAAAGGAAAGGGATGTTGGAGAAACGTTTACTGTGGTTTCTCAGTCTGTTTCCTAGTGCCGGTGTGAATTTCCTGCTGTTTTCACTGTAACACCTTGTTCGAGCTAGTACCTCCCCATATATATTTATGTATTGGGGTTTGCCACTGAAAAGGAATTTTGTGTTACAATCAAGCTAAGTAAAGGGCAGCTTTCACACATACTTATCTCTCAGACCTGAGCATGTGGAGAGACATTCGTTCTTCTAGCACAAAGGGAACGGGCTGCAGGAGAAACTATTACTCTGGTTTCTCATTCTGTTTCCTAGTGCCGGGTTGAAGTCCCTGCATTTTACTTTGTAAAACCGAGTTGGAGCTAGTACCTCCCCACATATATGCAAGGAGTGGAGTTTGAAACTTAAAGGAAACTTTGTGTTCCAAACAAGCTAAGTGAAGGAAGGCTTTCACACACACTTATCTCTCAGAAATGATCATGTGGAGAGATATTCGTTCATCTATCACAAACGGAACGGGATGCTGGTGAAACTTTTACTCCGGTTTCTTAGTCTGTTTTCTAGTGCCGGTTTGAAGTTCCTGCAGATTTCACTGTAAAACCAAGTTGGAGCTTCTACCTCCCCTTATATATGTATGGATTGGAGTTTACAACTGAAAAAAAACTTTGTGTTCCCATCAAGCTACGTGAAGAACGGCTTTCACACACAGGTATCTCTCAGAACTTAGCATGTGAAGAGACGTTCTTTCATTTAGCACAAAGGGAACGGGTTACAGGAGAAATTATTACTCTGTTTTCTCAGTCAGTTTCCTAGTCCCGGTGTGAATTTCCTGCAATTTTCAGTGTAACACCGTGTTGGAGCTAGTATCTCACCATATATATGTATGTATTGGGGTTTGCAACTGAAAGGAAACTATGTGTTCCCATCAAGATACGTGAAGTTCGGCTTTCACAAACACTTACTTCTCAGAACTGAGCATATGGAGACAAGTTCGTTCATCTAGCACAAAGGGAATATTTTGCAGGAGAAACTTTTACTGTGGATTCTCAGTCTGTTTCCTAGTGCCGGTGTGAAGTTCCTGCAGTTTTCACTGTAAAATCGATTTGGAGCTAGTACCTCCTATTATATATGTATGGATTTGAGTGAAAATGAAAGGAAACTTTGTGTTCCAAACAAGCTAGGTGAAGGACGGCTTTCACACACACTTATCGCTAAGAACTGAGCATGTGGAGAGACGTTCTTTCATCTATCACAAAGGGAACGGGTTATTGGAGAAACTTTTACTCTGGTTTTTCAGTCTGTTTCCTACTGCCGGTGTGAATTTCCTGCAGTTTTCACTCTAAAACCGAGTTGGAGCTAGTACCTTCCCACATATATGTATGTATTGAAGTTTGCAACTGAAAAGAAACTTTGTGTTCCCATCAAGCTAGGTGAAGTTCGGCATTGACACACACTTATCTCTCAGAAATGAGCTAGGGGAGAGACGTTCGTTCATCTAGAACAATGGGAACGGAATGCAGGAGAAATTTTAACTCTTGTTTCTCATTCTGTTTCCTAGAGCCGGTGTGAAGTTCCTGCAGTTATCACTGTAAAACAGAGTTGGAGCTAGTACCACCCTATATATAAGTATGGAGTGGAGTTTGCAAGTGAAACTAAACTTTGTGTTCAAAACAAGATAGGTGAAAGGCGGCTTTCACACACACTTACTTCTCAGAACTGAGCATGTGGAGAGACGTTCGTTCATCTAGCACAAAGTGAACGGGTTGCTGGAGAAACATTTACTCTGGTTTCTCAGTCTGTTTCCTAGTGCCGTGTTGAAGTTCCTTCAGTTTTCACAGTAAAACCGAGTTGGAGCTTGAACCTCCCCATATATTTGTATGGAGTGGAGTTTGCAACTGAAAGGAAACTTTGTGTTACCATCAAGCTAGCTAAAGGACAGCTTTCACACATACTTACCTCTCAGAACTGAGCATGTGGAGAGACATTCGTTCTTCTAGCACAAAGGGAACTGCCTGCAGAGGAAACAATTATTATGGTTTCTCATTCTGTTTCCTAGTGCCGGTTTGTAGTTCCTGCAGTTTTCACTCTAAAACCGAGTTGGAGCTAGTACCACCCCATATATATGTATGGAGTGTAGTTAGCTACTGAAAAGAATCTTTGTGTTCCCAACAAGCTAGGTGAAGTACGGCATTCACACACACTTATCTCTCAGAATAGAGCATGTGGAGAGACCTTCGTTCATCTAGCACCAAGGGAACGGTTTACTGGTGAAACATATACTCTGGTTTCTCAGTCTGTTTCCTAATGCCGGTGTGAATTTCCTGCAGTTTTCAGTGTAACACCATGTTGGAGCTAGTATCTCCCCATATATATGTATATATTGGATTTTGCAACTGAAAGGAAACTTTGTGTTCCCATCAAGATAGGTGAAGTTCGGCTTTCACACAATTACTTCTCAGATCTGAGCATGTAGAGAGACGTTCATTCATCTAGCACAAAGGGAACGGGTTGCTGGAGAAACTTTTACACTGGGTTCTCAGTCTGTTTCCTAGTGCGGGGTTGAAGTTCCTGCAGTTTTCACTGAAAAACCGTGTTGGATGTAGCACCTCCCCATATATAGGTATTGAGAGTAGTTTGCAACTGAAATGAATCTTTGTGTTCCCTACAAGCTAGGTGAAGGACGGCTTTCACACACACTTATCTCTCAGAACTGAGCATGTTGAGAGACTTTGTTTCATTTAGCCAAATGGAAAGGGATGTTGGAGAAAAGTTTACTCTGGTTTCTCAGTCTGTTTCCTAGTGCCGGTGTGAATTTCCTGCAGTTTTCACTGTAACACTTAGTTGGAGCTAGTACCTCCCCATATATATTTATGTACTTGAGTTTGCAACTGAAAAGAACCTTTGTGTTACCATCAAGCTAGTTAAAGGGCAGCTTTCACACATACTTATCTCTCAGAACTGTGCATGTGGAGAGACATTCGTTCTTCTAGCACAAAGTGAACGGGCTGCAGGAGAAACTATTACTCTGGTTTCTCATTATGTTTCCTAGTGCCGGTTTGAAGTTCCTGCAGTTTTCACTCTAAAACCGTTTTGGAGCTAGTACCTCCCCATAAATATGTAAAGTTAGGAGTTTGCAACTGAAAGGAAACTTTGTTTTCCCAACAAGCTACTTGAAGGACGGCTTTCACACACACTTATCTCTCAGAACAGTGCATGTCGAGAGACTTTCTTTCATCTAGTACAATGTGAACGGTTTTCTGGAGAAACTTTTACTCTGATTTCTTAGTCTGATTCCTAGTGCCGGTTTGAAGTTCCTTCAGGTTTCACTGAAAACGGATTTGGAGCTTCTAGCACACCTTATATATGTATGGTTTGGTGTTTACAACTGAAAAAAATTTTGTGTTCCCATCAAGCAATGTGAAGGACTGCTTTCACACACACTTATCTCTCAGAACTTACCATGTGTAGAGACGTTCTTTCATTTAGCACAAAGGGAAAGGGTTGCAGGAGAAACTATTACTCTGGTTTCTCAGTCTGTTTCCTAGTTACGGTGTGAATTTCCTGCAGATTTCACTGTAAAACCGAGTTGGAGCTAGTATCTCCCCATATATATGTATGTATTGGAGATTGCAACTGAAAGAAAACTTTGTGTTCCCAACAACCTAGGTGAAGAACGGCATTCACACACACTGATCTCTCAGAAATGATCATGTGGGGAGACGTTCGTTCATCTAGCATAAAAGTGAAAGGATTGCTGGAGAAATTTTTACTCTGGATTCTCATTCTGTTTCTTAGTGCAGATTTGAAGTTCCTGCAGTTTTCACTGTAAAACCGAGTTGGAGCTAGTACCTCCCATATATATATGTATGAAGTGAAATTTGCAACTAAAAGGAAACTTTGTGTTCCCAACAACATAGGTTAAGGACGGCTTTCACACACACTTATCTCTCAGAACTGAGCATGTGGAGAGACGTTCGTTCACCCAGCACAAAAGGAACGTGTTGCTGGAGAAATTTTTACTCTGGTTTCTCAGTCTGTTTCCTAGTGCTGTTTTGAAATTCCTGCAATTTTCACTGTAAAAATGAGTTGGAGCTAATACCTCCCGATATATATGTATGGAGAGGAGATGACAAATAAAAGAAATCTTTGTGTTCCCAACAAGATAGTTGAATGTCGGCTTTCACACACAATTATCTCTCAAAACTGAGCATGTGAATACACGTTCGTTCATCTAGCAAAAAAGGAACGGTTTGTTGTAGAAACATTTACTCTGGATTCTCAGTCTGTTTCCTAGAGCCAGTTTGAATTTCCTGCAGTTTTTACTGTAAAACCGAGTTGGAGCTAGTATCTCCCCTTAGATATATATGGTGTGTTGTTTGCAACTGAAATGATTCTTTGTGTTCCCATTAATCTAGGTGATGGACCGCTTTCACACACACTTATCTCTCAGAAATGAGCATGTGGAGAGACGTCCGTTCACCCAGCACAAAAGGAACGGGTTGCTGGAGAAACTTTTACTCTGGTTTCTCAGTCTGTTTCCTAGTGCCTGTTTGAAGTTCCTGCAATTTTCACTGTGAAACAGAGTTGGAGCTAGTAGCTTCCCATATATATGTATGAATTGGTGTTTGCAACTGAAAGGAAACTTTGTGTTCCCAACAAGCTAGGTGATGAACAGATTTCACACACAATTATTTCTCACACAAGAGCTTCTGGAGAGATTTTCGTTCATCTAGCACAAAGGTAACGGAAAGCAAGAGAAAGTTTTACTCTGGTTTCTCAGTCTGTTTCCTAGAACCGGTTTGAAATTCCTGCAGTTTTCACTGTAAAACCCAGATGGAGCTACTACCTCCCTTTATATATGTATGGAGTGGACTTTGCTACTGAAAGTAACCTTTGTGTTCCCAATAGGAAATGTGAAGGACAGCTTTCACACACACTAACCTCTCAGAACTGAACATGTGGAGAGACGTTCGTTCATCTAGCACAAAGGAACGGACTGCAAGAGAAACTTTTACTCTGGTTTCTCAGTCTGTTTCCTACTGCCGGTTTGAAGTTCCTGCAAGTTTCACTGTAAAACCGAGTTGGAGCTTCTTCCTCACCTTATATATTTATGGATTGGAGTTTGCAAGTGAAAAAAACTTTGTGTTCCCTTCAAGCTATATGAAGGTCGGCTTTCACACACACTTATCTCTCAGAATAGAGCATGTGGAGAGACATTCGTTCATCTAGCATAAAAGTGAAAGGATTGCTTGAGAAATTTTTACTCTAGATTCTCAGTCTGTTTCTTAGTGCAGTTTTGAAGTTCCTGCAATTTTCACTGTAAATACGAGTTGGAGCTAGTACTTCCCGATATATATTTATGGAGTGGAGATTGCAAATGAAAGGAAAATTTGTGTTCCCAACAAGATAGGTGAAGGACGGCTTTCACACACAATTATCTCTCAGAACTAAGCATGTGGAGAGACGTTGTTTCATTTAGAACAAAGGGAACGGGATGCAGGGGAAACTTTTACACTGGTTTATCAGTCTGTTTCCTAGTGCCGGTGTGAAGTTCCTGAAGTTTTCACTGTAAAACCGAGTTGGAACTAGTACCTCCCCATATATATGTAAGAAGTGAAATTTGCATCTAAAAGGAAATTTTGTGTTCCCAACAACCTAGGTGAAGGACGGCTTTCACACACACTTATCTCTCAGAACTGAGCAAGTGGAGAGACGTTCGTTCACCCAGCACAAAAGGAATGGGTTGCTGGAGAAACTTTTACTCTGGTTTCTCAGTCTGTTTCCTAGTGCCGTTTTGAAATTCCTGCAATTTTCACTGTAAAAACTAGTTGGAGCTAATACCTCCCGATATATATGTATGGATTGGAGATGGCAAATGAAAGGAAACTTTGTGTTCCCAACAAGATAGGTGAAGGACTGCTTTCACACACAGTTATCTCTCAGAACTGAGCATGTGAATACACGTTCGTTCATCTAGCAAAAAAGAACGGTTTGCTGTAGAAACTTTTACTCTGGATTCTCAGTCTGTTTCCAGGTGCCGGTGTGAAGTTCCTGCAGTTTTCACTGTAAAACCAAGATGGAGCTAGTAACTCCCCTTATATATGTATGGAGTGGAGTTTGCAACTGAAAGTAACCTTTGTGTTCCCAATAGGAAATGTGAAGGACGGCTTTCACACACACTTACCTCTCAGAACTGAACATGTGGAGAGACGTTCGTTCATCTAGCAAAAAGGGAACGGGTTGCAGGGGAAATTTCTACTCTGGTTTCTCAGTTTGTTTCCTAGTGCTGGTTTGAAGTTCCTGCAATTTTCACTGTGAAACAAATTTGGAGCTAGTAGCTTCCCATATATATGTATGAAGTGGTGTTGGCAACTGAAAGGAAACTATGTGTTCCCAACAAGCTAGGTGATGGACGGATTACACACACACTTATTTCTCAAAACAGAGCTTGTGGAGAGATTTTCGTTCATCTAGCACAAAGGGAACGGACTGCAAGAGAACTTTTACTCTGGTTTCTCAGTCTGTTTCCAAGTGCCGGGTTGAAGTTCTTATAGTTTTCAATGTAAAACCATGTGGAGGTAGCACCTCCCCATATATAGTTATTGAGTGTAGTTGCAACTGAAAAGAATCTTTGTGTTCCCTACAAGCTAGGTGTAGGACGGCTTTCACACACACTTATCTCTCAGAACTGAGCATGTTGAGAGACGTTGTTTCATTAAGCACAAAAGGAAAGGGATGTTGGAGAAACGTTTACTGTGGTTTCTCAGTCTGTTTCCTAGTGCCAGTGTGAATTTCCTGCTGTTTTCACTGTAACACCTTGTTCGAGCTAGTAACTCCCCATATATATGTATAGAGTGTTGTTTGCAAGTGAAAAGAATCTTTCTGTTCGCAAGAAGCTAGGTGAAGTACGGCTTTCACACACACTTATCTCTCAGAAATTAGCATGTAGAGAAACAATCGTTCATCTAGCACAAAGGGAACGGTTTGCTGGAGAATCTTTTAATCTGGTTCTCAGTCTGTTTCCTATAGACAGTTTGATATTCCTGCATTATTCACTGTAAAACCGAGTTGGTTGCTAGTACCTCCCTATATATATGTATGGAGTGTAGTTAGCAATTGAAAAGAAACTTTGTTTTCCTCTCATGCTAGGTGAAGTACAGCTTTCACAGAAACATATCTCTCAAAACTGAGCATGTGGAGAGACGATCGTTCATCTAGCACAATGGTATCAGGTTACAGGAGAAACTTTTACTCTGGATTCTCAGTCTGTATCCTAGTGCCGAATTGAAGTTCCTGGAATTTTCACAGTGAAACCGAGTTGGTGTTAGTAGTTCCCTATATATGGTTACGGAGTGTATTTTGCAACTGAAAAGGATCTTTGTGTTCCCAAAAAGCTAGGTGAAGGACGGCTTTCACACACACTATCTCTCAGAACTGAGCATGTTGAGAGACGTTGTTTCAGTTAGCACAAAGGGAAAGAGCTGTCGGAAAATCTTTTACTGTGTTTTCTCAGTCTATTTCCTAGTGCCGGTGTGAATTTCCTACAGTTTTCACTGTAAAACCGAGTTGGAGCTTCTACCTCCCCTTATATATGTATGGATTGGAGTTTGCAAGTGAAAAAAAACTTTGTTTTCCCATCAAGGTATATGAAGGACGGCTTTCACACACACTTATCTCTCAGAATAGAGCATGTGGAGAGACGTTCGTTCATCTAGCATAAAAGTGAAAGGATTGCTTGAGAAATTTTTACTCTAGATTCTCAGTCTGTTTCTTAGTGCCGTTTTGAAGTTCCTGCAATTTTCACTGTAAATACGAGTTGGAGCTAGTACCCCCCGATATATATATATGGAGTTGAGATGCCAAATGAAAGGAAACATTGTGTTCCATCAGGATAGGTGAAGGACGGCTTTCACACACAATTATCTCTCAGAACTGAGCATGTGGAGAGACGTTCGTTCATCTAGCACAAATGGAACTGTTGCTGGAGAAATATTTACTCTGGTTTCTCAGTCTGTTTCCTAGTGCCGTGTTGAAGTTCCTTCAGTTTTCACAGTAAAACCGAGTTGGAGCTAGAACCTCCCCATGTATATATATGGAGTGGAGTTTGCAACTGAAAGGAAACTTTGTGTTCCCAAAAAATCTAGGTGAAGGACGGCTTTCACACACAATTATCTCTCAGAACTGAGCATGTGGAGAGACGTTGTTTCATTTATCACAAAGTGAACGGGTTGCAGGGAAAATTTCTACTCTGGTTTCTCAGTTTGTTTCCTAGTGCCGGTTTGAAGTTCCTTCAATTTTCACTGTGAAACAGATTTGGAGGTAGTAGATTCCCATATATATATATGAAGTGGTGTTTGCAACTGAAAGGAAATTTTGTGTTCCCAACAAGCTAGGTGATGGACGGATTTCACACACCCTTATTTCTCAAAACAGTGCTTGTGGAGAGATTTTCGTTCATCTAGCACAAAGGGAACGGACTGCAAGGGAACTTTTACTCTGTTTTCTCAGTCTGTTTCCTAGAGCCGGTTTGAAATTCCTGCAGTTTTCACTGTAAAACCCAGATGGAGCTAGTACCTCCCCTTATATATGTATGGAGTGGACTTTGCAACTGAAAGTAACCTTTGTGTTCCCAGTAGGAAATGTGAAGGACGGCTTTCACACACACTATATTCTCAGAACTGAAAATGTGGAGAGACGTTCCTTCATCTATCACAAATGGAACGGGTTGCAGGAGAAACTTTTACTCTGGTTTCTCAGTTTGTTTCCTAGTGCCGGTTTGAAGTTCCTGCAATTTTCACTGTGAAACAGTGTTGGAGCTAGTAGCTTACCATATATATGTAGGAAGTGGTGTTCGCAACTGAAAGGAAACTATGTGTTCCCAACAAGCTAGGTGATGGACGGATTTCACACACAATTATTTCTCAAAACAGAGCTTGTGGAGAGATTTTCGTTCATCTAGCACAAAGGGAACGGACTGCAAGAGAACTTTTACTCTGGTTTCTCAGTCTGTTTCCAAGTGCCGGGTTGAAGTTCTTATAGTTTTCAATGTAAAACCATGTTGGAGGTAGCACCTCCCCATATATAGTTATTGAGTGTAGTTGCAACTGAAAAGAATCTGTGTGTTCCCTACAAGCTAGGTGTAGGACGGCTTTCACACACACTTATCTCTCAGAACTGAGCATGTGGAGAGACATTCGTTCTTCTAGCACAAAGGGAATGGGCTGCAGGAGAAACTATTACTCTGGTTTCTCATTATGTTTCCTAGTGCCAGTTTGAAGTTCCTGCAGGGTTCACTGTAAAACCGGGTTGGAGCTTCTAGCAAACCTTATATATGTATGGTTTGGTGTTTGCAACTGAAAAAAATTTTGTGTTCCCATCAAGCTATGTGAAGGACGGCTTTCAAACACACTTATCTCTCAGAACTTACCATGTGTAGAGACGTTCTTTCATTTAGCACAAAGGGAAAGGGTTGCAGGAGAAACTATTACTCTGGTTTCTCAGTCTGTTTCCTAGTTACGGTGTGAATTTCCTGCAGATTTCACTGTAAAACCGAGTTGGAGCTAGTATCTCCCCATATATATGTATGTATTGGAGATTGCAACTGAAAGAAAACTTTGTGTTCCCAACAACCTAGGTGAAGAACGGCATTCACACACACTGATCTCTCAGAAATGATCATGTGGGGAGACGTTCGTTCATCTAGCATAAAAGTGAAAGGATTGCTGGAGAAATTTTTACTCTGGATTCTCATTCTGTTTCTTAGTGCAGATTTGAAGTTCCTGCAGTTTTCACTGTAAAACCGAGTTGGAGCTAGTACCTCCCCATATATATGTAAGAAGTGAAATTTGCAACTAAAAGGAAACTTTGTGTTCCCAACAACATAGGTTAAGGACGGCTTTCACACACACTTTTCTCTCAGAAGTGAGCATGTGGAGAGACGTTCGTTCACCCAGCACAAAAGGAACGGGTTGCTGCAGAAACTTTTACTCTGGTTTCTCAGTCTGTTTCCTAGTGCCTTTTTGAAGTTCCTGCAATTTTCACTGTAAAAACGAGTTGGAGCTTACACCTCCCGATATATATGTATGGAGTGGAGATGGCAAATGAAAGGAATCTTTGTGTTCCCAACAAGATAGGTGAATGTCGGCTTTCACACACAATTATCTCTCTGAAATGAGCATGTGAATACACGTTCGTTCATCTAGCATAAAAGGAACGGTTTGCTGTAGAAACTTTTACTCTGGATTCTCAGTCTGTTTCCTAGAGCCAGTTAGAATTTCCTGCAGTTTTTACTGTAAAACCGAGTTGGAGCTAGTACCTCCCCTTAGATATATATGGTGTGTTGTTTGCAACTGAAATGATTCTTTGTGTTCCCATCAATCTAGGTGATGGACCGCTTTCACACACACTTATCTCTCAGAAATGAGCATGTGGAGAGACTTTAGTTCATCTAACACAAAGGGAACTGGTTGCAGAAGAAACTTTTACTCTGGTTTCTCAGTCTGTTTCCTAGTGCCGGTTTGAAGTTCCTGCAATTTTCACTGTGAAACAGATTTGGAGCTAGTAGCTTCCCATATATATGTATGAATTAGTGTTTGCAATTGAAAGGAAACTTTGTGTTCCCAACAAGCCAAGTGATGGACGGATTTCACACACAATTATTTCTCACAAGAGAGCTTCTGGAGAGATTTTCGTTCATCTAGCACAAAGGTAACGGACAGCAAGAGAAACTTTTACTCTGGTTTCTCAGTCTGTTTCCTAGAGCCGGTTTGAAATTCCTGCAGTTTTCACTGTAAAACCCAGATGGAGCTAGTACCTCCCCTTATATATGTATGCAGTGGAGTTTGCAACTGAAAGTAACCTTTGTGTTCCCAATATGAAATGTGAAGGACGGCTTTCACACACACTTAACTCTCAGAATTGAACATGTGGAGAGACTTTCGTTCATCTAGCACAAAGGGAACGTGTTGCAGGAGAAACTTTTACACTGGTTTCTCAGTCTGTTTCCTAGTGCCGGTTTGAAGTTCCTGCAATATTCACTGTGAAACAGAGTTGGAGCTAGTAGCTTGCCATGTATATGTATGAAGTGGTTTTTGCAACTGAAAAGAAATTTTATGTTCCCAACAAGTTAGCTGAAGGAAGGCTTACACACACAATTATCTCTCAGAAATGAGCATGTGGAGAGACGTTCATTCATTTAGCACAAATGGAACTGGTTACAGGGGAAACTTTTACTCTGGATTCTCAGTCTGTTTCCTAGTTCCGGTTTGATATTACTGAATTTTTCACTGTAAAACCGATTTGGTGCTAGGACCTCCCGATATATATGTAAGTAGTGGAGATTGCTACTGAAAGAAAACTGTGTGTTCCCAACAAGTTAGGTGAAGGACGGCTTTCACACACACTTATCTCTCAGAACTGATCATGTTGAGAGACGTTCTTTCATCTAGCACAAAGGGAACGGGTTGCTGGAGAAATTTTTACTCTGGTTTCTAAGTCTGTTTCCTAGAGCCGTGTTGAAGTTCCTTCAGTTTTCACAGTAAAACCGAGTTGGAGCTATAACCTCCCCATGTATATGTATGGAGTGGAGTTTGCAAATGAATGGAGACTTTGTGTTCCCAACAAGCTAGGTGAAGGACGGCTTTCACACACAATTATCTCTCAGAACTGAGCATGTGGAGAGACGTTGTTTCATTTAGCACAAAGGGAACGGGATGAAGGGGAAACTTTTACTCTAGTTTCTCAGTCTGTTTTCTAGTGCCGGTGTGAAGTTCCTGAAAATTTCACTGTAAAACCGGGTTTCAGCTAGTACCTCCCCATATATATGTAAGAAGTGAAATTTGCATCTAAAAGGAAATTTTGTGTTCCCAACAACCTAGGTGAAGGACGGCTTTCACACACACTTATCTCTGATAACTGAGCAAGTGGAGAGACGTTCGTTCACACAGCACAAAAGGAACGGGTTGCTGGAGAATCTTTTACTCTGGTTTCTCAGTCTGTTTCCTAGTCCCGTTTTGAAGTTCCTGCAATTTTCACTGTAACAACGTGTTGGAGATAATACCTCCCGGTATATATGTATGGAGTGGAGATGGCAAATTAAAGGAAACTTTGTGTTCCCAACAAGATAGGTGAAGGACGGCTTTCACACACAGTTATCTCTCAGAACTGAGCATGTGAATACACGTTCGTTCATCTAGCAAAAAAGGAACGGTTTGCTGTAGAAACTTTTACTCTGGTTTCTGTCTGTTTCCTGATGCCGGTGTGAAGTTCCTGCAGTTTTCACTGTAAAACCCAGATGGAGCTAGTACTTCCCTTATATATGTATGGAGTGGGGTTTGCAACTGAAAGAAAACTGTGTGTTCCCAACAAGTTAGGTGAAGGACGGCTTTCACACAAACATATCTCTCAGAACTGAGCATGTTGAGAGACGTTGTTTCATTTAGCACAAAAGGAAAGGGATGTTGGAGAAACGTTTACTGTGGTTTCTCAGTCTGTTTCCTAGTGCCAGTGTGAATTTCCTGCTGTTTTCACTGTAGCACCTTGTTCGAGCTAGTACCTCCCCATATATATTTATGTATTGGGGTTTGCCACTGAAAAGGAATTTTGTGTTACAATCAAGCTAAGTAAAGGGCAGCTTTCACACATACTTATCTCTCAGACCTGAGCATGTGGAGAGACATTCGTTCTTCTAGCACAAAGGGAACGGGCTGCAGGAGAAACTATTACTCTGGTTTCTCATTCTGTTTCCTAGTGCCGGGTTGAAGTCCCTGCATTTTACTTTGTAAAACCGAGTTGGAGCTAGTACCTCCCCACAAATATGCAAGGAGTGGAGTTTGAAACTTAAAGGAAACTTTGTGTTCCAAACAAGCTAAATGAAGGAAGGCTTTCACACACACTTATCTCTCAGAAATGATCATGTGGAGAGATATTCGTTCTTCTATCTCAAACGGAACGGGATGCTGGTGAAACTTTTACTCCGGTTTCTTAGTCTGTTTTCTAGTGCCGGTTTGAAGTTCCTGCAGATTTCACTGTAAAACCAAGTTGGAGCTTCTACCTCCCCTTATATATGTATGGATTGGAGTTTACAACTGAAAAAAAACTTTGTGTTCCCATCAAGCTACGTGAAGAACGGCTTTCACACACAGGTATCTCTCAGAACTTAGCATGTGAAGAGACGTTCTTTCATTTAGCACAAAGGGAACGGGTTACAGGAGAAATTATTACTCTGGTTTCTCAGTCAGTTTCCTAGTCCCGGTGTGAATTTCCTGCAATTTTCAGTGTAACACCGTGTTGGAGCTAGTATCTCACCATATATATGTATGTATTGGGGTTTGCAACTGAAAGGAAACTATGTGTTCCCATCAAGATACGTGAAGTTCGGCTTTCACTCACACTTACTTCTCAGAACTGAGCATGTGGAGACAAGTTCGTTCATCTAGCACAAAGGGAATATTTTGCAGGAGAAACTTTTACTGTGGATTCTCAGTCTGTTTCCTAGTGCCGGTGTGAAGTTCCTGCAGTTTTCACTGTAAAATCGATTTGGAGCTAGTACCTCCTATTATATATGTATGGATTTGAGTGAAACTGAAAGGAAACTTTGTGTTCCAAACAAGCTAGGTGAAGGACGGCTTTCACACACACTTATCGCTAAGAACTGAGCATGTGGAGAGACGTTCTTTCATCTATCACAAAGGGAACGGGTTATTGGAGAAACTTTTACTCTGGTTTTTCAGTCTGTTTCCTACTGCCGGTGTGAATTTCCTGCAGTTTTCACTCTAAAACCGAGTTGGAGCTAGTACCTTCCCACATATATGTATGTATTGAAGTTTGCAACTGAAAAGAAACTTTGTGTTCCCATCAAGCTAGGTGAAGTTCGGCATTGACACACACTTATCTCTCAGAAATGAGCTAGGGGAGAGACGTTCGTTCATCTAGAACAATGGGAACGGAATGCAGGAGAAATTTTAACTCTTGTTTCTCATTCTGTTTCCTAGAGCCGGTGTGAAGTTCCTGCAGTTATCACTGTAAAACAGAGTTGGAGCTAGTACCACCCTATATATAAGTATGGAGTGGAGTTTGCAAGTGAAACTAAACTTTGTGTTCAAAACAAGATAGGTGAAAGGCGGCTTTCACACACACTTACTTCTCAGAACTGAGCATGTGGAGAGACGTTCGTTCATCTAGCACAAAGTGAACGGGTTGCTGGAGAAACATTTACTCTGGTTTCTCAGTCTGTTTCCTAGTGCCGTGTTGAAGTTCCTTCAGTTTTCACAGTAAAACCGAGTTGGAGCTTGAACCTCCCCATATATTTGTATGGAGTGGAGTTTGCAACTGAAAGGAAACTTTGTGTTACCATCAAGCTAGGTAAAGGACAGCTTTCACACATACTTATCTCTCAGAACTGAGCATGTGCAGAGACATTCGTTCTTCTAGCACAAAGGGAACTGCCTGCAGAGGAAACAATTATTATGGTTTCTCATTCTGTTTCCTAGTGCCGGTTTGTAGTTCCTGCAGTTTTCACTCTAAAACCGAGTTGGAGCTAGTACCACCCCATATATATGTATGGAGTGTAGTTAGCTACTGAAAAGAATCTTTGTGTTCCCAACAAGCTAGGTGAAGTACGGCATTCACACACACTTATCTCTCTGAATAGAGCATGTGGAGAGACCTTCGTTCATCTAGCACCAAGGGAACGGTTTACTGGTGAAACATTTACTCTGGTTTCTCAGTCTGTTTCCTAATGCCGGTGTGAATTTCCTGCAGTTTTCACTGTAACACTTAGTTGGAGCTAGTACCTCCCCATATATATTTATGTATTGGAGTTTGCAACTGAAAAGAACCTTTGTGTTACCATCAAGCTAGTTAAAGGGCAGCTTTCACACATACTTATCTCTCAGAACTGTGCATGTGGAGAGACATTCGTTCTTCTAGCACAAAGTGAACGGGCTGCAGGAGAAACTATTACTCTGGTTTCTCATTATGTTTCCTAGTGCCGGTTTGAAGTTCCTGCAGTTTTCACTCTAAAACCGTTTTGGAGCTAGTACCTCCCCATAAATATGTAAAGTTAGGAGTTTGCAACTGAAAGGAAACTTTGTTTTCCCAACAAGCTACTTGAAGGACGGCTTTCACACACACTTATCTCTCAGAACAGTGCATGTCGAGAGACTTTCTTTCATCTAGTACAATGTGAACGGTTTTCTGGAGAAACTTTTACTCTGATTTCTTAGTCTGATTCCTAGTGCCGGTTTGAAGTTCCTTCAGGTTTCACTGAAAACCGATTTGGAGCTTCTAGCACACCTTATATATGTATGGTTTGGTGTTTACAACTGAAAAAAATTTTGTGTTCCCATCAAGCAATGTGAAGGACTGCTTTCACACACACTTATCTCTCAGAACTTACCATGTGTAGAGACGTTCTTTCATTTAGCACAAAGGGAAAGGGTTGCAGGAGAAACTATTACTCTGGTTTCTCAGTCTGTTTCCTAGTTACGGTGTGAATTTCCTGCAGATTTCACTGTAAAACCGAGTTGGAGCTAGTATCTCCCCATATATATGTATGTATTGGAGATTGCAACAGAAAGGAAACTTTGTGTTCCCAAAAACTTAGGTGAAAAACGCCATTCACACACACTGATCTCTCAGAAATGATCATGTGGGGAGACGTTCGTTCATCTAGCATAAAAGTGAAAGGATTGCTGGAGAAATTTTTACTCTGGATTCTCATTCTGTTTCTTAGTGCAGATTTGAAGTTCCTGCAGTTTTCACTGTAAAACCGAGTTGGAGCTAGTACCTCCCATATATATGTATGAAGTGAAATTTGCAACTAAAAGGAAACTTTGTGTTCCCAACAACATAGGTGAAAGACGGCTTTCACACACACTTATCTCTCAGAACTGAGCATGTGGAGAGACGTTCGTTCACCCAGCACAAAAGGAACGGGTTGCTGCAGAAATTTTTACTCTGGTTTCTCAGTCTGTTTCCTAGTGCTGTTTTGAAATTCCTGCAATTTTCACTGTAAAAATGAGTTGGAGCTAATACCTCCCGATATATATGTATGGAGAGGAGATGGCAAATAAAAGGAATCTTTGTGTTCCCAACAAGATAGGTGAATGTCGGCTTTCACACACAATTATCTCTCAGAACTGAGCATGTGAATACACGTTCGTTCATCTAGCAAAAAAGGAACGGTTTGTTGTAGAAACATTTACTCTGGATTCTCAGTCTGTTTCCTAGAGCCAGTTTGAATTTCCTGCAGTTTTTACTGTAAAACCGAGTTGGAGCTAGTATCTCCCCTTAGATATATATGGTGTGTTGTTTGCAACTGAAATGATTCTTTGTGTTCCCATTAATCTAGGTGATGGACCGCTTTCACACACACTTATCTCTCAGAAATGAGCATGTGGAGAGACGTCCGTTCACCCAGCACAAAAGGAACGGGTTGCTGGAGAAACTTTTACTCTGGTTTCTCAGTCTGTTTCCTAGTGCCTGTTTGAAGTTCCTGCAATTTTCACTGTGAAACAGAGTTGGAGCTACTAGCTTCCCATATATATGTATGAATTGGTGTTTGCAACTGAAAGGAAACTTTGTGTTCCCAACAAGCTAGGTGTTGAACGGATTTCACACACAATTATTTCTCACACAAGAGCTTCTGGAGAGATTTTCGTTCATCTAGCACAAAGGTAACGGAAAGCAAGAGAAACTTTTACTCTGGTTTCTCAGTCTGTTTCCTAGACCCGGTTTGAAATTCCTGCATTTTTCACTTTAAAACCCAGATGGAGCTAGTAACTCCCCTTATATATGTATGGAGTGGAGTTTGCAACTGAAAGTAACCTTTGTGTTCCCAATATGAAATGTGAAGGACGGCTTTCACACACACTTAACTCGCAGAACTGAACATGTGGAGAGACTTTCTTTCATCTAGCACAAAGGGAACGGGATCCTGGAAAAACTTTTACTCTGGTTTCTTAGTATGTTTCCTAGTGCCGGTTTGAAGTTCCTGCAGGTATCACTGTAAAACCGAGTTGGAGCTTCTACCTCCCCTTATATAAGTATGGATTGGAGTTTGCAAGTGAAAAAAAACTTTGTTTTCCCATCAACCTATATGAAGGACGGCTTTCACACACACTTATCTCTCAGAATAGAGCATGGGGAGAGACGTTCGTTCATCTAGCATAAAAGTGAAAGGATTGCTTGAGAAATTTTTACTCTAGATTCTCATTCTGTTTCTTAGTGCCGTTTTGAAGTTCCTGCAGTTTTCAATGTAAATACGAGTTGGAGCTACTACCCCCCGATATATATATATGGAGTGGAGATGGCAATTGAAAGGAAACATTGTGTTCCATCAAGATAGGTGAAGGACGGCTTTCACACACAATTATCTCTCAGAACTGAGCATGTGAATACACGTTCGTTCATCTAGCAAAAAAGGAACAGTTTGCTGTAGAAACTTTTACTCTGGTTTCTGTCTGTTTCCTGATGCCGGTGTGAAGTTCCTGCAGTTTTCACTGTAAAACTCAGATGGAGCTAGTACTTCCCTTATATATGTATGGAGTGGGGATTTACAACTGAAAGTAACCTTTGTTTTCCCAATAGGAAATGTGAAGGACGACTTTCACACACACTTACCTCTCAGAACTGAACATGTGGAGAGACGTTCGTTCATCTAGCACAAAGGAACGGGTTGCAGGGAAAATTTCTACTCTGGTTTCTCAGTTTGTTTCCTAGTGCCGGTTTGAAGTTCCTGCAATTTTCACTGTGAAACAGATTTGGAGCTAGTAGATTCCCATATATATGTATGAATTGGTGTTTGCAACTGAAAGGAAACTTTGTGTTCCCAACAAGCTAGGTGATGGACGGATTTCACACACACTTATTTCTCAAAACAGAGCTTGTGGAGAGATTTTCGTTCATCTAGCACAAAGGGAACGTACTGCAAGAGAACTTTTACTCTGGTTTCTCAGTCTGTTTCCTAGAACCGGTTAGAAATTCCTGCAATTTTCACTGTAAAACCCAGATGGAGATACTACCTCCCTTTATATATGTATGGAGTGGACTTTGCTACTGAAAATAACCTTTGTGTTCCCAATAGGAAATGTGAAGGACGGCTTTCACACACACTAACCTCTCAGCACTGAATATGTGGAGAGACGTTCGTTCATCTAGCACAAAGGGAACGGACTGCAAGAGAAACTTTTACTCTGGTTTCTCAGTCTGTTTCCTACTGCCGGTTTGAAGTTCCTGCAAGTTTCACTGTAAAACCGTGTTGGAGCTCCTTCCTCACCTTATATATTTATGGATTGGAGTTTGCAAGTGAAAAAAACTTTGTGTTCCCTTCAAGCTATATGAAGGTCGGCTTTCACACACACTTATCTCTCAGAATAGAGCATGTGGAGAGACATTCGTTCATCTAGCATAAAAGTGAAAGGATTGCTTGAGAAATTTTTACTCTAGATTCTCAGTTTGTTTCTTAGTGCAGTTTTGAAGTTCCTGCAATTTTCACTGTAAATACGAGTTGGAGCTAGTACTTCCCGATATATATTTATGGAGTGGAGATTGCAAATGAAAGGAAAATTTGTGTTCCCAACAAGATAGGTGAAGGTCGGCTTTCACACACACTTATCTCTCAGAATAGAGCATGTGGAGAGACATTCGTTCATCTAGCATAAAAGTGAAAGGATTGCTTGAGAAATTTTTACTCTAGATTCTCAATCTGTTTCTTAGTGCAGTTTTGAAGTTCCTGCAATTTTCACTGTAAATACGAGTTGGAGCTAGTACTTCCCGATATATATTTATGGAGTGAAGATTGCAAATGAAAGGAAAATTTGTGTTCCCAACAAGATAGGTGAAGGACGGCTTTCACACACACTTATGTCTCAGAACTGAGCATGTGGATAGACGTTCGTTCATCTAGCACAAAGGGAACGGTTTGAAGGAGAAACTTTTACTCTGCTTTCTCAGTCTGTTTCCTAGTGCCGGTTTGAATTCCTGCAGTTTTCAATGTAAAAGAGATTTGGAGCTAGTACCTCCCCATGTATATGTTTGCAGTGCATTTTTCAACTGAAAAGGAACTTGTGTTCCCATCAAGTTGGGTGAAGGACAGCTTTCACACACTTTTCTTTCACAACTGAGCATGTTGAGAGACGTTCATTCATCTAGCACAAAGGGAACTGTTTTGCAAGAGAAACTTTAACGCTGGTTTCTCAGTCTATTTCTTAGTGCCCGTTTCAAGTTCCTGCAGTTTTCAGTGTAAAACCGAGCTGGAGCTAGTACCTCCCCATAGATATTTATGGAGTGGTGTTTGCAACTGAAAAGGAACTTTGTGTTCCCAACAAGCTAGTTGAAGGACGGCTTTAACACACACTTTTCTTTCAGAATTGAGCATGTGGAGTGACGTTCGTTCATCTTTCACAATGGGAAAGGGTTGCAGGAGAAACTATTTGTCTGTTTTCTCAGCCTGTTTCCTAGTGCATGTTTGAAGTTCCTGCAGTTTTCACTGTAAATCAGAGTTGGAGGTAGTACTTCCCCAGAGATATTAATGGAGAGTAGTTTGCAACTGAAAAGAAACTTTATGTTCCCAACAAGGTAGTTGAAGGACGGTTTTCACACACACTTATCTCCCAGAACTGAGCATGTGGAGAGACTTTCGTTTATCTAGCACAAAGCGAAGGTTTTGCTGGAGAAAATTTTACTCTGGTTTCTCAGTCTGTTTCCTAGTTCCGAGTTTAAGTTCTTGCAGTTTCCATTGTAAAACGGAGTTGGACCATGTACCGCCCCATATATAAGTATGTAGTGTAGTTTGCTACTGAAAACAAACTTTGTGTTCCCAACAAGCTAGGTGAAGTTCGCTTTTCACACACATTTACTTCTAAGAACTTAGCATGTGGAGAGACGTTCGTTCATCTAACACACATGGAACGGGTTGCATGAGAAACTTTTACTCTGGTTTCTCAGTCTTTTCCTAGTGCCAGTTTGAAGTTCCTGCTGTTTTCACTGTAAAACCGAGTTGGAGTTAGTACATCCCCATATATTTTTATGGAGTGTAGTTTGCAAATGAAAAGAAACTTTGTGTTCCCAACAAGCTTGGTGAAGCACGGCATTCACACACACCTATCTCTGAGAACTGAGTATGTGGAGAGACTTTCGTTCTTCTAGAACAAAATTAACGGGTTGCAGGAAAAACTTTTACTCTGGATTCTCATTCTGATTCCTAGTGCCGGTTTGAATTTCCTGCAGTTTTCACTGAAAAACCGAGTTGGTTCTAGTACCTATCCATATATATTTACGGAGTGTAGTTTGAAACTGAAAAAAACTATGTGTTCCCAACAAGCAAGGGGAATTTTGGCTTTAACACACACTTATCTCTGAGAACTGAATATGTGGAGAGACTTTTGTTCATCTAGCAAAAAGGGAACGGTTTGCCGAAGAAAATTTTACTCTTATTTCTCCTTTTTTTTCCTAGTGCCTGCTCTTAGATCCTGCCGTTTTCAGTTTAAAACAGAGTTGGAGCTAGTACCTCCCCATATATATGTATGGAGTGTAGTTTGCAACTGAAAAGAAACTTTGTGTTCCCAACAAATTATGTGAAGGACGGCTTTCACACAAAATTTTCTCTCAGAAGTCAGCATGTCGAAAGACATTCGTTCATCTTTCACAATGGGAACGGGTTTCAGGAGAAACTATTTCTCTGGTTTCTCAGTCTGTTTCCTCGTGCCGGTTTGAAGTTCCTGCAGTTTTCACTGTAAAACTGTGTTGGAGCTAGTACCTCTCATTAAAAATTTATGGAATGTAGTTTGCAACTGAAAAGAAACTCTGTGTTTCCAACAAGCTAGTTGTAGGACGGCTTTCATACACACTTATCTCTCAGAACTGAGCATGTGGAGAGACGTTCGTTCAACTAGCACAAAAGAAACGGGTGGCAGGAGACACTTTTACTCTGGTTTTTCAGTCTGTTTCCAAGTGCCGGTTTGAAGTTCCTGCTGTTTTCACTGCAAAATCGTGTTGGAGCTAGTACCTCGCCATATATATGTATGGAGTGTTGCTTCCAACTGAAAAGAATCTTTGTGTTCCCAACAAACTTCGTGAAGTACGGTTTCACACACACTTATCTCTGAGAACTGAGTATGTGGAGAGACGTTCGTTCAACTAGCACAAAAGGAACGGGTTGCAGGAGGCACTTTTACTCTGGATTCTCAGTCTGTTTCCTAGTGCAAGTTTGAAGTTCCTCCAGTTTTCACTGTAAATCCGAGTATTAGGTAGTACCTCCACATAGATATTTATGGAGAGTAGTTTGCAACTGAGAAGAAACTTTATGTTCCCAACAAGCTATGTGAAGGACGGCTTTCACACACACTTATCCCCCAGAATTGAGCATGTGGAGCGACTTTCGTTTATCTAGCACAAAGGGAAGGTTTTGCAGGAGACACTTTTACTCTGGTTTCTCTGTCTGTTTCCTAGTTCCGAGTTTAAGTTCTTGCAGTTTCCACTGTAAAAACAAGCTGGACCTAGTACCGCCCCAAATATAAGTATGTATTGTAGTGGGCAAATGAAAACAAAATTTGTGTTCCCAACAAGCTAGGTGAAGTTCGGCTTTCACACATACTTATCTCTCAGAATTGAGCATGTGGAGAGACGTTCGTTCATCTAGCACAAAGGGAACGTGTTGTAGGAGAAACTTATACTGTGGTTTCTCAGTCTTTTTCTTAGTTCTGGTTTGAACTTCCTGCAGTTTTCACTGTAAAACCGAGTTGGATCTGGTACATCACCATAGATATGTATGGATTTAGTTTGCAACTGAAAAGAAATTTTGTTTTCCCCACAAGCTATTTGAAGGACGGCTTTCACACACACTTATCTCTCAGAATTGAGCATGTGGATAGACGTTCGTTCATCTAAAACACAGGGAACGGGTTGCATAAGAAACTTTTACTCTGGTTTCTCAGTCTGTTTCCTAGGGCCAGTTTGAATTTCTTGCAGTTTTGACTGTAAATCCGTGTTTTAGCTAGTAATTCCCTATATATATATATGGAGTGTAGTTTGCAAGTGAAAAGAAACTTTGTGTTCCCAAACAAGCTAGGTGAAGGTCGGCTTTCACACACAGTTATCTCTCAGAACAGAGCATATGGAGCGACGTTCGTTCATGTTGCACAATGTGTACGGGTTGCAGGAGAAACTATTACTCTGGATTCTCAGTCAGTTTCCTAGTGCCGGTTTGAATTTCATGCATATTTCACTGTAAACCGTGTTGGAGCTAGTACCTCCCCTACATATTTATGGTGTGTAGTTTTCAACTGAAAAGAAACTTTATGTTCCCAACATTCTAGGTGAAGGTCGGCTTTCACACATAATTATCTCTCAGAACTCAGCATGTTTAGTGACGTTCGTTCATTTAGCACAAAAAGAACGGGATGTAGGAGAAACTTTTACTGTGGTTTCTCAGTCTTCTTCCCAGTGCCGGTTTGAAGTTCCTGCAGTTTTCACTGTAAAACCGTGTTGGAGCTACTACCTCCCCATAGATATTTATGGAGAGTAGTTTGCAACTGAATAGAAACTTTATGTTCTCAACAAGCTAGGTGAAGGACGGCTTTCACACACACTTATCTCCCAGAACTGAGCATGTGGAGCGACTTTCGTTTATCTAGCACAAAGGGAAGGGTTTGCAGGAGAAACTTTTACTCTGTTTTCTCAGTCTCTTTCCTAGTTCCGAGTTTAAGTTCTTGCAGATTCCATTGTAAAACCGAGTTGGACATAGTACCGACCTATATATAAGTATGTAGTGTAGTTTGCAACTGAAAACAAACTTTGTGTTCCCAACAAGCTAAGTGAAGGTCTGCTTTCACACATAATTATCTCTCAGAACTCAGCATGTTTAGTGACTTTTGTTCATGTAGCACAAAAAGAACGGGTTGTAGGAGAAACTGTTACTGTGGTTTCTCAGTCTATTTCCTAGTGCCGGTTTGAAGTTCCTGCAGTTTTCACTGTAAAACCGAGTTGGAGCTAGTACCTCCCCATAGATATGCATGTATTTCAGTTTGTAACTGAAAAGAAATTTTGTTTTCACCACAAGCTATTTGAAGGATGGCTTTCACAAACACTTATCTCTCCGAATTGAGCATGTGGTTAGACGTTCGTTCATCTAACACACACGGAACGGGTTGCATGAGAAACTTTTACTCTGGTTTCTCAGTCTGTTTCCTAGTGCCGGTTTGAAGTTCCTGCAGTTTTCACTGTAAAACCGAGTTGGAGCTTTTACCTCCCCATAGATATGTATGGATTGTAGTTTGTAACTGAAAAGAAATTTTGTTTTCCCCACTAGCTATTTGAAGGAAGGCTTTCACACACACTTATCTCTCAGAATTGAGCATGTGGATAGACGTTCGTTCATCTAACTCACAGGGAACGGGTGGCAGGAGTAATTTTACTCTGGTTTCTCAGTCTGTTTCCTAGTGCCGGCATGATGTTCTTGCAGTTTTCTCTGTAAAATCGAGTTGGAGCTAGTACATCCCCCTATATGTATATGGAGTGTAGTTTGCGACTGAAAAGAAACTTTGTGTTCCCAACAAGCTAGGTGAAGTACGGCTTTCACACACACATATCTCTGAGAAAATTGTATGTGGAGAGACTTTCTTTTATCTAGCACATAGGGAACGGGTTGCAGGAGAAACTTTTACTCTGGATTCTCAGTCAGTTTCCTAGTGCCCGTTTGAATTTCCTGCAGATTTCACTGTAAAACCGAGTTGGAACTAGTACCACCCCTACATATTTATGGTGTGTAGTTTTCAAGTGAAAAGAAACTTTATGTTCCCAACAATCTAGGTGAAGTTCGGTTTTCACACACACTTATCTCTCAGAAATGAGTATGTTTAGAGACGTTCGTTCATTTAGCAAAAAAAGAACGGATTGTAGGAGAAACTTTTACTGTGGTTTCTCAGTCTTCTTCCTAGTGCCGGTTTGAATTTCCTGCAGTTTTCACTTTAAAACCGGGTTGGAGCTAGTACCTCCCCATAGATATTTATGGATTGTATTTTGCAACTGAAAAGAAATTTTGTTTTCCCCACAAGCTATTTGAAGGACGGCTTTCACACACACTTATCTCTCAGAATTGAGCATGTGGATAGACGTTCGTTCATCTAACACACATGGAAAGGGTTGCATGAGAAACTTTTACTCTTGTTTCTCAGTCTGTTTCCTAGTGCCAGTTTGAAGTTCTTGCAGTTTTCACTGTAAATCTGTGTTGTAGCTAGTAACTCCCCATCGATATGTATGGAGTGTAGTTTGCAACTGAAAATAAACTTTGTGTTCCCAGCAAGCTAGGTGAAGTTCAGCTTTCAAACACACTTATCTCTCAGAAATGAGCATGTGGAGAGACGTTAATTCATGTAGCACAACGGGAACGGGTTGTAGTAGAAACATTTACTGTGGTTTCTCAGTATTTTTCCTAGTGCCGGTTTGAAGTTCCTGCAGTTTTCACTGTAAAACTGAGTTGGATCTATTACATCACCATAGATATATATGGATTGTAGATGCAACTGTAAAGAAACATTGTGTTCCCAACAAGCTAGGTGAAGGACGGCTTTCACACGCACTTATCTCTCAGATCTGAGCATTTGGAGAGACGTTTTTTCATCTAGCACAAAGGGAAGGGGTTGCATGAGAAACTTTTACTCTGGTTTCTGTCTGTTTCCTAGCTCCGATTTTAATTTCCTGCAGTTTTCACTGTAAAACACAGTTGGGGCTAGTACATCACCATAGATATGTATGGTTTGTTCTCTGCAACTGAAAAGAAATTTTGTTTTCCCCACAAATTATTTGAAGGACGGCTTTAACACAAACTTATCTCTCAGAACTGAGCATGTGGAGAGACGTACGTTCATGTAGCACAAAGGGAACGGGTTGTAGTAGAAACATTTACTGTGGTTTCTCAGACTTTTTCCCAGTGCCGGTTTGAAGTTCCTGCAGTTTTCTCTGTAAAACCGAGTTGGAGCTAGTACCTCCCCATAGATATGTATGGATTGTAGTTTGCAACTGAAAAGAAATTTTGTTTTCCCCACAAGCTGTTTGAAAGACTGCTTACACACACAATTATCTCTCAGAACTGAGCTTGTGTAGAGACGTTCGTTCATGTAGCTCAAAGGGAATGGGTTGCAGGGGAAACTTTTACTCTGGTTTCTCAGTCTGTTTCCTAGTGCCGGGTTGATGTTCCTGCAGTTTTCACTGTAAAACCGAGTTGGAGCTTTTATCTCCCCATAGATATGTTTGGAGTGTAGTTTGCAAGTTAAAAGAAACTTTGTGTTCCCAACAAGCTAGGTGAAGGACCGCTTTCACAGAGAATTATCTCTCAGAACTGAGCATGTGGATAGACTTTCGTTCATCTATCACAAATGGAACAGTTTGCTGAAGAAAGTTTTACTCTGGTTTCTCAGTCTGTTTCCTAGTGCAGGTTTGAAGTTCCTTAGTTTTCACTCTAAAACCCAGCTGGTGCTAGTACCTCACCATACATATGTATGGTGTGTATTTTGCAACTGAAAAGAAACTTTGTGTTACCAACAAGCTAGGTGAAGGACGGCTTTCACACACCCTTATCTCTGAGAACTGAGTATGTGGAGAGACTTTCATTTATCTAGCACAAAAGGAAAGGTTTGGAGGAGTAACTTTTACTCTGGTTTCTCAGTCTCTTTCCTAGTGCCGGTTTGAAGTTACCACAGTTTTCACTTTTATAAACTTTTAGAGCTAGAATTTCCACATATATATGTATGGAGTGCAGTTTGCAACTGAAAAGAAACTTGTGTTCCCATCAAGTTAGGTGAAGGACAGCTTTCACACACTTTTCTTTCACAACTGAGCATGTTGAGAGACGTTCATTCATCTAGCACAAAGGGAACTTGGTTGCAAGAGAAACTTAACGCTGCTTTCTCAGTCTATTTCTTAGTGCTGGTTTCAAGTTCCTCCAGTTTTCAGTGTAAAACCGAGCTGGAGGTAGTACCTCCCCATATATATGTATGGAGAGTATTTTGCAACTGAATAGAAACTTGTGTTCCCATCAAGCTAGGTGAAGGACAGCATTCACTCACACTTATTTCTCACAAAAGAGTTTGTGTAGAAATGTTCGTTCATCTAGCACAAAGGGAACGGTCTGCAAGAGAAACTTTTACTCTGGTTTCTCAGTCTGTTTCCTAGAGCCGGTTTGAAATTCCTGCAGTTTTCACTCTGAAATCCATTTGGAGCTAGTACCTCCCCTTATATATGTATGGAGTGGAGTTTGCAACTTAAAGTAACCTTTGTGTTCCCAATAGGAAATGTGAAGGACGGCTTTCACACACACTTACCTCGCAGAACTGAGCATGTGTAGAGACGTTCGTTCATGTAGCACAAAGGGAATGGGTTGCAGGGGAAACTTTTACTCTGGTTTCTCAGTCTGTTTCCTAGTGCCGGGTTGAAGTTCCTGCAGTTTTCACTGTAAAACCGAGTTGAAGTTAGTATCTCCCCATAGATATGTTTGGAGTGTAGTTTGCAACTGAAAAGAAACCTTGTGTTCCCAACAAGCTATTTGAAGGACCGCTTACACACAGAATTATCTCTCAGAAAAGAGCATGTGGATAGACTTTCGTTCATGTATCACAAATCGTATAATTTTCAGCAGAAAATTTTTCTATGGTTTCTAAGTCTATTTCCTAGTGCCGTGTTTAAGTTCCTGCTGTTTTCACTGTAAAAAAGAGTTGGAGCTTGTACCTCCCCATAGATATGTAAGGTTGTAATTTGCCACTGAATAGAAACGTTGTGTTCCCAAAAAGGTAGGGGAAGACGACATTCACACACACTTATTTTTCAGAACTGAGCATGTGGAGAGAATTTCGTGCATCTAGCACAAAGGGAACGGGGTGCTGGAGAAACTTTACTCTGTTTTCTCAGTCTGTTTCCTAGTGCCTGTTTGAAGTTCCTGCAGTTTTCACTGTAAAACCGAGTTGGAGCTAATACCACCCCATATATATGTATGGAGAGGAATATCAACTGAAAAGAAACTTTGTGTTTCCTTCAAGCTAGGTGAAGGATGGCTTTAAAACACAAATATCTCTCAGAACTGAGAATGTGGAGAGACGTTCGTTCATCTAGCACAAAGGGAAAGTGTTGCTGGAGAAACTTTTACTCTGGTATCTCAGTCTGTTTTCAAGTGCCGGTATGAAATTCCTGCAGTTCTCACTGTAAATCCGAGTTGGAGCTTGTACCTCCCTATATATATGTATGGAATGTAGTTTGTAACACAAAAGAATCTTTGTGTTCCCATCAATCTAGGTGAAGGACGGCTTTCACACACATTTATCTGTGAGAACTAAGCTTGTGCATAGACGTTCGTTCATCTAACAAAAACGGAATGGGTTGCATGAGAAAATTTTACTCTGGTTTCTCAGTCTGTTTCCTAGTACCAGTTTGAAGTTCTTGCAGTTTTCACTGTAAAACCATGTTGTAGCGATAAACTCCCCATAAAAATTTATGGAGCGTAGTTTGCAACTGAAAAGGAACTTTGTGTTCCCAACAAGCTAGGTGTAGGACGGCTTTCACACACACTTATCTCTCAGAACTGAGCATGTGGAGAGACGTTCGTTTATGTAGCACAAAGGGTACGGATGCATGAGAAACTTTTACTCTGGTTTCTCAGTCTATTTCCTAGTGCCGTGTTGAAGTTCCTGCAGTTTTCACTGTAAAAAAGAGTTGGAGCTTGTTCCTCCCCATAGATATGTAAGGTTGTAATTTGCCACTGAAAAGAAACGTTGTGTTCCCAACAAGCTAGGTGAAGGACGGCTTTCACACACACTTATCTCTCAGAACTGAGCATGTGGAGAGACGTTCGTTCATCTTGCACAATGGGATCGGGTTGCAGGAGAAACTATTTCTCTGATTTCTCAGTCTGTTTCCTAGTGCCGTTTTGAAGTTCCTGCAGTTTTCACTGTAAATCCGACTTGGAGATAGTACCTCCCCATAGCTATGTATGGATTGTAGTTTGCAGCTGAAAAGGAACTTTGTGTTCCCAACAAGCTATGTGAAGTACGGCTTTCACACACACTTATCTCTCAGAACTGAGCTTGTGGAGAGACGTCCGTTCATCTAGCAAAAAGGGAACGGGTTGCAGGGGAATGTTTTTCTCTGGTTTCTCAGTTTGTTTCCTAGTGCCGTTTTGAAGTTCCTGCAGTTTTCACTGTAAAACCGAGTTGGAGCTTGTACCTCCCCATAGATATGTATGGATTGTAGTTTGCAACTGAAAAGAAACTTTGTGTTCCCAACATGCTAGTTGAAAGACGGCTTTCACACACACTTTTCTCTCAGAACTGAGCATGTGGAGAGACGTCCGTTCATCTAGCAAAAAGGGAACTGTTTTCAGGAGAAACTTTTACTCTGGTTTCTCAGTATGTTTTCTAGTGCTGGTTTGATATTCCTGCAGTTTTCTCTCTAAAACCGTGTTGGAGCTAATACCTCCCTATAGATATATGAGGAGTGTAGTTTTCAGCTGAAAAGAAACTTTGTGTTCCCAACAAGCTAAGTGAAGGGCGGCTTTCACCCACACTTATCTCTCAGAACTGAGCATGTGGAGAAACTTTTGTTCATCTAGCGAAAACAGAACATTTTACAGGGAAAACTTTTACTCTGGTTTCTCTATTTCCTAGTTTCGGTTTGAAATTACTGCTTTTTTCACTGTAAAACTGAGGTTGTTCTTGTACCTCACCATATATATATATGTAATGTAGTTCGCAACTGAAATGAAACTGTTTTCCCAACAATATATTTGAAAGCGGCTTTCATCCCCTCTTATATGTCAGAATTAAGCATGTTTTATTGACGGTGTTTCATCTAGTGCAAAGGGATCTTGTTGCAGGTGAAACTTTTCCTCTGGTTTCTCAGTTTCTTTCCTAGTGCCGGTTTGAATTTCATTTAGTTTTCATTTTAAAATCAACTTGGTAATATTACCTCCCCATATATATTTATGTATTTTATTTCCCCACTCAATAGTAACTGTGTGTTCCCTGCAAGCTTACAGATAGATGGGTTTTGCACACAATTATCTCTGAACTGTGCATGGAGGGATTCATTCGTTCATCTAGCATGATGGCAGTGGATTGTATTAGAAACACTTACTCTGGTTTCTTATTATTTTTCCTAGGTCCGGTTTGAAATTCATGCAGATTTCTCTTTAAATCTAGTTTGGTGCTTTTATCTTGCCATATAGATGTAATGTAGTTTCCAATTGAAAAGAAACTGTGTGTTCCCAACAAGCTAATTTATTGATGGCTTTCACACACATTCAACTCTCAGAATTGAGCATGTGTAGACGTGTTCGTTAATGTAGCATAAAGGTATTGAGGAGCCATAGAAACACTTAATATGATTTCTCAGTATGTTTCTTAGTGCCAGTTTGAAGTTCATGCAGTTTTCTGTGTAAAACCGAGTTGGAACTAGTACCTCCCCATATATATGTATTTCGTGTATTTTCCCACTGAAGAGAAACTGTTTGTTCCCAACAAGCTAGTTGATTGACGTCTTTCACACACATTCAACTGTCAGAATTGATCATGTGGAGAGGCGTTCGTTCATCTAGCATAAATAGAATGTGATAGCGATGATCATGGCCTATGCTGGTAGGAAAACAGTAAAGGGAGCACTAATTTAGGGCCTTTATAGTTGTGGTCAGCAAACATGACAGAATTTCATTTTCAGCAGTTGATTTCTTTTTTTTAAGGTTCAGAAATCTTAATTCTTTCCTGTAACTGGATATAGATAATGAATGTCTTAAAGTCTTTGAGCAACTGCTTTAAAGTAGAATTGTTACTTTGCTTTTGGTCTTTAACCTAAGGGAATATCCAGAATTCCAGTGGCAGTTCAAAAGCAAGGGCCTGAACCTTGCCTATTACTTGTTTTAAGTACACTAAGAATAACTGTAGACTTGGGTATTGTGGATAACTGAAGAGCTGCTTGGATATGTTATATGTAAGTTATATTTTTAAAAATTCTAAATATCATGAAAATCAATCAATCTTGGAGATCTATTTGGTATAATTTAACCTTTAATAATGTAGATTTAGATAGCCCTTTTGTTTATGTAACACTTATGAAAATAAGTTGGCTTTATATAACTCCTTTGTAGATAAATGATTAAATATTTAGGTTTTCTTTTATCATATGCTTCTTAAAAATATGATATTAATTACACAATATGTATTTTCCTTCAAGTTCATACTTTTTGCCCTATACTATCTTGAGTTATTTAGATAAGTTAACCCATAGTCTGATTTATTTTAAACACTCAGTATGTGCTTCTGTCTGTTGCTTTATTAGAGAGCAAGAATTCTTTATTATTTTTAATAAAATATATTTGAGGGAAACTATACTGGGATTCTTTCATTCACAGAGTCAAGCAATGATACCTGTTTTGTTAGATCAGGTGTCTAAGCCTCTCAACTTCCAAAAGATTACGTGGACAAAGTTAAAAACGCCATAAATGATCGACTAACAAAGTTTATTGTGTTCCTTGATTAAAAGTTTAAATATGGGTCAGTCTTAAATTCGGATGTAAAGCTCTTATGAATTACATGAGTCTTCTCCAAAATTCTTTAGTTTGGGCTTTAAACCCTCCAGTAAAAAACTGGTTTGAAGGAAGAAGTCGAGAATAGTTTCAATCCAAATTCTATGGGAATAAACAAAGCTAAATGTTTCAGTCATTTTTTGAAGCAGAACAGATACATTTTCCGCAGCATATGATTTTAATAGTATTCACCTGAACATACGGTTTAGACACCATGAGACCACAAGACAACAAACAAGATCTCAGGCAAAGCAAGGAAAACAACTGAGGGGATTTTCTACTGCAAAATTTCCCCTAACTCGAACTGTAATAGAGAACAAATCTGATGCCACATTGGATCTGTTCCTTTAGTTTGAAGCACTGTGCCCTGTTTTCCAGGCTTAATCTTGCTGGCTCTGCACCTTTTGTAAAACAACGTTGCCTTTAGCCTAAAACCTACAGGAAAGCCTATTCTCGGGGCTCTGACCTTTAAGGATGTTAGCACTTCTGCACTTACGCAGAGATGGCAAGTTGCAAAATAGAAAATAGCCTTTGTTTTGTTGGAGGTTTACAGGGACACCATAGCCTGACCCATGTGGATGGCTGCAAGAACAAAGAACGCCTGCAGCAAGAAGTTTTCACAACCAACCACACCCCGTCCCCTTTTTAGCTTAAAAGGAGCCTGAATTCTGACTTGGGCAAGATGATTTTCCAGGACATTAGCCCCCCATCTTCTTGGTCTGCCAGCTTTCTGAATAAAGTTACTATTCCTTGCCCCAAAACCTTGTCTCCTGATTTATTTGTTTATCACTGTTGTGCAGTGAGCAGAACAAGTTTGGCCTCGGTAACAGAACCAGCTTTGTCATTCCCTCTGATGTGAAATCTCTCTGGGTGTACACGTGCTTGCCTGGTGGTGGTGGTTGTAGGCAAAAATATTTCACTTCTCCTGATTTCAATAGGCTAAAATTTCCTGCTATTTAAGTCAACTCTAGACTTTTACAGAATCACCTGCAGATGTGCTTCTGGAAGCTACAAAAATTCCAACAATGAAAATAATTCTATTGTCTCCAGACAAGATACTTTTCCTCAAAACTGAGCAGCTCTGAGACACACTTCAAGAGTACAGATAGACGCAGTGTTCTTCATTTCCCATGCTGTTCTGACACAATTTTCCACTTATATCAAAGTAAATTAAAATCGGTCTTCAATAGCAGATGCTCTGGCATGATACAACAATGTCAATTCCACTTATTTATTGAGCCAGAGCAGCTTTAGAATAAATGATTTTATACCAAACTCCTGCTTGATGTCCTGTCTTCTCCCTGGTGGCTAATTCCTTCTTCTTACTTCCTAAAAGTTCTCCTGTTATGGGAAGTTAGCCTTTACTGTGCACATTCAATTGGGAAGGCTCAAATTAAATATATGAGGGGATCACATGCATATTTAATTCTTACTTATACATATATACAAGCACACAGGACCTGTGTCTTGGAAGTTGTCACTTCCTAATGTGGGCAAGAAGATGGTCTATAGTTCAATCAATGATCTAAAAGCAGTTTTCTAGGATATAATAAAGCAAAGCTTGAGTTATGACAGAACAACCCCTGGATATGAATCAGTGGCAGCAATCAGTGGGTGCACATGTGTGCACGCACACACCCATGCACACGGAGCAGCCTTGGAGACACTCCATCTATGCTGATGGAGCCAAGTCATGCTGGGGAGATGAGGAAAAGTGCCTAATACAATCAAACCAGGACACCTGAGTAATGGGTAATAGGAGTCAATTGAATTTTCTGGTTAGCTGAAGGTCAAACAAAAACACTTTTAGTTTCAAACGTCATTGCTAAAAGTTTTCTTAAAGCACAGGAGCCTGTTTTCCTGCCTTGCTTAGTGTCATATGGCATATTAAACATGACAGATTCATACTTCTCTGACTGTGGAACGGGAAAGGCCTTGCTGTCATATTTCTGAACATTACTCTATGATTTGCAGCACAGTGGATACTGAAAATGGGGCAATTTGAGTGAATGGGAATGGACATAACCTAGCAGTCATTGACTGTGTGTGATTTGCCAAGTTTCTCCAAAAAGTAGGGGTAGCAAGCAAATCAGATAAGCTGAGGGTTCTTGGGGTGGGGAGTCGGGTGAGCTGACAGCTGGGTAGTCCCAGGTAGCTTATTTTACTGTGTAAAATTGTGACTATGATCCAGTGACACATTGTCAAATTCTTGTGCCTGCAGCTTTGATACCTGGCCAAGTCTGGGCAGCCAATTTTATCGATGGTGCATAATGAAGATAACTAACATTCCCTGAGGACCAGGTTGTGTGACTTCCATGCATTGACTCACTGAATTCCCTAAGCACCCTTTGTGGTACATAACAGTCTTAAAATATGCAGCAGGGAATTATTCTGTTTGCAGATTAAAGAATGAAGCTCTGAACTGTTGAAGCCTGGCCTGAAATTATGCAGATGGGAAGACGCCGTGCTGGGAGCTGAGCTCGGGCCAGGCTACAGAACCTGAAGGGCCCAGCAAGTCCCCTCATCCAGGAACCTGGCCCGCAGCCACTGCCAGGCCCTGTTCTGTTTCTATGAGTAATCATAGGAAAATGCCAGGTACTCAGGTCAATGTGACTTGATTAAGAAATTCAAACTGGGATAGCCTTTTGTTGGGGACTGTAACCTGGGAGTGAAACTGGCAGTGAAGTAAGGGAGGAAACAGCCCTGGTTGTAAGAATATTTCTAGGGAAGAAGGTTCCCTGATGGGCTGGCATGGGAATCGCTGTGGTTGTGAGCCCCCTGTTGCCCTGTGTGGGTGTGGGCAGGGAAGGAGAGAGACTGTTCAGACTGGTCATAGTCAATACAGTTTGTAAACAGCTGAGTTCTGTTCCCTCACAGCTCAGACACCTGCAGGACATGAAGATGCTTAGCTAATGACCAACAGTGGGTAGCAAAGGCCAAGAGTGGGGTGGAGAGGAGAGATGGGGCCACTTTCTGGAAGAACCTCTGCCCCAGGGGACCAGGAAGGTAATGAATGATTGGGGATGCACAAAAGGTTTCTATGGCCTCATCAGGTAATTCCTACTTTAAACTGATAGTCTGGAATATATGGTCAAATATGGTGGAATGACTGCTCTTATTTTAGGTTCTACAAACTCTTAAATGGATAGATTTCTATCTCCATTATACAAGCACTGCTGGGTGACCTTTATAGTCATGTGAGGATCAAAAGAGTGAGTACTTATTAATGCTATTACCACGCTTGTACTGAATTAACACTTCAGCAAGAGTATAATGGCCACGCTTCTTAACAACTGCCTCTGTAAGAGCTCTTGTAAGTCACAAATAATAATTATAAAAATATATATTAAAAATAATAACAATTACAGTTACAACAGCTATGTTGTTTATAACGATGATAGTGTTAGCATCTCCCTCTCTTATTAAACAATACCCAAAACTGGATTCCTCAGGAAGCAACACCAATGCATTTTTGGACTTTTCTAGGTCTTCACCGCATGAAGCCTTTTTACACACATGGGTCCACCCCAGCCAGAATTGCTGTTCCTTGCATGGTGGGCTGCCACGCTGCAATGTCCTGGGCTTTTTCTGGAACCATGCATCTGTACTTGGTAGTCAAGTTTCCACGTACCCACTCTTATTTCCAATATATTGTTCTCCAGAGCCAACAGAGGGTCCACTGGAAAGAGGCCACAGATAAGGTGGTGAACCCAAACTGAATACCTGTTGAAGGAATGGACACACAACATGGAGTGGTGGATGGATGGAAGGACAACATCAATTCCTTTACTCCTGTAAAGAGAGAGGGGCAAATGATGAACTAATTCCCAAAGAGAATAGACATTCATGGTAATAATAATGTTCAACAGAGAAAGAATCCAAACAAAAGGCAAATATAAAATCCCTGGGAAGAAGACTAATTACAACCTGTTTCTTTCATGTATATACCCTTAGTAGGAGTAACATGCTTAAAAATCTTCAACCAACCCTAGTTATTTGCTGGTAATAAACTTGGGAATCTTGAGGCATATTATTCACTCTCAGTGTTGAAATAATACAATCTTGGAAGATGATTTGTAATTGATGATTAAAAAAGAATATTGTGGATGTATCTAACAATTTAAATAGAAACAAAAATGTACCTTTGGGAAAGCTATGCATAGAGAATTTTGGAGGAAATACACTGAAAATAGGCAAGTGAGAAATCTCCCTTGAGTCTGGGAAGGTGAGTGCAGCACATTCAGAGGGTCTATGAAGTTATTACAAGTCACAGAAAGGTATGCAATTAAAGTGACTTCCTAAGCAAAATATCCTTCTTCAGGAATTTTTATCTTGATATTTCTATGGTCTGTGTGGTAACAGGAAGTCAAAGTTATGGTGGTGGCTTAGAAGTTCTTTTCTCTTTGTCTGTAATTTACAGGGCATTGCTACAGATGGGGCAGCAGAGATCTGTGGTAAGCTGTTCCATGGGGTCGGGGAGCGGTTAGAAATGATAAGGCCAGAGATCTAAAAGACTTTTAGACCCTCTCCTCCTAACTGGCAGACCTTTAAATTAAACTAGCACAGATATGTAACTAAGACAGTTGATGAGATGCAAATTTATAGTCCCTTTAGTGTTACTCCTCAGTCAAGGGGTAGGGACCACTCTGGCCAGGAACGGCAAGACCGTGGATGGGGTGGATGGGTAGGAGGAGCTGACATTTGCTTCTGACCTGGGAGTCAGGGTTGTGTTGCAGAAAAACCGACAGTGCTGGAAAGATGCAGCAGGTCCACAGCCCAAAAGGAGCTGTCATATTCAGGGAGGTCAGAGAGCAAGAACCAGAGTTAGTGATGCCACAGGGTCAGCAGCATGGCAGCAGTGATGTCAGTAACTGTGTCCATAACCCACATAACCCTACACGAACTCATCTGCCTACAGGGGGCAGGTAAGTCGCAGAAATGTGTGGAGTGGGTGCAGCCTCTGGCAAATTGGCAAGTGGACATCCTAAGGAAACGCACTGCTCACAGTCACCATATTGGAAAGAGGGCCTCAAACTGTCAGATCTCCTTCTTATTCAAGAGAAGCCAGAAAGTAAGACTTTATTAGCAATCAACCCAGTTCAAAACCCAGGAAAAATATCATTTATAATGACAACAAATGCACAGACTATTCAGAAATAAATTAATGAAAAATGTTAAAATGATTCTGATAAATGACTTAAAAAAAGAAAAAAAATGATGATTGAATGAACAGTAGAATGCACCATACTCTTCACTGGGCAGACTCAAATTTGGGGGACATAGAACATTTTTTCTCCAAAATAAATTTAGAATCTGAATGCAAATATAGTTAATAATCCCAAATGGATTTAAGAAAAAAATCTGAAGGGTGATCCTAAAGTTCTTCCAGAAATATACACAAATCTACAAATAAATTAATGAGGAGGGATGGTTGAATTTGTAGTATTAGGGATATCCTGGAAAAGGATAAAATAGCACCAACTCTAGGAGGTATTAATCTATCATCATGGAAACAGTATAGAAATAGTGCTCTAAGATTATGAATGAAATAGAATACATTTCAAGAATAGACGTGGATATTTATGAGATTTTTAGTAATATTAGAAACCTGACACTTCAAATCAGTGGATTCAAGTACTGGAGAAATTAGC
The DNA here is from genome assembly GCF_048773025.1 of Camelus bactrianus. NCBI lineage: Eukaryota > Metazoa > Chordata > Mammalia > Artiodactyla > Camelidae > Camelus > Camelus bactrianus. The sequence goes on from NW_027413945.1 coordinate 6,907,343, forward strand.
TAAATCATTGGAAGACCTGGCACAGTGTCCTCACTTTTGACATTAAAATAAATTCCAGATAATTTTTTAATTAAAGAATAAAACACCAGAAATAACCCAACATGATTTAATCTGTTCAGATTTTCAAGCGAGAAGAACTTTCTAAAAAGCTTTTGGAACAAAGACCAACAAAAGCAAAGGCCTAGCAACTCAGCAAGGCCAGAAACGCCCACTGTAAAACAAAACTAACCCTCGCCCAAGCCTCTCTCACTGCCCTGTATTGCTCTCTTATACTTTCTACACTTTCTTCTTCCCTTTAAAGTCCAGTTTCTTGGAGAAGTACCTGCGCTAATGACTCCTCCAGGGCTCAGAGCCCTGCATCTCCCACGGCCCTCACCGCGGCACTGAGACAGGAGTTGCACTGCCGGTGGCTGAGTGTTCCAAAGCCAGTGGGCATTTTCAGCTCCTGTTTATTTGATTACCAGGTAGCTTTTGCTGTGGACAAGTATTTTCCTCTCAGTGGAATGTTTTCCCCCCTTAATTTTTGTTTTACTTAAATAAATTTAAAAAGCCCAGGCAGAAAATGTGTGTGCACATATGCACACATGCAGATACACACAGATCTGTTTTTTAAAGGCTACCTAACTATAGTCCTCCTCCTCCTTTTCCCCAGGCTTGACAATTAAAGGTGGGCTTTAGCTCTTGCTTTTTTGCCCCACACACCCCCCTTTCTCACTATGCTCCTTTTAGTCAGTGTTCAAATCCCTCTTAAGCCAGGTTACAGCCTTCTCTGTGTTGCCTCAGCTAGTTTTCTGCCAACTGCTCTGCTATTCTTCTTTCTCTTGGTGGATTTCTCTTCTCCCATTTGCTATGTACATGGCACTTTTTCCCAGGCCTCATCTTCAATCCTCCACTTGGCAGGACTGAATCGCCCCCACGGCCTCACCCACAGCTCCTCTGAGCTCCTGACTGGTGAATCCAGCTTAACAATGCAATCAACCCTCAGATGTCCCATAGACACTTTGCACTCAAAATGCCACACACAGAACCATCCCCTCGGAACCAGCTCCTCCCCTTCTACTCCCCCTGCAGATCTGCTCTCCGGATGGGTTACTGGAAAGTCACCTCAGCAGCTCTGTGGCCCGCCACCCCGGGCCTGCAGCCCCCTCTGCAGCAGTTACCAATTCTGCCGCCCATGTCTCTCTCCCTCTGCCCAGGGCCTCTCTGCAGGCGTGTGCCACTTGTTGTCTGGGCTACCTGTGGTGGTCCCCAAAATATCCTTTCACCCCAAAATATGGGCATCCCCCCCAAAATAGTATCTTCCATTCTGCTGCCAGAATAACCAGATCTTCTTCAACATAAACATGCAATTCTCTTGCTTACAAATATTCCAATATATCCCTGTTTCTTTAAGGATACATTCAAGTCTAAGCACACAAGGCCCATCGTGACAGAGGCCTTGTGCACCTAATATTCCCACCTATGGATCCTTTGTTCTAGCCCTACTTGTTCTTCAGTCTGGCCAAGCCGCTTCATGCTGTGTACTCTTATATGTCTCTACCTCTCTGCATGAATTGTCCACTCCCTCTACCACACATTCGAGAGCTAACTTCCTTTCACCTTTCAAGATTCAGTTCAAATATTTCCAGCTCTAGGAAGCACAATGTGTGTTCACCTGCTTAGCAATCCATCAACTACTCGCCATGCCTCACCTGGCCTGCGGAGTGCAGACACCATGTCTTACCTGTCTTGGTCTCCCCAGCAGTTGATACAGTGTTTGGCACAGCAGGTGCTCAGTGTTTGTTGGATGGATAAACGAATGTATCAGTAAAGAGATGAGAGGTCTACAATCCCCCCCCCAGTTACACAGCTGCCATTTTGGGAAGTTCATTCTGCGGAGTTAAGGAAATGTCAGTGCAGGTGGTGGGCAAACAGAACAGAAGTGAGGGCATGGGGCAGACAGGCCTGGTCCTGGAGAGAGCAGGAGAGGCGTGGGTGGGATAACACTGGAGAGAGAGGGAATGGAGGGGGTGGGTGCAAGGCGATGTTGAAGAACAACTGATATTAAATGCAGTAAATTAAATGGAGAACATAATATATGAAGGGAAGATCAAGTTAACACCGCAAGGGTGGAAAAGGCAGCACCAGAGACGAAGAGCTCTCACTTCATCACTCACTGCATTTCACTTATGGCACCCGCCCTCTGGGAAGGCAGCGTCATATTCTTGAGAGACTGGTGTTTGTGCTGTGGGTGCTCTAAGTACAAAACGGTATCTTATGGCTTCCAGATTTTAAGACTGATAGATTATTTCTCTTATGTCCCATGTCTGAGTTCTCAGACAGCAGGATCATTCGCTGGTGGGGGGAGAGTTATTGTGTTTAACAACTCAGGGTTACTCTAATAATCTCAAAGGACAGTGGGGAATTCACTAAAACAAATAAAAGAGAAATTTCACTCAGAAAAAAACATGTGCCATATAGAACCTTGTGGGGATCTTGGGGGCAATATTACCACCAACTCATCTAACAGTTTTATGTGAGTGCATTGAAACTCCAAGCTCAAGTCACTTAAACATGTATGAGAACCAGGGTCCAGGCTGTGGTGCTCCAGACATGGACGGGAAGGTGAAAAGCCTGACTACTGCCTCCGACAGGATCAGTCCAGACAGGGAGCACAATGGACACGGACACGATCACGCACCATCAAGACAAGAATTAAGTGCAATTCATGCCTAGAGAGGAGAGCAGAAAATCTCTAAAACGTGGCGGGGTTCCTGCCAAGGCTTGGCAAGAGTCCTTCCAGGCAGAAAAGCAGAGAAAGGTACTTCAGGCGAAGGAGACTAGGGTTGGTGGCTGGGTGCGAGGCCTAACGAAGCACGGGTGGAGGGCTCCAGGGTCATCTGTCAGAATCTGTTCCCCTTCAGCAGCTAAGAGGCATAACTAAAAAGGCAGGTGGGGTGTCATTAATGATCACGGGGAAAACTGGGAGGAGGAAACTGAGGTCAGGAGATCAGCACCAAAGGCATTTTATTTTAGAGGAACCAAAATAATTCAAAAAGCACTTGGAAATTCTATCTCCCATGAACGAAAAGAACACAAAATAAGTTTCAATCCAGCATTGAATACAGAATAACAGACTGCCTACTCTCAGAAATGGATTGAATTTTCTAATTCATTAGGGATTATTTAGAGAATAGGAAAATGAATAAATCTGAAAAATCTCTCTAGAATAGCTGTTTCTCCATCCTGTTCTGTAGGGTAGGGGGAGGCTTAATTATTTAATTGGTATTTTAATGAGACCATAAAGTTCTAAATGTCCTATCAATTTCTCCCAAAAGCGTACAACTTTTCCTTTCAATGACCTTTATTTGGCTTAGCTGGAACACTCACTTTTTTTCCAAGGCTTTTTTCGTATGTGTTAAAATACCAAATGATCTGCTGCACTCAGAATGTTGTTGTTATTATTAATGCTGATAATAGCCCCAATAAGACATATTTACAATTATGACTCATTTTGGAATAACAGGTAATTGGCTTATAGTCCTTTTGAAAATAAGCAGAATAAACGAACATAACTTCTACACCAGGGACTGCAGCTGCACCCTTAATGGAACCTGGTCACGAAACACAACAAAAGCAAAGGTGAAACTCAAATCAAACACCAGGTCACAAAGCATAGCTGACTGAAGATACCACAGGATGACCTTTCACTCTCCGAGGGAACCAGATGCGTTTCCATGTATAACGTATATTTTTAAAGCAATTATTTTATATATAGAATGTAATTTAGGAAAATGAAAACTCCCTCTATCTGTAGACTTATAAACAGTAAGCACAAATGGGTGCCTTTGCAGACATGAACCCACATGTAAAATGCAATCCCTATTGACCAAAATCCTTTCCTGTCTCCTAAGCAAAAAAAAAAAAAAAAAAAAAGAAAAAACTATATAATTCAAGGCAGTGGTGAGCTGAAAGGGCTCAGATACAAAACGTGCACATCATCAGCCTTCTAGAAGATAAAAGTGCGCCATGCATAGTAGAAAAGTTGACGTTTCCTATGGAAATCTATTTTGAGATGCAACCATTTAAAGGCAACCGAGAGCTCAAACCCAAGTTCAACCAAAGAGAAACAGAGCCCAAGCAAAAGTACAGAAATGGACAAAGACATTGGAGAAGGAGGGGATCTGTGCTCAACTGACACTCCAGATCAGCAAATTCATCCTGAATTCAAGCCAGTGATGTGCCATGAGTTCACTCAAGGAACCAGGCAGAAACCATCGGCCGGAAGAAATAGGAACAATGTCAAAGGCAGGTGTGAGATGTGGAAGGGGTGACCCTGTGAACCTTGCTGCCATGAGGCAGGACGCTCTTGCGGGCTTTCTGCACAGGCTGGCGGGCTCACATGACTCTGTTTAGAAGGATATCAACCAACAGCTGTGCCACACAGGCTGCAGCCCGAGCTGAGTCACATCTAGTAACGGTTCTGAGTTCATCCTTAGACGACTTGACCAGAAGGATCTGAGAATCAATGGTGGAGACGTACCTGAATGAGTATTCCATTTCATTCCTTGGCAGTAAATCTTCAGCTTTGTACAACATAAATATTGACAAAGATACACACAGGCACCCTATTTGAAAGCCTGACTGCATAATTGCATCTATTGGAGAAAAGCAGGCTCCGTTTCGGTATGCTAGGTCATTGTTTGGCTTGGTAACCGATGCTTCTGAGAAACAAAACATACACTAGTATAACCGACAGCACCGAAATCTCCACTGATGACTTGCTCATTTCAAGGAATTCATAAAATAAGCCCAGTTTTCCCATGGGATACAGATGGTTGTCCCATTCCCATTGTGGGGTGGTCTGTTCTGCTCCTGAAACTGTGGCACCATTAGATTCATGACCCAGCTGCCAAACAGATCAAATTATAAGGCAGGGTATTATCAGACCAAGGTCATAAAAGTATTACTGATATCTCAAGATGAACACATCATCTTCCCAAGAATTTAATTTCTTGTTTTCAGGATAAATTTCTTTTTATTGCTGCCTCCCTATCCCCAAATATTGTGGAAACTAGTCCTGACTACTTACCTTGGCTTTATCAAAATTTTAACAACTACTAGTTTATCTTCTACCTCCTTTCCAGGTGGGCAATTTAGCTTTTAGAAGATACCTTCCCTCATTTGCCTTTTTCCCCCCCATTTCTCTGCTATTATCCAACGTGGCCTTTCCAGTCTGAAAATCGTCAGAGAAAATAAGTAAAAGAAAGAAATTCAGGGTATGTGAGCTGGTGATAAATGCTGTGGGGAAAATAAAGGAGGACGAAGAATGTGTGGTAGGGAGGAGTGGGGATGGGGCAGTGACTTTTGAATAAGACAAAGATGGAGGGAAGGGCCAGGCAGAGGAGGGGCAGAGGGAACGGTGATCACAGGCCTGGAGGTCCCTCATGCTGGACAGACAGCATGGAGGCTGGTGTGGGCCAGAGTGAATAGGAAATAAGTGGTGGTTTGGGGGGCGGAGCTTAAGAGGCTGCAGTGAGGATGTGGGCATTTTTCCCTCTGAAGGAATTGCAGAGCCTTTGAGGGTCACCAAGCAGAAAATTGATACTCTAACGTTGGATCAAACAGGTCCAAGACCCTAATTTAAGCTGAACAAATCAAGGGCCAAAGAAGTGACATGCCGCCTCAAAGTCAGTGCAGAGCTTGAAAGAAACACAGCCTCGACTCGTGGCCCAGTGCTCTGCCCCCTCCTGGATGCTGTCCCACATAGCTGTCTCTAAGGTTATCTTTTATCCTTACTCAGAGGCTTGTGGGCCAACTGAATGCTTCCCCCTTTTTCAAATGGCAATTTGTCCTGAAATGAAATCAGAGTTGGCAGTGAAACAAGGCATGGACCTGTAGCCTACAGAGCTGTTGTCCCTGAAAGCAACAGCCGGTGTGTGGTTTACTCGTGGAGTCCAGCAGAATAGAGAGAGCAACAACAGACAGCTTAGCGTCTGGCTGAGGTTCGGCTGACTGCACTGCACGTTTGGATGGTTTTCAAATTTGGACAGTGAGGCGGCTTCACACGAAATGCAGGTGTATACATCATACATGCCCACACGTCTGTATGCACACACACGTGGACACACACAGATTATATGATGTGTCTTGTAAAGAGCTGCCCCTTCTAGCTTTCCCACTGCCTCTGATCTCAGCATTAACCTTTCACTGGCCATGCCCAGGTTTGCTACGAGATTTCTTTACAATGGAACATGCCCTTCACTTCAAAACTTTCCCCAATTCTTTCTTTCAATGACATTAGGGGAAGAGGAGGGAGCTCTGGGAATTGGTGTGGATATGGACTCGAGATACTCCTGAATCTGAATCCACACTTCATGGCTTATTTGTTATTTAACTTTATTTACATTCCAAATGCAATTTTTGCAGATCTCAGATGATTTACACTCACGGCTGTGGCAGAATATTGCGGTCAGTAGACCCACCACTGGATCCTCTTATTCAACACGCTCTTCCAATAATTCAGATATTACTGTATCACAAGTGCCCATTTCTATATTTTGATATCTGCTTTTCAGTATAATTATCTTTCTTCTTTATTCTCTAAATCTTATGATTTTAAAACATTTTTCTGAGAAGTGGTCCACAGGCTCTTTACTTATGATAAGTTGATAAAGAGATCCTGGAGATCAAAACCACATTTAAATTCTGAGATAAACTCAACTCTGTCATACATGGCTAGGTTTAGTCTGCAAATACTTTGTTTACTAATTTTTGCATCAAACAACAAGGTCCTACTGTATAGCACAGGGAACTACATTCAGTAACTTCTAATAGCCTATAGTGAAAAAGAATATGACAAGGAAAATATATATATGTATGTATAACTGAATCACTATGCTGTACACCAAGAATTAACACAATATTGTAAACCAACTATACTTTCAACAAAAAATGTTGAAATAAAATTGGGAGATGAAACTTCCACTGCCTAGGCTGCTGTCAGGATGAAACGATTCAAAGCAGGCCAGGTATTAGCAACCCCCCTAACGCATCAAAACCCCATGTGGGACCTTCCTATTGAGCAGCACAGGCTAACCTGCTGTGGTCACCTGTAAATAGGGTTGAAGTCACTAAGAACCTTGGCGTGGGAATGCCTTGGCCACAGGGGTGGGAGTCACTGCAGCACCTACGAGAATGACGGGGAGAGCCTGCTGCTCAAGCCGCTCCCCAGGCCGCAGCCCGGAGTGCTGCAGTCAGGTCTGAGGTCCAGCCTGGAGCACGCAGCTCCACAGCCCCTCGGAGCCCTGCGGTGCGGGTGGAGCTGGGACCCCACTCGTCCATCACCCTCCCTGGCACCCAGACTCGGGAGTCTCCTGGGGGAATTTTTCTCTGCCTCATACTTCCTGTCTCAGCTTCCTGTGGAATCCAGCCCATGCCCCAGGGAAGCAGGGCTTTTACCCTCCGGGGCCCAAATCCATCACGGTTTGGATCCAGGATGAAACTTCCATGTTAACTCAACTGGAGTTCCTTTCTTGTGCGGAACTGCCCTCCCCCGTCGATGGCATTAGGTCGTATTAGAAGTCCCGACTGGCTTGTCCTTAGCTAAGTCTCTGAGCCTCTTGCTCAGTCTTCCTGAGTGGAACCACGCTTCTGTGGCAGAAAAGCTTGGGTGGTCATCTACGCATCATTGTCATTGGGCTTTTGGGTTTTCTGTTGGGATATGGTTCTCGTGCAGGGATATCAATTTGCACATGAGAAGCACCTGTAGACATTTTAAAAAATACAGACACTGGACCTGCCCCCCTCTCCAGCCAAGGCTGGAAGCTTTCTCCCTCTAGCAGGGGTTACACAATCATTTGTTTGGGAATTGACCACGCATGTTGGCATAATCACAGTAAATTTCCCTTTACTCAGTGCTTGCCACATGGCATTTTCTACTTCATGTTGTCTTTGTACCCTCATTATCACATTTAATCCCTGCATTATAGATTATCACCATTTCGGTTGAGGACACTCCCACTTGCTAATCTTGAACACAAGTATCTTTTGATTCTCTTAATCTATTTCATTCCTGAGTTTCCTGTTCCTGAAATTCAAGAGTGAATTATGGACACACGTATTTAAGATTCTCTCATTATATCTATCTGACACATCCTCTAACCAACTCATATCTGGAAAGAGAGATTTTCTCTTTTAAACATTTGCATTTTCTTACTATATAGTAGTGCATACACACGGTGGAAAATGTAGAAAACATATAAAGTAAGAAAATTACAGCCATACATTATCTAAACACCAAAGGACAACGCTATGTCATTTTGGGCATTTAACTATTTTTCTTAATATTTTATCATAAAATTTCCCTAGGGCAAGTTGCTTAAGCCTGGAATTTTACTAGCCTTTTTTCAAGTACAGAATAACATTCCCAGAAATGACCCCAATATCAAAATAGTATGTGAGGCTCGGAAGGCCACAGGGCTCTCAGCTTATACTCTGAGTCCTACAAAGAATGCTGTTAATTCACTGATGTCACACATCTGATGCCTGTGAGTCACTCACCCACTCAGCTGGCTCAGACTGAGACCTACTTTATACCAGCTACCGATCCAAGTGCTGGGGAGACCCCAGAGGGAGCCTGGATCACGGCATCACTGTCCTTCTTCATTTGCTCCCAGAATCCTACTCAAGAAATCCACATGGAATTTGGGTTGTGGAGGCAGGTGATTTATGGTGAAATTCATTTCATTATGTTCCTTTAGACATATTTAAATAGCATGAAAATAGTCGCTAACTTTGATAAGTTTTCTTTTCCCTTCCTATGTATTTTTGAGGATGGGTATAGTTTTGGGGCAGCAAGAGTAATTGATAGATCTCTGGTATGTTAGGATTTTCTATGAAAAATTAAGAAGGAAACTGGCACCTTATACAAAGAGAAGAGGCAGTGAGGAAAATGCAAGCCACCCTCGAACTTGGCTACCATTCAGCATTCCTGGTTTTCAAACAAGGGAAACATAATTCAAAACATTTTCCCTAAATATTTCAGCCCAGAGTAGAAATACATGGAGGCAAAGTTCAGCTCACTGGAACCTACAGCAATGTGCTTACTTAAGCGAAGGTATAAACAGACCACAGATACTATAATGCATCCTTTACTTTAAACTAGTTCATGTGAGCAAGTTTCATTTCACATGAATTGCTCAGTACCAATTTAGAAAATAAATCCTTCTCCTTGATTGGTAAAAATAGCTCACTGATAACCAGATTCAACAAAATTTAGTGTTAAATAATTAACCAATTTCCTTCAGGAAATGCTTTTGAGTAATCTGAGTTAAGTATTTCCTCTATCTGATCTATTTCTTTTCACAGAGAAAAAATAGTATTATTTGCACATGAGCTACTTTTACTCCTCTGGAAAAATCTGACTGTGAGCTCAGGGTAAGAGTTGTCTACTACATATTAGGGAAAAAAAAAGATTCACTTCACAGTGAAGATCAGAATCTTGTTTTTCTTGAGGGGCATGGTGAGCTTGGGGACAAGGGAAATGCCTTTGTTTAGAGACAGACCCCAGTAATCCATACTGAAGCTGAAAGAAGAAGCCCTTGTGAAGAAATGTGGAAGGACACACTGACACCAAAAGGTGTTCACTCGGCAAAAACAGAAAGAAATAAAAAATAATTTAACTGCCCTATAAAGAGAATGGACAGAAACTTGGTAATAAGGGAGAGAGAAGGAAGATTAGGGAAGGGAGGAGAAACAATGAAAGGGAACTTGGATGCAGTGGGCAGAATAGCAGGTTTCTGGAGCCTACAATGAAGGATGATAAGAAAAAAAGTAAAGTTTTAAAAAAGTAACAAAGTTTAAAATAGTTTAAAAATTAAAAAACGAAGTTAAAAAATAAAATTTTTTTTATAGTGGCATGGAAGATTTTAAAATGATGGAGGTTTCTTATTTGAAAATTCAAGTTGTTTGAGTTTCTCCTCCATGCTCCAAAAAACAGTAAGACCTGCTTGTGTAAGTGGTTTTGGGGGACACCACAGAGAGGGGTGAGCTCTGCCGTTAGGTTGGCCAGGAGCAGAATGCTGGTGTGGAAGGCAAGACAGAAGAGAGATCAAGAGTTTCATGAGGACAGAAACTCAAAGCCAGAAATTATCTTAAAAACGTTAGTGTGGTAGGCAGAAAAATGATCCCCCCCAAGATGTCTATGTCCTAATCCCCAGAATATATGAAGAGATCAGGTTCCCTGTCAAAGGGGGCCTATTTTTGCAGAAGCAGTTAAGGTTGCTAACCAGCCGACTCTAAGAGAGACGAGCTGGATTATATAGGTGAGCCCAGTGTAATCACCAGGGTCGTTAAAAGGAGGAAGAGGGAGGCAGAAGAGGAGACAGGGGAGAGGAGATGTGACCACAGAATCAGAGTCACAGACACACAACCACACTGACCTTTAGAGAGAGAAAAGAGGTCACAGGCCAAGAGATGCAGGTAGCCTCTGGAAGCCAGAAAAGTCAAATATACAGTTTCCCCTGAGGCCTTCAGAAACAGCCCTGCCAATACTTTGACTTCAGCAGGCTTCTGCATTCAAGAACCCTACAAGGTTAAATTTGTGTTGTTTAGTGGAGACTTTTTCTTTTTTCTTCCTACTACCATGAAGTTTGGGGATACTTGTTACAACAGCAACAGAAAGCAAATACAGTAAGCTCCTTGAAATGTTCAGAAATTGCAGATAACACTGGACTGTCCACTTTGATGTGGGATTGGGCTTATGTGAAAATCAAAAGGACAGTGTGACCTTTGCTAATATCTGCTTTTCTCATTTTTAGGAAGAGAACAGTAAGTCAAAACCTCTGTAGTTATTATTTTAGACAAGTGTCTCTTAAAACATTATGTAACCCTGTGTCTTAGGACCACAAAAAAGTCTCTGTTCTTAGAAGAACATGGATTCAGAGAGATAGGGTCTTACATCTGAGTCCCACAGTGGTTTCTTCTTGGCAATGAGAGCTTGGGCAAATCATTTACCCTCTTTAAGCCACAGGATCTTCATTTGCAAAATGAAGATAAGAATAAGGATTGTTTGGGTGATTAAATTGTACACACACACACACACATGCACACACACATATATGTGCATTATTTAATACAGTGACTAGCACATACTAGGCACTCAACAAATTCCTGTTATGGATTTTTAAATGCATGTATAAAAGGAGGAGAAAGTTGTGGGAACACTTAGTTCACGGCCCCAAAAAGGGCCATCTCTCAAAGGGCTCTGATTAGTCAGTCCCCAGTGATGGGCTAATAAGCAGAAACTATAGCACTTGGGGATTTAAATTAAACATAAAAAGGAAGGTATTTAAGCATAATTATTAAACAGCAGGTACGTTTACACTGTTGGCTGGATCATCTTATCTGGAGAGCTTTAATAAGCAGAGTCTCCCCTTCTTTAGAGATGGGCACGCAGGAAAATGACATGGATGGGTGGGCCATTCTCACCCCATGATCACATGACTTAGTACTCACGGAAGTAAGACCTCTTGTATGTTATTTCAGATTGACTGTCCTCCCATGATTATTGTCAGCTGTGTCAACAGTTCAAGGAAACAGCCACCTGGGTCAAACTGGAATATTAGAAAGAAAATCTCATTTAAATTTTAGATAGCTCTAACATGAAATAAAGTCATTACTTTATGCCTAAAAAAATCTAAGGAACAGAGAGTAAAGACACTCTTCATTGGGCAACTAAGAGAAAACATGAAACAGGTTAGACTGTCGAACACAAAGCTGTATTCACACCTCTTCATTTCTGTATTTTCACAGCCAATACACCTGATCTCCCTGATAAGTCACAAATCTGCCCTTAAATAATGTGATGTAGAAACACGAGGATTACTAGTTGACAAACTGGAACAAGAACACCTTCATGGCTAGGTTGTTCTCATAGTCAGTCTGGTCCTTGGGAGCTCTGCAGCTAGAATAAAGAAAAGTTAAGTCTGCAAAACTGTGAATGGCTTTGAGACCCTAATCAAAGCCACGGACACATGAGTTAACATGGTAAATATGTATGTATATATATAAATACACAATTCACACTGTTTTCATTTAAGCTGTTTTGAATTCCTTAACGTAGCTACTATGTTAATTCCAAGTGTACACACTGTTGTAAGAGTTTCTCCCACTATGAACACAATATCCCACAAGGCAAAAAAAAAAAAAAAAAATTCAGCCGTTCCTTAAAATTTATAAGCACAACAGTATCCAATGGGCAAGAACTGTCCTCTGTCAGGTGTAAGTTGACAGAAAGCTACTTTTAAACATCCTGCTAAATGATATTCTCTTGTCTCCCTGAACGGCAGTAAGGTAGGACTATTGAAGAAACTAAACAAAACACGGGGCAACTTGCTAGAAGTATTTGGGGAACATAAAACTGGTCATCCTCCTAGTTTAGAATTTGAATTGGTCTTGATGTTTTCAGAAGATGACCACTGAGCAGACCACTGGGAGAACGACCCAGCCACATGCAGCGGGTCGGAAGCACTTAACTTGGGCCGCTAAGCCGCTGGCTGGGATACAAGCCAGAGAGAAGAAACATTTATTATAGAAGCCACAGCTGATGAGAATGGAGCTACACTAACAGGAACAGCATGGGGAGAAGACACATAACACTGTGATTACCTGTCCTCTCCATAACGCACAAGCAAATCTGCCACTGGAACCATGACCCTCTTCCACTTATTTGCAACACAGAGACTATTTACTTTCAACAATAGGGTATATGATCTAATGTAATTGAAATTATTATTAAGCACTGACCTGTTTACACAGAGCTTGGACATTCTAATGCTTCCTTTTTCCCTTTTACTAATGCAAAGCTGGAGCTAATTCACTTCTCACATAGGCTAGAGAAAATACGTTTACACTTGAAGTTTTCTAAAGACTCTAATGTACTGGAATTGAAGTGCCTACAAGATACAGTCTCTGTTTTGACCTGGTTCTAAAACTGGTGTAGAAATGACCTCAGCTACAGGAGGAGCTTACCAGAGTCAGTCACCATGATTGCCACTTTCTCATATATGGCGTTCAGGGTCACGATGATGATAAAACTGATGAGGGAAGCAGTGATGGGCGTGGCCCACCTGCACAGTCAGGTACTTCTGGATTGGGTCTCTTCCATTCAGGTTCTTGGAAAGTTTTGCAGAAAATACAATGAACACTGAAAGCCCATAGACAATGATCCCAATAACTGAAGCAATGGTCAACAGGACCTGACAACCCAAAAACCCAGCAGCATGAGACTCACTAATGATCGTATTTTTACACAGAATACTTGCCCCCAACCCATGTGCTGTAAACCTCACATAAACGTGAGAAGTGATGTAAATCGCACGTAAATGCCACAAGAGACGTGAATATCAGGCATGTTAAACTTTAGGGGAGGAGGAATGAAGGATTTCAAAAAGAATGAGTGCATCCACTAATGTAACATGCTGACAGCAGGAGCAGCTGTGTGCAGGGCATAGGGAATATATGGGAACTCCTCTTTCTGTGAATTTTTCTGTAAACCTAAAACTGCACTAAAGAAGGAAGCCTGTTAAGTATATCTTTAAATGGCTGAAAATGGAGTAACTGGTGGCATGTTCTTTTGGAGACAAGTCTATGATAGCAGAACTAATGAAAATATCCCTTCTACATCTATAGAATTACTTAGGTTATGAACTAGTTGTAACCCATGAAGGGGATATGCTTCCTTTCAAGGAAGAACCTATCACTGATTCAGGGTCCAGCAGGTGCTAGCCGTTGTCTTCATTCTGAATAGGACCAGTGAAGCTGTGGACATGCCCTGAGGGAAATAGTGGAAGTGACAGCAGGTCTCTGCTGATGAAAGCTTCACATGCTTTTCATACTCCTTGAGGTCTTAAAATGGCAGGTATTCATACTCCCTGCATTTGCACAAGATTCATGTCCCTGATCCATTGTAGTTCTGTCTGTGTGGACCCAAGGACAAAGGGGGTGTCTGAAGCATAATTTGCACGTGGCTGATAGGGTTTCAGTTCCTCACTAGGCAGGCTTTTTCTGGCCACTGAAGAATGCACATTAAAGGTCCCATTTTTAAACTGTTTTCCTTCCATCTACCTTCTTGGTCATAGTCCAGAAGCATGTACTCAGGGTCCCTGGCCGCTCCTGATGGCTGACCAAGAGAGAAAGCTACAAAGAATGTGAATTTCAAGACTAAGTGAACCACATCATGTTATTTACAGTAACAGCGGGAGGCTGGCTTGCACCTGCAGGGGAGAGCAGAGGGAGTGTTTACAAGCCCCTCCTGGAGCCACACTCCTGCATCTGGATCCCAGCTCCGATGCTAGCTGTCGGGCCTTGTGCAAATTTCTTAACCTCTAGGGGCTTCAATCTCCTCTCCCACATAATGGGGGGATAATAATAGCAATTTATAGGACTATTGTGATGAGTCAATTATTTACTAATTGTGAAAACAATTGGAACATTAACCACAGGCATGTGAAAAACTCTACCTAAGTATTAGCTATGAATATGGTGACCAAAGTCTTAAAAAGGTGTTTCTCTTAGTTTTTAAGCCATCAGTTTGTAGAGAAAACATTTTATTTCCTCCCCTACTCTCTTTCATCACCGTTTTCTTCATGCTTGTGACAGGAATAACTTTTTAGTGTGTGTGTGATTAAATGTGAAAATTAGTTAAGGCTGAGAAAAATATATTATAGAAGGTATATTAAGCCTTCCCCTCTTGTACAGCACATATAGGCCATTTAAATAGTATGCATTTTTAAAAAGTCTGCATAATAATTTTTTAATTATGTATTAAGTAATCATAATAGTTAAGATTCTTTAAATGCTTACTATTGTTTCAGCACACATCTATTTTTCTAAATCCTCACAATCACCCTGTGGGGAAGGTAATATTATATCTCTTTTACAGATGAGGAAATAGAGCCACGTGGAGATGATGCAACTTGCCCCCAATGAAGCAACTATTAAATGAAAGTACTGAAATACTCAAAGAGCCCAAAGACACAGTAACTGTATAGCACTGTCTCCTACATGGTCTGTGAAATCAATTCTAATTCATTTCAGAACTTTTACAAACTTGACACATTTCCGTTTTTCTTCCAAGCACTTAATGGGTTCAATATTTCTTAAGAAACAGGAAAGCTTTCCATTCTCCTTCCTCAAGTTTCTTCTTACTTATCATCTTTTCTGATCATAACTTTAATATTTGCTCATTAAAGAAAATTTGAAAGTACTCAGTAGTGGACAGAAATGCTGTCCTGGATCTGTCCCCAGTCTTAGAAGAGGACCCAGATTTTGCTTTAGGATAAATGACCTCCCTTCTGTTTTCAGTCCTGTGATTTAAGCTCGATTGACCCACTCTTTCTGAAGCACCAGAGGTAGATCTCAGTTGGCTTAAGACAAATAATACCCCTCATTCTATTGGCCTTACACATGATTTGAGAATTGGCAAATAACCCAGTAAGAGCCACTATTATGTGAGGAGATACATGCTTGTGCCCATGTGAATGATAAGCTTCCCCTATCAAGAGAGGAAGCTGCCAAAAGAGACGTCTCTTGGTTTGGATGGATGATCTGGGATGCTGAGTGCCTAGAAGCAGCATGCTGAGACATCCTTGGACACAGAATGAAGACAGGACAAAACCAGCCCTTGACATCATCTGGGCTACAGTATCTCTCCTTGACTGAAGCCAGACCTCAGACCTGAGATTTTCATTTACAGGAACCAATAAATCCCATGCATCCCCATTTTTTGGTTGTTGTTTAAGCACATTGGAGATTGATTTTGTCACCTACAATCAAAAGACTCCAACTCTGAAAATGAATAAAAAATAAAATAAGAAAAATGCTTCTACCTGCAGACATAATTCCTTCAGAACTGTGCATTGTTTGTATATTACAAATCACTTTATATATTAATTTTGTTCTCAAGCTTATCATAAGCATAACTATTTGACTTCTCATAAAATATTTTCATGGACACACTTTTTTATGGCTGCATAATATTCCACTATGTGAAGGGTTGGAAGAATATTTTGGCTGAGATTTTATATATATATACACACAAAAGTATGTCTGTGACTTGCATCCATACTTTTTCCCTGCCATTTTCAAATACTTCATGATTAAAAGTTTTTCAAAGCTGAATTAGTGGATTAAAGCATATGAATATTTTTGACTCTTGATATGATCTGCCAGACTGCTTTCTAAGAACGCTTGAGGAGTACACCAGAAATTAACACAGCATTGTAAATCAACCATACTTCACAAAAAATATCCAGTAACCTAGGCTTGGGATTGGTGATCAGTGGCACTTCATCCTCATAAACAGAGCTCTGTCAGTTGAGAGGTGGAAAACTATTTCATTCTGATGTGCACTGACTGAATTACCATTGGAATGTGACATCTATTTTTTCCTTTGTGAAGATGTGTTCATCTTCTCTGCCTTCTACACTCCTGAGATATTTTGATGTTACCTTTGAAGTGATCTGAACTCTCTCTGTACTGAAGGAATTAGCCCCTTGTCGAATGTGTAAACAAATAACATCCTCTGGTGTTTTGTTTAAAATTAGGATGCTTCTGATGCATGGAAATCTTTATATATTTTCCTCTGAAACTTACTGCTCATCTAGAGGTTGTATATTCATCTATATTTATTTCTAGTTTTTTTCTAATTGTGTTACTTTTTTAAATGTTTCTGGAATTTATCACAATATATGGTTCACTGTATGATTTCAATCTTCTCTTTTCCCCCAAAGTAGCTAACAAGTGTTCCATTTACTGAATAAGCTTTATTTATCTCCCTGATTTGTAATGCCTTCCATCTCTTATATTAATTTATTATCAATATCAGTGCCCATATCTGGACTTCCTGTCCTATTTTCTAATCTGGCTATTCTTGAACTAGTAAAACTCTCATTATCTTATTAATTATTATATTACAAATATGGTTTTATTCACAATAAACCCCAAATCAATTTTATAACTTCTGATATTTTGGAGATATGATCTTTTAATCTAGAATCATGTGATTAATGCATCTTTTATATCTTTCAATAGTTTTTACTTTTATTTTTTTGATAGTTCCTACTATCCTTTTGTTAGGCTATCTTAGACATTTTACCTTGGTTCTTAATCTTGGAAAATTTTAGAATTCTTAATGCCTCCATCTGGTCTCTTAATCAGACAGTGGAGAATCCTAAACCACTGATCTGATTTGAACAAATGAGGTGAAAAGAATTGGGGGAAGCACTGGGATCAGAAGAGACTTTGGAACCTCCAGAGTGGCGCCCTGCATTGGCTCAGATGTTCTCTGGAAAAAGTTTTCTCTATGAGACTACATAGTTCCCAGCTTGACTTTCGGTTTTCTCAGCATTTCACATTAGATTTTAAAAAGTGTGTGGCAGGTTCTTACCCAGAAAAAGAGCACTTGCACAAAGGGTTATATGTATACACTTTCCCCAGATGGTAAAGGGAACACGCTCTTCTTCCTAATTAAAAAAACAAGTTTAGTCAATCAAGGGATTACACCAATGAAATGATTTTTCTCCTAACTGGTCACTAAATTCTAAACATAATTAAAAAAAAATAATAATTTTCAGACATAGCCTCCTTATTTGTAACTGCATGGGTTTATTTCCTTTTTTTTTTTTTTTCTTTTCTTTTCTGTTAACGATGTCAAACACACAACAAAATATGTACAGTGTTCATTTTAATACTATTTTTTGTAAATGCACGTGTGAACAGCAAATTGTTTCCCTGCCATGGTCTGAGCTTAGGGGTCTGGGTACCTGACGAGGCCAATGTGTAAAGCTCTATTCCTGAGCTTGCCTTAGATTTCAGAACTGACGCTAGTGACAGCTTAGTGTCCGTGCAGGACAGGAAGTTTCACAGGTGTCTGCAGTTAACTGGTCTCCACTGTGTGTTCCTTTGTTGAGCTTTATGTGTTTATTAGAAACAACTATGAAGTTTTCGAGTTTATATTTAGATTTCATTTTTAGAGATGAAATCAGTAAGACTCTAGTTTTACCTGGATAATAAAAGCAGATATAGTATAATAATAGCTGTCACTAAGTACATGGCCCTTCCTCAGTGCCAGGAAGTCTTCCAAGTAGATTCTGCACATTAATTCAACACGTCCTTACCACAGTCATGAGGAAGCAACTCTTTTTCTTATTTTATAGGAAACTATGGCACAGAGAAGTTAAGTTGTCCAAGATCACTCAGGAAGCAAGCTTCTGTGTTCAAATATGAATTTAGGTAACTTCATTCCCAAGGTCTCACTACCAAAACGCTGGCCTCTCTAAACAATGGAGCATGCATTTGCAATTAAAGTAAAACTCTTCAATTAAAAAACTAAGAACAATTAATTTTTTAAATAAGGAAAAATGATAAAGTGAAATGAGTCTTCATCTTCAATTTTTCAACAAGCATGTTCCAATGAAAACTTAAACTTATTAGTTGGCAATTTAAAATTTAAAATTGGCAGTTTAAATGACCAAAAAACTTTTCTTCAGTATTTTTTGTATGTTGCCAATATGATACGTTTTTGTTTTTCAGGACTCAAAAACATTATGAACATCTAATTTTGTCTAAGTTTCAGCTTTCATCTCTGAAAGTACAGTCTTTCACCAACATATGCTTTGACCCCCATCTTCAGTTGTAAACAATGGGAACTATTCATAATGGGGATTATTAGAAGCTTATTACACTGGAAAAGACAAATGTCACTTTCTATTGGTAGCTGAACCTCATTTTTTTCCATTTATAAAAAGAGGAGTTTGACCTGCTCCCTCCAGACCTTTTCAGTGCCAACATTCTGTAGATCTGTGATTCAATTTATTAAATCTATAGTTGGAGACATTTTCAGATGCTCCTAGTAAAAGCATTTTCTTTCCAAGAGTTATTCATGCTCACAACCTACTGTCCTGCTGCTGCTGAATACAAGTACCATCAGCTCTAAATTATCTCAGCTGATGGAAAGAAGCAATAATACAGATGACTCAAAAATCATCTTTTCATAGCTCTGGAATGTTGATACAAAGATATATAGTTTTATTTTTTTAATTTTGCAGCAGGAGTGGCAGCAATAAATTTACATTTCCAATTATATAAAATGCCTAGCTCAAACACTGCTCAAATACTGATGGCACCTCAACAAAGAATTCCCTGCTTCTTCTACCCTTTCTCTGACTTTAGGATGAGAGCCATGCTGCTTTGTGCACATCCCAAACGGAAGGGGGAGCAGTGACTGGGACTTAGTTCAAGACAAAGGGGCACCTAGTCTACAATGAAAAGGAGGCCGCAATAATGAAGGCACATGTGAAAAAATGGGAGTCAACTATAAAAACCAATGTGTCTTTCCTTCTACATCCATGCCATAGTGGCTAATTTATATTTTGCATTTTTTTATTGGTGTTATGAAAGGATACAAAACAATGCCTCTTTTCTTATACACTTATACCAGTCTTTTTCTTTTCCCCCTTTTTACTGTTATTATGAATGAAGGACCTCACTTCTCTTCTGTGTCCACCATTCCAGGCAGTGCTCCTTCAACTTGGCTGCACATTAGAATAACCAGAGGAGCTTTAAAAACTTCCCTATGCCAGAATGCACCCCAGGCCACTAAGTACCATCAGAGTTAGCAGTGATGGAATCCAGGCACCAACATTTCTTAAGGTCCCCTGGTGATTCCAACATGCAGCCAAGGCTGACAAACCCAGAAGTAAACAGACTAAAGTGCATCTAAACAGCGCCCGCTTTTCCTGGGTAATCTCATCTGTCTCCACGTGGGGACACCGCACCTCATATTCTGGCCGGACTTGTTCTTCCCGCTCAACCGTGTCCCTTTTGTACTCAAGTTCTGCCTGGCGCCGCTTCCAGAACTCCAGAAGTAAGATGACTAACAGAGAGAGAGAACAGCAGAATGTGGATCTTCAGTGATGACTGATGATTCAGAAATCTGTACTTAATATTTATTACCCTTAACAATTTGGTAAATGGTTTATAAAATCACATTTATTTATAGGCGATACTAAACAGAAACATGAGTTAATGTCTTTTTTTTTTAAGAAAAAAGAAAATGTAGATAATTTATTGAACTTGTGAAAACAGACTATGTAGCTCTCTAGCTCAGGGGAAAGGTATTAACGTGATGGTCAGAGGCAGGTGACTGTGTCTGATGCTAAAGTACCTGCTACCAGCACATTATGCCCACTAAAAACACAAATATCAGGGGGAAGGGTGAGTATAGCTCAGTGGTAGAGCACATGCTTAGCATGTACAAGGTCCTGGGTTCAAGCCACAGTACCTCCATTAAAAAAGAAAGTTAAAAAAAAGCACAAGTAACTGTCATGATTTAAAAGCAGTGCACGGTCCACCCTCCAAGCCTTCTCCTCACATCCCTCTGTCTCTTCTGTCCGAAGGGCCTGAGGGTGGGGAAGGGGATGAGAATGCTTTAGTAGCCCCTGCATTTCTATTTTCCACCACCCCAGTCACACAAAATTAAAATACTACTATTAAATATGGAAAACTGCCATTTTCCTCAATCTTCGGTAAAGTAATTTTTAGAAATCGTCATTCTGTTTTAAGACTCGTAACTTCAAATAGTAGACATAAACAACATGAAATGTTAATTGAAAATGTGGCTTCAGGGTAAATCCCCTAAGCCCTTCTTCCAACCACACTGTTATCCCTATGCCCCAAATCTAGAGAAATTCCAGAATAACCACTCTTCCCTCCACCATTATACCTGAGTCTCTACCATGCTCTGAGAATAGAGAAAAAAGACACAGTCCCTGCTTCCGGGAGCTCCTAGGTGCACAGGACTCATCATGAAATAATGGCTGAGGAGGCGTGTTAAGAGAGCTTGGATAACAGTCAGCAGAGTGTGCTCGGGGCAGAGAGCCAGAACTGTAGCCAAGGCTCTCCCAGAGGAGGGAACCACTGTGGTGAGTTCTGAGATGCCCTAGAAGTGATCAGGTGAAGGTATAATGTTAAGGCCGTTTCTCCCTGGGGAGCTGCACATGCAAAGGAGGGAAGCCAAAGAGAGCCAGGTCCCTTCCAGGAACTGCAAATAGTCTAGGAGTGAGCACAGGGTGTGGGAGGCAGGTGAGGTAACCAGGTGGAGAGATCACAGGTGCACATCACACAGGACTCTGTGTGCCTCCAAGGTAGAGGAGACATGCAAAGTGATCTAGAAAGAGACAAAATGGAGGCAGGGAGACCTATTGGCAGGTTAATGTGAAGGCCTGCTGAGGCCCCGCCAGGAGGACAGAGAAGAAAACATTTCCACAGGTGGACAGATTGGCCACAGGTGTGATTGAAGGGCAGGAAGAGGTCAAAGATGCCAGCCAGATTTCTGGCTTTGGCAGTGTCCTAAATTATAGTGCCATTCCCTGAAATAAGAAGGGCAGGAAGAGGGGCAAGTCATGAGAGGAGACAACTGATTCAGATCTGGCTGGGTGCCTGTGGGCTCCAGGAGAGATGTCCAGTAGGCAAATAAAAGTCCAGAAATCGGGAGAAAGTTCTAGGCTGAGCCAATTAGTTTTCCTGTTTCAAGAGGCTAATGGGTGTGAGTGGACAAGCTCATGAGAAGAGGTGTAGAGGGGTAGCTCTCACTGTCCTGCACATGGGAAGCATCTGGGAGCCTTTAAAATATAGTGCACCCCAGCTTGGAGTAGGGACTTTGTACTGTTCATTGTTTTTTAAATACTTCTTTCCTTTTTTGGGGGGTAGTTAGTTTTATTTATTTTAATGGAGGTACTGGGAAATGAACCCAGGACTTCTTGCATGCTAAGCACGTGTGCTACCACTGAGCCGTACCCTCCCCACTTTTCTTGTTTTTAGACATTATCTCTACTGAGCAGTCAGGGTTGAGAATCAACCTGTAGAGAGCAGAAAGCCTTGGGGTAGAGATCAAGGAGAAGCTGCCCAGAGCCCTGCAGACCCCACCAGGGGCAGCCGGAGATGCAGGGAGCCTCGGATGGGCTGTGAGGAACGTGAACTCAACACTCCCCAATGGAGAAGATGACAAAAATGTTTCAAGCACCCACTTCCCAGCAGTGTTTGTTCTGACTTTATTAGTTTTCCAGTAATACTGAGTGAGAATAGAAATAACCTGGACACAGGGATCAAATTCAAATGCTGTTTCTGACCATTCTTAGCTACATGATTACTGATTAAAAGGTTACCGGTCTGCCACGTGTAAACTGGGGGACCTAGAACCGTGCTCGTGGGCTGCTGTGAGTGTAATGAAATGACATCTATAAAGGCCCTCCTGACTCTCAGAGGTAATTGCTACTATTGTCCCCATTTGGGACACCAAGAAACAGAGTCACAGAAAGATTCAAACATTTGCCCAAGATGAGGGTTGGGGTCAGGAATCAAGCCAATGACTTCTTGGATCCAGATCCCAGGATCTTCTTACGAGCAACACGGCACTGCCCAGGCTCCCTGCTCCAAACCCGCCTCCCTTTGGCTCCGTTCTATGGCGCCTGTGCTGCACAGATGTCGTCACTGCCTGCCTGCCCGCCTGGTGTCTGACCCCGGCACTCCTCCCTCTGTCCCACACACCACTTCCTTGGGCACACCAACCCTCATGAGGCCATTGCTGTGGCTACTCGGATGTTTACACGGAAACGCAGGTGGCAGCCCAGCTGTTTGCTATAGCTGCTGCTGTCGGTGGAGGCAAAGAGCTCACAGTTGGTGGGGGAGGCCACTTCTGGTCTCCTCCTTGGCTGGAGAGCTGGATGGAATCCTGTTTCCCTCTGCAACTTAGACATCCAGCATGAGAGATATGTAAGGCCATCTGGCCTCTCAACATAGAAATGATGCCCCCGCAGTCGTACTTATCATTGTAACCTCCTGGCTTCATCAGGGAGCAGAGGCCATGGCCTGTTGTCCACCAAGTTTTGTTTCCTTGCACGACAGCTACAATGGGATGAGTTAACACTGGACCAGAAAATCTACAAAGCCCTTGAGTACTACTTCCTGACACTTGCAGGTCACCCAAATACCCCAGATCCTCCAAGTAAACAACTAGTAAGAGGAACTGAGCTGGCTTGTCTGTCAGACCCCTGATGGCAGGACTGATTTTGGCTCTCCTGCTCTCAGGATGATCCATTCTCCTTCTGTGTGCCTTCCCCGAGTGAAAGATACTGTTCTTTTTTAATGGGCTTGGGAGTATTTGTGCCTCTCTGACCAGAACCTTCAAAAGAAGAGCTCTTGGTGAGAATGGAAGCATGGCACCCATGTCTCATGAGGTCAGCTACCCAACAGCCTCATCTAGCCAAGACGTGGCCAACACCAGGGGTTCATGCTGTTGAGTGTTGAGTCTGGAGAGCAATGCCTCCACCACTGAGAAGCTTCCCCGCCACATGTGCCCTTGTCCCCATCCAGGGGGAGGTGACGCATCCATGGGATGAAAGCCTTGAGGGCACTTGGTGACTGTGGACCAAGCTGTGACTGGCTGGTCCTGCCCCCCATGTGACCCATGTTAGCCTCACATGCAGAAAATCCCCAAAGAGACCCCTGCTTGAGTGAATGGGTCACCAATAAGCCAACTGTCCTCGGGCCACCTAAGAAGCAACACTGTATACACAGTGAGCCACCCACTCACTGAAGTCCCCAAGGCTCTCAGCTCCCTAATGGGATACCAGGTAACCCCAGCAAACAGAAGATCCTTACTTTGTAATTGACTTGAGAATTCTACTTCCAACTCTGCCTTCCAACTTCCACTTATGAAGTACTTTCCACTCTGTCCCCTGCTCTGCAATTGTGCAATCAATCCAGAGCTACTTCATGAGACAGGAGGGAAGGGGGCCGGGCACAGCCATTAAAAGAATGGCACAGCCATTAGCACCAAGACGGTGGAAAAGTCAACTCCCTGTAGAGCTTGATCTTCAATACACACTCACCGAAATACAGCAGGATGCTAGATGGCACTCCCACAGGTGCCAGGACAGGTTCAAGGCTGACCATAAAAGGTCAAAGTGTGAGTTCTGGCCCAATTTCTGGGAATCCCAGCACCTTCCCCAAAGCGGTTGGAATATTCCTCCCACTTATTAGCATATGAAGATACTGAGTGCATAAAAACTAACAACCCCACACCTCATGGCTGCTCTCTCTGCTGAGGGAGGCAGCCCACACTCTGTCCTTGGAGTGTGTATCTACTTTTACTTTAAACTGGAGCACCCAACTCTGACGCCTCATGGCCTTTCTCTTGCCTTATGAAACAGCCCACTCTGTCTATGGAGTATATATATCTCTGAATAAATCTAAATTTACTGAACTGTGGCTCTTTCTTCAATTTGTTCCTGTGGAAACCAAGGGCCCATACTTGGTGAGGTGCATCTCAGGGACCCAAATAAGACCTGGGATACGGCCATCCTCTCCCCCACATTTTCCTGTATCATACATTCCTTCCCAAAGATCTCACCTTATTCACTCCAAAATAGACAGCACCCATGTGTCCTGACCTGGATATGCTTCTGCGTGTATCATTTCTCACGTCCACTAGAACGTCACCTTCATGAGGACAGGGATTTGATTCTGTTCACAATGGAAGCACCAGCACATCACAGGGGCTGGAGAAGTATTAGCTGAATGAATGAGCTGTGGGAAGTCCTGGGAATTCCACTTGGAACTCGTAGCTACTTGGGTCCCAGCTGACTACAGGTGCTCCCTGCTACTCATGACTGAGCTCTTGCCACCACTCTCTGCTCTGCCATCACCTGAGCCGGGATGAGCTGAGATGGGCACACACCCTGGAGAGCATGGCAGCTGGTTCATGAGGTTGCAGCACACTCGCCCTCTGACTGCCAGGGGTTACTTATGATGGACAAACTGAAGGCAGCCCCATGAGCACCGCCCTGCCCCACAACTCACTTGAAGCACCAGGACTGCACACAGGGGAAATGCTGGCCCTTTCCAACCTAAGGAGAGGGACTATGGGTGAGAAGAGGGTCTCTGTCAACTAACAGTCTCTTTACAAGCACAGTCTTAGAAAAGCTCTTTAAAGACAATTTTGGTATCTTCCTTGTGTTTCTGTAATCCCTCTAGATTTTGTCATTTTCATCTACGCATCAGAAATACAGATGGTCTTGAAATCTCTATTGATTTTCAATGAAGAAAATCCTCAATTTCCTTCTCTGCTAAGAAAATTACTGCACTTTATATAAAAAAAAAAAAACAGCTTCCTTTCATGAGTTTCTCTCTTCAAACACCTAATTTCACAAGAATCAGTGAAGCAGGGCAGGAAAATCATGCTGTGCTTTATCACCTACAGGTGGGCAGGGATGAAATGAATAAGGACTGATCTCATGAGACGGGAAGGCTGGGGCTGTCTTATTCCTGCTACAGATGGAAGGGTCCATATCTGTGAGGGTGAGGAAGGACCAAGGATGAGAAACCAACACTTTCTAACCCATTTCTCTTTTTCAGAGTCCCAGACAAAACAGTGTCATTGTATCAACAAAAACAAGAACATCTGCACCCTTCTAAAAGCACGCTTCAACTTTACTACTACACACGGCACTCTGTCACTGACCTAAAGGCTGATGACAGCCAAGAAATTTGCAGGGATCTTATTCTGTGCTCATCCCTTTTTGTATTTGGAACCTCAGGAAATTTGTCTCCTCTCCATGAGTGTCATTTACCTCATCCTTCAAATGGGAGTGTAACAGTCATTCATTTGCTCAGTGTCTATTCGACAACAGGAGACGGCTTATGAAAACAACAACAAAAAAAGCAAAACAGCAATTCTGA
Source organism: Camelus bactrianus (assembly GCF_048773025.1). Taxonomy (NCBI): domain Eukaryota; kingdom Metazoa; phylum Chordata; class Mammalia; order Artiodactyla; family Camelidae; genus Camelus; species Camelus bactrianus. The sequence continues at coordinate 6,933,122 of NW_027413945.1, forward strand.
TCTGTGGTGTCTTCCTCCTCCTCCCTGAACATGAACTTACAGGGTAAAATGGCATCTTTCACTATTTCCCGAACTTAAGGAGCAGTTCTGATAAGGAAGTCACAGGACTGCCGTGTAACCGAGAAATGACCTGGTGAAAAAGAATGAATTACCAGCAAATCCTCAAAACCCATAAGGGTGCAAACCCTGGGAGCTACAGGCATGGGTGGGAGTTCCTTAGTTTGCCATTTCACAAAGACGAGAACATTGCAGGGTCCATGAAAGACACAGATAGCCCAGTACAACCACACCATGTTTTGGAGTACACTGGGGCCACGTCGCTGCTGACCTGCACTGCTGTGTGTCCCAGAGCAAGAGCCCTGGGCAGCGGTGACTGTGTTTGAGGCTGGAAAAGAACTTCCTGTTCTGTCTCTTTTGCTTTCTCTCTTCCTGCAATAAAACAACTGGTAGGACTCTGGTGGGGAGCACTGCACCCACTTTCTCTGGCAAACCACACACCAGGCAGCTCTAGCTGATCTCAGAGAGGACTCTTCAATGAACATATATACACCAAAGTCAGGCAGAAGGCTGCCTGTGACCTTGGGAATCCAAACCAGCTTGTCCTGTTAATCAGGATATTAGACATCTAAAGAAAGTGTGCACCAGATGAAGACGATGCCTTAGACAGCATTGGTGGTTATGTCCAGCAGTGCCCAAGGACAAGTCATGCTCTGGTAGATGGGAGCATTTTGGTTGCTTTAAGAGTTTGCTACTGAAGGGCTGGGACATTTCATTGGGCCTTGAAACTCTAGACCTCTTTATTCACAAAGGCAGACAAGTTAGTTGAGCCAGCTCAGCCTTTATTCCAACTTCCTAACCAAAAGGCTATGAGGTTGAAAATATATTTCTCAGACTCTTCTGCAGCGAGGGTTCCAGATGTGGCTTTAAAAATGCCCATCAGAGATTGAGATTTGCAAATATTAACTACTATATATAAAAATAGCTAAAAAAACTAAATTTCTTCTGTATAGCACAGGGAACTATATTTAATATCTTGTAATAACCTTTAATGAAAAAGAATATGAAAAGGAATTCATACGTATATACATGTATATGAATGACTGGAACATTGTGCTGTACATCAGAAATTGACACATTGTAACTGACTATACTTCAGTTAAAATATATATATACATATAAATATATATATATATATAACGACCATCAGCAGCATCTGAGTGTCACTGAAAGCAGAAACCCAGATGAATGGAGGTAGAGGTGGTGGAGGAGCTACCTTATTTTGCTGGGGTGGATGCAGCTGGCATGACAGATCTAGAAGGAATGGTCACAACAGCCACTCACTGATCTACAATTGAGTTAGGGTAACAACTTCCTGAAATCCTCCCCAACCCTCCTGATGAACCAGGTGTCTGACGTTTCTCTGGTAATCACTAGGCGCAGTCTGGAACTCAAAGGTAAAAATTAAAAACTGCAGTCAGGCTGTGAAGAGACTGGCAGGACGCATTGGACAAAAGTAGGTCAGAAACAACAAGGAATGGGGAGGGGATAGAACGTGTGCTGAGGACCCTGACTTCAGTGGTGGATTGACTGTGTTGAGGACTCTGAGTCAGTATTAGTAGATGGATTGGTGTGGACTAAAATGGTGGCCATTGTTCAGATAAGTGTGTGATTTGGACTATATTTATAAGAGGAGGGTTTTTTTTTTCCACTTCAACATTGATCACTTCTAGGGAGCAGAAAAATACTCTGCCACACAACATCTAAGTGCAAAAGAGATGCTACGGGATGATGGTGGTATGAAAATTTTCAGTTCTTCAGTTCAAAGCTTTCCTTAATGAGGTTCACAGCAGTAGGTACTTAAAATAAAATAAGGTACTTAAAATAAAGACATCATCATATGTACATATCCTTAAAGCTACACAAATGGAGCTATAAGTGGGCCTGAAATGTGTTCGGCATTCTAAAATCGGATGAAATAAAATCAGTAGATCAATATGCCTGTCAGCTCTATAAACATGATGTAGCTAATGATCACAGAAAGCAAGATCAGCTAGGAAATATGAGATTTGTCTTTTCCAGTGTCAAATTTAATATTTTTGCTTTACTTAAAAAGCATTTTTTAAATTAGGGCTGTCAGCATCCATTGGTATATGGGGTTCAGTAGATGTGTTCAGATGTTCTAGACAGTGAATCAGAGCAAAGACTGAGGTTTAGACAGTAGCTAAATGTCTCATCTGTGTGAACAGCATCCACATACTGCTATACTGAAAATCCTTAAAAGTGGGAACTTCATTAAAGCAATGAAAAGAGAGGGAAAAAAATAGCCACAGACTAGTGGAAGTTTTGTAACATGTAAAAATGACAAAGGGCTGTTCCTGAGCATATTTTTGAAAACCCCTACACTTTAATAAGAAAAACAACAAACTGACAACAGGTTGCACACTGCTCCCTTTAGGAGAAGCCATGCAGATGGACTCTTATCTGAATGGGGCTGGAGCTGTAGAATTAGTTAGTCTTGCAAATAACTCAGTTAAAAACAAATGCAAATGGGATACACTTCTAGAATATCTGAGTAAATATCTTGGAAAATTTACTCCTCTATGAAACAACGACAATGGCAAAATTTGTCAAAATTAACCTCTGCAGAACTCTGGAAATTAAACAAAGGCTTCCAGCAATCCAGGGAGTGTTTATTTGAGAAAAAACAAAACAGCAAAATCTCCATAAAGATAGTGAGTCTTGTGGCATTGTAACTTGATATACCCCCATCCCCGTATCCTCACCTAAATGGTGGCCTTTAAAAGCAACAGTCTCACAATCAAGGTAGGAGCAGAAGTGATTTGAAGTTACCCAAAAAATCCGTCCCCAGAGAGCTGTCAGTACTTGACCTATCTCAAACCCATGCTGTGCAAACAGCCTGTCACCAGAGTGTTTGTGGAAGACAATCAGCAGTGAGTATTTAACATTACAACTGCCTGAGGCAGTGGTACCAGTAGAGGCTAACTAGATGCTGACTAGGAAACTTAGAAGGCAAAATTGAGTAATGAGACGTTCTGGTAGGGTTAAAAAGATCCAAAAACTTCTGTGAACTGTAGAAGGCCGTACACATATGTGGCACATGGCAAAGAAAAATCTGAGAAAATCTTAAGCCTTCAACTCTGGCTGAACTTGAGATTCTGTCTAAGCAAGAACTAAAGACTATGGAAGAGCTGCAGACTGCCTGCCGGTGCTGAGGGCCTCCCTCAGCTCGCAGACACACAGCCACCTGGCAACAGCTCAAATGATTGGCTCCAGGCATTGAAAGAAATCACTGTCCATTTATTACAGTGATGACAACTAGGCTTTCTGCACACACACTGATCTCATGGCCATGCATGATAAAGAATACAGACTTTAAAGAATTTGTAAAGGAAAGTAACTAAATAAATATCTGCAGCTGCAATGACAATGGAAGCAATGATAAACCCTGGAGAAGAGGAAATTCTGGCTTTCAGATGAGCCACATTGTAATATTTTAAATGTCCAGTTTTCAACAGAAAATTACAAGATATACAAAGAAACAGAAAAGTTTGGCCATAACACAGGGGGAAAAGTAGTCAATAGAAACTCCCTGTGGAAACCCATACACTGGACTTACTAGACAAAGACATAAATAAGCAATTACACATATGTTCAAAGAGCTAACAGAAACCATGCCTAAAGAATTAAATTATGTGAACATCTCATTTTACAGAGAATATCAATAGATAAAATTTATATTAAAAACCAACTAGAAATTCTAGTGATACAAATATAATGACTAAAATGGAAACTTCAATAAGAGGTTTCTCTGTAGATATGAACTTGTAGAAGAAAAAGTCAGTTAACTTAAAATTACTGAGATTATCCAGTCTGTGGAACAGAAAGAAAAAGGAATGAAAACATAATGAACACTGTGTCAGAGATAGGTGGGACACCATCAACAATACCTATACACACATAATGGGAGCGCCAGAAGGAAGGAGAGAAAAAAAAGGGTAGAAAAATATATAAAGAAATAATGGCTGAAAACTTCCCAAATTTGATGAAAACATTAATTTGTACATCCCAGCAGCTTAACAAACTCCATATGGTATAAACGTAGAGACATTTAAAATCTGCACGTCAGACTCAGTGTGTCAAAAGACAAGAACAAAGAATCTTGACAGCAGAAAGAGAAAAGTGGCTCAACATATACAAAGGCTCCTCAGTAAGACAGTTGATCTCTCATCAAAAACCATGGAGGCCAGAAGCAGTGGGATGGTATCATCAAAGTGATAAAAGGAAAAGACTGTCACCAAGTATTTTATAGCCAGCAAAATGATTCTTCAAAAAAATTAAAGGAGAAATTAAGACACTCCTACAAAAACAAAATCTGAAAGAATCCATTGCTAGCAGGCCTGTTCTACAAGAAATATTAAGGATAGTCCAGCAGCTGTAAATGAAAGGACACTCACCTGAAAAATAAAGAGCACTAGTAGAGGTAACTACATGAGTAAAAAAATAAAACAGTATAAATAGAGTATTACATGTAAGTGTTTTCTTCTATTTGATGTAAAAGACAACTGCATAAAACAATACTTCTGAAACTGTGTAGATGCGCTTATAAATGCATAAAGGTATAATTTGTATGACAGTGACAGCATGAGGAGGGGGAGGGAAAAGATTGATACCAAAGCAAAGTTTTTGTGTACTATTGAAATTAAGTTGGCATTCATGTGAACTAGATTGCTTTAAAACAAGATGTTAATTATAATCTCCAGGGCAATGGAGGAGAAGGAGGAAGAGGAGGAGGAGGAGAAGAAAAAGATAAAATAAACAACAAATTAAAATGGTACACTTGAAAATGCCTACTTTGTACAAAAATTGTAGTAATAGAAGAATGAGGAAAAAAAGACATATAGAAAGAAGATAGCAATTGTAATTTCAACCTGATAAGAAATTACATTAATGTAAATGAATTAAACATTCTTATCAAAATACTAAAGGCAGAAATAAATGGAATAGAGAATAGATGAACAACAGAGAATAATCAACAAAAAGAAATGTTGGTTCTTTGAAAAGATCAACAAAATTGACGAATTTTTAGCTAGTACTGCAGAAAAAAAGAGAGAAGATTCAAATTACTAAAATGAGAAATGAAAGAAAGGATGACACTACTGCCATTACAAAAATAACAAGGAATATAAGGGAATACCATGAACAATTATGAAGCCAATAAATGAGATAATATAGATGAGATGGATAAATCTACAGAAGGACAGAAATGACTGAAGCTAATTCAAGAAGAAATAGAAAACTCAAATAATCCTACAATAAGTAGTGTCTGAAATAGTAATCCAAAACATTCCCACAAGGAAATGCTAGGCCCGTATGGCTTTGCTGGTGAATTCCATCAACTACTTAAAGAAAAAACAAAAACAAAACAAACAAACAAACAAAAATGCTTCACAAACTCGTCTAAAAATAAAGAGGTGGGCACACTTCCGAATTCATTCAATGAGACTAGTATCACACTGATACCAAAACCAGACAAAGGCATCACAAGAAAACTAAAGACTGTCTCTTATGAAAATAAATGCAAAAATCCTCAACAGAATACAAGCAAATCCAATCCAGTAACATAAAAAATAGACCACAATTAAGTGGGATGTATCCAGCTATGCAAAGGCAGTTCAACATACAAAAGTCAATTCATGTAATATGCCATATTAATAGAAAAATGGATAAAAACTAGGAATAGAATAGAACTTCCTCAACTTGACAGACAACATCTATGAAAAACCTGGAGCAAAGATCATACATAATGGTGAAAGACTGAATTAATTCCTCCCAAAATCAACATTGTACTAGAGGTTCTAGTCAAAGCAACCACACAAAGAAAATAAAGCCTCTAGATTAGAAAGAAGGAAATAAAACTATTTCCATTCCAGAAGACATGATATTATATATTGAAATCACAAGGAAACCACAAAGAAAAAAAAGAGAGTGAGAGAAAAGAAAATAAAAATCCTATTAGAATTAATAACCAAGTCTGACCAAAATTGTAAGAAACAAATCAATATATAGAAATGTAATTATATTTCTATACAACAGCAGTGAATAATCTAAAAATAAAATGAAGGAAACATTTTCATTTACAATAGCATCAAAAAGAATAAAATACTTAGGAATATTAAGAAAAATATGTGGAATACTGAGAAAAATGTCTGAAACTTGTATACAGAAAAATAAAATACTACTGATAGAAGTTAAAAATGACCTAAAATAAATGGAAAGCTCTTCTGTGTTCATGGATCAGAAGCCTTATTATTGTTAGGATGGCAATTGTCCTCAAAATGACCTCTAGATTCCATGCAACTCTGGCTTTTTGGCAGAAATGAACAAGCTAATACTAAAACTAATATGGAAATGCAACATACCCAGAATAGTCAAAACAATCTTGAAAAAGAACAAAGATTTGAAGTTTCCGAATTCAAAACTCACTAACAAAAGTGTAATCCATACCGTGTGGTACTTGCATAAAGGACAGACAAATAGATTGAGAGAAAAGAACTGAGAGTTCATAAACAAACTCTTACATGTAGCCAGTTAATTTTTGACAAAGGTGCCATGACAATCCAATGGGGAAAAAATAATCTTTACAAAAATGATGCTGGGACACCTGCACATACACCTGGAAAGAAAGAAAACTGAACTTTTATCTTAACACCATTTATGAAAATTAACTCAAAATAAATCACAGACCTGAAACTATAAACCTTTTAGAAAATGAACAATGAGAAAATCTTCAGGACTTTGGATGTCAAATACTTCTAAGATATGACACCAAAAGAACAAACAACAAAAGAAAATGAATCAAGTAAACAGGACTTCAGTAAAATTAAAAACTTCTGGGCTTCAAAGGACTTCATCAAGAAGTAAGAAGACAATCCAAAGAATGGGTGAAAATATTTCCAATATTTTCCCTGATAAGGGAATTTTATCCAGAATAGACAAAGAAGACTTAAAATGTGACAATACAAAGACAAATACAATTAAAATGGGCAAAGAGTTTGAATAGATGTTTCTCCAAAGAAGACATACAAATAGGAAATAAGCACATAAAAAGATGTTCAACATCAGTAGGCATTAGGGAAACGGAAATCAAAAGCACAATGACATGCCACTTCATACCAACTAGGATGACAAATATATATGATATATGATATATAAATATGTATCTATAAACCCAGTAATAAAAAGTGTTGATGAGGATGTGGAGAAACTGGACTCCTCATACATTACTACTGGAAATATAAAGTGGTGCAGTTACTTTAAAAACTACTTTAGTAATTCCTGAAAATTTTAAAAGTAGAATACATCCCAACAATTCCATTTTTTTATATATCCTCAAGAGAACTGAAAATATGTGTTCACACAAAAACTTGTCCATGAGCATTTACAGCAGAATTATTCATCATCAACTGATGGATGGATAAGCAATGTGGTGTATTTATAACAATGGCATATTATTTGGACACAAAAAGGAATTTGGGTACTGATATATGCTACACCATGGATGAGCCTTGACAATGTCACACTAAATGAAAGACAACAATCAAAAAAGGCAGCATACTGTATGGTTCTATTTATATTAAATGCCCAGAACAGGGAAATCCGTAGAGGCAGAAAGTAGACTGCTGGCTGCTAGGGGCTAAGGGAAAGGAAGGTTAGGGAGTGACTTACTAAAGGGTACTGGTTCCTTTTGGGGGTGATGGCTACACAACACTGAAATGTACTTAAAACCCTAATGCACACTTTCAAAGGCTGCATTTTACGGTATGTGAATTATATCTCCATAAAGCTGTTATTCTTGAAGCTGAGCCCACCTATGGAGCAACAGGCACAGCACTGGCTGCAGCATCTGGAGGGGGAGTGACCCACTTGCCCAGTGCAAAGGAGAGCAGCACCTGGCCCAGTGTTGGAGGGGTGCGATCTTCTTGCTAACAGACACTGTGAGCAGCACAGATGAGGGGGCCAACAGAGCAAGCTGAGTTCTTGAAACAGGGCGATGACACAAAGACCTCTCAATAAAACCATTAAGAGTGCAGTCTCTAGGAGAACACATCTTTGTATTTTAAATCTTTTTATATCTATTTTATTTTCTATTACCTTTTTAATCTTTACTTTTTAAACACTTCTATATGTTAACAGTTCTCATTTCATTTTCAATTCTCTTGGTTTTGATCTGTTATTGATTATTCACAGGTTTTAAATATTGTGTCTTGATTTTTTTCTTTTTATTAAGATTTTTAAAAGACATCTCAACTCAATTCCTATTCTGCTTCAACTTGCTTTTCTATTATTGATTATACACTGTTTTCAAACCTTTTTTCCTCCATTCTTTTAAAATTCTCTCTCTCTCTCTTGTTTTTAAGTTTTATTCCCGCATAGACTTTAGATAGATAAATAAATAAACTCCTTTAAGGACCACAATAGATAACTCATACTCCTTAAGCCACAGTGCCAGAGAGGTATGAGCAGTTTGAAGAAGTAGATGAAGTACTCCCAATTAAAAGAGCAAGAGAAATCCCCTGAAAGAACGATCAATAAAATGGGCATTGATGGCCTACTAGATCAAGATTTCTAAAAAGAAGTGATCAAATTACAGAAGGAACTAAAAGAGATAGGTTTAGAGACATAAAATGTGTCAAAAACAATATAGAAGCTATAAAGAAAACCCAAGGAGAATTGGTAAGTTCATTGGCTGAAATGAGATCTGACCTAAAGGCTGTACAAAGCAGGCTAGATAATGCAGAGTAATGAATAAGTGACCTAGAAAACAGGACAACAGAAAGCACCCAATCAGAACAGCTAAGAGAAAAACAAATAAAAAACAATGAAAACAATATAAGGAACCTATAGGATAATATAATGCATGCCAATCTATGCATAATAGGGATTCCAGTAGGGGGAGATAGAACAAAGGGGATGGAAAAGGTATTTAAAGAAATCATGACTGAAAACTTCCCAAACCTAAAGAAGGAATCAGACACCCAAGTACAGGAGGCTCAGAGGTTCCCAAACAGGAAGAGCCCAAAGAGACCCACACCAAGATATATCATAATCAAGATGGCCAGACTGAAGGATAAAGAAATGATCCTAAAGGCAGCAAGAGAAAAACAAAGTGATTTACAAGAGAAGGCTCTCAGCTGATTTCTCTACAGAAACACTACAGGCCAGAAGGGGGTGGCAAGATATATTCAAAGTCCTGAATGAAAAAAAAAAAAAAAAGATGCAGCCTAGGATACTTTCTCCAGCAAGGCTATCCTTTAGAATAGAAGGAGAGATAAAGAATTTCACAGAGAAGCAAAACCTAAACGACTTTAACAACACTAAACCCATGCTAAAAGAAATATTGAAAGGTCTACTCTAAAGAGAAAAGAAACAGGATGCTACAGAAATGAGAACTCATAACTGGAAATGTGAAAACTACCATGAATTATAAATACAATAAAAAAGAAATTGTAAAAGAAGACATCTAAATCATTGAGTGGGAAAGGGAAGCAAGAAAATATAGAGTATTTTTTTATTTCTTCTTTTTTTAAATGTTTTGTTCTCAGTAGGATGGTTTTGAGATTACATTACTATCTGTTTAGTGCACACAGTTACAGTAATTGGTTAACAGACTTACAAAAAAAGTGTAACCACAAGTCAAAAACTTACAAGTGAGTCACAAAAACTAAATACAATCCAAGATAGTAAGAAGGAAAATTACCATACCACAAAAGGAAGAAGAAAGGAACAAAGAAGAAATACCAAATCAACTGCAAAAAAAGTTCCAAATAGCAATAAACACTCACCTATCATTAATTACTGTAAATGTTAATGGACTAAATGCTCCAGTCAAAAGACAGAGTGGCAGACTGGATAATAAATCAAGAACCTTCAATACACTGCATACAAGAGACACACTTTAGAGAGAAGGACACATATAGATTGAGAGTGAATGGATCAAAAAGGATATTCCATGCAAATGGAAACACCAAAAAAGCAGGTGTAGCAGTACTGATTTCAGACAAAATAGACTTTAAAATGAGGGCCATAAAGAAAGATAAATAAAGACATTTTATAATGATTAAAGGAGCAATATAAGATGAGAATATTACAATCATTAATAAATATGTACCCAATATGAGCACCTAAGTACATAAAACAACTATTAACAGAGAAAAAGGGGGAAATTGATGGGAATACAATCATTGTCAGAAATATTAACACCACATTAACATCACTAGACAGATCTTCCAGACAGAAAATAAATAAGGCAACAGAGAAATTAAATGATACAATAGAAAAATTAGATTTAGTGGATATTTTCAGAGCATTACAACCACCCAAAATAGGGTATACATTCTTTTCAAGTGCACGTGGAACATTTTCTAGGATTGATCATGTACTTGGTCACAAAAGAAGCCCCAACAATTTTAAGTAGATAGGAATTATCTCAAGCATCTTTACTGACCACAATGCCATCGAAACTAGAAGTCAACTACAGAGAAACAAAGGAGAAATAAAGGAAAGCATTGAGATTAAACAACATGCTATTAAAAAACCAATGGGTCAATGTTGAAATCAAAGTTGAAATTAAAGAATACCTTGAGAAAAATGAAAATGAAAACAAAACCACACAAAACTTATAGGATGCAATAAAAGCAGAGCTAAGAGGAAAGTTTAGGGTGATACAGGCCTTCCTCAAAAAAGGAGAACAGTATTAAATAAATGATCCAACCCACTAGTTAAAAGAACTAGAAACAGAAGAGCAAAAACACCCAAAAGTCAGCAAAAGGAAGAAAATAATAAAGATCAGGGAGGAAATAAATAAAATAAATATTAAAAAGAAATAGAGAAAATAATCAATCAAACCAAAAGCAATTTTTTTGAAAGAGTAAATAAAATCGACAAACCTCTGGGAAAACTCACAAAGAAGAAAAAAGAGAGAGCACAATTTTGCAAAATAAGAAAGGAAAATGGAGAAATTACAACAAATAACATAGAAATACAGAATATCATATGAGAATATCATGAAAAACTACATGAAAAAAATGGATAACCTAGAGGAGATGGACAAGTTTCTGGAAACATACAATCCACTAAGACTGAATCAAGAAGAAACTGACCACTTGAATAAACCGATCACTAGGAATGAAATTGAAATAAAAATAAAAAAACTTCCCTACAAATAAAAGTCCAGGACTGGACAGATTCACCAGGGAATTTTACCACACATACAAAGAAGAACTCATACCAGTCCTTCTCAAACTCTTCCAGAAGGTTGAAAAGAAGGAATATTCCCAAACTCATTCTATGATGCCACCATCACCCTGATAACAAAACCAAGCAAAGACACCACCAAAAAAAGAGAATTACAGACCAATATCACTGATGAACACTGATGCAAAAAAGTCCTTACCAAAATACTAGCAAATAGAATCCTATAGCACATAAAAAAGATTATACATCATGCTCAAATGGGGTTCATCTCAGGGACACAAGTGTGGTTCAACATATGCAAATCAATCAATGTAATACTTCACATCGACAAGAGAAAGGACTAAAACCATATGATCATCTCAATAGATGCATAAAAGCTTTTGATAAAATTCAACACCCATTTATGATAAAAATTCTCACCAAAGTGGGTATTGAGGGAACATATCTCAACATCATAAAAGCTATATATGACAAACCTACAGCCAGCATAGCACTCAACGGTGAAAACCTCAAAAGCTTCCCACTAAAATCTGGGACAAGACAAGGATGCCCACTATCACCACTCCTATTCAACATAGTCTTGGAAGTCCTGGCCACAGCAATCAGGGAAGTAAGAGAAGTAAAAGTTGTCTAAATTGGAAAAGAAGAGGTTAAAGTGTCACTATATGCAGATGACATAATACTATATATAGAAAACCCTAAAAGGTCCACACAAAAACTACTAGAACTAATCGAAGAATTTAGCAAGGTAGCAGGTTACAAGATTAATGTTCAAAATCAGTTGCATTTCTTTACAGTAATCATGAATCAACAGTAAAACAAAGTAAAGAAACAATCCCCTTTAAAATAGCACCCAAAGTAATAAAATATCTAGGAATAAATCTAACCACAGAGGCGAGAGAATTATACACAGAAAACTATAAACCATTGGTGAAGGAAATTAAAAAAGACTTTAAAAAATGGAAAGGTATCCCATGCTCTTGAATTGCAAGAATCAATATTGTTAAAATGGTCACACTGCCCAAGGCAATCTACACATTTAATGCAATCCCTTTCAAATTACCCCAGACATATTTCATAGAACTAGAACAAATCACAATAAAATTTATATGGAACCATCAAAGACATAGAATTTCCAGGGCATTACTGAAGAAAAAAAGAAAGAGGCTGGAGGACTAACTCTCCCAGATTTCAGACAATACTATAGAGTTACAGTCATCAAGACAGCATGGTATTGGTACAAAAACAGACATATAGACCAATGGAACAGAATAGAGAGCCCAGAAATGAACCCACAAACTTCTGGTCAACTAATCTTCGACAAAGGAGGCAAGAATATACAATGGAATAAATACAGTCTCTTCAGCAAGATAAACATAAGACAAGATACAATAAACTTCCTAGAAGAAAATACAGGCAAAATATCTGACATACATCTCAGAAATGTTCCCCTAGGGCAGTCTACACAAGCAATAGAAATAAAAGCAAGAATAAACAAATGGGACCTAATGAAACTTACCAGCTTCTACACAGCAAAGGACACCATAAGTAAAACAAAAAGACAACCTACAGAATGGGAGAACATTTTTGCAAATGAAACTGACAAAGACTTGATCTCCAGAATATATAAGCAGCTCATATGACTTAATAAGAAACAACCAAATAACCCAATCCAAAAATGGGCAGAAGACCTAGAAAAGCAATTCTCCAAGGAAGACATACAAATGATCATTGGGCACATGAAAAAATGCTCAATATCACTAATTATCAGAGAAATGTAAATCAAAACTACAATGAGGTATCACCTCAAACCAATCAGAATGGCCATCATTCAAAAATCCACAAATGACAAACGCTAGAGAGGCTGTGGAGAAAGGGGAACCTCCTACACTTCTGGTGGGAATGCAGTTTGGTTCAGCCACTGTGGAAAACAGTATTGAGTTTCCTCAAAAGACTAGGAATAGACTTGCCATATGACCCAGGAATCCCGCTCCTGGCATATATCCTGAAGGAACCCTACTTCAGGATGACACCTGCACCCCAATATTCATAGCAGCATTATTTACAATATCCAAGACATGGAGACAGCCTAAATGTCCATCAATGGATGACTGGCTAAAGAGGTGGTATATTTATACAATGGAATACTACTTGGCCATAAAAACTGACAATATAGGGCCATTTGCAGCAACACGGATGCTTCTGGAGAATGTCATTCTAAGTTAAGTTAGCACGGTAACAAGGAATAAAGTTACCTCCAGGTACAGTTATTTTGATTAAAATATCCATACAGAAAGCAAGTCACCCCCATGACTGCTGCCAGTAGGAGGATCTGAGTGTAATAGCCCAGCCAAGCAAATTAGATTCCGACCTTCTCTGTGCAGAATTTCCTGCAGAAAGACAGAAGGTAGTTTCAGAAGACACACATAATCACTCTGTAGCTTCATCCTCATGTTAATTCCTTTTTTCTTTGTTTTTTGGGGGGCATAATTAGGTTTATTTATTTGTTTTTTAAATGGAGGCATTGGGGATTGAACCCAGGACCTCATGCATGTTAGGCATGCACTCAACCACTGAGCTATACCCTCCCTCTATCATATTAATTTCTGATTCTAAATCAAGGGGGCTTTAAGTTTAAACCTCTGGCTCAATTCACACTTAAAACATATGCGTTTTCATAGCAGCCCCCAAATTCTACCGTGAAATAAGAAGTATTTTATGTATCATAGATGTACAGATCGCTGGTTCACCTGCTGAAGAGAGATAAATGAGAATAGAGCAAAGGAGGGGACGAGGCTGACTCCGGAGCAGATGCAGGGGATCATCACCACTCACTGGACAGTCTGACACATTCAACAAATCCCCCCAAATATCATTCTTAACAGGCTTGACACAAGTGGACATCAACAACTGGCTCAGTCATCTGCTCCTGCCTTATCTCAGGAATGTCCCTGGAGCAAATGCATCATAAACCACAGATAATAAGGAAATGGCTGATAATGATAACAACTTGGAGTGCAATGTCTCTCTGACAAAATATATATAAAACTCATTGTGGGAATGGGAGAGGGCAGGAGGGATGTGACTGAGGAAGATACTGCTCTGTATTCTTTGTATCTAGCACATCTGTTGTTCCTAGGTTTTAAAAACTCTTCAATGTTTCTCAGTTAATCTGGAGCAGATGGAACAGGCCAGGGAGGCAAGATTAGAAGAAAGGAAGCAGGGCACGGAGCAATGCAAGGCTGGTCCTGAAAGGGAGACAGACACAGACTGGCAGACACAGAGGGTTTAGGGATGAAGCGAAACAATGAGACGGCAGCTCAGTTGTGTCTTGCTGCTGCTGATACTTCCCTCAACTGGCTCATGGCTGACTCGGCAGTGCTGGGTAAAACCTGTGGCTTTCCTCAGCTCTGAGTTCTCTCGGAGTCTTCCGGCTCAGTCTGGAGCTGAGATGAGCTCCATGGGCTTAGCCTAGGGGGGACTCAGCTCTGAGAACAGCCTGGAGCCCTGGGAAACTTTACACAGGTACCCCCTTGGGCTGGACCAGCGCTCACAGGGCTGCTGTGAGACCAGCTTCATCATCAGAGACCTGGGCGTGGACCATTCCATGGGGAACAGTGCTGAGCCCGATGCCAAATCAGATAGGAGGGACAAAGTGTGTTCATTCTCATGTGACTGGGCTTTGTGGCCTGGCTCACGGATGGCAGGCTCAGGATGGTGTCTGGCAGAGAAAACCCTGGCAATGGGCTTGAGATGTCTTGGATTCTTTCTTGTTAAGCTTTTTGTAATACATTCTTATCAACTATCTGTCCTGAAAATGCCACATTCAAAACTGAAAGAATGTTAGATGTTGCCTGTTCTAACTGGCCAATTGTAAACACACCCTGCTACAGTTAGAGAGCTGGGCAGGCAGCCTCTGCCTGGATTTTTACAGTGACGGGGAGTTCATTACTTCCACAGGTTACATGTTGGCAAGAAGGTCAGAAAGAATTTTTGAACCTTAAACAGATGTCTGCCTCCTAATCCTTGCTGAAAGGCTAGGAATAATGAGGATCCCTTCAAATGTATTTTGTCTGATTCTTATATCTCTCTGTCAAAAACACCCCAATTCTTAACATCAATTTTTCAAAATTCAGCTTTGATTTCTTTTTATCAAAGTTACACCATATATTCATTAAAGAGTCAAACAGTTCTCGAACACTGATTGTAAAAAGGAGCAGTTCCCAACAACCGCCCCATTTCCTGGCCAGAAGCAACCACGTTCAGCTCCTACTGCTGACTCTTGGAATAATTACTCCCGTTCTCTGACTAATATCCTTGTAACACAGCCTACTGACTTTTTCAGCTTTATGTATCACCTATTTAACTATTTTGGAAAATGAGGATTAAGCTCTCTTTCAATCCCCATCTCATCTACATCCCAAAACTTCATTCTTCCAACCTTTTGATACAATTACATTATAATTTTGATCAGCTCAGTATCCTTGCTTTACATTATTAGGACTCTGTACAGACTGTTCACAGCTGTAGCAAGTTGTCTGCTAGGCTTACTTTTTTCCTCCCTACTTTGTTTTTCCTGGAGTTAATAATTGTCTTGGTGGTTCATAGCTTAGATTTCTGTGCACTTAACAATTCAACCCCAGGCCTTCCCCTAATGAATAACTTTCTCAATACTTCCCAATACATTGTCTATAAATTTCATCTCCTTGAATAAATCTCTTCAGATCTCTTTCAATCTGTATTAACAACATTCTAGTCTTGTCACAGAGCTCAAGGGGCCACTAGTGGGAAGCAACAAAGGGAACACATGGACCAGGAGCAGGGAACAGATCAACATATTTTCCTTAGCAAAACATACTTAAAATAGTGGGAAAATTGTTTTCTTTACAAAAACACTCACAAACCCCAAAAGCCCATAAAGAATGATTAAAGAGCCATCAAACCCATTGCCCTGCCATCAAATACTGTATAAGAAAACAAAAATAACACAAGGAAAATATCATATAAATATAAATCTTAAGGGAGATGGGATACACTCAGTGGCAGAGTGTGTGCTCAGCATGCATAAGATCCTAGATTCGATCTTCAGTACCTTCATTAGAAAAAAAAAATTTAAAAAGAAAAGAAAAATGTATCAACTTTAAATATTTACATATGTACAATCATCCTCTTTTAAAACTGCGTTCTACAGGATAACCCGGGTTAATGAGAAAGTGCCTCTTCATGACTGTGATCCTGCTGATAATTGAGGGAGGAAATTAGAGTATGACCACATGAAATAAAATCCCTTATGAAATAATGATCCCAGGTGACAATCATTATTGGCTGCTGTCATCACAAAAAAGAGAGTCAACTGGACATTTTGTACCTTATGCTAGGAGTACAAAACTTCACATAGCAAGTATTCTTGCACAAAGTTGAACCTCAAGCAGATCAAGCTTTTAGGGGAGGATCAAATCACTTAGCTAAAGCAAATACATAGGATGGAGAAACGAGTCTTACACCACAGGAGAGAATGAAATCAGCCAGTCAGGAAATAGAGAAACCCCTCAGGAATTTCAAGGAAAATGAGAAACAGGAAAATTATAGATTAGAACCCACTTGAGAGATATGCTAGCGGCAATTTCTGAACCTAGTCTGGATCCTGATTTCAACCCCAAAACTACTTAAAAGTGTATTTTTGTGACAATCAGGGAATTAATTTGTAACCCTAAATAAAAAAGGAATATTCCAATTGTATTTGAAAGAGACCATGTCATTTCACTAATGAAAGGTTAAGCTATGTAGGATTGTCTTCAAAATGATCCCATAGTGGGGGAGGGTGGAGGTGGAAATGAAAGATGCAACAACAGTGACTCTGAGTTTATAATTCTGGAGCTGGGTGACTGATACAGGCAGGCTGGCTGTGCTGTTCTCTCTAATTCTGTACATGTTTGACTCTTTCCATAAAATGTGAAACAAACAAAAAGACTTCCGTGTTTTAAAACCCTCTTTGAAGGTTAAGATGTTTGCCCAAGTAGGTGGGCACTTGCATGGGGCACTGAGATTAGAAAGAACAGACACCTGGCTCCAGGCCAACCTGGGGCTACCTTGACCCTCCTCTTCTCCTCACCATCCACAGCCAGCCCATAACTGCATCCTGTCAGCCCCAGTCCCCAAACGCATTCCTCCCTGGCTCCCACCATCTCTCATCTGGCCCTCTCCAAGAGCCTCCAACCAGGCCTCCCTGCTTCCTGGGTCCCTGCCATTCATTCTCCACATTATCTTTGCAAAATGTGAGAGAAAATTACCTTAGTGCTTAAACTATCATGACTGCTTCTCACTGCACTTAGAGTCTACACTACTTTCCGTGCTCCTGATGCCCTTCTAAACCTCGCGTCTCATCACTCTCACCAGCGCTGGCTCCAGTATCTCCTCAAACCTGCTTAGCACATTTGTGCCTCGGGGCAATGGACAAGCTGCCTCTATTCCTGGGGTGACTTATCCCAGATCCTCAAAGTCCAGCCTCCTTATCACCATCTCAGCTCACATGTAACCTACTCAAAGATCGCTTTCTTGACACACTTCCCCCCAAGTCTCCCATCTCAATACTGTATTATTTCCTTCATTTCAATCTGAAATTGTTTCCTTATTAGCCCGATTATTTTTGTTTGCTCAGTTTTCCTTGGCCTCCCTCCTCCCAGCAGCCTTGCACAAACAGCATAAGCTCCCGGGGAGCAGCCGGCGCTGATGCTCTGAGAATACACATGCTGAGCGCGACATTACAGTCACGTGGTGTAGTGAAACGGTGTCGAACAGCAGATACAGCTAAGCAGTGAGAATACTTCTCTTATTTTATAATTTAAGAGAAACCTAACATTTACTCCTGTTTAATGAAGAATTTGGTAGGTCTTTGTTCCCAGTTCCTGGACGGCAACCCCTAAAGCCTTGAAATTTCCCAAGATAGGAGTGTCTTTACTATTCATGGTGGACCCTTGGATGGCTTGTGTTCATGAGATGACTCAGGATGGGGACTGGCCAGCCAGAGACACCAACCATGTGATTAGAGGAGTGGGGCTTTGAGCTTTGTGACAAGTGACTGACCATCAGGAGAGGTAGGGGCTCAAATGTTAGGGCTTTGACTTACAGTTAGTGTTTGGGGTAGCCATGTCAGTAGTGACCCAATAAATCATGTCTTTGTAATAAAGCCTCCAGTAAAAACTTGGGGCAACAAAGCTCAGAGCTCCTGTGAGCTTCCTGGTTGGTAACACTCTTGGAAGACTGTCACACTCAGAAGCCATGAGGGCAACCCTGAGCCCTTCCCACTGGAGTGCTCTCCACAACAGCTCACCTGATGAGACCTAAGGGCTGCTTCTTGTCTATGCTTCGAGGAGGAGCACATTCCCTGTACAGAAGGCCCTGTTCGCTGGAGCAGCTGAGGTCCTCTGATGGAGGCTGAAGTTGCACTGGGAAGCAGAAGCAAACAGGTGAGCGTCACTGTCACCACGTGTTCACATGTTCTGCTAATAAAATGTGGTGCTAACACTTTGTGGTCATTTGTAAATAAGGGGCCCTCCTTTGCCAGAAGGGATGGAGGTACCATATAATTTTTCATAATTCTCACCGAGGATTAATACTAACCCCTTGAGGGTCATTTGCATACGTGGCTGGAAAGGAACACTTGGATGTTACAGTCCTGGGACCACCGTGGGTACCTGGTGAGGGCCTTGCAGATGCTTAATGTCCTACAACCGGGCCAGTCTTCCACAGCAAAAAAAACTAGGCCACCCAAGTGCCCAAACTGCTTCAGTGGAGGCAGCAACCCCCTCCTTGGACACCCAGAGGAACCTGGAGTCTGGCTGTTTAGGGGCAGGGTCAATTCCAAAACCCAGGCTTTTTTGTCCCCACAATTCAGTAGTTATTCGGTGACAGCACATGGAATATAAACAATAAAGAAACTTGACATGATGTTATATATTTAGCTTACTCAAGAAACAAAATTTAAATCCAGTCATTCTCCTTCCCACCTGACCTACTTTCCTTTCTCCTGTACTAGAACTAGATTATTACCCACCCAGCCTTAGCATGGGTCCTGACTCCACTTACCTCCCTCCCAAACACCACATGAGATGATTCCTCAGCCTGGATGTGGAACCAGCAATTACAACAGGCTTTAGTGGAAAAGAAATGGTTGTGTGCAGATGCCAACTAAACACTGTAGAATCCTGGTGTCCCACATTAGTAATCATGACAGCTGTTTGCAAGTGTCCCCAAAGTTCATTTCAGACTCTCACTGCTAATTTTGCTGGCATATAAATATAAAACATGTGGACTGCTGGGCTGGACTGCTATGGTGAGTCTCTGATCCAGGAAGCTCAGTGTCTGCTCCCTGCAACCAGCTCCCTGTTCTGTTCATGCATGTGCATCAAGCAGCTGTTTAGTGTCCATTTTAATATCTTAGACAGTGCATTTCAGTATGGTCTTCATCCACAAATACGTGTACCACACAGTAGTAATGATCAATCTCAGTCTTTGCTTTCTTTTGTCTTAGAGAGTCAGATAAACGGATAGCAAGGTAACAAAGTCATAGAGCGCTATAATATAGTATTTCCTTTATTTCAATGACAGGATTTATTTAAAGAGCTTAGATATAACATCTTTGCATTTATGGCATCATTTAGCGTCTGAAGCTCTTACATTTTACAAACTTCATTTCATGCGAGATGTTGTCAGTTAGAGAAGTGCTTCTGAATTTGAGGGGTTGCTGTCATCTCAGATGGAGTCCCTAAAAAATGTCAAAACTCTGCAGTATTGTCATCATGACAAGAACTCAGACAGATGAAATTTGGAAAGCCCTGTGATTTACTAGTGCACAGACAGAAAATGGTATTTCAGAGGGAAAAAGCCTGAATTACAGAAAATGATAAATGAAATGGTCTAACATGCATTTCCCTTACAAAGAACTAATACTTCTTTGGTTGATAATAACATCTGTCAGTAATTATGAAAAGAGCTGGCAGATGCATAGTACTTACTATTAGCCAGGGCTGTTCTAAAATTCAAGCAGATTCATTAATCCCCATAGCATCTCTACGAGGTGGGTACTATTATTATCCCCATTTTATTGATGAGGAACTTGATAAACACAGAGGCTAAATGACTTTTACAAGGTAGACAGTGAGAAACCAGCACAAGTGTTCCAGCCTGAGTCTACGCTCTTGGCCACTTCTACCTTTTTTTTTTTTTTTGGTGGCAGTGAGATAATAAGGCAATTCTGGTGGGGGGTGGGGAGGTAATTAGGGTTATTTGTCTACTTTAGAGGAGGTGTTGGGGGCTGAACCCAGGACTTTATGCACGCTAAGCATGCGCCCCATCACTTGAGCTGTACCCTCACCTCTCGAGTCTATGCTCTTAGCTGCTAATCCACACTGCCCCACATGGTAACTCTGGGGGAACTACAGTTCATTCATTCACTCACTTGTTAAACTCAGCCTTCCTGTTGCCTGGGATTCAGCAGTGAACAAGACAACATTGTTCCTGCCCTAAATGGGCTTGTTGACTCCTGACATATTATCTTCATTTTACCCAGGAAGAAACAAGGTCAAGAAGACTCACCTTTTCCTGTTAACACCGGAGGATACATGAAGTGCTTTATTTCATTTCTGCCATTTGACTTACACCATGGGAAGGGAAAGCTGCCTTGCAGATCCCGGAGCTCACAAGCCTGTTAATCCTGAATTTTTTTTTTAAACTGTCCCTTACTTGATACTTGATCTGAGAAAGGATGAAGTAAACCTAAATAGATTCTAAGAGAGCGTGTGGTTTATACAGGGTAAATAACCAGCCACTGTTTACTATCCTAACAGGAATCTGCAGGCATATTTCTTTTCTTTCTCTTTTTTCCTTTTTATGGGCAGCTTTTAAAAACCAAACCAAACCAACAAAACCAAATCACTTATAATTCAACAGCAGGTTCTAAATCACCCCCAAGACAGCAGCTAAACTCGGTTTAGACTTACAGTGCGGCTCCTGGTGGTTGGATTGATGAATGTATCTCTATCCTGAATATAAAAGTCGTTCACGCAGCTCTTCTCAAATAGGGCAATGAAAAACTCTTGTTCCGGTTGTTGACACTTTCATCCACTTGGAGGACTTTCATAAAACAGCTGAAGGTATCAAAGGCTGAGGACAGGGTTTTCAGATGATTGGGATTCAGAGGCAATTTTATGTACAGTATCTCAGCTTATGTACAGAGCACCTCCCACAGGATGTGTACTTTTGCAAATACAAGCTTGTCATCCAAAACCTATATTGGGAGAATGAAAACACAAACCAGGAAACTATTTTCACATTTTTAGTACACAGATTTTTCTTACATTGCTGGTAGTTAAAGCACTTGTGCAAACACACACAGATATGACACTGGTAAAAGTGAAGATATAATAAAAATAGATTTGCAAACCATCATAAATTTTTGCCTTAAAGTTAATTTCTTTGTTGAAATTACTGAAAAGTTATTTAAAATCCTTACAATTCATTCATAAAATAACCAATGTTTTAGATGAAGAAAAGTAAACTTGTTAACTTTTAGTCCAAATTAGTAACTAAAAATAGAAACACAAAAAAATTCTTTGCAGGGGCATTGTAATGACAAATTTTTAAATTTCTTAAACCTAGGACTATTTACATATCTGTTCAATATAATGTTAAACAGCCATTAAAAGGGATTTAAAAGAATTATATTTATTGATATGGAATATATAATAAAAGGAAAAAGAAAAAAAATGTGAAATAATAATTTTCATTTTTGGAAGGGAAAAATATCTACATTTGAACAAAAAAATGTTTAGAAGGATTTTAAGATTCTTTATGTATAACTAAGGTACAGATGATTTTTAATTCCACTGTTTTTAATTCCATTGGATTTTAATTCCAATGTTCTTTCATTTTCAATTTTGGGGGAAATTTTTATAATAAAAAAACTTTAAAATTGTTCTTGCATAAATACATTAATAGATATATTTATGACTACATTCTCTGGCTATTAAAAAGGATCTCCTAGCTTTGGATCTGAAACATACATTCCATAATGCAGATTCTGACTTACTCACCTCCCAGTCCAGAGCGAAGGCACGGCGAGGGTGATATGTTTCAAATATCATTCCAGGGAACATGCAGGCTCCCAGCCAACGGCTGCAAAGGGACTGACACTGATCTGCTTGCTCCCAGCTGCAGACCATCACAGATGAGTTTAGATTCATAGGCTCAAGTTCCCTCTGTCAAAAGAAATCAGAAAATGTTAGGCTTTTACTTTCACCAAGGGAACAAGAAGTTGTTTGATTTTCTTTTATAAAAAAAAAAAAACCAACAACAAACCAATTTGAACCTGAAGAAAAGACACTTGCTCAAAATACCACAGTAGCAATGAAGGTGCTCTGGCTGGCAGGGACTTGTTGGATTCCTGTGAGTGCTGGACTCCTCACATGGAATTCCCTTGGCACTCCAGAAGGCCTGTGGTTGTCCCCATGGGTTTGTGGCCATATGTGGTGCACAAAAGTCTCTGGCTTTGACACAATTTCAAAGCCTTTTTTGGCTTATGAACGGCTTTGCACTCAAATGGAGTTTTCTTGAGTCCACTCACTGATGTCATTCACCAGAGTTATAGTCCAGATCTGACATTCTAGACTCTTAAAATCTTGCAGACATTCAAATGGTTCAGGTTTGGATGTGTATTCACCTCTGCAGGCCTGGACCAAATTCGATAAAGCCACCCGGACAAGTTCAGCAAAATGCAAAGACATTTTTCTTTCTGCAAGACTGAAATGTCTGTGAAGCTATAAAAACTTCTGCATCTACAAAAATAGGGAACCAACTCATCAATAACATATCTATCCATAATGCATGGACATTTGAAAAAATACTGTATTTACTCCTATTAAATTCTATCTGGCTTTTGCCAAATTGTGTCCTAAACTGTAAGGAAAGTATATAAATGTAGGAATTTTTGACCTTTTAAGAGAAAAAGGAACCCTCCTACTTGGTAGGTGGGAATGTTAATGTTGCAGCCACTATGGAGGACAGTATAGAGTTTCCTTAAAAAACTGAAAATATACTTCCGTGTGATCCATCAATCCCATTCATGGGTATATGTCTGGAGAAAAATATAATTCAAAAAGACACATGCACCCCAGTGTTCACAGCAGCACTATTTACAATAGCTAACACACTGAAACAACCCAAATGTTCACTGGCAGATGACTGGATAAAGAAGTTGTGGTATATTATATATATATATGTATATTTACATATATACACACATATACACACACATATATACACATGAACACAAACACACAGTGGAATACTGCTCAGCCATAAAAAATAAAATAATGCCATTTGCAATAACATGGATGGATCTACAGGGTATTATGCTAAGTGAAATAAGTCAGAGAAAGAAAAAAATATTCTATGTATTAACTTATACATATATCTAAGAAATAAAACTAATTAATGACAATAATAAAACAGAAATAGACTCACAGGTACACAGAACAGACGGTTGGTTACCAATGGGGAGAAGGAGGAGAGGGGAGGCAGAAAGGGGATAGAGGATTGAGAGGTAAAAAGTACTATGTATAAAATGGATAGGTTACAGGGCTGTATCATACAGCACAGGGAAATATAGCCATTATTTTATGGTGATTTTAAATGGAATATAATCTATAAAAATGTTGAGCCTCTGTGTTGTACACCTGAAACTAATATGATGTAAATCAACTACTCAATTACAAAATTTTTAATCAAAGTTTTCTTTTCATATTATTTGCAATAATTTAGAAGCCAGCACTGTCAACAGAAACATAGTGCAAGTCACAATTTTCCAGTAATCCCATTTAGAAAATAAAAAGGAACAAGTGAAATTAATTCCAGTAATAATTATATTTATCCCAAAATATCCAATATACTATCATTTCAAAAGTGTGATTAACACTTTGAAAACTTATTAACAAATATTTTACATTATTTTTGCTGTACGAAGTCTTGAAAATCTATTACGTATTTTCCACTTATAGAACATCTCAATTCACAATAGCCACATGTGGCTGGTGGCTACCATACTAGACAGAGCAGATTACACCATTCCCACTTCTGATAAATTACCTGCTCTTACTTATTTAAAAAACTTGCAGGAAAGGCTTTAGATATTCCCTATATCAAACAAAGCAACCTTGACGGGTGGGGAGTATCTTCATTATAAATTGAAAAATAAAGGTAAGAGAGCCATGGTTACATGTATGTTAATGTAACAATACCTTCTTAATTCATTCAGGACTTTACAATCTTTCTTCATATGCCAAGGGTTCACTGTCACTGTGCAATGTTTTTCACTATTATCATCTTTGGAATTGAGAGGCTTCCGATGACCCTGCTTTGTGCATCTGTACATAAAAGAAAATAACAAAACAGAGAAAAAGGACTTATTAAAGATAATTTAGGGGGGAGGGTATAGCTCAAGTGAAAGATCATATTAGCGTGCACAAGGGCCTGGGTTCAATCCCCAGTACTTCTTCTAAAAATAAAATAACTAAAAAAAAACTTAATTACCACCCCCCTGCAAAAAATTAATTAATTACTTTAATGAAGAGTTAAAAAAAGATAATTTAATGCAGGCTTATCAGGCTACAAGAGCTACAATGAATGCCCCTCCCCCCATTAATTTAGAAGGTGTCTCACAGTATTTCCGAACATAAAGGCTAAAATATAATTCAAAACACTTTCTGATGGTCAGCATGATTTTAACAAAAAAATAGATAATTACCTCCCTGGTGTCAAATCTCTGTCAGAGATGGGCACAGAAAATTTAGTAAAAATGATTTTGCAACTACCTTTGAAAGAAATGCTGAGAAATGATCTTTTCTGTTGGAAATTAGTCTGCTTTTACATTCTGCAGTAGGCATACGTGTTTACAAACCAGGAAGGAACTGGATCATATTTTACACATACTTTAGAAACTGATTTGAATTTTGCTCTCTACCTGCAAGGCTATTTCTTAGGTAATAACATAAGCTGGCCACTATAGTAAATTTTGTTTCCCTGTTTGCTTAATCCTCACAACAACTCTGTAAGCTGCTATATAACCCCCATATAACAGATAAAGAGCTTGGGGCAGAAAATAATTTGGGTAACTTGGTAAATGGTGGAGCTGGGTAAGAACGCAGCCAGTCTGACACTCAAGTCCATTCTTCTCACCGATGTCTGATACTGCTGCCTACATTCAGCAATGACCGTTGATTTCATATTTAAGTGTGTCATTTCTAAAAGTGCAAAGCTATATTAGTACTGCTGTGTAAATTATTCTTTTGAGATGTGATTGCCAAAAAAACAAAAACAAATAAAATCAGGGTGCCACCGGGGGGAGGGCGAACTGCATATGGACGGACAAAAGGGGACTTTTTGAGGACACAGTTGCACAACTCTAAAAATAGCTAAAATAGCTGACTTGTACAGTTATAATGTGTGAATTTTATGGCCTGTAAATTACACCTTAATACAGCTATTAAGAACCTGGGATACCAAATTAAGACTAAAACATATATATATATATATATCACACAAAGAAAAAGAGGCAAATATCATTATTTACTGCACCATTTTCCTTCATGCAGCTTCCTTTCCTCACCCGTTCCTGAAAGGATGATTCAGTTTTAAAATAGTGTTTTAATCTATTAAGCAAATAACTTTTGACTGCCTACTATGTACCCAGGACTAGTCTAGGCACTTGGAATGGGTAAATAAACAAAACAAAAGTCCTGTCCTCACGAAGCTTGGTTGGAGTCTAGCTGGGGTGGGGGGTGGAGATGACAATTCACACAACAGAGCAGCAGAGGAGGTGGCCTGTTAGGAAAGAGGAACCATGGAAAAAAGTGAAAAGGACAAGGTAAAGAGAGTTGAGGGTATGGGATGAGGGTGATGTTGTATTAAATACCAGAGCAGGCCACACTGAGTACTGAGGTTAGAACTAGGACTAGGAAGTGAGAAGTCCCAGGTGGACAGAATAACCATCACCAAGGCCAGCGCGCATCTCGCATGTTCCAGAATGGAAGCACGGCTGAAGCTGCGGAGAAGGGTCAGTGCAGATCCTGTACGGTCTTCGAGGACGTTGTAAGGACTGTGGCTTTTACCCGGAGTGAAATGGGGAGGCACTGCAGAAGGATGACACAATCTGACATAGGTTTTCAAGGCTCACTTGACTGCCAAGTGAGAATAGTCGAGACGGTTCAGAGATGAAAGGAGGGAAGCCTCTGAGAAGGGCTGTGCAGGAGGAGAGGACAGTGGCTCAGGTCAGGGAAGCAGCAGTGGAGGCAGGAGCCATGGTGAGAAGTGTCTGGGTTCTGGATATGTTTTAAAGGCAGTGTTAAACCAGATCTATTGACAGAATTCATGTGGTATGTCAGTGAAAGTCAGAATAACTCCAAGATTTTTGACCCAAGCAGCTGGAAGGATTAAGTTGCCACTAACTGAATGGGGGAGGCTGCAGAAAGAACCAGTTTGGGGGGTAGGAAGACCAAGAGCTCAGTTTTTACACATGTTGGTTTTAAGATATCAGAGTTCCAAGTGAAGATGTCAAATCAGCAGAAGATTGTAAGAGTCCAGAGTTGGAGAGAAAAAGTCTAGCGGGAGACAGAACTGTGGGAATCATGGGTCACACAGGTGGCAGAGGAAGACTTGAAACCCAGGTACTCAAACATAAGATAACCTGGCATTAACCATAGAAGTTATCCTTGAGGGCCTGCCTACTAGGTTTGGATATCAGTCCTATTTCCCGACCACTCGAGTTTTAAAAAGGAACTTACAAATGAATTCTTTCAAGACACTGCCTCCTGTGGGTGGGTCCAGAGCTGGAGTCGGAGAATGGGATGGTGCACGCTACTCCCTACAGCAAAATGTGTGTGTGTGTGTGTGTGTGTGTGTGTGTGTGTGTGTATGCATGTGTGTGTGTGCAGGGGGATGAGTTACACCTGGCTTAAGAAAAAGAGCTAGTAAGTCTAGAAGCCGAAAGATGAAAGAACATCCAGATCTGGTAGAGGGAACAGGGGAAACACTGTGTACTGTAAGACATATCCCCATAATGCCATTTCCCACCATCCTTTAATCAGGAACACAGTTGGAAAGGGGGGAATTATGTAGATACGTGTGATGTACACAAATTTTCTGACTATGTAACACTGAATCTCTACATATGTAGCAAGTTAATGATATTTATATTTGCTTCAAGTTTAATAACAAGTTCACAACAGAGGGAAAATAAAATATTGAGGACTGGTACAAGTATCATAGAAGGCCTTTCAATGCTCAGAATTGAAGCAAAAGCAGCTTCACCCCACAAAGAATGTCATTAAGAGTCAAGAATGTTTATATTTGCTTAAGAAATTGAGAGTTACAACTTCCTGCTTTAAAGAATTAACTTTAAGACAGATACCATACTATAAGCAAAGTCTATACTGGTGCTTTCTTAAAGCTATTTTTAGTTCCTGCTTTTTCTGATGTACTCCAGAAACTCTGCAAAGAAAACCTTCTATTCAAAGGCTTAAAGGAATAAAAAAAGAAATAACACTTCATTCTTTTCAGTGTTCTCTGTACCGAAAGTCACTTGCAAATGCAGCACCCTGCCGCAGGTCTACATTTTTAACAATAAAGTCCTTTGCGCAATTTTTCAATCGCTATGTGACTTTGTGTCAGTCTCTCACTCAGAAGCAGAATGCAGTACCAGAAAATGACACATCATGTCTAAAACTACAGATGTGGGAGATGAACGGACACCAAGACACAGCTAAGTGGGAGGGTGAGGATTACCTTTTAAGTTACCATAAGTGCAGTTACACCTGCTCCGTGCCTCCCCTGTGAAGTGAAGAACTAGCCTTTTCCAGAAAAACTCTCATTCTGAGAACTGTCTTCTTTAAAATATTTGGAGATTCTTTTTTAAGTTTCTTTCACATTTAAATCTTTTCCCAACTCTACATCCCATAACAAGTGTTAAAGTTATCCAATAGCCTATTGTTACAGAACATACTCTACAAAAGCTGAGGTTCCCCAGGGTTTGGATCCCAGAACTCGGCTACCAGACAATCAGATAACCTCCCTTCCATAACTGACTCTTCTGCCAATTCCCAGCTGCGGGCAAATTCGGCTTCTCAGCCCAGGTAACTTTCTAACTCTTCCTACGAACACTCTACTGCCAGTAAAGGAACTCTCAGACAGGAAGCACACAAAGCCCCTGGTGAGGGTTGCCTCCTTGACTCTAGATGTTGGAGGGTCAAAACTGTAGGTTGACTGAAAGGGGGGGGAGAATATCCAAGAATTCAACAGAAGGAAAAATTCACGTATCAGGGATGAAAGCTCTTCATCAGAGTATCAGCAATCAGAATAGACACTTGAAACCAAAAACATACAGTTCCAGAAGCTGAGAAAATGTGGAGGGTGGTGAGAGAAAGATAAATCAAAAACCATTCCAAGCCTTTGGGTATTCAAGACCAGAAGAATGATTATCCCACTCAATAAGTGGAGACGCTGCAAGAAATCAGATTATGAAATCAGCTTTAGACATGTTGAATCTGACATATGAGCTAAGATTAGGTGTTCTCTAAGAAGCTCAAAATTCAAAACTGAAGCACAGATCTAGAGTACAGGCTTAAGATGCAGATGGACAAGACATGATAAGTCTCCTAAAAGAAAACATAGGGAAAACATTATCTGACATAAATCTTAGCAACGTTCTCCTAGGGCAATCTACCCAGGCAATGGAAATAAGAGAAAAAAATAAACAAATGGGACGTAATTAAACTCATTAAGTTTCTTCACAGCAAAGGCAACCATAAGTAAAAGAAAACAACAACCTACGAATGGGAGAAAATATTTGCAAATGATACAACTAACAAAGGCTTAATTTTCAGAATATATAAACAGCCCATACAATTTAATAACAAAAAAACAAACAACTCAATCCAAAATTAGGCAGAAGACCTAAACAAGCATTTCTACAATGAAGACACAAATGGCCAATAGGCACATGAAAAAATGCTCAATAACACTAATAAAAAGAGAAATACAAATCAAAGCTACAATGAGGTATCAGCTCACAGCAGTCAGAATGGCAATCGCTCAGAAGTTAATGAATGATAAATGCTGGAGAGGCTGTAGAGGGAAGGGTACTCTCTTACACTCCTGGTGGGAATCCAGTTTGGTGTAGTCATTATGGAAAGCATGGAAATCCCTCAAAAAACTAAAAGTAGACTTATCCTATGACCCAGCAAACCCACTTCTGGATATATAACTGGAAGGAACTCCAATGTGAAAAGATACCTGCACCCCAGTATTCATAGCATCACTGTATACAATAGCCGAGACATGGAGGCAAGCTAAATGTAGCAACAGATGACTGGATAAAGAAGTTGTGGCATATTTATAGACTGGAATATTACTCTACCATGAATAGGACAAAATAAAACCATTTGCAGCAACATGGATGGAGCTAGAGATCGTCATTCTAAGTGAAAGCAGCCAGAAACAGAAAAATACCAAATGATACTACTCATATGTGCAATCTAAAAAAAGAGAGAAAAAGACACTGTGAACTCATCTACAAAGCAGAAACAGACTTGCAGACTTAGTAAACAATCTTAAGGTTACCAGGGAAAGGGGATGGGAAGGGATAAATTTGGGAGTTTGAGATTTACAAATGTTAGCCACTATATATAAAATAGATTTTATATAAAGTTTCTTCTGTATAGCACAGAAACCTATGTTCATTATCCAGCAATAGCCTATAATGAAAAAGCCGATACAGCCACCAACTGAGGAAGCAAGAGAAGAAAGGAGAGTTAGTTATGCTGGGCTAGAGCCCACTTCTAAAATCCTTCTCAGCCACTGAGGCTGCCCCGAGTAACCTGAGCCCTCCTCCCAGGGACAGGCTGACATGACTTGTGTCCTGCAAACCTGGGGCAGCAGAGGCCGTACCCAGGTCTGGCCCTGGGGGAGATGGGAGCAAGTCCACCTGCTCCCCCTGGGGCAGCAGCCCTCCCTGCAGCCCCCGCCTCCTGACTGCACCGCGCCTGCCTCTCAGGAACCCACTGACTTGAAAACAAGTGGTCCACGAACCTGGGGCAGCGGCAGGGAGATGGGCAGCGACCTGGCAAGCTGGTCGATTTGCCCCCATCACCCCCACGGCCTGTCCAGGGCTCGGCCTCTGCTGCTCCAGGCACGGTCCCCAGGTCAGCCTGCTCCCGGGAGGAGGGCGCTGTGCTGTCAGGGAAAGGCAGCGGCTTCGATGGTGGGATTGGGGCTGCCCTGTGAGAGAGCGGGGGTAGCAACCATTTCCCGCTGCTGCTGCAGCCATCCCAGCACACTGATCGCACCGCGCCCACCTCGCAGGAGCAACCTGACCTGTAACCCCAGTACCACGAACCTGGGTCTTTAGAGGCCGCCCCCAAGGTCAGGCCGCTAGGAAGATGGGAACAAATCCAGGGGCTCTCATGGGGCAGCCCCCATTCCATCCGAGGCCCCGCTCCCGCACCGCACCCACCTCCCAGGAGCAGGCCATGGTCTGAGGGCCAGTCGGAGATGCTCCGCAGTCGTCCGGCGCCCTCCCACCTCCCGGGGCTGTACCTGCTCCTAAACCCGGGTATAAGCGGCGGCAAAAACGCGGGGTTCAGGAACTACTAAGAGCGGGGTTACCACGAACCACAGCGGCGGCTGGGACCCGCCTCAGGGTCCTAACGGGACGCGCGGCCTGGACCTCACCTCCGCACCCCTCCCTGTGCCCCTCCCCAGCCGCACAGCCCAGGCGTCACCCGCCGGCTCCCGGACCAGGGCGCCCCCACCAGCGCCCCCTTGACTGCCCGGCAGCGGCAGCCGAACCGAGGGCAAGCGGCGGCCCAGACCCCAGGCCGTGTTCCTCTTCCAGGAACTGGTCCAGGAGCAACCGGCTCCCGCCAGCTTCCACGCGTTCTGGGTGGGTTCCGGCGTCCGCGTGTCTGTCCGTCTGCGCTTGCGCGTCCCTCCTCCTCCCGCCCGCAGCACAAACTGCCCCGGTGGGTCTCCTGCTTTACCGGCCCTGGCCACTGGGGTGGGAGGGGCCAGGTGGGGCCCCTCCTGCTCGTCCCGCCGGGTCTCCATCCCCAGAGCGTTCACCCCGCCACCGTCTCGGTCCTGGCACTGAACTAGAACCATGACTGCCCTGGGCCAGGCCACACCCCGCCAGCCCCACTTCCCCTGCTCACCTTCCCCTCCCTGTTACTACCCTCCCACCCCTGGCCAGGCCCAGTCTCCCACCAGACCTTGAAGACAGGGCCCCTTCTCCTCACACCGAGGTCCCTGCCCTGACACTCCAACCTGCTAGGTCCTAACCTATGGCCCCTACACCCACAAGCTTACCCCTCATGCCTCACCACAGGACCCCAACATCCTGAAATTGTCCCCCTCACCTCTCATCCAGGTCAGTTCCACTCTGAGCGGGCCCCACACCCCTCAACCTGTACCCCATCACCATGGGATCCCCTTCACTCTTCGTGCACCCCTACCCTGAGCTCACTCCCTCACCCCTCACCCTGTGGTTGGGGTGGGGAATTCTGGGCTCCAGTAATGATGACTACTGCCACCAGTGGGGGATCCAGCCTAGTGTGCACCTTCATAGTTAATATCTGAGGCTACAGGGCGAGGCAGGCTGGGCTGAAGGTGGTTCCAATTCCTGCCCTGGCACCCTGATCCCCGCACCCTGTGCTTCAACTGACCCGATGAGTCAGGGTGATCCCAGGCTGCCAGCCACTGGCCTGTGGGCCTTGGGTGGTTGATGGTCCTGATGGTGGTCTGGACCCCTAGGACGGAGGCACTGGGCACACGGACCTTTGGGTTGGGGGAGTTCATAGGGTGCACTTGAGCGCAG
This sequence comes from Camelus bactrianus, assembly GCF_048773025.1. Taxonomy (NCBI): domain Eukaryota; kingdom Metazoa; phylum Chordata; class Mammalia; order Artiodactyla; family Camelidae; genus Camelus; species Camelus bactrianus. The sequence continues at coordinate 6,965,313 of NW_027413945.1, forward strand.
GGTTAGACAGCAGATGGTGGGCTGTGTGCATGGGGCTGTGTGTGTGGCCTGGCCTCAGCCCAGGTGGGTGCAGGGACCTTGTTCATTCACACCAGGCCAGAGGGAAGAGGGACGGGAGCTTTTAAAGCTTTGAAGTTAGGAAGCCAAGGCTGGAGAGCAAAGTAGGAAGGTGCACTGGCCAGGCCACCATGGAGCTTGCCACGATGCTGGTCCCTTGCATCAGGGGAGACTGGCAGTTGACTGGCCAATGAGACATCCCCTGCTGTGGTATAGTTTACAGGCAATTGAAGGGATTTTGACAGTTAATTTTAATTCAATAATTGTCACTTTCTCTGCGGGAGATCAGGTCTGAAGTCATGGTGAATCTGGCAGGGATCCTGCCTGAACTCCAGCCTGGGACAGTGGAGGACCCTCCCAGGAATCATCCTTTTAGCTCTTACCGAAAGGCACTGTAACAGAGAAGAACAAATCTGACTCCATGTTGGATCTGTTCCTTTTCCTTTAACCCTCTGCCCTGTTTTCTAGGCTTAGTCTTGCTTGCTCTGCACCTTTTGTAAAACAATGTTGCCTTTAGCCTGAAATAAAAAGGAGAGACTATTCTCAAAACTCTGACCTTTAAGGATATTAACACTATTGCACTCCTATAAAGACAACAAGTTGCAGAATAGAAAAAGTTTGTTTTGTTGCAGGTTTTACAGGAACACCATGATCTGACCCACGTGGACAGCTGCAAAGGATTCCAAGAACAAAGAAATCCTACACCAAGAAGTTTGCAACAACCAACCACAGCCCCTCCCCTATTTACTAGAAAAGGAGCCTGAAGTCTGACTTGGGGAAGATGGTTCTCCAAGATATTAGTCTGCCATTATCTTGGTCTGCAGCTGTCTACGTAGACCAGGTCATAGTGCCTCTGTAAAACTTCTAACAAAACAAAAGATATGTTCTATTCTGCAACTTGTTGTCTTTATATAAGTGCAAAAGTGTTAATATCCTTAAAGATCTGACTCTTGAAAATAGGCTCTCCTGTATATTTCAGGCTAAAGGCAACATTATTTTACAATATGTGCCGAGCTAGTAAGACTAAGCTTAGAAAACAGGGCACAGGGTTAAAGCCAAAATAACAGAACTTCTATGGAGTCAGATGTTTTTCTTTTCTATTATAGTATATTCTATTTTTGTTTTAAGTTTATAAGAATAAAGTTTAGCCTTTTCCCATTTTAAATTGTGCAATTTTAAGGAGCATTAAGTGCATTCACTATGTTGTGAGACCAACACCACTGGTATCAGACTATTGCCTTCCTCAAAGTAAAAGCTTGTATAAATAGCACAACCCACATCCTACCTCCCCCAGCCCGTGACAAGCCCTAATCCCCTTTCTCCTTCTGTGTCTTTACCTATCCTGGAGGTTCCCTATCAATGAAATCATATAAAAGGGTATTTTTTTTTTTTGTCTGCCCTCATATCTGAAGTAGTGACCGGTGAATTTTTGTTTGTTTCTTTTCACGTGAATTAGCATTTTTGTATTTTGAGAGGAAAATCCAGATGGATTAAAAATGAGACGTACCAAATGAAGCCCTTTTAATAACTCTGTATAATCTCAGGGTAGGCACTGCAGTTCTAAGTGTGAAACCAGAGCCAGAAGGGAGATGCTTAGCTCTTCTTGTGGCAAAATAAAACCAAACAAAAGCAGAAAACAAAGGCCAGGAAAGACAGCTGGAAAGACAAACCACAACCTGGAAAAAGCTTTCTTCATAACGCAAGGTCGGAGAAAAATTTCACATCCCTGTGGTCCAAAAACCTCTTGAAGCCCAGTGTTCTGAAAAGAAACAAAACACACACAGTCAGTTCCAACGAGAGGCAGTGCAGGTGGCCAGTGTCTGCTAGAGATGCTCGACCTCTCAGGTGAGGACACAGGCAGACAGACAGACTGCAGAGACAGCATTGGCCACTATCACACTGGCAGGTCTTTAGCCGGGTGACAACCAGCCCTGGTGACAACGTGAGCAGGCAGAGGCCCCAGGGGGTCCCCTGGAGGGAAGAGCAAATGGACGCTTCTCTCCAGTAGAACAAGGTACAGGATACATCAAAGTGCCACAGATGCATCCCTTCCCTAGCAGTGCTGATCCTTAGAGAAGATCCCACCAAAGTGCTTGCACAATTTTCAAAGATAATTTTTCTTCAGTAACACGAATTCAAAATAATCAATATGTCATCAAGGGATTCTCAGAAGTGACCTGCCCTGGACCCGAACAATAAACACACATAAATACACACATATACACATAAATATATACACAAATACATACAGGAAAAGAGACAGACTGAAACACAGAGAAGCAGGGGGAGACAGAGAAACAGAGAGACAAGACAGAGAGAGAGGCACTGAGAGACAGACAGAAAGAAGGAACACTGGAGCTGGTAATGAGTGGAACTCACGCACATTTTCACAAGTCAGTCTACATGTCAGAACCTGGTCCCAAACTCCATCCAACCTCCAGGGGAGGGTGTGGGGATCACACAAGGGCGTGGGAACAGAAGGCAAAAAATAGGAAGCCATTGTGGGGCAGCCCACCACAGAGGCCGAGATGGGACACTGGGCCTGTATGTCAACATGACAGAATGACCTAGGTGGTTGTAAGCCAGAGCGGACAATGTCAGATTTGTATTTAATTTCAGTCTCAGGACTGGGAGCTGGGAAGCAAGCAGCAAGGAAAGTGACTTTCTCCAGACCCCAGGGCAGACCCTGGCCTGTGTGGCATGTGCCCTGCACTCCGCTAGCCCACTTTGGGGTCCTTCCTTTGCTGAGTCTGTGCATGAGCTCCCTGTGATGCCAGCCCATGGGGTGACAAATGCAGTAGGTGTTTCTAGGTCTAGAGACAGGATGGCTTCTCTAGGAAGCAGGGGCCAGAATGATCCCCACTGTGCTGATGGCGGATTGGGGAGACCCTGAGAGGCACGTGGGTTCTCCAGCCTGATAGCACTGCTGAGTGGGGGGAGCCAGGTCTGAATCCAGCTATGTTTTCAGAGCTGCGGCGCTGGCTGCATCCAGCCCTCCCCAGGGCTATGGGGTGGGGGCTGAGTTTGTGTCACTGTGTGTGGACATGGCATGGAGTGAGAAATGAGAGATCAGCAGACCATAAAGGCCCTTGGGGAGCTTTGTGTCAGGAGGAAGCTTGGGTAAGTGGACCCCAGGAAGTGACCTCACTTCCCTGGCAATAGAGCCCAACAGAACTTGGAACCGAAGTCACCAGGCACCCACTCTGTAGAGAAGTCCCTACTCAGCTCACTTGTTTGGAGACAGAGGCATGTTCTGCTGCATCCCAATACCCCGAGGCTGCAGCCACCGGAAAGCCCGCAGCGAGGGGCTGTACCAACGCTGCCGGCACTGGGTCAGGTCTCACCCAAGGTGCCTCTGGACTTTTGGCCAGAGAGACCCAAAGGTAACACAGGGAGGCCCAGGGCAGGCCTGCCCAGGCTGGGCCACCACTCAGATCCCACCCAGGTAGCCCCACGGTCACGTCCTGGCTGGTGGAGGTGGAGCAGTCATGTTGGGGATGGGTTTCTGCCTCAAGCAAGAGCAGGTCAGAGGCCTGGGAGGCTGGTCACATACACAGCCCAGGTCAAAGCTGGCTGGCCGGGATGTGGAGAGCCAGGGAAGGGTCCTGCTGCCCGAGGTGGAGCCCATGCATTCTGGGTATGTCTTTTCCCTCCCGGGTGTCTGAGCTGAACAAGGTCTCGGTCTGATCTGGCAGCAGAGGGTCGAGTGGACAGAAGCAGGAGTGTTCCTGGCCGGGCAGGGCTCTGAGACTCCCAGGCCGGGTCAGCTGCTGGTCACTGTCATTGCAGAGCCAGATACCACATATTGAACAGGAGCTGATGAATAAGAACACCAACGCCCCCTCCCCAAGGGAAGAGCTGCTGTGCCACTATTCTGAGGGCCAGCGCAGGCTCCAGGTGGGTCTCGATATGGAGGGTTCCCCACCACCATTGCCCAGAAATCAGTGGGGCACGCCTCCAACCCAGATATCACACAGGGCTCTCCCCAGGGTTCTGCCCGGGGCTAACGGGCAGCTCAGCACACCCCGCTCTGACCTGGAGCCCCGTGTCCACCTCGCTGCAAGTCAGGTGTAGGACCAGGAGCCCCAGAAGCAGAGCCCGAGGGTCAGAAAGGCAGGGCTGGTGCCTGTGTTTAGGTAAGGGAGGGGCGAGGGCTGGGCCACACAAGGAGGTGTCCCCAGAGGCTACTGTTGAGACCAGAGCAAAAAATGGCCTCAGACCACCTGTCTGGAATAATTCAGTCACAGAACACATCCTGTGGGCACTTTCTGGGTGGGAGCTGTCTGGAAAGCTCTGGGAAGGTTTCTGTCCTTGAAGAGGCACATGGAAATGGAAGCAGGTGGGTAAATTTTTCCTCTCTCACAGCATGAGCTCTTCCACAAGACTTGAAATTCTCACCACATTCAATAGTTACAGAGGAGGCAGGGGCAGGGGAAGATATCAGAGACCAAAAAAGGGACGATCTAGATCCAGCAGGAGGCCCCTATCTCCCTCCAGCCACTCCTGCAGCCCCTCCTGAACCTGCATCTGCAGCTGGACTGCTGGGCAACGGAGAACCAGTTCAGGCATCACCACGCCCTGGGGCAGAGGCCACTCTGCACCCACCCACACCTTCTTCTCCAAAATGTTCTCCAAAATCCCACCATCCGTCCCCTCCCCCTCCCCCTCCCAAACTTGACGTCCCTTCCGCTGGAGATGTTTTTGTTTGGTTTCTTTAGTTTCCTTTGGTTGTTTCACATCATTTATGGCATCCTTTATTTTTCCTTTTAGAGTTTCATTAATAAAATATAGACTTTTCCCCTTTTAAATTGTGCAATTCAGGAACATTAGGGGCATTCACAATGTTGTGCGACCATCACTACCATCTAGTTTCACACTATTTCTTTCCTCAAAGTGAAACCTTGGATCCAGAGTGTGCACTCCCCTCCCTCCTCACCCAGCACCTGACAACCCCAAGTCCTCTTTCTGTCTGCGTGTCTTTACCTCTCCTTGGTGTTCCCTGTCATTGAAATTTTAAAAAAGCTTTTTTTTTGTCCCTGCCCACATGTTTTAAGCTGGGGCTGGTGATTTTTGTTTTGTTTTGTTTTCTCTTAAAACAGCAATTTATTATTTTTTTAAGGGGATAACCAGGGTGATTAAAGATGTGATGTACAAGATGAAGCCCTTTTAGTAACTCTGTGCATAATCTCAGGGTAGACACTGCTGTTCCTCCTGTGACACCACAGCCAGAAGACATAAGGGAGAAGCTTAGCTCTTCCTGTGGCAAAAACAAAATCAAACAAATCAAAAAAATTAGCAAAAGCCCAGAAAAACTGCTTGAAAGAAAAACCACAACCTGGAAAATGCATTCCTCATAACCCAAGGTTGGAGAAAGGTTTCCTATTCCTGTAGTCCAAAATCCTTTCAAAACGCAGTGTTCTAAACAGAAACAGAACAGACATAGGCAGTTCCAATGAGCGGCGATGCAGGTGGCCAGTGTGTGTTAGAGATGCTTGACCTCTCGGGTGAGAACACAGGCAGACGGAAACACTGCAGAGAGAGCACCGGTCACCATCACACTGGCGGGTCTTTAGTCAGGTGACAACCAGCCCTGGTGACAATGTAAGCAGGCAGAGGCTCCAGCAGATGCCCTGGAGGGAAGAGAGAAGGGACGCTCCTCTTCAGGACAAGAGGGTGCAGGACGCATCAAAGGGCCACAGATGCATCTCTTCCCCAGAAGTTCTGATCCTTACAGTTCATCCCACTAAAATCCTTACACGCTTATTCAAAGATGCCTTTTCAAGGGTGATCATCACAGCATTGGTTGAAACAGTCGGAATTAAAGCAACACTATTGTTGATAGAGAGAGAATGGGGTCCATTCGTTCTGGTTCATGTGGATGAATGAATGCTGTGCAGTTGGAAAAGTGGGTGCCTGTTCTCAACCAAATGTCAAGGGAGGCCTCAGGGTGGAAGAATGCAGACCCACCGTCTGCATGCAGGGTCCCATTTGCACGACTACATATGTGTGAAATCAGCATAGATGGAAACTGATCTGATTGTGAATGTGTGAGAGACAGAGATGGAGAGAGACATACTGAGAGACACAGAGACTGAGACATAAGCACCAAATCATTCATGACAGTCACCTCTGTGGGTGGGAATTACAAATCTCTTCTCTTTTAGGCAATATTTCAATTTTTTATAATGTGTCTGAATTACTCTACTAATTCTAAAAGGATTAAAATCCTATGTTAATGTGACCCATTCATTACTCATCTATGGAGTAATTAAAGTACAATAATCCTATTTTTAAAAGAATTTAAAGCCTTCTCAGGACTCAGTTCCATTTCAGCTCCGTGGCAGCAGAGGTTCTCCAGGAGGTCGTGTCTCTTCTGAATCAGCATCCAATAGAGGTGAGGAAGAAGTACCAGACTTGGACACTGAAGACTACAATAGATTAGAGATTCTGTTGAGAGAAATTAAGACCTACATTCACAGAAAATAATCCCATATTCATGGAGCAGAAGGCTTCATTCTACTAAGATGACAATAGTCCACGAATAGATCTAAGGATTCAAAGAATGCCTACCCAAATCCCAGGTGGTGTTTTGCAGGAATTGACAATCAATCTAAAATTCACGTGGAAAATCCAGGGGCTCAGAATACATGAGTGAATCTTGAAAAAGAACAAATTTCGAGGAATGGAAAGTCAGATGGAACCCACGGTTAATACAATAGCACTTTAAGCTGAAGATATCTGAGATTCAATAGATGCAGAAGAAAACCTATCATGGAAGCCAATTGTCTCTTCTCCCTTTGCCTTATTAAGTTAGGTTGATAACAAAGCCTTTAACTTTCACCATTTAACATGGTAGTTACTTTTCTGGTTGGCTCCTGCGTGTGTATAAATAAACCGTTTCTCTCGTTCATCTCCTCTTTACTTCTGTGGGCTCTTTGGGAGGGACTCTGGATGATGGAGACCGGCTCTTTTCTCACCTTCTTTAGTGACATCTTTTGTCCATGGTGAAGTGCTTAAAAAACAGAAAAGACTCACTGGTTTTTGGTCAGATTTGGAACATGTATACCTTTGGAGACCGCCATGGAGGAACAAGGGGGTTCAACACTGCTGGGAGAATTTACTTGTCCAAATGCCTAACAAGAGGCTATTTGCAAGGTTTTTTTTTTTTTTTTAAAGATTCTTACCCTAAAACAAATACCCTATCTAAACCTTTTACATGATCAAACAGAAAGAAAAAAGGAGAATTATGTCTGGCCTAAGAACTCTTCCTTAACTAAACGGAAGGACAGAATCAGATTCAGAACAAAAATTTAAATCCATTTATACCATCAACCCTCCCACACTTTTGTACACTGTCCTCATGTAATCTGCCAGATGGCGCCCTGGAGAAGGCCCTTTGCCCGGAACTCGTCCTCATTTTCAGAGCTCGGCTAAGCAGGAGGTTAGTTCCCAGGGACTGAGAGGGGCTATTTGTGAAATCTTCTCTGCTGAGACCCACCGGACTGAAGGGAACTGTGTGCTCTGAGGGAGAGAGAGCACACCGAGCCTCTGTGGAGGCATCTCTGAGATCATCCCAAAAGCACACAGCTCTAACACTGGACACAGGAATTTTTGATAGGCATCTTAGTTGGAAATCTCCTCCTGGATAGAAAGAAGCAGATTCAAGATGTTGCAATTGGATGGGCAGGTAGGCCTCTCGAATTTGTCCATGAGGAGGACACGCAATTCTCTGCAGAAGTAGGAACACCCATCCCTGCTCTCTGACTTCATCTACAGAGAAACAGAGACGTGGCTTTAGGGGGAATTCAACGCCCACCAACCCTTCTTACTGACGTCAACGTCCCCACTTTATTCTTCTGTCAGTTCCCTACAGAAAACTTGTGACTCAGCCCCAAATATCACATACCCATCACCCTGAACCACTCTGTGTCTGTGTCCAAATCGAGCATTAAGGCCTGTGACCGTTACTGTCAAATCGTGTCCCCTTTCAGCCTGTCTCCCCCATCATCCCAGCCCAACCTCGGTGTCTCTCTCCAGGTAAGCAGCACTCTTCCCAGTGCCTTCCCATCAGCTTACCTTGCCCTGCTTCCATTGCTTATTCCCCATATATTACCCTCAATGGTCTTATTAAAGAATGAATCGGATCAAGTTGTTCCGGTTTGCAAAATACTCTCGTGATTTTCCATTGTATTCAGAAGGATATCCGGAATCCCTACCAAGGCCCTGTGTGATCCGGTCCCTCACCCGTCTCTGCAGCCTCAGTTCTCACCGTTCTGCTCCAGCCCATCTTCACCGACCAGATGGTCCCCACCAGGACAGCAGTATTTGTAACTCCAAGTCTCGTACTTACACTTCTCCCGGCCTGGGAGGCTTCTCTTGTCTGTTACCTACGTGGCTTATCCTTTTGCTTCAATCAGGACTTTGTTCAAATTATTTTACCCTCAAAGAGGACTTATCTGACCACATTATTTAAAATAGCACACACATACTTCCTATTCAATCATTTTCTCTCCTATTATGCTTTATGTTTCTTTGTGACAATTATTAGTACTTGGCAGTACGTCATATATTTGCTTACTGGTTTATTATCTGTCTTTCTTACTAGACCTATATTCATGAAACCACAAATAACTTTTTAACCAGTAACTTTCAAACCGCCTTTAAATGAATTCTTTTATAAGATGAGAATTTCAGAGGCTTCCACAGGTTGTTTAGGGGAAAAAAGAGAAAGGATTCAGGTTGAACTAGGTTATTAAGGACCTGAGAGATGGTTATTTATTTTATACATAGTAGTGTGAATCTGTTAATCCCAAACACCTAATCTAGCAAAAGACCGAGCTGACTACTATTTTTAAAAGACAGTTTTTCTTTTTAAACTTGGGTTGTTTGAGATCTCTTTTCTTCTTTGTTATTTTTCTTTTTAATTACAGGCTTTTTCTTATTATTTTTTTACATTGAGGTACTGTGAATTGAACCCAGCATGTACTCTATCCCTTGAAATATACCATCCCCTCCAAAGACAATTATTTTTATACTTTGACAATACCATATTGAATTAAGATGTTTTGTTCCATTTTTCCTTCATAAAGTTTATAACTGAGGGAGAGAGTCAGAGGAAGCCCTGGGCCATCCTTTCCTTCTCAGCGGGTTACTACCTGGTAGAGGAGCTTGGCTGTCGCCAGTCCCAGCTCACCTTTCTGCTCTGAGGGCCGACTCAGGCCACTTCTCTAAACAGAGGCGTTTTAGAAGCAACAGAAAGCCAACTAGCGAGCAACAATGACAAAACAGGCCCAGCTGAATTTGGACATCATCTGCTCTGAAACTAACCTCTTAAATCGCTTCTTCTTATTAGTGGATGGTTTTCAAAAATATTCCCAAGGAGATGAATCTCACTCCATTTTTCTGGATTTCATGGGCCTTCTATGACTTTTAACTGCCGGCTTGATTTTCTACAGAACGTCTGCAGGGAAGCCAGGCAGAACATGTGAACAGACCCTGCAGGCCACAGCTGAGGCCTCTGGTTAAAACATCCTTGTTGTGTAGAGCCTACGTTCATGGGAACATTTTCATGACTGCTGTAATTAGTTCTCATCCAAGTGCCCCACCGAAAATGTTTCTAGAGAGAAGGTGGCCTGAAGCAGATGAGCAGTGGGGATGTGGGATGCAGATGGCAGACAGACTGGAAGGAGAGATGGGAAATGTTTCTTCAGGCTTGAGTTTGGAAGATTTCTGATTTTTATATGAACATTAAACTTGGTCAGGCTGAAGCGCCATTTGCTCTAAGACAGGGTGATGTACACGTATCCCTACAACTTCTAAAAAATATGTTGAACCTGGACATGACATCCTAGGGGACAGACAGCTTAGAGTGACACCTCCGTTCCAGGATGCCTATGATCTCGGGCTCACAAAGAGGAAAAGAATACACATATTTTGCCTGTGTAGTTCTATGTGAAATTATTTGGACCCTTGCTGGATGGTGTAAGATCAGAGATCATGTAGTCTTTCTTACGTCGCAAAGATGACAATTTTTCTTGATGAGTCAGCAGGCTTTTTCTCATGGCCCGGGGTATGTGCCAGACATTAGCTCTCTAGACAAATACCAGACAGCCCCCCATCCATCAAGGAGATCACAGTATGTCGTGGAAGAGACAAATTTAAATAGGTTTTCAAAACAATGTGGTAAGAGTCACTTGGCATCATGTATACTGTATGTTCAGAGGGGCTCTTCCACTGCCTGGGGCAGGGTTCTGGAAGGTAGGGAAGGTATCAGAGGGGAAACGCTTTCTGCACTGACATCTGAAGGATTCCAGCAAATCTCTAGACCAGGAAAGTGCATGCTGGGCACAGGATTCTCGGCAGCTTGCGTGTCTCGTGCAGACGCCTGGTCGTGTCTAAGAGCACTTGGCACTTAGGTAAGGAAGGTCAGTGGGGCTAGAGGCTGTGGGGAACTAACAGAAGCTGAGGCTGAAAAAAAGCAGCAACTAGGTGATGAGAAGTTGTGACGTTAAATCGGGGAGCGTGGACTTCCTCACATATGCAGCGGGGAATTCTTTGGGGTTTTAAGGAGGAGAGTGACACAGATTAGTCATTAAAAGTGAGAAAAGTGGATTTTTCACTTTAAAGAACAGCACTGGGGAGACTAGCAAGGGGTGTGAATTAATGCAGTGGGGAGCGAGGAGCAGGGACTTAGTTGGGGGACATTAAGGAATAGAATTGTACTGACGGGGGTGAGGGAATGGAAAAGTAAAGGAAAACTCCCAGATGTATGGCACGGAATACAGATGGGATAGTGATGCCATTGTTTGAAAAAGTAAACCTAGTTCTGAGCGAGTGTAAATCGAAACACACAGAGCTTGAGATTTTTATGGGCTAATCAAGTGGGAATGTCTACTTGTCAATTAGAAGTATATTTCTGGGACTTAACTGAGCTGTCCTTGCTGGAAAAGATTTGACAGTTAATCAGTGGAAAGAACAGTTGGAGCCACGGGATAAATGCCACCCACTGACAGTTTACCAAAGAAAAGGGAAGGAGTGTACTTCTGGTTCAGAAAATATGGCAGACCAGAAACTTGAAGACCCACTCACTGAAGACACATAAAAACGTAGGACACAATGCCGCCAAACTTTTCTTGTTTTTTTACAGGCACCTTTATTGTGGTATGATTCCTGCATAGAAAAATACACATATTTCACATGTACTATTTCATGAATTTGATAGATGTCTACACCCAGAAAACCATCACCATGATCAAGATAGCTAACATTTCAATCACTCCACAAGAGGGGCACTTTTCAAATTCCCATATTTATCCCTTCCCATCCCCTTCTCTCCCTGGTAACTGTAAGCTTGTTTCTCTATGTCTGTGGGTCTGTTTCTCTTTTGTAGTTAAGTTCATTTGTGTCTTTTTTTAGGTTCCACATATAAGTGTAATCATATGGCATTTTTCTCTTTTTCTGGCTTACTTCACTTAGAATGACTATCTCTACGTCCATCCATGTTGCTGAAAATGACATTATTTTTGTTTTTTCATGGCTGAGTAGTATTCCATTGTATAAATATACTACTACTTCTTTATCCAGTCAGCTATTGATGGACATTTGGGTTGTTGCCATGTCCTGGCTATTATAAATAATGCTGCTGTGAGCATTGAGGTGCATGTGACTTTTTGAATTAGAGTTTTCTTCTGACATATGCCCAGGAGTGGGAAGGCTGGGTCATAAGTCCATTTTCAGTTTTTAAAGGAACCTCAACACTGTCTTCTCTAGTGACAATGCAGCCCATTTTGTGAAAGCAGGGCCATACTCAGAAAGTAACGAGAATTTCTAGGGGCCAGACATGAAGCGCAGTGAGTGTAGCCTGTTCAAGAAACAGAGGGCAGTCTGCCAGGGCTAGAGGAGAGTGAAAAGGGAAGTGTGGTACAGGTAGGATTCAGACCACGTGGCGACATGACAGGCTGGGATAAGGAGCCTGTACTTCCAGTCATCCCTTGGTAACCATGGGACACTGGTTCCAGGACTCCCCCAGACGTCAACATCCATCGATGCTGATGCCTCTTGTAAAAAATGACATAGGACTTGCATGGAACTCATGTACATCCTCCCATGTACTTTTTTATTTATATATACAAACTTTTTTTATTGCGTTATAGTCATTTTACAATGTTGTATCAAATTCCAGCATACAGCACATGTCTTCAGTTATACATGAATATACACATATATTTGTTGTCACTTTCTCTTTTGCTGTGTCCTCCTGTGTACTTTAAATTATCTCTAGATTACTCATGGTATCTAATACAACATGAATTCTATGTAAGTAGTTGCCAGTGTATGGCAAATTCAAGTGTTGCTTTTTGAAACTTTCTTTTTTTCCCGAATATTTTCAATCCACAGTTAGTTGAATCTGATGGATAGGGAGCCCCTAGATATGGAGAACCCCCAAGCTCCTCCTTCCCACCTCCTAAATTTCCACTGAAAGCACTAAAGGGGTCCAAACTTAGAAGAGCACCATCTACCTACTGGAAACCCTGAGGAATTCCTTCAGCGTATGTAGCGCAGGAGAGAAGGCTTAGGGCCAACTAGTGGGAAAGGAGGGCCTGCCTGGAGAGGAAGGAGGAAGGACTGCAGTGGAAGCCATCTCGTACTCTTACTGGAACTAGCTGATAGCAGTGAGGGAGGCCGAGGAACTGGGGACACGTCACGTGGGGGGGGCGATCCTGGCCACCAGGTTCAGGGTTCACATAGCTGGGACCCAGTTTGCAAGATCAAAATAACAAGGGGGGAGAGGGGCTGCCTCAGCCCCGGGATCCTGACAACAGCCAGAGCGCCGTGACCCCAGCTAATGCGGCTCCCCTAGTAAGCCAGAAAAAGGAAACTCTGAGCCAAGACATTGCAGATTCCACCGCAGCCACACGGATAACTAGATCTCTAACCTGACAAAATGTAACCACCAGAAACAGGAATCTTTCCTTTTCTCTTCCTTTGGACCTTTGGACAGGGAGCCACACATCTTTGACGGGAACCACCTTTAATCCGATAGAGAGCTCAATTTTTCAGGAATAAGCATGGAGAAAAAGAGTGGGGTGATGGTTTAAAGCAGAAGTCAATGTGGAAGCCCATCTGAGAAATGGTAAAAACATGCTTCTCAATGAATACGAGTTATGGCAAAAAGAAGGAGGAAGGTTAAGGAAATCTCTATTAATATCCATTCACCATATAAGACTAGCCAGCCATAAAAAGACAGCACCTTAAATTAAGAATTTTTTTTTTTTTTTGGTGATGAAAAACAATTCCTTATTTTAAAACAAGGCTTGGGCCATCAATAACACGCTGAGAGTTGTTGAGAAGAACATAAATCTGCATATAGATATGTAAGTGTTCCAAGTCCATCGCTCGAAAAAAATTAGTCAATCATGTGTCCAGTTGATTGGGAAATCCCGATAAGTAAATAACTCAAAAGTGGGAAACACATGGGATTAAATAGTGGTAGTGAGCAATGAAATCCAACATGTTTATACCTATATTTTCTTTGTTAATTTAACAAACTTAAAGCAACTGTCTAAAAAGTAGTAACTGGAGCACACAAACACACACACAATTTGGAACAGCAGAGAGGTAAAATAAGCTAAATTTTTCATTATTAAGGAACATGATCTGATAGATTATTTCATTTTTCAGACTCTTATAGGAATACTGGTCCAATTGCATATAATGTTATGAACTTAGAGATGATTAATAAAAATTTAGAGAGAATTTTCATTGATGCAATATAGCTTCCAAATCACTGAAGAGAAAATTAACAATAAAAAATTAATCAATCCAGGTAATATGGAGTAACAGGGACCGTATTTACCATCCAAAAATAAACCACAAAATGGATAAAATATATGAAGCAATGATTTTTAAGACACGTGAAAACAATCATCCACCTGGATCTTGTCCTGCCACCTCTTAACCAAGGCTGCTAGGCCTCCTACTGCCATCAAAAAGGATGTGTACCAGGAGGCGGCATTCCCTTCCTCTGCTCCTACTGCAGAGCCAGTTCTGAGCAGTCCTTTTCCAGGTTTTGACAGGCAGCTCCCAGAAGTGCTGTCGTGGGCCTTGGTCCCTTTTAGCCACCAGTAAAGGGATCAAGGATGAGCAGTGAGCCTCCTTCCTCATCCAAGACCCAGGAATCTGACTTCTGAGCAACCCTTCACTCTTGTCTGCTGTCTGGTACTCTCAGCCTGGCTTCCCGAATCCCCAGCTTGGGCAGCCTGCACGCTGGCCACAGCCCATCAGAATCTGTACCCCCGCCAAGAGGCCACACGTGACCCTAAGCAGGGCTCCAGGCCTCTGGAGCAGTGCGGCTTGGACTGTGTCCTGGTCCTGGGCTCGTGAGATTCATGCCCTTGGTTGAGTCAGTTAACATCTCTAAGCTACAGTTTCCTCATCAGTAAAATGAAGACATAAGCAATATGGAAAAAAAATCAGAATCTGAGGGGGACTAAAATTCTGGTGATTGAAGAGTATTTTAATTTTGAATTATACAGCAGAGGACATCATACAATTTTTACTACTTCATAATTCTAAAGGACAACTTCTACTATTAAAACTAATGCACGCACGTACACACAAACACATGTGCAGACACACTGGCTCTGCTTCACATACATCCCCACGTGCACACACACATGGAGTCACGTATCACACCCACACATACCATACACACAGCCACACACGTCCTCAGGTGCACAAACACACATATCATACAGAACCACATTCATCCCCAGGAGCGCGTGCATGCACACACACACACAGTCACAGTCATGTACCACACACGTCCCCAGGTGCGCATGTGTGCACACACACGTCATACACACTTTGGCATTATTCTAAATCAATTTACATTTGAGGGTCACAGTGTCCATTGTTTTATCCACTCAGAAGATCCTGACTTTGGAGAGTGAAGCAGGAGCCCCTCGTCTCTGGAGGTGGTCTTTACCACTTACAGTCTCAGTAGAGCCAACATAATTGCTCTGGACCTTTGGAAGTGCAGGGCCAGAGCATACCTGGGAGCTCACACCCTATACATGTAAACATGTTAAGTGCAGTAGGGTCTAAACTCCTGCCTTTACAAATATACATTCATTATAAGGAGGAAGGCCAGGTTCAAATTTAGAATTCCCAGACACAGGGGAGTCCAGAAAGAAAGTGAGCGTGTGGGGAGAGCTGATTTCCAGTCTCTGATCACTAGCCTGACCCTTTTCTTCCCAATGCTGGGTTCATCCCTTGCCACAAGGGGCCTTGGATGTGCACAGGGGGACACTCAGACTTCACGTCCGGGCTCTGCTCATAGCCTCCATGCAAACAGCTGCCCTTTGGCCTCTCTGTGAGTCCTGGGAATCTGAACTCTGGGGAGATCCTGTGCAGGAACTAGAAATGGGTCAGGGGCTGCTGAGGCAGTGCATTTGGGGTCCTGGGTTTCTAGAGCACGGGATGGAGCCAATGACCGTGTCCCCTTGGCCCTGCTGACTCCACCCCATGAAGGGCGTGGCCAGAGGAAGTGTCAGGGCCAGAGGGATCCTCTGTAGTGCAGGACCCAAGGCAGAGGGCCCCCTTGCCGGGGTCTAAGGGCAGAAGCCCTAAGGAAAGGTCTGAGGAGGCTGTAAGGTATCTTCATTCCCAATAATTAAAAAAAAAATAAAAGCTTACCACAGGCGTGGTTGGAAAGGGTTTTGTTAGAACAAGGGAAGGCACTTGCCAAGGTCTGGCCATAGAGGGCTGGTGGGTTTGCCAGGTTGATGAGGAACCAAGAGGCTGTTAGTCTCCACTGGGTCTAAACACCTCCTGAATTCCTCAGGGTGACACTGAAATGCAGTGAGACACGGAACCCTCTTAAGTTGTTAAAATCTTCATGATGAGCTATTCAACTCTCTCCTCATTCTTGGCTATGAAAGCACGATAAACACAGGCCAGAAACTCATCAGCCTGTTGGTTGGTTCAATGTTCGCCTGGCGCCCCCTCTTGTAGGAGCCTTTATCACATCACCCAGGGCTGACCCGTCTCAGGATTATAGCTGATTTTCCACAGGTGGCATCACTTCCTGGTGACACGAAGGAGGCACGTTAGCCACCTCCCAAACACTGAGTCTCCTCCTGGGATGAGCCTGCAGACCCCAAGTCCAACCTCTGAACCACGATGCTCCTTAGTGCCACTCCCTTCTTTCTGCCCTGGCCTCTAGTTCTGGCCAGAACCTCGCTGGATTGTCGATAAATGTCACCCATACACCACGTCTAAGCTTGGGGTCCAGATGTGACCATGGTTCTTATTTTCTTCCCATCAATGGATTGTTTGATCTTTGTGTAATCGTGTCGGCAGGAAGGCCAGTACCGCCCTCTTGAGGCCTCCCTGAGCCGCCTCTGTCTGTAACTGTCCTAGTGCCCCAGGGGATCGGGTCTGAAGCCTGGCACTCAGACACGATGACAGCTGGAGAGACAGGAATCCACTCCTGCCGTGGCTTCTGCTGAGGCTCGGTGTGGCCATACAAACGGATCCCACAAGCCGTGACTTCACTTGACTCGCTGTAGGGATGCTCCCACACTGCCCCGTTCCCCCCAGAGACAGAGGGCTTTCTGCTTGTTCCCGAAGGCCCCACCCCCGTGAGGGCACCGGGTCCAGTGGAGCATCCAGCCTGGGTCCCCGCCAGCCCTTAGGGCCTTGGTGGGGCCTGGAACATCAACTACCCTCCCCTTAGGGGCCCGTTTGTCCTTTCCAGCCAACAGACCTAGGTCATAAGCACTTTAACTCACCTGAGGGTGTTTTCCTCACTTCAGGAGCAGTGAGGACGGGGCTTCTTCACACTCCAAGAGCCCCAGGTCTGGATGCAGAGAGCCTGGCTCTCCCCTCAGTCCTGCAGGTCCCGGCCACACCTGCTGCTGGTCACAGTCTGTGCTGTGTTCTCTTCCAGGACAAGAGGTGCACTCTGCCCCCCGCCCAGCCCCCACCAGTGGTGGCAGAGGTGGCGGACAGGCAGGTGAGCTGGGACCTGAGACCGTGCCCGCAGATCAGTGCCCCAGAAGCCGCTGGTGACTAGAGGGGCCACGGGGCAGAAGGCAGCATGGGATGGGAGGAGGAGGAAGGTTCAGGATAAGGAGATGGAAAGGGGAACAGATAGCACTGTGAGGACCTCGGCCATGAAAGGGAACAGAAAAGACAGTGACAGATAGAGTGTTGTTGGCATTAAAAGCTGCGGGATTTTTATTTAATTTTATTAATTACCATTACATATAGTGACTATTTTTATTTGATTAAAGATTATGTGCCATGTCATATAACAGGATATAGTAGGTTATTATTTATTAAATAATACATAATAGTAGATATACTAGCATATTATGTTCTGTTTATTTATTATCAGATAGTGTATAATACATATGTAGGTATTTATATACATAATATATAATTCATGCATCTATATAAAATATAACACATAATAATGTAGGACTATGATTAATATATTTTATAACAAAATTACATAACAATAATGATGTAATATTACCTATTGTATGTCTTGGTTCATGACACATTCTCATCATAGGTGCCTGTAAGAGGTATTTATGTATTAAAATTAATATTATAAGAAACAGTTGTGAACCTATCACCCAGCATCAGAACAGGACTATTGACAGTGACATGCTGTGTCTGTGTCCTATCCTGCTCTTGGCCTCTTCTCACAGGAAGTAACCAGCATCCTGAATCCTGGCTTACACTCCCCTTGTGTTAATTTCACACACACAACATTTAAGATCAGTTAAAACAAATGAACTACAGGTACATGCAACGAAGAGGATGCATCACACACTCTATGTTAAAATGAAAAAGTAAGCCCTAGAAGGTAGCCTATAGTGTGCTATGCTTTTAACTGTGTATATATATGTCAACTAAACTCACTGAATTAAGAACAACTACAGCTAGAGTCCAGGTGGGAGAGGGACAGATAAAAGGTGAGGTGAGCAGATTGGCTGCAGGTGAGCGAGTTCCTTTCCAGTGACATGTCATTCTCTCTGAAGCAGGAGGCAAGGCCGTCTGCTGGGAGTCAGGGAAGAGACAGAGGGAAGGTTAGAGGTGTGCAGAGAGCAGAGAATGTTGACACCACTGAGTGATAAGTGGGGAAATGTGCTCACTAGGGAAATCCTGGAGGATTGCCTGGCAGTGGCAACATGGTGGGCATTGATTTGTAGTCTTAGAAACCTGTGCTGGGAGAGCCTGCTGCCTGCAGGCTCAGAAAAAGTAGAGCTGGGTGAACCGAGATGGAAGTCGGCCTGGTGAGGAACTGAAAAGGTCAAGGCTCAAGGGGGTTTTGTCTGTCATAAAGAGAGTGCTGACTGTGGATGCAGAGCTGGAAGGTGGGGAAGTGGAAGTAAGAGGAACGTGGACAGGCAGGAAAGCAGAGGAGTCAGCACATGATGCCCCAGTGAGGGTGAAGGAGGTCCAAGGAGGCTGGTGGAGAAGCAGCTGGATGGCTAGAGGTGGGCACTTAAAGGAGACAGGCTGGACCTGGGGTGGAGACAAGCCCGGGTATGAGCCCGGGGGTAGGGTGAATGGGGGATGGCTGGCTCAGGCTGACGGTGAAGAAGACCCTAAAATGAACATGCTGGTGGAGGGAGAATGAACTTTGACGTCTTGATGGTAGGAGGCGAGGCAATACAGAGCTGGTGGTCCAGGTGCTCCTGACTGAGGCAGATGAGCAGGGAGGCCAGGGGGGCAGGCACTGCTAGGAATGGATCTGGGTTTTCCAGGTGCTCCCACGAGGGGAGGAGCAATCATCTGAAGGGGTAAAGTGAGCACAAGGAGGCCAACCCAGGATCCTGATCAAACGGGGGTTGTGAGGGGGAAAAGTGTCAACTACAGAGATGGTGGCCCAGGAAACAGGGACCACGGGTGAAGTGAGGGGACACTCAGAGAATAGAGGGAGAAGAGTCTTCTGGGTGTAGGGGGAAGAGAGGCCCCAGGACAAAGGAGCACAGGGACACAGTGATGAGGATGGACCGGCTCTATGGTGACACTGCAGGGATTGCTGGATCTTTGTCCTGAGGGCTTAGTTTGGGGGGGCTACTGGCCTCATGAGGACCCCCCTTTCAGCAGCCTCGACAGACGCTCCCGTTCCTGAGAGCTGTGTGGCCAACACTGTTCTCGGAGGGGCTCTGCCTCCATCTTCTATCATACTTCCCTGCCCAGCCCCCAACAGCCAGCGAGGGAGCCTGGGCCTCGCAGCTGCTTCCCGTGGAGGGAGACAGGCTCCTTGGAGAAGCAGGCTGATCTTACTTTTCTCCGTAACCCAGGTCCTAGCAAAGCGCCAGCGTGGCCCATTCAGAGTCTCAGATACTTACTAAATTAACTTAAAGCAGTAGAATAGCAGAGCTGGAGGAAGTGACCACTGAGCTCACAGAATTCAGTGCCCACACCCCTATTCTACAGATGAGGAAACAGAGACCAAGCGGTGAAGCAGCCTTGGCCAAGGTCACGCTGCTCCTTAATGCTGGCCTGTGTCGGGCATGCCAAGTGATGAACTGCAGTGAAGGGCCTGAGAGGGGGCTCTGGGGTCAGACAGCTTGAGTTCAAGTCCCAGCTCTGCCATTTACTAGCTGTGTGATTAATGACTGTCCTTCCTGTAAAGTGCCACCTCATTGGGTTGTCGTGAACACAGAGTTCCTGGAACAGCAGGACAGAGTTCTGTAAGGGTTTGCTGTTGCTTTGGTTACTATTATTATCACCAAGTGAACCCTGAAATGAAGAACAAAGACAGCAAGAATTTTTATTTTAAAGGATTTTAAAATCCGATGATGAATGTTTGATTTCATCTATTCAAGTTTGCATTTGACCCTTACTAACAACCACACAGTGGGTGACTTTTGAGGAAATGTTGCTTCATGTCTTGAATTCTCACTAACGACACAGGATATTCAACAGGAAGCAGTTTTTTTCAAGGATGAGGGACAAAAAGTTAACAATATCTTGGTACCTCTCGGTTCCCACTGAGTTGGTTGTGACCTGTCAACCCAGCTTTGGGGAAGTGCCCACTCCTCCTGGGCTCGCTGAACTGCCCTGCGGCCTACAGGGGGGCTGTACACCCACACGAATCCAGTCTCTTGCTTCCTATCTATGCTTCAGAACCCTCAAGGACTGCCCATGCCCCAGGGCCCCATCTGCCCCTCCAGCCTCGCCTGCTGGACTCCAGGACACCATCCTTGGTCTCAACCATACTCTGCCCCTACGCCCGCCCCACTACTCTTCACTTTGTCCTTCAAGTGTGGGCTCCTGTGGCTCGCCACCAAGCAGGGTTCTCCCCGTCCTCCACCTCGGGGAACTGCATAGTTCTGCACGGTGCCTAGCGAACCCGTGTGGAGGCAGGAAGTATACAGAACAACAGGTGATCAGAGGGGCTGCCTTTCCCACTACGGGGGCCCTGAAAAGCCTTCTCCCAGCTGGTTATTCACAGGTGCTGAAGCTGTGGAATCTCAATCTCACCAATTTAATGGGCATCATCACTAATTACAAAAGCAATCATTTTTTCAGTAGCAAAAGGAGAAAAGACTTTTTGCCCCGCACCTCCAACTTTCTTCCTCCACCTTCCGAGGTGATTCTCACTCTCTGGGCAACGGTAGAAAGCAACACACAGAATATTATTTTTCAATGTTTCCTTTCCCACTCTGAAGATTTCTTTCCCAGAACCAATGAAGGCTAGGATGGTATGGCTTCCCTGGACTCAGGATTCAGAGGCGCGGAGGGGGGGAGGAGATAATTCAGCATTATTGAACCAAACAGAGACATTAAAAGGTTCTACTCTGAACTGAAAGGAAGCAGGATGCTATAGAAATGGGAAACCATAGTTGGAAATGCAATAACGTGTTACAAGACAATAAACATGAAGATGTAAGAAAGAAAAAGTACATCAAAATACAAAAAGTTGGGAATGGGAGACGGTAGCAAGAAAAGATAGATTTTTTCTCTCTTTTTTTTTTTCTCATTATTTTTAGGATGTGTTGGAGCCTACGTGATTATCAGTCTAAAGGAAATAGATATAGTAATGGGTTGATATACTTGAAAAAAAGGTAACCACAAATCGAAAGCATACAATAGAGTTGCAAAAAAAAAAAAAAAAGAAACAAACTCAAAATGGCTTAAAGACTTAAACATTAGACAAGACGCTATAAACCTCTCAGAAGAAAACATAGGCAAAACATTATTTGACATACATCTCAGCAATGTTTTCCTAGGGCAATCCACCCAAACAACAGAAATAAAAGCCAAAATAAACAAATGGGACCTAATTACACCTATCAGCTTTTTCACAGCAATAGAAACCATAAGCAAAACAAAAAGACAACCTATGGAATGGGGGAAAATATTTGCAAAAGATGAGACTGAACATGGCTTAACTTCTAGACTATATAAATAGTTCATACGACTTAATAAGAAAAAAATAAACAACCCAATCCAAAAATGGGCAGAACAACTAAACAAGCAATTCTCCCATGAAGATATATAAATGGCCAATAGGCATATGAAAAAAAGGTTCAATATCGCTAATTATCAGAGAAATGCAAATCAAAACTACAATAAGTTATCATCTCACACTAGTCAGAATGGCCACCATTCAAACATCCACAAACCATAAATGCTGGAGAGGCTGTAGAGAAAAGGGAACCCTCCTAAATTTTTGGTGGGAATGTAGTTTGGTGCAGCCACTGTGGAAAATGGTATGGAGAGTCCTCAAAAGACTAAAAAAAGACTTATCATTTGATCCAGCAATCCCACTGCTGGGCATATATCCAGAGGGAAACTTAATTCCAAAATATACCTGCACCCCAATGTTCACAGCAGCATTGTTTACAATGGCCAAGACATAGAAGCAACCTAAACGCCCACTGACAGTTGACTGGATAAAGATGTAGTATTTAGATATAAAAGAATATTACTCAGTCATAACAAAGAAGGAAATTATGCCATTTACAGCAACATGGATAGACCTGGAGATTATCACACTAAAGTGAAATAACTCAGACAGAGAAAGACAAGTATCCTATGATATCACTTATATGTGGAATTTTAAAAAATGATACAAATGAACTTATTTACAAAACAAAAACAGACTCACAGACTTAGAAAACAAACTTATGAGTTTGGGATTAACAATTACAAACTGCTATATGTAAAATAAATAAACAACAGGATTCACTGCAGAACACAGGGGCAAATATTCAGTATCTTGCAACCTATAATGGAAAAGAACCTGAAAAAGAATAGACTATGTATATGTACAACTGAATCACTATGCTGTATACCCGAAACTAACAAAACATTGTAAATCAACCACATTTCAATGTAAAAAAGATAAGCTGTAAATACCTTTATTCAAAGAAAATCTTCAAATCTTACCTCTTACATAAATAAAATGGGAAGCTTGAGCAGGACCAAATTATAATGAATGAAAGGTTACATACCTTCTCCAGCACGTGGCCCATGCTACACACACATCATGTTTTCCTTCAGGTAAGAATGGCCCTTACTGCCCAGGGAGCGAGTCCTGCTGGGACAAGGTCTCTGTGGCAGTGCCCTCCTTGTCACCGCTCCATCTCACCAGGAGGCCAGGGTTTTCAGAGGGGAGGGAACACAGAGCTCATACACTTCAGATCTATTTCCTGAGAAAAACTATGGAAAGACCAAATTCACCTGCAATGCGGGAAACATGAGCAGGACCCCTAAGCAGACTGACAAGCCCAAAGCAAGACGGCCTGATGTTCACATCGGAACCATAACAACAACCGTCTGGCCCCAGTTAAATGATCACCATCTCACCTGCAATGAACTGTTCGTACTCAGTGTCAGGGATGGTTCTGTTGAGAGTTGAGAGATCAAAAAAGTCAGACCAGGGAATCCGGATCTGGTGGATGTCCAGGCTCTGCCAATGGTAGAGGCGGCCCCAAGCGGGTAGAACCAGCACCGACTCCTCCTTTTTCAGCAGAGTCTTCAGGAGGAAGGCGACGTGGATACAGACGCCCCTACAGAGGCTGAAGCCCTCTGGAGGGTTGACGTCACACAGAAGGTACCTGGCAGGGAGCAAAGGAGAGCGGGTCTTCAGGGCCAGGCCTCTGCACAGGAATCCCAGCTTAGATAGAACAGATACAATTGGAATCCCTGCACAGCACATGGCCTAGACTCAAGACACGTTCAGCAGCTTCTGGTTTGTATAGTGGAGGCATTGTCCACCCATCTCCATGTGGCCAATTACTTCGAGTCCGGGAGCACATGCAGAAGACATCTTGGCATATGTCTAAAAACACTAAGCACCTGACTAGTACCTGAGCACCCGTTCTCCAGGGGCTCTCAAGCTTCTTGGTCTACAGACCCCTGTACACTCTTAATTACTGAGGAGTCCAAAAGGCTGCTGTTCATGTGGGTTAAATCTATAATAGTTCCTGTGTTAGAAGTTAAATTAGAACTTCAAAAAATGCTTATGATTTCACTTAAAAATAATAACAACTTACTACATGTTACCATTAATACTCTTAAGCAAAAATAAGTATATTTTTCTAAACAAAAATCATTAATGAGAATAGCAGTGATTTTAATTTCTGCAAATCTCTTTTGGACTGGTGAGAGCTGAATTCTATCTGCCTCTACATTCCCTGTTTTGTGCTATCACAGACCAGGTTTTCCCTGGAAAACCCCACAGGAAACTCGGGTGTGCAAGAGTGTGCAAAAGGCAGGTGAAATACCGGCGTTACTACGAAAATAGTCTTGCATCTCAGGGGCCTCGGACACACGTTGATAACTGCTGCCCTACCCTAGGCGACACTCTCCTACTCAAGAGCCAGGCAAGGGTCCTGGCTTCTTTAATGAGTTACCGCAGCCACACCCCTCCCTTCTCTGTGTTAATATTTCCCACAACCTCCACTACTGCAGATGAGGATGTAATACTCAACTGGGGCCTCTAATCCCAGAAGACTGCCAACCTTGAGAGGGAGGGCCCACCTACCATCCCTACACCCCACACAGTCTATTTTGAGTCAAGCCCTAGATAACTGCTAATCGGCACTGACCCTTGTCTTATTCCTGAGGTTTATCGAAGGAGCCAAAATCTGGATGGAACTGAAATTTCCCTGCAGATAAACAAGGCTGATAAACCACCCCATTCCAACATCTGATTCTGGGGCTCTTCAAAACCCGGATAAGGCCCCGCTTCATAAAAGACAGGTCCTCCGCCTGCCCTTCCCGGGGGTTCTGGGAGGCCGCGGCCACACAGGGCTACCCGGACTCGCGGTCCCAGCCCCAGTGCCTGAGGGGGAGGAAAGCCCGAGGCTGTGCCCCAGCCCTGTCCCCTCCACCCCGCCCCAACCAGCTCCCCGGCACCACAGACCCTCCCCGGCAGCCACACCAACCCGGATCACATCCCAGTCCATTAACACTGGCCCAGCCAACGGTGCGGGCATACGTTTACCGTCTGGGGGACGCCGCCCAAGAAAGGATGTCGGCCGCCAACTGACCAGGCCAGAACTAGTCGCCCAGCCGAGCAAGCCGCCATCCCCCGCAGCAAGCACCGCCATGGCCCCGGGCAGCTGCACACTTCCGGAGCCCCCTGCCCGCCCCAGAAGTGCACGCCGGCCCGCGCGGAGCGCAGCGCCTGTAGCCATGGCAATGCCGCGGG
This sequence comes from Camelus bactrianus, assembly GCF_048773025.1. Classification (NCBI taxonomy): domain Eukaryota; kingdom Metazoa; phylum Chordata; class Mammalia; order Artiodactyla; family Camelidae; genus Camelus; species Camelus bactrianus. Next base: position 6,990,061 of record NW_027413945.1, read on the forward strand.
GCCCTCCCCTAGCGCTTGCGACTGCGTCCTCCCGAGGCTAGACGTGCGAGGGCAGAAATTGCGGAGCCAATGGCAGCCAGGGCGCGGCCAGGACGGGGGTGGGGGGAGGCTTATGGGCAGCTGGGCGGGGCCGGAGCGGGCGGGGCCGGGCGGAAGTCCTGACCTGCAGGTGGCGCCGGCCGGAGGCTGGGGCGGTGCTGCCACCAGTGGGCGGGGCCGCAGGGCAGCGGGGCAGCGGGGCAGCGAGGTGGGGGCACCCTCAGCTGTCCGTGTGCGGGGCTCAGCCTGGGCTCCGCGGCCTACACTTGCACTGGACGTGGACCCAGGCTACTGGTGTGCAAGATAGAGGACTGAGCCCAGGCACGCACGGCTGGCCAGGTAGGGCACCTGAAGTGCAGATCTGCCAGGCCTGCTGCCGGCCTTGAATTCGCGCTGCTGGGCAGTTTCCAAGAAGATGGGATCTGTCCCAAGAGGGGAGGTAGGGCAGGGGTGCCAGATGCCGGGTTGGGTGCGGTCTTACAGGAGAGCCACGGTGAGAGGGTACAGAGCAGCCCCTGTGTTGGCGGGGCTAGGAATTTGGGGTATGGGGTGGGGATGGTTTGTGCCATGCTCTGTGGTCTCCCCAAGAACTCTCACCCCCAAGCAAGGGACCCTGCTCCCTCCACCCTTCACTTCATCCCCTGCCTTCCCCAGCACCACCATCGCTGCCCCAGAGTGTCCACTGACCTTTCCCCACAGCGGGCACTGTCCCTGTTACAGGTACTGAGATCCTGGTGGTTCCAGCCCGAGGGTGGGGGCTGTATCTGACCAGTTAGGATGCCTGGAGCCTTTGTATGAAACCTCAGACCATAATGCATGCATGCACAGAGGCCCCTCAAACAGCATTCCCTGCATGGCCGTCCCCACTGCGCACCCACAGCGCAGCTTCCACACGGGGCCAAGCCTGCCGGAGGACCACTGGTCCCTCTCCTCCTGTCCCTGATCAAGAGTGCACCACCCACACTGCTGGGAATTTAGGGGGCCTTAGAAGAGCAGCTGGTATTTTCATGGGCAAATATTTGCTCTTTTGGGAAGATTTGAGTGCAAAGGGATGTAGGGTATGCTTTTTCTGTTGCCATGGAACTGGTGACTAGGATGCAAACTTAACTCAAAGCAGTTTTTAGAGACAGCCGCAAAATATATTACCCAAAGATCATGGTTCCCCAACAAAGGCAACAAAACCTGGCGGGTGGGGGTCCTGGCCCCTCTTTCTGGGGGTTGGGGTTTACACCCTCCAGCTGTGACAGAGCCCGAAACAGCTCTGAACATGCTCCAACAGGCTTTCCCAGCACAAAATGCCTTTATTTTGAATCTGGGTGAAGGAACCAGCTGAGAAATCTGGGTAAATCTCCCTGGGTGTAACCATGGCTTTTATGCTGGATGAAAGAGCGGCTCTACACTAGTTCACATCTCAGAAATGAATATGTGTTGAAGCCGTCATTCATGTAGCGTGTTGGGAACACAGAGTTTCGTGGTGAGAACTATGTAAATTACATGTCTATGATGAAACACTCGCTCGAACTGGGTATTCCAGCGCATACTGCCTTTATATCAAAACTGGCTTCTCAGAAGACCTGTGGTCTCCACTGCAGGTCTGTCTCCAAGCGGAGGGCCAGCATGGTGACTCTGCTCCCCCTGTCTATTCTGGGAGGTCTAGGTGTTCTCCATGGCCCTTCCTCCATTGTTTCTTTTGGAAACACCCCGCAGATGAAATGGGCCTGAGAACAGGAGAGCTGGATGCCAACAGCCACTGCCCAGTGTGTGGCTCCTGGGAGGGACATCTCCTCTCCGTGGGCTCTGATCTCCCCTCCCCTCTCCCCCACCCCCACCCTTCTCCTCCTGCATTTCCTGATTGATCTATGGATAATGGTCCATACCAGGAATGACCTGGGAGAGGTTTTATGAGTCTTTAAGGGAAAAAAAAAGAAATCTTTAGACAAATTACTGAAAGTAACTTCCAGCTTTCCCGGGATAGTCCTTTTTCCAATGTTTAAGGCTAGTTGACAGGGTGTGAAATTGCCTAACCACTCACATCTGAGCAAGTGCTACCTATTTCTCCCACTCCCCACAGCATCCACCTGTGGCAAATTGGCCACAAGAGGGCACGAAAGCTCTTTCCCCTCGCCAGCGCCAGCATGGCTTTGGAGTCAGTGGAGGCTGAGACAAATGGCCCCGCCCTGAGGTTTGGGGGGCCTCAAGCCACAGCCAGAGAAGCGGGGGGTTTTCAGAGTGGCCCAGCAGGGAAACCAGGCAAGGCTGCCTGGCCCAAGTCTTCCCTGCCCAGAGAGCCCCATGAACTGCTTTGGGCCCCACTCCCCATTTGGGCCCCCTGCAAAAAGGTTCCAAGGGAGCCATACCTGAGAAGGCAGAAGGACGGCCCTTTGGCCTGGGGTCCCAGCAGGTGTGTCCTGTGAGACCTGTGGCCACGTATCTTCCTTGTCTCTCCAGGTCACTGAAGCGTCTGTGCTGGGCACCTTGGTGGTCAGGGACATGGGGAGAACTCTAAACTCTGAAGAAGGAGAGAGAGACTCTTCCTGGAAGCAAGGATTCCAGGGAGACGCCTTGCCCAGAACTGGGGGACTGTGTCCTGAGTAGACCCCTGGGAGGCAATGTGGGGCTGTGGGGTCCTCTTCAGAGAAGGGAGCAGGTGTGCTTTCCGGGGGTGGGGTCCTGCTTTGTCCAGTCATGTCCTTGTGTAAGACTCATTTACAAACACCTTCCAGTCCACCTAGGGGTGGCCCCAGGGGTGGGGGTAGAGGAGGGGAGTGAAGGGTGCAGACTTCGGGCCCCCGACCCACCCAGGGAGCCAAGGGTCAGTGGGAACATCATGGGAGTCTAGTGCAGGGGTGGAGGACGAGCACTAAGAACATACCAAGTCATGCAATAAAGTGACCCGTGACCATGAGACACAGGTGGCCGTATACCAAAGGAGGGAGATAGAAATTTAGACCCAGGCTCTGAGAACCTTGAGAGGGGCTGGAGGGTCCCAGGAGCCCTCAGGAACAGCTCTCCTAGGGGCACAGATATCCCAATACACACATTTCTCATGGATGCTTTTTGGGATGCAGAGTGAGTTACCAGGATCCTGAACTTAGTATGGAACCCCACCCCCTTGTTCATCACGGTTCCTGGCAATAACTTGCTGTCATTTGTCCCTGGACATGCACAGGGGAGCTGACTGCTGTGGGGGTCACTGCAGGACTATAATCTTCTGGTGTGGGCTCTGTGACCACAGAAACCCAGGGGGATTTCTTAACGGGAGCACCTGGAGACCATGCCTGCAATGACCACCCTCATGGGATGGCCAATGAGCCCGTGGTACCCAGGTCACCAAGTGACGAATTTGTGAGGTTGCCTGGGGTAACCTGGGGGCATGTAGGTTTCTGTGGTCAGCACGTGGGCCCAGCACTGCTGGATGGTCTGCACAAAGAGGGGCCTGCCCTCCTGATGATGGCTTCTAACTCCTGCAGGGAAACTGCTCCCAGGGCTCCTGGAGGTCCATATTGAGAGTGTCCTGCCAGCCATGTGGGGTCACATTCCCCTGATGCAGAGGCAGACCTCTCCCCCTTGAGGCCCAGGGGACACCTGGCTCAGGTCCCAACTGTGTGCCCTGGACACGCAGAGCCCCAGATCTCTGGCACAGCCTGGGGTGTGGTTGTGTCAGGGAAGAAAAGGCCCAGGGAAGGGGCTTATTCAGGGGCAGAGACCACTCTGCAGGGATGCTGGACCTGGCAGCAATGAACTGCTTCAGAATTCCCCTGGGCTGGGTTTCCAAGCTGTGGGATGGAAGAGACCCTCCTTCCTGCGGTGCAGTGGGGGGAACTATATCCATCATCAATGTCAGCCCTGAAAATGGACGCTGCGCTACCTCCATTCCTAGAAAGAAAAATCAGGCCGTTCCAGTCCATGTGACTCAGAAAGTCATTCAGCAATGTTCGGGGTCCCCACTTTAGGCTTTGAATTAGAGCTGAGCGGCTCAGGAGGCCAGATCCTTGTCCGTTGCTCCAGGAGTAGGCTTTCTGCTGGGAGACAGGATCCTCACAAACACATGTGTCTTTGTGGGACACTCCCCTCTGATCAGCTGGGAGGCAGGGTGCAATTGTGGGAAATCGTGTTTCCATGAGCAGAGGGCCACCAAGTGGTGGGGGCACAGGAGAATGTGAGAATGAGTCCCAAAGCCTTTCTGGAATCAAAAAACTGGCAAATGTGAAAAAGTGCATAATTTGTTTTATTGAACAGGCTGCTTATGTACGTTTGGAGGGACAGGTTCAAGGACTCTGCATCCCTCCAGGACAATAGCCTCAAGAGAAGAACAGACAGAGCAGGAGGAGACCTGGGGTTTCTCCCAGGAATGAGGCGGAACAGGGATTTCTGCAGATTTGCAAGGAGTCCCCGACCACTGAGCACGGGGTTACAACCCCACGTGACCCCTGTCGTGTTTACCTTGGGCTCTGGGTCTGGACTGCTCATGTATTCTTCCAGCTGAGTTCCAGAAACTCAGAGGGTGGACTTAGAGGGGCTGCGTTTGGAACCTAGTGAGGAGGTGGAGGGTCCTTTATCTTGAGTCCCTTCAACCTAATCACCGTAGCTGAAGCCCAACACCCCCAGACCCCCAGGGTGGCCGTGGAGGGAGAGCAAGCCTGGCAGGTGGCCTAGGGGTCCCACTGCTGTGTCCCTCCCTTGTCTTCGTTCCCTTTCACCCCGGAAGGTGTGATTGTCTCGTGTCATGGTGGCCACCGCAGTGTCCCTCCCAGCAATCTCTCTTCTCCATCAAGTGGGTTTCCCACCCCCGCTCAGCCTTCTCTCTGCATGGATGCTGAAGGACCAGGCCCACCTGAAGTTCAGAGATTGAGCAGTAAGCTGGAAACAAAGAAACCAATGGAAACAAAGAAGAAAGTGATTGTGGCAAAGCTCCCCACCACAGAGAAGCTGCCCTGAGTGGAAGGGAGGGTGTGGGCATGCCCATTTGTTTCCTGTCTCCCAGTGCTCTTAGCTTTCTTATTGCAGACCTGCATGGTTACAACAAAATGATCTGCAAAACTGAAAATATTTACTCTCTCGCTTTTACAGAAAAGGCTGGTCAGCCTCTGGTCCGGTACCAGGCAAGTGATTGGAGTTCCTTTCCAGTTTGGAAACATCTTGGCAGGCCCAGGTTTGCAAAGGTCTTTAAGAGTAGTTACGGTGTTATGCTTCTAAATTTTTTTTCAGCTGTATATACTTCTGAGATGCGGTTGTGTTGTGTAATTCTGAGCCGAGATTTTCTCAAACTGTTTCTCACTTCTTATACCAGACATTCCTAAATTCCAAGGGGAACTGCATATTAAGGAAGCCATGGAATTTAGGAAAAGGATACAGATCTCATTTCCTTTTAAGCATCGATGTACCTCCATCATGGCAGTATTGTTTATGTGTTATTGATAGGGGAACTAAATAGTAACCAGATTAATAGAAAATAGGGGATTTTAGGTACACAGGTTCATCTTTTCAAAATTTTTTGTAATGTTTGCAGTTTAAGATGACCATTCCTGAGAAGCAGGCAGCCTCTTAGAATGAAATAGCATTTCCTCTGAACCATACTTAATTGTTATTTCATAGACAGCAGGAAGGGTAATCACACATCACACATTTGGGGACCTCAAAGAGATAATGTAACTTTCTGGGAGCGCTCTCCCCAATCTCCCCCTGCTCTTTTCACTGCCCCATTCTCCCTGGAAGGCTCTTTCTTATCTTCTGCTCATGGCTCCAGTAAGTCTTTCTTCCTCCTCATTCCTCAGCTGGTAAGGTTACTTTTCTACCTTGAACAAGCAAACAAGCCAACAGAAGAGAAATTTCACAAGCAACTCACAGCACATCCACTAGCCTTCTGATGTCTGTGACCTCACTTTCGCTGCCCCACCTCTTAATACAATTGACATCTAAAGCCAGTTCCTCCAAAAGTCCCCGGGGCCCCATCCCTCCCATCTTCTCTGGGTTGTCACTCCCAAAACCATCCTCTCTCTCACTACCTCACCTATTTTGTTCTCCTGCTACTTGGTTCTTATCAGTATATAAACGTCCATCCTCTTAAAAGAAACAAACAGCACTCCTTGACCCTGATTCACCCCCAACAATTGCCACACTGTGTGTTTGCAGCAAATCTTTAAGGAGTTGTTTAAACTCACTGTCTGCATCTTCTCTTGAGCCATCCCCTTTTACACCCACTCTGGCTCTTCCCCTGATCCCTCGCTCTATGGAAACTGCCCTGTCAAGGCCATCAGTGACCCCACGTTACAAAATATAGTGATCAATTTTCAGTCCTCATCATGCGTGGCCCCTCAGCAGCATTTGACCCAGCTCTTCCATCCCTCGTCCCCCATGTTCCTGCTTCACTGAAACTCCAGCCCATCGCTCTGTCTGCTTCCTGCTTTTGGTCTACTGGCTGGTCCTTTGCCAATGTCTCCTCTTTTTTCCAAACATATACTGTGGGTGTCCCCCAGGGTTGGTTCCTGGGCCTCTCCTCTCTCTCTTTGCTATTCCTCTGGTGGAAAATACCCAGCATTGGAAATTGGCATGCCATCAATTTCTCGATTTCTCCAAAACTCCCTGATTTGCCCTTTCCATCTGGACCTTTATCCCAGAAACTCACATTCTTTTTCTTTCGTTCATCTTGGTTTCACTTTCATACATATGTTCTACTATGTAATTACTTTTCCAAATTTTGAATCAGTACATATATATCATTCAAAATGCTCAAATCTGTATTATTTCCACTAAGATGCTTATTCTACCTTAGAACATTTCTGCGTTTCTGTATTTATGTGAATAAAGTGAATAGTATTTCTACAAGCCTCATAGTTAAACAGTGTGTTTGTTTGGGGCTATTATGTAACATGAAATAATGATACATCAACATAGTCCTTTTTCATTTATTTTTATGTAACACCAAGATGAGGTTTTTGCACTGAAAACTGGTTTTATTGAAATTTTACCTACGTTGTAGACAGTCAGTCTATGTGAAAGCCCTCATTTCTCCACTTTTCTGATATATTTTCCATTTGGCTATATATAACATATACCTTAGCATGAAACAAAATTCCCAAATCATTCACATAATACAATTAACACATTTAAATTATATTTTTAAATGTTAAAAAGAAAAAGAAAACAGACTCCTCTACCTATTAGGCATTTCTGTGGTAATATGTAATACACCCCTTAACCATGACATTGAAGAACTGAGCTGATACCAGCCCCTTTCCACCTGCTCAGCCCCACCTTGTCCCATACCCTGTGGATAGAGAGGACATCCCTCCCATTGTCCAGGTCCAGATGTTGGGACCATGTCCTTCCTCTCTCTTTCTCTTACAAACACAGACAGCAAACCCAGCTTCTTAGAAAATTCTGGATACTCTGTCTTCATTAACCACCTGCTCCCTGCTCCCTGCCCTCCTAAGAGCTACCTTCAGCCATTCCTGGACACCAATATCCTCCTGTTTCCATCTTTGCTTTCCTACAATCTCTCATCAACACAGAATCAGAGGGAGCCTTTAAAAACATACATTGAGGGGGTGAGTGTAGCTCAGTGGTAGGGCTCATGCTTAGCATGCATGAGATCCTGGGTTCAATCCCCACCATCTTCATCAAAATAAATAAATTAGCTCCCCCAAAAAAACACAAACACAAAAGCATAAGTTGGACTAAATCACTCCTCCCCTCAAAAGTCTCTAAACGGGTCACCATTTCATTAGGAGCCAAATGCGTCACAAAGGCCTCAGGACACGGTGTGCTCTGCCTCTCCGCCCACACTCTCCCCCTCACTCTGGGGGTCACTGGCTCCAGCTCTTCCTTCTTCCTCCGGATCTATTCTGCTTCAAGTTCATTACTCTGTGAGATATGCCAGGATTGCCTTATTCCCTCCTGCCTGCCTCCCACCTCACCGCCATCACCCGAGTTTTCTCATATCACTTTTTTTTTTTTAATTTTTCCAAGCTCTTGCTACCCTCAACATGCTGCCTGTTTCCTCTAATAAAACTCTGAGCCCCCAGTATCGGGGAGTCATGTCTATTTCGTTGACTGATAAAGCCCGAGAGCCTTGGGAACAGGTCTAGTTAGGAGATTCCCGTACGTAGTAGGAGCTTATACAGATTTGCTGAATGAATGTAGAGGCCATGGTCCAATCCGATGGAGCACTTCTGTGTCCTGTTCAAAGAATAACTCTCCTTTCCACCTGAGAGGGGGTGACAACTTCCTTGGTGAACAAAGGCAAGATCTTTTTGTTTTATGCTGTTAACCTTAGGTGGGGAGACTGGGGGATCTCCATATATATTTTTAAATTTGGTTCACTCTGCAGTTTTTCTTTGGTCTCTGTATAATTTTGAGAAACTCTTTATGAGTGATGATTTTTCCATCAGATTGAACAGGGTCCAGGGTGAAGGACCAAGCCTGTCCTATCGGCCATCCTATGTGTCATGTCCTGGGACCCAGTGGATGCTCAGCATGTAAGTGAACCGACAGGAGTGAGTGAAGAGATGGGAGCATCTTCTTATTGTGGTGGCTGCTCTCTGTCCGACGCCGTGAGATTTGGGGAAGGGTTTACAAGTGCGGAGGGGAGACGTTAGGTCCTCTGTGCTCTTCCTGAGTGCCCTGGCCTTAATCATTCCCCCAGGCCTCTCTGGGCAGCCAAGCCGAGGAGCTGGGCCACCGGGGGTTGTGCTGATCAATAATCCACCTTCACCCCAAGTACGGGGGGTAGGTACACCTGGTTGTAGGCTCTGGAGTCAGGTCCTTGGAGGAATTCCTCACCGAACTATGTTCTGGACCTTTTATTTTTCTCTATAACCTCCAGTTGAAGAAGATTGTCTTAGACACATGAAAGTGAGGGAGCCTACTGTCCCCTCGGAACCCAGGTGGGGCTGGGAGTCTGCTGTTTGTACAGCCGGTGGTCTCGTGTTGCTTTCGGCATCCCTGTGCCTGAATTCCTGCAGTACACTCTGTGGTAAGGACGGGGGTGCCTGGCAGGGAGGGAAGCGGGTCGGGGGACTGCACAGCTGGGGACATGTTAACCTGGGGTGAGCAGGAGCCTGCTGATGAATGGCATCTCGGTGCAAGGATCTCTCCACACTCAGAGGGGTTCCCACTCCCGCAGGGGCCCTTTGATCAGGGTGCTGGGCTGTCAGGGGACCGCAGGGGTCCCAGTGAGGATTACGGTGCCTCCAGGCAATGGGAAGTGAGGGGTCCAGCGACACTTAAATTAACTGTGCACCCAAACCCAGCCCCCACCTCTTTCAGCCTGATTCCTAATCTGCAAAACTGGAATGATATTAACCATCCTGCGGGGTGGTTGATGGGCTGGGACAGACTAGACAGTCAGGAGCTGGAATTCCTCTGTCCCCTGATTGTTTTCCTTCTTTCTGACTATTTGCTCTCACAAGCTCAGTCTCTCTCTCTCTCTTTCACTTCTAACTTTCTCTCATGCTCTGGTTTCATTTGATTTCCAACCACTGCCCCTCCCCCTCGCCAGTCCCCAGATGAATGAACTTGATTTCTGTGTGTCAGTTCCAAATTCCCAGGAAAGATGCATTGTCTCCCTCTGGATCTGTTGTCCAACCCATCAGTTGTGGCCAGAGGAGCGAGTCCCTCTGGGACCAGTCGAGGGTCTCTGCCCAGCCCCCCAGCCACCACTGTGGGAGCACATAGCTCCCCGAGGAGGAGGCGCTGGCTGTGACCTTGTGTCACTCAGTATGAATTTATGTCTCCTCCTGCCCCACCTTCATCCTCCTAAACAAAGATGAAAATTAAACACTCCCAGGATTTGTGTCATGGAACACTCAGGGTGGGGGCTAAGGGGGCTGGAATCTCTGCTGCATTTAAGGGGCTACAGTGAATCCCCAATGAGAGCCTGCAAAGGGAACACCACCGGCCCCACCCGGCACTTAGGGCGCTGAGTCTGCGTGACGTTGAGCTAGGCTTCTGACCACAGCTCAGGGGTCTGGTCTGACCAGTTAGCCTTTGAAACCAGCCAGCTTTGGATTCCTCAATCCCTCCCTGAGGTTCTACCTGAACCACAAGTTTCTGTATCTCTGAAGACAGATGATGAGGACCCTTCACGTAAGCCGTTCGTACAGCCCTGTGCAGGCCTTTGTGCTGCGTGGTCTGCCCGGCGAGCTGACCGAGGTTGTTATTTTACTGATGTTAGAAATAGTCTGGTTTCCCGATGCACTGTTTCACTGAACAAGCAACAGAAGCCACTTCTTGCTGATAAAAGCAAAAAAGGGACTTAAGGAAAAGATACTGGGACGGTGTTTGGAGTGGCCAGGACCGGAGCCAACCCAGGAGCTGTAGGAGGTGTTAGGGAGCCCCAGGCACCAGGCCGGGCTGGATGCTACCGGGCCCCCTGCCACCCCAGAAGGGACCCCCCTCCACCCGACCCTCCACCTCACTCACTGCAGGTTCACATCCCGGCAGGGCCAGGTCACACTGAAGCCGCCAGCACACACCTCAGTGGGGGAGCTTTCCCCGTCTCAGCTGAGGGCGTGCCTGGTGTGGGGAGAGGCCCAGTTAGAGGAAGGCGGTTCCCCCACTGTTCCGAGTTAAGGTGCAAGTCAGTGCCCATCACTCAGGAGAGCCAGGCTGGACAGACCTCACTGTGGTGACTAGGCCGTCTGAGTTCACTTATTACTTTCTGTTTGAAGGCCCTGGAGGGAGAAAAAGTGAAGGTTCTAGTACTTATTTTGTGTTTCCCATGTACCAGGTGCGGTAAGCAAGCCACTTCAGACAAGGCCCAGAGCAACCACATTAATAGGCCATGGAGCAAGTCGTGCAGTCAGGCCTCTGTGGTCCCGAAACCCGTGTCCCCATCGGCTCCGTAGTTACCAGTGGAAACTGGGGGGATTTATGGGACTGTGTGCTCCTGTAGGGGCTGGGATGTGTGTGTTTAAATCCACATCTTTAGAAACTCGGCTAGAACCACAGCCACTTATTGCACGGAGGCAGAGGAGGGGAGGATTCCAGCCTCTGTTCCAGCTCGTGTGGAGCTCAGAAATTGCTCCTTCTGTCCTGAAAACAACACCAGAGCTGAGGGAGCTGCAAACTCACTGCTCTTCTTAGATCCCAGAACACTGAGGGGAAAAGCTGCTCCCAACCCAGAGAGGCAGCCGGGCAGGCTTGGAGAGTCACAGCTCCCAGGGCAGAACCCGCTTTTGTAAGAACCCCGGGGGCAGGCAGATTTAACAGGTCCCTGAGGCCAGCGGGAGGCTCAGCGTGGGGAAGTCCGAGTGTGACAACTCCAGGGGGCCAGTCAGAGGGGCCCCCTGCTCTTTTTCATGCATTTTACCTCCAGGACCGTGCCCTGTTCTCAGAATGAAGGTCAGAGAAAAACCCCTCATGCTCCCTGCCTGGAAAGGAGAAAATAACTCTATTGAAATATACCCAGAACATTCTGTTTCATTGGGAGAAGCTGTTTTTTGTTTGTTTTTTTAATGAGAAATTAATTTACCAGAGCCTAACCAACCTGGGGAAAGGGAAATACCTTCTGTGTCACCCAAATTGGGGTGGGGGGAAAGAGACACACTTGTGGAGGTCACAGCTCAGGGCACAGGCTCAATGAGATCTAATCACAGGACTACAGATGCCCTGCTCTGTCCCACTCCCCCAACCCCTTACCTCCATGTCAGTAGGGCCCCTGTGTAATAACAGGAATAAAACTAAAAGAAGTAAATGTCTCAGGAGTGTCTAGGGAAAACCCAAAGACAGCGGGGAGATGAAAACAAGGACACACAGGATGTTTTAGCCTCTCACACCAATAGCTGTAGCAAATTACACACAGCCCAGTCCCAGCAGATAAATAGAAAACCTCACAGAAGAAACTATTTATTTTGGTTCTCTTACCCAGGTCATCCCACGTTGCATCCTTGCCTAGTATTTAATGGAAGCAACTCCATCTCAGAAGAGACATAACTGAAGAGGGATGGCTTTCCAGACTCTGATGGGCAGAGAGAGCAGCAGCCTGGGTGAGAGCACGGTGAGGTGTGGGGTAGGGGGTGGGCTTCCTTCTTCCCCAAATAAGGAAACTTCCTGAGGCCAGCACAGTGGGAAGGAGGGCCATGGGGTGGAAGCAGCCAGACTTCTTCCTGAGAACTGATGGGATGCCTCCAAGGGACCATTCAGGTGCCCAAACTGGGCCCTGAGGGTGGGAGCCAGTCTGTCTGCCTCAGAGCCCAGGACTGAGGTGGGCGTACAGCAGGCCATAATTGGCCGGGTCCATTTCACTTCCGTGAAGCCCTGTGTAAAACATGAAGCATGGACGGCCTGGTGAGCACAGCTCTTCCCTCAAGAGCGGTTTCAACTCCTCTCTTCCCAGAGGAAAGCATCTCTAAGCCCGTCCTGGGAGACATCACAGAGATCACCCTAGTGGCCCAGCCTAGGGAACACATGCTTTCTGGCAGGCAACCCCAGAGGTTCACTGATCCATCATGTAGTGGCAAGGATATGAGTCCCTGCACGCTGGTACAACAGCAGAGGCTCTGCCACAGGCCCAAGAGGTGGTGTGTGGGACATGCAGGGGTGCAGGGGTGTAGGTGGTGCAAGGTGAAAGTTGTGCCAGGGGTGCACGTGCTGTGGAGGGTGCAGGCAGTTCAGGGGCACAGGGAGTGCAGGAGTGCAGGGAGTGCAGAGGTTCAAGAGTGCATGCAGTGCAGGGGATGCAGGGGCTGCAGGGGTTGCAGGGGTGTAGGGGTGCAGGGAGGTGCTTAGGCTCGTGGCCAGAATCAGAAGGCTGGTGCACATCCTCGCAGTCAACCTGACCCCTGAAGGCTGGTGTGGTGCATTTGGGGTGGCGGCGGCGGGAGGGGGCTGCCCAGGCAAGCCGGTTGTTTCCTTCTTTTCCCCGCAGCCTGGCCTGGAGGCGGCCTTGGCCGCAGGAGATTCCCCGGAAGTCGGACTCCAGGTGAGCTTGCTCCTGGGAGGCGGGGCGGTTCTGTCAGGGGCGGCCACAATGGCGGAGGCAGCGGCGGCAGCGGTAGCGGCAGCGGCAGCGGAGGGGAGTAGCACTGCCCCTGGCGAGCTGATGGATTAGCTCCCGTCTCCCCGGAGGCCGGGCCTGGGAGCGGCCTCTGCTGCCCCAGGGCGCCTGACACACCTGTCCCACTCAGCTTGCTGAGGAGGGGAGCGGGTCAGTGCAATTAGGGTGCGGGGCGACTTGGGTAGGGGGCCCGCCGCCCGGGAGCCGGCAGTTTGCTCCCCTCCTCCCCGCGGCGTGGCCTGGGAGCGGCCTCTGCTGCCAGAGAAGCCGGACGCCCGTCTCCAGGTGAGCTTGCTGCTGGGGGGCGGGCGCGGTGCGCTCAGGGGGCGGGTAAGGTGGCGCAGTAGTTTCTCTCTATGGCTTGTCTTTTCATTTGCTTAGCAGTGTTCTGAAGAGCTTTGAAGAGTCTTCATTTTGATAAAGTTCACTATATCAGTTACTTTTTAAAATAGATTATATTTTTGATGTCATAGCAAAGAAATGTTTGCCAAACCTAAGGTCATATTGCTTAAGCCTATGCTTTTCCTCCTAGCTGTTTTATAGTTTTGGATTTCCTATTAAGATCTATGATCGATTTTGAATTAATTTTTCTGTATTTTGTGAGGTATGGGTCAAAGTTCATTTTTCTCTTTTTGCATATGGATATCTAATTATTCCAGCACGACTTGTTGAAAAGAACCTTTCTGCACTGCATCCTTACTGAGATTCAATTGTCCATCTAAGTGTTGGTTTAGTTCGGAACATTCTATTCTGTTCCATTATTCTATTTTCCTGTTTTACAGGAAAATTTTACAACAATACCATACTTTCTGATTACTGTACCTTTATTTAAAAAAGTCTGAAAATCAGATATTTTAAGTCTTCAAAATTTTTCTTGTTCAAAGTTGTTTTGGATATTTGCGATTTTTTGCATTTTTATATGAATTTTAGAATTAGTTTTAAAATTCCTTACGTCCTGTTCTGCCAAATTTCCACCCATGTCTTTGGCCATCTCCAAAGCCACATTTTCTGAAGAAGTCTCTCTAGATCTCAGGTGAAAGGAGTTTTTCTTCTTCTGTGCTTCATACACACTTCATAATATTTGATTGCATTTATTCATATTTAGCTGTATTTATTTGTCTGATCTTTCCTGCCATATGGTAAACCTCTCAAGATTAGAAATCTTGACTTGGTTCCCTCTGTCTGCTGAGAAAACTAGTTCTGTGCTTTGCAGGAGTGAGCCCTGCAGTCAGAGGTATCTGCAGCACACATCTACCTCATCGCTTGCATCTTGTCAAGGAATCCTGCAGATTTAGAATTCTTTATTGTTTGTTATCTCCAAGACAGCTCAGTGTTTATTATTTCTATTGCTACTGCTGCATTTTCAAAGAGCAATGGGCTAATTATTTTCCAAATATCAAAACTTGCTACAATTGACTTGTGATGCTAGTTATGTACTGCTGTGTCTTAACAACCTGCTCAGTGTTCATAGGCGCCTTCACTCATGAAACTTTTGGTAGGATGTCTTTGGCTACTTGAGCAGCACTATCTGAACTGACTCCTCCTGTATTTCCAGTGTCCCCTCGATCCCTCCTCCAGCCCTCCCTGGGGGACCAGTAGTTCTGCCCTCAAAAAGCCTGTTGTTTCTCAGGAAGAGTTTCCTGTGAAATATAATCATGTCCCTCTTGTGGGGACATTCAGTCCAGAGATTTGGCGGCAGGGGAAAATGTTTAGTCTGTTTTGGTAGAGCCTAAACTGTTCCATAATTATTAGAGGCAAATCCAATGAGGAAACTGTGTTGGCATCTAACAAATCAGCATAAATGTCTTATGAGAAAGATCAGCTTCCCCGTCCCACTCAGGCGTCATGTTGATGTGACGCTCACCTTGGCTAACGTGTTCTCCTGTGCGCAAGGTAAGTTTGAAGACATTATGAATGGCTTTTTTTTTTAACATTTTTTATTGATTTATAATCATTTTACAATGTTGTGTCAAATTCCAGTGTTCAGTACAATTTTTCAGTTTTCATGGACATATACACACTCATTGTCACATTTTTTTCTCTGTGAGTTATCATAAGATTTTGTGTATATTTCCCTGAGATATACAGTATAATCTAGTTTATCTGTTCTACATTTTTGAAATCACAGTCTATCCCTTCCCACACTCCATCCTATGAATGGCTTTTTCTTTTTCTTCCTGAGTCTTTCCACATTCAGTGTGTCTGGTAAATTATATGAATCCTATTTATTTGCAGCCCAGCACTAAACTTTTTTTTTTTTAAAGAATCATGTGTTTAAAAGGCTAGTGGACAATTTGTTAGAAGATAGAAGTCCTCTTAGATTTTGGTCCTAAATTCAAATCTTGGTTAGTGGCGAATGAAAATTCCCCTTAAAATTTAAAATACAGCGATATAAAGTTTTAAAAATAGTTAAATTTTAGTTGATTTCATTAAACACTATAACAGTTATTTACCTTTAACCTGTTTCTGGGGCAATTTTGCAATGATTCCGTCTCTTCATTGATTCTCTCTTTATCAGAGTCCTTCAGAGGGCCCTGTCATCACTGTCAGTATCATCATCATCATCATCATGATAGAACGGATTCCTCTGGAAGATTCTAGGAAAATAAAGAGATGGATGGGGAGACACGTAGGTGAGTGTGTGCGTATATACTGAGAACAATTATTAGACGTTAGATGCACAATATCCATTCCATTTAGAGAAGAATGTGGTCATGAAATCCTGATGTGGTGAACGAAGGAAGTGGTGGGAACAGGATGGTCAATGGAAAGGAGGAGGAAGTGAGCAAAGCTGGGAGCATAGATCCTCTGTTAGGAGACCAGGACATTGGTGTGAATGAAGGGACTGTGGTGGCAGAACAATGTGTCCCCCACCCCCACAGAGAAGCCACCTGTGACATGTTACTGTAGACAGCAAAAGGGGTGACAGGCATTTTAGGACAAAAATCTTAAAAAATCTTAGAGGATTTTCCTTCTAAATTGTCTATTAGACTTTTAATCCCATAATACATTGTTAAAGATTAGTGCCGGGTTACAAATAAACAGGATTTGTATAATCTCACCAGACGTACTGAATGTGGAAAGACTAAGGAAGAAATACAAAAAGCCGTTCACAAGTGTCTTGAACCTTTAATTGTTCATGAGAGGAAATGTTACCCAAGGTGAGTGTCACAGCCACATACATAATGCCTGAGTGGGGTGGGACAAGGGGATCCTGAGATGAGGTGATAGGGAGAGTAGCCTGGATTTTCCAGGTGGGCCCAGTGTAATCACAGGGGTCTTTACAAGCATAGGACATTTCCCATCTGAGTTGAGGATCAGAGGGAGGTGCAGCCATGGAGAGATGTTCAGAAAGGCTGCTGGCCATGAAGATGAAGTCATGGGGCACAAGCTAAGGAAGGTGGGTGACCACTGGAAACTGGAAACAAACAAACAAACAATCAAGGAAACATTTTTTTCTAGACCCTCTAGAAGGAAGACACCCTGCTGGTTCCTTGAATTTAGCCCAATGAGAACTGTGTTGGATCTCTGACCTCCACAGCCATAAGGTGATAAATCTGTGCTGGTTTAAGCTATTAAGCTTATGAAAATTTGTAATAGTGGTAATAGAAAAATAACATAATGAGCAGTAGTGTAAGGGATTAAAGGTCTAGGATGGGGTGTGGAGAGGATTCTGACATTTACACCTAAAAAACAACCAGGTAAAGTGGGAAGGTGTTTTAAGGAAGACCTAACTGGCAGGGCTGTTAAGCAGACTGTTTGGAGTGAAGAGAGCATTGGAGTAGAGGAATCAATTAAATCTCTTCCAGAAAAATAAGGAATAAAATCTAACAGGGCTTCAGTGTTAGTGGATGTAGGAATGGAAATGGGCAGAGAGATATAAACATTACTTTGAAATTAGCTACAGGTTTGATGACTGCATGTTGGGGAGAGTTAGCCGATGTGTGGACTGAATGTTTGCATCCCCTCAAAATCCATATGTCAAAACCCCATCTCCCAGGGTGATGGTATTGGGAGGTGGGGCCTTTGGGAGGTGATTAGTAGGATAAAATGAGGTCAAGAGAGTAGAGCCTTCATGAATGGGATTAGGGCACTTATAAGGGGCCCCAGAGTGCTTGCTTCTCTCTGCTCTCCACCCCATGAAGATAGTGGGAAGACAGCCATCTTCAAGCCATGAAGGCAATCCTCTCCCAGATACCTTGATCTTGAATGTCTCAGCCTCCAAAACTTGAGGAATATGCTGGTTGTTTAAGCCACCTGACCCATGGTAATTTTTTACAGCATCCCAGACTGACTAAGACAGTGGAGAATGCCTCCGGGTTTGAAACTGATTGCCTGGGGAATGCTGAAACCCAGGGAAGTGGGCAGCACAGATGTTAAATCACTTAATCCTGCCAGCACAGTAGGAGATAGAGTCTACATATTCCTCACCATTAAAAGGTTAGGAAAAAGAGGCACAAATAAGTAAAATAACAACAACAACAACAACAACAACAACAACATCTATAATAATAAAAATTTCTCCAAGATTCACACAGAACCCCCAAGAGGCAGAGTGAGAATTTATACTCAGGCAGGCTGGCCCCGGAGACCCTGCTCATAACTACTAAATCAAATAGCCTGGCTTCTGTGGATCTTTTATTCAACTGTGATATGACGGTACTGTGTCCAGTAACTTATAACTTCAAAATACCTCACTATAAGGGAATCATTAGTCACGGGCATTACAAACCACAGAAAGCTACACATACAAAAATAACCTGTTAGGGCAAGAAAACCACTAATGTTTCTAAACATAATACATGCTGAGCCTTTGCTGTAAAGTGTTTATTTATAATTCTGCCAGGCTACAGAATAACTTCATAATTCTGCATGTGGCTGGTGGCTCACATGTTAGACAGCACGGGCCTAGATAACTTAAATGACTTGCCGAGCCTCACCCAGGAAGCTCATGTTGGAATCATATCTACAATCTGGGACTTTTCCTTCTTATCCAGCAAGTCCTTCATGGAGGCTTAGAAGCTTCTCCTTTGGTGCCCAGCTGTCTATCCATGCTTATGACATCTTGTCATGTGTCCCAGCCTGCTCCTGAACATCAGCCAGTACACACTTCTGGTCTTTTCTGACCATGTAATAGCTCTTAACAATTTTGGTGACATCAGTTCTTATCTGGAAGGGTAGTGGCTAGAGATGTAAATGTGTCCACAAGAGCAGACTGACTGATTTTTCATAAACATAGCAGGAGTGGTCAAGAAAAGAAAAAGTCAGGAAGAAAGACCAGCAGAAGCAAGTCATTTAATATATCAAATGAATACTTTCAATGTTTGGTTGTGTTACTGAGTCCAAACTCATTCTGCTCACTGCAGGACAGGCCAATAAATTGGAAGACCACGTTTTGTGGCAAGAAATAGCGTCTTTAATTGGAAAGTCAGCTGACTGAGGACATTGCAGAGTAATTCTCCTGGAGAACCATCTTCCCCTAGTCACAATTCAGGCTTCTTTTATATTAAAAAGGGGAAGAGGGTGTGCATGGTTGTTGCAAACATCTTGGTATAGGAATCCTTTGTTGTTAGAATCCTTTGTTGTTGCAGCTGTCCACCTGGGTCAGATCCCTGTAAACCTCCAACAAAACAAATGTTATATTCTGTTCTGCAACATGTTATCTTTATAAGAATGGAAAAGTGTTAATATCCTTAAAGGTCAACGCCTTGAGAATATGTTCTCCTGGGTATTTCAGGCTCTAGGCAACATTGTTTTATAAAAGGTGCAGAACCAACAAGACTAAGCCTCGGAAACAGCACAGGGTTAAATCAAAGAAAAAGATGTAATATGGAGTCAGATTTGTTCTTTCCTATTACAATAGTGCCATGGAGAAACCACTTTGGGCAGCTTTTTTGGGGCCCTGGAGGCTTTCTCTCTCTGCCTCTGGGCATCTCTGTTGAAAACCCTTCCTAGCTGTCTGGCCTGCTGGAAACCCATTCCACCTGGTTTGCCCTGAAGATGTGTTCTGTTTATAACTCATTTATACTCCTTGGAAAACAACTTAATAAAAACTCAATTGGTTTTCCACCAGCTCCCCTGGGCAGGGGTCAGTGATAGCATGTTATTATTTTATAAAAAATATACATAATAAATGAAGTCATAGAACAGCACTGGGCACATAGGAGAGGGTCAATAAATGCTTCCTGGCTTAAAGCAAAAGTGACGGCTCAGTTTTCCATGGCTGCTGTACTTGCTGAGCTAGTTACTCCTTCCCTCCATTAAACTTTTTTTTTTAACTGAAAAAGAAACCTATGCATATGTTTAAAAAAAATTCAAACAGCAAAAAAATACAATAGGGAAAGGTTTCCCTCATCCTTTGTTCTCTCAGCTCTCCCTGGAGATGCCTCTGTTTACAATCTTTTGTGAGCTTTTCCAAATATTTTATGCACATTTCAACCTATGTATGTAAATTCCTTTAAAGTTTTACTTATTTTTAACATAAAAGGATTTAAATCCTCAAGTGGCTTCTGCCTCGATAATAGCAAAGAACACATCCGACTCTGTATTAGATCTGTTCCTTTGACTTTAACCTTGTGCTGTTTCCTAGGCTTAGTCTTACTGGTTCTGCACCTTCTGTAAGACAATGTTGCCTAGAGCCTGAAATAGACAGGAGAGCCTATTCTGAAGGCTCTGAACTTTAAGGATATTAACATTTTTCCATTCATATAAAGATAACAAGTTGCAGAATAGAAAATAACATTTGTTTTGTTGGAGGTTTACAGGGATCTGACCCAGGTGGATAGCTGCAAGAACAAAGAATTCTAACAACAAAAAATTCCTACACCAAGAAGTTTGCAACAACCAAGCAAGTAGGAAAGGATCCCGAATTCTGACTTGGGGAGATGGTTTTCCAGGACATTAGTTTGCCATCTAGGTCTACAGAAACTTTCTATTCCATGCCCCAACACCTGGTCTCCTGATTTATTGGCCTGTCCTGCATTGAGGAGAATGAGTTTGGACTCGAGAACACTCCTATCTACATAGCAACCTGGGCACTGGTACTGAGGACAGCTCTCCCACACCCAGGGACCTACTGTGAGCCCTTCATTGTTCCACTAGGGTGGAAAGTGGTTTACCCAGGAGAGATGGTGACTATGCACTGACACTCTGGCAGTCTGCTCTGTCTGGGTCTCTGAACTTGTACCTCCCGCTCCCTGCCAGCCCAAAACCTGGGACAGTGCAGCTAAGGCAAAGATCATGCCTGCCTCAGTTTCCCAGCCTGTAAAAGGGGAATTTATACTCTTCCTAAGATAGTTCTAAGCGACAACGCCTGTGGGTGTTTGGTTCCGGGAGCAACAGGAAGCTGAGCTCCTCTTGGGGGCAACAGGTGTGATCCCTGTAGGGGTTCTGCAGGGCCTTGGCTGGAGGGCTTGACCAGGGAGGTGAAATTTGAGCTTCTGGCCTTGAGGGGCTAGAGAAGGACATAGAGGAGGACTGGCACCTCCTTCGGGGTGCCCTTGAAGGTAAAGCTTTTTCTCTTCATCTCTGCTACTCCTCTCCCCCTTCTCCCTCTAGATCTCTCACTTCTCCTTGCTCCTCCTCCGTCCATCTCTCTCCCTCCACTTTCGGTTCCTCTCCTACTCCTCCCATCTTCTCCCCCTCCCATCTTCTCCCTCCCTCGATTCCCCAGTGTATCTCTCAGAACCCGGAGCCCAGAGCGGATCGCTGGCCCTCCCGCGCATGCCCACGGTTGGATGCCAGCTGGACCGCGGGTCCGAAGCTCCAGCTCTGAGCCAGGGATCAGCCCCAGTGGCTGCTCGGCTCTGTCGCCCGGTAGGCCTTTGGCTGCTGCCCCGGGTCGGGGCCTCCGGCTTTGTAAGTGTTAGGTTGGGGGCTCTGGGGAAGGGGGTCCGCGTGTCACAGCTTGCGAGGGCTTGAGTCAGTGCGTGTCCAGCTGAGGGGTTCGCGCCAGCCCCCTCTGCCTGCGCCACCTGCCCCGGCGCCCAGGACACACCTGTCCAGGGCCGGGCACGCACCTGCCCGGGACATGGCCACCCCCGTCCATACCGCGGCCCGCACCTGCCACCTCTCGCCCCAGCCGGGCTCCACTCAGTCTGCGGCCTGCGCCCCCTTCCGCTCTCCCGCCCGCGAGTCCCCTCCTCCCAGGCTTCCTCTCCTCGGCCGCAGATCCCCCGCCCCACGCCCCTGGGCGGGCTGTGTCCCGGGCCGGCGGGGTCTGAGGACCCGGACGGGGGCGGGGGCGGGGACAGTGGCTGGGACTGGCCTCCGAGCGGGGCTGCAGCCCGCGCCCCCCCGCCGCTTTCCCTGCCCCGCCACCCCTAGACTGCACTCCTCTCCCTTTCCCTGTCCCGGAGGCCCAGCTCAGTGGCATGGACGCTGTTCCCTGGGGCTGAGATCCTCTGGCTGTAAAGCCCAGCTTCTCCTGGCAGAGACTTGGGAAAAGAGAGAGCCAACGCTGAGCATGCTTCTTTCTCCTCCCTTAGTGTTTCTGCCCCAGGTAAATACCCTTAATACTTTTTCTGGTGTTAGGATGGTGGTGCTTGTTGATGTCACGTGTTATTATAGTGCGCATGATCACAGTGTTGAAAGCAGGGCTTGGTTCACTTAAAAATGAGCTGAGGGGTAGGGGCAGGGCTGTACTTAATATGTTTGAGTTGTTCTGCAGGAGCTAAGCCCCCACCCAGGTGGAGGATGGTAACTTCAGGCTGAGCACGAGATTCCTGGAACACGGCCCTATTAGCTACCACCAACTAGTCAGAAGAAAGTCACACACCTGGAAGCCCTCAAGCCTTATTTTGCCTATTAAAAACTTTAGCCTAAAAAAAAAAAAGAAAAAATTCACCTCAAAAACCCTCAGAGAGTTCAGGGTTTTTGAGCACGAGCCACTGTTCTCCTTGTTTGGCCCTATAGTAAAAACTTTACTCCAAAAACAAAAACAAAACAAAACAAAAAAAAAGAGATGAGGGCATGAGGCTGTGACATTCTGCATCCTCCCCCCTCCCAGCGTGAAACATGTGACTGTCGGTTTTAAAAAGATATAGTCCTTAACTAGTCCAGCCCAACTAGTGTGTGTTAACAGGAGCAGCACCATCAGAGGCATTTTGGAGACCCAGAAACATTGCAGTCCTAAAGATCTCCTGGCAAATTTTTGTTTGGTTTTGTTTTTTTGTTTTTCTTAAATTGTGGGGCAGACTAGTAATATAGAGGGAAAAATAGTGGCCCAGAAATATTTTTTCGTAGAACTGCTTTATTGCGATATTGTTCACACACTGTGAAGTCCACCTATTTAAATGGTACAATTCAGCGGCTTTTAGTATATTCACAGTGGTGCAACCATTATTATTCCAGAACGTTTTTATCACTTCAGAAAGAACAGTGGAAATGAATGATCTATCCACCCCTCCCCAGTGGTGGTTCTAAAGAAATTTCCTGGCTGTTCCTGACCCTAAATTAACTTGTTACATTCCATAAAAAATCTGGTAGGAATTCTAATCAGAACTGCATTGAATCTATATATCAGAACAGGAAGAATTAATATGTTTGTGGCATAAACTTTTTCTATTCATAAATGTATCTGGGACCCTATCTTCTCATCTGTCCAGAGCCTGGCCTATGGAAAGTCTTCACTAATTTGTTGGGTCTGTGAATAATGAGACTATATATATTGTTGGTTGCAACTGTAGCTTTTCACGAAAGAGAAAAGTAACCTCAGTGAAGCCATTTGACTCACTGATGGTCAGAAAGAGTGACAACCATTGCTGGAGTGATCGAGTGGACTTGGTGCTTGCAACCAGTGTTCTCCACCACCTACAGCTAAGGGGATTACAGTTTTCTTTTATTTATTTATTTATTTTTAAAATTCTTATTTTTTATTAAAGTGTAATCAATTTACAATGTTAGTTTCAGGTGTACAGCAGAGATTCAGTTATATATATGCATATGTACATGTATATTTTTCAGATTGTTTTCTGTACAACTCATTACAAGAAATTGAATATAGTTTCCTGTGCTATACAGTAGATCCTTGTCATTTATTTATTTTATATATAGTAATGTGTATCTGATCATACTAAACTCCTAAACTGTCCCTCCCCCTTTCCCACTTGCTAACCACAGTTTGCTATGTCCATGAGTATTTCTAGCAGCATCCTTTTTGCTAGTAATATATGCTGGTTAGCTGCCTTCATTTTCAGTAATTCCATCTTATCTGTGGGCGTTTTTCTTCTGGTGGGCCTGCATGTGGTTTGCACACGCGTTCATAGAGATCTGTATTTGGGAGAACTCCAGGCCTCGTGTAGTGCCTGGCACGGAGCTTCCGCTGAGCTCATGCTTGAACTGGGAAAAACCATATAAAAGTTGGAATTTCCACTGTGGCTGAGACTTCCAGGTTTCTATAACCTATTTAGCCCACCTTAATGTTGGTGGATCCAATATTGGATAATTTGGTGGAACTGCATGGTACTATGGTGTAGAGAGAGGGCTTGTATGCTTCTTCCCTTTCCTTTTTCTAACAGTCATTCTCCTGGGCCTCCCACATCCTTCCCCAGCAGTGCCCAGGGCTGGCTTGGTGCTGGGCTGATGCAAGATTTGTAAATAAGGCCCTTTCCTCATCTCTTCTGAGCCTCCATTTGCTTCTCTGCACAATGACGGCTTAGACTAGATAATTGCTTTTTGGTTTCTTTTAAACCCATGTTTCCTTTTGAGAAACAGAGAACTCAAATCTCTGCTCCAACCTTAATTCTTCAAATTTTGATACGTCCTCCAAGGGGTGACACAGCTCGTTGTGGAAAGTTAATGTGACTTTGGTTCTTTCCAGGTAGCACAGAAAAGACTTAAGAGATTTATTGCAGGGAAGGGGCAGGAGGGGGGCAGTATGTCACACTTTCTAGTGTGAGAAATGGAGCAAGGGCTTGGATTTAAATACAGCCTTTGACGTGGCCTCTCTCTAATCTTGCACAATGTGATAAAACTCTCTCTTCCTCCGTTTCTTCATGTGTCAAGTTGGAGTGATATTATTTTAGGTTTTCGTGGAACAATATAAATATAAGCCATTTGTGCTTCAGTAGAAACCTGACCTGTTAGAGAATCAGGAGTTTCTTTAAAAAACAAAAAAATCTTGTCCATAGCACTCTGTATATGTGTAATTTGAATTTCCTGGAGTGTGTGGGATGAGACTAAATTCCATCATGGGACAGGTGGCCCCTGGGTCTGGGGGCCCCAGTTTCCTCCTCCTCCCCAGTCCTCTTCCTCTCAGTCCAGGATGAAATTCCTGCCATTAGAATTACACAGACTTCTTGTGGATATGGCTTTTAATTTTATTGTTTCACTGGGGAGGGCTGCTGTCATGATTTCCGTGGTCAGGTTTTGGTGACCTGAAGGCTATGCAATTGGGTATTCCTATTTAAGTAAAAGAAAAGAAAGTTACAAATACAAAATTAGACCTAGGGTGGAGGCAGGGGCTCTTGGAAGTGGGGACCATTAGCTTTGTTAGCTTCAGGTGCAGTGGCCTCTGGCCATGAGGACCCATCCTTGTGCTCTGGAGTTGGAGGGACCAGTGGGCTCACTGGGAACGTTTACTGAGTGTATCTCATGGGCTATGCATTGTCCTATTTGTACTGTGTGTTCCTTATTTAAGACAGTGAGCTCATTTAACCTCAATAGCCTCTTTAATAAAATTTGACTTTTTATTTTGAGATGTATAGTAGATTCCCATGCAGTTGTAAGAGATAATATGGAGAGAGCCTATGGACTCTGCCCAATTTTCTTTCATGATTCCATCTTGCAAAATTGTAGTACAATTTGTTATTGACTCACTAACCCTTTGAGGTTTGTGTTATTACTCCCATTTCTATTCGTGAATAAACTGGGGTTTAGAGAAGCACACAGGCCTGCCCAGGTCACCCACATGGTTAGTGTAGAGTCGGGTGGCACATGGGCTAAGGATTTCCAGGCAGTACAATTGTGATGGTCTGTGGCAGGGGCAGCATTCACTTGCGTGTTTATTCATTCATTCAACAAACATTTATTGAGTAAACTCTGTGGTTCAGGTGCTATCATAGGGTTATCTAATTCTTCAGCAGTACTGAGAATCAGGTAATGTTTTCTTTTTTTAATCTGAGAAATGTAGCTCTGAGAGGTTATAACCCCCCACAAAGGAAATATAGCTCATAATTGAGGGATAGTACATGTGTACAGTCCCCCACTTTTTATGCAGATTGTACCCTAGGCATTTTACATTTGCAAACTTCCATAATCCAGATATATTCTTGTAAGGCAAGGATTTTTTTTTTAATTGAAGTATAGTCGTTTACAATGTTGTGTCAATTGCAAGGTCTTTTGTTGAATTTTTAATTAAAAAATTTATATTTGATGTGGGGTAATTAGGTTTATTTATTTGTTTCATTTTTTTTAATGGAGGTACTGGAGATTGAACCCAGGACCTCATACATGCTAAGCATGGGCTCTGCCACAGAACTGTACTCTCCTCCCCAATGAAAGTTTTCTTATCCATTATTCTGCAGGTTAGGAGTTCAAGTAAATTGGAGTTGAAATCCAGATCTTTTGATCCCACTGTGGTTCTTTTCTTTATATTCTGCTGAAGTGGGGTGGGGAAAGCAGTTCATTTGTTCATTCCTGTATTCAGCAGTTTTGAGCACTCACTTTGCATCAGGGCCTGGCTAGGTGTTGGAAACTGAAAACAAGAAATGACCCTTTTCTGCAGGGGCTGGAA
Organism: Camelus bactrianus; assembly: GCF_048773025.1. Taxonomy (NCBI): domain Eukaryota; kingdom Metazoa; phylum Chordata; class Mammalia; order Artiodactyla; family Camelidae; genus Camelus; species Camelus bactrianus. Next base: position 7,015,830 of record NW_027413945.1, read on the forward strand.
GCCTAGACCAAAAGCTGGGTAATGTGATCCGAGCTACAATAGCCATGTGCAGACGCTGAGGACAGACTATACCCCTGGCTTTGCTTGGGCTTCCCTGCCTTATGGCTGCTACACGCCAGGTCACCGCATCCTAGAAGGGCCTGCAGCCCACAGCAGAGTGTGTACCTCAGTCTCCTCTCCCCTCTCAGAAGGGCCTGCAACATGAGCATCCCTACTATGTGCAGTGTGCTGAGGACAACCAGAATCTCCCTGTGGTGGTCCAACCTGTTGGGGATCGTCTCAGAGGAGAATTTCTTTTGCATCTATAAGTGAATCTCCTCGGTGAGCCAGATCAGCCCGTGCGGCTCCCAGTGGGCACTCTGTATCCACTACAGGCACCACTACGGACCCAAGAATGGGTGGAACGACTTCCAGACCTACCGCAAGGTCGTGGGCCTTGTCACCATTACCAACTGCCTCTTGGCCAAGACCCTCTAGAAGCTCCACGTGCAGAGGAGCTGTATGGAACCACGCTCTATGACCCTCAGCTCTTTGCCTTTGGGCTCATTGGGGAGGTGGTCAAGCAGCCACCCACTGATGTGGCCTTCAACCTACAAAGACTGCAGAGTGGTGGAAAAGAGAGTCAAGGCCATCATCAAGTCACTCTTCATCTTGCTCGTGTCCAAGAGCCTGGATGGGGCCCCCGACAATTCTACGGAAAAGATCCCCTTCCCCTGCATCCTGTTTGAGAAGGAGGACTTGGTGGGACTGGACACAGACAGCAGATAAGCCTACCTGGAGGCCCGGCTGCCCTGACTGTCTGTCAGGTTGCTTCCCTACATCCAGAAAGGGATTGGCAAGGAGGAGGGCTGTCTTGTAGCCAAGGGGGGAGGGAGGTGCAGCCCGCCAGTTTTCAGACGTTTAAAAGTGAATCCGCCTTTGTTTCAGAGAGATCCTTTTAGGGTTAGTGTGGACACTTACTCTCTCTTTTCAGCCAGTACCCCGGGTGGGACCCCTGGAGTCTCTGTCCAATAGAGTAGCCACAGCCACTGATGCTAGGAGCACTGCGGGTTTCTAATTTTTGCTTGTTCCCCTTTTTCTTTCTCTTTTTTCCGTTTTCTCTCGGAGCTCCCTGTGAGCGTGTTGTTGGGTCTGAAAATGTGGGCTGTGCACACCCTGCATTGGAAATAGCGAGATTGCCCTCCGTGCTGCCTCCACCACTTTAAAAAGCAAAAACTTAATAGTTGCCTTGATTCATGTATTATCTCAGTCATGTTTTTATTTTCTAATTTTTTGGAATTTTTGTTTTGCTAGCATGTCACCTGCTGGTGTTTGATACCTAGTAGAATCCTTGCTTTGAGAAACATGTTTGATCCTCCTTACATTTGGTGACAAATGAGCCCTTATTAATTTTGTTTGCTTCTTTTGAGGAGGTGAGATGCGAATTGATTTAGGAGGCTTCTGGGGGATGTTTTTCATGGGTATTTTCACTTGGAAATTCAGTCTGCAGCACCTTGCTTGATTCTGGCTTTTGCACAAACGTGCTCGGCACGCAGTTCCTGGCTGTCGCTATGTGACGTGCGTGACGGCACTTCCAGGCCGGGGGTCACTGGTGAGGAAGTGGCCGGCTCGGGGGTGAGCAGCCGCAGGGGACGCTGTTGGAGGAATCAGTCACCGGGTTTTCTTTTGCTATTGCCTTCCCCATGCCATTTACTTTGTCCTCGTAAAGGGGCAGAAGCGGGTCTAAAATCCATGCCACTCTTTTACTCCCTTTACGAGGCTGGTTTTTCTGAGTATCAGGACAACATGGCCTTCTCCTAAGTAGCTGGCTCACCTGGATCGGGTGGACACAGGGACCGCTAAAGGGGAGGGTATCTTCCTCTCTGATTTAGCCAGTGGGCATTCAGAGCCGAGTCTGTGGTTTGCATCAGCAGCCTTGCAGGCCTCCCTGCACCGGCCTTTACTTTTAATCCATGTTGGCAGTAAATAGCTGACTCCGTGTCTGTTGCAGCTGACGTCCACCAGTGACGGCCGTGTCGTTAGTTTGCGGTAGTGAGACTCCAACACCTCAGTCAGCCGTGAAGGTAGATGCTTTGGCTGACCTAGGACCTTGGATTCTCACCCCCCAAGCTGGTTCATCTCACCTGGGGGAAAGGTTGGCCCACCAACTTCATGCTGGTCATGAGACCTTGTTTCTCCTTTCATGCTCTGGTCCAAATGAGGACACCTCATCCTTCACTGACTTGGTCTCGCTTGAGACAGGCCAGACTTTTGAAAGAGTCCATCACAGTCTTGGAGGGAACAGAATAGAAGTTAAGTGTCACAGGTAGAAGGAGTCTAGGCTGTCCGAGTTGGCAAATGCAGGCTGGGAACTGTGATGGCCGTGTTGTGCCCTGGACACAGGCCTTTCCCGTGGCTCCTGAGAGCCCAGGGGTCGGAGTGAGAACAGCCTTGCCTGGGTTCCTCCATCCTCACCTGCTCACTGGCATGTGTGTATGCTAACAAGGAGCTCCCCCAGACCTCAGGCCTTTCAAAGTTCAGACCACGGGAGAACATTGAGTCCCATCTCCTGGGCCTCCTTTGTGAGAATCCAGTGCCTTCTGAGGTGACCTGTGCCAGGAGATGCCTCCCCCTCCAGGGAGCACCCTTCAAAGGACTGTGACTCACTTCACCATGCGGTGAGCTTGCAGAGTTCCGGCCGCGGTGTCTGCAGAACCAGACTTGAGATGGGCTTAGCGATGGACATGACAGGACCGATTCCAGGGCAGGGCTGGGTTGAGGGAACAGGGGAAATTGAATGTGACCTCAAACACCTATGTGGGTGCTGGGGTTGTTACTAAAATGGGAACCCGGGAGTTACCTGCAAGGGGTTGAATTCCATTGTAAATGGCAGACATGAGGCATTTTAAGATGCCATTTGTCATCCGAGTTATGAATTCAAAGAGGCACTCTGGTCTATGAGACTGGGGCTCAGGTGAAGGAGCCATACTAGAGTTACACGTTGGGAGTCATCATTCTTAGCTGGTGTTCACAGCCTTGCATGTGGATGAGCTCATCTGGAGATGTAAAGACAGAGGCTGAGGGAGGGCAGGGCTGTGCCTGGGCTGGAGGAAAGCCTAGACAATGCTGCTTTGGTGTGTCAGTAAACAGCGTTTGGGATTTTCAGAGCAATGCCATTTATCCTCAAGGGGCCGGGGAGGGGGGCGGTGCCGCCCAGGAAGAAATCAGGAGGGAGGGTCATGGCCACATGTGCATCTCAGGAAGATGCGGAAACAGCAAGATCTGGGCAGGACACCTCCTCAGAAGCTGGAATTGAAGTGGGGAGTGGGGAGAAGCTAGTCACACTCACCTGTGAGGGAGGGAGGGAGGCCTGGGGAGCCCCTACCCCAGCGGACCCGATTTCCGCTTTCCATGTACAAAAGGCGTTCAGACAGAGGATCTGAGGTGAAAGGGGATGGGGGTTGGGAGGGGAGCCAACCTGGAGAATGGTGCTTGGACAGTTCTGGAATATATTCCCTGCCAAGTAGACTTTAAAAAAAAACAAAATGAAACACTTAAGAACACGGATAGTGACTAGGGAGGAGGCAGTCCTTTTTCTGGCCTCCTAAGAGTGAGGCATGTATGCAGGGATACACAAAAGAATCGGGCATTCTGTCCCCGGGAATTGATCCTTACCGGGGGAACAGTTCAAGTTTAAATGGGGAGAAGGGCAGCAGAGGGAAACTAGCCAGGCCCCGTGTCAGGTACCAGTCGGCCGCCCTACTTGAGTGTTGCATTCACATCCATGCCTCCCAGGTGGGCGGTGGCAGCCCCCTTTTGCGGATTGACAAGCCTTCTCAGAGGGGTTAAGGAATTGGTCCATTTAGCGGCTAGTCAATGCTGTAGCAGGATTCAAGCAGGGCCTTGTCAGACTTCAAGGGCATGTTCTATCTACTAATTCAGGTACCTCCCTGTTGTACCTGGATTGGTGAATTGGGTCAGTTTTGGAGCCTTTCACAAAAAGTACGATTTAAGTGCCTCAGGACTGTTTCACAAAGCTCAGTGTTCTTTAATGGTTCAGAAGCACCGCAGTGATTTTCACCCCACAGAGGTAAGGTCTTACTCCTTTGATGATGACGTTGTTGCAAATGACGTACAGGTGCAAAACCAGACTTAGCAGCTTCTGAAGGGCAACTCTCCAGTTCTCCCTTGATCGGCTTTCTTCCGCGGGATGTAACTGTGCTGCAGCTTAGGCCTGGGATTTCTGTATGGAGTGAGGATTTGGTATCCAATGTTAGCATAAAATGATCAGATGGAGAAAATCGATGTTGACAATTTATTTTTGGGTTTCATTAGACAAGATGCACTATCAGTTAATGGCCCAAATAGCATATGAAATTGAGTACAGAACTTTGCATTTCTTACTTTCTACTTAGAGCTGTCTTCGAATTTAAGGTTGTCTGCTTTGGAAATTTAGCTCCACCACCAGGGCACCTGTCAGTAAGTGTGTTGGTGTGATTGCATTTACACAGTGCATGTAATCTGGGCTTCCTTGGCCCCAAATGCTCCAGTGCAGAATCAAGGCCTGTAGTCATCACTTAGTCATGCATACTTCTAAATCTATATGAGGCCCAAAAAAAAAAAAAAAAAAAAAGGAGACAGAGAGAAATTACCTTTATCAAAGTTCCTTTGGATTCTAACTGCAAACTGTTGTTGAGCAGCTCTGGTTTCCTTTGGATATGAGTACATACATTTCTTTGCATGTACTTGGTATTTGGACTAGAACACCAAGCTCTTGCTGTCCATGAGCCACAAAAATAGTAGCCAAATTGCACACATGAGAAATATTTTATTCTTTTTTCTGAGAAAGACTCCTTGAATTTGGGACTTGGGCTATGAATTTTGCTTTTTGCTTCTCCCACCCTTCTTATCATCTCTCACTCCTTCTTCCCACGTGGCCTTCAAGAGTTCGTGTTCTCAAAGGAGCAGGTGGACAAACACCCAGTTGGTCATTATGCAATGCTGCTGTAGAGGGAGCCCAGCCAAGAGCTAAAGGACATTAACAGAAAGGACTTCCTAGAGGAAATGGACTCTACATTCAGTTGTGAGGACAGAGTAAGAATCAGCCAGGAGAAGGGGTCAAGAGGGTGGCTCAGGTGGCAGGAGCAGCCCGGGCAGAGGCCTGGAGGCTTGTGGGTGGGGACTCGGGGAGAGTGCCCTGTGAGGTCCAGGGTGGAGGGTGCCCCTGCTGGGGAGGACACTGGAGAGAGCCTGGGGTGGAGGGCTTTGGGGGAGCTTGCTTTTTACTAGAATTGACAGAGGAGGCAGTGACGGTTGTCAGCAGGAAGTGACCCTCAGGAAAGGTACTCCTGGTTTTGCTTCTGATATTCTACAGAAAGAAGGGGTCGGGACCGGTGAGAACAAGTCTGTCTATCCCTTTGAGACCCACCCCTTCATTCATTTATTCATAACACGTGCACTTCTAAGTGTCTAGGGGAGAGGGGTGAACCGACAGTAGTAAGCAAAATGTACTTGCTTCTTGCGAGCTTAGCAGTGTCAGAAGTTGATTTAGCTTGGAATGTTCTAGGAACAAAGCAGGGAAACCTAAACCAAAGTGCAGGGATTGGAGGCAGGGAAGGTTTCCTTGAGAAACAGAATCAGAATGAGCGTGGAGGCAGGTGGGAAGTAGCTAGGCATCAGGCCGGGGACCCCTGAGGTCACTGGAGACCTGGGTACTGCGGTGAGGCTGGGCGATGAGAGGCAGGGGCGGGGGTGGGGCTAGAACTGTACCAGCGAACCTCCGAAGTGTTTCAGTGGAGGAGTGATGTAATCAAATTTGTGCTTTGGGAAAGCTGCCCCTGCTCTCTCTCGCTCTCTCGCTGTCTCACTCTGGCTCTTGCTCTCTTTTGTGTGTGTGTGTGTGTGTGTGTGTGTGTGTGTGTAGCAGGGAGGAGGGGGTGGGTACCACTGAGTGGAAGGGTCATTAGGAGACCACTCGCAGGCTGGGAGGCTACCAGTGGGAGAGGGGCGTCAGGGCTGCGTGGGGACAACAGGGACAGTGTAGATGTAGTATATCCTTATGGGGAGGGCTTGTTAGCGGGGCCGCCCTCGTGGCGCCTTGTGGCTGGAAGAAAGCAGATGGTGGCAGCCAGGCTGACTTTCTTCTTCTGCCCTTCCCTGTTTTTTGTGATGGTCTTAGCTCAGCCAATATTTGGAACAGAAGAGCTAAATTCCAGGGTAGACCAAGACTTTGTTGAGCTCGTTCAAGTGAGATCTGATAGGATTTAAGTTTGTGTTGAGATCTGCTTGTTCACTTAGCTAGAAATTCACCATCTTTTGCATTTCCATAAGGGTTTTTATTCTTGATAAAGATTGCTTTCTTGGTGAAAGGAAATTGAATATAGCTGCTGTTTTTCTCAAAAATATCTTTAAAGAAATTTAATATTCAAAAGAATAGGAATATTCTGAAATGATAAAGTAAGGCTTCGGTGTACTTTCTTTGGTTTCAGAGTTGACACGGAATTAGAGCCTTTGCATTACTTAATAGCACATCCTTGTCAGTATTTAAAGAGCTGTTAATGAGCGCCCCAGGCCCCAGCTCTCAAAGCATCATTAAATCTTGCTCTGAAATTGTGAATTTGTAAAGATCTTGTTTGCAGAATCCAAACAGTTGGTTTATAATATGCAGCATAGCTCTTTTTATAAAATAATAGGTTAAAACTTAAGAAAGTAGAAGATAGATATTAAAGCTGAAACATAAACATTCTTGTGCTAATGTTGCGACGGGAAATTTTGAAAAGAAAAATCCTTCTGTAATATCATCTACATGAAATACTTATATGTCTATCACATTTGAAAAATTACTATGCAATGTTTTTCAGAGTCAGGGCCATTCCAGTTAAGATACTGTCAGTGATGGTTGCTGGTTTTCAATTGTAGAGTCTAAATTTGCCTTCTTTGCTTATTTTTTTTTTCTTTTTATGGTGAGAGGATTGAGTAGTGCTTTGCCAGCATGCTTTCGGGGCAATTTTGGGGCAGACTTTGTGCGCCAGCAGTGAGACATTTCTGTGCATTTTACTTTCTGGACATCACCAGGGCACATGCGGAAACACGAGGGGGTTTATGCCTGCAGGCTGGGATGCTTCAGGACTCCCTGGTCCATCACCATTTGTTCTGGAGCTGCTCCGGTCAGTGAATGACTTTCTGTGGCTTGGAGTTAAGGTGGTCTGATGCAGATGATCAGATGTGTAGTTAAAGTGCTGTTACTTGAAATAAGAGAAAACCTTGAAACACAGCTCTAAAAATACAGGATGAGGGAAGAGAATTGGATGAGCTGCTTGCAGTGGGGAGTCTTCTCAGGTGACTCCCTCACCGTGATTCCTGCCAATATCCGCCCCAGCCCTGCACGGTAGTCCTGCCGAAGCAAGCATGTCCTTTGCTCAGAAACGAGCTGGATTTCCTTGTGTCTCTGGGTGCTGGCTTTTTTAAAACACATCTTACCCTTTGTTTCAAATGAAATTCTTGTTAGGAACCTCTTACACTCATTCTTCCAGACCTTGTCCATATGTAGCTGCTGAGTGGATGAACAGAATAAAATATCTCCATGTAGTGATTATTCAGACATAAGAATGAATAAAAAGAAAAAAGGGGGGGATGAAAAAGGCCACCTGCTCTGAGAAGTCCACCCTGACGGCTCAACCCGCCCTTTTCCCTTTGAAACCCCACCCCTTATAATCCTCTCTATTTGATAGTACTTACCACCTTCTAATAAACTATAACCTTAAAAAAAATAGTATGCTAATACCACTTTGAAGTGGACGACCGTTAATAACAACATGTTAAGTAAAAGGAGCCAGACACAAAAGGCCACATATTGTTGATTTCAGTGATCTGAAATGTGCAGAATAGGCACATGCAGAGGCAGAGGGCAGATGATGCTAGCGAGGGGCTGGCTGGACAGGGGGATGGGGAGTGACTGCTAATGGACAGGGGATTTCTTTTTGGGTGGAGTGTTCTGGAAATAGATGATGGTAAGGGCTGCACAACCATGAATATACAGAAAGCTGCTGAATCGTACCCCTTTAAGTGGGTGAGTTTTATTATATGTGAATTATATCTCAATTATAAAACACTGGAAAAAAAAAACTCAGTCAAAGGACAGCCTCTCCTGGGCCTGCCCCGCAGTGGGGTCTGTCAGTCTCCCTCTGTGCTTGAGATGCTTGTGACATGGTTTTCTCCTGCAGGGACTGTCTCCTGGAGGTGGGAGCGGGAGGCACGGTCCATGTGTCTCCATCATCTAGCGTGTTGTAGATGTTCCCTAAGTGCTTGTTAATAAATGCTCTGGGAGTAAGGACTAAAATGGGGCTCTTTCCTGGAAGAAGCTGTCAGCTCAGAGGGCCTGCCAGCCACTTAGGATAAATACGGGTCAGAGTGAAGTAACAAAATTCTCTGATAGAAGTTTAACAACGAGCGGTAGTACACACTAAGTAGAAGAGATTCTTGAATGGACTTACATTTCCTAATTTGGCTTCTTAAAGAGTAGAGAGAAATAAAAGTGGGAAAGAGAAGAAATCAATGCAAAAGAAAAGAGAAAACATGTAAAAATAATTAAGCTGAATGAGAAAATGAAATGATGGGAGATTGAGTACATTGTATTGAAAGAGAAGTCTGTAAATCCTCGTGACTGATGGCTGGAGGGTAGCTGTGAGATTGGGCACTTCTCCAGGATGAGAACCCACCCGGGCCCCTGACCCACATGGTGGTGACGGGCTGTCAGCTTCCTGCAGAGAATGGGGTCCTGTGATCTTGGCCTCTCACCTTCAGTCCATTGGAAAGGTACAGTGGAGCTTCCCGGGGGCTCCACGACGTGCGACACCACAGCAGACGGAGGGCAGAAGAGCTTGTGGGGACCCGGCTCACTTGTGTTGAGCCAGACGGTGAGGAAATTTATAGAACTCTAAAACGATGCCAATCTTCTGGCGTTTTGTTTTGGAAAATAGTTATCCTTCATAAAAATTTAACATTTAATGGGCTTATTATTTTAATAGGAATGAATATATAAAGTTTTAAATCCTTCTCTATTTTTCTTCATTTTTTTTTAATGGAGGTACCGGGGATTGAACCCAGGACCTCTTGAATGCTAAGCACGTGCTGTATCCCTGAGCCATATCCCTCTCCCCTAGTTTTACTTTTGAATATGGTAAGTATCTGTAGGTGTAACCTGCACACACACACAAAAGCACTCTTTGAGATCCTCAGTGATTTTTCAGGGTGTCAGGGAGATCTAAGACCAAACAGTTGGAGGCCCACAGAGCTAAAGAATACAGATGAAGACTGTAGCCCAGCTTGTCAGGCGTGTGTCTGCGTAAGGTTCTCAGGGTGGAACTGTCAGTGAGAGGAGAGCAAACGGTTGTAGCTACTAACTGTGGCCGCCTTTGAGAAGGAGGCAGGCCAGTTAGATATTTATTCCAGGTGGGGCAGATGAATTTAGGGTGAAGGAGGTGGAAAGGTATTCTGGTCCTGCTTCAGGTGGTATTATTTTAAAACACTTTCATTTCGGGGTCCTTCCTGCACAATCCATCTCTCTGCAGTGGCAGCATCTGGCCCAGAGCCTGCCACAGAGCGCACATTAGATTCTTGGTTAAATGAAGGACTGGATGGCCTGTTTCACGTGTGGGCTCAGTCCCTCAGTGGAACCCTGAGCATCGTGAGGTTCTTCCGTGTTGCCAGCCTTGACACGGGCGTGCAGAGCAGAAAAGGTGGTGTGTTCCTGTTTGTAACAAAACCAGAGATCTGTGGGTTTGATCTTTGGGGGAAAAACTGGTATTTCCACGTAATCAGACTGTCCAAATCATTCTTAGTCACTGCAGTCTGAGATGAGGATGGGCCGTAATTTTGTTCACTGTACTTTGTCTTTAACGCCCAGCTGAGCTTGAAGGGCTGTGTTTGGCCTCTGTCATCTGTCACTATCCTGCTGAGACTGGTTGCCAGGCTGGGGCTCAGAGGTTCCAGGGCAGCTCACTTCCTGCCGAGGCAGCCAACAGACACCGCCCAGGTAAGCTCTGCCCGTGCCTCTGTCCTGGGCTCGTTGGCAGTCCTTCAGCAAGCAGGAGTAATTTGTTATTGTTCCCTCTGAGTTAAGCTTGACTAATGTTTAAATAAAGTATAAAATCCGTTGCGTCAAGAATCCTACACATGAGACATTTTCTTCTGATTTTACTGAATATGCATCGATCATATTGAGTCTTATTGAATGATAATAATGGATTACAGTCATTGGTTGATTTCTGGAACAGATACATAACATTTTATGGTAGATCGACCTTGAAATTCTCGGTTCTTTTCATCCTGTGTATTTGCTGATGTTAATCCCAGATGTTAGTTTTAACAGCTGATTCAGGGCCTGGGGGCTGCTGCTTTTTTTCCTGGTTGATGAATTTCTCTTACTGAGTGAAGTTAGATTTGGTTATGTTCATTAGCAGCTGCAGACAGAAAGAATTTTTTTTCAGGAGATGACCTGCAAATGATCGCTGAATGACTTTGACCCTTTGGGCCCCTAATGAATGAAATTGCCTTAAAAGGTTCAGGACATAGCTGTCATACCGCACAGGTTGCAAAGGTAATAACAGAATGCGGAGATCCAGGTGGGACACAGAGCTGCCAGGTGATTTTTGATCCATGAGTTTTTATTTGTTTTTATGGATTATTCCCTCCAAGGAGAAAGCCTCTGGTCGTAGATGTGCATTAGATGAGGAAATGCCTTAAATTTCCTTCTCCCTGATTTATTCCATCCCCCACCACCACCAAGTGGTGCAGAGAACAGAAGCCGCGTGGCCTGAACCTGGGTGCACTCTTTGTACACAATGAATCTGATGGTTCTTGAAGACAGGCTCATCATTCTTCCTCGGGCCGTTCTAGTGGTTTCAGTGGGATCTCAGCTACTGGAGAGGGAAGAGGCAGCTTGAGACGTGATAGAGGAGATCAGGTCTAGATGTCTCTGTTCCCCATTTCCTGGGCTTGATTCTGATCTGAGGTCCCTCCCGTCAGTGTTCCCCCCCCACTGTGTTTATCCCTTGCCATTGTCTCTGCTGTCTCTGGGAGGAGGTTCCAGCTTTCTAAGCCCCCGGTCCTCTGCTCCCTCTCTCTGGGAGTGCCTGTTGCTGTGGGTGGCTTTGTTTTGTTGTCACCCTGCAATGTGAAGAGTCCTCATGTGCTGAGGCCGTTCTACTCATGTGAGCAGTGAGGCTCAGAGGTTTTGCAGAGTCATGTTTCTTTTTCCCTCTTGCTGAGTGTACGTGAAAAAGGTTTAAGTCCAAGAACGGGCTCTGTCTGCAGAAATGTCTTTATTTAGTTTTGCATGGTGTAAAAATCTTGAGAGCTTTTTAATCATTGAGGACAGTCTGTGGGGGAAACAGTCAGTGAAGCCCAGGTGAGACCTGGAAGAGCCGCACTTCCCTCACTGCCACTGGTGGTGACTTCACCCCCCTTCAGGCAGTAAGGGGCCCAGACCTGTGAACGGAGGTGACATCATGAATAGATATGTGCATCCACTGCTTCACCTTGGGTGTTAATTTCAAGCTGAGGCAGTTTGTGGCCGCAGCCTCATCCTACATCAGGAATTTATGAGGAAGACCAGACAGACTTGATTAGTGCAGTATGAAGTTTTCATGAAATTAATGTCATTCTAGTAAGATAGGGACTAGTTAAAGTGTCTTAAGCAGACAACCTTGAAGATTATTTACATAGAATGTGTATTTTTACAAATCAGAATTTGTATTGCCATGTAACCATCCACTAGAACTTTTAAATTTGAAGGAATCTGACCAGAACCATTAATTTAGAAAAATCAACATTAAATATTTTCAGGGAATAACCTTATCTCTTTTGTGATTGAAGAAAATTTTGATTTTTTTTCTGTACTCTTAATAGGTTTTAAAATATCAAAACATTGATTTGACATGTCACTTTTTAAACAGAGAGAATAAAGTTCAAGCTGTTTTAATATGTAATTAAATATTTTTCTATTTCAGCAAACTGGTGTGATTTCCTGACTCTTTGGGAAGTTTTTGCAAGACACTTAGATTACCTACTGTTGGAAAAATGCAGAAGTGACTTTTATGAATATAGGACTAGTACAGATCTGTTGGTTTTTGATATAGTGCAAGACATGAGGACTAGGAGAACTTTGCTGCTGATTGCCAGAAGGACAGATGCCGGGTCTCAGTCTCCCTTCCTGTAAAATGAAGAGGCTTAACTGGATTCTTTCCACTACTAAGATGAGTTTCCATGAGCCTACGTCTTTTGTTTATATTCAGGAATGTTTACAATATCAGATTTAATGCTGAATACCACTCCCTTCCCCGAAGAAGAATTCAGTGTGTGCTAGATAAGCATTTAGTTATCTGATTCTTCTTTCTTTTTTTAAAATTTTATTTTACTGAGTTATAGTCATTTACAATGTTGTGTCAATTTCCAGTGTAGAGCACAATTTTTCAGTTATACATGAACATGCATATATTCATTGTTACATTCTCTTTCACTGTGACCTACCACAAGATCTTGTATATATTTCCCTGTGCGATACAGTATGTTCTTGTTTATCTATCCTATATATACCTGTCAGTATCTACAAATTTCAAACTCCCCATCTATCCCTTCCCACCACCCTCCTCCCTGACAACCAGAAGTTTGCATTCTTTGTTTATGAGTCTGTTTCTGTTTTGTATTTACATTCATTTGTCCTTTTCTTTTCTTTTTAGATTCCACATAAGAGTGATCTCATATGGTATTTTTCTGTCTCTTTCTGGATTACTTCGCTTAGAATGACATTCTCCAGGAACATCCATATTGCTGCAAATGGCATTATGTTGTCATATTTATGGCTGAATAGTATTCCATTGAATAAATATACCACATCTTCTTTATCCACTCATATGTTGATGGGCATTTAGGCTGTTTCCCTGTCTGGGCTATTGTAAATAGTGCTGCTATGAATATTGGGGTGCAAGTGTCTTTTTGAAGTAGGGTTCCTTCCGGATATATGCCCAGGAGTGGGATTCCTGGGTCATATGCTAAGTTAATTCCTAGTCTTTTGAGGAATCTCGATACTGTTTTCCACACTGGCCGCACAAGTCTGCATTCCCACCAGCAGTGTAGGAGGATTCCCTTTTCTCCATAGCCTCTCCAACATTTGTCATTTGTGGACTTTTGAATGATGGCCATTCTGGCTGGTGTGAGGTGATACCTCATTGTAGTTTTGATTTGCATTTCTCTGATAATTAGTGAAATTGGGCATTTATTCATGTGTCTATTGATCATTTGCATTTCTTCCTTGGAGAATTGGTTGTTTATGTCTTCTGCTGAGTTTTGGATTTTTTTTTTTATATTAAGCCATATGAGCTGCTTATATATTCTGGAGATCAAGCCTTTGTCGGTTTCATCATTGCAAAAATTTCTCCCATTCCATAGGTTTTCATTTTATTTTGCTTATGCTTTCCTTTGCTGTGCAGAAGCTTGTACATTTAATTAGGTCCCATTTGTTTATTCTTGCTTTTATTTCTATTGCTTGGGTAGACTGCCCTAGGAGAACAATTTTGAGATGTATGACAGACAATGCATTGCCTAGGTTTTCTTCTAGGAGGTTTATTGTATCTTGTCTTATGTTTAAGTCTTTGATCCATTTTGAGATTATTTTTGTGTATGGTGTAAGGGAGTGTTCTAGCTTCATTGCTTTACATGCTATTGTCCAGTATTCCCTACACCATATGCTGAAGAGGCTGTCTTTTTTCCATTGTAAGTTCTTGCCTCCGTTGTCGAAGATTAGTTAATAAAAAGTGTGTGGGTTCATTTCTGGGCTCTCTATTCTGTTCCATTGGTCCATATGTCTGTTTTTGTACCAATACTATGCTGTTTTGATTACTGTAGCTCTATAGTATTGTCTGAAGCCTGGGAGGGTTTTTCCTCCAGCTTCTTTCTTTTTCTTCAGTGATGCTTTGTCAATTCTAGGTCTTTTGTGGTTCCATATAAATTTTATTATGATTTGCTGTAGTTCTGTGAAATATGTTCTGGGTAATTTGATAGGGGTTACATTAAATCTGTAGATTGCCTTGGGCAGTGTGACCATTTTAACAATATTGATTCTTCCAATCCAGGAACATGGGATATATTTTGTTTTTATTTATTTTAGGCTCTACTGGGCTTAACATTCCTTGATTGTTTTTCCCCAAACCTATAGCAGGCAGGTAGCCTTGATGTGCCATCATTGCTTGGCTTATTTGACTAGATTGGGAGAGGAATGTAAATTTTAGCTTTCCATTGTTTTAATAAGTCTTTCCCCCATAGATTTATCAGCAAGTCAGCAATATAAAGTTGTATCTTAGCTGTCTGACCATCAGGGCCTCGACAATCAAGGATCAGACTGCTACATTTTAGTCCCTGGGTTCTCCCTAGACCCACAACATCAATATTTGCTGGCTGCATTGGCCATCGACTCGGCAGTGAGTAGAATTAATGACAGAAATGTCCGCTCCAGAATCAAAAAGCCTCTGAAAGATTTTTCTTGTATTTTCACATTACAGACAGGATGTGAATCCAGAATCTTTTTGGTTAAAAACACCCCCACCTTTCCTGTCCTTCCAAACCCTTCGTTTCCTCGCACAGTGTTGCTGAAACCTGCAGGGTAGTATGGCAGCATCGGCTGCTGAGCGGTTTTATTTCCTTTTTCTGCTTTTCATGGCTTTGTAGGTGACATCATTACCTTAATTTCTCCTGTATAGTCACTATCTGTCACCCCAGTATGAACCTGGACACCTTGAGAAGTTAAACTCGATCTTCCTAATAACAGGCCCACTGTCCCAGGAGGAAGAGGTCCATACATTTCTGTTTATATTAATGACGGTTCCTCTCCTGGCATAAGAATAAGTGAATTTAAACAGGGGATATCGATGGAGGCACTCCCTGCTGTTGCTGGTGATAATTCCATGACATTTTGCTGTAATCTTTGTTCGCGCTGGCATGTACAGGGAACGCTCCCTTTTGTCACGGGGCTGGGAGCAAGCACCTTTTGAAGCTTTCCTGAAGCATTGTCCCATCCTTATGCAACACAGACCTACATTGATTTGCCCAGTGATTTCCTTTTTCACATCTTGGACAGACTCCAGGAGATTTTTCCTTTTTATTTCTCATAAGATTTTCTGGTGCAGCCTTTTGTTTTGTATTTCTTCATTCCTTTTTTGTGTGACCAATTTTTCCACAATTAAAACATTTGCCTTGAAAAGTTTTTCCTAATTTGAATCCTGCCATGGCTTGCAACATCATATTGGCCTTAAAACTTTCTGTTCCCACTCTCTGGCCCAATTTTATATATTCAGTCAATGGAGCCTTCCCTTTAAAGGGACCGATAGCCTTTTTGCAGTCCTCCTTAGCATTTTCATAAGCAAGAAGTTGAAGAATTGTGTTCGCAGACTCCAGGCTTGTCTGAGTGGGAGATGGGAGCAAGATGACCAGAGCAGAGTATACTGGGCAGGTCCCATATACCTGCCTTTGTCACTGCCATACCCCCAGGCCCCTGACCTCACCACGCAAGCCTCCTGGGAGCAAGCTAACCAAGAGAATTGCATCCCTTAAACCTGAGGAAGCAGATGCTGCCCTCAAGGCAGGCCTCAGGGGAGATGGAAACCAATCCAGTAGCTCACACCCCACTTCTTATGCACATACTGAGAGTCCCTGCTGTGATAATGATGACAGTGGGGGTTTGGAGGTGCCCAAGACCATTCTAGGCACAATACTCAGTAATTACTTCATTTACTTTAACCCTCACAAGCCCTTTATGAATTTGGTGCCTTTACTGTTTCCCTATTTGACAGACAAGGAAGCTGAGGATGGAAGAGGAGTGACTTTTCTAATACTAATTACCGATGATGGAGGTGGGGCCCAGGTCATCCATCTCCAAAGCACAAAGATCTTAACACACAGAGGATCTAGGAAAATGGGCATAGAATCTGATGGGAGACCCTTTTCCACTTTGTTATTTCTTCATCTGGTTTACCAAGGTGTTTTCACATTCTTACTCGAAATGTTGAGACTATATTGACCTCCTTGCAAATTACCAACTGGATAGAAGAAGGTCAGACACCAGATGGTCCCGAGGTCCCTCTGACTCAGTGACATTGTGAACTGCTATAAATAACAGCCAGATACCCTTCAATCTTTCACTTCAAAAGGATAAGCCTGCACGTTATGTCCAGTCATTGACTCCTGAAAGTATAGGCTGTCTTCTCCCAGCTGACCTCCCCTTTGGTGGATATGTACAAAAATGATGTACATCCAAAACCAGGAGCTTGGGCTCCAATAATGACATAACTTATATGAATAGTATTTACATATTTTACATGCATTTCAGTAAACTGGTGAGTTTCCTAAATTCCAGGTGGTAGAAATGAAAACTTGCAACATAATGAAAAACTTTGGCACTGAAAAGTTGACTCACACTCCCAGTCCTACATAAAATTCTGTGCTGCTCAGGAGACGATGAGGAAAACTGATGATGCAATAAGTGTAGTTCCTTCCCTGAAATCACTTGTGAATTCATCGATGAGATCACATATATAGAAGAAAGCAAAAAGCCAGCATTAATACATGAGTGCTGTGATAAGATCTGTAGGGATTGTCTCAGGCTGACCTCCCCAGGAAGCAGATCCTCAGACAAAAATGAGTGTGCGAGCCTGTTTCGGGTATGTTCTTAGGAAGCTCCTGGGGGGAGGCAAAGTGAAAAGTGCTATTTCAATTGAAAACAAAAAAAATTCACTATCCTCCACTTTAACCATGTGGGCTGGCAGAAAAAGCCACCTTTCATATGATTTCATTCATAGGGAATATCCAGGAGAGGTAAAAACAGGCAGAGAGGAAGAGGACTTGGGGTTGTCAGGGACTGGGGAGGAAGGAAGCGGAGTGTGTGCTTTTGATCTAGGGTTTTACTTTGAGGAAAGAAATAGTGAGAAACTAGATAGTAGTGATGGTCGCACAGCATTGTGAATGCACTTAATCCTCCTGAATTGCACAATTCAAAAGGGAAAAGTCTATATTTTATTGCAAGAAACTAAAAACATAAAAATAAAGGATATCATAGATGTGAAAGAAACAAAGGAAACTAAAGAAAAACCAAACGAAAACAACTCCAGGGGAAGGGAAGTCAACTTTGGGTGGGGGAGGGGATTGACCGTGGGAATTTGGAGAAGAAGGTGTGGCTGGGGGCAGAGGGGGCTCAGCCCTAGGGGGTGGTGATGCCTGAACTTGTTCTCCGTTGCCCAGCATTCCAGGTTTAGGTCCTGGAGGAGCAGTAGGAGCTGCAAGCCGGAGCTTGGGGTCTCCTGGTGGGCCAAGATCTTCCTTTGTTTGGTCTCTGGCATCCTCCCCTACCCCGCCTGCTCTGGATCTGTAACTGTTAGACTTGGAGAGAGCTTTGAGTCTTGTGGAAATGCTGAAGCTGTGACAGAAAAACAATTTACCCACGTGCCTCCCTTTCCATGTGCCTTTTCAAGAACAGAAATCTTCCTAGAGCTTTTCAGACACGTCTCACCCAGGAAGTGCCCACAGGATGTGTTCTGTGACTGAATTCTTCCAGACAGGTGGTCTGAGGCCAGTGTTTGCTCTGGTCCCAACAGCAGCCTCTGGGGATGCCTCCTTGTGTGGCCCAGCCCTCGGCCCTCCCTCACCTGCACACATGCACCCCGCCCTGCCCTTCTCACTTTCAAGCTAGGCCTCTGTGGGCTCCTGGTCCTACACCTGACCCATAGTGAGGAGGGCACGGTGCTCCAGGTCGGAGCCGGGTGTGCTGAGCTGCCAGTCAGCCCCAGGCAGGACCCTGGTGAGAGGCCTGGGTGATGTCTGGGCAGGAGGCCTGCCCTGTTCACCTATAGGCCGTGGTAGTGGGGACACCTCCATGTCCAGATCCACCCGGAGCCTGTGCTGGCCCTCAGAAGTGTGGCGCACCAGCCCTTCACTCGGGGATGTGGAATGGGTGTCCTTGTCCACCAGCTCCTGTGGTGTCTGGCTCTGCAATGACTGTGACCAGCAGCCACCCTGGCCCAGAGGTCTCAGAGCCCTGCCCGGCCAGGACCACCCCTGCTTCTGCCCACTCGACCCTCTGCTGCCACATCAGACTGGGTCATTGTTCAGCTCAGACAGTCACCTGGGAGGGAAGAGACACACCCAGAGGGCATGGGCTCCACCTTGGGCATCAGGGCCCTGCCCTGGCTCTCCACATCCCAGCCAGCCATCTTGAACCCGAGTTGTGGACATGACCGGCCTCACAGGCCTCTGACTCTTCCTCAGCCTGCTCTTGCTTGAGGCAAGACCCTCCCACCCCAACATGACGGCCCCATCTGCACCAGCCAGGAAAGGGCTGTGGGGCTACCCAGGTGGGATCTGAGTGGTCGCACGGCCACGGTAAGCCTGCCCTGGGGCTCCCTGTGTTACCTTTGGGTACCTCTGGCCAAAAGGCCAGAGGCCCCTGGGGTGAAGATTTACCCAGTGTCAGCACCGATGATACAGTCCCTTGTTGCAAGCATTCCACAGGCCGCGCCTCGGGTGTTGAGATGCAGCAGAACATCTCTGAGTTGCGCTGAGTTGACCAACCAAGTGAGCTGAGTACGGGGCTCCTCTACAAAGTCGGTGTCTTGGAACTTGGAACTAGGTTCCAAGTTCTGTTGAGCTCTATTGTAAGGTCACTTCCTGGGGTCCCCTTCCCCAAGCTTCCTCCTGACACAAAGCTCCCCAAGGGCATTTCTGGGCTGCCGATGGCTCACTTCCCACCCCATGCCGTGTCCATACACAGTGACACCAACTCAGCTCAGCCCTTAGCCCTGGGGATACCTGGATGCAGCCAGGGCACCAGCTCTGGACACACCTCTGAGGACACAGCTGTGTTCAGACCCGGCTCCCCCGTCACCAGTGCTGTCACCCTGGACAAGCCACGTGCCTTTCAGTGTCTCCCCAGTCCCCCATCAGTGCAGAGGGCATCATTCAGGCCCCTGATTCCTAGGTAAGCCATAAGACTATAGACACATAAATGTCCACTGCATATGTCACCCCCATGGGTTGGGATCACAGGGAGCTTGTGCACAGACCTAGCAAATGAAGGACACCACACAGGGCTGGCAGACCGCAGAGCACACCCTACACAGGCTGGGGTCTGCCCTGAGGAATGAGGAAAGTCACCCTTCTTGCCGCCTGCTTCCCAGCTCCCTGTCCCCATGTTGAAATTAAATACAATTCTGAAATTTTCCACTCTGGCATACAACGTCCTAAGTCATTCTTTCATATTCAGATTCAGGCTCAGTGTCTCATCTGGGCCTCTAGGGTGAGCTGCCCCACAGTGTCTCCCTGCTTGTTTGCCTTCTGGTCACACGTCCTTGTGTGATTCCCCACACCCTCCCCTGCAGGGTGGATGGACATTGGGACCAGGTTCTGACATGTAGACTGACTTGTGAAAACGTGCATGACTTCCACACATTCCCAGCTCCAGTGTTCATTCTTTCTCTCTCAGTGCTTCTCTGTCTGTTTTGTCTCTGTTTCTCTCTCCCTCTGCCTCTCTGTGTTTCATCCTGTCTGTCTATTTCCTGTATGTATGTGTGCATATGTTTACATGTGTATGTGTGTATTCATGTGTGTGTATTTTTAGGACCCAGTGCAGATCACTTCTGAAAATGCCTTGATGACATATTATGTGGTATTCATGTTACTGAAGAAAAAAAAATCTTTGAAAGTTGTGCAAACACTTTGGTGGAATCAGCTCTAAGGATCAGTACCGCTGGGGAAGGGATGCACCTGTGGCCCTTTGATGCATCCTGCACACTGTTCCCCCGGAGAGCAGCGTCTGTTCGCTCTTCCCTACAGGGGACCTGCTGGGGCCTCTGCCTCCTCACGTTGTCACCAGGCTAAAGGCCTGCCAGTGCGATGGTGACCAGTGCTGCTGCCACAGTGTGTCCGTCTGCCTGTGTCCTCACCTGAGAGGTTGAGCATCTCGAGCACACTGGCCACCTGCACTCCCTCTCATTGGAACTGCCTGTGTGAGTTCTCTTTCTTTTTAGAACACTGGGTTTCATGAGGTTTTTGGCCCAAAGGGATATGAAATCTTTCTCTGACCTTGGGTCATGAGGAAAGCTTTTTCCACGTTGTGGTTTGTCTTTCCAGCTGTCTTTCTTGGCCTTTGTTTGTTTTTTGGTTTTGTTTGATTTGTTTCACCACAGGAAGAGTGAAGCATCTCCCTTTTGGCTCTGGTTTCATAATTAGAACAGCAGTGCCTACCCCCAGACAATGCACAGAGTTATTAAAAGGGCTTTATTTTGTACATATCGTCTTTAATTCATCTGAATTTTTCCTTTCAAAATACAAACATGCTAATTCATGTAAACACACACAAAAAAATCACCAGTCCCCTCTTAAGTTATGTGGGCACACACAAAAAGTCACCTTTTATATGATTTCATTAACAGGGAACCTCTAGGATAGGTAAAGACACAGAAAGAGAAAGGGGATTGGGGTTTTTCATGAGCTGGGGGAGGGAGGATGTGGGCTGTGCCTTGAATACAAGTTTTTACTTTGAGGAAGGAAATAGTCTGAAACCAAACAGTGGTGTTGGTCTCACAGCATTATGAGTGCACTTAATGCTTCTTAATTGCAGAATTTTAAATGGGAAAAGCCTAAACTTTATTCTTGTAAACTTAAAACATATAACTAGATGTTACTCTAATAGAAAAGAACAAACCTGGCTCCATATTAGATCTGTTCTTTTGTCTTTAACCCTGTACCCTGTCTTCTAGGCTCAGTCTTGCTGGCTCTGCACATTTTGTAAAACAATTTTGCCTTTAGCCTCTCTGGTAAATGAAAGAGATTGTTCTCAAGGCTCTGACCTTTAAGCATATTAACACTTTTGCACTGATATAAAGACAATAATTTGCCGAATAGAAAATAACTTGTTTTGTTAGATATTTTGCAGGGGCAGCATGACCTGACCCACGTGGACAGCTATAGAGCAAGAAAATGGTAGACTACGTCCTGGAGAACCATCTTCCCCATGTCAGACTTCAGGTTCATTTTCTATTGAAAAGGGGAGGGGCTGTGGTTCATTGCTGCAAACTTCTTGGCATAGGATTTCTTTGTTCTTGGAATCCTTTGCAGCGGTCCACGTGGGTTGGATCATGGTATCCCTGTAAAACCTCGAAGAAAGCAAAGGTTATGTTCTATCCTGCAACTTGTTATCTTTATAGGAGGGCAAAAGTGTTAATATCCTTAAAGGTCAGAGCCTTGAGAATAGGCTTTCATGCACATTTCAGGCTAAAGGCAACATTGTTTTACAAAAGGTGCAGAGCAAGCAAGAATAAGCCTAGATAACAGAAGGCAGGTTTAAAGGAAAAGGAACAGATCTAATATGGATTCAGATCTGTTCTT
Source organism: Camelus bactrianus (assembly GCF_048773025.1). NCBI lineage: Eukaryota > Metazoa > Chordata > Mammalia > Artiodactyla > Camelidae > Camelus > Camelus bactrianus. Next base: position 7,037,235 of record NW_027413945.1, read on the forward strand.
TTCTATTACAGTGCCTTTTGTTGAGAGGTAAGAGGATGTTTACAGGTGGGTCCTCCTCTGCTCCAGGCTGGGGTTCAGGCAGGAGTCCTTCCAGGTTCACCATGAATGTGGACTTGATCTCCTGCAGAGAAAGTAACAATTATTGGTGATTAAAATTGCAGTGAAAGTCCCTTCAATTGCCTGTAAAACGTACCATGGCAAGGGACATCTCATAGGCCAGTCAACGGTCAGTCTCCCCTGATGAAAGGGACCAGCAACATGGCGAGTTCCATGGTGGCCTGGCCATCGAAGCTGCCTGCTTTGTTCTCCAGCCTTGGCTTCCTAACATGAACACTTTAAAAGTTCCCATCCCTCTTCCCTTCTGCCCAGTGTGAATGAACAAGGTATCTGCACCCACATGGGCTGAGCCCACGCCATGCACACAGCCCTGTGCACAGAGCCAACTGCCTGCTCTCCATCTCTGGGCTTAGCTGCAACCTCCAAACTCCCCAATCCCTGCAGGTCTGCATTCCCAGTGCTTCTGCCCTAGGGGTCTGGATCACAATCAGGACCATCAACCACCCCAGGTCCACAGGCCAGTTGCGGGCAGCCAGATATCACCCTGACACTCAGACTCAGATGAGGCACAGTGTGCAGGGTTCAGGACACCAGGGCGGGAATTGTATCTGCCTCCAGCTCGGCCCGCCTCGCCCTGTAGCCTCAGACACTAGCTATGCAGGTGCACACTAGGCTGGAACCCTCGCTGGTGGCAGTCACCATGGGGACTGGAGTCCAGAATACCAAACCCCTACCACGGGGTGAGTAGTGAGTGAGTCAACTCCAGGTAGGGGTGCACTAGGAGTGAGGGGGGAACCCGCAGTGAAGGGGATACAGGCTGAGAGGTGACGGGCTGCTCAGAAGGAACTGACCCAGTTGAGGGGTGAGGGGGACCACTTAGGGATGTTGGAGGTCCTGTGGTGAGGCATAAAGGGTGAAGTTGGGGTGTACGGGCCATAAGTTAGGACCTAGCAGGATGGAGTATGTGGCAGGGACCTCAGTGTGTGGAGAAGGAGCCCCATCTTCGGGGTCTGGTGGGAGACTGGGCCTGTCCAGGATGGGAAGATAGTATCGGGAAGGGAGAGGCTAGCAAGGGGAGTGGGCCTGGGGCTGTGGCCCGGCCCAGGGTGGTTTTGATTTTGAGCGCCAGGACCCCATTGGTGGCGGTATGGGGGCTCTGGGGATGGAGATCTGGGGAATGGCGGGCAGGAGGGTAGGCCCACAGGAGAGTGGGCCTGCAGAAGGGTGGTGTCCCAGCCCACCGTCCCACCGCAGGGCCTGACCCAGGTCCTCCTGGCCCCAGGCGCCACTTCCGGTATAGCAGTAGCCCCAGCCAAAAGTCCCCGATGCTGGCGGGACGGGGTGGGGGAGGGCGTGCATGCTCAAACGCACAGACGCGCGGACAGCGGAACCCGCGCAGAGCGTGTGGCAGCCAGGTGGGAGCCGGGTGTTCCTGGAGTAGCTCCCTGAAAAGGAGCGCGGCCTGGAGTCTGGGCCGACGCTTACAGTCTCCTCCGCTGCCGCCGCCTGGGAGGTGAAGGGGCGCTGGATGGGGCACGGAGCCGGCGAGTGCGGCCTGAGCTGCACAGCTGGGGAGGCGCATGGGTAGGGGTGCTTAGTTGAGTCCCGGGCCACGAGGCCCATTAGGACCCTGAGGAGGGTCTGAGGCCGCAGCCTGGCTCGTGGTGCTGTCCCCTCTCCTTAGTAGTCCCTGAACCCCGTGTCTGCCCTGACTCTTATTCCCGGGTTTGGGAAAGTGGGTGTGGCCCCGGAACATCTCCAACCAGCCCTCAGACCATGGCCTGCTCCCTGGAGTCTGGTGCGGTGCAGTCAGTGGGCGGCGGCTGAGAAGAGGGGTACCTGTCCTCAGGGGGAGCAGGTGGACTTGCTCCCATCTCCTCCAGGGCCTGTTCTCGGGGCGGCCACTGCTGCCCCGGGTTCGGAGACACATATTCATGCCAGCCCGCTCCTGGGAGGAGGGTGCAGTGCTGTCTAGGGCAGCGTCAACAGCGGGCAAGGACTTGTGGAGGACCGGGCTCTAGCCCAGGGTAACTCACTCTCCTTTCTTCTCTTGCTTCCTCAGGTGGTGGCAGTAGCGGCTTTTCCAGTGTAGGTTATTACCTGATATTGAATGTAAGTTTCTGTGCTATAGAGAAGAAACTTTTTTTAAATCTATTTTCATATATAGTGGCTAACATTTGTAAGTCTCAAATTCCCAAATTTATCCCTTCCCACCCCCTTTCCCTGGTAACCATGAGATTGTTAACTATGTGTACGAGTCTGTTTCTGTATTGTAGATGAATTCATAGTGACCTTGTTTCTTTCTTCTTTTTCTTTAAGATTCCACATGATATCATGTGGAGTGATATCATGTGGCATTTTTCTTTCCCCTTTTGGTTTGCTTCACTTAGAATGATATTCTCTGGGTCCATCCACCTTGCTGCAAATAACATTATTTCATCCTTTTTAATGGCAAAGTAGTATTCCAATGCATAAATATACCACAAATTCTTTATCCTGTCATCTGTTGCTACATTATAGGATGCTTCTATGTCTTGCCTGTTGTATATAGTGGTGCTGTGAATATTAGAGTACAGTCCCTTTTCGAATTGGAGTTCCCTCTGGATATATTCCCAGAAGTGGGATTGCTGATTCATAGGGTAAGTCTATTTTTAGTTTTTTGAGGCAATTCCATACTGTTTTCCATAATGGCTATACCAAACTACATTTCCCAGTGACAGTGTAGGAGGCTTCCTTTTTCTCCACAACCTCTCCAGCATTTCTCATTCATGATGGCCATTCTGACTGGTGTGAGGTTGTACCTCATTGTAGTGTTGATTTGCATTTCTCTGATAATGAGAAGTATTGAGCATTTTTTCATGTGCCCATTGGCCTTATATCTTCATTGGAGAATAGCTTGTTTATATCTTCTGCCCATTTTTGTATTGGGTTGCTTGTTTTGTGTTATGAACTTGTGTGAGCTGTGTATATACTCAGGAAATTAGGCATTTGTCAGTCGCATCATTGGCAGATATTTTCTCCCATCCAGTAGGTTGCCGTTTTGTTTGCTTAAGGATTCATTTGCTGTGAAAAAGCCTGTAAGTTCAGTTGGGTCCCATTTGTTTATTTTTTGCTTTTATTTGCATTGCTTGAGTAGACTGCCCTAGGAGAACATTGCTGAGAAGAATGTGAGAGAATGGTTTGCTTATGTTTTCTTCTAAGAGGCTTGTAGTGTCTTGTCTTATATTTAAGTCTTTAAGCCATTTTGAATTTGTTTTTTTGTGTGGTGTGGGGGAGTGTCCTAACATCATTGATTTGCATGCAGCTGTCCAGTTTTCCCTGCAACATTTGCAGAAGAGACTGCCTTTACTACAGTGTGTGTGCTTGCCTCCTGTGCTGAAGACTAATTTACTGTAGGTCTGTGTTTATTTCTGGGCTCTGTGTTCTGTTCCATTGATCTATATGTCTGGTTTCATGCCAGTACCACACTGTTTGATTATTGTATCTCTGTAGATTCATCTGAAGTTGTGGAAGGTCATTCTTCCAGCTTTATTCTATTTCTTCAATATTGATTTGGCAATTTTGGGTCTTTATGAGTCCATAGGAATTTTAGGATTATTTGTTCTAGTTCTGTGAAAAATGTCCTGGATAACTTGGTAGGGATTGCATTAAATCCGTCGATTGCCTTGAACAGCACGGCCATTTTAACAATATTGATTCTTCCAATCCAAGAGCATAGTATTTCTTTCCATTTCTTTAAGTCATCTTTAATTTCTTTAATCAGTATTTTGTAGTTCTCATTGTATAAGTCTTTCACCTGCTTGGTCAGATTTATTCATAAGTATTTTATCATTTATTGGTTGTGATTTTAAAGGGGATTGTTTCTTTACTTTCTTTTCTTACTATTTCATTGTTAGTGTAAAAAAATGCAACTGATTTGTGCAAGTTAATGTTGTATCCTGCCACCTTGCTACATGTTTTTGTAGTTCTTCTCTGTCCTTCTTTCATACTCTTCCCTTATGGGTAGTTGACTTTCTTTATTGTTACATTTGTGCTTCTCACTTGTTTTTGCATATCTAATGTAGGTTTTTGATTTATGGACACCATGAGGTTCATATAAGTTGCTTTGTTACAATATCTGATTGTTTTAAAGTGATTGTCACTTAAGGTAATATAAGTTCAAAAAAGATCTCCTCTTTTACTCCTTCTCCACTCCTTTTTTGATTGTATTGTTTACATCTTCATATGCATCCTATAAGTGTTTATTGTAAGTATAGTTTTTACAAATTTTGTCTTTTAGTGTTTGTAGTAGCTTGTTTAAGTGTTTGATTCACAGCCATTACTCCATTTTTGCCTTTAAAGTGGGATTTCCCCCTTCACATAAGTTCTTACTTCTTGTTCTTTTTCACATAATGAAACCTTTTTAATACTTCTTCTAACGTCAGTTTAGGAATGATGAACTCTTAGTTTTTGCTCATCTGAGATGCTTTTTAATTCTCTTTCAATTCTGATTAATAACTTTGCTGAGTAGGTGGCCTAGATTCCAGGTTTTTTCCTTTGAGTACTTTAAATATATCATGGCTGTTCCTTCTGGCCTGCAGTGACTCTGCTGAAAGCCAGATAATAGGCTTCCACTATTTGCCTCTCCTCATGACTACAGTGAAACCACAACTGACTGCTAAACAAGTATCAAAAAAAAAAAAAGACTGGATCCTAGCAAAAGAAGATCTTCAGTGGAAACACAGAGATGGAACCACAGCAGGATGGTAGGAGGGGCATTCTCATGATATAGGTGGACCCCATATCCCTCACTGTGGGCAACTCACAAGGTGAAGAATAAGTCACAACGAACCTCCAACAGAAGTGGGAATTATAAGCCCAGCATCAGGTTCCCCAGCCTAAGGTTCTGGCATTGGGAGGAGTAGGGGACCCCAGGACAACTGTTTCTTTTTTTTTTTAATTCTTTTTATTTTATTTTTTTATTGAGTTATACTCAGTTTACAATGTTGTGTCAATTTCAAGTGTAGAGCACAATTTTTCAATCATACGCTTATTCATTGTCACATCCTTTTCCACCATGAGCTACCACAAGAACTTGTATATATTTCCATGTGGTATGCAGTATAAACTTGTTTACCTATTCTATATATACCTGCCAGTATGTACAAAATTTGAACTCCCAGTCTGTCCCTTCCCACCCTCTTCTCGCCTGGCAATGACAAGTTTGTATTCTATGTCTGTGAGTCTGTTTCTGTTTTACATTTAAGTTTATTTGTTTTTTTGTTTTTTGTTTTTTTAAGATTCCACATATGAGCAACATATGGTATTTTTCTTTCTCTTTCTGGCTTACTTCATTTAGAATGACATTATCCAGGGAGATCCATGTTGCTGCAAATGGCATTATATTGTCATTTTCATGTCTGAATAGTACACCGTTGTATAGGTATATCACTTCTTTTTCCGGTCATCTTTCTATGGACATTTATGCTGTTTCCATGTCTTGGCTATTGTAAAGAGTGCTGCTGTGAACATTGGGGTGCAGGTGTCTTTTTGATGTCAGGTTCCTTCTGGATATATACCCAAGAATGGGATTCCTGGGTCATATGGTAAGTCAATTCCTAGAGTTTTGAGAAATCTCCATACTGTTTTCCACAGTGGCTGCACCAAACTGTATTCCCACCAGCAGTGTAAGAGGGTTCCTTTTTCTCCACAGCCTCTCCAGCACTTGTCATTTGTGGACCTTTGAATGATAGCCATACTGACTGGTGTGTGGTGATACCTCACTGCAGTTTTGATTTGCAAATCTCTGATAATTAGTGATATTGAGCATTTTTTCATGTGTCTATTGATCATTTGTATTTCTTCTTTGGAGAATTGCTTGTTTAGGTCTTCTGCCCATTTTTGGATGGGATTGTTTGTTTTTTTCATATTAAGTCGTATGAGCTGCTTATATGTTCTGGAGATCAAGTTTTGTCAGTTTCATCTTTTGCAAAACTTTTCTCCCATTCTGTAGGTTGTTGTTTTGTTTTGCTTATGGTTTCCCTTGCTGTGCAAGAGCTTGTAAGTTTACTTAGGTCCCATTTGTTTATTCTTGTTTTATTTCTGTTGCTTGGGTAGACTGCCCTAGGAGAACATTTTGAGATGTATGAGAGATAATGCTTTGCCTAGGTTTTCTTCTAGGAGGTTTACTGTATCTTGTCTTATGTTTAAGTCTTTGATCCATTTTGAGTTTATTTTTGTGTATGGTGTAATGGAGTGTTCTAGCTTCATTGCTTTACATGCTGCTGTCCAGTTTTCCCAACACAATTTGCTGAAGAGCCTGTCTTTGTTTCATTATATGTTCTTGCCTCCTTTGTCAAATATTAGTTAATGAAAAGTTTGTGGGTTCATTTCTGGGCTTTCTATTCTGTTCCATTGGTTCATATGTCTGTTTTTGTACCAATATCATGCTATTTTGACTACTGTAACTGTAAAGTATTGTCTGAAATCTGGGAGGGTTATTTCTCCAACTTCTTTCTTTTCCTTCAGTAATGATTTGTCAATTCTAAGTCTTTTGTGCTTCCATATAAATTTTATTATGATTTGTTGTAGTTCTGTGAAATATGTCCTGGGTAATTTAATAGGGATTGCATTAAATCTGTAGATTGCTTTTAGCAGGGTAACCATTTTAACAATATTGATTCTTCTACTCCACGAGAATGGGATGTTTTTTTCATTTTTTTTAAGTCTTCTTTAATTTCCTTAATCAGTGTTTGTATAATTTTCCATGTATAAGTCTTTCACCTCCTTAGTTAGATTTACATTTGATAGTTTATTAATTTGGTTGCCATTTTAAAGGGAATTGTTTCTTTACTTTCTTTTTCTGTTGATTCACCATTAGTGTAAAGAAATGCAACTGATGTTTGAATGTTAATCTTGTAACCTGCTACCTTGCTGAATTCTTCATTTCGAGTAGTTTTTGTGTGGACCTTTTAGGGTTTTCTATATGTGGTATCATGTCATATGCGTATAGTGACAGTTTTACCTCTTCTTTTCCAATCTGGGTCCCTTTTATTTCTTTCTCTTGCCTGATTGCTGTGGCTAGGACTTCCAAGACTATATTGAATAGGAGTGGTGATAGTGGCCAGCCTTGTCTTGTCCCAGATTTTAGTGGGAAGATTTTGGGCTATTCACTGTTGAGTACTATGGTGGCTGTAGCTTTTACTATGTTGAGATATGTACCCTCTATACCCACAATGGTGAGAGTTTTTATCATAAACAGGTGTTGAATTTTATCAAAAGCTTTTTCTGCATCTATTGAGAAGATCATTTCTTTTTCCTTTCTTTTGTTGATGTGAGTATTACATTGATTGATTTGCATATGCTGAACCATCCTTGTGTCCCTGGGATGAACCCCACTTGATCATGATGTGTACTCTTTTTAATGTGCTGTTGGATTCTATTTGCTAGTATTTTGGTATGGATTTTTGCATCTATGTTAATCAGTGATAATGGTCTGTAATTCTATTTTATTTTTGGTGGTGGCATTGCTGGTTTTGGTATCAGGGTGATGGTGGCTTTATAGAATGAGTTTGGGAATACTCCCTCTTGTTCAGTCTTCTGAAAGAATTTGAGGAGGACTGGTATTAGTTCCTCTTTGTATGTTTGGTAGAATTCCATTGTGAAGCTGTCCGGTCCTGGACATTTATTTGTAGGGAGGTTTTTTATTGTTAATTCAATTTCATTTCTAGTGATCAGTTTGTTCAAGTGGTTAGTCTCTTTTGATTCAGTCTTGGTGGACTGTATGTTTCCAGAAACTTGTCCATCTCCTGTAGGTTATCCATTTTGGTTCCACACAGTTTTTCATAATATTCTCGTAAGATACTCTGTATTTCCATGTTTATTGGTTGTAATTTCTCCATTTTCCTTTCTTATTTTGCTTATTTGTGCTCTCTCTTTTTTCTTCTTTGTAAGTTTGGCCAGAGGTTTGTCAATTTTATTTACTCTTTCAAAAAACCAGCCTTTGGTTTGATTGATTTTTTTCTATTTTTTAATCTCTATTTTATTTATTTTCTCCCTGAGTTTTATTATTTCCTTCCTTCTGCTGACTTTTGGGTGTTTTTGGTCTTCTTTTTCTAGTCCTTTTAGCTGGTGGATTATATTGTTCATTTGAGATTGTTCTTCTTTTTTAAGGAAGGCCTGTATTGCTGTAAATTTCCCTCTTAGCATTGACATTGCTGCGTCCCATAAGTTTTGTGTGGTTGTGTTTTCATTTTCATTTGTCTCAAGGTATTTTTTAATTTCAAGTTTGATTTCCTCAGTGATCCATTGGTTTTTTAATAGCATGTTGTTTAATTTCCATGCTTTCCTCTTTTTCTTCTTTGTTTCTCTGTAGTTGATTTATAATTTCAATGGCATTGTGGTCAGTAAAGATGCTTGAGATAATTTCTTAAAATCATTGAGGCTTCTTTTGTGCCCAAGTACATGATGAATCCTAGAAAATGTTCCATGTGAACTTGAAAAGAATGTATATCCTATTTTTGGGGAATGCAATACTCTGAAAATACCCACCAAATCTAATTTTTCTATTGTATCATTTAATTTCTCTGTTGCCTTCTTTATTTTATGTCTGGAAGATCTGTCTAGTGATGTTAATGTGGTGTTAAAATATTCCAACAATGATTGTATTCCCATCAATTTCCTCCTTTATCTCTGTTAGTAGTTGTTTTATGTACTTAGGTACTCCTATGTTGGGTGCATATATATTAATGATTGTAATGTCATCTTGTATTACTCCATTAATCATTATAATATGTCCTTTTTATCTTTCTTTATGGCCTTTGTTTTAAAGTCTATTTTGTTGAAATCAGTACTGCAACACCTGCTTTTTTTGGCTTTTCCATTTGCATGGAATATCCTTTCCATCCTTTCACTCTTAATCTATATGTGTCCTTCTCCCAAAAGTGTGTCTCTTATATGCAGCATATTGAAGATTCTTGCTTTATTATCCAGTCTGCCACACTACGTCGTTTGACTGGAGAATTTAGTCCATTAACATTTACAGTAATTAATGATAGATGAGTATTTATTGCCATTTTTAACTTATTTTTGCATTTGATTTAGCATTTTCTCTTTGTTCCTTTCTTCTTCCTTTTGTGATTTGGTAAGTTTCCTGTGTATTATCTTGGATTTCATTTAGTTTGTTTGATTCACTTGTAAGCTTTTGGCTTGTGGTTACCCTTTTTTGTAAGTCTATTAACTTATTACTGTAAGTGTTTGTACTAAACAGATAGTAATATTAGCTCAAACCCATCCTACCGAGAACACATATTTTTTAAAGAAGAAAGAAAAACAAAATACTGTATGTTTTCTTGCTTCCCTCTCCCACTCTTAATGATTTAGATGTCTTCTTTTACAATTTTGTATTTATTCTATTTGTAATTCATGGCAGTCATCTCCTTTCCAGTTGTGAGTTTCTCATTTCTGTAGCATCCTGCTTCTTTTCTATTTAGAGTAGACCTGTCAATATTTCTTTTAGCATGGGTTTAGTGTGGTTAAACTCTTAGTTTTTGATCATCTGTGAAGTTCTTTATCTCTCCTTCTATTCTAAAGGATAGCCTTGCTGGATAGAGTATCCTAGGCTGCATATTTTTTCATTCAGGACTTTGAATATATCTTGACACTCCCTTGTGGCCTGTAGTGTTTGTGTAGAGAAATCAACTGAGAGCCTTATGGAGGTTCCCTTATAACTCACATTTGTTTTTTCTCTTGCTGCCTTTAGGATCATTTCTTTATCCTTGCCTCTGGCCATCTTGATTAGGATGTGTCTTGGTGTGAGTCTGTTTGGGTTCTTCCTGTTTGGGACCCTCTGAGCCTCCTGTATTTAGATATCTGATTCCTTCTTTAGGTTTGGGAAGTTTTCAGTCATGATTTCTTCAAATACCTTTTCAATCCCGTTTGTTCTTTCTTCCCCTTCTGGAAACTCTATTATGCATAGATTAGTGTGCTTTGTATTATCCCATATGTCCCTTTATTGTTTCCATTGTTTTTTATTTGTTTTTCTCTCAGCTGTTCTGATTGGGTGGTTTCTGTTGTCCTGTCTTCTAGGTCACTTATTCATTCCTCTGCATTATCTAGCCTGCTATGTACAGCTTTTAGATCACTTCTCATTTCAGCCAATGAGTTTACCAAATATACTTGGTTCTCTTTATAGTTTCTATTATGTTTTTGACATATTTTATATCTCTAAACACTATCTCTTTTTGTTCCTTCAGTACTTTGATCACTTCTTTCTTTGAAATCTTGATCTAGTAGGCCATCAATGTCTATTTCCTTGATTGTGCTTTCAGGGGATTTCTCTTGCTCTTTTAATTGGGAGTGGTTCCTCTGCTTCTTCATATTGCTCATACCTCTCTGGCATTGTGACTTAAGGAGTATCAGTTATCTATTGTGGTCCTTAAGGAGTGTATTTATTTATCTACCTAAAGGCTATGCAGGAATAAAACAGATTTTTTCACTTCTTTGTCTTTCGAAGAAGGTGATGTTCTGTCTGCGTTCAGGAGGTGCTCTGGTTGGCTGAGTGGATCTGTAGATGTGAGTTTTGGTGTATTTGTTGGAGAGAGTGAGCTACGAGCATTCTTCCACTCCTCCATCTTGCTTCTAAACTCCAATGTCATGTGTTTTTATAGCAAGAGGTATTACAGTGTTGAAAGCAGGGCTTGGTTCAGTTAAAAATGAGCTGAGTGCAAGAGGGATGAGACATCCTCCATCCTCTCCCCTCCTTGGGTGAAACATATGACTGTCAATTTTGAAAAGATAGTCACAGTCCCTAACTAGCCCAGCTCAACTAGTGTATGTTAACAGGAGCAGCACCACCAGAGGCATTGGAGACCCAAGAATATTGCAGTCTTAAAGATCTCTTGGAAAATTTTTGTTCGGTTTTGGTTTTTTGTTTTTCTTAAAATGTGGGGCATACTACTAGTATAGAGGGAAAAATAGATGTCAGGAAATATTTTTTTCATATAACAGTTTCATTGCAATTTTGTTCACACACCATGAAGTCCACCCATTTAAATGGTACAATTTGGCAGCTTTTAGCATATTCACAGTGGTGAAACCATCATTATTCCAGAATGTTTTCATTGCTTCAAAAAGAGCTGTGGAAATGAATGACCCATCCAACCCTCCCCAGTTCCAAGTTTCTTGGCTGTTCCTGAGCATATATTAACTTGTTACATTCCATGAAAAATCTAGGGGGAATTCTAATCAGAATTGCATTGAATCTATATATTAGAATGGGGAGAATTAATGTCTTTATGACATAAACTTTTTCTATCCATGAGTATATCTGGGACCCTATCTTTTTATCTCTGTAGAGCGTGGCCCATGGGAAGTCCTTACTAATTGTTGGGTCTGTGAATGATGAGATTATATACATCATTAGTTGTGACTGTAGCCTTTCACAGAAGAGAAAACTAACCTCAGTGTAGCCAAGTGCCTCCCTGATGGTCAGAAAGAGTGACAGCAATTGCTGGAGTGATCCAGTGGACTTGGTGCTTGCAACCAGTGTTCTCTCCCTCCTACAGCTAAGGAGATTACAGAGTTCTTTTAATTTTTTTAATGGTGTTGCTTTTATTTTTATTTATTTATTTGTTTCTTAAATTCTTATTTTTTATTGAAGTGTAGTCAATTTACAATGTTTGTTTCAGGAGTACAGCAGTGATTCAGTTATATTTATGCATATGTACACATATAATTTTCAGAGTGTTTTTAGTACAACTCATTACAAGAAATTGAATATAGTTCCCTGTGTTATACAGTAGATCCTTGTCATTTATTTATTTTATATATAGTTATGTGTATCTGTTAATCCTAAACTCCTAATCTGTCCCTCCCCCCTTTCCCACCTGCTGACCACAGTTTGCTATGTCCATGAGTATTTCTAGCAGCATCCTTTTTGCTAGTAATATATGCTGGTTGGCTGCCTTCACTTTCATTAATTCCAACTTATCTGTAGGTGTTTTTCTTCTGGTGGGCCTGCATTTGGTTTGCACATGTGTTCATAGAGATCTGTATTTGGGAGAACTCCAGGCCTCGTGTAGTGCCTGGCACAGAACTCCCGCTGAGCTCATGCTTCAACTGGGAAAAAACATAGTAAAGTTTGGAATTTCCAGTACGATTTAGACTTCTGGGTTTCTGTAACCTATGCTTATCCCACCTTAATGTTGGCTGCACCTGTAGTGGATCATTTGATGGAACTTCATGGTATGGCAGTGTAGAGACAGGGCTTCCTTTTTTCTAACACTCATTATCCTGGGCCTCCCAGATCCTCCCCCAGCAGCGCTCAGGGCTGGCTTGGTGCTGCACTGAGGCAATATTTGTTAATAAGTCCCTTTCCTCATCTCTTCTGAGACTCCATTTCCTTCTCTGCACAGTGAGAGCTTGGACTAGATAAGTGCTTTTTGGTTTCTTTTAAACCCATGTCTCCTTTGGAGAAACCAAGAACTCAAATCCCTCCCCCACCCTAACTCTTCAGATTTTGATACGTCCTCCAAGGGGTGACACAGCTATTTGTGGAAAGTTGATATGATTTTGGTTCTTTCCAAGTGGTGCAGAAAAGACTTCAGAGATTTATTTCAGGAAGGGTGCAGGAGAGGGTCAGTATGTCAAACTTATTGGTATAAGCGCTGGAGCAGGGGCTTTGGTTTAAATACAGCCTCCGAATTGGCCTCTCTCTAATCTTGCACAATGTGATAAGCCTCTCTTTTCCTCCGTTTCTTCATGTGTCAAGTTGGAATGTTATTATTTTAGGGTTTTCATGAAACAATATACACAGAAGTCATTAGTTTCTCAGTAGAAACATGACCTGTTAGGGAGTCAGGGATTTCTTTAAAAAAAAAAAAAAAACCGTGTCCATAGCATGCTGTTGATGTGTATTTTGAAGTTCCTGGAGGGTGAGGGTTGAGTCTAAAGTCCATCATGTGAAAGGTGGCGCCTGGGTCTGTGTGCCCCAGATTGCCCCCTCCTCCCCAGTCCTCTTCCTCTCAGTCCAGGATGAAGTTCCTGCCATTAAAATTACACAGAGTTCTTGTGGATATGGCTTTTAATTTTATTGTTTCACTGGGGAGGGCTGCTGTCATGATTTCCGTGGTCAGGTTTTGGTGACCTGAAGGCTATGCAATTGGGGGTTCATATTTAAGAAAAAGAAAACAAAGTTACAAATACAATATTATACCTAGGGTGGTGGCAGGGGCTCTTGGAAGTGGGGACAATTATCTCTGTTAGCTTCAGGTGCAGTGGCCTCTGGCCATGAGGAACCATCCTTGTGCTCTGGAGTTGGAGGGACCAGTAGGTTCAGTGGGAATGTTTACTGAGTGTATATCATAGGCTGCGCATTGTCCTATTTGTACTGTGTGTTCCTTATTTAAGACAGTGAGCTCATTTAATCTCAATAGCCTCTTTAAAAAATTAGACTTTTTATCTTGAGATGTAGTGAAGATTCCCATGCAGTTGTAAGAGCTGATACGGAGACAGCCTATGTACTCTTTGCCCAATTTTCCTTAATGTTTCCATCTTGCAAGGTTGGGGTACAATTCATTATTGACTCACTAACCCTTTGAGGTTTGTGTTATTACTCCCATTTCTATTTGTGAATAAACTGGGGTTTAGAGTAGCACACAGGCCTGCCCAGGTCACCCACATGGTTAGTGTAGAGTCGGGTGGAACGTGGGCTAAAGATTTCCAGGCAGTACCATTGTGATGGTCTGTGGCAGGGGCAGCATTCACTTGCGTGTTTATTCATTCATTCAACAAACATTTATTGAGTAACCTCTGTGGGTCAGAATCTATCACAGGGTTATCTGATTCTTCAGCAGTACTGAGAATCAGCTAACGTTTTCTTTTTTTTTTAATCTGAGAAATGTAGCTCTGAGAGGTTATAACCCCCTGCAAAGGAAATATAGCTCATAAAGGAGGGATAGTACATGTGTACAGTCCTCCAATTTTTATGCAGATTGTACCCTATTCATTTTACATTTGCAATCTGCCTTGATGTAGATATATTCTTGTAAAGCAAGGTTTGTTTTTTGTTTTGTTTTGTTTTGTTTTGTTTTTAATTGAAATGAGGTCAAGTTTAGAATGTTGTGTTAATTGCAATGTTTTTCTTTTTAATTTTTAATTAATTTTTATGGGGTAATTAAGTTTATTTTTTGTTTCATTTTTTTCTTGGAGATACTTGGGATTGAACCCAGGACCTCGTGCATGCTAAGTATGTGCTCTACCCCTGAACTGTACCCTCCTCCCCAGGGAGAGTTTTCTTATCCATTATTTTGCAGCATAGGAGTTCAAGTAAATTGGAGTTGAAATCCAGATCTTTCGATCCCACTGTGGTTCTTTTCATTATATTCTGCTGAGGGGTGTGGAAGCAGTTCCTTTGTTCATTCATTTATTCAGCATTTTTGAGCATCAGGGCCTGGCTAGATGTTGGAAACAGAAAACAAGAAATGACCCTTTTCTGCAGGGGCTGGAAGCCTAGACCAAGAACAGGAAGGATAATGTGATCCTAGCCATGGTAGCCATGCACAGACTCTGAGGACAGACTGCACCCCCAGGTTTGCTTGGGCTTCCCTTCCCTTCTGGCTGGTACACACAGGTCACTGCATCCCAGAGGGGCCTGCAGCCCACAGCATAGCGTGTACTGCAGTCTCCTCTCCCCTCTTGGCAGAGCCTGCAACATGAGCATTGCTGACGACATGCAGTGTGCTGAGGACCACCAGACTCTCCACATGGTGGTCCAGCACATGGGGTTTATCTTGGAGGAGAATCTCTTATGCATCTATAAACAGATATCCTCAGTGAGCCAGGTCAGGCTGTGGGGCTTCCAGCAGTCATTCTGTATCCGCTGCTGGTACCACTACCCACACAAGAACGAGTGGGTAGACTTCAAGACCCACCGAAGGGTCATGGGCCTCGTCACCATCACTGACCGCTTGGCCAAGGACTGGCTGCAGATCGAGGAGCTCCCTGTGCAGAGGAGATGTGTGGCAACATGCAGGACGATTCGTGGCTCTTCGTCTTTGTGCTGAAGGGCGAGCTCGCCGAACAGCTGCGCACTGATGTGGCCTTGTACCCCAGCTACAAGGACTGTGGGATGGTGGAGAAGAGGATCAAGGACTTCATCGAGTCTCTCTTCATCGTGCTCAAGTCCGAGCACCTGGACAGGGCCGCCAACAATTTTGGGGACAAGATCCCCCTCCTCTGCATCTCATTTAAGAAGGACTTGGTGGGACTGGACACAGACAGCAGGTAAGCCTATGTGGAGTCCCGGCTGCCCTGGCTGTGTGCCTGGGTTGCTTTCCTACATCCAGAAAGGGATCAGCAAGAAGGGGAGCTGTCTTGCAGCCAAGGGGGGAGGGAGATGCAGCCTGACGGTTTTCATAGTTTTAAAAATGAATTCATCTTTAGTTCAGAGAGATCCATTTAGGGTTAGTTTGGATACTTACTCCCCCTTTCCAACCAAGACCCCTGGTGGGACCCCTGGAGTTGCTGTCCAATAGGGTAGCCACAGCCAAAGAGGCTGGGAGTGCTGGGGAGGAGGCTGGTCTAAGCTGAGACGTGCAGAAGGTCAAATGGACATCAGACACTGAGACTTGTCTAGAAAAAAGAATGTAAACTTCTTGATAATTTCTATATTTACTACATGTCAAAATGATACTATAATACATATTACATTAAACTAGATCTGTTCTTAGAATCACTTTAAAGTGTTTGTTTTTCTACTTTTTTAAATGTGGCAACTGGAAAACTTTCTTTGTGTGACTCTCATTGCATTCCCGTTGTCCTGGGACAGTCTTGTCCATTTGATGTATAGGTGAGGGGCTGAATCCCAAGACGCAGCAGATCGAGGCACTAGCTGAGCTGGGGTTGGAGACTGTGTCTCCTGCCTCCCAGGCTGTTCTTCCTGCCCAACAGCCAGCATGCCAGGTAGGACATCAGAAACACCGCCAGGGATTTCCGAAGGAGCTCCTTACTCAGGGGAAGGCGTGTCACGGAGTATGGGACAGAGTATGGAAAAGTTCGTTCTCACTTTGTCCCTGTGATTAGGTCACTGGCCCCACTTTGCCACGGAATTGCAGACGAGTTCTTCTGGGCCATGTGCCCCCTCCGCCACCCTCTGCTCTGCTTCACTGTGTGGCCATCGTGCCGTCCCTCGGGCAGAAGAGGGTGAGATGCCTTTGCTGAGAGGTGGTCCCCCTTTGCTGTGGAGAGCGAGGGAAGCTGTGTCCTCCGGCCTCGGGCTTTGGGCCCTGAGTCTGCTCTCCCTGCGCTGGAAAGCATGCAAAGCGGTCTCATAGGTGACAGTTGGTGGTCCTTGCACATCCTACCGGGCCCGCTGTAGAGTCGAGGCTCCGTAATTCTTGGACTTATCCAAGGTCAGACCATACTTTCTGGGTTTTGGTAAGTTGGAGGAGAAGACACCAGAGAATTGACAAAAAGAAAGTCCCGGCCAGCCCTGCGAGTGAAAGGCACAGGGGACCCGAGTACCACCTGCGTGTGGTGCCTGGCGGGCTCTGGATGAATTTTCAGTTCCTCCCCGGACATGCCTCTATGGCTTAAGGAAATGGCGAGACATGTTGTGGCCATGATGTGTACTTGTCCTCGCAGGGCTCTGTGATCTACACACCTAACTCCCTTCTGCTCCTTGGGGATGAGGTGTCACGTTTATGGTCCTGGGCACTGCTGAGGGCACAGCTGCCAGCACTAGGCCACTACCAGGCTGGCTCTGTCCACCTCACCTGTCACCTCCTTCTGAGCCCCCAGGCGTTAGGCGAGAGAGGTACATTGGTGATGCACTAAGGTGGGGCTGCACATGCGCACAGCACTGCAGCATCAGCAGGGACCACCTTCTCCCCCTGGACAGACTGATGGGTGAGCGGTGGAAGCCTGGAGCCCTGCTCCAGCCCCCTGGCCAGTTCCTCCTCTTTTGTCATAGGAGGCTCTGGTGACATTTTTGCTCAGCAACTGCTTGGCTATGAGTCTGCGGACCCACCGGAAATTGCCAGCTTGTTTTTGCCTTTGGAAGTCTGTCCTCGGGATTTGGCGGAGGAGCTAGTTTCAGGACAGTGTGCTTAGTGCATAGTGATTGACACAGTCACCATTGTTTACCCAGAACCTCGTCTACCAGGCACAGCTCTGGGCATCAAAATACAGCAGCGCATTAAACCTCCCTCCTGTTGGATCTGTCTGTTCTGGTACCAGAAGCGCTCGGCCAGCATCTGAACGTCAGTGAGATAACGCAGCCAGTGAGCTCCAGTCAAACACGTTCTCCTCCCATCACTGTTACTCCACTGTTGCTTTTATTCCATAGTCACCCAACTTTTAAAACAATGCTTTGTTGCAGGAGCAGAGCGTAATTCTCTCCTGCTACTCTTGGTGGGAGTGAGCAAAACTGTCAAGCCTGAAATGCGACCAAGTATTGTAGATCAAAAGCTGTCTAGGCGCATGTAGGCGGAGTTTTGGTTTGGGGCGCTGATGACGTTGGGGTCCCCATGGCAGTGACTCTCCCCTCAGGCCCCTGGCTTCCCCGGAGCAGGAGGTGAGGGTGGGTCTCACTCTCCCCGCGTCTCTAGCCTCATCAAACTCACGTAAATTCTTATATTCATGCTGTCAAAATTATTTTGGTTGTTGTGTATTTCTAACTTTTGCTTGTTCATCTCTTCCTTTTTCTCTCGTACCACCCTGTGAGCATGCTGTTGGGTCTGAAAAGGTGGGTTGTGCACACCCTGCATCGGAAATACCTATATTTCACTTCGTGCTGCCTCCATCGCTTTAAAAAGCAAAAACTTAACAGCTGCCTTGATCCACTTATTATCCTAGTCATCCTATTATTTTCTAATGTTTTGGAATTTTTGCTTTGTTAACACATCACGCACTGGTGTTTGATACCTGTTAAACTCCTTGCTTGGAAGAGCCTGTTTGGTCCTCCTTATATTGGTGACAAATGAGCCATTATTAATTTTGCTTGTTTGTTTGTTTTGAGAAAGTGAGATGCGAATTGATTTAGGTGGCTTCTGAGGGAAGTTTTTCATGGGTATTTTCACTTGGAAAGTCAAAGCATGTAGTACCTTGCTTGATTCTGGCTTTTACTCGCACGCGGTTCCTGGCCGTCGCTGTGTAACGAATCTGACGGGGCTTCCTGGCCGGCGGTCACTGGGGAGGACGTGGCCGGCTGGGGGGGGTGAGCAGCCCACAAGGGGCGCTGTTGGAGAAAGCAGTTTCCTTTTGCTTTTGCCTTCCCATGCCATTTATTTTACTTTGCCTTCATAAAGGAGCAAAAGTGGGTCTAAAATCCATGTCACTCTTTTGTTCCCTTTATGACACTGGTTTCTCTGAGAATCAGGAAAATGTAGCCTTCTGCTAAGGAGCTGCCTCACTTGGATCTGGTGGACACAGGGACTGCTAACGGGGACCGTAGCTTCCTCTCTGCTTCAGCCAGTGGGCATTCAGAGCCGGGTCTGTGGTTTGCTTCAGCCGCTGTGCAGGCCTCCCTGCACCGGCCTTTACTTTTAACCCATGTTGGTAGTAAATAGCTGACTCTGTGTCTGTTGCAGCTGACGTCCACCTCTGACGGCCGTGTCATTAGTTTGCGGTAGTGAGTCTCCAACCCCCAGTCAGCCGTGTAGGGAGATGCTTTGACAGACCTAGGACCTTGGATTCTCACCCCCACCCTGGTTCATCTCACCCAGGGGAAGTGTTTGGCCACTACCGTCATGCTGGCCATGAGGCCATGAGGCCTTGTTTCTCCTTTCATGCTCTGGTCCAAATGTGGACACTTCACCCTTCACTGACTTGGTCTCGCTTGAGACAGGCCAGACTTTCTGAAAGAGTCAATCACAGTCTTGGGGGGAACAGAACAGAAGTAAGTGTCACAAGGAGAAGGAGTCTAGGCTGTCCAGGTTGGCAAATGCTGGCTGGGATCTGTGATGGCTGGGCTGTGCCCTGGACACAGGCCTTTCCCATGGCTCCTGAGGGCCCAGGGGTCGAACTGAGAACAGCCTTGCCTGGGTTCCTCCATCCTCATCTGTTCACTGGCAAGTGTGTCTGCTTATTAGGAACTACCCCAGACCTAGGGTCCTTCAAATTTCAGACCATGGGAGAACCTTGAGTCCCTTTTCCTGGGCCTCCCTTGTGAGAATCCAGTGCCTTCTGAGGTGACCGGCGGCAGGAGATGACTCCCCTTCCAATAAGCACCCTTCGGAAGACTGTGACTCAGTGCACCTTGCTGTGAGCTTGTGGGGTTCCGGCCGCGGTCTCTGCAGAACCACACTTGAGATGGGCTTAGCGATGGACATGACAGGAACGATTCCATGGCAGGGCTGGGGTGAGGGAACAGGGGAAATTGAATGTCACCTCAAACACCTAGGTGGGTCATGGGTCTGTTACTAAAATGGGGAGCCTGTGAGGTACCTGCCAGGAATCGAATTCCAGAGAAAATTGTAGACATGAGGTATTTTTAAGATGCCATTTGTCATCCAAGTTAGGACTTCAAAAAGGCACTCGGGTCTATGAGCCTGGGTCTGAGGTGAAGGAGCCGGACTAGAGATACAAGTTGGGAGTCGTCATTCTTAGCTGGTGTTCACAGCCTTTTATGTGGATTAGCTCATCTTGAGAGGTGCAGGCTAAGGCTGAGGGGGTACAGGGCTGTGCCTCGGTTGGAGGAAAGCCCAGACCATGCAGCTTTGGTGTGTCAGTCAGCAGCATTTGCGATTTTCATAGCAATGCCATTTATCCTTAAGGGGCCGGGGGGTGGGGAGGGCCACCCGTGAATAAATCTGAAGGGAGGGTTTTGGCCATGTGTGCTCGTCTTGGGACGATACAGAGGCTGCAGGGTCCGGCAGGGGAGACTCCTCAGAAGCTGGAGTCAGAGTGGGGAGGGGGGAGAAGGTAGTCACACTCACCTGTGAGGGAGGGAGGGAGGCCTAGAGAGTCCCCACCTTACCGGATTCGCTTTCCCATGAACAGAAGGCAATCAGACAGAGTATCTGAGGTGAGAAGGGATGGGCGCTGGGAGAGGAGCCAACCTGGGGAATGGTGCTTGGACAGTTCTGGAATAGTCTCCCTGTAAAATAGAGTTAGAAAAACTCAGACTCTTAAGAACAGTGATAGTGACTGGGGAGGAGACAGTTCTTTTTCTGTCCTCCTAAGGGTAAGTAATGTATCCAGGGATACACAGAAGATTCGGGAAGTCTGTTCCGGGGACTTGATCCTTACCAGGGGAACAGAGCAAGTTTAAAGGGGGAGAAGGGCAGCGGAGGGAAACTAGCCAGGGAAACTAGCCTGTGTCAGTTACCAGTCGGCGGCCCTATTTGCGTGTTGCATTCACATTCATGCCTCCCAGGTGGGCAGTGGCAGCCCCCTTTTGCGGATTGACAAGCCTTCTCAGAAGAGTTAAGGAATTGGTCCGTTTAGCGGCTAGCAAATGCTGTAGCAGGATTCAAGCAGGGCCTTGTCAGACTTCAAGGGCATGTTTTCTCTACTAATTCCGGTACCTCCCTGTTGTACCTGGAATGGTGAAGTGGGTCAGTTTTGGAGCCTTTCAGAAAAAGTGTGATTTAAGTGCCTCAGGACTGTTTCACAAAGCTCAGTGTTCTTTGATGGTTAGGAAGCACCGCAGTGCTTTATGCCCCACAGATGTAAGGTCTTACTCCTTTGACGATGACGTGGTTGCAAATGATGTACAGGTGCAAAACCAGACTTAGCAGCTTCTGAAGGGAAACTCTCTAATTCTCCCTTGATAGACATTCTTCCATGGGATGTAACTGTGCTGCAGCGTAGGCCCGAGCTTTCCACATGGACTGAGGGTTTGATATCCAAAGTTAGCAAAGAAGAGTCAGATGGAGAAAATCGACGTTGACAATTTATTTTGGGGTTTCATTAGACAAGATATACTATCAGTTAATGGCCCATATAGCAAATGAAACTGAGTACAGAACATTGCATTTGTTATTTTCTATTTAGAGTTCTCTTACAGCATATGGTTGCCTGCTTTGGAACATCAGCTCCACCACCAGGGCGCCTGTCTTTGTGTTGGTGTGATTGCATTTACACAGTGAATGTAATCTGGGCTTCCTCAGCCCCAAACACTCCAGTGCAGAATCACGGGCTGTAGCCATCTCTTACTCACGCAAATACTTCTAAAATTATATGATGCCAGAAAAGAAAGAAGAGAGAGATAGAGATTGCCTTTATCAAAGTTCCTTTCAATTCTAACTGCAAACTGTTGTTGAGCAGCTCTGGTTTCCTTTGGATATGAATATATACATTTCTTTGCATGTAACCTGGGTTTTGGACCAGAACATCAAGCTCTTGCTGTCCACAGGCCACAAATATAGTAGCCAAATAGCACATGTGTGAAATATTTTATTCTTTTTTCTGAGAAAGAATCCTTGAATTTGGGACTTGGGCTGTGATTTTTGCTTTTTGCTTCTCCCACCCCTCTTGTAATCTCTCACTCCTTCCCACGTGGCCCCCAAGAGGTGGTCTCAAAGGAGCGGGCAAACACCCAGTTTGTCACCATGCAGTGCTGCTGAAGAGGGAGCCCAGCCAAGACCTAAAGGATATTATCAGAGAGGACTTCCTGGAAGAAATGGGCTCTACATTCAGTTGTGAGTACAGAGTAAGTGTCAGCCAGGAGAAGGAATCAAGAGGGTGGCTCAGGTGGCAGGAGCAGCCCAGGCAGAGGCCTGGAGGCTTGTGGTTGGGGACTCGGGGAGAGTGCCTTGTGCAGTCCAGGGTGGTTGGTGCCCCTGCTGGTGAGGACACTGGAGAGGGCCTGGGGTGGAGGGCTTTGGAAGAGCTTGGGTTTTACTAGAACTGACACAGGAGGCAGTGAAGGTTTCAGCAGGAAGTGACCCTCAGGAACTCCTGGTTTTGCTTCTGATGTTCTACAGAATGAAGGGTTCTGGACGGGAGATAGCAGCTCTGTCTGTCCCTTTGAGACCCACCCCTTCATTAACTTATTCATAACATGTGCCCTTCTGAGTGTGTAGGGGAGAGGGTTGGACCCACTGTAGTAAGCAAATCGTACTTGCCTCTTGCGAGCTTAGCAGTTTCAGAAGTTGACCCAGCTTAGAATGTTCTAGGAAAACATCAGGGGCACCTAACTAAAAGTGCGGGGTTTGGAGGCAGGGAAGTCTTCCTTTACATATAGTGAAAATGAGCCTGGAGGCGAGTGGGAAAAAGCAGGTGGTCAGGGGGCCCCTGAGGTCCCTGGGGACCTGTGTACTGCAGTGTGGCTGGGCAATTAGGGGCAGTGGTGGGGCTAGAACTCTACTAGGGAACCCCTGAAGGGCTTGAAGCAGGGGAGTGATGTAATCAAATTTGTGTTTTGGGAAGGCTGCTCTGGCTGTGTGTGTGTGTGTGTGTGTGTGTATGTGCAGTTGGGAACAAGGGGAGGGTGCCACCAAGTGAGAAGGTCATTAGAATACATTAAATAGGCTGGGAGATGAACAGTGGGAGAGGGGTATCGCAGCTGCCTGGGGATGGCAGGGGCAGTGCAGATGCAGTATCTCCATATGGGGAAGGCTTGTTAGCGGGGCCGCCCTAGCGGCGCCTTGTGGCTGGAAGAAAACAGATGGAGGCCACCAGGTGGACTTTCCTCTTCTCTCCTTCCCTGCCTTCTGTGATGATCTTTGCTCAGCCAACATTTGGAACAGAAGAGCTAAGTTCCAGGGTAGCCCAGGAGTTTGCTGAGCTCGTTTGAGTGAGCTCTGATAGGATTTATGTGTGTGTTGAGATCTGCACGTTCACTTAGCTAGAAATGCCCCGTCTTTTGCATTTCCATAGGGGTTTTTATTCTTCATAAAAATTGCTTTCTTAGTGAGAGGAAATTGAATACAGCTACTGTTTTTCTCAAAAACAAAATCTTATCTTTAAAGAAATTTAATATTCAAATAATAGGAATATTTAAAAATGATAAAGTAAGGCTTTGGTGTAATTTCTTTGGCTTCTGAGTTAATGTAGAGTTAGAGCCTTTGCATTACTTAATAGCAAATCTTTGTCAGTATTTAAAGAGCTGTTAGTGAGTGCCCCAGGCCCCACCTCTCAAAGCATCACTAAAGCTTGCTCTGAAATAGTGAGGTCATAAAGGTCTTGTTTGCAGAATCCAAACAGTTGGTTTATAATATGCAGCATAGCTCTCTTTATAAAATAGCAAAAGGCTCAAAATAAAGAAATTGGAACATACTTGATTTTTTTTTTTTAAAGCTGAAACATAAACATTCTTGTGCTAATGTTGTGACTGGAAATTTTGGAAAGAAAACTCCTACAATAATATTATGTATGTGAAATACATATATGACTTTCATGTTTGAAAAATAACTACACAGTGTTTTTTGAAGTCAGGACCATTCCAGCTGAGATACTGGCAGTGAAGGTTGCTGGTTTTCAATGGCAGAGCCTAAATTTGCCTTCTTAGCTTTTTTTTTTTTTTTTGTAGTGAGGGAGTTGAGTATTGCTTTGCCAGCATGCTTTCGGGGCAAGTTTGGGGCAGATGTCGTGCACCAGCAGTGAGACATTTCTGTGCATTTTACTTTCTGGACATCACCTGGCCGGGATGCTTTAGGACTCCCTGGTCCAACACCATTTGTCCTGGAGCTGTTCCAGACAGTGAATGGCTTTCTGTGGCTTGGAGGTAAGGTGATCTGATGCAGATGATCAGATGTGTAGTTAAAGTGCTGTTACTTGAAATAAGAGGAAACCTAGAAAAATGGCTCTAAAATACAGGATGAGGGAGGAGAATTGTCTGAGCTGCCTGCAGTGGGGAAGCTTCTCAGGTGACTCCCTCACTGTGTATCCTGTCACACTCCCTCACAGCCCTGCAAAGCAGTCCTTCCAAAGCAAGCATGCACTTTCTCAGAAATGCGCTGAATTTCCTTGTGCCTCTGTTTGTTGGCCTTTTTTAAAAGCACATCTTGCCCTTTGCTTAAATGCCATCCCTTTTAGTCACCTCTGACACATATTGTTCCGGACCTCATCCATATATAGCTGCTAAATTGATGAACAGAATGTAGTATCTCCATGTAGTGCAATATTATTCAGATATAAGAATGAAAAAAAATGAAAAAGAAAAAAAAAGGGGAAGATGAAAACGGCCACCTGCTCTTGGAACTCCACCCTGACTGCTCAACCCGCCCTTTTCCCTTTGAATCCCCACCCCTTATGCTCCACTCTACTCTTTTTGATAGTACTTACCACCTTCTGATAAACTTTAACATTTTCAAAAAAAAAAAAAAGAAAAAGATGAAGATGAAGATACCACTTCAACATGGACAAGCCTTGATAACAGCAAGTTAAGTGAAAGGAACCAGACACAAACGGCCACATATTGTTGATTTCAGTGATCTGAAATGCCCAGAATAGGTACATGCAGAGGCAGAGAGCAGGTGATGGTTGGAAGGGGCTGGATGGAGGGGGGTTAGGAAGTGACTGCTACTGGACAGGGGGTTTCTTCTGGGGTGATGGAGTGTTCTGGAAATAGATGGTGGTGAGGGCTGCACAACCGTGAGTGTGCAGAAGACTGCTGAGCGCTGTCTCTGGGAGTGCCTGTGCTTGGGGCAGCTTAATTTTGTTCTCACCCTGCAATGTGAAGAGTCATCTTGTGCTGAGGCCGTTCTACTCCTGTGAGTGGTGAGGCTCAGAGACTTTGCAGAGTCATGTTTCTTTTCCCCCCCTGCTGAGTGTAGGCAAAAAAGGTTTAAGCCTGAGAAAGTGCTCCATCTGCAGAAATGTCTTTCAGTTTTGCATGGTGTAAAAGTCTTGAGAGCTTTTCAATCGTTGAGGACAGTCTGTGGGGGGAAACAGCCCATGAAGCCTGGGTGAGTCCCGGAAGAGCCGCGCTTCCCTCCCTGACAGGGGTGGGGATTTCACCCCCGTTCAGGCACTGAAGGGCCCAGACCCGTGAGCGGAGTTGACAATTGTGAATATTTATGTGTATCCGCTGCTTCATCTTGGATATTAATTACAAGCTGAGTCAGTTTGTGGCGGCAGCCTCATCCTACATCAGGAATTCATAGTATCTGCTCTTTGAAGTGAAGACCAGACAGACTTGATTATTTAAGTCTCTCTTGAATTGATATCTCAGATTCCTTTGTCAAAAGCAAAACAGAAGAAATACAGACGTCCTTTAATGCCGATGTGACCTGAAGCAGGTTTAGTCTCTGTGCATCAGTGGCCTTATCTGTGGGTAAGGAAGATGATAACAGTGCTTCCCTCAGAGGGGCTGGTGAGGGGGGAGTGAGAAGCACAAATGGAGGACTTACATGAGATGCTCATGAATGACTGGATTTAATGCTCTCAGCCTGGTGAGGCCTCAGGGGCAGAGATGTCAGAACAGAGCAGTCCTAGCCGGAGCTCGATCCATGTTGGCAGCTGTGATTGTGATCAGTATCACCACTGTGGGTTATCAGGCAGTTTTAAGACTTGGTAATATGAATTCATGAATAATGTTAAAAGACTAGACATCTCAGATCCGGTTTACATAGTTTTCAAGATTTCCTCTGAGAAAAGGGTGTCTTTTTTCCCCAACTTAAATCTGAGTTGAGTCTGCAAAAGAATTCTGTAGTCGCATTTTTTTCTCTGTGAGTTATCATAACACTTTGTGTATATTTCCCTTTGATTGCTTTAATTCTCCATTTCTTCAAAAAACGTTTTTAAATGGAGTTACCGGGGACTGAACTGAGGACCTCATGCATGTTAAACACGTGCTCTCCCAACTGAGGTATAATCTCCCCCCTACTTTTTTTTTAACTTTACTTTCTTAGTATTCAGAGTTTAGAGGCCTCTAATTCTTTTTCTTGAGACTTGTTCATTAACCTGGAAGTCTATAAATAATGGGCAATACGTGGCTTATTAAAAAAAAAATCAATAGAACATTCTGCAATCCATCCAAAAGGAAAAGCTCATTAACTTAAAATGTTTCTCCTTTATGGTGATTTCTACTTTTTGGTCTAGCTTAATTTGTTAACAGCCATCCTCATCATCATAATGACCAAATTCGCCCTGAATGGGCACCGACCAAAGACTAAAGTGCTTTCCTCGTGTTTTACTTCATAGCAGGTGTTTGAGGGTAGGTATCAGTGTCTCCTTTTTTGCAGCTGAGGGATTGAGATATGGGGCAGCTTGTCCCAAATCACACGCAGCTGGCGGTGGCAGGCTCAGGGCTGGAAACCAGGATGCACAGGATGCCTTCTCAATTGCTCTTCTAATCAGCCTCCTGATGAGTGGTTTCCCAAACTCCTGTGAGTCCATAAATGACCGATTTTAGTGATCTCAGCCTGATGAGGCCTTCAAAGGAGAGACATCAGTGAGAATGTGAGACAGAGTGGCATAAATTAAAATTGTACATTTTCACAAATGTTTTATTCTGGGCTAATGACTTATAAAGTTAGTGTTATTTATTCTAGAGTTCTGCAAGCACTAAAAACAAAATATTAAAAATGATTATAATGCAAAAGAAAAGTGAGCTTTGAAAGTCCAACCACTGCTAATGACTCATTGATTGTTTTTCTCTAGTGGTGCTTATTGAGAGAAAAATTTACAAAGTCTGAATTGGTTTTATGTAGTTTTAGTATGGAAGAAAAAATTGTCAGTGAATATTGAAAGTAAAATCTTGACTCTTTTCTTTCCTGATGATGAATATGTAAGTTGTTTTTCATGGCTTAAGTACATTTCCTCATTTGTGAAATTTGAGTAATGCTGTTTAACTTGTCTTGACTGTGAGAGTTCGATGCCTTGTATACAAAGCACCCAAGCGGAGCTCAATTAAAAAATGTGCTGTCACAATGACAGTTTAGGAGAATCAGCTCTGAATACTAAAGAGGATGGCTTATTTCTGATACATATTCTATATGTATATATATGATATATATGAATATGATTTACAGTAATAAGGATTCAGTTGTTTTTTAGTGTAGCAAGAAGTTTTGATGAAATCAATGTCATTCTTGTAAGATAGGGACTAGTTAAATTGTCTTAAGCAGACGACCTTGAAGATTATTTACACAGAATGTGTATTTTTACAACTCAGAATTCATATTGCTGTGTAACCATCCACTAGAACTTTTAAATTTGTAGAAATATGACCAGAACCATTAATTTAGAAAAATCAACATTAAATATTTTCAGGAAATAAGCTTATCTCTGTTGTGATTGGAGAAAATTTTTATTTTTTTCTGTACTCTTAATAGGTTTTAAAATATTAAAACATTGATTTGACATGTCACTTTTTAAATGGAGAGAATAAAGCTCAAGCTGTTTTAATACATAAATTAATCTTTTTGCATTTCAACAAAATGATATGATTTCCTGACTCTTTGGGAAGACTATTTTGCAAGACACTTAGATTACCTACTGTTGGAAAAATGCAGATGTGAGTTTTATGAATATAGGCCTAGTACAGACCTGTTGGCTTTTGACATAGTGCAAGACATGAGGACTAGGAGAGCTTTGCTGCTGATTGCCAAGATGACAGATCCCAGGTCTCAGTCTCCCCTCCTGTAAAATGAAGAGGCTGGACAGGATTCTTTCCCCTTTGAAGATGAGTTTCCATATGCCTATGTCTTTTGTTTATATTCAGGAGTATAATCAATTTCAGATTAAATGCTGAATACCACTCTCTTCCCCGAAGCACAATTCAGTATGTGCTAGATAAGCTTTCAGTTATCTGATTCTTCTTTCTTTCTTTTTTTAATTTTATTTTATTGAGTTATAGTCAGTTTACAATGTTGTATCAATTTCCAGTGTAGAGCACAATTTTTCAGTTATACATGAGCATGCATATATTCATTGTCACATTGTTCTTCACTGTGAGCTACCACAAGATCTTGTATATATTTTCCTATGCTATACAGTATAATCTTGTTTATCTATTCTATATATACCTGTCAATATCTACAAATTTCAAACTCCCCATCAGTCCCTTCCCACCCCCTCCTTCCCTGGCAAACACAAGTTTTTATTCTATGTCTATGACTGTTTCTGTTTTGTATTTATGTTCATTTGTCCCTTTCTTTTCTTTTTTAGATTCCACATATGAGTGATCTCATATGATATTTTTCTTTCTTTTTCTGGCTTACTTCACTTAGAATGACATACTCCAGGGACATCCATGTTGCTACAAATGACGTTATGTTGTCATTTTTATGGCTGAATAGTATTCCATTGTATAAATATACCACCTCTTCTTTATCCAGTCATCTGTCAATGGATATTTAGACTGTTTCCATGTCTTGGTTATTGTAAATATTGCTGCTATTAACATTGGGGTACAGGTGTCATTTTGAAGTAGGATTCCCTCTGGATATATGCCCAGAAGTGGGATTCCTGGGTCATAGGAAGTCTATTCCTAGTCTTTTCAGGAGTCTCAATACTGTTTTCCACAGTGGCTGCACCAAACTGCATTCCCACCTCAGCGTAGGAGGTACCCTTTTCTCCACAGCCTCTCCAGCATTTGCCATTTGTGGACATTTGAATGATGCCCATTCTGACAGGTGTGAGGTGATACCTCATTGTAGTTTTGATTTGCATTTCTCTGATAATTACTTATACTGAGCATTTTTTTCCTATGCTTATTGATCATTCATATGCCTTCATTGGAGAATTGCTTGTTTAGGTCTTCTGCCCATTTTTGGATTGGGTTGTTGTTTTTTTCTTACTAAGTCATATGAGCTGCTTGTATATTCTGGAGATCAAGCCTTTGTCAATTTCATCTTTTGCAAAAATTTTTTTCCATTCTGTAGGTTGTCATTTTGTTTTACTTAGGTTTCCTTTGTTGTGTAAAGCCTGTAAAATTAATTAGGTCCCATTTGTTTATTCTTGCTTTTATTTCTATTGCTTGGGTAGACTGCCCTAGGGGAACATTTTTGAGATGTATGTGAGATAATGTTTTGCCTATGTTTTCTTCTACGAGGTTTATTGTATCTTCTCTTATGTTGAAGTCTTTAATCCATTTTGAGTTTATTTGATTTTCGTTTCTGATCCTACAGGCAATTTTTATGTTGCATCTTTCCCGGCAACCTGGAAAGGCTTTTTAGCCATAGGTGGCGTTGTTGCACCTTCTTACAGTCTTAATTTTCCTGTTTGTAAAAGAAGGCTTAAACAACGTTATTTTATTTTGATTTCTTTGCTTAATGCTTCAGGATAGCACAATGTCCATTGTGTCTGTCTACCTGGAAAAATTATTCTACTTAGATCTTACTTTTATTCTGTCATCTCACTGTGAACATTTCAGATTTGCTCTGCAAACAATGGCAAAATCGGACTTTTCTTTCAGTGTTAGAAACCAGTGAGCCAGGATTTTATTAAACAGCTAGAAGCGGCCTCTGGGGCACCTTAAAGCTGAAAAGTGTACTGAGTTCCCTGAGTATTGACTCCGCCGCTGTGCGTTAATTGGTGGGAGGTGATTTGGTATATATAGGAAGGGGTGTAGCTTTGTTTGCATGCAAGCGCGGCCACTGAGCCACACGAACCCGAGTCAGTTCATTCTGTTTTTCCCTCATCTGTGTGATGGGGGCCCTCATATCTGCTTTGTAGAATTGTGAGAATTAGAAATTATGTAGTGTTTAGCACAGTGGGTATCTCAAGAGGGCTCATAAACTTTAGCTCCTGTTTTGTATGAAGCCATCATTTTATAGTCTTTGGCAATTTCTAAGAAATAGCAAAATAAGAAAGCTGGTTTTATGATGAAAGACATTTGAAGAGATTCCATAATTCCTATACTCATAATTTAGCATCAGCAGAGTCAGGACCATTACACAGTCATGCTGAACCAACGTTAAGACACAGAATTTTTTGTTAATTAGTATACATTGGGGCTTAAGGGGACCCAATACTTATAAACATGTTTTCTCCAGCAGCCAACTGAGAGATGACACAGAAAAGCAGGCAGGCGATTAACATCTCCTATATTACTGAGGAAGCCATGTTCTCCATGAACTTCAGGGCTGTGGGGAAATGGGTGTGATGGTACTGTGTCCCAGAATTAGAGACTCACCCTGTCCCAGGTAGCTCTGGGCCACAGCGAGCCTTCCCTTGAAAGGATCTGCCCCATCATGCACAGGGCTGTCCTGCCATGGAGATGAGCATCCCGGGTACTTCCCTAGGGTGGCCAACAAAGGAAAGAAAAGAAGGTTTTCACATGCCCTGCTTGTCTCCCGGATTCACAGCTCACTCTTTTAGTGTGACAAGGGCTAGCTGTGGGCCAGGGGTCAGGGGTGTGAAGGGAGAAGCATTCTCTGTGGCCCAGAGGAGTGGGGAGGAGGCATCCCCTCCCGCAGTTTAAACAGGTGGTGGGATGGAACAGAAGGGTGCTCCCCAAGAGTTTATAAAAGGAGAAATAAGGATTTCCTCTGGGACTTAGTAGAGCCGGGAAACACTGATGATGATTAGAAGGAAGACTTGTAAATCACTTTAATATTAAGTTAACATTTGTTGAGCACCAAAAACATGCTACATTCTTTTCTGAGCATTTTATAGAAATGAATCCTTCAATCTTCAAAACAAACGAGTAAAAAAGGTTTGATTGTTATCCCAGTTTTACAGTGTGGAAATTGAGTCACACAGAGGGTAAGTAATTATGCCAAGGTCACAGAGCTAGTAAGTGGCAGAGCTGGCATTTAAACCCTGGCTGTCTGGTTTCCAGGCTCCCAGAGATGGGCTGTGAGTATTTAGAGGTATCTGCATGCCTGGGTCTCTGTAACTCTGTACATCAGTTACCCCAGAAAAGACAGGGGAAGTAGAGTTACACAGGGGCTCACAGTTGTGTCTCAGCCACTGTCCAGGAGAGTGCACAGTGATTAACGTTGTTTTCCAGGCAGCATGTCTGTATAACATTGAGTTAACCTAGAAACCCTCCCTGCATTGCTTCTGTCCATGCTTGCCATATGATCAACTGCCCATGATTGAGCTGTTGAGGAGAAAATGTACTGATGGTTCAACTCTGATATTTCAGTCTGGTTCATAGTTTCATGTCTCCTGTTACATTAATAAGTTAAACGTCTGGTTTTCTTGCATCAGTTTGGTTAATGTGAGACCAGTCCATTGGATCCCAGGGATGCTGATGGTATAATTTCTGAGCACGTTGTGGCACTTCTACAAATGCAGACCTGGCTAGAGAATGTCCCCCCTCCTCACTGATTTCTCCCAACAGCAGCGTCGTCTCCCAGCCCTGCACGTGAAGCTGGGAGCTCTCTGAGTAGGCCAGACAGTCAGAAGTAAACTCTACAAATCAGAAAATGATGAAGTACCTGGAAGTGGGTTTAATAGATGAAAAGGGCTTCCAGGTGGTCCAATGGACCCTTCGAGGCCGTTAGTTGAAAAGCTGTCCACTGTTTGTGGTTAAGCTACCTCTTTGCTGTTAAAGTCTGGATTAGATGAAAGGATTATAAAAAGCAGAAAGAAGTGATTTCAGGTGGTCCATCCACACTGGTGAGAAGTGATGGGTGACTGCCTGTGTGAGGCATAGACAGAGTCTTACAAGCTACATAAAACAGCTTTAAAAGCTCTGCCATCTGAGTGTACTTCATTTGGGGTCCAGTTCATCACTGGTCGCGCTGAGAGAGCAAGGAATTGATGATGGCAGAAAGGACACGGAGGCATCAAAAAGGTCTCAGTCATGTTCCCTGTTTAAAGGATGTGGCACAGTGTAATATACTTGAGCTGGTTATTCACTGAACAGTTTTGAGTGTTTCCTGGGACTCCCCAGTCCCCCAAGGTTCCATGCAGCTCGGTGTCCCCTCAGTGCAGCTCTGTCAGCGCTTGCCCTGGGCTGACGTTGTGTCACGGGGAGCAGGACGGTCAGCGTCCCCGGCTCCTCTGAACTCCGTTTCCTCATCCACAGTGCCGGGTTTCTCATCCCTGTCTACTTTGTAGGGTTGCTGATAATCACATGTGATGGTTGTCAGGTGTGATTTGTGGTTGTCTCTGTGTTCGGCATATAGTCAGTAATTTATAGAAACACTTGTTTTTTTTATTATACTTGTGGCTCCTAGATTGCAGTGGTTTTTAATCTGCATTTTTTATAACTTTATTCTTATATATAAAAAAGAACTTATTTTTATTTATTTTTATGTATGTACTGGGGATTGAAGCCAGCACATTGTGCATGCTAAGCAGGTGCTCTACAACTGAGTAATACCCACCCTCCTTGTCTTCACTTAAAAATAAACATTGCAATACACAAAATAGCTCTTAAACACCATCATGGGACCTAGTCTCTGTATAGACAATTGAACACGTATTCTATTTCAATAAGAATAAATGTTGGGGCATACATTTCTGAATCTGTTAATGGGCTTAAAAACGATCATAGCTAGTGATAAACACGAGTCTTGGATCCAGTACTTCTTAGGGTCTGTTTTGCCATCATGGGAAGTTACATTCTACAGAGAAGGCTAATTGGGTCTCTTTTATATTTGGATGGTTTTGCAGATGATCAAGTCTTCAAAAGCTGACAGTTTTGTATTTTAAACTAACTACAAAGTTATCTTCTAGAAGTTGGAATTCCTAAGCTTGTGAAGTGCCCAGTAATTCAGTGTGTATGTGTCTGTGTCAGTGTCTGAATGAATGTTTGTGTGTGATTTCAGGAAAGTAGAAATAAGTTCCATATAGCCTTCTGATACATTTCTCCTCCAGTTTAAGTTGTAGGCATATATTTACACAAATAAACTGATATTCTTTTTTCATTTGGCATATTGGTGGGAATATGAGGTTCTCATACTTGTTTCAGAAGTGTCAGGGAGCATGAGCTTAGAAAATGGGAGAAGAAAGACAGGGAGGCACTTCACACATTGTGCAGGATATGAGAAACAGTAGCTTTTCATTTTTCTTCAAAAGCAAACTGGCACTGAATTTTAACATACTATTACTCAGAACTGCTTTTCTGATCAGATACAAGTGCCTCAGATTTTTCAAGGCAACGTGAATGATGAAATGTGTTTTAGCAGTTATCTTTAAAAGTAGTTTTATTTTTCGAGTAAAAGGCTACAGCCTGTTCCTTCTTCCAGCGGTACAAGAAGTTCTCATTGATCTATGTACATAATCTAAGTGCTTAGTTTCTTTGTTTTTTTTTTTTTTAAGTGCTTGTTTCATTGTGGTGTGAATGAATGTTTAAAATTTCTGAATTTTGATCTTTAGAACATGCTGATTTATCAGAAATGTTAAAAACCTGATTGGTCTTTGGTCGTTGTTTGGTGGGGTTCCCTATTGATTTCTGTTGTCTGTTAAAGAGGGAAATTCTTCCTCTAGCCTGCAAATTTAAGTGAGTGGTTTGCAGTGTGCCTTTAAAATTCTTTGAATGCATTGAGCATGTTTGTCCAGTGAATTTTGAATTGACTCATAGTAATGACTGCTTTGATTCTTTGGCTTTTCCTCCTCTCCACAAGAATTTGAATTCTGTGTTGCATTTTGTATACGTGTTCTTCACAGGGGAAGAAATTTTGCTTTTTTTAAAGAGGTGAATTTTCCTATCCCCTCTGAATGCCTTCTGTAATTAATACAGCAAAAATCTGTTATTGCAGTGCTTAATTATTTCATAAACTATTTTTCTCTTCATCAGAAACAATGACAAAGAGTGATAATAAAAAATATGAAAACCTTCCTTCCTTTTAAGAATAGAAATCAGGTGGTCAGGCTCACGCATGCTTTGTGCCTGACACACTCTCATGTCATTGTGTATCATGATTCGGAGATGGAGATGCTTCAGGTTTGTAGATTTTTGTTTGAACATTATTGTTGAATTCTTTCTCCAGGCTGATGTTTCCTGTTGGGTTTGTGGAAAGTGTAGAAGAAGGGAAAAAAATGCTTTGTTTTGTTTTCAGGAGGCCTGAGTTGCTGATGAGAAAAGAGTTCAGGGTGGGCTGAGGAACAGACACTCCCTCTCTTCCCGGCTGAAATCGATGAACAATGAAATCAATTAGGTGTATCGGTATTTGACCAATAGAATTCAGCGAGCCCAAACTGGCTAGTTATGCCCAATGGAAAGTACTGAATACACCTGCAGAATTAGGTGCTTTACCAAGTAGAATCAGCTTAGAGCAATCAGAAAAATCAGTCCTATGATGAGATATAAAAAGAATATAATACCTTTTATTTCTGAAACTTTTCTACTTTAAGTTGTGTAGAGATAAAATTAAGTTTCATGCACCAGAAGTTAAGAGTGTGAGTGGTTCTGCGGGATCGTTATTCAGGGAGGTGTCTAGATCCTGCTACAGTGGCCAAAGCTGGCAGGAAAAGACCCAGACCCAGGATTTGTCATCCCAGGGTGTTCTCCATAATGGTTCCATGTGGGAGCCCATGATTGGGTTAACAAATTATAACAGACCCCAGCCGCCTGTCAACTTTAAGAAGAAAAATCTGTGCTTAGTAACTGCTTTGCAAGCAGGGGCTTGTGCATCCACACTCCTGTCTCCTTGCTGTAAAAAGAAGAGACAATTCTTTGCTTGCATAGTTGAGGTTTTAGATAGCACTCTGCTCGTTGCAAAGCAAGGACCCAGGCCCTCAGCTATAAACGCTGGGCTTGTGTGCTGTTAGATATTCTATTATCCCCAAAACAAGGACCTGGCTTGTCTGGTTGTCTGCTTTGTAATGAACATATTTAAACAATGTATCTTGTTCCCCTCACCCCATGACTTCCCTAAAGATAAACTAAGCCTTTGTACTCAGTTTGGATTCTACAATCTCTATCTCATTCTGCCTTTCCCCAAGTTCCTGCTTACTATCACACAACTGGTAATGACTTTTTTCTTTGATTATACACAATAAATATGACAGCATTTGAGAGGCTCATGGAGTTGGCTACCTACTCTCTCTAGCTCTGTTAACTTTTTCCACATTGTATTTAGTAATCCATTCTGGGTCGGTAAGACTTCTGCCAGCAAGAACCCACAGTTCCAAGTGAGAAGTATGCAGGCTTTATCTCTCCTACCCGAGGGAGAGAGAGAAGAGAATTGAGATCTGCTCCCCCATAGTCCCTTATTGCCCCAGGGCCACTCCAGTTCACCTGCAGCCTTCTGGCCTCTGCTCACAGGGCCTCTGTCCCAGGACTGACCGCAGCCTTTTCTTCCCTTGTCAACATTTCCTGTGCCTTTCAGGAGTTGGTCTCTTCTCTGCAATTCAACCCTGGCAGATGTGATGGTGGTCAGCGTGCTGGTGGGCAGTCACCTGGGGACACCCGGGAGCCATGCTGACACTCCTGAGTCTCTCATTCGGGGTTACAGAACTGTTGAGCACCGGAGGAAGCCCATTCACGTGAGGCCAGCACAGCACTGCATCACTTTCATTTTATTTTTGAATTTTCATTGGAGAAATTATTTGTAGCAAAGTGTTCCAGATTTTCGTCCGCCTGCTTTCTTCACCACCATTTCCTTGTTGGCTCTGGTGCCTGTTTTAAGAACCAGGTTTCTTCTCTGGTCATTTGTTGCAGCTGGGCTTGCCGAATCCTTGATCTGCATTTGAAGCAGAATTCTTCGTGATCTCAAACTGATTTCCCTTGTCATTTCTGAATATTTCGTGTACACTCAGCAACTGTTTCAAGTGAAATGCTCTTGTCCAATTTCGGTTAACTCAGATTTGCTGATCTCCTGCTTTCATGCTGAGGGCAGTTTCTTCTTCTTGTAATAAAAGTTAGCAATTTGCATTTACTATTGGAAGGTACTGGCCCAAGGTGCCTTTGTTCTTAACAGTTTTAATACAACTCACCCATTAAAATGTACTGCGGTTTTTACTCTATGCCAAGAATTGTGCAACCCAGTCAATCTTAGAACATTTTCATCCCCCCAGTAGGAAGCCCCGTACCCATAAGCAATCATTCCCTTCTTCCCCATCCTCCCCTATCCCCAGGCAGCCACTCCTCTCTCTGTGGATTTGCCTGTGCTGGAGATTTCATGTAAATCGAGTCACTTCATGTTAATGGAACCGTCTATTGTGACTGAATTCTTTCACACTGAGTAACGTTTTCAATGTTTGTCCACGTTTGTCCACATTGTGGCCTGTCTCAGTACTCCTTGCTTTGCTATTGCTGAATAATATTCCACTGTATGTCTGGGTCCCTCTGTTTACCCATTCATCACGTGATAGACATTTGGGTTGTTTCTGCTTTTTGCCTGTGATGAATAATCGTGTCATAAACATTCCTGTAGGAGTTTTTATGGGGACATTTGCTTTCAGTTCTCTTACGTGTGTCCCCAGGAAGCAGAATTGCTGGATCATCCAGAAACCAAATGTTCAACTCTCTGAGGACCTGCCAGGCTGTTTTCCAAAATGGCCATACTATGTTACATCCTCACCAGCAACTGCTGTGAGCCCCACTTCCTCTGTGTCATTAGTGCTTGTTACACTTTTTTTGATTATAACCTATTGTAGTCAGTGTGAAGCAGTTTCTACTACTGGTTTTGACTTGGTTTCCTTTACAGCTAGTGATATTGAACACCTTTTCTTTGTGCTTATTGGCCATTTTTACATTTTCCTTAAAAATATCTTTTCAGATCCTTTATTTATTTTTTAATTGAGTTGCCTTTTTATTGTTGAGTTGTTGGAGCTTTTTTTATCTTGGAAATACAAATTCCTTATCAGATAAATGATTTCAAAAAATTTTCTCCTGTGTGTTGTTTTTTCACTTTCTGGATGGTGTCCTTTGAAGCAAAGTTTTAAATTTTGATGAACTCCAGTTTATCTCTGTTTTCTTTGTTCCTTGTGCTTTAGGGTCATATTTAACATATGAGGTATTTTATTTAAAATTTTATATATAAAATAACTGAATTCTTAGGACCATTCTAGGGATGGGTGCTGTTGTTGTCCCGAGTCTATGGATGAGGAGACTGAGATGCAGAAAATTTCCCTGAATATCAGTGTCACAGCTACCCAGTGGTGCTGTGGGATTTCAGACCCTCTTGTTTGTCCCCAGCATCTGTGCTCTTCACCACCATGCTCCACTCCTTCCTGGAATCGTTAATGAAATTCTTTCCTTCTTTGATTTCTTGTTAGTTTTTTTCTCATTGGGGACCTCATCTTCTCATTTTACTTGCAGAGCTCAGTTAGGTTTATTTTAGGTCTCATGTAGGCAGAAGCATTGCTATCAGTTTACTTCTTTATTACTCACTTTCCAGTGATGATTGTTGCTAGTTGACCTAATCAAGTCATGCTTAAGTCTTTCCTGCTCATGACACTAAAAACAGAGTCATGACTTACAGAATGCTCAAAGAAGAAAGTACTTGATTGATTTTATTTTCCTAACCAATCAAATAAAAACCCCAGTGTTGACATAGATTATAAGCCCTCCAGAATAGGGTCATTGTCTTCCTTGTGTTTCATTTGTTTGGTCACAGTGTCTGGTTAGTGCCTTGCTGTCCAGCAGGATTGTTAGGATACGGTGCTCGTGAATCATTGTAAGGACAGAATTTTGACAACAGACTGTGTTGTTCATTTCACAAGGGATAGGATAATATAAAAATACTGCTCAGATCTATTTTAAAATTAAGCTTGGAAATTTGAGAAGAGTTCAAGAAACCATACAAAGATATTTTTCACTAATTATAGATCTATCTTTGACACATTATGGTTACATAGCAGACTAACTTATCAACTAGATTTGACAAGAGGGGTGTATTATTGATTATTTGTTTTAGTTGAAATATTCTACCTGGGATAAAGTAATCAGTGCCCATAAATGAACAAATGTAACTTTGTATTTCTATGCAACATGGGAGCAGACTTCATACAATTATATATAATATATATGGGTGTGTGTCTTAAACTGTCTTTCAGTGTTTTTATAGTTTTTCAGCAATGTTCTACCTTTAGAATTCTTCTAAGAAAATCACCCCCGTATCTAGTGCAGTTTGTACTGTGTATCCTGTCTTATGCATGGAATCCCACTGTCCCCTCAGTGAGGTATTTCCTCTCCTACTGAGGTAGTAGCAGAGCTACAGAGACTGGGATTTCTAGGCCTTTGCTCTCCATGTGTTTGAAGTTGTGTGTCAATCACGATTTTCCCTTTCTTGGGTTTTTATTGTTCAATTAGAATTTTAGAAAATAATTATTAATATGTTGCAGCAGGCTCCCTAGATACTTGATGTGTTTGTGCTTTCCAGTTTTCAATTTATGAAAAATGTAAATGCACTCTTGTTTTTAAATACTCCTTTTTCACTAGATATTTATTTCCCCCTTTATAGTTAATTTTTTTCCCCAATGAATGAATCGGTGTGCATGTTTTAAAAGATACATTACTTTTTACTTTCTTATTGTAACAGTTATATTCATTGTAGAGAATTTACTAAATAAGGATAAACACAGTAAATAAGTTAAAAATGGCCTGTAATCTCCTCATCTGGAGATACAGGTGTAAGTTTTGAAATTGAGAATTACAAGTCCTCTCACGTTGTTCTACTTTTTCAAGATCGCTTTGGTTACTGAGACCCTCGAATTCCCATATGATTTGTAGCAGCAGCTAGTCAGTTTCTGCAGTGGAGCCCCCTTGGATTGTGATCGAGACCACGTTGAATGCACGGATCACTCTGGGGAGAACTGCCATCCCAGGAGCATTGTCTTCTGACCCAGGAATATGCGTGGTGTGTCTGTCCAGGTATTTAGGTCTACTTTAATTTTTTTCAACAATGCTTTGAGTTTACAGAGTATTAGTTTCCTTTTTTTTTTTGCCTTTATACTGAGGACGTGTGTAAGGCACCAGGATCAGAAGTGTATTTGAGCCCCGCCCCTTGCTGCCACCATGGTCTCTGTGCTCTTGCTTCACCCTCTGTACAATCTTGCACAAATAGGACCTCAGTAACTCTCTCTTGAATGAATGATTATATGATTGTTGGATGATGCTTGAGAGTCCTTGTGATGATTTTTTTCCCAGCCTTTCCCCACTTCTTAACTATGCCCTTCCCCTTCTTAAACTCCAGCCTTTGTTTCAGACTGCCTGTGGCATTGATTTTTCTTGTTGTAGACTCTTCCTTTCACTGGTTCATGATAATGTTACATGTGGGCTGTGGAAACTTGCTAGATGTCAAGAAAGAGCAAATCCATTGCATGCTAGTATTTTTAGAGTGTGGTAATCTTTTATCGATTGAAATTAAATCAGGCTGACCCCCTGAGCTCTCCCGTGAGCTCTTTTCGCCTTCCCACAGGTGATACTGCTCTGGTTGCTGCATGTGCCCTTCCCTCAGCCTTGGTTTTGGAGTTGAGTAAGTCACCATCAGTGGAGCCCTCTCTTTAAAAGATGAAGAGAACATTTGCTCCTTCTCCCTGGTTGAGGACTTGGATGAGATGAGGTACCAGATGAAAATGGAGCCCCACCTTATTCTGGCCCCCGCTCTTTCCGTTCCTTTCTCCAGGGGAAAAGAGTACAATTCAACAGTATAAAGACTGATTGTGAGCTAATGAGATAAACAAGACAACCGATTATTTATTAAATATACTTTCATGCCAGAAACAAATGTATTATACACACATAAAGCACGGTAGTACTGTGGTTACAATCGTGAGTCCGAGTTCGAGTCCTGCTCTGGAGTGACCAGTCCTGTGAGATGGAGAACTGGTAGGTCGGCTTAGCCTCTCCCGGACTTGTTTTCTGTCCTGCAGAGACGGGGCTCACTAGGCATCCCCCCGTAGAGGTGCTGTGGGGCGTAAATGACGCACGTGGGCAGCCCGAGCACAGCTGCTCGTTCCTCGTAAGTGCAGGATAGCATAGCTTTTGCGGTGATGGCTTTATAACCGCCCCGTGTAGACTCTCAGTGCTCCAAAGGGATGCTTTGTGGTTTGGAGGTGGGATTCTCACTTCTGTAAATATCGAAGGATTGTGTTATTGGGCCTTGCTGATTTGAATCTATTGTTTAGAAAGTACTTATTGTAGATTTTTTTCCAAATATGCATGCTTTTTTCTTTTAATATTTATAGTTCTACCCTCTCATC
Organism: Camelus bactrianus; assembly: GCF_048773025.1. Lineage (NCBI taxonomy): Eukaryota > Metazoa > Chordata > Mammalia > Artiodactyla > Camelidae > Camelus > Camelus bactrianus. The sequence goes on from NW_027413945.1 coordinate 7,077,210, forward strand.
TCTTGTGTGACTTTTCATGGAATGTAGGAAAATGTAGCCCTAAGCCACCTGCCCCTTCACACTTCTCCGTGGTGGTTTTCCTCCCTGACTGGAAGAGGGTTTTGCATAGGAAATTTTCTTTGTTCCCCTTTACTTGGAGTCTCTCTGTCTGTCTGCCCATTTCTCACCTGTCAATCTGCCCATTTATCTACCCACTCATTCTTCTGACTTGTTCCAACAATCATTTCAGGCAGCTTACAGAATAACAGATACCAAATAAGCAGGTGAGAAAATGGGGCCAATTTCAGACCGTGAGGCTAGGATGCGAGCCTGTTTGAGGGTTGCAGGGTGAGACACACGCCTCTACCCTGTGACTTATAAGATCGACAGCAAGTGTGTGCCTGAGGCTCCCAGCAGACACAGGGAAACAGGGTTTGTGGGAAATGCTCACTGGCTGTGAAATAAATAAGTGGCTTAGGGGAAGCCCAGCCTTTCCAGCTACTAAGGCTTAGGAGAATATTTTGAGTGTCTTCTAAAATCAGAGTATTGCGTCGTTTCGTTTGTCACAGTTCTACGTGCAGTTGGTTACATTCTATACCTGGAAATATCTCCAAAACTCCTTCCCACGTGAGTCCCATGGCTCGGGAATGGGGTGGTTCTGCTCATTGACGGGTATTGGCCAGAAACAGAAAATGACAGACTCATAGGAGACTGGGACTATTCAGTCATGTTTTGTCAGTGCTTTTGACTTCACAATATGCTTTCACTCTTTCTCTCCATCTGAGGCGGCAGCGTGCTCTCTTACCAGCACCAGGAGGTCAGGGCCACGGGATGGTGGGGGTGACTGCACTGCCATCAAGACAGCTGAACTGGTCACTGCAGGTGTGGTGCTTTCACGTAGTGCATTTCATGTTCTTTAATAGAAGGTTTCAACAGGAAGTTAATTAGCTGAGTTAATTAACATTTAATAAATATGATGCTTTAGTTGAAAAGACAGTTATAGGCACATTATAAGCTGTGAAGGATTTAAAAACGGTTTCATTATTGAAATTTCAGTAGGGAAGGTACACAGTTTATCTTATTTGTGCCTCTCTTTACAGTAAAAAGGAAACAAGACAGAAAAGGCAAAAGATGCTTTCTGTTCTTCCTGTCTGTTTGCAGGTGCCCTCACCTCCAGCGACATTAATCCAGACACCAGCACTGACACTGGCCGTGCTCAGAACTGCCTCAGCCCTGAAGTCACAACTGACAAATAGAACGGGGCCACACCCTGTGACAGCAGGTGCTCTCACTTTGTGGGTCCTTATGTAACTGCACGGTGTTATTCAGGATCGCCCGTTCTACATTGTGTGACGCTGCTGCCGTGTCTCCTAGTTACTTGTTTCTGTAAGTACTCGTGTATTTTCTCCAGTGCGTGGTACTAGGCATCTAAAGATGCTTTTTTCAGATGAAAAATAATGTGTATTTAATATAATAAGTCTGAAAAAAGGGGAAAAAGAGGCTATCCTGGTCCCACTACTCGGAGATAATAATTAACACTTTAACATCTATTTTCTGTTCTTTTCATCAGCGTGTATCAACTCTGTCATAAAAACCAGCGAGCACTCTGTGCCTGTTTACTGTGTGGAGACCTCCATTTTCCATTCGGCTTATTACATGTTTTTATACAATATTCTATCTCCCTTGGCATGATTTTTAATGACCAGTATACCATTCTGTCTTGTGGAGGCATCGTCCATTTTACTTTGGACTTAAATAAACTTTTAAATTCCAAGTATACTTAACTGAAATACTGAAAAGAGAGCTGTGGTGGTACCGAAAGGCCCCTACCTCCCTTCCCCTTATTTCCTGAGTTTAAAAGCCTTTGACGATGTGCTGTATATATTTCAAGACCTTTATGCCTATGACATATATATATATATACACATACCTACATACACATATATGAGAAATCTATGTATATGTGTGTGTATATATGCTTTATTGAAAAATAAGGCCATACTATATGTTTTCTGCAGCTCGCTTTATACACTCAGTGGTATATCATAGACGTCCTCCCACTCCAGACTCACCCGGTCATTTCAGATAAAGTGGAGGGGTCTCCTGATGTGCAGGTGTGGTCTCTTGTGCAAGGACACCTTTGGTGGGAGAGTCCTGTGGACAAGGCCCTGGACCATGGTGAAACGCCGGCCCCCTCAGAGCTCACAGCTCACTGTGATTTACCGCATCATTGTCTTGATGGTGGACACTTAAGTTTTCTCCATTTTCCACTGTCAGAATGGATGTTTGACTGGCATCCTTGTTGTACAAACATTCCTGTGATCTTGTATGAGTATCCCTTTAGTTAAGGCTTCTGGAAATTTAGTCCCTGCATGTGACATTTACATTCATCACAGCCTCCTTTCAAGTGACTCTAGAAATTCCTTCTCCAGTGGGGAATGAAAGATGTAGAATTACTTATGTAACCAATTCTCTATCGCTGGATATGATTTCACTTCAGCTTTTCTTCCCACCATTGTAAACAGTGCTGTGTAAATGCCCTGATGAGTACATCTTTTTGAGCTGATTTCTTTTTTTCTAAACGAAACGATTCCTAGAAGTGGAGTTGAGTCAGTGTGTACGCACGTTTTTTAGAGTTTACATATTCATTGACATGTCGTCCTCCAAAAAGTTTGCTCACAGTTTGTTCTCCTACAGATGGACACTAGCTAGAATACCTGTACAAATATTTGCAAATATGATGAGCAAAAGTGGTTTTTCAATGTTTTAGTTTGCATTTGATGACCAGTGAGATACTGAGCATTTTTCACTCATTAGCCATTTGATTTTTAAAAATGAATGGTCCCTTTTGTTCTTTGCACACAGTTAAGTGAGGGAGCTTCTTGTTGCTTTGTGACAGCTCTTTGTATGTTATGAACATTAACTTCTTGTCTTCATCAACACATGTCACAGAGGTTTTTCTTGTCATTTCTTGCCTTTCATTTTGTTCAGTAGGTTTTTTTTTCGTTGTGTCCCAAAATATTCTTAAGATAGTAAATGTCTTCTTTACGGGTTTTATCTTCACCATTATTCTTAGAAATACTTTCTTACAATGGAATAAATCTCTTCTGTAGGTTTTTTAATCTCTAAGATGGAGATAATAGTACTTGTTATAGTGAGGGTAAATTGAGTTAATATGAGCAGAGTGTTATATTTAATATTATTATTACTTTTTAATATTTACATCACTATCTGTAATTTTTCTTGTGGTCATTATGACAGGAATATAATTTATTCTTTCCAGGTGATTGTCTGATCTACCCAGGACAATTATTGAATTCATATTTTTCTCTTTGATTTGAAATCCCACTTGTACAAAATACTTACGTACACTAGAGTCTCTTTTTGAGCTCATGGTTCCTTTCTATCAATCTTCCTTTCTTATTCCAGCACCATATCTTACATATTGTAAAAATTTATTTAATATTTAAAATGAGATTTGTTTTTTATTCTTTTCTTGCATCCCAAATTTTCTTGGCCAGTATTATCAGTTTATTATTCCTGAAGAATTCAAAAATATTTTGCTTAACTTAAAAAAAAATCAGATAAGAGTTTTCATGGGATTTTTTAGTAAGTCTTGAATTATCTTTAGGAGAACTTATATGTTTACAAAACTGCTTTCCTCCATGCAATATGTTGATGTCTCTACATTTACACCTCTTCTTTTACCCTTCAGTACAGTCCTGTAGTTTTCTTCATTTAGAACTTGGGCATAATTTTTGAGTTTATTCCAGATTATTGTTGATGTTTTTGTTAATTTTGTAAGTGAGAATTTTTTGCTATTGTATTTTTTAACTGTTAAAACTGACACCTAGGAAGGCAGATTCGGTTTGTAAATACTCACTTTGTAACTTGTCATTTAAAATTGGAAGTTTTAAGTACTTGTTCCAGAATCCTTTCAATTCTGTTTTTAAAAATTTGTTTCCAGTATTATCAAAATGGTCATAGCTAAGTAGTATAGGTGTGGAGAAAGATGGAGAGAGGTAGTGTGGAGACAGATGGAGAGAGGTAGTGTGGCTCATGTACAAACTGTGAGCAGTTTCATGGCTGCCTTTAGGCTGGAGAAGCCCCAGAAGAGCCCAGGTTAGACCAGGGGTGGCTTTGCATGCACTTGAAAGCCAGCTTTCCTGCCTTTATAGTGAAGCCTGGTGGGCGTGGCAGGTAGGTGATCAAGATCCGATGAAGGTCATTGTCTGCACAGAGCGCAGTGACTGTGAGAACTGGAGACCATTACCATGGGAAATGCTTGGTGCCAGGAACAATGCAGGGGAGCTGGGGAGCCTGTGTGTTAAGGATTTTCCAGTCCTGGGAGTGGGAAAATCAGACTCTGCATTCAGATCTGAGTTTGAATTCATCCTCTCTTGTTTACTGGTCCTCTGACTTTGGTCAAGTTATATACCCTCTCTGAACTCCTGTTTTCTTGTCCCTCAAAACAGGAGAATTACAGCCTGATGCTATGTCTGGTCAGGGTAAAATATTTGTGTCTACAAGATGCCATGTATAGTCACAAGCTCAGTGAGAAATAGGCTGTCGCTTCTTCTGTAACTCAGTGCTCGACAAGACATCGGGGGAAAGCCAGTTCCTAATTTGTATGTGATGCAAGTAGGAACAAAATTAATGTTTTGCCTTTCCCTAGTAGTATACTTACTCCTTTGCTTCATTTACCTCTTTCCACCTTTCCTTTCCCTTCCTCCACCGAAAGAGCCTGAGACTCTCTCAGAACACTAGATTCAAATTTCTTTAAAGGTTGGCTCATCCTCATGAAATGACAGTAACATTAAAAAAAAATCTGTACACATCCCAGAATACATTGTATTTGATTTACACACACACACACACACACACACACACAAAATCAGGCTACCTCCCACTTGCAGAGGGAGAAGGAACACTTTTTCTGAGTTTTCATTCACTGAGCGTGAGAACAAAGTCTCTTACGCAGACTTTCACCAGGCTTCGTGCATGGTGTTTTTAATTGGATTTCTGCTTTGTGGCCATATATATAGTCTCCTAATAGAAGAGAGAAAGTGAAGACATAGACATTCTGCTGAGATATTGGTGTCATCATATTTGAGTTGGAAAGGACTTGAGAGCATAGAGTCGTAACTTATTATGGGTGAGAATCCATGATGGTGTAACTTGGACAAGAACCTGGGTCTTCTGCCATCTTGTCCACTTGGGTGAAGAGGCAACTGGGCAGGGGATGGCAGGGATCCTTCTTGCTTGAGTTCCAGGGTCCTGCTAGTTTTCATTGCTCAGCTGCCTTTAGTTTATGTCCATGTGGCCTCTCATGGGAAGGTCACTCTGTCCTGATAGATTGAGTTTCTTATCAGCAAAAAGCTCTGGACCCACTCACATTTCCCAGAGTTTTTCTGCTGACCTGCTGACACTTTATTTAAATGAGACCTAAGAAAACTGCTGGATATAAAACCCTTATTTTTATCATTTGCCCTCAAATTCCATAGGAATGGGGTGCTGTCTCAGGCTGTCTAAGGCTATATCTGAACAAAGATAGGGTGATAGGTTGTGCTGCTGGACCATCACAAGTGGAATGGGATTTCCACCTTAGTTTTTAGAATCAGGCAGACGAGTTCAAATCTTGCCTTTACCAGTTACTAGCTTTGTGACCTTGAGGAAGAAAGTTTACTTTTTTGTGTCCAAATTTCTTTATCTGTAAATAAGTTCAGTATTTATTTTAGGGTTTTTGTTTTAGAATTGAATGAGCTAATTACCTCATTTATACCTAAAATACTGATCACGTGGTTCTATTCTGGTGCCTTGGTAGTTGATTACTAAGGGAGTTGGCAATGAGAATGGGGGTGGGGGACCACTGGATCATAGAGCTTATATTCCAGGATATGCTTGTAAAAGACTGGATGTGCAGTGGGTTTTTAGTAAATGTCTATTCCTTTCCTAATCCCCATTGATTGTATATATATTTATACTAATATATGAATTTCTTTGTTGCAATTTAAATCTCTTTGTAGTATTTAAAATATGTAGCTATAACAAAAATACGTGAAATAAAATGATTTGATTTTTATTTTTCCTTTCAATAAGCAAAACAAAAGAAAATAGGAAAGAAAGAAAGTTTTGTAGGACTAGACATAATTTTATTTCTATGGAATGAAGCCTCTATATTAAGTTTTTTTGTTTTGTTGTTAAACGGCATGTAAAATTAATAGGTTGCGACTTCAGTGTTGATAGCTAGGTGAGTTTCTTGTTATTGTTGTCTTTGATGAATTATTTTCACTAGATCATATATGATGTGCATGCTACATATTGGAAATGAGGAAACAGTGGAGACATACTACCTCCAATGGATTTTGTTACCGAGTCGAAACTCGTTCTGCTTGCCGCATGACAGGCCAATAAATTGGGAGATGAAGTGTTGGGGTAAGGAATAGAGACTTTATTTGAAAAGCTTCCAGACCCAGAAGATGTCAGACTGATATCCGGGAGAACCCTCTTCCCCAAGTCAGAATTCAGGCTCCTTTTATACTGAAAAGGGGAGGGGGTGTGGTTGGTTGTTGCAAACTTCTTGCTGTATGGTTTGTCCTTGGTTTCCTTTGTTCTTGCAGCTGTCCATGTGGGTCAAATCATGGTGCCCCTGTAAAACCTCCAACAAAACAAAGGTTATTCTCTATTTTGCAACTTGAAACTCTCTACATAAGTGCAGAGGAGCTAACATCCTTAAAGATCAGAGCCCAGAGAAGAGGCTCTCATGTATATTTCAGGCTAAAGGCAACTTTCTTTCACAAAAGGTGCAGAGCTAGCAAGTCTGAGCCTAGAAAACAGGGCACAGGGTTAAATCCAAAGGAACAGATCTAACATGGAGTCAGATTTCTTCTTTCTTATTACAATTTCTTTTTCCATCTCATAAATAATTTTAGTAAGAAACATAAGCAATTTTGTATTTTTGCTTCTTAATAACCGATAAGTGGGCTGACTATATTTTTGTGAGCAGGGATGCTGTGCGGGCCTTGGGGTCTCAGCAAACTCTTGTTGAGGGTGGTTGACCCCACGACATGTCTAATGCCCCCAGGAGTGTTGGTGAGGGTCCCCCCAGCCTGGGGCTCTACTCAGGAAACAGCATATGGGCATTTACATCTGGAGACCTCTTTTTCGGCTGCAGGAAATTTTTCAGATACTGTGATTGAAAAATCACTCCAGCTGGGGATAATTAGGGAAAAAAGGAAGAGGAAAAGAGCTTGGAGTAGTGTAGAAGAGAAATGCAGAAGATCAGGGAGCCTGGGGGCTTGGCAGCGGGGCCTAGGGAGAGAGGGGAGCAGAGGTGGGGAGGGGCCTGGCTCAGGAAACAGCTCCTGAACCTGTCCCCGCACCCAAGCCACACAGCTTTTAATTGGCCTGGGCCACTCTTCTGGCTGGATGTCACCCTGGGCAGAACCTTGAAAACTGAAGTTGAGGGGTGGGCAGCACTCACCTAGGGGCCACTGAGGACTTTGTTCAAGTCCACAGTGCCTTTTCTGATCATGTGTCTTCACTTGCCCTTTATCTCAGGTTCTGAGGAGCAGGAGCAAGGAACTCAGGGAGAGATCCAGGAAGACATCCGTCTGTGTTAAGAGAGGACAGACACAGAGACACGGGGAGCGAGGACTATCACAGCAAAAATGACTTCACAACTATTGCATCAGAGCTGCAGGTGTGAGAGAGCCTAAGCCTGTCTCAGAATGCAGGGGACAAGCGGAAAGGAATGGTAAAATTTCCACTGAAAATTGAAATTTTGTAAAATAGCCTGCTACTGTTGGTTGTATCACTTGAATGAACGCATGTGTATTTCTGTGGGCATTTATAAATTCACTCAACCCCACCACCCCCTCTTGCCCCCATCAGGGGTGGGTTTTCTCAAGCACAGTGCCCCTCCTGCTTGGGTGGGCCATGCTGCGGGTCCTCGCCTGGGGCCGGGCTGCTGCAGGGCACTGAGTCTCCGAGGCACGGCCTGCGACACATGACAGGAACACCTCTGCTCTTTACTGGGGGCCTCCTTTTCCCCCTGCAGTGTAAGAATGCCGGTGACTCAGTTAGAAGCATGCATCCAAGCCGTCCTTCCGTGTCGTCACCATCTGGAAGTGGTGCCTGAATCTTCTGAATTTCTCCAGGCTTGCCAACGAAATGAAACACAGACCTGCTGTGTTGCCAAAATGTCCCCTGAGAGTCGGGGTCCTTTATTTTTATACCATTCAGACAAAGGAGAAATTCTTGAAAATCACAGTGAATAAGCATTTTTCGAATTGACGCAAGTGCACTACACCTAAAGCATTCTTCTATACTTTTCCTTATATAAGTATCTTAACTACAACCAGACCCTCCCGTTCTCGGGCCTGTTCCTTTTGAGGAACTGGTAAACATTCCTGTTTGCAGGCAGTGTTCCCCCAGGGAACGGGCAAAGTCACTTGGAAGGACTTTCTGTTTGCAGACAAGTCCGACCACTTCTGTGAAATGTCCCGCGTGCAGGCACACCCACAGTTTTTATGCTTAGCTTCCTTCACTCAAGAATGTGGTTTACAATCACCTTCGACAAAGTGAGTGTGTGTCCTCTTACAAGTGGAGGAATTACTGCCATTTTCCTGTTACTTACTCACCACTAGTCCATCTGATGTTTGTGTGCTAGGATTCAGTATGGCATGCTAAAAATTCTGAAGTCAGATCTTGAAACACTGATGAAGAGGATTATTTATTTTATTTCTTTATATGATAGTATTTTACTTCAAAATTCAGAGTTTTCGGTTCTTGGAGGAATTTTTTCAGGGGTTGGAGAAACAACTTTGCTCTTACCATCTTTGTGACCTGTTGCTATATGCCTCTCACCTGTCTTCTGTCACATGTGAGGTGGTTCCATTTGTGACCCTGTCCGGGTTGTTCATGTTATAAAACATAAAGTCTGTAAAAGTACAGTCCCTTTTATTCCGAAGACATTCCACAAATACTACTTAAATCTGGGTGTGGTTTTAAGAAGACAGAATCATTAGAACATGTACTTGCAGGTTGCTAGTGCAAAATCCCCAAATCAATAGTCTAGCTCAACATCTAAAATCTTTCTAATCTACCTTGGATTTGTATGGATAAGTGAAGCAGTTTGCTAAGAACTCAAGACCAGGTTTAGAATACAGGCTGGTGTAGCTCAGCAGGTCCTCCCAACCTGATGCTCTGCCAGAGGGCAGGGCCGAGGGGAGATGGCGTGTCCTCCCCTCCCTGAGCTGACAGTTTCATGGCAAAGAGCTTCACCAGGTGAAGAAATTGGAATTACTTCTTAGAAGAGTGGGTTTGAAAAGAGTCCAAAAAGCGCGGGAGTGACACAATCCCATTTGTCTCAAGTATGGGAGAGCGGCAGTAGGGCCACTTGGGAGACCCGTGAGTCCAGGTGGGCAGTGTTGGTGGCTTCCCCTTGAGCTGTGGGACGGTCAGTGGGTAAAAGCGAACAGATTGAAGGCATGTTTAGATGGTTAAAATGAAAGGATGAGTGCTGTCTGTGAAGGTAGGATGGAGTAAGGCCCAGGTTTCTGGGTGGATTAATGAGGTAAATGATGGTCCCGCTGTGCTCCAAGGAGGGAGATCTTCAGAGGGAGCTCTGGGGGAAAACTGATGAGTTCAGCTATGGGTAAAGTGAAAGGCTGTTAGATGTGTGGTCTGGGAGCTCTGGTGAGAGCCAGTAGTGAGCAGGGGAAGGGGAGAGAGACCTTCAAATCATTTTGTCTTGTGAACATACAAATAAGTATGAGTAATGACACACTTAACACCTCTATATTCTGGATTAAAACCCAGTAATATTTTGCTATATTGACTGCAGAGGTTCTTAATTATTTTTTAATAGAAATAAAATAAATAGAAACAAAATAGTGGAGTTAATGAACATCTTAGAGTTGATGTGTGTCCTTCTATGTATTTTGATACCTCATCTGTTTATAACCATAATCTACAAAAAGTTAGCTTGCTTAGCATAAGAGTTAAACAGAGGGACGTGACACACATTGTTGGGGCTTGAAGCTGATCTTCTTGGGCAAATTATGTAGCCTCTCTGTGCCTTAGTTTCATCTTCTGTGACTGCCCCCGGGCCCCTCATCACAGCTGATTTCCTAGACTAGATGTTGGGAGGGAGGCTGCTGAAGGGAGTAAGAAGTGGTAACTGCTTGGGATACTGAAGAGAGAGACAAAAACAGATTAAATCGAGAAACTGAGTACAAACACACTGAAAAAAGAAAAAATCCCACAGGGTTTTGAGCCACTTAGCGTAAGGGAAACAAAATCACGTGGACCCAAAGCTCTTGAGCATGTGAGTATTGTGGGTGGGAGGGTGTCATCAGAAAAGTGTTGAGAAATGGACTTTTGGTTTCCCTTGACGTTTCCAGTAAGGATGGGGAGCAGAAGCGAAAACCCCCGGTCACAGTAGAAGGTGCTGTTTTTTGCGAAACTGACCATAGCTTGGAGACCAGTCATCAGCGGTGCTGGCAAATGAAGAGACTTCTGGATTGGGTGGGGCACTTGCTGCGACTTCCAGGTGACCTGCTGGCTGGGGGCTGTGAGGCTGGCAGTAGGTTTGCAGGGTGACCCGGGCATAATCCCTGGCTCTGAGGCTGCTGGTCTGACTAGCAGACCTGGGCACACGCAGTCCTAATGGGGCAGCTCGGGATGTGACCTGGGACACCTGCCGTGCTGAGGGCGAGAAGAGGGTTCCCCTGAGGGGGTGTCCCTGCGGAGAGTGGAAACGTCCTCCTGCAGGGGAGGAAGAGCCTCTGAGCAGGGGGAAGGATGCACAGGCAATACCAGCCTGAGCACAGAGGTTTTGGGAAGCTGGAAGTCATACAGTGGCCAGAGCAGCCTTGTTCCTGAGAGATGGAGGGAAAATATGTTGAAAAAGCAGGCTAAGGTCAGACACTGTGGTGGGTCATGAGTGACAGGAAAGGACTGGTCAGGCAGGCACGAGAGAACCCTGTGGGCGTCCCAGCTGGGGCGTCACGCCGGAGGGAGGAACAGAGTTATAGACTTTGCCACTTATTAGCTGTGTGACTTTGAGCAATATCACCCCACCTCTCTCTATATATATCTTCATCTTTAAAGTGACACAGTGACAAGCTCGTGTCATCAGAAGGCTTAGTTTAGCTCTGATCCTTTTGTCCAGTCCTGTCAGTGCTGCCCTGCAAGTTTCTGCAGCGGCTGCTCTTACCCTGAAATGGGAGGACGTAGAGGGACATTGTAATTCCCGAAGGCAGGAAGGGGTTGCTTTAAAAGCAGACATGTAACCACCTGCAGCTGCAGACCTGCAGGCAGTTTTGTTGACGGTCCTGGAGAGTACTTTGGAGGCCTTAGCATCGTCTTAAGACTTGTTTTCCCTTGGGGATCGGATTTGACTTTGCAGATTAATGTTGAAGATTTGGGCTTCTGGCAAAGCTGTTTTCAGAGATGGGTATATATATAACATATAGTATAAAATAAAATGCTTTTATTTAATGTGTGGGACTTTGCAGCTGTTTGGAGCAGTTCTGTTGGCCTGGTCTCCACAGAGGACACTAGGGATCAGCAGAGCGTGCGGGAGGGCAGGCAGCCCGCCATACTGCTGCGTGATGTTCTCCCCAGCATGGCACTCTGCTGAGTTGACTCTTCTCTGAGTTTGGTTGCCAAGTGTGCAGACAGCAAATTAATGAGTTCTGGTGGGATTGTATAATGACAGGCAGAAGAGGAAACCGTAGTTTTTTGGGACTAGAACACGCTTTTGGTTCCTGATACAGTGTGTTCCATTACAGAATTGATGAGTTGTGTCTATTCTGGGACTTCATTGAAATAATCTTTCAGCCTAAAATTTAAGTGTTATGTTTTATTTGGCGGGAGGGCTCGAGCCTGGATGACAGCCTCTCAGATCACTCTGACGGACTGCTCCCAAGAGGTAGGGGAGGAGCTAGGATAAATAGGACTTTTACAACAAAGACCAGGTACTTGGAACAATAAAACATTGCTTGTTATCAAAAGAAAACCAGATATCTCAAGTTCAAGTATTTAGTTCTTTTCTATGTATGGGATGAAGCAAACATATGAGTCATTGAATTCATTCCTTTGGCAAGCACCTAGCTATCTAGGGACAGTATCCTGTCCTTTCTTATTCTGAGTCCGCTCAGAGGGCACCACTGTGAGTGGCTGAGAGGCTGGGCTGCAGGCATGTCCTCGCTGGGGGTTGGCAGCAGCCACTGATGACTTGGTTTCAGCATTCTTTGTTTACTGACATGGTTGTAGTATTTTCATTCACATTGTAGTATTTTCAATCACAGTGCTCCCTCTTGGTCCTAAATTCGACCAATATTTTCAGAGACACTTCATGACCAATTTTGTACCATGGTGCTAGGATGGCTCATTCCTAGTTCAGGTGAAGAATTTTCTGAACTGCCATTCAAGGTGTTAGGTTTTTTTTATCAGGCCCTGTTGATACTAAAAGTTCTCTGGATCACCTGTCTTACTAGTCTATTATGATCCAGGAAATGTTTGCCCTTCTTTGCTCACTCCCATACCTAGAATCACACTATTAAATTTATTTTATGCAGGATTATAAATTTTATCTATTTCTTCAAGATGTTTAGCCATCATCAATCTTGTAGGCCTAGTTACACGTTAGGAAATGTAACAGACAACAATTTTATAAAATAGACAGCATATAAGTAATATAGCTAGTAATGTTAATAAAGTCATGAGTAAGAATTTAATAGTCGAGAAGTTATATTTCTGGGTTAAAATTTTGCTTGTATTTCTGATTGAGTTTGAGTGATCTTATGAGAAAGTTCATATTTATGGTCAGGATCAGAGCAGGTGTTAATTGGCCAGGTGAGGTCTCCCACCTTGTAAGATCAACAGTGGCCTAAACAGAACTATAATTTCTTTTTAGAATAACGTTTCTGAGGGCTATCTAGTTAGAGCCTTGGAGTAGGGAAACCCACCAAGGTAACACAGAAGTACTAGACATAGGTAATTTACCATAAACTTAACAATTGGAGTAGTTCATAATCAAATGTAGGAGAAATTGTCAAAGTAATTGGTATACAAGCCTGGTCTGGTGTCTTGGGTCAGCTGTCGAGCTCAGATGTCGTCTTCTTCTCATCCTGATCTGGTAGCTTTTTCTCTATTTGGGCATTGTTTTAAGGTGAGTAGTGCTCTATAGACCAGTGCACTGCAGGGGATCTTTCTGATTGGAAATGAATCCGAAAGTACGTTTCCTTCAGCTTTGGTGTGTATGGTCTAGTTAAGAGTACCTGATAAAAGTTCCTTCCATTCACGTTGGAGACAGTTCTCTAAGTCATGCCTGTTCCAGTATGTATAATCCCCTGGCTGCAGGTCAAGAGGCATTGGAAATTTACCCAAGGATAGATTACTGAGCTTCAGAAACAAACCTAGTGTATCCTTGTCATAATTCAGTTAAACTGTACAGCAATGTGACATAACAGCAAGGGATGATCTGGGAAGTATCTTTGTCAATATAGGCCTCAATTAACAAAACTAGAATTTAATATCCACTAAAATAAAATCTTTGTTTCTCTCTAAAGTTACCCTCATTTTTCTCAAATATAGCCAAATCAAGATTAATTTCTTTACAAGTTAAGTCTGATTATTTGATCATATAGGCTTTTTTAAATTGGCTGTGTTGGAAGTTTTAATACGGAGTCTCAGAGTAGAATGTTAATAAGATTTGCTAAGGCCAGGAAAGCCATGTCAAGGGCTTGTCATGGATTTCTGCCTTACAGATTTAGGTAAATTCTTTTCTCTTTAAAATCCTTAAAATACCTTGAGATTCCTATATCTGTTAGGTGATGATCTTCCTCATTTGTCTGATAGAGCCACTGGGGACCTAAGAGTTTTTAGTCTCTTGAGGGATCAGATAGAGAGAAAAGATAACTGTTTTAAGTCTGCTTACATAGGTATAATTTATCAAATTTCTGTGATTCATAACTAGCTTAAGAGGAAGAGTTTCTTTATGTCTGGGAAACAGGTTAAAAGCCAGTAGTATTTCAAACAAAATCAAAAATTATAACCATATTCATCAGTTTTCTCAGTCCCACATAATTAATTCTTTTAATCAGAGTTTTCATTTGACATTTAAAATTTCTTACCGTATTTAGTTCAGTGCTATAATTTGAAATTTATTAGAAATCAGTAAATCTCCTTGAAGAGCAAGCATTTTCAAAATCATCAGAAGAAGACAATTAACTGGCTATATATGACAAAAGATTTAAAAGCATGGTTAAACACCGTTACACTATAATTAATAAAGAAACCTGGTCATTATACCCAGAATTATCACTGGTAACATTTCAGATATACCAGAATTTCACGGAGTCCATATAATTTCTAGACTATCTATATTAATAATATTTTCTCATACAATATAACCTTAGAAGATTTATTATTCATTTGACAATATCATGTTATTTAACATGCCAAATGAAACTTACTAGTTTAAAATCTCTCTTTGGGATGTTTCAGGGGCCCTCTGTAGCATCCCAAACTTAACTGGAGATTAAAAGAACTTTAATTAGAAATTGATATTTGGGGAGGTTGTTAAAAGATTTCAGAACACTTGGTCAGATAAACGTATAGATCACTGTAACGTAGTACTTATTCATTAACAAGAAAATACGTCAAAGGTAAAGGCAGAACAGATCACTTAAGTGGTATAAGAAGTTTTACAATCTGTTACTGAAGGTGGATTAACATTTTAAGAAAATTTTTTCCTCTTAACAGCGAGAAAACCAAATCTAGTCTTGTACCAGCTTACTTCTAAGATTCAGTTACTTTGCTCAAGTTGATTCTAAACTTAGCCAATTCCGACCACGTAAGAAACGCTTTCCTCAGTGTTCCTCTTCCACAAGCCTTCCACAGCTTTCTATTCTCATATTAGTGTGTCCCTTATTTTCTCTTCCATTCAGAAATAACCAGCTTCAGGACAAAGTCACTATTTTTCATTAACAAAATATAATTCCATTCTTATATCTTCCTTTGTTATGGAAACGACAGGCCAGTCAAGAAACAAGCACCACTCAGAGGGTTGGAGTACTCAGATGTATTACGCAGGGGGGCTCTGAGGGGCTCCTGCTCCGAAGCTCTGAGCACCTTCAAGATGTGCACATGAGGTGTTATAGGGTAAAGTACAAGCTTGGGGTATTTGGCCAATAGGCATGGAACAGCTTTAGCAGCATTATCATCACAAAAGTGGAGGCGGGGAGGCAGCAAACCAAAGTTCCAAAGCCAGATATGTATCTTTGAAAATCCAGCTGACTAGAAAAACACATAAACAGCAAACCAACACTAATTAACCTAGATTTACAAGTTAGTCTAGCAGGACTCAGATCAGTATTCCAATACTTAGATTTGTGAGTTACCTTGTTAGACCAGCCCAGCCTCTCCACATTCCTAGACTTGTGAGTTATCTTTTTAGACCAACCCAGCTTTTCCTTCACACCTTTACACATTTATCTTACTTTCCTAGGATACTGAGATCATTCCCTTAAAAATAGAGTCTATTTCAGGGTGGCACCAACCATTTATTAATATTTCTAAACACCTTTAATTTCACTATAAGAGGAAGTTAAATGTTAAGTAATTCATATTTCAATCTTATTTTATCTCAAAATGGCATAGCTATTAAATAAAATCCTCTCATTTAACTTAATTTAGCACAACTCTAGAATTTAAAGATACAAAACATTTAGAGATTATCTTAAGCATACATTTTAAAAATATATTTTAAAAATTTACCCAAAGCTCTCATCTCATTTGCATTTAATTTACTTAAAATTTTACCACACCACATTACTGTTATTTTTTTCTTGACAAATCTGCAACAGATATAACAGGATCTTATTTGACTTTCAATAAACCTAGGTACAGTAAAGGTATTATACTTAATATTGATGACTTTAAAGATGTCTATATTAATTAGAAAATACTTAAACTAAACAATATCAAATATTGACTTAATATTGAATATTTTCCAGTTCACGTGATGCTGAAAGTCAATTTGTTCAGTTTTTATTTTAAAAATACTTAATTTGTAAGCTCTTATTTTTTACATCAATTAAGCAGAGCTCTTTGACTTTGATTTTTTTTTTTTAAGCTGTAGAAATATCTCACATCTATAATGTGTACGCAGGCTTTTAAACAGAGAAAAGCTAGAGATCTCATAGCTTCACTTTAAAACTTACTTATAAGATAGGTATAATAATAGTTGGAGTAAGCTGAATTTGCTTGCTCAAATCACTAAGGCTTACTGTTTATGAAACAGATATTTAAGATTTCTTGACAAAGTCTGAAGGACCCGTCAGAGTTCTGAGTTCTAAAATGCCAAAAATTTCTTGGCCCTAAGTTTTATTTCATTGAGCTAATTAGGCTCAGTCCTAGGTCACTGTTTGCTGTGTTTACATTTCTGATCTGCAAGACAAAGACACACGCTTCCAGTTCCCCAGAGAACTGCTCTGTCACCCAGACCCAATTTTATCTCCTTAATTGGCATTTTTTATCAATGAGAAGAGCTGTAAACAAAGAATTCCATGTTTTAAAACTTTAAGGTTTACTTTATCATGTCTTCCAAAGCTTGAATAAGGCATTTAGTAAGGTCTCTTTTCCTTGAGTTATAAGTTAAGCCCAGGGTAAACCTCTTATTATATTTTTTTATTAGCCACTGAATATTAGTTTTTAGTTTTACGTTATATTGGACGGCTCATGTAACTCTAATGGTTTCCTTTACTTTGTTCAATTAATATTTTCTGAGGGACAGATATGTGCCCAGCCTTATAATACCAAGAAGGGGAAGCGTTTTTCCATTGAAACATATCTATCCCACAACATAATTAAACAAAAGATTTATATAAAGACCATTTAAATATACCAATTTTACAAACTTTTATCTCAATTTTATTAACTCTTATACCTTTAATTTTAATATTTATTAGGTTTAATCAATAATTCTTATTTCTAGAAGGAGTGCCAGAAGCCTTTTTTTTTTTTTTTTTTTTTTTGTGCAATGTATCTAATTTTATAGAAAAGTCTCTAGGATGCCCAAGTTTCAGCCAAAGAGCTTAGGCCCTTCTCAATTTTTAATTTGATTAATTGGTCTGTTGTCCCAATCATTGATCAAGTATTTCAGTCTATATATACACATATTTTAAACTGTGGTAAATAAAATGGACTTGTTTGAACTTTAATGTTGGGGAGCAGTAGGTGATCTATTTGGCCTTTTTTTTTTTAACTTTACGTAGTGTAGTATCAAAACCTTGTATCTAAATCCATAAATGTCCATTTTATTTATCTCATTCAAAATAAACATATAAAAATATTTATCCATTTGGGATAAGCCCTTATCTTTTTTTTTTCGACATTTTTACAATCCTTTTTCCAGTTATTCAACCTAATTAACAATAATTATTCTAAGTTTTTATTAGAACCATTTATCGGAAAGGAAAAACACAAATGTAGCTTTTCAAACCATTTTTTTTTAAACTAAGTTCTTAGGTTAACCATTAGATATATTTTTCTACCTTTAAACTTGATTTTAATAGGTACCAATAAAACAGCTGTTTATAATGAGATCTCTTTCAACTTTCACAAATTTAAAAGTTTTTCCAAATTAAAGGATCCATCATATGGCCATCAATTTATATATATATATATAGTGATTTTAAACCAATAAGATGAAGAGGCTCCTCCACATGAGAGTGGGGGTGTTGCTTAAATAAAATTCAAAGGTTTACAATCCAAAAGCTAAAGGCCTTTATGGTCCAGGCTGATGCAACAAAGTTTAAGATGGCAAAATATCTGAAAATTGGTACAATCAAAGAACTGCTTAGAATCCAATTTATTTCCGTGGCCACCATATGTACACAATACTTGTACCTTTTGTATGGCAGAGTCCAAGGTTTCCTTTAAAAAGAAAGTAAACGTATATATACATACATACACACACTTAAAACACCCAGAGAAAGATAAAACGTTTATATTTCAAGGACACAGGAAGAGAAATCCAAGTTCCCCCTAACCAAGATTTTGTTTTTATAAGTTCAGAATTCCAAAAAATGTTTTTATTAGGCCTGGTTAGTTACTTTCAGAGTGAGTTTTTTTTTTCCTAATTCCCAATTAATGCTGTAAGTTTTGAACATACATAAACCTGGCTGGGGTAATAGTTGGAGGCTGGCGATCTGTCATTTCTTTTTCTTTTCTTTTCTGTTTTTTATTTTTTTTTTTGAAAGTTCTATTCCCCATTGTAAGGTCGGGTTCTCAGAATAAATTTGCTAGTAAGATTTCCCGCAGGGACAACTCTATGGCATGAAGTCTTTGCCTCTACCACTCCTGCAAGATTCTCTGTCACCCGAGAAAGCTGTTACCAGCCAGGAGAAGGGTCCCATTTTTGGAGTTGAAAGGTTCCTCATAAGAGTTTTACTTTTATCCTAAAAAATTCAATGGATGTAACCAAATTTAGGAAAACATTAGACCAGCCTCTTACCTAACCACTCAGTCCTGAACCCAGTGTCTTTCAACTTGGACCCACTCGGGACATCTCCATTGGGTGAGTATTTTCCTGATATGTTTCCACCAGCCTCACTTCAGACGTCTCCTCAAGGTGGGTATTTGTCGTTATCTTTCAACCAGGCCCCACCCAGTATGTCTCCACTGGGTGTATAATTCACCCCAGTTTCTTTCAGCTGGAGTGCCACATACCTGGATACACCGCCAAATAAAACTCAGGATTATCAACCAATATGTGAGATCCGAGAACCAGGAGAGACTCACCCAAATTCATCTGGACTCCCTGAGGAGGAGGATGGGCACAAAGTGCCACTGCTGGTACCAAGGCTCCAGTTACTCAGAGATTTCAGGTGGAGAGAAGTCTGCTCTGGGTCCCTTCATGGTGTCCAAAACTGTTGACTGAAATACATGTGCAGCCTAAAAGTTAAGAGTTATGTTTTATTTGCCAGGAGGACTCGAGCCGGGATGACAGCCTCTCAGATCTCTCTGAGGGACTGCTCGCAAGAGGTTGAGGAGGAGCTAGGATATATAGGAGCTTTACAACAAAGACCAGGTAGTTGGAACAATAAAAGATTGCTTGTTATCTAAAGAAAGCCAGGTATCTCATGTTCAAGAATATAGTGCTTTTCTATGTATGGGAGGAAGCAAACATTTTGGACTCACTGAATTCATTCTTTAGACAAGCACCTAGCTACCTAGGGCCAGTATTCTGTCCTTTCTTATTCTGAGTCTGCACAGAGGGCACCATTGTGAGTTGCTTCAGCGGCTGGGCTGCAGGCCTGTCCTCGCTGAGGGGGGGCGGCAGCCGCTAATGACTTGGTTTCAGCATTCCTTGTTTACTGACATGGTTGCAGTATTTTCATTCACATTGTAGTATTTTCATTCACGGACTGATTATGGATAATCTGCAACCTTGGAAAGCAACCGAGATGGAATTACTGCAGGTACCTTCTACTTTAATAAGCCGTGTGCAAACATAAACATGGAGGAAGCATACATTTGGATTTGGTGGTGTAGGGAAGGTGTTCTGCACATTACAGGAGAACGCAATGCAGAATTCCTTAAGTCCACCTGTCTTTTCTGTAGTGGTTTCTGAGAACCGTTTATGGAAATTAACCAACATTGACAAACGGTGGCAAACATTGCATTTAAGAGCTGGCCGGCTGCAAACGTGTATTGGACAGGTGGATTTCATAGGCAAGTGGTCAGGTGGATGGGAGAGAGATGGAGCCAAGGCCTGGGCCCAGATTCCGGTTTAAATCGCCATTTCCTCACCATACGGCCTTGGACTAGAATGTAACCTCTCTTAACCTGTTGGTGAATCTGTGAAATGGACATGATAATATTCGTTTCTTCCTGGGATTGTTGTAAGTTCTACAGAGTATTATAGCACACATGAAGCACTTAACACACTGGCACTTCGCACTGTTCACTGTGTGCGGCCGCCACGCTTGGCGTGTGTCAGAGCCGTAAAGGCAGCATTTGTCTGTTGAGGATGCACTGGTAGTCCCTTGAGTAAGTTGTGAATTTGGTGATTTCCTTTAATCCTTGTAACTCTGTGTGCCATGGGCAGTTATTTTCATGGACAGATGATGAACCTCAGGGTAAATAAGACTGTGTAATTTGCCCAAAGTCAGACCATAATTTTGGGTGCAGGGGCCTCGGTTCAGCATGGGTCCCTGGGCCTTCTGCCCTCTCCGTTCAGCACCAGAGCCAGATGTGGGGTCGGCTGTTTCCCAGCCCAGAATATCGGGGAGGCCGCAAGACACACCTGGCCCTGCGCTGCTTGAGCAAAAACTCTGGAGGAGAGGCAGTTACAAAAGGGATAAACATAAAAACAGACGACAGCAAACTGTGATCAGCTCTGAGAAGGAAAGGAACACACCTCGCCGTGCAGAGCTGGGAGCTTTCCCGTCGAGGCTGCTCTGGGGGCGTTCATCTCAGCTAAACAAGCTCTGCTGCTGCACCAAGGCAGGAAGGCAGGGAGCGTGTGACCAGGTAGACAGGGCCTTGTTAATCATACTCATTCCCCATTAAGCGGCAGCTGTCACGGGCATTTACCTAGTAAACAGTTGTCGGCCATAATCATCACGCACTTTGCTTGGTAGTTTTATTGCCCCACCTTTGAGATGAGGTCATTGAAGCTGGGGAGTTTGCTGCATGCCCGTGATCACCATGGAAATACCCCCACTGGTCTTTGAACCTAGACTGGTGTGGCTATCATGTCCCAGCCCTGTGAATGGCATCGTGTAGCTTCTCCCAAGTGGCCCAAATGACTGACATTGATATTCTTAATTCGTAGGAAATGGTAAGTGACAATAAGTGAAAAAGGTAGTAAGAAATTGTTTGGAAAACTAGAAAAAAACCCAATTCTTCCCCAGCTGGGGGAGCGTACCCTGTGTCACTCACCCCACTCACTGCCTGGCACCTCCTCCCTGCCGACTCCGTGTTCAGAAGCCACTCTGAGCCTTTGAAGAACATTTTGACTTGTGACACTGTTGACTAAGACCTGCAACCTCTCTGTCCCTGGTTAACTCTCCCTTCAAAACCATTTAAATTTTATGCAGGCTCCTCCGCTCAGATGTAAGACTAGCCTCTTTAAACTTCTTGATGCAGCTCCTTAGTGAAGATATTGCGAAGGAAACCTGGTCAAAACCTGGGAGGTATGCACATAGTGACTGCAACCTCAGCACTTTGTGAAGTTCAGAATCAGAGGGATGGGAGACTCAGGAAAGGCTTTTTTAAGGTACCAAGGGGAAAATGAAAGGACGCAGGCTGTGTGAGACTGAAACATCTCAGTCCCAGCCAGCAAGGCACCTGCATTCAGGATGGTGAGTGGAGAGTGCAGAGTTCTCACAAAGAAGTGGTGGGATGGGAGGGAGGACAGTCAGGTACCTTAATGGGGAGGGAAATAGTGGGCTGAACATTTCCTGGTTGAACAAGAGGATTGTGACCTGACGTGCTTGTATTTTGGAGAGAAGGGTTTTGTGGGGACAGGCCTAGGGAGAACGCTGTCTGGCTGGGGAGTCAGCACAACAGAGAAACACAGAGAACCGGGCAGACACCAAGGCCCCTGCTGGGGGAGAGGCTGCCCGCCAGTTCGAGCCCTGGGGGCGGCTTCTGTCCCTTAGCTGGGGCCTCAGAGCTCCCTTCACAACCCAGTCCTCTTGATACAAGATAAAAAACGTGGGGCATGAGAAGGGCTGTGTCCCAGGCTTTGGTTGAGCCTCTGGAATGTGCCCCACCAGACGTGGGTCCTTGGCTTCATGCAGGAAAGATTTCAAGAGGAAGCCACTGTTGAGTAAAGGTAGATTTATTCACAGAGACACATTGAAAGGCAAGAGAAAGGCCACGAGGTGCGGGGTTTGGGTGCTCAGATTAAAAGAAAATACACACTCCACAGACAGAGTGTGGGCCTTCTCCGAAGAGGGAGAGAGAGGGGTGACCGCGAGGCGGCGCTATGTTGCTCATTTTCATGGGCTTGGTGGTTTCTTATGCTAATAAGTAGAAGGACCAGCCTAAGGGCAAGGGGCTGGGATTCCCAGGGAGTTGGCCTTTTCCCACCCTTTGACCTTTTGTGGCTAGCCTTGGGACTGCCATGGTGCCTGGGGCATGTTATTCACCATGTTACTATTACAATGGGTGTATAATGAAGCTCAAGCTCTGCTAGAAGTTAAATCTCTTCATCCTGAGCCTCAAGGCCTACTGGGGGTTGAATCCTTCACCATTTTGATGTTAATTGCTGTGGCCTTCCTTGAATGGCTGTGCCCTGCCCCCTTCTATCCTGTCTCACTGTGATGACACAGAGAGAGCAAAGGCCGGGCCCTGCCTGTGCTCCTGCATTTAACAGGGTGACGGGTGGTGTGGGCTGAGGATGACTCTGAGTGGTGAGAAGATTGTTTCAGATTTTCCCACGTGGGACATGGGGACCTGCCAGCAGCCATCGCAGATTTATCTCACGGGCATTATCGCTTGTGTTGTTACGGAAACAACAGGTCAGCCAAGAAAAAAGCACTGAGATTTATTACGCCGGTGGGCTCAGAGGGGCTTCTGTTCCGAAGCTCTGAGCACCTCCAAGACCTGCACATGAGGTTTCATAGGGTTAATTACAAGTAAGGGGCTATTAGCCAATAAGGCTCAAACAACAAAAAGCAAGGAATCAGTACACTGAAGCTTATCAATTTGGAACAGATCACGTTAGTGACAATTGTTGACCTTGGATTTACGAGTTAGCTTGTTAGCCCAGTAAACTGACACTAAACTTCAGATTTACGAGTTAGCCCAGCAAAACTTAGATCAGTAAACCGACACTTATCACACTTAGATATGTGACTTAGCTTGTTAGCCCAGCTGGGCTTTTCCTTCACAGTGTCACTCACCTTTTCTATTTTTCTTTTTTTGTTTTTAAGTATTTAATCCAAATTTAATATCAGGTTTTTTTTGGAAAGAAATTTCTCTTTTTCTTTTCTTTGGGGCTCTTTTGGGAGGGTAGGTAATTAGGTGTATTTGTCTGTTAGTGGAGGCCTTGGGGCTTGAACCCAGGACCCGGTGCACCCTAAGCACACGCTCTACCACTGAGCTCTACCACCCGCCCCATCATCTTTTTCTTTTTGCTTTAGCTGCCAAGAATCTTACAGCTGAATTTCTAGTCGGCCTTTAACACTTGCCCTGACTTCATGGAATCCATTTTTATGACTTTACCTCCCCCTGGTTTCATTTAAGTATTGAATCTCCATTTTCTCTTCACTCTCAGTTTTGCCTTTTTGTTGTTATGGCTGTTAAGCTGTGTTTTAAAAAATTGTTTAATTTCTCTTTTAGCATGAGGCTGAAAGTAAATAAATATGTAAACAAACAGCACACTTAAATGCTTTTATACATTCTAAGCTGTTTAGTAGTTACTTAAAAACCGAATTGAATATTGAAGTGATAATATTTTTAAATTATTTTTTAATTTTTTATAAAGATATAGCTGATTTAAAATATGATATAAGTTTCAGGTGTACAATAGATGCTCCATTTATAGTTACTGTTAAACATTGGCTGTATTCCCTGTGTTGTAAGATACATCCCTCTAGCGTGTTTACATTACATGTTGCAGTTTGTATTAGAAATTTGGGTAACACAGAGTCTGGGGCATGGCTGTGTCTGACCCAGGTTCACGCTTACCCTGCCTGTCAGAGCCCAGGCCCTCACTCCTGTCTGCAGGGGAGCGACTGGAAGCAGCCCTCATCAGCGCTGGCACCACCCTCTGAGTGGCAGTGATAGCAGTGACTGTGTGTGGACATGCAAAATGTTGTTCCAGGAGCTTTACATACATTTCTGCATTTAATAAATAAAGCCCTTCTGTGAGGAATCATTTTATGTTTTTAATGAATAATCCATTTTATTTTGATATTGATAGACTTCAAACCTCCGGAAAATTTACAGGAGTAGTACAGTAAACGCTTAGGTACAGTTCACCTTAAAGGGCACTATTTGCCCTTTTGTGTCTGGCTTATTTTAGCATAAAGTTTCAAGGTTCATCCATATTGTAGCCTGAATCAGTACTTTATTCTTTTTGTTTGATAATATCCTTTTTCTTTTTTTTTTCATTTTTGGTCTATTTAAAAATATTTTTATTGAAGTCTAGTCAGTTTATACTCTTGTGTCAGTTTCTTGTGTACAGCACAACACTTCAGTTATATAGGAACATACCTGTATTCATTTTCATATTCTTTTTAAACATAAGTTACTATAAGATATTAAATATATTCTCCTGTGCTATAGAGTATAAAATTGCTGTTTATTCTATACATACTCAGTATCTGCAAATCTTGAACTCCCAATTTATTCCTTCCCACACCCTCTCCCCTCTGGTAACCATAGTTTGGTTTCTATGTCTCTGTGTCTGTTTCTGTTCTGTAGATAAGTTTATCTTTTGGGGTTTTTTTTGTTTTTGTTTTTGTTTTTGTTTTTAGATTCCACATGTGAGCGATCTCATGTGGTATTTTTCTTTCTCTTTCTGGCTTACTTCACTTAGAATGACATTCTCCAGGTCCATTCATGTTGCTGCAAATGGCATTATTTCATTATTTTTTTATGGCTGAATAGTAGTCTGTTGTACAAATATACTACAACCTCTTTATCCAGTCATCTGTCAGTGGACATTTAGGTTGTTTCCATGTCTTGCTATTGTAAATAGTGCTGCTGTGAACATTGGGGTGAAGGTGTCTTTTTGAATTACGGATGCTTCTGGATATGTGCCCAGGAGTGGGATTGCTGGGTCATATGGGAGGTCAATTTTTTGTCTTTTGAGGAACTTCTATACTGTTTTCCACAATGGCTCCACCAAACTGCATTCCCACCACAGTGTAGGAGGGTTCCCAATTCTCCACAGCCTCTCCAGCATTTATTGTCTGTGAACTTTTGAATGATGGCTATTCTGACTGGTGAGAGGTGATACTTGATTGCAGTTTTGATTTGCATTTCTCTGATAATGATATTGAGCATTTTTTCATGTGCCTATTGGCCATTTGTATGTCTTCATTGGAGAAATATTTCTTTAGGACTTCTGCCCATTTTTGAATTGAATTGTTTGTTTTTCTTTCTTATAAAGTGTAAAAGCTGTTTACATATTCTGGGAATTAAGCCCTTGTCAGTTTCATTTATTGCAACTATTTTCTCCCATTCCATAGGTTGTCTTTGTTTTGCTTTTTGTTTCCTTTGCTGTGAAAAATCTTGTAAGTTTAATTAGATCCCACTTGTATATTTTTGCTTGTATTTCTATTGCTTGAGTAGACTGCTCTAGGAAAACATTGTTGAGATGTATGTCAGATGTTTTGCCTATGTTTTCTTCTAAGAGGTTTATAGTGTCTTGTCTACATGTTGAATTCTTTAAGCCATTTTGAATTCATTATTGTGTAGGCTGTGAGGGAGTAGCCTAACTTCATTGATTTACATGCAGCTGTCCAGTTTTCCCTACAGCATTTGCTGAAGAGGCTGTCTTTACTCCATTGTATGTTCTCACCTCCTTTGTCAAAGATTCAATGACCAAAAGTTTGTGGGCCTATTCTTGGTAATTTTGTTTATCCGTTCATTGATGAATGGATATTGTTTGTAACCTTTGGCTACTCTGAATGATACTGCCATGAATATTGATGTGCAAGTTTTTGTGAGAATATGTTTTCATTCTTTTGGCTGTACAGTTGGCCCGCCATATCTGTAGTTTCCACTTCATGGATCCAGATGGCTGGTTGTAAAGGGAATCGAACATCCTTGGATTATGGAATCCAGGGTGGGGGGTTCCTGAAACCAACCCCCCGAGGATACTGAGTGATGACTCTATATGTAGGAGTGGAATTGCTGAGCCATATAACTCTAACCTTTTGAGGAAACACCAGGCTTTTCCAAAGAAGCGGCACCATTGCCCCTTTCCAACGGCTGCATATTGTGGGTTCCCATTTCTCTGCCTCATGACCGACAATTGTTATTGTCCATGTTTTGATTATAACCATCCTAGTGAGTGTAAAATGAGATCTCATTTTGATTTTGATTTCGCTAGTGATGCTGAGCATCTTTTCATATGCTTATTGGCCAATTGTGTATCTATTTAAATCCTTGGGAAATTTAAAAATTGGGTCGATTTTCTTTGTATTGGTCAGTTGTAAGTATTTGTTTTATATCTTGGATACTAGTCTCTTATTAGATATATACTTTGCACAATTTTTCTCCTATTCTGCAGATTGTCATTTCACTTTACTTTTTTAAAACATTAAAACAATTTCTTTATAGGGGAGGTAATTAGATTTATTCTTTTTTTTGTTTGTTTTTTGACAAGCACGCACTCTATCATTTGAGCTACCCCCTTCCCCTTTCATTGCACTTTCCTGATGATGTCCTTTGTAAAAAATGGTTTTAATTTTGCTGAAGTCTATTTTATCTGTTTTTTTTTTTTTTAATCACTTGTGTTCTTGGTATTGTATCTAGGAAGCCATAGCCTATCCTAGGACCACAAAGATTTATACTATGTCTTATTGTAGAAAGTTTATACATTTAGTTTTTACATTTCTGTCTGTGATCCATTTTGAATTAATCTTTATTTGTTATATAAAATATGGGGGTCCAGATTCCAGACTCATTCTTTTGCCTGCAGATACCCAGATGTCTCTGAACCGTTTGTTGAATAGACTATTCTTTCAATGGAGTGTTGTTGGCACATTTGTGGAAAACTGACTGTAAATGTAATTTTCCCCTGGATTTTTTATTCTGTCTCATAGATTTATGCATCCAAACTTATGCCAGTACCATACTGACTTGAGTACTATAGATTTGTAGAAACCTTTAAGTGAGTCCTCCAACTTTGCTTCTTTTTCAAGATTGCTTTGGTTGACCTGGGCCCCTTGCACTTCCATATGAATTTTGGCATCAGTTTTTCAATTTTTCCAAAGAAGTCAGCAGGAATTTTGATAGGGATTCCATTAAATTTGTAGATCACTTTGGGGAGTCTTAACATTTTTAACAATATTGTCTACCATTCCATGAACATGAGATGTCTTCCATATATGTAGATGTTTTAAATTTTTTTGGTGATACTTCAAATTGTTCAATGTACAAATCTTGTAAAATTTTGTTAAATGTATCTCTCATTTTATTTTTAATGCTGTTGTAAATGGAAAGGCTGAGCTTCCTAAGGGTGGGACTATATATCAATTTATTTATTTCTAGGATTCCTACACAGCAAATACCCCAGGTTTATATTTGCTACATAAATCTATCCACAATTCTTCCCACCCCCTTGTTATAAGAAACAAAGACCCAGGTTAAGCTACCTGAACACCTATGTGGAAGTGAGAAGTGAGAACCTTGGGTGGGGCTTTGTGCAGATTATACTGCGAGTTTATTCAGGATGGCTTCATCTTAATTTCTTTTAAAAAATCCTTTCAGTGTATATAGTCAGGTACATTAAGAACATGACCTTTTGATGTGTGGAGGAGCTAAGACTATAATTTTCAAATAATTTCTAGTGAGAGTGTTGTACTTGAAACCTAATTTGCATCAATCTTTGAAGATTTATGTTTCAGGAGCTTTGACTAAATAATACCTGTCTTTATTCAATAACTACAACTAAATGCTCAAGCAACATGTAAGAGTTTGAGCAAACTGCCCCCGCCCCATAGTGCTGGGTGGCTGTAGCTGTAACTGGACTCAGCGCTTACCTCTCCCAGTACACTTGTGCTGATCTGCTCAAAGCGGTTCGTCCAACAGTTTGTCGGTACTCTTTTGGACAAAGCCATAAAGCATTGATTTAAGGTTGCTGGAATGGAAACTATTCTTATTAATATTAAGAAAGCATATACTGAGTGTTTACTGTATCTTGGGAATTGTCCCTCAGCTTCACATGAATATTACTTCTCTTAAAACCTTTCATATTTCCTTCTTATTCACACTTTATAGATAAGGAGACTGAGGATTATGTCTTCTCTCTTTTGGGTGGAGCTCATTATCAATGATGGGAAGTTGTAAGGAAAAAGATATTGATTCATCCTGAGAAAATATTTTTCTGAGAGTCAGCAATGAAGAGGGTCATCACTGAAGAAGGTGATCATTGTTCGAGTGAGATGAGCCCCGGGTTGTACGGAGTCAGCATCCCTGTCCTGGACACGGCATGTGTAGCGCTGCATGGTGGGTGAGGCGGCGCGGCCGTGCAGGGAACGCGGATGCCAGGCCATTGGGCTGTGCTCAGGCCAGTGGGGCTTCCTCCTAAGGGCAGTGGACCACCATTGACAGATTTTAAGTAGGGGAGTGGGGTGCTCTCGTAGATCACTTTTCTCTTGTAGAATGCTTAGAAACATTTAGAAGCCTCGGCAGGAGGTGATGTGATAAGTCAGAGTAGGGTGGCTGTGAGGTGTAGCAGTGTTCAATTTTCAAGTGATTTTCAGTCCCAGGTTTGTGGCTCAGTAGCCGTGTCACTTTGGATGACGCACTCAAGGAAGTGAAACAATTTATCTAATAAATTGAAATAGAGATGTACCGACTTCCCAGGACTGCTGTGGAGATCCAGTGAGATAACGTGTGCACAGTGTGCAGCGTGGTCTCCAGCATAGAGTCAGTGCTGCGTGAGTGCCAGTGAGTACCTGGTAGGACAGGTTTGGGTGGTGGGATTCGGTGGCTGAGGAAATTGGGCCCTTAAGGAGGGGCCCTTTCACATCTGTGAGTGATGGGCCTGAGCTGGGAGAGGCAGGGAGACCTTGCCCATCGACCAGGGGCCCTGGGCAGGACAGCTATGGGAGGAGAACCGTGAAGTCAGCTCTTTGCAGGTGGAGTTCGAGTTGCCCTTGAGATATCTAAGTGCAGTGTCACAATCACAGAGGAGGTCTGGGCCTGGGCTGTGCATTTTCCTATAATCTCAATCCCTGAGGACGCCGAGGTATTGATCATTGAATGTGAAGACATACTTAAAGGACAAGTGAATAGTAGTATCATCTCTGTCATCAAAGCTCACGTCTCTTTATTCATCACTCACTTTGCTAATTGAGTTCTTACTGAGCTCACTTCACCATCCTCCCGTGGGCTCAGGCTCCACAGAAAAGAGCTGGTCAGTCTCCCTCTTTTCCAAAAGAAGACACATTTAGCTGGTAGACTTCTATACCTAGCCAGACTTAGAATTTTAGTTTGTTGATTTAACTCTATTTTCTGTTAGCCATCTCCTGACAGGAGAGACGTTTTACCTCATGGTCAGGTTTCAATTAGCTGTTACTGAGAATTGCTGATCTGATCCATAGTGTATGTATTCTATTATATTTGTAGAGGACTTATCATTTTTCTGTCTTTGCCCTTTAATTTTGTTTCCCCTTCAATGTTCTATCCTATTTGGGGCCTTATTTTATTTTTTAATTAAAAAATGTCTGTTAGTAGTTAAGAAAACAAAAGCAAAGAAAAAATGCACATGATAACTAAATTTAGAAAATATCTAGTGTGTTTTCTGTCTCAGCAATGGAGGGTTCTAGAAACTCGTGAAAACCTTCATTACATAAGTTCCTTAAAATGCTGATTAAGAGATAAAACCTTCCTTCCTCATCTTTCAAGCTGCACAGCTAATTGTCAAGAAAGTGAGGGGAAATCCTCAGAAGCCAAGACAAACCAGAAAGCAGGGATTCTGGGAGATAAGTGAGACTTAGAAGCCCTGGGGTGCCGGTTGGCTCCTGAACTGAGATTCAGTTGCCCTGGCAGGAGGGCAGGAGGTGAGCTCCAGGCGTCTCACACTGGGAGTTCGATGGCCGTTCTTATGTAAGGCCAAGCACATCCTGAGAATCCTGCTTTACAAAAGGGTAAATTAGAAAGAAAAGGAAAAAAGCATTCCTCAAGGAAAGGAAGTAAGGAAAGTCAATTTTTTTGGAAGAGGGGAAAAATAACATATCCAAAGTAACGGTTTAGTTTAAAGCTGTTCTGGCATGAGAGTGACAACAAACTCCTGGCAGAAAATCACAGCTCCTCCCGGAAAGAGAAGTCGTGTTTTGAATGAATCAGTGGACAGTCATTCCGAAAAAGGCCTCCAGAGTCTTCTGGATCAAGATACTGGACCCAAACACTTCCCTTCCATGGTCTCATTTAAATAACCAGAAAGGTTTTAAAGGAAAGAAGCCATAATCATAGTTCTATTTATTGACATTACTGTATGGTAGGAATTCAGAGGTGACTATGGAGTTGTCTCCTCTTTTATGGATCTTACTTTCTATTTGACATAGTTGGGGAACTTGGTGGAGGGTGGTGTTAGTCTGTTGCAATTAGCCAGGAGAGGAGATTAAGAAAGCAGTGAAGGGTGGGTGACATTTTTAGCTGAGGACATTCCTGTTCAGTTGGCTTGTAATTGCAGGCTTGTTGAATTTTCACTGGAGGGAATTGATCTTATGGAATTTGGACTTAACTCAGGCCTCTTCAGAATGGACAAGTGAACCTGGAGAAAGACAGTCAAATCTGTGCAGACATTAAAGTCCACGTGAACGTGCTGTATCTCTGAGCCAAAGATCGGACAAGTAGGCTGCACTTCTTGAGGACAGAGGAGTGGTTTTTAAGGTTCTCCATGAATGACTCCCAGGGAACCGGGATGGTCAGTTGTCAAACTGTGACTTTTTCTTTGGACGGTGTACCCACCGAGGTTATTGGACGTTTATAAGTTTTCATTTCTCGTTAATACATGTCAGGTGATGAGGACGTGGGCACAAGCATTTGACACCTTGTCGAGGTGATTGGGTACCTGCCTAGAAGCGCGGGCACAGCTGCGGCTGCGTCATACATCTTGCCGCCCCTCCCGCTCCCCGGCTCTGTGATCACGGCAGAGGGGTTCCTTGTTGACCTGTCCGTCTCCTCTGTGACATCGTAACCCAACAAAATACCGGAGCGTATTAGCTTGGCTTTGTTCTTTTCCATCCTTCTCTTCAAATGATGATGACTGATAGTGGACCCAGTTACGTTTGCAGATGATTTTGTGGGAAGATGGTGTACGTTTGAATATGTATTTCCTCTCTGAATCATCATGGCTAGAGATGAATGTGGGTAGACATGGAATGAGTTTTCTGTATTTGAACTGTATGGTCCCCTAAATTCTCCCCAGTTTTTTAAAGTCATCACTGGAGTGCTACCTCCAGAGTGTCCCAAAGCATCCACCACTGCCTGTTCCTCAGACACTGTGCGCTTCCAAGTTGGAGAAGGCTGCTGGCTGTTGAGGCATTCTCTGGCACATCTCTAGTTGGCTGATGTGAGCTTAGCACACAAGACTTGGCAGACAGTAACTAACCACGATCATGTCCATTTCTGGAACACTCATGGAGGATTTTACACCTATGCTAGTGGCATACATTATTTCATTTAGTTTTCCCAACAATCATAATTAGATTTTATCACCTGTATTAATAAGGAAACTGTCAAAGCGAGAGATGTGCAGACTTTGGACTGGAACACGGGTCTTTCTGATCCCTGTCTCTGTTCCCTCCCCGGCCTATCCTTCCAAATGGCCAGGAGACTCTTCTTCAGTCTTGAGTTTCCCGCTGATGTTACCACTCTCTTTGTTTCTGGAGAGGAAAACAAGTCTAAACTTACTTTCCAGTTGGAAATGGAATGGAGAGTTAACGTTGGAAGCCGGGAGAGTGTGTCCTGTGATGAAGCTGTCTCCGAGCCACTTCCACTGGGACGTCACGTCACTGTCTGGGCCCCTTGCACAGCCTGTGCACAGGTGACAGCGCAGATGTGCCAAGCAGTCCTCCCAGACAGGGCAGTGGGTTGGAAATGAGTTTGGGGATTTCGTTTCATTACATAGCTTCCTGAGGGCCTTGGCCTTGCACTTAGAGTGGGAGCATTCCCTGTCCCACAGACTCATGCTCTGGGCCTGTGCAGACCTGACGTGGCCTCAGCCTGAGGCTCAGGACCCGTGGTGATGAGGAGCATTTTAGTCCAGGGTCTGCCGGAGACTCTGACACTTTTGGGCCGTGGAACTTTGTCCAGGATGATAATAATTCCTCCCCGAGTTTCAGATTTCCTTGCCTGTGAGCTGGGGTAGTAATAGTTTCCGAGATGATTGTAATGATTCAGTAACGGGTGCAGCGTGTGCTGGCAGGTAGCTGGTGTTTAAGGAGCAGAAGTCGCAGTCACTCTGTCAGCCTCTCACTGTGTGCTCTGTGCTTTGAGAGGTTGTGTGTTTGGTGAAAGTCCCGCCCAAACACTAGGGTCTAGATGAACTGTTGTTCCTTTATTTTCTCTTCCTTTTCCTCTTTCCTTTCCCTGTGTCTCATGTTTAGGTAGCAGATTCCCCTGTTTCAGGGAATACGGGCCTTTCTAGTAAAAGGACAGGCTGAACGTGGAGAGGTGGGGCCCGGAGGGGGCCTGGAGCATCTGCACAGCACTGCTTCCCTGCGTTTCTGCATCCGGTCCCATCAGTGCACGAAGTCAGCCTTCCTCTTCCTTCCTGTGTCATCGGGTCTCTGTTTTAAGGGAAAACCTTTTTTACGGGTCTTTTTTCACTTACATGTTTCGTTCAGATGCTTGTTGCTTTTCTCCCTGTGCTTCAGCGTTCCGAGGAGAGAATTCAGCAGTGCAGCATCCTCTCCGAGCTCTATGAGTTGATCGGCTTCCACCGCAAGTCCGCCTTCTTCAAGCGGGTGGCCCCCGTGCAGCACGCGGCCCCCGGCATCCCGGAGCCTGGCTGAAAGGCCTTCTACCGACTCCTTCTGCAGACGCTTCCTGGCTACATCCTATCGCTGGACCTGCAGGACTTCAGCAAAGGTGTTGGAACTAAAACATAGCTTCAGTCCCATTAACCATGCCTGTTTTGGGCCCTGCTGTCCTGTCTCATCAGGGTGAATTGTGATTCGTGTAGAACAGGGCTCAGCAGACTTTTTCTGTCAAGGGCTTGGGAGTAAATATTTCAGGGTCTGCAAACCTCCTGATCTCTGCTGCAGCTGCTCAGCTCTGCTGTTCAGACCCCTGAGCAGCCGGACCGTCCACACACCCACAGAGCTTTATTCACAGCGGTGGCTGGGGCTGGATTGGGTGTATGAACTGCAGTTTGTCCCCACAGCCTCCTCACTATTGACGCCTGCACCAGAGCATGCATTTGCGACAATGGGTGAACCTGCACTGACACGTCATCATCACCTAGAGCCCATACTTGACACTAGGATTTACACATGGTGGTGTGCACTCTGTGGGTTTGGACAGATGTAAAATGACACGTTTCCACCATCACAGCATCATACAGAGTAGTCTGTCTTAGTGACCCTAAAAATGCTCCGTGCTGCACCTCATTCATTGCTCCTTCCCCTCTAGCCTCTGACAGCCACTGATCTTTTAGTCTCTGTGGTTTTCCCTTTCCCAGAACACCATACAGTTGGAATCAGACAGTTGCGGAACCTTCCCAGATTGGCTTCTTTCACTTAGTAATAAGCATTTAAGGTTCCTCCATGTCTTTCCATGCCTTGATAACTCATTTCATTTTAGCACCAAATAATAGTCCATTTTCTGGCTGGACCACAGTTTATCCATTCACCTACTGAAGAACAGCTTAGTTGCTTCTGAGTTCTGGTGATTATGAATAAAGCTGCTATTAACATCTGTATGCAGATTTGTGTGTGGACATAAGTTTCCATTTCGTCGAGTAAACACCAAGGAGCACAGTTGCCGGATCATATGTTAGGAGTACGTTTAGTTTTGTAAAAAATTGCCAGACCATCTTCCAAAGTATCTGGGCCATTTTACATTCCCACCAACAATGCATGAGAATTCCTGACGTTCCACATCCTCACCAGCATTCGGTGCTGTCAGTGTTCTGCATTTTGGCAGTTCTGACATGTGTGCAGTGGTACCTCGCTGTTTCAGTCTGCATCCCCTTGATGACAGATGCTGTGGAGCATCTTTCCATAGACTTCTTTGGCATCTAGATTTCTTCTTTGATGAGGTCTGTGTTCAGGCATTTTGCTCATTTTTTAATCAGGTTGTTCATCCTTCTTGTTGAGTTTAAAGAGATTTTGGTATATTCTGGATATCAGCCCTTTATCAATGTGTCCCTGCCCTTCACCTGCAGCACCAGAGTTGTCCTTTGGGTCTCAGTGGAGTGTCAGCTCTTCAAAGAGGTTCCCTGTCTTCCCTCAGCCTAAATACTGTCCTTGTATTTTTCACTTTCATTGACTCATTTTGTTCTTTTTAAATAGCATTTCCCATAATTTGTAAGTGCATTAAAAAAAAGTTCAATGATTGAACACCGCCTCCCCCACCAGGCTGTGTGCCCTGTGAGAACAGAGACCCTGTCCCCACTCACCGTTTCCCATGACAGCACATGGCACATGTCCATGTAAAAGTGTGTAACGTGGGGCCAAACCTGATAAGCAGCTATGATGACATGTGTTGGCTAACATTTATTGAGTAGACTTTGTTTCTGATCTTAATTATTAAATCACATGAATGAAACTTGTTTGTTTTGAAAAATAAAACAACAAAGCACACCGCAATGTGATTGGTACTTTCTACTTAGCCTTCTGACCCAGGAGGGGATGTTCACCATCATTTTGTGGAGGATGTTGGGGAGGTAAAGTAAGAGAGTGAGATCAAATAAAGTAAAAATGATAACTATCAGTTGGCTTTATTTTCACTAAGACATAAAAGTTACTTTAAACCCTATCTCAGCTGTTGTTCTGTTGTTTTAAACATTTCTCATAGAATTAAATGGAAGCCCACTAAACCCTGAAAGGGAAATTGTATGCTCAGGTCCTGAAAAGTGTTTATGTCTATTTCTTGAAATGCACATTTTCCCTGCTGGTTACAGAAAGTCGAGGCGGGAACACAGCTGTGCGCTGTGTGTCTGCCAGCTTCACGGGCTGCTCACTGTCATTTTCATTTTCTTGTGTTGCAGTTTATGAAGGTTTTCCATGATATATATTGCTCAGCCTTTTCCTGAATGAAGGATTGAATTTTCCACAGGAAATCTTATGAAAGAGAGTGACAAGGCACATGGGTTTCCCAAAAAGGAATACTTGATGTAATAAATTCTCACTATGGTGAACTTTTTGAATACAAGCCAGTTGAAAATTTTATCACTAGGTCATATGCCACAAATCTGTCTTAAGAATAAAAAGATTCAAATTTTATAGAAGAAGCAGTTTGAATCAGGTAGAAATTATGATTTGTACACTATTTGTTGTTAGAACTTATACTCACTCTTACCATAATTGACTGTGGTAGGAACTGGATCATTATTTATTTATTTAAAAAAAAATCCACTAGGTGCTATTTGCCCCATTCTTGATGCGGCAGTGCTGAGGTTAGTTAAGTTGGGCCATTTAGGATTGTTAGCTAGGTTTTCTGGACATTGATTTCAGCCTCTTTATCTTCTTTACAATCTCTTCTTTTGTGTCGGCCTTTGGTCTTTTGACAATGTGGAAATACTGCACGGATCTGTCTCCCTTTTTTCCTTTCTTTGTGGGAAAAAGATTTCTATAAGACACACTACTAGGACAATAAGGATTTTGTGTGGGGTAAGTTTGGTCAGTTCTAAGGATTTCAATTAATACGTATTAATACTTGTTATTCAGCTAATGATAGTAAAATTATAAACTAACTTAAGTATACATCAGTAAGTATAGTACAATAAGCCCATCACCCAGGTTAAGAAATTCACAAACTTTTCCATATTTCCTTTATTCAGACCTTTGTTCTTTTCCTTGTCCTTTGTTGAAGTATTTGACATCAAGTCCCAGAAGACATGTCATTTTACCCTATGTACTCAAGTAGGCATGTCTGAAAAATGAGGGCCTTTTCTTTGATCAGGTTTTTCCATTTGACTCATGTGCTCATTAAGTACCAGCTGTATCAGGCATCTCACTAGGCATTAGGGATCCTTGGGGCAATGAGACAGTTCTGGCTCCCAAGAAAGTTAAGGGCTGATGGAAGAAACCAACACAGGAGCTTGGGTGCCTCACATAAGGTACCTGATGGATGACACCAATTGGACAAAATTTGTGCACAATACAGTGGGATTCACAGAAGGGACTGGTCAGACTTGTAGGGCAGGCCGTGAGAGAGGTGGTCATCAGGGCTACAAGAGGAGGAATCATTTGATCAGAATCTGAAATCCTTTCCGCCAACCTTTCTACCAAGCCCCCAGGGCCCATCACACACAACCCTGTGCTGTAACTGTTTTTGATTCCTGTTACCACATCTCCTTCAGGAAGGATTTTAAGGTGGAAAATATTTAAAATCAGTAATTATTGCCAGAAGGGACATAGAATAAGGAACATGGAAACAACACAAATGTCCATCAGCACATGACTGGATAAAGATGAGGTGATACATATCTACAATGGAATACTACTCAGCCATAAAAGATGCCATTTGCAGCAACATGGATGGACCTGAAGACGGTCATTCTAAGTGAAGTGTGGTGGAAAGAGAAAGAAAAATGCCGTATGACTTCATTTATGGAGAATCTAAAATTAATAGCAATAATAATAAGACCACCAATGAACTAATTATTATTTTGATTTCTTGAAGATGTGTAAGCACATCTTCAAGAAACTGTCCTTTGTGCTTGGATTATTATATTCTGTTTATTCTTTTGTAGTTGGTTTTATTCCTCTGGTAACTGTAGGTTTAAAAATCTAAAGCTCTAATCTGTTCTTAGAAACAATAATTATTACATATATGTAAACTAAAAAAATGCAGTATACTCTATACATGTATTTACATGCAATATCTGTATGTGGAGTTGAACTGTAATAATTCTACCTAATAAAAGTGAAAAAGGAAAAAAATAAAAAATTTATTTAAAAAAACACCCCTCTTTAGATATTAAAACTTTCAGTTCTGAGATTCTATGGAAGACAACATGGAAGTAGGCTTTTAAGTTTTTCTCCTTTCTCCTCGGTGAGCAGCCTGGACTGCAGAGCTTGGCCGCCACAGGCACCCAGGACTTGCCGGCTTGCTCCTCACTTGTTGGGAGGAAGGTTAGCTGCTTCAGGAATATTTATACTCTTAGAAGTTGCTGAAAACCCCAAAGAGCTTCTGTTTACATGGAGTGTATCCATCAATATACCCCATTTTAGAAATTAGAACAGAAAACTTTAAACCCAAGAACTGACAAGCACTCGCTGTCCAAGCACGTGGTCAAAGCAGTGCTGCCATGGTGGCGTGTGTTGGTTCTAGAAAAAAATGCACCATACGCTCAAGAATGAGGGTGAACGCACAGATCTCATCTCAGCAATGCTATGAAGAGGTGGGACCCAAAGCCCCTAAAACAGTGCTGAAGTCCCCAGATGTCCCAGAACACACAGAGCCATGGGATCAAGAATCCATTGTCTTGTGGATCATCAGCCGTGGAGACCGCGTCCTGGGTCAGGAGGAGCAGAAGTAGGGATAGCAGGCACACAGTCCTATTACAGCAAAGCTTTAAAGGTGTTGAATTGACTAAAAGTTTGGCAAATATTTGCATTCAGAATACTACATTTCCTCTCCTGGAGACGTTAGAAGGATAACACTGATTAATAGAGGATGATTGTAATGGATTAATTATGATACTGATGACATGGGCTGTGAACACTAACCCTGCACTCAGTGTAGACTAAGCCTTTTATGTACACACTTCATTAGGTCTCCACACCCCTGCAAGGTGGCATTAAGCACTCATACAACCATGAAATCAGTGACTATAAAACAGTCACAAGCCTTCCTCTCCAGCATGAGGTAGCAAAACCAGCAATGATTTTCAATGACAAAAGCCAAAATCATATATTTTTGGGAAAGAAAGCAAATGAAACACTGAAGAACAATAAACCAAAAGAGCAGATGGAATGGAAAATTTTATTGAAGAAAGCAATGATTGATTCAATTAAAACAGTTAATGTCCCTGGTATAATTGAACCATCAATCCAAATTTTTGGAACAGTGGGTTGTGAAGTTACTGTCTCATTTAATATTGGAATTCCTATTTGGACCAATTTGATATGCATCACTGGTGCGAGGTTAGCTATTTAGGTAAATAACAATATTCCTATTTTTTAAGTTAACAGGAAACATAACACAGGAATCCAGATTTAGGGAGAGAATGCAAACAACTACTATCATACTCCATCCAGTAAGGACACGTGTCCCTGCGTCACCAAAGCAATGAGAATTTGCACAAAGAAAACAGTTCTCCAATTGTGACAAATACGAGACCGTGAGCCATGAATTACGAGAACACGCAACTGTTTAAATGCCATGGGCCAATTTTTTTTTATCATCTTGAAAACATCACTGATGCGCTAGGTAAGAAAAAGAATTGTTTTACTAACAAATCCAACTGACACAGGGTTTTTTCCAAGTGAGAAGGTGATTCCAAAAAGTGCAGTAAAATGAGTAAAGATGATCTGCGCAGTGACGGAGATGGTCTTAGACTGACAAGCATCAAGATTCCCGGTTTTACTCTTGCTGTCTGCTCGTCACCTCTGACACAAGAACTCATCAAATGATTGTTTTTTCTTTAGGGAAAAAAAAGATTAATAAAATCTAACTGCAAGATGTGGTATGTAAAGCAGTAATGAAGTTTCCTAACCTTATGATGCAGCCAGTGTAATGTAGCACTTATTCGGGCACTAGAATTTTTTAATTTATTTCTTTTATACCCTATTTCTATCCTAAAGGAGACACTTAAAGTTTTCTACTTTATTCAACATATCTTGTGGGGGTTGTGATATACACTGGTATGGCCGTTTTCAGAGATTCAAAATCGCCTCTGTGGTTGTGGTCAGGAAAGACAAGGCTCCCTCACAGCTGCGACGGAGAAGGAATCCCCGGAGTCAGCCTCCGGGCAGCTTCCGAACCGCATGTGCTTGCACTTGGCACAGGACACCATCAGCAAGTGTAACTCTGACAAGGAGATTTCCCCGGGGACATGGGAGGTGCTCTAACATTCTGAAGCCACTTGTTTCCCAGTTAGGTAAGGCTTGGAAAAAATAGTTTATTAGAAGTGACTCCCTTCCTATGTGCCTTTTGTCCTGAGAGGTCACTAATTAGCATAGAATATAAAATACCCCATAATATAAGAATTTAGGTACCACATCTTTCCATCTACCTGTCTATTTGTTTATCATATTTATAGTTAGGTTACATTTTCTACGACGATCACTTCCGGGCACCAGAAAAGAAAGGTTACAAAATATTTATTATAAACAGGGGGGACTGGGTCTAAGGGTTAAAAACCACTACTGCTAACAATAAAAACCATATAATACTTTTAATCTCAGTTGCATCAGACCTTCCCGAATTCCTCCCTCAAGTTCACTGTTAAAACAGTAATGGAATCTCTGTTCTTCCAAGACTCGGGCCTGATCGCCACCCATCCAAACATCTGTCTGTCGGTCCCTACTTGTCCTCGAGGCCCCCGAACACACCTTACGGAGTGAATTTTTTTCATTGTCCCTACTGTAGGGGAAACCTGGAAGCCCCAGGCACTATCCAGGATTCACACCTACCTGCAAAAATCAAAGTCATGTGACTGAAACGGGACAACCCAGGTGGTGTGATAGGGCTGAAAGCTCACCAAAAAACAGGTTTGGGGGCCTAACCCAAGCCCTCCGGCTCCTAACATGAAGAAGGACAGGGAGGCCCAATTAGCCACGAGACTGGGGGGCTTCATTACTCCATGAATAAAGGATTTGTGCCAGTGCCACCTTTAGACTGGGAACCCCAGAACCCAGACTTGGAAGCACCCCGTCCCCTCCCCTCTGAACAAATATTCTCTCAAGACACGTAGTGAGAGATGGGAGCCCCAGTGAGCTCTGGAATAAGATGCAATCTGAAAGACTGCTGGTGACAAATGGTGTGAGCTCGGGCAGCCCCCAGGGCCACCAGCCCTTCTGGTACCACTGATGCCCACACTTCCATCCACAACATTTTCTTCAGGACACTTACGCACACATAATCATCACACAAAAATGATTGATTAGACATTTTAAGAGAAATAACATTATGAGAATGCCAAATTCATGACAAGTCAGAGTCAAGACCCCAGTGTATTTACTGGATGAGATCTCACGTGTGCTCTGCTGTGAGCTTTAAATTCTTAGGACACAGTCATGGAACAGGCATTTCCTTTCTTTCCTCCAAGTTGGCTTTACTGGTAACTCCGTAGACACAGGAAGACTCTGGATCCAACCTCTGCTATTTACACAAAGGGCTCATCTCACCATTTGGAGTGGGATCAGTGCTGGTGCGACTGGCTCCAATGTGCGCACTCCCATGCCCAGCTCCCCGAGGAGCAGAGCTCCCCCCACAGGAGCAGAGACCCCCAGGAGCAGAGCGCCCCCCACGGGCACTGCAGTGCCTGCAAGAATCAGGTGTCTGATGAGTGAGCCTGGGGCGGGCAAGACAGGAAGCAAGCATCGCTTCCTCAAGCTCTGCAGGTGATCTCTGTGTCATCTTGAATAAATACAATCAGCATTAAAGATGTTTGACAAGAGGGTAAAAGGTAAGGCCTCCCCAAATCTCCTCGCATTCCTTTAGTGGGAGTCCTGTTAGAACACATGGTGACAAGAGACGCTGGGTTTACATGCGCACGTTGCCCTCAGGGCTGCAGGGGAGGCCACGGTGCTGCCTCAGCCCCACCTCCTGCCCTCATACCCCAGACCTCACAGGCGACTCTGACTCGTTTCTCTGACTTTCTCTCCTTGGTTGTGCTGCTCTTCCAGCTTTTAAGAGCTCATAAGAACCTCACCAGAAAATCTTGAAAAATGAACCCAAGTCAAATGAAATCAACCACAGAAACACACTGCCTTCATCATTACTTTACATTTTAGGAAGAAATTCTTGAAGATGACTCCCTGACCTGAAGGGGTGGATGGAGGAGAAAAGAAAACAAGACAAGCATTTTTTGGTCCATAAAAAATGAGAGGTAACCAGATGGTGTCTAGTCTTCATTGCACCTCTCTGCCTGCCCCAATTTCACATGCCCTTCCCAACTGAACTCGTCAGAACTCGACTGAAGGAGACGGCTGTGCAAATTTATTGGAAACCAAAGAAATCACTACAGAAATTCTCCCAAACCCAGCAAGAACACTGTAAGCTGACCAGTGCCAGGATCTGAATACGTGCAGATCCAAATTCCGACCCCCTCCCTGGTGGGTGTACTTACAGTGGGGGTGTCACCGTGCAGTTTGTCTGCATCCAACATATAAAAATGAAAGGAACTCCAGTTTTCAACATCACAGTCCCTCTGAAACAGCTGGTGGTCAATTAGCTTTTGTCGCCAGCAAAACTCGATTTTCTCCCCTGCACGTGGAGGTGAACACACAGAAGACACTGATGATCCCCGCTGCGCGTGTAGCTAAGTGTTTCTAAGCAAACTGGCTCCATCAGCCTCCTGATGAACGGGGGAGTGTGTGAGCCACAGGGCTCTGCAGACTGATGGCCAGGCAAGGAGGGCGCTTCCTTACATTGGGGAGAAAAAGGCGGAAGCAGCACTCGCTGGAAATAAATTCTAATTAAAATTTCAGGTGCGCTTCCTGCAGCGGAACCCACGCCAATAGATGCGGCTCCCTCCGTGCTGTCCAGTCATGTGA
This sequence comes from Camelus bactrianus, assembly GCF_048773025.1. Classification (NCBI taxonomy): domain Eukaryota; kingdom Metazoa; phylum Chordata; class Mammalia; order Artiodactyla; family Camelidae; genus Camelus; species Camelus bactrianus. The sequence continues at coordinate 7,118,795 of NW_027413945.1, forward strand.
GCCAGGCTCATTAATATACCTGTGTGTTTGCTTTAGCAAGTGAATCATGTCTGTTTTCTGGAAGTTACATGAGGGTGGAAAACCTTCCAAACATGTTCATTTATTTGCTGTGGACTTTGTTTAATCCTCTTAAGAGCATTTAGAATGACAACCTTCTTAAATTAGCATCTTTGCCAGAGAGACCTTTCCAGTCACACGCACCGAACCCTAGGACAACCCAAAAGCAAAATCAAAACCGTTTCAGCTGCACAGCACTGCAGAATGTGTCCAGTTTGAGAATCAAGGATTTTTTCTCCACACACTTTTCCTCCTCTGCCCAAATTAATCAGCCTCTGCTGCTCTTGTATAATGAGTATCATATGACTCATCTTCTCTGCCTGTAAAATGGAAATGGGAAATACTCCTACCCAATAAAATGTCATACAAATTACTCCCAAAGTTATATATATTAAAAAAAAATAAAACAAAACAGCCAGGGCTTTATGCTGTCCAGGGATATGAATCATTTATTTAATGTATCAAGTGTTACTAGAATAAACTTTTAGAAATGTAACCCCTCTTCAGAAAACTTCAACTACTATTCAATAAAAATATCACAGAAAATTTCTGTAAAGAATTTAAAGGAAAATCATTTTTAACTGAATCATATTCTAGGCACACTGAATAAATTCTATTTAGAGAAATCCTACTTTTTTTTAAATAAATGACCTATAAAAATACACCCAGCATTAATCAGTAAATCTTCATTCATTATTTTTAAAATTCTTAAGGCATGCTATTTTTCTTACATCAAATGAGGAGGTATTCACAAGCCAATGGACAAGGGAATTACCTAAGAAGATATTATAAAGCAGCAAGAGCAACTAGCACTTTGCCAAGGATTCTGCCTGAGAGTCACTCGTACAATCTCATTTTAACTCTACAACTACAGGAAGAGAAAGAATAGAAAGCTGATTAATTATTACAAATTTACACCAAGAACCAAGGAATTTCCAGGAGAAATATAGAGGCTTGTTGGAAGTTTCATTATGTGAACTTACTGCCAATTCAGTTGTCTTAAAAGTTGTGCTATAAAATATATTGTCCTTTGCTGTTCCAAATCACATTTGAAAGAAATAATAAGTTTCTTAAGGGTGTTTCTGCAATTTTCTTCTATTTCCTAACACCAAATCTCAGACCTTTAAAGAAATGGGGGGGTTGGCGTTTCGTCCACTGTTATCTAGGCAATTTGTTGTTCTTTCAAAGAACAAGGGGGGAATCACACAGAAAAGCATTTGAGCATCAGGCTGCTTACATTTCTTCCAGAAGTCTTGGAAAATAACGTGGAAATGAACAGCAGGACAGAAACCTGGAGGGAGGGTCACTGACTAGAAAGTGAGAACAAATGTGTTCTCCAACGTGCTCTGGTAGCCACTAGTTTAAGTGAACAGAGCAATTGTTCCAGCATACACTCAGCTCTACGTGAAAATCTCAACCGTTACCAACCGCTCAGTTCAGCCCGAAGCAAAGGGCGGACTGCAGAGGCCCCCGTGGCTCATCGTGGTGTCTTACACCATGTGCAGGATGAGCGGTGCTTCCCCGCCCACTCCCTCCCCTCCCCTCGAGGGAGATGGCTGGTCTTGAGCTGATTTTACCTCATAGCAAGCTGTCTCTCAGCCCTCTGTCTAAAGCAAGATAAAAGCAAGAAAGCTACCTGGGACTTCACAGAACCATCCCAAAAGGGAACTGAAGCACCTTTCTTCCCTCCTCTCTGCTGCCTGGCATGTGGACCTGATGGTTGACCCTCAGGCAGCCACTTTGGGCCATCAGGTTGATGGGCTGAAGATAACAGGCATCTTGTTCTCTGACCTTGGGGCCATCATGCAAACCAGCCCTGGGGTACCGATTGCTTGACTTCTTTATGTAAGAAGGAAATACAATTTGAGCATGTTTAAGCCACTGCTGTTATCTGTTGAACTAGGTGTTGTACATTGCCATGGTAAGTCCTAATAATAAAGTTAAACTTTCACCAAAAACTATTTACCAAATAGTTAATAAATGATAAAGAGATCTTGATTTTTGTTTTAATGCTATGAAATGTAAATCAAGTTTCAGCATATGCCAGTAGAACAAGACACTGTGGAGAAAAAGCAAAACAGAGTTTGTAGAACAGAGACCCAAAGCATCCTCCTCTCCAAGGCACAGGAGGAGAGCCGTGACTCTACGTGCCAAGGCTGGAGTCACATGGGCTCCCTGTTTTCCTTGTCTTGGGTTGTGTTTTGTTTCCAGCCTTGGGAAAAATGGATAAGACTGCTGTCAAATCATTTCAAGAGCAGCTTCCATTGTGTAGAACTCCTGTCTCTTCCATTCCTCTGCCTCCTGGAGTGTTCTGACACAATTAATCAGTCCAGCCTTCTAAACTGAGGAAATGGAGCTCAATCAATCTTCTTTTAGACAGAGTTAAAAATAGACATTAAAAAACATAACTAGGAAATCTTATCTTCCAGAGGTCATGGCACAGATGAAATAGGAGAATATCTGTGAATCACTCTGTAAACATGAAGTACAATACAAACAATATTAGTACTGATTCTATGTTACATTCATCAAAAAAGGAAAACAGAACCCTTTTCTACTAGAAGGAGAAGGTTCTTTGCAATTTTCTGTCACTTTAATTCTTCAAAAGTTTCTATAAAATTGATGTCTTTAAAAAATCAATGCACATTAGGGACTAATTTTAATTCCTTCATCTCCACCTGTTTAACAGATATCAAGAATGATACCATTTCTAGATATTTTATTTAGGAAAGCCTTCGGTATACATGAGGCACAGAGCATGACAAATTGTCAGTATCACTCAGGATAGGAAAACCATGTTTGATACCCGAAATGAAGACATGAAGAAAATGCCTGACACGCCCCACTGACCTTTCAAGCTATTCTTTTTCAAACACTTGTTTCTTCTTGGTCCAGAACAGACACGCATTTGTTGAAAAGGTCTTTAAGTGAAAAGGTCAACCCATCATTGCCACTTTAGAGACTGAAATCTTACCCTCCTCATCCATGTGGACATAGCATCCTTACTGATTCCTAACATGAAAAATGACCACCGATGACACCTCAGGATGCTCCAATGCAGAGGTTCTCTGCTGCAGTGAAGAGGAAAGAGCCGTGTGCTTCAAGACGCGCTTACTGTCTGCAGCTCACTTGGCAAGACACGGCAACTTGTCTAAGCTAAAGCTTAAAAGTGGAGAATAGAGACAACATCCATGGCAAAGGGCATTCAGAGGCTAATTCCTTGGCCCCACTTCATCGCTTCTCAAGAGCCGTGGGCAATACCTTGAGAAAGGCAGCAACATGGTAACCAACTCATGAAAATCTGCGCCTCCTAATAATTGACAGTAAAGCGAGTGTCATCTGGCTCAACAGATCTCCCTGTGTCTCTACAGTGTACGTCTACTTTTCTTTATTTTCTCGGTTGGGGGACTCTCCTTTTTTGAAAATCCCCCTCCCTGCAGTAGAAGTTCTTAGTTTCCCAATCACAATGCAGGCTTGAAGGGGGGATAACAGAGCTGAAAAAACATAGATCACTATTTATTCCTTGATATATTTTTGGCACATGGACTAAAAATCTTTGGGTCAGTTGGACATCAAGATCATATCTAATTTACACAATTGTCAACTGTCATTTTACTACCAGCTCTTGAAACAGTTACGTGGTCACTAGGTTTTTTTTCCTTCCCTTGACCCTGGATTTGATGATTTCTAACCAGACACAATAGATTTTTGAAAAGAAATCTGTTTCACCTTTTGTTTTTAAACTAAATTTGTGTACCTGACTCTGACTTCACTCTAACATTCACAAAAAGCTATCCAAGGACACCCACTTTTGACATCATCTCTAGATGTCTCGAATACACTGCTGAGCTGATTCTTCCAGATCATTAAAATATATATGCACATTATGCTGTGGTCCTCTTCAATTTGTGGTGTTTTCAGTAATCATTACCTCTTTGGATACTTTATTACACATTTAGCATTTCTTTATCCAATTCAGTTACATTAGTATATAAGATTTCAAAAGAACTGGTTTCTCAAAATGATGATATTTAACATCTATGGCCCTTTCTTAATCAAGTAATTCTATAAGGCTGTCAAGGACAGCAGTGGAAGTTGTGTGTGGTGATTGCTGCTTCAGAGTCTCCGGTCCTGCCCCATGATCTTGCAGGTGTTTACGCATCCTTGTGAATGTCAACACATCAGTCTATTAGGAGCTGAAATTAAACTACCTGGATGCTAATTTTTCTTTTAAAAACAATAAACTCAATTTCCCCTACTAATTCTTTATTGTTTCTCATACTGAGGCTCACCACTTTTCCTAATATATATGTTTGGTGGGGAGGGGGGCACAGCCCTGAAAGCCTGCAGACAGCACCCACTCTATAAGATTAACCAGAGGTGGCCGTGGATGTTGTGTGACTTCAGCCACTAAGCACGAGCACCTGCTGTCCCTCCAACTCTTCTGCCTCCATTGCTGACAGTCCTGAAGGTCACTGACTCTTGTAAAATTCTACAACATTACAGTTCATATATTTTTAAAAGGTATCAAATTGTGAAAGTCGTCTGTTGATTGTGTAAAATGGGGGGTACTTGCCTTTGCTCATTTCAGGCTAAACTAAGTCCAGAAGGACGGACACACACACACACACACACACACACACACACTCAGTTCTGAGTGCCCCCAAAGAAAAGTTTGAAAGTCTTCAGGACAGTGGTGGCACTCAAAACTTTGGAATTTTGAGCTCTGTGAAAGTATCACTTATTCAGAAATTAAGCATTATAGTTCTAGACCAACAGAATCAGAGTCCCTCACGTTACTTACCAGAATTTTTTTAAAGAAACTATCTTCACTAAAATCCAATGATAAATCAAATATCCATGGAAAGAATATAGATCAGTAATATCAAGCAACAATTTCTACACTAATGCTGATTAGCCATCAGCCCAAACCAAAGGACATAGAAATAAGACACCTAGAGATAAAGAGATGGAAGAGAGGTATTAAAAAGCAAGAATATAAAAGAAGTAATGACCCTATGGAAACCTCATTTTTTTGAAATAATTACTTGGATAAAGGAACTCACTCTTGAGGATTGGTAATGCACCAAGAGGAAATCTAGCAGGGAAAAGAAGCAGAAGCAGGTCTCAGTTTTCTCCGAGGCTGATCCTAAATGAAAAAAAATTTCCTTGGCTTCCACAATACACAACCTGCATTGATGTCTAAGCAGAAGAGTGAGGAGGAGAGAAAACCGAATGTGTGTGGAAGCCATCCTTCACCAACACTGCTGGAAACACAGAATTGTGGTGTTGGGGCACTGCCCGACCAATATATATAACAACAGGAATAAGCTCTAACTAGGTTTCTGAGCGAAAAATGCTTTTAGCTTTAAATCTACTCAAGTAAACATGCAGAGAAATCATGGTAAGTGCTTGAGATTTATCCTTGCTGTTTAGGTGAGATAAAGGAATTCTTCTACACTTGTTCCATTTTGGAAACAGATGTGAGTGGAAGCCAACTTTCACCTAGGTTTTTGAGAACCCAGTTTCTGGCCTCGGAGAATTACGGTACCTACTTATATAAGGGGAGGCACAAGCTCCAGTTGGCTTTTCCATTCCAAAGAGCTTTTACTTGAAACCGGGTTAGAGATACATACTGAGAAATTAGAGTAAATGTTTCTGTAGGTCAGTTAACTGTCAATGCTCGGTGAAAGAACGCCTCTCCACAAGCTCACTTCTAATATCTGAATTTGTGTTGTAGCCATCCTTCAACTAATTTGTTGGAAACTCAGATTTTCTAGTATAGGGGAACTACGCTACTTACATATCTATGTGGAGGCACTCGCTCCAAAGCAGTTTTCCAAAACAACCGCTTTTACATTGAAACTGGCGTTAGGAATCATGCTGAGAAATCAATGAATGTGTGTCTAGAATACCTCTGCCTTTTATGCTGCATGAAGGAACGCCTCTCCACATGCTCAATTTTCAGTAGTGTATGAGTGTGGAAGCCGTCCTTCACCAAGCTTGTTGGAAACCCAGATTTTCAGTCCAAGGTAAACTACGATGATTTCATATATATGGGGACGTACAAGCACGAACTCGGTTTTTCACTGCAAACCCCTTTTACTTGAAACCGGCTTTGAGAAACATGCTGAGAAATCAGAGTACGTGTTTCTGTATGTCACTTAACCTTCAATGCTGAGTGAAAGAACGCCTCTCCATAAGCTCACTTCTGATAACTGAATTTGTGTTGGAGACGACCTCCACCTAAGTTTTGTGAAACCAAGATTTTCTGGTATAGGGGAACTACGCTACTTAAATATCTAAGGGAGGTACTCGCTCAAACACTGTTTTCCATAGCAAACCAAATTTACATTGAAAACGGCATTCGAAAACATGCTGAGAAATCAGACAATATGTGTCTAGAAGTCCCTCTGCCTTTTATGCTGCATGAAGGAACGCCTCTTCACATGTTTTATTTTCAGAACTCTATGAGTGTGGAAGCCGCCCTTCACCTAGCTTGTTGGAAACCCATAGTTTCAGTCCAAGGTAAACTACGCTGTTTTCATATATATGCGGGCGTTCTAGTATTATCTCGGTTTTTCACTGCAAACCACTTATACTTGAAACCGGCTTTGAGAAACATGCTGAGAAATCAGAGTATGTCTTTCTGTATGTCACTTAACCTTCAATGTTCGATGAAAGAACGCCTCTCCAGAAGCTCTCTTCTGACATCTGAAATTGTATTGGAGACCTCCGTCACATAACTTGTTGGAAACCCAGAGTTTCTTGTATAGAGGAACTACACTACTTACATATCTAAAGGGAGGCACTCTCTCCAGTGCGGTATTCCACAGCATACCACTTTTACATTGAAAACGGCATAAGGAAACAGGTTGAGAAATCAGAGAATGTGTGTCTAGATGTCCCTCTGAGTTTTATATTGGATGAAGGAACACCTTTCCACATGCTCCATTTTCAGAAATGTCTGAGTATGGAAGCCGTCCTTCACCTAACTTGTTGGAAACCCAGAGTTTCAGTCCAAGGTAAACTACGCTGTTTTCATATATATGCGGACATACTAGCATTAACTCTTTCTCACTGCAAACCGCTTTTGCTTGAAACCGGCTTTGAGAAACATGCTGAGAAATCTGAATACTGTTTCTGTAAATAACTTAAACTTCAATGCTGGATGAAGGAACGCCTGTCCACAAGCTCACTTCTGACATCTGAATTTGTGTTTCAGACGTCCTTGACCTAACTTCTTTGAAACCCAGAATTTCTGGTATAGGGGAACTACGCTACTTAGATATCTAAGGTGAGGCACTCGCTCCAAAGTGGTTTTCCGCAGCAAACCGCTTTTACATTCAAAATGGCGTTTGGAAACATGCTGAGAAATCAGAGAATGTGTGTCTGGAAGTCCCTCTGCCCTTTATGCTGTATGAAGGAACAGATCTACACATGCTCAATTAACAGAACTGTATGAGTGTGGAAGCCATCCTTCAACAACTTGTTGGAAACTCAGAGTTTTAGTCCAAGGTAATCTACGCTGCTTTCATATATATGGGGACGTACTACTACCAACTTGGTATTTCATAGCAAACCACTTTTACTTGAAACCGTCTTTGAGAAACATGTTGAGAAACCAGAGTAAGTGTTTCTACTGCATACCATTCCCTTTATGCTAGATGAACGAACGTCTCACCACATGCTCAATTCTGAGTATTAAGTGTGTGTGAAAGCCGTCAGTCACCTAGCTTGTTGGGAAAACACAGTTTCTTTTCTGTGGGAATCTGACTACATACATATATATGGGGAGGATCTGGATCCAACTTGGTTTATAGTGAAATCTGCATGAACTTCAAACCAGCACTAGGAAACATATGAGAAATCAGAGTAATTCTTTCTACAGCAACCCATTCCCTTTATGCTAGATGAACGAATGTCTCTCCACATGCTTAATTCTGAGGGTTAAGTTTGTGTGACAGCCTTCAATCACCTACCTTGTTGGGAACACACAGTTTCTTTTGAGTTGTAAACTACAATGCATACATATAAATGGGGAGGTACTATCTCCAACTCGCTTTTACAGTGAAAAGTGAATGAATTTCAAACCGGCTCTAGGAACATACTTTGAAATCAGAGTAAGTGTTTCTACTGCAACCCATTCCCTTTATGATAGATGAACGAAAGTCTCTCCACATGCTCAATTCTGAGAGTTAAATGTGTGTGAAAGCCGTCAATCACCTAGCTTGTTGGGAACACACAGTTTCTTTTCAGTGGGAAACTTCACTAGATACATATATATGGGAAGGTACAAGCTCCAACTAGGTTTTACAGTGAAAAATGCATGAACTTCAAACACTACTTACATATCTACGCGGAGGAAATCACTCCAACTTGGTTTTCCAGAGCACACCGCTTTAACTTTGAAACCGGCGTTAGTAAACATGCTGAGAAATCAGAGAATATGTTTCTACATGTCACTCTTCCTTTTATGCTGGATGAAAGAAAGCCCCTCCACATGCTCTAATTTCAGATCTGTGTATGTGTGGAAGCCGTCCTTCACCTACCTTGTTGGGAACTCAGATTTTCTGGACTAGGGAAACTACACTGCTTTCATATATATGGGAACGTTTTAGCACCAACTCGGTTTTCCACACCAAACAGCTTTTACTTGAAATCGGCTTTGAGAAACAAGCTGAGAAATCAGAGTAAGTGATTCTGTATATCGCATTACCTCCAATGCTGGATGAAAGAACGCCTCTGCGCATGCTCGCTTCTGACATCTGAATGTGTGTTAGAGCCGTTCTTCACCTAACTTGTTGGAAACCCATAGTTCCGGTCTATGGGAACTACGTTGCTTACATATCTAAGGGAAGGCACTCGCTCCAACTCTGTTTTCCTCGGCAAACTTGTTTTAGTTTGAAACTGGCCTAAGGAAACTTGCTGAGAAATCAGAGAATGTGTTTCTGTATGTCACTTAACCTTCAATGCTGGATTGAAAAACACCTCTCCACATGCTCTATTTTTAGATCTGTATGTGTTTGGAAGCCGTTCTTCACCTAGCTTGTTGGGAACTCAGATTTTCTGGACTAGGGAAACTACGCTGCTTTCATATATATGGGAACGTATTAGCACCAACTCGGTTTTCCACAGCAAACCCCTTTAATTGAAACCGGGTTTGAAATGCATGCTCAGAAATCAGAGTAAGAGTTTCTGTATGTCACTTAACCTTCAATGCTGGATGAAAGAACGCCTCTCCACATGCTCACTTCTGACATATGAATGTGTTAGGGCCGTTCTTCAAGTAACTTGTTTGAAACCCAGTGTTTCTGGTATAGGGGAACTACGCTACTTATATATCTAAGGGGAGGCACGCGCTCCAACGCGGTTTTCCACAGCAAACGGCTTTTACATTGAAAATGGATTTAGGAAACATGCTGAGATATCAGAGAATGTGTGTCTGGAAGTCCCTCTGCCTTTTATACTGGATGAAGTAACGGATCTACACATGCTCAATTAACAGAACTGTATGAATGTGGAAGCCGTACTTCAACAACTTGTTGGAAACTCAGAGTTTCAGTCCAAGGTAAACTACGCTGCTTTCATATATATGGGAACGTACTAGCACCAACTCGGTATTTCACAGCAAACCGCTTTTACTTGAAATCGGCTTTGAGAAACATGGTTAGAATCCTGAGAAAATGTTTCTACAGCATACCATTCACTTTTTGCTAGACGAACTAACGTCTCTCCACATGCTCAACTCTGAGTGTTAAGTGTGTGTGAAAGCCATCAATCACCTAGCTTGTTAGGAAAACACAGTTTCTTTTCTGTGGGAATCTACACTACATACATATATATATGTGGAGGATCTGGCTCCAACTCGTTTTTACAGTGAAATCTGCATGAACTTCAAACCAGCACTAGGAAACATATGAGAAATCAGAGTAATTCTGTCTACTGCAACTATTTCCCTTTATGCTAGATGAACGAACGTCTCTCCACATGCTCAATTCTGAGATTTAAGTATGTGTGAAAGCCCCAATCACCTAGCTTGTTGGGAACACACAGCTTCTTTTGAGTGGTAAACTACAGTACATACATATATATGGGTAGGTACTAGCTCCAACTAGGTTTTACAGTGAAAAATGCATGAGTTTAAAATCGGCACTAAGAACGTACTGTGAAATCAGAGTAATTGTTTCTACTGTAACCCATTCCCTTTATGCTAGATAAACGAAGTCTTTCCAAGTGCTCGATTCTGAGAGTTAAATGTGTGTGAAAGCCGTCAATCACCTAGCTTGTTGGGGACACAGTTTCTTTCGAGTGGGAAACTACCCTAATTACATTTATAAGGGGAGGTACTAGCTCCAACTCGGTTTTACAGTGAAAAATGCATGAACTTCAAACCAGCACTAGGAAACATACTGAAAAACCAGAGTAAGTTTTTCTACAACAACCCATTCCCTTTATGCTAGATGAATGACAGTCTCTCCATATGTTGAATTCTGAGAGTTAAGTGTGTGTAAAAGACGTCAATCACCTAGCTTGTTGGGAACACACAGTTTCTTTCAGTGGGAAAATACACTACATACATATATAGGGTGGTACTAGCTCCAACTATGTGTTACAGTGAAAACTGCGTGAACTACAAACGCTACTTACATATCTAAGAAGAGGCAATCACTCCAACGTGGTTATCCACAGCAAACCGCTTTTACTTTGAAACAGGCGTTAGTACACATTCTGAGAAATCAGAGAATGTGTTTCTACATGTCACTCTGCCATTTTTGATGGATGAAAGTACACCTCTCCACATGCTCACTTCTGAGATCTGTGTGTGTGGAAGCCGTCGTTCACCTAGCTTGTTGGGAACCCAGATTCTCTGACCTAAGGTATCTACGCCTCTGACATATCTATCGTTTGTCACTCGCTCCAACACCGTTTTCCACTGCAAACCGCTTTTAATTGGAAACCGGCTTTAGGAAACTTGCTGAGAAATCAGAGTAAGTGTTTATATATGTCCCTCTGCCTTTTATGCTGGATGAAAGAACACCTTTCCCCATGCTCACTTTTGAGTGTTGAATGTGTTTGGAAGCTGTCCTTCACCTAGCTTGTTGTAAACCAAGATATTCTGTCCTTTCAAAAACATGCTACATACATGTCTTTGTGGAGGCACTCGCTCCAACTCGGTTTTTCAGTGCAAACTGCCCTTCCTTGCAAAAAGGAGCTGGGAAACCGAATTTGAGCGATTGCCTCCCTATAGATATGTAAGTAGCACAGTTTCCCTGAAGCAGAACTCTCTGTTCCAGGTTTTATAGGGACACCATAAACTGACCCACGTGGGAGCTGCAGAGGATTCCAAGAACAAAAAAATCCTACACCTAGAAGTTTGAAACAACTAACCCCAGCTCTTGCCATTTTTATTAAAAAATGAGCCTGAAGTCTCAATTCGGGAAGATTGTTCTCCAGGACATTAGTCTGCCTTTATCTTGGTCTGCAGCTGTCTATATGGATCAGGTCATAGTGCCTCTGTAAAACCTCTAACAAAACAAAATTTATTTTCTATTCTGCAATTTGTTGTCTTTATATCAGTGCAAAAGCTTTAAGATCCTTAAAGATCAGAGCCTTGAAAATAGGCTTTCCTATATATTTTAGGTAAAGGCAACATTGTCTTACAAAAGGTGCAGAGTTAGCAAGACTAAGCCCAGAAAAGAGGGCACAGGATTAAAGCCAAAGAACAGATCTAATATGGAGTCAGAGTTGTTCTTTTCTAATATAGTTTATTCGATTTTTATATTTTAAGTATATGAGTAAAGTTTAGCCTTTTCCCATTTTAAATTGTGCAATTAAGGTGCATTAGGTGCATTCACAATGCTGTGAGACCAACACCACTGGTTTCAGACTATTGCCTTCCTCAAAGTAAAAGCTTGTATCCAAAGCACACCCCACGTCCTCCCTCCCCCAGCCTGTGACAAGCCCTAATCCCCTGTCTCTTTCTGTGTCTTTACCTATCCTGGAGGTTCCCTATCAATGAAATCATATAAATGGTGGCTTTTCTGCTTTTGTTTTTGTTTTTTTGCATGCCCATATATCTTAAGCAGGGATGGGTGAATTTTTTTGTTTTTATGTGAATTAGCATTTTTGTATTTTGAGCAGAAAATCCAGGTGGATTAAAGATGAGACGTATTAAATGAAGCCCTTTTAGTAACTATGTGCATAATCTCGGGGTAGGCAGTGCTGTTCTAAGTGTGAAACCAGAGCCAGAAGGGAGATGCTTAGCTCTTCCTGTGGCAAAATAAGTCCAAACAAAACCAGAAAACAAAGGCCAAGAAAGACAGCTGGAAAGACAAACCACAACCTGGAAAAAGCGTTCCTCATGACTCAAGGTCAGAGAAAGGCTTCACATCCCTGTGGCCCAAAAACCTCCTGAAACCCAGTGTTCTGAAAAGAAACAAAACACACAGTCAGTTCCAATGAGAGGCAGTGCTGGTGGCCAGTGTGTCTCAGGTGAGGACACAGACAGATGGACACACTGTGGAGACAGCATTGGCCACCATCAGACTGGCAGGCCTTTAGCCTGGTGACAACCAGCTCTGGTGACAATGTGAGGAGGCAGAGGACCCAGCAGGTTGCCTGGAAGGAAGAGCAAATGGACGCTCCTCTCTGGGAGAACAGGGTACAGGACACATCAAAGTGCCACAGGTGCATCCCTTCCCCAGAAGTGCTGGTCCTAAGGGCTGATCCAACCAAAGTTCTTGCACAACTTTCAAAGATGATTTTTCTTCAGTAAAATGAATTCAAAATAATCAATATGTCATCAAGGCATTTTCAGAAGTGACTTTCTCTGAGCCCTAACAATACACACACATAAATACACAAATATACACATAAATACACATAGACACATAAATATGTACACACATACATCCAGGAAAAGAGACAGAAAGACTGAAACACAGAGAAGCAGGGGGAGACAGAGAAACAGAGAGAGACAAGACAGAGAGAGAGGCACTGAGAGACAGACAGAGAAAATAAACACTGGAGCTGGGAAGGAGTGGAACTCACGCACATTTTCACAAGTCAGTCTACATCTCAGAACCTGGTAGCAATGTCCATCCACCCACCAGGGAAGAGTGTGGGGATCACACAAGGGCGTGTGACCAAAGGCAAAAAACAGGAAGCCACTGAGGGGCAGCCACCACAGAGGCCTAGATGGGACACTGGGCCGGTATGTCAACATGACAGAATGACCTAGGAGGTTGTATGCCAGAGCGGACAATATCAGAGTTGTATTTAAATTTAGTCACACGTCTGGGAGCTGGGAAGCAAGCAGCAAGGAAAGTGACTTTCTCCAGACCTCAGGGCAGACCCCGGCCTGTGTGGCATTTGCTCTGCGCTCTGCCAGCCCTCTGTGGGGTCCTTCCTTTGCTGAGTCTGTGCACGAGCTCCCTGTGATGCCAGCCCGTGGGGATGACAGAGGCAGTAGGTGTTTCTAGGTCTAGAGACAGGATGGCTTCTCTAGGAAGGAGGGGCCAGAATGATCCCCACTATGCCGATGGGGGATTGGGGAGACCCTGAGAGGCACGTGGCTTGTCCAGGGTGACAGCACTGCTGAGTGGGGGGAGCCAGGTCTGAAACCAGCTGCGTCCTCAGAGCTGTGGCCTTGGCTGCATCCAGGCCTCCCCAGGGCTATGGGGGAATTCTCAGTTGGTGTTGCTGTGTGAGGACATGGCATGGGGTGGGAAGTGAGCCATTGGCAGCCCAGAAAGTCCCTTGGGGAGCTTTGTTTAGGGAGGAGGCTTGGGTAAGGGGACCCAAGGAAGTGACCTTACTTCCCTGGCAATAGAGCACAACAACTTGGAACCGAGGTCACCAGGCAACCACTCTGTAGAGAAGCCCCTACTCAGCTCACTTGGTTGGAGACAAAGGCATGTTCTGCTGCATCTCAATATCTCGAGGCCACAGACCCCGGAAAGCCCGCAGCGAGGGGCTGTACCAATGGAGCCGACACTGGGTCAGGTCTCACCCCAGGTGCCTCTGGCCTTTTGGCCAGAGAGACCCAAAGGTAACACAGGGAGGCCCAGGGCAGGCCCGCCCAGGCCGGGCCACCACTCAGATCCCACCCAGGTAGCCCCACGGTCACGTCCTGGCTGGTGGAGGTGGAGCAGTCATGTTGGGGATGGGTTTCTGCCTCAAGCAAGAGCAGGTCAGAGGCCTGGGAGGCTGGTCACATACACAGCCCAGGTCAAAGCTGGCTGGCTGGGATGTGGAGAGCTGGGGAAGGGTCCTGCTGCCCGAGGTGGAGCCCATGCATTCTGGGTATGTGTTTTCACTCCCGGGTGACTGAGCTGAAAAAGGTCCCGGTCTGATCTGGCAGCAGAGGGTCGAGTGGACAGAAGCAGGAGTGTTCCTGGCCGGGCAGGGCTCTGAGACTCCCAGGCCGGGTCAGCTGCTGGTCACTGTCATTGCAGAGCCAGATACCACATATTGAACAGGAGCTGTTGAGTAAGAACACCAACGCCCCCTCCCCAAGGGAAGAGCTGCTGTGCCACTATTCTGAGGGCCAGCGCAGGCTCCAGGTGGGTCTCGATATGGAGGGTTCCCCACCACCATTGCCCAGAAATCAGTGGGGCACGCCTCCAACCCAGATATCACACAGGGCTCTCCCCAGGGTTCTGCCCGGGGCTAACGGGCAGCTCAGCACACCCGGCTCTGACCTGGAGCACCGTGTCCACCTCGCTGCAAGTCAGGTGGAGGACCAGGAGCCCCAGAAGCAGAGCCCGAGTGTCAGAAAGGCAGGGCTGGTGCCTGTGTGTAGGTAAGGGAGGGGCGAGGGCTGGGCCACACAAGGAGGTGTCCCCAGAGGCTACTGTTGAGACCAGAGCAAAAAATGGCCTCAGACCACCTGTCTGGAATAATTCAGTCTCATAACACATCCTGTGGGCACTTTCTGGGTGGGAGCTGTCTGGAAAGCTCTGGGAAGGTTTCTGTCCTTGAAGAGGCACATGGAAAGGGAGGCAGGTGGGTAAATTTTTCCTTTTTCACGGCAGGAGCTCTTCCACAAGACTTAAAACTCTCTCCACATCCACCAGTTACAGAGCAGGCAGGGGCAGGGGAAGATGTCAGAGACCAAAAAAAGGACGATCTGGATCCAGCAGGAGGCCCCGAGATCCCTCCTGCTGCTCTTGCAGCTCCTCCTGAAACTACATCTGCAGCTGGACCTCTGGGCAATGGAGAACCAGTTCAGGCATCACCACCCCCTGGGGCAGAGACCCCTCTGCACCCACCCACACCTTCTCCAAAATGTTCTCCAAAATCCCACCATCTGTCCCCTCCCCCTCCCCCTCCCAAAGTTGACGTCCCTTCCGCTGGATATGTTTTTGTTTGGTTTTTCTTTACTTTCCTTTGTTTGTTTCACATTTTATTTTTTTCTTTTTGAAGTTTCTTGTAATAAAATATAGACCTTTTCCCCTTTTAAGTTGTGCAATTCAGGAGCATTAGGTGCATTCACATGATGTGCGACCATCACTACCATCTAGTTTCACACTATTTCTTTCCTCAAAGTAAAACCCTGGATCCAGAGCACGCACTCCCCTTTCTCCCTCCCCCAGCCCCTGACAACCCCAAGTCCTCTTTCTCTCTGGGTGTCTTTACTTCTCCTGGGTGTTCCCTGTCAATGAAACTTTATGAAAGGTGGCTTTTTGTGCTTGCCCACTTGTTTTAAGCTGCAGCTGGTGAATTTTTGCTTGTTTGTTTTCGCTTGAAATAGCATTTTTATTATTTGAAAGGGAAATCCAGGGGGATTAAAGATGTGATGTACAAAATGAAGCCCTTTTAGAAACTCTGTGCATAATCTCAGGGTAGACACTGCTGTTCCCCCGGTGACACCACAGCCAGAAGACAGAAAGGAAATTCTTAGCTCTTCCTGTGGCAAAAACAAAACCAAACAAATCAAAAAACAAGAAAAGCCCAGAAAAACAGCTGGAAAGACAAATCACAACCTGGAAAAAGTGTTCCTCATAACCCAAGGTTGGAGAAAGTTTTCACATCCCTGTAGCCCAAAAACCTCTCAAAACCCAGTGTTATAAACAGAAAGAGAACAGACATGGGCAGTTTCAGTGAGAGGCAGTTCAGGTGGCCAGTGTGTGTTAGAGATGCTTGACCTCTCAGGTGAGGACACAGATGGATGGATACACTATTGAAACAACACTTTTCACCATCACACTGGCAGGTGTTTAGTCAGGTAACAACCAGCCCTGGTGACAATGTGAGCAGTCAGAGGCTCCAGCAGATACCGTGGAGGGAAGGGTGGATGGACACTCCTCTCCGGGGGAACAGGGTGCAGCACTCATCAAAGGGCAATAGGTGCATACATTCCCCAGGATCCTTAGAGTTCATCCCACTAAAGTCCTTGCACACCTCTTCAAAGATGTCTTTTCAGGGGTGTTCATCAGATCACTGGTCGAAACAGTCGGAATTAAAGCAACACTAAGGTAAATGGAGAGGGGATGTTGCCCATTCATTCTGGTTCACGTAGATGAATGAATGTTGTGCAGTTGGAAAAGTGGGTGCCTGGTCACAACCCAATGTCAAGGGAGGCCTCAGGGTGGAAGTATGCAGACCCACTGTCTGCACCCAGGGTCCCATCTGCATTACCACATATGTGTGAAATTAACATAGATGGAAATGAATCTGATTGTGAGTGTGTGAGAGACAGAGATAGAGAGAGAGACTGAGAGACACAGAGACTGAGAGATAAGCACCAAATCATTCATGACAGTCACCTCTGTGGGTGGGATTTACAAATCTCTTCTCTTTTAGGTAATATTTCAATTTTTTGTAATGTGTCTGTATTGCTCTACTAATTCTAAAAGGATTAAAATCCTAAGTTAATGTAACCCATTCATTATGCATCAATGGAGTAATTAAAGTACATTAATCCTATTTTTAAAAGAATTTAAAGCCTTCTCAGGACTCAGTTCCATGTCAGCTCTGTGGTAGCAGAGGTTCTCCAGGAGGTCGTGTCTCTTCTGAATCAGCATCCAAAAGAGGTGAGGAAGAAGTCCCAGACTTGGACACTGAAGACTACAATAGATGAGAGATTCTGTTGAGAGAAATTAAGCCCTACATTCACAGAAAATAATCCCATATTCATGGAGCAGAAGGCTTCATTCTACTAAGATGACAATAGTTCACGAATAGATCTAAGGATTCAAAGAAGGCCTACCCAAATCCCAGGTGGTGTTTTGCAGGAATTGACAATCAATCTAAAATTCACGTGGAAAATCCAGGGGCTCAGAATACATGAGTGAATTTTGAAAAAGAGGAACAAATTTCGAGGAATGGAAAGTCAGATGGAACCCACGGTTAATACAATAGCAATTTAAGCTGAAGATATCTGAGATTCAATAGATGCAGAAGAAAACCTATCATGGAAGCCAATTGTCTCTTCTCCCTTTGCCTTATTAAGTTAGGTTGATAACAAAGCCTTTAACTTTCACAATTTAACATGGTAGTTACTTTTCTGGTTGGCTCCTGCGTGTGAATAAATAAACCGTTTCTCTCGTTCATCTCCTCTTTACTTCTGTGGGCTCTTTGGGAGGGACTCTGGATGATGGAGACCGGCTCTTTTCTCACCTTCTTTAGTGACATCTTTTGTCCATGGTGAAGTGCTTAAAAAACAGAAAAGGCTCACTGGTTTTGGGTCAGATTTGGAACATGTATACCTTTGGAGACCGCCATGGAGGAACAAGGGGGTTCAACACTGCTGGGAGAATTTACTTGTCCAAATGCCTAACAAGAGGCTATTTGAAAGTTTTTTTTTTTTTAAAGATTCTTACCCTAAAACAAATACCCTATCTAAACCTTTTACATGATCAAATAGAAAGAAAAAAGGAGAATTATGTCTGGCCTAAGAACACTTCCTTAACTAAACGGAAGGACAGAATCAGATTCAGAACAAAAATTTAAATCCATTTATACCATCAACCCTCCCACACTTTTGTACACTGTCCTCATGTAATCTGCCAGATGGCGCCCTGGAGAAGGCCCTTTGCCCGGAACTCGGGCTCATTTTCAGAGCTCGGCCAAGCGGGAGGTTAGTTCCCAGGGCCTGAGAGGGGCTATTTGTGAAATCTTTTCTGCTAAGATCCACCGGACCGAAGGGAACTGTGTGCTCTGAGGGAGAGAGAGCACACCGAGCCTCTGTGGAGGTATCTCTGAGATCATCCCAAAGGCACACAGCTCTAACACTGGACACAGGAATTTTTGATAGGCATCTTAGTTGGAAATCTCCTCCTGGATAGAAAGAAGCAGATTCAAGATGTTGCAATTGGATGGGCAGGTAGGCCTCTCGAATTTGTCCATGAGGAGGACACGCAATTCTCTGCAGAAGTAGGAACACCCATCCCTGCTCTCTGACTTCATCTACAGAGAAACAGAGACGTGGCTTTAGGGGGAATTCAACGCCCACCAACCTTTCTTACCGACGTCAACGTCCCCACTTTATTCTTCTGTCAGTTCCCTGCAGAAAACTTGTGACTCAGCCCCAAATATCACATACCCATCACCCTGAACCACTCTGTGTCTGTGTCCAACTCGAGCATTAAGCCCCATGACCGTTAATGTCAAATCGTGTCCCCTTTCAGCCTGTCACCCCCATCATCCCAGCCCAACTTCGGTGTCTCTCTCCAGGTCAGCAGCACTCTTCCCAGTGCCTTCCCATCAGCTTACCTTGCCCTGCTTCCATTGTTAATTCCCCATATATTACCCACAACGGTCTTATTAAAGAATGAATCGGATCAAGTTGTTCCGGTTTGCAAAATACTCTCGTGATTTTCCATTGTATTCAGAAGGATATCCGGAGTCCCTACCAAGGCCCTGTGTGATCCGGTCCCTCACCCGTCTCTGCAGCCTCAGTTCTCACCGTTCTGCTCCAGCTCATCTTCACCGCCCAGATGGTCCCCACCAGGATAGCAGTGTTTGTAACTCCAAGTCCCGTACTTACACTTCTCCCGGCCTGGGAGGCTTCTCTTGTTTGTTACCTACGTGGCTTATCCTTTTGCTTCAATCAGGACTTTGTTCAAATTATTTTACCCTCAGAGAGGACTTATCTGAGCACATTATTTAAAATAGCACACACATACTTCCTATTCAATCATTTTCTCTCCTATTATGCTTTATGTTTCTTTGTGACAATTATTAGTACTTGGCAGTACGTCATATATTTATTTGCTTACTGGTTTATTATCTGTCTTTCTTACTAGACCTATATTCATGAAACCACAAATAACTTTTTAACCAGTAACTTTCAAACCGCCTTTAAATGAATTCTTTTATAAGATGAGAATTTCAGAGGCTTCCACAGGTTGTTTAGGGGAAAAAAGAGAAAGGATTCAGGTTGAACTAGGTTATTAAGGACCTGAGAGATGGTTATTTATTTTATACATAGTAGTGTGAATCTGTTAATCCCAAACACCTAATCTAGCAAAAGACCGAGCTGACTACTATTTTTAAAAGACAGTTTTTCTTTTTAAACTTGGGTTGTTTGAGATCTCTTTTCTTCTTTGTTATTTTTCTTTTTAATTAAAGGCTTTTTTTTATTATTTTTTTACATTGAGGTACTGTGAATTGAACCCAGCACGTACTCTACCCCTTGAAATATACCATCCCCTCCAAAGACAATTATTTTTATACTTTGACAATACCATATTGAATTAAGATGTTTTGTTCCATTTTTCCTTCATAAAGTTTATAACTGAGGGAGAGAGTCAGAGGAAGCCCTGGGCCATCCTTTCCTTCTCAGCGGGTTACTACCTGGTAGAGGAGCTTGGCTGTCGCCAGTCCCAGCTCACCTTTCTGCTCTGAGGGCCGACTCAGGCCACTTCTCTAAACAGAGGCGTTTTAGAAGCAACAGAAAGCCAACTAGCGAGCAACAATGACAAAACTGGCCCAGCTGAATTTGGACATCATCTGCTCTGAAACTAACCTCTTAAATCGCTTCTTCTTATTAGTGGATGGTTTTCAAAAATATTCCCAAGGAGATGAATCTCACTCCATTTTTCTGGATTTCATGGGCCTTCTATGACTTTTAACTGCCGGCTTGATTTTCTACAGAACATCTGCAGGGAAGCCAGGCAGAACACGTGAACAGACCCTGCAGGCCACAGCTGAGGCCTCTGGTTAAAACATCCTTGTTGTTTAGAGCCTACATTCATGGGACCATTTTCATGACTGCTATAATTAGTTCTCATCCAAGTGCCCCACCGAAAATGTTTCTAGATAGAAGGTGGCCTGAAGCAGATGAGCAGTGGGGATGTGGGATGCAGATGGCAGACAGACTGGAAGGAGAGATGGGAAATGTTTCTTCAGGCTTGAGTTTGGAAGATTTCTGATTTTTATATGAACATTAAACTTGGTCAGGCTGAAGCGCCATTTGCTCTAAGACGGGGTGATGTACACGTATCCCTACAACTTCTAAAAAATATGTTGAACCTGGACATGACATCCTAGGGGACAGACAGCTTAGAGTGACACCTCCGTTCCAGGATGCCTATGATCTCGGGCTCACAAAGAGGAAAAGAATACACATATTTTGCCTGTGTAGTTCTATGTGAAATTATTTGGACCCTTGCTGGATGGTGTAAGATCAGAGATCATGTAGTCTTTCTTACGTCGCAAAGATGACAATTTTTCTTGATGAGTCAGCAGGCTTTTTCTCATGGCCCGGGGTATGTGCCAGACATTAGCTCTCTAGACAAATACCAGACAGCCCCCCATCCATCAAGGAGATCACAGTATGTCGTGGAAGAGACAAATTTAAATAGGTTTTCAAAACAATGTGGTAAGAGTCACTTGGCATCATGTGTACTGTATGTTCAGAGGGGCTCTTGCACTGCCTGGGGCAGGGTTCTGGAAGGTAGGGAAGGTGTCAGAGAGGAAATGCTTTCTGCACTGACATCTGAAGGATTCCAGCAAATCTCTAGACCAGGAAAGTGCGTGGTGGGGACGGGATTCTCGGCAGATTGCCTGTCTCGTGCAGACGCCTGGTCGTGTCTAAGAGCACTTGGCACTTAGGGAAGGAAGGTCAGTGAGGCTACAGGCTGTGAGGAACTAACGGAAGCTGAGGCTGAAAAAAAGCAGCAACTAGGCGATGAGAATGTGTGACGTTAAATCGGGGAGCATGGACTTTCTCACTTACGCAGCAGGGAATTCTTTGGGGTTTTAAGGAGGAGAGTGACACAGATTAGTCATTAAAAGTGAGAAAAGTGGATTGTTCACTCTAAAGAACAGCATTGGGGAGACTAGCAATGGGTGGGAATTAATGCAGTGGGGAGCGAGTGGCGGGGACTTAGTTGGGTGACAGTAAGGAAAAGAATTGCAGTACTGACGGGGGTGAGGGAGTGGAAAAGTAAAGGAAAACCCCCAGATGTATGTCACAGAAAACAGATGGGATAGTGATGACATTGTTTGAAGAAGTAAACCTAGTTCTGAGCGAGTGTAAATTCAGACATACAGAGCTTGAGATTTTTATGGGTTAATCAAGTGAGAATGTCTACTTGTCAATTATAAGTATATTTCTGGGACTGAAATGAGATGTCCATGCCGGAAAAGATTTGACAGTCAATCAGTGGACAGAAAGAAGTTGAAGTCATGGGAATAAATGCCACCAACTGACAGTTTATCAAAGAAAAGGGGAGGAGGGCACTTCTGGTTCAGAAAATATGGCAGACCAGACACTTGAAGACCCACTCACTGAAGACACATAAAAACGTAGACCAAAATGCCGCCAATCTTTTCCTGTTTTTTTTTTTTACAGGCACCTTTATTGTGGTATGATTCCTGTATAGTAAATTACACATATTTCACATGTACTATTTGATGAATTTGATAGATGTCTACGCCCAGAAAACCATCACCACAATCAAGATAGCTAACATTTCCTTCACTCCCAAAGAGGGGCAGTTTTCGAATTCCCATCTTTATACCTTCCCATCCCCTTCTCTCCAGGGTAACCGTAAGTTTGTTTCTCTATCTCTGTGGGTCTGTTTCTCTTCTGTAGTTAAGTTCATTTGTGTCTTTTATTAGATTCCACATATAAGTGATATCATATGGCATTTTTCTCTTTTTCTGGCTTACTTCACTTAGAATGACTATCTCTACGTCCATCCATATTGCTGCAAATGGCATTATTTTGTTCTTTTTAATGGCTGAGTACTATTCCTTTGTCTAAATATACTACTATTTCTTTATCCAGTAACCTGTTGATGGACATTTGGGTTGCTGCCATGTCTTGGCTATTATAAATAGTGCTGCTGTGAGCATTGAGGTGCATGTGACTTTTACAACTAGAGTTTTCTCCTAACACATGCCTGGGAGTGGGAAGGCTGGTTCATGAGTTAAGTCCATTTTCAGGTTTAAAGGAACCACCACACTGCCTTCTCTAGTGAAAACGCAGCCCATTTTATTAAAGCAGAGCCATGCTCAGAAAGTAATGGGTATTTCTATGAGCCAGACATGAAGTGCAGTGAGTGTGGCCTGTTCAAGAATCAGAGGGCAGTCTGGCAGGGCTGGAGGAGAGTGACCGGAAGACTGAGGTACAGGCAAGATTCAGACCACGTGGGTACATACCAGGCTGGTTATAGAGCCTGGACTTCCAGTCATTTCTTGGTAACCATGGGGTACTGGTTCCAGAACTCCACACAGATGACAACATCCATGGATGCTGACGCCTTTTCTATAAAATGGCATAGGACTTGCATGGAACTTATGTGAACCCTCCAATGTACTTTTTTTATACATATATACAAACTTTTTTTATTGAGTTATACACATTTAACAATCATGCATCAAATTCCAGTGTAGAGCACAATTTTTCAGTTATACATGAATATACACGTACATTCATTCTCACATTCTCTTTCGCTATGTCCTCCTGTGTACTTAAAAGAATCTCTAGCTTACTCACCATATCTAATACAACATGAATGCTATGTAAGTAGTTGCCGGTGTATGGCAAATTCAAGTGTTGTTTTATGAAACTTTCTGTTTTTTTCCGAATATTTTCAACGCACAGTTAGTTGAATCTGCTGGATCGGGCGCCCCTAGATACGGAGAACCCCCAAGCCCTTCCCACCTGCTAAATTTCCACTGTAAGTGCTGAAGGGGACCAAAGAGAGGAGAAGAGCGCCCTCTAGCGGCTGGAAACGCTGAGGCATTTCTTCAGCGGACGCAGCGCAGGAAAGAAGGTTTCAGGCCGACTAGAGCAAAAGGAGGACCCGCCTGCACAGGAAGGAGGAAGGATGGCAGTGGAAGTCAGATCGCACCCTTCCTTGAGCTAGCTGCTAGCAGTGAGGGACGCCAAGGAAATGGGGACACGTCGCTTAGGGGGCAATCCTGGCTGCCAGGTACAGGGTTCGCACGGCTGGCACCCAGTTTGCACAATCAAAAGAACAAGGAGTGGGGGTGGGGGGAAGGGGCTGCCTCAGCACCGGGATCCTGACAAGGGCCAGAGCGCCCTGACCTCAGCTAATGCGGCTCCCCTAGTAAGACAGAAAAAGGGAACTCTGAGGCAAGATATTGCAGATTCCAACGCAGACACACGGATAACTAGATCTCTCAGCTGACAAAATGGGACCATTGGAACCAGGAATCTTTCCCTTTCTCTTCTTTTGGACCTTGGGACTGGGAGCCACACATCTCTGACGGGAAGCATCTTTACTCCAGTAGAGGGCTCACTTTTTCAGGAATAAGCATGGAGAGAAAGAGTGAGGTGATGGTTTAGTGGTTCAAAGCGGAAGCCCTTCTGAGAAATGGTAAAAACATGCTTCTCAATGAAGCAGAGTTATGGCAAGAACATAAAGCTGCGTATAGACAGGAAAGGGTTCCAAGTCCACCGCTCGAAAAAAATTAGCCAATCATGTGTCCATTTGATTGGGAAAGAAGTAAAGAACTCAAAAATGGGAAAGACATGGGATTAAGTAGTGGTAGTGAGCAAAGAAATCCAAGATGTTTATACCTATATATTCATTGGGAATGTAACAGACTTAAAGCAACTGTCTAAAAAGCAGTAAGTGTAGCGCACGCGCGCGCACACACACACACACACACACACAATTGGGAAGAGCAGAGAGGTAAAATATGCTAAATGTATCATGATTGAGAAACAAGATCTAATAGATGATTTCATTTTTGAGACTGTTCTAGCAATACTGGTCCAATTACATACAGAGTTATGAATTTAGAGATGATTTATAAAAATGTAGAGAGAATTTTCATTAAAAGGCAATACAGCTTCCAAATCATTGAAGAGAAAATTAACCTCAAAAAAAATTCATCAATTCAGCTAAGAAGGAGTAACGGAGACCATATTTACCATGCTAGAATAAATTCCAAGATGGATAAAATATATGAAGCAATGATTTTTAAGACATGTGGAAACGATCATCCCCTAGGACCTCGTCCTGCCACCTCCATACCAATGCTGCTAGGCCTCCTACTGCCACTACCCAGGATGTCCACCAGGTGGCGTCATTGCCTCCCTCTGCTCCTGCTGCAGAGCCAGTCCTGAGCAGTCCTGTTCCAGGTTTCGGCAGGCAGCTCCCAGGAGCGCTCTGGTGGGCCTTGGTCCCTGTTAGCCACCAGCAAAGGGATCGAGGTTGAGCAGTGGGCCTCCTTACTCATCAAAGATTTAGGAACCTATCTTATTTCTCAGCAGCCCTTTACCCTCGTCTGCTGTGTGGTACTCTCCACCTGACTTGCAGAGTCCGTGGCTTGGGCAGCCTGCACGCTGGCCCCGGCCCATCAGAATCTGTTCCCCCGGCCAAGAGGCCACGTGCGGTCGTGAGCAGGCCTCCAGGCCTCTGAAGCCACGCCACTTGGACTGCGTCCTGGCCCTGGGCTCACGAGCTCCATGCCCTTGGCTGAGTCAGTTAACATCTCTAAGCTAGTTTCCTCATCAGTCAAATGAAGACGTAATCAATATGGGGGGAAAATCAGAATCGGGGCGGGGGGGACTACATTTCTGGTGATTGAAGATTATTTTCATTTTGAATTATACAGTGAGGAACACCATACAATTTTTACGACTTCAGACTTCTAAAGGACAGCTTCTGCTATTCTTAAAACTAATGCATGCACGTACACACAAACACACGTGCAGACACACTGCCTCTGCTCCACATACATCCCCATGCACACACACGGAGTCATGTGCCACACGCACACCCATAACATACACACAACCACACACGTCCTCAGGTGCGCACACACACGCAAAGTCACTGTCACGTACCACACACGTCCCCAGGTGCACGCGAGCCCGCACTCACACACACCTCACACACACCTTTGGCATCACTCTAAACCAACTTACAATCGAGGGTCTCAGTGTCCATTGTTTCATCCGCTCAGAAGCTCCTGACTTCGGAGCATGAAGCAGGAGCCCCTCCTCTCTGGAGATGGTCGTTGCCTCTTGCAGTCTCAGCAGAGCCAACAGAACTGCTCTGGACCTTTGGAAGTGCAGGGCCAGAGCATACCTGGGAGTTCCCATCCTATAGATGTCAACATTTTAAGTGCAGTAGGTTCTAAACTCCTGCCTTTACAACGACACATTCATTAGAAGGGGGAAGGCCAGGCTCAACTTTACAATTCCCAGACACAGGGGAGTCCCACACAGAAAGTGACAGTGTGGGGAGAGCCGATTCCCAGTCTCTGACCACTAGCCTGACCCTTTTCTTCCCAATGCTGGGTCCATCCCATGCCCCAAGTGGCCTTGTATGTGCACAGGGGGACACTCAGACCTCACGTCTGGGTTCTGTCCATACCCTCCATGCCAACAGCTGCCCATTGGCCTCTGTGTGAGTCCTGAGGAGCTGAACTCTGGGGAGACCCAATGCAGACACTACAAGTGGGTCAGGGGCTGCTGGGGCAGGGCATTCGGGGTCCTGGGTTTCCAGAGCACGGGGTGGAGCCAATGGGCGTGTCCCCTTGGCCCTGCTGACTCCACCCCATGGAGGGCGTGGCCAGAGGGAGTGTCAGGGCCAGAGGGACCCTCTGTAGTGCAGGACCCAGGGCAGCGGGTTGGGGGAGGGCCCCCTTCCCGTGTTCTAAAGGCAGAAGCCCTAAGGAAGGGCCTGAGGAGGCTGTAAGGTATCCTCATTCCCATCAATTAAGAAAACAAAAGCTCACCGCAGGCGAGGGTGGGAAGGCTTTTGTTAGAACAAGGGAAGGCGCTTGCCAAGGTCTGGCCAGACAGGGCTGGGGGGCTTGCCAGGCTGATGAGGAACCGAGAGGCCATCAGCCTCGAAACACTGCCCCAATTCCTCTGGGTGACAATGAAATGCAGAGAGACACGGAAAGCACGATAAACAGAGGCCCCAAACTCAGCAGCCTGTTGCTTGGTTCACTGTCCGTCTGGCGCCCCCTCTGGTAGGAGCCTTTACCGCGTCACCCAGGGCTGACCCAGCTCAGGATTCCAGCTGATTTTCCACAGGTGGCATCACTTGCTGGTGACACGAAGCAGGCACGTTAGCCACCTCCCTAACCCTGAGGCTCCTCCTGGGAGGAGCCTGAGGGCCCCCAGTCCAGCCTCTGCGCCACGATGCTCCTTAGTGCCACTCCCGGTATGCTTCCCCGGCCTCAAGCTCTGGCTGGAACCTCGCCAGATTGTCGATAAATGTCACCCGTGCACCATGTCTAAGCTTGGGGTCCAGATGTGACCACAGCTCTTATCTTCTTCCCATCAATGGATCATTCTGGCTTCATGTCATCATGTTGGCAGGAAGGCCAGCACCGCCCTCTCGAGGACTCCCTGAAGACACATAGAAACATAGGACACAATGCAGCCCATCTCTTTTTTTAAAAACACCTTTATTGTGGTAAGATTTCTGTTCCATAAATTAGACACAGCTCACGTGTAGTATTTCATGAATTTTCATAGATGTCTACACCCAGAAAACCATCACCACCATCAAGATAGCTACCATTTCCATCACTCCCCAAGAGGGGCAATTTTCCAATTCCCATATTTACCCCTTCGCACCCCCTTCTCTCCCTGGTTATCATCAGCTTGTTTCTCTATGTCTGTGGGTCTGTTCCTCTTTTGTCGTTAAGTTCATTGCTGTCTTTTTTTTAGATTCCGCATGGAAGTGGTATCATACAGCATTTTTCTCTCTTCTGGCTTATTTCACTCAGAATGGCTATCTCTGTGTCCATCCATGTTGTTGCAAATGGCATTCTTTTACATTTTTCATGGCTGAGTAGTGTTCTGTGGCATCAGTAGACCACTACTTCTTTATCCAGTCACCTGCCGATGGACGTTTGGGTTGGTTCCATGTCCTGGCTTTTATAAATAGGGCTGCTGTGAGCATTGAGGTGCATGTGACTTTTTGAATTAGAGTTTTCTCCTGACGTATCCCCAGGCGTGGGAATGCTGGATAATAAGGTAAGTCCATTTTTATTTTTTTAAGGAACCTCCATCCTGTCTTCTCTAGTGGCAATGCAGCCCACCTTACTGAAGCAGAGCCATGCTCAGACTGTAACGGGTATTTCTAGAGGTCAGACATGAAGTGCAGTGAGCTTGGTCTGTTCCAGAAGAAGAGGGCAGTCTGGCAGGGCTGGAGGAGAGTGACCAGGGCATTGTGGTACAGGCAGGGTTCAGATCACATGGGGATGTGCCAGGCTGGGATCAGGAGCCTGGGCTTCCAGTCATCCCTTGGTAACCTTTGGCCACTGGTTCCAGGACTTCCCCCTAATACCAACATCCATGGATTCTGACACCTCTTGTATAAAATTTCAGAGGACTTGCACGGATCTTTCGTTCTCCTACCCATGTACTTTAAATCCTCTCTAGATTACTCACAGTATCTGAGGCAATGTGAATACTATGTAAGTAGTTGCCAGCCTGTGGCCAATTCAAGTTTTGCTTTTTGAAACTTTCCATTATTCTGAATATTTTCCATCTACAGTTCGTTCAATCTGCTGAATAGGGGGCCCCTAGATATGGACAGTGGGCTGTATTCTCAGTCTAATCTAAAACAGACTACCCAAAGTAAAGCAAACCAAACCCAAATGAGCTGTTTTAATTAACAGCATTTAGAGCAGTGGTTCAGTGACACAAGTCTCCGAGCTGACTATTTTGGTGAACAGTGTCCATCTACAGGAGCATGTTCTAGAACCATCTATCACCCCAGATGTCAGCTTTTGTTTATTCTGTTGCTTTCTTAAGCTGAACTGTATCATTACCCAGAATCTCCTTGTTTTCAGCACACTGCTGTAATCTTTTCTGCAGGCCACTCATTTCTTATGTGTTTCTTCCAAAATTTTTATTTCATATAATTTTTCACCTATAAGGTAAAGTAACTCAATAACCTGAATGTAATTTTTCAAAATATGGAAATAACTAAATTAAAAGATTTCACATGAAAACCAATGCCTATTTAATGAAAGCATCATGAAAAAATAAGGGGCAAAAACAAACAAACAAACAAACAATGGATGTAGCTAGGTTTTGCACAGCATA
The DNA here is from genome assembly GCF_048773025.1 of Camelus bactrianus. Classification (NCBI taxonomy): domain Eukaryota; kingdom Metazoa; phylum Chordata; class Mammalia; order Artiodactyla; family Camelidae; genus Camelus; species Camelus bactrianus. The sequence goes on from NW_027413945.1 coordinate 7,147,359, forward strand.
GTGTGTTAGTAAAAGAAGGTTGCGTTCACAGTCTGAATTCTCAAAGTTTGTATGATTTTATTTAACACGACAAACACATGATGGGAGCAATTATTATTAGTGTATTTTGCAGAAGAGGAAAGTACATTTCTTACGAACATGCTAGTGGAATTTATTTGTACATATCTTACACTGAAGATCATAAAATCACAGAGAAAAGAGCCTTCCTTTGGCAATAAGGGCTCATCTGATCGACCTTTCCAGCCCCGTGCCCTGACCGCCTGCGCCCCAGGACAGGTTTGCTCAGTGACACGCCCACGAGACACAGCTGCATGGCCTCCCTCCTCTCCTCCTGAGGCCCTCCACCTGCCAGGACCCAGCTCAAATGCTTCTTCTCCCTGAAACCCTTACCAGGAACCTCCTGTTTATTTCTAATTTTTTTTTAAATATTAAACATTTCTGCATTCTTACCTTACTCCTCCTTTGTTTTCCCTGGTGGGGAACGCCATATTCACCCTTGTGTCTTCTACAAACACAGCACGGTGTTGTCTGTTCACTTGTCAAACACTTGAGAGCTATGTGTCAGGCCCAGGGATAAAAAGGGTGTCCGGCCCTGGAAGGTCGCAGTCCAGCTGGGAGGACTGCAAACAGCTGCACACACATTGCCACGACTTCAAAATAATTTTTGAGTTTCTTCAACTCTTGCAGTTATTGCTGCTGAAACCAATCAAATGTACATACCTCTTAATAACTAATTTTCAAAAGTTCCTAAAATTACAATATACTTCTAGGAATAGCATTTTGCTTATATTAGTTGCTATAAATTACACTCAAGTTCAGCACAGTTACGAGTATAAAGTACTCATCCCAGCTCGGCGTGCTTCCTGTGGTGCTCGCACCTGCTCTCTGGCTTGGTCTCTCTCTTTCTTCGTTTTTCCCAAGTCTGCTTCAAGAGCTTGCTTGCTTCAGTCTTTTGAGGTCTTCCAATAAACCTGTTTTCTCTTTCTTGATATTCCTAGAAATACAAAAGTAACTTATTCCTAATAACGACAGATTGTGGTCTAGGCTCTCTTTTACCCAATTCATCCTATTCTGCTGCTGGTCATCTTTCCTAAATTTCAGCTCTGATTTTACCCCGCCCCCTCCAAATGATGACGAGCTTCCCGGAGCCCGCTGGAGCCAGCTCTGAGCATGTGCCCAGCACAGCCGCAGGGCCCTTCCCACCGCTTCTCTCACTGCTCCCGGATGACGACGACCCCCTAACTAGCCCGCCTCTTCCACTCCTGGCACCTGCTGTCTGCCCTCCACACAAGAAGGGGTGAATTGTTTTGAAGAGTCCATTAATATCACTCCTTCATCTGAAACTCTCTGGTGGCTCCCCTGTGTTAGGGTAAATCTGAAGTCCTTATTACCATGACCTTCAGTGTCGCACAACCCAGTGTTGCCTGCTCCTCTGATGCATGTCTCCCAAATCTTTCCCCTCCTGCTCCACTCCGGCTGCACAGACCTCCTGGCTGGCTGGGAACATACTCAGCACACTCCTACCCCATGGTGGTTGCACTGACTGCTTCCCCTGCCTGCAGCTCTGCCCCCCAGAGCCGGGTGTCTCACTCCTGCACTGGCTCAGGACTTCTGCTCAGGTGCGGCCCCAGGAAGGCCTTCCCTCATCCCTCTTTCTAAAATGGCAGCCCCCAACCTGGCCCCCAGGTGTGCTGCTTTATTTTCTTCTCAAAACACTCATCAGCACCTGACACTGTATATATTTACTTGAAAGCAAAACTTGATTTTGCTCACCTTTGTGTCACAAATGCAGGAAAAAAAAAAGGCTTGGCCCAACATTCCACACAACTCTCAATATCCTCATTCCTCTGCTTCACAGAGTCACACTTATCCTTCAAGACTGACTTCAAGTGCGGCTCTTCCTGATAACCTCTCCCCCCGCACGAACCTTCCATGTCCCTCCAGCACAGCACTCAGTGCTTTGTTTCCCATGACCCTGACCTGTGTGCAGGCCTTTTCTCTTTAACAAGCTGCAAGCTCTGTGGGGACCGAGACTGATGTCACCACCTGGTTACCTGATGGCACTAAGCAGAGGGCAGATGCTCAGTAAATGAACATGGGGCTCAACTCAGAACTGCTGAAGGAATTCTCGGATTCATGGCAGGACACTTGATACAATTCAGTTTCAAAATAAAAATTGTCAGAAGCTTTGTCTCACACTACCTTAAAACCCAGCCTTACCAAGAAAATAAATCCACCCATAAAGCCCTGTATTATCACGGGTTTTGGCTTCATCATTTCATTACTGAATCTTCTGTGTGACCTTCGGTGGATGTCATTTCAGGAGAGTTACTGAGGTTCTTCAAGATTTTACTGTGATACACACTCAGGGGCCTCTGGCTGCCTCTCTGACCTGATCTTCCACCACTCTGGTCCTTACTCCTTTCAATATAAAATATTCAGTTCTTAAAATTTCAAAACTAACTCACAGTGGAACTCTGTGTCACTGAAGACAAAGTTTATTTTCTCTAAAGAGCAAAACACTAAGTGAGGAGTACACTCTAAGGGAAACGCTGATGTGGGATCTAAAAGAATGCAAACCCTCAGAGTGCTGGCTTATTAGGAATATAAAAATACTTCCTGCCAATTCTCAGAGAAAAAAACAAATCAATGTCCCACAAAGATTTGATGCATTTTCCTGTGGGGTCTGTGCCCCCTGTCATGTCATTCTAGACTCCCTTCTGAGAAGCACACATTGCCAGTCAGACACATGGAAACTAACCAACCAAATACAGTCCACTACCTGAACCTTAGAATCAATTTTTCTGTTTTTCCAGAGACATTATAAAAGGACCTTAGGACTCCATATATGATCATCTAACCCCAATGTACTAAAGAAATCATTTATTTCATTGTGAAAATTATTTAGAGCTCCAGTTTTGGACCCTGGAATAGATCTTCTCTTTTAAAAAACAGGCAATATAAGATGTGAAATTTTGAAACACTTTACTGAAGCATTTGGGAAGAAACAGATGTAAATCGTCATGCTTCAGAACTAGGCAGATTAGCCTTGGCCTAGGGAAAGGAGATTTTTCCCCCCTACTTACTCAAAAGGGCCCTCACTTGCCAACCTGTGTACTTTCTAGCTTTGTCTGTACAATATGTGTCTTTTTCTATTTTGCATGAAAGATCAGTGTGAGCTAACAGCAGCCCTGCCTCAATGCCCTAGGTTATCTTACAGAAAAATGGAAGAAGTATGTGAGTATGTGTAACATACATGACATTCACAGCCAAAGAAGTTTCTTCTGACAGCAGTCCTATTTGCATGTTTTGGTGAAATGGTTAGTCACTTCTTAAAAGAAGGCAGGACCCTAGCTTGCCCACGGCTGTTGGTTCAGCTCCTTCACTTAACATGTTAAAGGTGGGTGTAGTAACATCCAAAATCCCTTACAGTGTGAGCTCTGCCAGCCTGCCACAGTGAGTGCTGGTTCTCACCACTGAGGCTCCCCTCCTCTGGAGAAACATCCTCACCAAATGGCAGCCCCTGACCCCTGGCCTAGAGGTACACCCACCCACTTCCTAGAGCACACTTCAGCCAGGGCCTGACTGGCTGGGGGGCACAAATGGCTTTCTCCCACTTGCCTCATTTGGGGACCAACTCTGGGGTGCAGTCTGCTCTCCTGAGCTTCCTGGTGAGGGAAGAATGACGCCAGCCTCTGGCTGAGACCACGGTCTCACTTGACCTCCCTCCCCCTACCCACCCCCATGTTGCATCTCTCGCTCCCCTTCTCCTGAGAGTTATCCTGCAGGAAGTCACCTCCACAAGGACCCCCAGCTCAGGGTCTACTTGTTTGGAACCCGACCTAAGACAGTAAATGATACTGTATATTTATTTTACTATTATTACTAAAAGCATCATTACTGAGATGCATTACATAAGTGTCCCAGGCTTAATGACGGATCAAGAGGGCTGTTCAATTTCCTAAAACTGATGTCAAATTCAAATATGAATATGCTGAAAATACTGAAGTATGTATTAGTTGTCTAATGCCAAAAGAAAATCCACTGAAAACTAAAAACATGAGTTACAAAACTGAAAATCAATGTAAAATTTTTAAAATTTCCAAGTATAACTAAATGTATTGTTAATATAACAATAAAATGCTTAGAAAGAATTGATTTGATTTTAAGAATTTAAAAAGGACTTACTTTCAGGATGCTAATTTGCTGAATAAGCTCTGGTTTTCCTTGAACATTCACTCTTCATTTTTCTTGTTCATGGAGATCTTTCACTTGATTATACAATTTTTCATTTTCCTTTTTATAAATAGAAAGTTACATTGTAGTTGTCAGCATGATCTATATAACATTAGCATATGTGCTCATGAAAGATACATCCTTTAAATATTTTTAGTCTTTAAATTTCTTGTTTTTGAGTAAGCTTTAAAACATTTTTCAAACTTTCAATTTTCTCAGAAGACAATTTGCTAGCTGAAAACAACTGTTTCCAAAATGCTCCAAATGCTTAGTAAACAAAAAAGTTGCAGAACTTCCCAAAGCCAGCGAGCCTGGCAGTATAATGTACTGCATTTCACAGGGGTAAGCGGGTGAGTGACTGCAGGAAAAACCACGTCCTGATTTTGCACATCAGGGATGGAAAGGCCAGGGGGGCTGTTTGTGTGATAAAAAAGAACCCAACTCCATATTAGATCTGTTCCTTTGACTTTAACCCTGTGCTCTGTTTTCTAGGCTCAGTCTTGCCATCTCTGCAACTTTTGTGGAACAATGTTGCCAATAGCCTGAAATATAGAGGAGAGCCTGTTCCCAAGGCTCTGACTTTTAAGGACATTAGCACATTTCCATTCACATAAAGATAACAAGTTGCAGAATACAAAATAACATTTCTTTTGTTGGAAGTTTACAGGGGCACCATGATCTGACCTACGTGGACAGCTGCAAGAACACAGGATTCCAAGAACAAAGAACTCTTATGTCAAGAAGTTTGCAACAACCAAGCAAGTAGGAAAGGAGCCTGAATTCTGACTTGGGGAAGATGGTTCTCCAGGACCTTAATCTGCCATCTTCTTGGTCTGCCAGCTTTCTGAACGGCTTTCTAAATAAAGTAACTGTTCATTGCCCCAAGACCCTGTCTCCTAACTTACTGGCTTTTGTGCAGTGAGCAGAATGAGTTTGGACTTGGTGACATTTGTACCTTCTTTTTTTCTGTTTTTGGCCCATCTTTCTGTGGTGAGGAAACTGGATGGAGCCACAGTGGGTAGACAGGCTTGTTTCTGGAACTCTCTGCAAGCAAGGAGGTAGAGACTAGGTGTTTCCAGGAGATCAGGATGAGGCAAAGCAAAGCCTAGACCCAGCTCAGCACCTGGCTTGAGCTAAAGAGGGACTCAGACAGTGAGATCAGTGGCAATCTGTGCTTAGATGCTCTGGTTTATTAACCTCTTTAAAATTAAGAGTCTGATGAAAACCAAGGACCTTTGTGAATCTAATGAAACTCTGAACTGTCTCACCGCACCTGGCCTAATGCCTGGCAGATAGTCTGTGCTTAATTCTGCAGAATTCTTGAAACACAGAAAAATACGTACATATGTTGATACACAAGTTTTGTGTTCTGTGGGTGTGTGAGGGGTGGCTGGCATACTCATGGGTCTGTTCCTCAAAGCGCCATGCTCCGTGCAAGCTCAGAACTGCAGGCAGAGGGTCTGGATGGCTCTCAGTAACTCTAGGGCCGTGTGTCCTGCAAAATCAGTACTATCTCATTTGCAGTAAATGCTGTCATCTCTGATGCAGTAGCACTTTCTCTGGATGTCCCTGGAGTGAAACTGCTTCTTATTGGCAGGCTCAAGGCTTAGGCTACTACTGTCAAAGGAGAAAAAGGTAATGAGACAGAAGGGGGTGGGGTGGTGGGGAGGAAATGAAGGTGAAGCTCGTGCTGGAGATCACCAAACCTGTCCTGCCTGCCTGTCAGGTTATCTTCACCAAGATGCATCACACAGAACAAATGTCTGACTTCTACAGGACACGTACATTTTCTCCCAATTTTAAGTCAAAAATTTTTTCAATCTCAGGGCATTGGAAATTAATGTCTGATTCATATTTCTGAATATAATATCAAAACTAGCCAATATTATCTACTGAAAATCATTACAAAAAATGAAAGAAAAATGGGACAGTTTCTAAGGAAACATGCCTATAACATTAGTCATAGGCAACACGCATTAACTGGTTACTGTGTGGAGGGCACTCAGGTTGGCCTGCACTGTCTTTTTTATGATTTAAATATATATATTTCCTAATGTGGCTTTAATGTCACACAAGTGGCTTTTAAGTGTAAAGCAAGAGAAAACTGGTAGCCAAGGAAAGCCTGCTAGGCCTCTGTTCTCCGAGCCCATGGAAGGCCCCGCCAGCCCATCCAAGCCCTGACCAGCGGGTTTAGCAGCAGCTTTGACAACGTCCCCGTGTCCCTCAGGAACAGCCAGGGCGTAGGCCCTGCACTCTCAGAAGCCTGGTTTCCTATGGGGCCTTGGGCACCTCTGGGCCCCTGGCTCACTACACCAGTGAAAACTCCCTTAATACATAGTATTTTAACTCTGACTAGGGAAGGGTGGCTCCCCCGGCAGGCAGGCTGGGGGCAGAATCAGCCCACCTTTGCTGCAGGGCTCCGGGAGATGAGGCGCTGTCTTATCTTAATTTCACAACCACTCTTATGAGACAGGTACTGTCAGACTCATTCCCATTTCACAGATGGGAAAACTGGCTCAGAGTGGGGATGTGACTTGCCTAAGGCTGCACAGCAGGTAGTGAAGCCAAGCCTAAAACCAGACTCTGAATCCAGAACCCATGCTCTTAACCACTTTAATTCTGCCCATGACAAATGTACAGACCAAATGATTACTTCCTCATATTGCCAGAATTCCCATTACCTGATAAATGGACACAAATATTTTTAAATGCCTTATTTTCAAAACCAAAGGATCTCATAACAAACTCATTATGTGCTGAAGAACCCTACCTGTTGACGTCCCTGAACAAGTGTCTCTTGTTCCTATTTCTTTTTTTGATTTTATTTTTTCTCTGTGGCAGGAGCTGATGTTTCCTCAAAAGGCAACCACCTTTGTTTCTTGTTTGATTCTTCAAAGCTACTTCACTAAGAAAATGCAGAAATTATTTTATTTGGGAAAGGAAATGATGAAGTGAGGAAGAATAAAAGAAAACACAAGGTGCACAGACCTAGAACTTTCTTACAACCACACTGGAATTAGTTTAACACCAGCGACAGTTAATTCATTACAGGATGTTTTGTGCTGATGGCTCTGATGATGTAATTAACTCAGAAATGCTACACAGTGTCATTCTCTGAACTTAGCCCTTCTACAGCAATCTTTCTGAAACTCTGTCTTCCTTGAAGGTCACCACAGTGAACTAAGGGATTTATTTTCAAAAAGGACTACTAACAAGAGAAGGATCAATATGAGCCAGTTTAAATTCTGATTTTTCCCCAGGGGTTTGATTTAGGCTTTTCTGATGGGAGGCACTCTCGGGAACCAAGTCACTGGCAGCAAACACATCAAGTCAAAGAGCCACAGGGACAGAGGGTGACAATGCATTTAGCAGGGAGTACTAGTTCTTTTTCCATAAGTAAAAGGAAAAGTAGGACAATGTGTCTAGTACCTTGGCTCGAAGAATATAGTTGTCTTGACTCAGTTGGAATAGTTCCTCCTCCTGCTGTCTCTGTAGTTCCTCCATCTTATCTTCCAAAGTTCTCGCTCTTTTTCTGAGAATGTGACTGTAATCCGCTGCCCAAGGGCCTGTGCCCCTCTGCATTTTCCCTCTGCTTCCTGAACTCTTTCAAACATAGTCAGTTTTGCTTCCTTGTTCCCACCACCGTAGCCTGAAGAATGCTTTTAAGGAAAAGCATTACTTTGGTATGTAGAGTTATATATTAGATTTGAACACAGTGGGTTAGGGAAAAAAAAACACAAATGAAAATGACACGGTTAACAATGTTCTACTACACAAGAAAATAAATAAATGTTCAGTAAGAGTGAGTGAATACAGTATCACTCAGTGCAGAAGAAATTTCATTATTTATAATTTAATTTTAACATAAAATTATAGACCATACAACCATTATGAATATTACTGTGAAATTCAACACCTACATTCAGAAACTGAACACAGGCATCAGTTTCTGAGGGGCCTGCAGACTTCTCAGGGAGCCACGCAGCTTTCCCCGTTGGAGGCTGGAGTTGCTGGCTTGGTGAGTCCTGCTCCAGATATTCCTAAATGTCATGAACAATGGATAAAAGCACCGCAAATACAAACTACATTGAATGTGTATTCGGCAATTATGTAACAAGAATCACTAATACAACAGGAGCACTAAGACAAGTGAAGATCTCACAGCAGGCAGGTGCATAACAAGTGCCCTCACACAGCTGTCCCCCTGCACGCAGGACCCTGCATGCGGGACCCCTGCCCAGAACCGGCTTCTACTCCATTTGACACAGAGGCCAACTGACCCAAGGCTCATGTCCAATGACACATGGAGCTAAATAAATGTGAGGAGAATGTGGATCAGGATAATTTCAGGTTTTGTCATTTTTAAATAAATTACTCTTTTAAATGTTCACAGAAATAACTAAAAATATCTAAAAGAGGCATCAAAGAGCAGCTGATAACTTTATGAAGAATTTTACTTCAGATTAAGTGGGCTTTAAAGGACATTTTTCTATATAAAGTATATCAAGGTATAGTATCACTGGAATAATATAAATTGCATGGAAACTATAACAACAAGTTTAAGTTTGATTAAAGAAGTAAATGATAATCCTGCTCTAATACTGTGATATCATTCATCACATTAGAAAAAATGTTATTCATGTATATTTTGGTCAAATTTTTGGCTTTTAAGTTACCTCGTAAATCCCCAAACAGCAGAAATAGTTCTAAGGCCAATAATTATTCAGTTAGTAATACAAAAAGAAAGTTTCAGGGAACTTCCTAGAAGAGATCTGGAGGCCCGTACTCAAACCCTGCAGATCCTGAACTGACCCCCAGTGAACGTTTCCCTGACTGCCTTCGAGGTAAGTGAAGAATTAAAATTTTATATTTTTAATATAATTTCTTTAGGATGTTAACTTTTTAAATGCAAAGTTTACTTCTTTCATTAAAAGTGAAATAAGTGGTTCTTAAAGATTTGGAAACTACAGAAAAGTCAAAAGAAAAAACAAGTACCCAAAAGTACCTCACCCCAAGATTTCCTTCAAATCTTTTCCAGGTTTTTTCCTTATAGAGCAGTAATCACATTTAATTAGGCAGTTTGATTTAGAAGGTTTTCTGTAGAAATCTTTTAAAGCATTCATAAAGATCTGTTTCAGTCAATGTAAAATCAGGCCATTAATCCCTCCAAGTCACTGGAGAACCAGTAACGTGGCCAGTGAAGGGGTCAGACCCACCAGCACTGTGATTCTCCCCAGGACGGGGCGGCGGGAGTGTGGCAGGTTGTTCTTGCTCCAGCTGTGGTCAGCCAGTGCTTTCACACCAGAATTCTCCCTTCCTGAGTTCTTTATTTTGATTTCTCTAAGTTGTTATTTTTCAGTAATAGTACATGGACAGTATCTTTTCCTTTTATACAGGAAAGGAAAGTTGCTTAGATATGAAATTCAAACATGAAAACACCGCAGAATTTGGGACTTCTGAGCCCTTCTTAAAAAAACAATGGATTAAAAAAATCAGTCAAATTATAGGGCAATCAAAATAATTCCAGAATGGAGGAGCAATGGCTAATGGACTGGTGAAAGGAGTTCTGGCTCTGTAATAACCAGAACCAAGATCCACTTTCAAACGCTTAAGGGAATTACAGCCGCTGGAGAGAATATAATAAATATATTAATTGTAAATAATATAATCATACATAAATATATATAATGATATATGATACATACATTATATATAGTATATAAAATAAAGTTATAAATAATATACTTATTAAAAAAAACCCAAACAAAAATGGGTAGGAGTCATGTGAGTGGGCAATGTAAGAGTTTTACTACGTATTTAATAGAAGGGAAAATTGATCGTGTATAAAATTGGAAAAAGTAGTTAAAAATAACAATACAGCTTTGGCAGTCTTTCAGGGGTTTTCATAATCTATGTTCTTGAAGGACCTTTTGGGATGTAACATTTCTCAGGATGAAGTTTCTTTTTCTTCTTACAGATTTAAGTAAAATGAAACCTAATGTTTTAATGAAAAGAACTGATAAAGTGTGATCTGTTCCTATAAAATGCTTCATCCATTTTTATTTGTCCATGTGCCTGCCTGTCTCCTTCCTTCCAGCTCTCATCCCTGCTTCCTTCCATCTGCAGAAGGACACACACAAGAGAGGCATGGAATGAGGCTCACCCACTATGACACCAGCTGTTTCTGACTAAATTATTGCTTCCTTTTTACTTTTCTGTATTTTTGAATTTAAATAATGAGCAACTATTACTTTTGTGACAACAAACATACTAATCTAAAAATAAAAACACGAGTAGACAGTCAAAGAAAATTAATTTAGAATAAAAAGGAAAATCACCACATGGCAGACACTGCTAGCTGCAAACCTCCTCTTCCTCCCCACTAAAATTCTGCCCCGGGCAGCAATGTGCCAGTTAAAAACACCCCTCTCCCTGGACTCCATGCACCCGGGGTGAGGTGGGGGGCAGGGGCACAGGATCAAAGTTCTGACCAGTAAGATGAAAGCAAAAATTTCCAACACCGGGCTTCCAGGACAGCGAATACTTCTCTGATTAAGCTGCTGAGTTAATGGGTGTATACCTTTTAGCTTTCACCTTCTTCCTCCTGACAGGGCTGGAGGTTGTTCAGCCATCTTGTGACAAGGAAGACTGAAGTCACAGACTAGGGATTTTGCAGCAGGAAAGAAGTGGGCGGTCTGGTTCCTTGCACAGGTGCACCAGCTCTGAATTAACTGGCCCAGGCTTCCTGGTTATGTGAAAGAGAAGACTTCGAACTGCATCAGCGCCAGTCACAAGGGGCTGCTCCCTGGGAACCAGGGCTGATGCCAAGCACAGTCTCTAGACTTTCTGTACACGCACTTTTGGCTCAGAGGCTGCTTCTCTGGCACCCAACCTGTGACAAGTAACAACCACCCCCAAGGAATTCCAGTTCTTTGGAATAAAACTAAAATCACTCTGGGCAATTTTCCAACAAAAAGACAGCTTTTTTAAAAAAAAATCCTACTTAACAGAGACTCTAATGAGAAATAGATCAGTACAAAAACAGAAAATCACAGTTTGCCATTGTACTCAAATAAATATGGATTTTAGTGATGTGTTTTTATTTATTTTGGCAGTAGCAGACACTATGAAATTTTGAAATCAGGTAAAATGTTCATAAAAATATTGTTGCCTTCACCTATCAACCTCTATGCCACCCCCCTCGTTTCCATCGACTGTGACCTGACGTCTGGCTTCACTCTTAGTAATTTCCAACTGCACACCAGAGACCCTTCAACTCCCTCCTTGTGCATGTCTCTCCGCCCCAGCTGCTCTCTCACACTGGTTTTTTTGGGTCTTTTTCTGTTACCAGTAATGCAACTGCACCCGAATCTCAGTCTTAGGTATTTACCATCTGGCAGTCCTACCCCCACCAGGCGTGCCCTCTGGCACCTGGATGCCCACAGCACTTGGGCCCCCGGGACTCACTATGTTGATCCTGTGCGTCTCATACTGTCCACACCCCCAATGTCTCTTCTTCCTTCACGACCCCGCTTACATCCCAGACACATGGGCAGCTCCTTCATGCTCCTCTCTCAGTCCACTGCACTCATTGGGCAAAAACCACTTCTCTTGGTAAATCCAACTACACAACTATCAACACCCGCAGTCATGCGGGAGAAAGTGGCTGTACACTCATAGATACACACACACACCCCTCCTGCCTGCCTGCTCCCAGCTCACATTCACGGTCACCAACCTGTTGCAGACTTCCTGCTGCTGGGAGCCCAGCCCCCCAGGAGAGCCCCCCCACAACTGCTCCCCTCCAGCACCCTGGCCTCATCCTCACTGCCGCCTCATCACAGCACGTTTTACTTCTCAGAGGAAGTGGAGGAAACCGGAGGAAATCACCCCCATCTCTCACCACTTCTGCCCTTACCAGTACCCACAACCACCTCTCCCCTCCTCCTTTCTCCTTTTCCACAGGTGAACTGTCCACATTCCCACCTGAAGCCAACCCTTCCACTGTGCCCTGGACCCCATTACAGCCCCTGCACTCGAGGACTCTGCTCTACGACTCCCCTCATCACGCATTTCTTCCCAGCTACTGCATCTTTCCAAAAAGAGCAAACATTCTATTGTTCATTCATATCATGATTTCTCTCATTAAATTCAAAACAAGGCAAGACAAAAGGCTTCCCCTGACTCCACCCTCCTGCCAGATACTGCCTTCCCCCCACCTTTTACACCCTTTTCTCCAGGGGGGTCTATACCTTGAAGTAGCCAATTCCACTTCTCCTGTTCCCAGTCTGCCTTTCACAGCCACCTGCCCACGGAAACTGCTTGTCCAATGCCTACGGCCTCCTTCCTGCTAAACTCCAAAGTCAGCTGTCAGTCCTCATTCTCTCTCTCTCTCAGCAGCAGAGGACACGGCAGATCAACTCTTCTCTGTATACTCTCCCCACGTGGCTTCAGGAGTGCACATGCTCAGGTTGCCTCAACCTTACTCTGTCCTTGCAGGATAGCCCTCTCCCTCCTGAACTCATTAGGTCAGAATGCCCCAGGCTCAGGCCTTGGTTTGCCTTTTCTCTCCAGATATGCTCCCTTGATAATCTTTGTCAAGTCTAGGAGAATATTATGTGTAATGAAGTAAGTCAGATGGAGAAAGACAAAAACTATATATCACTTTACATGGGGAATTTAAAAAATAATACAAATGAACATATATGAAAACAGAAAGACTCACAGACAGAAAAGAAACTGGTGGTTAACAAGGGGAGGTGGGGGAAAGGAGAAATCAAGGGTATGTGATTAACAGACACAAACTACTGTACATAGAATAGTTCAGCAACAAGGATTTACTGTACAGCACAGGGAACTCTACTCAATGACTTGTAATAACCCATAACAGAATATAATCTGCAAAAAAACTGATTCACTTTGCTGTACTCCTGAAACTAACACAATACTGTAAATTCATTATACTTCAATTAAAAAAAAAACCCATGGCTTCAAAAATATTCATTTTTAACAACACTTGATACCTACAGTCCACACCTCCCTCTCAACTTCAGACTCCTCCATCTAACTGCCTCCTTGCCATCTCCACTTGCACACAGAACAGGCATCTCAAAATTAGCATCTCAGCAGCTCAACTCCTGGTCCTCTCTCCACCCTCAAGCCCACTCTGCCTCCCCCTCTATCCCAGCTGGAGGGGAACTGCATTCTTCCAGCTGCTCAAGCCAAAAACCCTGCCATCATCCATGACGCCTCTCTCACAACCCCGGACCAATCTCTTAGACTTTCGGCTCTATCTCCTAAATACATCACCATCCAACTGCTTCTCATTATCACCACTGCCACCACCCTGGATCGAGCCCCATCACTTCCAGCCCGGATTCCTCAAATCCCCTTCTAACAGGTCTCTGTGCTTCTTCCTGTGCCCCTATGATGTGGGTCTATATTTGAATGCATTCAGTCAATGGCATCAGCCAGAGGAATCTGTCTAAAGGATGCATCAAGTGAAGTCACTGCCATGCTCACAACTTCCCAGGCACTCACCTTTCCAAACTGAGTGAAACCCAAGGCTGCTTCATGCCCTAGAAAAGCCGACTGTGCCTGTCCCTGTGATGCCCGATCTCACCTCCCCTTCCCCTCTCTGCCCACTCTGCCCCAGCCATGTGGGTTTCTATGCTGATCCCCAAAATGCCAGGCATTCCTCCTTCGGGACTTTCACACTGTTTCATTTTCTGGAATATGCTTCCCCCACACACCCACACAGCCAATTCCAATTCCTCCTACAAGTCTTTTTTCAAAGGGCTCTCTCACCAAGGCCAACTCTATCTTCCTTTCCTCCTGCCAAAATGGATGACCCCACCAGGAAATAACTCAGAGAGGCACTGGGATGTACAAACACACACAAGTGATTAATAAAACATCCAGACCCTCCAACACTAGAACAAACTCATATCCAGATATTTCTCTCTGTATCCACCTTCATTTGTACATTGCCCTTTGCATTATGCATTTATAGCTCTTTTCTGGCAAACATTTTGGATATTACAAAGCCAACCAGCTGAGGAAGGGTTTGACTCTCCTATCTTACATTCACCTCCAAAACTTTCTGGGTCTCATTCAGGAAAACCTAGAATTAATGATGACAAACCCCCTGAACTGAAGTGAACTGAATCTGTCTTTAAGAGACAGAATGTAGCACCTTAAGATAAAATTTTTTTCTGCAAATAAGGAAAGTTCTTAGAAGGAGAGAAGGAAACAGGGAAAGTAGAGAATAAGGAAAATGTACTGAATTTTATTATGAAAAGTGTGTACAATTACCTTTTTTCCTGGCTTGATTTGAGGCAGAGATGGATCTCAAGGTTTTGCTTTTCATAATGTTCTTTGAAGTTTTCAAGAGTAGAAAATGTCTTGAATGGTGAACTGGGTTTGCCTTAGCCTGAGCTCCTAACTGATGCATATAATCCACTTTGGGGTTTTCTCTAAATAAAGGATGGGTGCTTCTGGCCTTCCTGTGTGGTAGCTGTGTACCAGTCCCAGCTCCTGCTTCTCCGGAACTCAGCTGAGATCTAAAAGTCTGTGCACAAGTACAAATTCTTCAGTACTTAAACAAACATCAGTGACAGTTGTAAAAACAATTTAACAGATTGCAAAACCATAGTGCTTACTGAAGAACACAGTTTGTAGAAGGTGAGCCACGACATTCAAGTTCTCCAAGCCTAATTCATCAGGATTTTAGCATTCTGAAGCACATCTTCAAAGTCAGGAACAAAAATAGCAAAATAATAAAACAAAACAGGCTTGCCAGAAAGGAAAACATGTAATTACAAGAATGAACATGGAGAAGAGTGGAGAAGAACACAGTTGAAATGACTTAAAATCTTATCTTTTTTCCTCCAGATTTCTCAAGGTAAAAACTGCTTAGTACCCTGCCTTATTTCACAAGGAACTGGAGATAGTTTATGGCTAGTTTATGGTAAACATATAAATAAAAATCATAAAATAAAAATGGAATACTGTGGTCATGAGTCTATAAAACAGAATAAATCAAGAACACAGAAACAAGGAACAAAGATGTATAAGTTTCTCAACAGTCACTAACAGCATTTATATGAAATGCCAACTTACCTCCTTTTGCACAGCACAGACTACTGATAAGATTGAGTAAAAAGCACCAGAATAAACTTAATTTTCTTATGCTACTCAAATTCTGGACTATGTTTGTTTAAAAAATTTAAAATGTAAAAAATGGCTTCTAAAAGAAAGCTAATGCTACAGTGACATTTTAAAATCTGGGGACGACAGGGTGTTGTAACAGATAACTGCACACAGATACCCAAGATCCATGTGGCAGTTACTCTGTAATCAGTCCCACTGGCTCACGAAGTACATACCTGTCAGCAGTATTTATGTAATTTCATTGATCACTATGTCCAATCAATATAAACTATAAACACTTACCTTATGTATTTTGTCACCCTGGGGTAATAATCAAGGACAAACAGATACTGTTTTCTTCAAAATATCAAGGTACATTTTATCTATTTGTTCTTCCACAGTAGTTACTCTTGGACAGTTATTTTCTGTACCTTCATTTGTTGACTTTTGTAAAACTATATGCTCATTTTTGTCCAAAAATTGGTTCACATTTTGTTTCTTGAGACATAAGATTTGGATTCATCTTAAGGGGTAAAGGGTTAACAAATTCAGTTTCTTTATTCTTAGCCAGTTTCTTGTAGCTATAAAACAAAACAGGACACAGAGAATGAACCTTATATGACTCCTCAAATATTAATTTTATAAATATATATGTATACACATGATATACATGGAAACATTTATATTATTAACATATAATACTATTAAATATATTTAATACCTGTAACTCTCAAATTAGGTCATTAATGTTAAATATATTACAATTCTGGTTAACAGAGTATACTCACATGGTGTCACATAATTGTTTTAAATTTCAGATAATAATTTTAATACAGTATAAGGGATTTCATGGTTTACTCAAAGAACTACTTCATAGGAAAGCCAAACCAAACAAGACTGAGATTGCTTTTGTTGAAGAAAAATCAAAAATGAATTTCTAAATGGCCCTTTTGTAATATATCCTTTGTCCATATTATAACATCAACATACATTTGAGGCAGGAAAAACATTTCATACCTTTCTAGTAGAAACTAAAGAAGCAACCATAATTTACATCAATAAAGCATAGAATATAAATATTAAAAAGCATGGATTTCATCATGGTATAGGAAAATCTTAAAATCACTAGGATTTTAAAATGAAATCATTTCTGTGCCTTAAAACACTTAAATGCAATGTAACATTTCAGAACATTGCATTTTTAAAATATCAGAAATATCCTTTAAGAAGATGTTATAAATATGGGTGAACATCAGCATATTATGGGAGCTCCAAAAACATGGATATTGTCATTTTCAAATTACCTTAATCATGGTCAGTTAGTTCACTTAATTTTGTAATTTATAAAATAAGATTAAAGAAACGTTTAAGAGGCTACCAATTCATATGAGTTAGATTGGCTTCTCAATAACTGCTAGAAATAACTATGAGAAGTAGCTGGAATCATCAGAAAACCTAAGAGCTCTTCTTTGTGGCAGCAGGACCCAGTCAGCCACTCACTAACACTGCTTCCCGTGTGTGCCGCGCACCAGCTGAACTGCACTCCACTCCACCTCCAGTCTACACAGGACCATCACCAGTTCCAGCCTTTAGAATGTCAGGCAACAGTGACCAGAAGCTAAAATACGTGTCATGGGCTTAGTGGTTCGGTTCTGGGTGACAAGGAAACTGATACTAGAGGCTGGAGAGGGAGCAAACTCATATTTTATGAAAAGTGACAAAACATTTGCTAAGTTGTCACCTACAGTAGTTTATAAGGCTGACCACTGGCTCCTGAACCTGGGGCCCTCAGCAGAGTCTGAGAATGGTAGGAGAGGACAGGAAGTGTTGAAATGCCAGCTACTACTGGCTACTGCTGACAAGATACTATGGGAAAAATATGAGCTCAAGACAGAATGGGCTGGTCTTTAAAGAAGGAATCCAAGGGAACAGAGTCTAGAAACTCAGGGCCTCTTAGGCTCACTCTCTGCATCTGGACTCAAACAGTAAGATTCAGCACTGAAAAATGCTGTGAAAATGCAAGATTTCATGAGAATTCTTTGTTGAAGAGTGACTCAGTTCCTTGGCAAATATCACATTAGAGGTGTCATCTTCAAACTTAAGATTATTGCTCCTCATAATAACCAGAGAGCTGCAATTAAACAGAAAAAAAAGCAAACTAGTTTTCTTTAAATGTAATTACTAGCACATGGGACTGACTGGAACCAAATTGATCAGAAGCCTAAAAAACTTTCTGAAGCAGCTGTAATGACAAAGATGACAAAGAAACCACAACTCTACTTTAAAAAAATAAAAAAAGCTAGAGACTTGTCTGGCAGCCTTAGAACCACCTACTTGCAGGCAGAAAGCAGGTGGAGAAAGAGTGCATTCTCAAAGATGGGCGCCCCCTCCTCCCGTTACCCACTTCAGTTGAAGCCAGTGGTGAAGAAACACAAGACCACTGGAACCAGGAGTTACACGGAACAATATATTTATGAAGTAGTTCTTCCTTAAAAGCAGAATAATGGCCTAATTAAGGAAAATGCCCAACTTGAAGGTAGGGGGTCTTCATAAGGCCTTTCAGTGGATCTCAAAGCTGCCCTACTGATTGCTGTAGCTTCCTCACTCTTCTCCTTTCTGATTAGGAGTAATCTTAGTCTCACCACCATATTGGGGTGGGGAAGGAAGGATGAAACTTGTCTTTTAATTCACTGATTAGTAGACAATGAGGAGCTACACTGAAACCTGACAAAGAGAATCGTGCTTCTCCTGGAAATCCTGGCCTTTCAGATGGATACGTTTCTGAGTGGGACTCTGGGCTGTTTGCTTTGGGGAGGGGCTGAGTAGGTCTTCATTCAAGGAAGAGTGGAATGGATATTTGGCTGTTAGAAGGAAAGCTTCTGGTGGATACTGGTTAGATGCCTACCAAATGCATTTACATTTCTTTCTGGCCATATGAGCAAACCACACTTCCTAGCCCTCTTGGACCTAGTTTAGTTGGATGTGCTGGTTCTTACCAACACAATGTGGGCTGAAGAGAGGTAACACTCCTGTGATTAGGCAGTTAAAAGGAAGCATGCTAACCATCTATTTCCTTTCCTTATTGACTGATGAGGCCAGGAGGACCTCAAAACCATGTGTTGATGACAGAAAGCTGCCTGGGTCCCTAAATGACTATGTGGAGCAGAGTCCCACCCCCAACTCCAATGAGACACTTGGAATTATGATGTGAGCAAGACATAAGTAATTGATGATGCTAAGCTACTAAAATTTTAAGGATTATTTGTTACAGCAGCTAGGATTACTTATCCTATGGTTTACTAAAGAGGTTTTGGATATGTATATTCAACTTCCTACTACTGACATTCCTATAATTATTGTTATGCCTTTAATGTAAGTATATTTGTTTTTAGCTTCTAAACACAAATGTAAACATCTCTATTTAGAATTCACATTATTAAAATTGTGTCAGTTATGCCAACAAAGACACAAGATGTGTAGAAAAATCCCTTCAGTGACCCAAGTGTAGCCCCAAGCAGCAGTGATAAGGGAGCCCAATCAGCCCCATAAAAACACTAACTAGCACTGCAGACCAGGGGAGAACGCTAGACTTAGCAGTAAGTAGACAGGGTTTAGGGTAAGCTACAGCATATCACTTTCTCTCAACTAGCACACTCAATACAAAGAATGCCAGGAAATCACTGCACGTGGATTTCATGATGAGCCTGGGGTTCAAGGAGGGGCTCAAAAACTTGTCTGTTGAAAACACAAATGAACAAATAATACAAGAATGGATGACAGGCTTTTCACAGAAATATTTCACAGAGATCAAAGACCTGACAATCCAAGTGCATTGCTGGGTTATGGCCATGTGATCTTGAACAATTTATTTAACCTCTTTAAGCCTAGGTTTCTCATCTATGAAATGGGAGTGATAATGGAATATATATACCTCATGGGGCTGCTGTAAGAGTAAGTGAAATCTAATATGTAAAGAACCTAGCACAGTATCAAGCCCACAGTAAGCGAGGGGTAAAAATGTTAGCTGTCATCATCTGGTTCTTGTGAGAGCCCCACCACTAAGTTGGTTCACCTCAGTCTCATCACTTGAATGATGGGGATAAAGATGCCTGACCTACTTATTGTATGGATCTCATGAGATAATGGATGTGACACTTGTCTTATGATAAGGTTACTGTGACATGGTACCCTGTGCTGGTGAATGACAGCAAGGTCCCACAAGCTTCCATTAAAAGCTACTGGAGCTGGAACATTTTCACAAAGCCTGTTTATCCTGTGACCAAAGAACTCACCCTAGGAGATGATGGCTGGTCTGTGACTAAGTGCAAAACTAACTGGTTTAAAAAGAAGCAAATGGATGACTCATATACAGAATAAAATCCATGTTCTCTCTTACCATTTGAATCAACTGTCCCTGAGCTATTAAAGCTGATGAGATTTTATTTTTCCAGTGAAAAGCTTAAAGATTATCTACCTAATTGTACAAACATTTTTAGTGGCATCTATTTTTTAAAAAATTTTAACACTAGAAGAATTTTGATAAACTAGTTGATAAAGACTAGGAAGAGAGGAGTGTCTCACAGGTAGACTCATACTAGTTATCCGTTAATCATTCACTAGGGGTGGCTACACAGAACAAATGACGCCAAACCTTTCCAGTGACAAAACAATAAAGAAATAAACACCCTGCACAATCCATTCCAAAAAACTCTTACCTGACAGGTTGTAAGTCAAAACCACCAACCCCAAAGGAATCTATTCTGATAGGCTTCATCAGCTTCTCTACCGTGGGCAGATCTAAGAGGGGAGAAAAGTTAAAACAGCAACCAAAAATGTTATGTGAATTGCTTAATTTAACATCTACTACCACCAAAATTACACTGTCTCTGATTGAGACAGTTAATAAAATGGCACATATAATAATCTCAGTTTCCCACTGTAAACCTGCTTGTACAAGAAAATCTTCTTAGGTATTTATATTTGAATTATATATTTACATATTTTCTCTCCCTCCCCCCTACACACGTCAAATATACAAGTATGGGTGTACGTACACGTACACAAACACACACATGCTAAATATGTATTTAGTTGATCCCAAATACTGTTCTCTATTTAAAAAATAACTTTAGTATATGTTCATGGAAAAGCATAAATAATGTGAAAATACTTAAGCGATTTCTTAATTTGGGAAGACACATTATAGGAGGAACTGAAATTTTACCCTATGTTCAGCTCTAAATTTATAGTTAAACCGACAATTCCCAGATTCCATTTAAACAAATCCTATAAATTCAGATTGAGAAACAATCACTACAGTAAATTGAATTTAAATTACACCACACTGGAAACTGTTCAGAGAGAGTCTCAAAGGAAGCAGCTTTTACCACATTCCGTGGTAGAGATGCTTTTGAGGACCGTTCCTCTTCTTGAGGATGCTCTTTCACTGAGCTCTCGGTATTTCCCCCTGCATCACTCTCAGTTCCTTGCTCATCTGCATCTTCCCAAGAAAGGGCTACATGACAATACGTCTGGTGTAGAGCCTCAATGTCACTGCTGCTCTGTCTGTAAGAAACATCAGTTGAAATAAATGTAATCTCTAGCATGACCACACAAATACATGAAAATATAAAACACTAATGTCACCCCTTAATCTACCGGAAATGGTGAACAAGGCTGTGGGACAATATGATGTGATAAACACAGGGTGAAATATAAACTTGCTAGTACGTGGCACAGCCCACCAGCATGAAATCATGGCGGGCTCAGTAACCCCTGTCAGCAGGCGGAGATGCGTCCTGACGGGGTCATTGTAAAATCTCACTCCACTAGTTACTGTCTCTTCCTACCACCCATAACAAACCTCTGCACTGCATAAAACTACTCCTAAATTTCTCAGACTGACATTTTGTAAGGATTCTCTCTCTCCTCTGCCTCTCTCTCTTTGCCTCCTGATGCCACCAGGCATCTCATCTTCTGTTTCTTCCACTGAAATTCAGTCCTCTAACTTTGCCATCCACTATGTGTTCCAATATCCTGTATTAAAGCTGCTATAACAAAAAAGTAATTTCCTAGTGGCCAAATCCAGCCTTTAAATTTCTTCACCTTTTTAAATTTTCTTCACCCTCTGAGACATCTAACACGGCCCTCTCCCTGGGAACTGTTTCTTCCATAGAGAGCCTTCCTCTCCCCACCATTCTGATGGATACTTCTCCATCTTTTATGGTACATTATTCATCTCAGGACTCCATCTTTAGCCCTCTTTTTTAAAAACTCTCTTTTTAGGGAGGAGGGCTGGATAATTTAATCAAGACTTTTCACTTAATTATTACCCATATGCCTGTGACTTACAAATCTATGTCTTTTGTCCTTAATTCTTTTCTGAATATTAAATTTCCAAATAGACATTCAGACTGTTCTATAAGTAAATCACATCTAACACAACCTCAAATGAATTAATTATATTCCCCAACAAAACCAGTTCTACTCCCAGGATCTGATGTTTTAGCCGTGGCATGATTACTCACCCAGTCACCCACAATAGAAAACCTGATGTCACTGTTCACTCTTCCATCCCTATTAAACTCCTCCCCTTCCCACCAAGAAACAAACTCTGGAAAAAAGAATTCAAAGGACCTAATGACAATAATGATCTAAGATTTTGATAAGTCTTTTATTAACTCACTTTGTACCTTTCATTACTAACAGTGGAATTTTCAAAGTTAGAGAAAAGAATAAAAGTGTCATAGAAGGGTGGAAAAAAAGAAGAGAAGCAGGGAGACCAGTCTCCTTTTCTCCTGGTATCCATGACTAAGTAATTAATGCCTAAAAATAAGACAATATATATAGCCTCCTCTTCCTCTTCATAATCTGTGAGTTGCATAGTATAAAATTCTGAGGGACTATTTTCAACTCTAAACTTAAGATGTAGCCAAGCCCTACATGTGACTGTGTAAGAATGCCTTACAACGGGCTATCTTTCTATCTAATGCTTCAGGTTGTAATAGAGGAGAACAAATCTGATGCCATATTGGATCTGTTCCTTTAGTTTTAACCACTGTGCCCTGTTTTCTAGGCTTAGTCTTGCCGGCTCTGCACCTTTTGTGAAACAATGTTGCCTTTAGACTGAAATCTACAGGAAAGCCTATTCTTGGGGCTCTGACCTTTAAGGATGTTAGCACTTCCGCACTTATGTAGAGATGGCAAGTTGCAAAATAGAGAACAACCTTTGTTTTGTTGAAGGTTTACAGGGACACACATGGATGGCTGCAAGAACAAAGAATTCCTGCAGCAAGAAGTTTGCAACAATGAACCACACCTCTCCCCTGTGATGTTTTTTGTTGTTGTTGTTGTTGTTGCTGTTATTGTTGTTGTATAAAAGGAGTCTGTATTCTGACTGGAGAAGGATGATTCTCCAAGATATTAGTTGGCCATCCTCTTGGTCTGCCGGCTTTCTGAATAAAATCACTTTTCCTTGCCCCAACACCTTGTCTCCAGATTTACTGGCCTGTTTTGCAGTGAGCAGAATGAGTTTGGACTCAGTAACAAGGTCACCACTGCTATTTGAAGCGTGCCCAAAAAGGAACAGACTTGCTAAAAAAAAATTAAAAACAAAAAAGTAGGGTATATCATCAGAGCAGAATCACTAATTAAGTGGCAGGGATATTCAGTAGGACTCTAGGGAAAAGATCTTGCCTGCCCCCTAAATACTTGATCAGACTCAGAGTAGCCTGACTGAAGGACAGAACTGATTTTATGAACAAAAGAAAAAGGCACAATGTGTTTTTTCTCCTCTACAGAAATACCAGGGGGTGTAAGTATTGCTTAGTATGGTTAAAATAAGTGACCCCAATGGTAACTAGCACAGCAGTACTGAGCACTCAACCTAATTTAACAGGTGAGAGGTGTCAGAAAGAAGGGGTTCTAGCATAAAGCAACAGCAGAGCAAACATGCAGAAAAGCAAATGACCTAAAAGTCAGAAATTAGAAATGGAAGGCAGAGAGGCATCAGGGACTGCTCAGACAGCTGAGCAGGAGAAAGGTATGTTTCTCCTAATTTGAGTCATTAACCTATATTAAAAATAATCCCGGGGTCATGTATGTTATCTCTATTCATGTATTTTATAGAGAGAAAAATAAAGCACTGACTTCTCGCCTTTTACATTAGAAGGAGAAAATACTGTGTCATTATTTTGTGTATTATTACAGGTCAAAAGCTTCCTTTTTTTCCCATTTACAAGTTGAGAAGTGTCAAATTCTACAGTGCCGTGGTAAGGGCCCCAATGTGTAGAATACTGTCACATCCAGTGACTGCACCAGTCACATGGCCACAGCACAAAACAGCACCTGCCCATGAGACAGATGAAAAACAAGCAAAAGGCTAGATCTGGCCCTCATTTTATAGTCATCAACTTTTTAAAGACAATAAAGCACAAGGAATTTCATGGGTCATATTAATAAAAAAGATAATCTTTGACAACATATCACCTAAACCAGGCCTGCTTAATCCCAGAAGACAAATCATTAAAAAAAACCTACCCACTGATCTTTTCAGTTTTTAAACTAAGTTCATATACTGATTTGAAGATTTTTCAAGTGTATTTTTGAAATACTAGGTAAATTTAACAGGTCACAGCCAATAGGAATTTATATGCATGCTCTCAGGTTCTTTGATATAATCTGTACTATTAATAGAGGTTGATGCACATATTGAGAACCACACAGCTGGCACTGTTTGTTGAATCTCAGCAATATACTAGGCACTGTACCTTAATGCAGCTGATCATCCCACGGTCTCATTTTAGAGAAGAGGAAACAGGCTTAGAGGCATTAATTGTCCAGTGTCACCCAGCTGCTAACTGGCAAGGCTGGGAATACAAATCCAAGGCCACAAGACAATAAACTCATACTGTACACTCTTCTAGTAAGTGACTCATCAAATTATTTCAGAATCAAGAACATTTAAGAAATAAGGTTAAAAAATTAGCATTATATGGCTGCCCAGATCATCTTAATAGACTTTTTCTTTCAGTAATACTTCTTTTTGACTTTTTTAAAAATTGAAGTATAGTCATTTTACAATGCTGTGTCAATTTCTGGTCTACAGCATGTTTCAGTCATACACATACATACATATATTCATTTTCATATCCTCTTTCATTATAGGCTTCTAAAAGATATTGAATATTGTTCCCTGTGCTATACAGTAGAAATTTGTTGTTTATCTATTTTATACATAGTAGTTAGTATCTGCAAATCTTGAACTCACAAATTCAGTAACAGCATTTTTATTTCTGAGTTTTTCTTATAATCTATAGCAGTGGTTTTCATATTGGGTTTAACAAAATGATAGTTTTCAGAGAAAATCATGGGGTCCACAGATATTTCATTGGAATTTCATTTTAAAACATAAAAACTGTAATAGAAAGTAATCTGCACACTCAGATGTGCCTTTTATGTAACTAATATTTTGAAGACCACCAGCATGGTAACTTGGTCTCCAGCTTTGTTTTCATGCACATCACAGAATCAAGTTCCTCTGGCCATCCTGTGCATAAATGAATCTCCCATAATGGGTCACTGACTAGAAAAGCTATAGCTCTATATTTGTCTTTTACAAGAACTCATATCTACTCACTGAGAACAGTGTAAGCGGACTATCACAGAACATATGTGACATGTACTTAACCAGCGGTGAGACTGAGGAGCACTTGCCCAGCACACATTTTCATCATGGCAGAATATTCAATTGGGTGATAACAAGTAAGTGACTGATGTGTCTTGATGGAAAATTTCTGCTGTAATTTATTAACTTTTATATTTACATTTTAAAATGGAAGTGGATAAAACTAGATGGTGTTTCTTGGAATGGCAGTGACTAGAAATAAGAGATCTGTGTGGACTTTGTGCTTTTGATCATGTTTTGTTTTTCATGATGTGGTTGTTGGTTACATGGCTGTGTTCAGTATTTGAAAATTCATCATCTGCACTATGATGATACATGAATTCTTCTACAAGCATATTATAGTTTGACTAAAGAATTAAAAAAATAATAAAATAAAAATAAAATGCAAGCAGATGTTCAGAGTTGGCTAGTGACTTATCATTTTTATTGATCTTTTTTTCAAGGGTCTGGGTTGGTTTAGTTGACCAAACTAGTCAACTGGGACTTGCAAAGAAAGTTGAAAAGTTCCCATTTGCACCTATTTAAGAGATCAACCAAGAATATTTTTGTATTATACAACAAAAACAAAATATATAAACATATTGGAAGTCTGATGATATAAGAAAATAACAAATATCTATAACTCCCAATTTTAACAGTAGTGGTCTGTTTTAATTGCTATCACTAATTTTTAAGTAAATTTCATAAATGTAAACATTTATATTTATACTGATAAAATATCATTTTTATCTGTAAAGAGAGTACTATCTAAGATTCCATTTGGAGATAAGGGTTCCACTGCTTTAAAAAAAAAAGTCAGAAAAGGCATTTTCTTAAAGACCTTTACAAACTTTCGTGAAGTCTGGATGATCCTAGACATTTCAGAATTTGGGTATGTGAGTTAGCTTTTTCCTATACAGAGAGAACTATGGAAAAGCCCAAAACCAAAGTCTCAATTCTCCTACACATGGCAAATTTAACTGAATACTCTGGGGGCACAGAAAATTAGTTAATATTCATCTACAGTGCTATACTTTGTACCAACAGCATTCATTCATTTTTTAAAAAGTATTTATTTAAAAACACACTTCACTGAGACTGCTAGCATTAAGTGTCACCATTAGCAATTTCAGATTATTTACACAGAAAGAGGGAGAAAATATAAAATATAAAGTTTTATTGTTGATAGTTATTATATATATTATTATGTATTATATGTATTTCCCTAGAAAAGAAGTCGACTAGTCACAGACTCTTACATACTTAGAGAACAGCTAGTTTCTCACTTTCACCCATCCCTGTGGTTTCATTATCAGTCACACCCAGCAGGGCCTTTGGCTTAGTTATTGCTTTATCCTGCTCATCAAGGCTGACCTCGGTAACAGTCTAATAAGCCAAGCAGCACTACTGGAATAACACAGAAGAAAAACATATTATGAATATAGAGAAGTCTGTATGGTTACATTAATAAAATATTTACATCATATGTAATCTGTATGAAAGAAAGATAAATATTTACATATAAATACTACATAACCATATATCTAAGACAAGCATAATTTTCTTCTTACACACAAGAGTAGGCTTACCTCAACATATATCTATGCTTATATACCGTTCTAAAGTACATTTATATGGGAAAGGCAAAGGGCCTGAAAAAATTAACAAAAAAGAACATTCCCCCTTACTGATGTGTAAGTAGCCAATTGAAAACTGTATATATCTAAGATGCATAACTTGTTGTTATGCATTCTTATTGCTGTATAGTTTCTACTGTGTAAAAATACCAATGGTGAGAATAGCATTTACAAGCTCTACCTCTGAAGGGCTTTTGTATAAGACAGTCAAGTTTAATAATTGCTGTTATGTTATTTGGAAAAATCTGTACTCTTGATGTGTTTGGCAAATTTTTATTTCTCCCATTAAAAAATTTTAAATTACAGCTGCTTAATTATCATCGACAGTTTTTAGGGTTTTGGCTTTCAAATATGGCCCTAATAGCTAAACTAGTGAATGCTGGAATAATACACCATTACTAATTTTCCTAAGTGAACTGTACTGTAGCATTAAGGAATCAAATAGCAAATAAGGGAAAGCATCTCTTTATAAAATTACTTCTGTTAGTAAATGAAAAAGAAATGAGAGAATTCAAAGGCTAATAACACTTTTCATAATAAATTAATAAATGGAGGCATCAAATATCAATAGCTGCAAACATCATAAAAAGGAGATGAGACACTAGGTGACTCTTTATGAAAAAACACACCACACTCTGACAGAGGATCAAATTAAGCCTAATCATGCTTCTGGATCCAGTTGCCAGTTTGAGGAAGTAAAAAGGCTAAACTGTACCACCTGTATGCAATCAGTCAAATCCAGACTATGAAAAACAGGTCAAACAGGTATATTTCAAGGAAGGTATGAAAAATAAATCTGTAGACCAAAACAGACTTACAAGGAACAGCAACTCTCCTTGTAAATGGTCAAGATTAAACACTAGAACCTAGGGAGATATACTTGGGTAAGAGAATCATAAACAAAAGGAAGTGATTTCTGTAACAGTAACTTAGAGGAAAGGACTTACTTAAAGGAAGGGAAGGAGCTATGATTGAGTCAGAGCACATGGAAAAGCTTCTGGGAGAGCTGGCAAATTTCTGTGTATTGGGCTTTGTGGTACTCATAAGAATGTATTATCCATCAATATAAAAAGAACTGATTAAAAAATGGGCAGAAGATCTGAATAGATATTTTTCCAAAGAAGATAAACAGATGTTTAACAGGCTCCTTTTTAGACATTCAGCTTTGCTAATCATCAGAAAGATACAAATCAAAACCACAATGAGATACTACATGACACCTGTCAGAATGGCCTTCATCAAAATGTCTACAGATAACAAATGTTGGCAAGGATACAGAGAAAAGGGAACCCTAGTACATTGTTGATGGGAATGTAAACTGGTACAGCCACTATAAAACAGTATGGAAGTTCTTTAAGAAAACTAAAAATAGAACTACCACAGGACCCAGCAATGGAGGCTAGTGTGTCTATCTATCTATATATGTGTCTATCTAATGGAACAGAAGGCTAGTGTGTTTTTCTGTTTTATATCTATCTAATACAGGAAGAGGAGGCTAGTGTGTCTGTCTATTTACCTAATTGAGGAGGAGGAGGTGGCTAGTGTGTGTGTGATGTCTTTCTATCTATCTATCTGAGGAGGAGGAGGCTCTTGTGCCTGTCTGTTTGTATGTGTGTCTGTCTATCTATCATCCATCTATCCTATCTATCTATCTACCTAATTGAGGAGGAGGAGGCCAGTGTGTCTGTCTGTGTCTGTCTGTCTTTGTAACTGTCTAACAGAGAAAGAGGAGGAAGTTTGTCTGTCTGTCTAGCTATCTAATGGAGGAGGAGGAGGAGGAGCCTAGTGTGTTCCTCTATCTGTCTTTCTGTGTATCTATCTATTTATCTATCTAATAGAGGAGGAGTAGGAGGCTGGTGTGACTGTCTATATATGTCTCTATCTAATGGAGGAGGGTAGTGTGTCTCTCTGTCTATGTGTCTATCTAATTGAGGAGGAGGCTAGTGTGTCTAGCTATCTATCTATGTATATGTCTATTTTCTAAGTCACCAAGTTGGAGTTAGTAGAACTGAAACTAAAAATTTGTGTCTTATAACATAAATCTCTAAACAGACTATATAATTCCAAGAAAAATTCAATCACCCTCAGAATATGTAACATCAGGATCATGATTTTCTTACACTACTGATTATGATGCATTTGTATTTATTAACACATTCTACAATTGCTAAGACTTTGTTATTTCTTGAGACATAAGATATCATTTAGAAATCTGATAAACACCTTAAAATCCTGTTTTCCTAATTCCTCTTAAAAGAAGCTACAAAAAAGAAGAAAAAGAAAAGAGATATGATATATTCTCTCCCTGCAAAACATTTTCTACCTCTAATATCCAACTATTTGATTTTATTTTCTAACAGTCATGAATTGGCTACAAGCATTTTATGAATGTAAAATGAAAAATAACAAATACATATTTTAGTTTGGTTATGTTAATGTTTAATGCCTAAAAATTGATATATTGGGAAGAATTCCAGGTACACTATTCATTTATGTGTCCAATTTTGGAAAAGTTCATTAACTTCTATGATTTTCTGTTACTTCATCTAATGTATAAAATATCACATTACAGTTTTTAATAAATAAGTTAGTTGAGATATTATAAATGAAAATGCATAGCTCAT
Organism: Camelus bactrianus; assembly: GCF_048773025.1. Taxonomy (NCBI): domain Eukaryota; kingdom Metazoa; phylum Chordata; class Mammalia; order Artiodactyla; family Camelidae; genus Camelus; species Camelus bactrianus. The sequence goes on from NW_027413945.1 coordinate 7,176,671, forward strand.
TGTAAGTTCTCAATAGTATTTTCTTCTGTCTTTCATGTGGGTGGATTGTAAATTTCTTTAGTAACTGTTAATGATGGTAGGCCAGTCTGTACTATTACATTAAAAGATTTTAATTTCAAGTGATGGTGACTTAATTCACAAAACACTCAACATGATATTAGTGCCTGCAACATTTTCTGGCATAAAGACTGTACTCAATTATCTGTAGACTTCAGTCAATGATACAAGAACCTAAAGATGTTAGCACATGTCCTGCCTTTTCTTTTTCTTTTTTTTTAACTGCTGAAATCATTCCCAAGCTTTGCATTAAAAAGGTGGGATATCAGAATACTGTACTATATGCTGTGAAAGTAGAATCAAAATAGTCAACTGATGCAATAATAATAGGCTTTTCTATATTTCTGTCCTCAGATACACCAGGCATTGGGCTTAGAAGATTAAGAAATATAGTGAGAAATAAAGGAGGCTTCCTCCATGATTAACTTGTCAGGCCTACATTTCCATAAATCACTAGTAATATATAATTTTATATAACATATAATGCACATATCATTATATAATAATTTGTATAGCTATTACTTACTAAATGCCTGCTGTTAACTTAGGTTTTGTGTTAAGCACTTTATTTTCACTAAGTTTCATAAACTTCTAAACTACTCATGTGTAAGTACTACCATGCCCACTTACAAATGACAAAACTGATGTACACAAAATGTAACTTTTTCCCAAATCTACATGAATAGTTAGTGACAACTCCTGGATCTGAAGAGAATCTATAACACCAGCTTTCAGCAGCCATTACAACACACTAGCAGCCAACTGTCCCCATCATAGGCAGGGACAGAATCATCACCATTCAGAGTGCATCATCTAACCAGAAAGTAAGTCAGAGAAGGAAATCAAACATCTTTATAAAACTTTCTTTAAAGCCAAAGAGAGCTGTTCTTCATTCACCACCCACTCTATTGGGACCTATCAATAGTCTCTAATTCAGTAAAGTATGTTTAAATATCTTATGAAAGGAGACACTTACTGAAGTCATATAACCAGTGCTTGTGCATCAAGAGGGCCTTGATGGAAAAAACAGTGAAATCTCCAGGAGAATCACCACATATCCTGAACTGAGCCCTGATCTTCTCCTGCCCAAGTCATTGGTGAGGCGAGGAAATGCTGTGGAGAAGTGTCTGGCTCTTTAGAATTCCATGATTCAACACTGGAAACAAGATCTAAGTCCTCTATACGTGAAAATATAAGGTTTGTTGTAATAAATATGTTAAAAATGGGAAAAGGACACAAGGAACTATATTCAATATCTTGTAGTAACCTAGAATGAAAAAGAATATGAAAGGAAATACATGTATGTATATGTATGACTGAGGCATTATGCTGTGCACCAGAGGCTGATGCAACACTGTAAACTGACTATTCACCAAAAAATAAATAAATAAATAAGTGAAAAGAAATATCTCACTTTTACATCCTTAGAGGAAATTAATTAAAATTGATTTAATATTTTATAACAGCTCAATTTGGTGTGACTCATGGTTAGTAAGAAAGGCTGTATTTAGTTCAAAAGCAGTGTCTACTAAAATTAAACTTTGTATGTGAATAAAACTTACAGAAAACTAATTTTTTTTAGCTTTTTGATCAAAGAATCTCCTTATCTAAGAAATATGAAGTAGAAAAATACAAATTTTAGAATGCCTTCTGATTTCATACAAAGTCTGGCTCCTTATTTTTATTCAAATGGAGATTAATAACCTTACTACTCATGACTAATAACCATAGTGACATCATGACCAAGTTAAAAGGGCACTCAAATGTAGATAACATTTTCCTTTCTAAATGCCTTTTTCTTCATGATTGCATCAGAAACTTCACATTTCACAGATCAACTGGTGTCCTTGTTTCTAGTGCGTATAAATGTGTTTCATCTCTTTTAATTTCATTTTCCAAAGAATGAAAATTCCTAACCTCTAACCAGAAACCATAATAGCATTTTATTTATAAGAGGCAGTGAGAAGACCCATGAATATACATGAATACTATAAAACCAAATGGCTGAGAATTTTTTTAATCATAAAGAATTAGTAGAGTTATTTTTAAGCCTCATAATTGAGGGCCAGGTTTAAATGCACTTACTATCGTATCATCATAATAAAATAAAATTTAGAATACCCTAAAGTACAAAAGGGAAAGCATATGAAGCATTTTATAATTTCCTGCAAGTTCATACCCTTTTTGATGTACATATTCCCATTACATTTGATTTTTTAATCCCATTAACTCAAATATTGGTAGAAAAACAAATAGAGATTTTTGAATTATAATCTCATTTAGAATGCCAGCACTGCTTTGCAATCACCTATCTCTACTGTCTCTCTCACTGGTATGCAAGAGAGGGCAGATTTCTACAGAATTCTTCCTTTGGGTTCAACATCATCATTTCTTTACGCTCTTTCCCTTGATTTTTTTTTTTTTCAGTCTCTCTCATTGGATCTTCTTTATGCAGTTTTTAATGTTTGTTTCCTAGGATTCTGGAACTGGAACTCTTTCCTATTCCATGCTCTTTGGAGTCAGGTTTGTGATTCAGTTGAGGCTTTTCAGGGTGAGAGCTCATGCTTGTATTAGTTTCCTATTGTCACTGTAACAAACTACCACAAACTTATTGGTATTAATAAATCATGCATTCATTATCTTACAGTTCTGGAGGTCTGAAGTCTGAAATCATCAGATACATGAGCTGACATCAAATTATCAGCAAGGATGCTTCCTTTTGAAGGCTGAGAGGAAAATCCAATCACCTTGCCTTTTTCAGCTTCCAGTGGTCTGTGTTCCTTGGCTTGTGCTCTTTCTCCACCTTCAAAACACATCTTCCAATTTCTGCTTTCCTCATCACATCACCTCTTCTCCTTTTGTAGTCAAATCTCCCTCTGCCTCCCTTTTACCGGGACACTTGTGATCACAGGTAGGCTCATGAGGGTATTCCAGGGTAATTCCTCCCATCTCAGGATCTTTAATTTAATCTCATCTGCAGAGTCCTGTTTGCCCTATAAGGTATCATTCACAGGTTCCAGGATCCAGGATCTGGATATCTTGGGAGGTCATTATTCTGCCTACCACAATGTTCCAGCCCCCAACATAACTTTATATATACACACAGTCATTTTATACACACACACACACACACACATACATATACATACACACACAATGTATATATATATACACACACATCACATAACTTTCAATTGTATATGGCCTGGTCAAATTCTTACTCAACCTCAAAACCAGTGTGGTGTTCAGGGTGAGTAGGAATTTGGTTTGGCATTATCTCTTCTATGAGGTTTTTAATATCCTTCACTGCCTTCAAGATCATCCCTCTGAAATTCGTACATAATTTTGTGAGGTGATTTGCTTGGTTGCAACTCTTGCTATATTTGAGATTCTTGTGTATTTTTATTTTTTGCAACCCTAGTGATTAGCACAATAAATAACCCAAGGTATAATGATACAGTAACACATAATAAAGCTTTGCGTTGTGCACTACATAAAAATGTTGACTGATTTCTAGAATTCCTTGGGTAGTCACTTGGCACACAATGTTTACTCTAATTGATCCTATGTAATCAACTGAGTAATTAGTATTTATCATGTACTTACTATGTGTAGGTATAGTGAAATTTTTTACTTCAAGTTTCAGTTTATTTGAAGACAAGTATAGACAACAAGCTGTGAAGAAGTAAAATGTAACTCTTTCAGATAAATTAATATAAAATATTTCCTCGATTTAAAGTATTTTTTCTTCTCTATATTATGTATGAATTCTAATTTATTCAAAAGGAAAGAATAAGCAGAAAATTATTTCAAATAATCAGAGTAAACTTTTATTTTATATGTGTTTATGTGGGTCACAGTTAATTTCTGTTCCCTATACATAAGCTAGATACTTTTATTTAAAATATTCAAACTTTGGGGACTTAATGCTCTAGTGTTAAAATAAGTCTACAGTCAAGCCTCTGCATTAAAAATATGTAGATTACATTTTGGACAATATAGTTTGTAAAAAAACCAAACAGTAAATTTGATATTAGTAGTTACAATAAGGCAGAGTTTATAATATTTTAATCTCAATGCTGCCAATAACTAGTTTAACTTCAGGCAAATAACTTAACCTTTCAAAATATCCATTTTCTCATCTCTAAACTGGGAAAATACTGGCATTTATTTACCTGATAAATTAGCTTATTGTAGGAAGTAAATAATCCAGTGCCTATAAGGCGTTTAGGTCAATGTCTAGCTTCAATAAATTGTAGCTTATGAAATTTCTTCTAAATTGTGCCACAGGGCTGTGGCTAAATCATAGCTTTTCCAATTGCTAAACAATTTAATTTTATTTTAGACCAGAATTAGGATACAATTGATATCAATGAGATTCCCAAACTAATATATTGAAATCATGGGCCACAATAGAAAAAGCTGGGGGTTATATGTCTCCCTGGATATCTCAAAAATGAGATGAAGTAATAAGGAATTAAGTGTTGTCTTAGAGAGAAATGAACTGTAGTTAACTTAGAGCAAGGCAGAAAGTGTGTTGTCTCTGAGGTTACTTCCTCATATAATGAAAATAAGCTTAGTTTAGATCTTAGCAACTTTTCTGAAGTAGCAAAGCATCTTCATGGTGTCACCAGTTTGCCCCCAATTTAATTAATTGTCTCAAGTTCTTCCAACTTAAGATAAATAAAGTCTGTATATATATAAAGTCTGAGGACCTAGTGTATAACATGGGGACTATAACTGACAACACTGTATTTAACTGAAATTTGCTAGAAGAGTAGACCTTAAAAGGTTCTCATTTTTAAAAAAAGATAAAATGTGAGGTGGTGGTATTGTTAATTAACTATGGATTCCTTTCACAATACATAATAAGTATATAAAATCATCATGTTCCATGCTTTAAATAATACAATTTGATTTGTCAATTGTACCTCAGTAAAGCTGGAAAAAAATAAATTATCACTGAGAAAAAGTTCATATGTTATTTTCTTAAGACATGTTTTACAATTCTCTACTATTAAAGAAAAGGAATATCAAAAGTAGTTGAAAATTTTTACTTTCTAAAACCCTTAATTACAAATTAATCACTTTTCCAATTCCCATTTTACTAGTGTTAGAAGTGTATTACTAAAGCACTTATAAAGACATTCTGTCTTAGGGCCACTGTAATTTTATTTACTCCATTTTTCACCATCACTTGAAAATCCTCAACATTGCATTAATGAGCCAAAAGAGCTGATGTACTACCAAGGAGGGATATTAATGAAACAATGATTCTAACTCATTATACAAAAGTCTCCCTAATATTTGGTTTCCGGCATTACAGATTGTCTATTCACAGTATCATTTGTCAACTTGCTATTATTATGAAAAGACTGAGTAATATACCATAATTTCAAATTATGTCAGAGTTTTAAACCAAAACAAAAAACCTTTGGCTGTTTTCCACCAATATTTACCATCTCTTTCCATTCATGAATATTTTCTTTATGAATAATATTTGGATATAAAAGAAGCTGTATAATCACACAGATTTACATTTTACTTGCATATAATAATTGGTAAGAGTAACACAACACATTGGTGAAGTACATAAAAGCTGCACTTATTTATTCACTAGCCATGTTGAACCCTGCCAGGAGCCCTCTTTCTAACACATCTGTGTAACAAACTGCCTTCAGGATAAAGCAGCTAGTACACAATGTCTGCGTCACTGAGAAGTGGCAAAACTCTCTTGTCTTAATGATTAAAAATGTTTTCTCACTTCTTCCTTGCTGGAAAAATCTAGATCCTCTTGAAGTGTTTGGTCACTTCATTTGGAAAGCAGATGAAATGAACACCTAGATGCTACTTTTTCATTGCTGTTGTTTAAGTTGCTATATAAACTGTTAGGGAATAAAAGTTGTTAGGGAACACTAATCCAAAACAATAACAACAACAAAACCTAAGATATAGTCCATAGATTTCTATTTTAAACTACACTCTATCAATACTTAAAAGGGAACCAATATAGATTACATAGTGAAAAAATAAATTAATGGGAGAAAATATTTTTTCAAATACTAATTGCTTCAAACTTTTATCTCAGTGGGAAAGAATGAAGTATTAATGAGCTTTTAATCTCCATAAGGGTAAACTAAATTTATGCAGAGTAATCTCTGATCCCTAGCCACAGCTTACACTTTGTAATCTCAGCTGGTTGTCCAGAAATCTCGGTGTGGGAGGTTGGATGCTTATTGTAAATTCATTACTAATAATGTTAAAATGACTTGAAGCTTTTCTACTCATAGCGGGTAAATCATATAATTTTCATATACAAAAGAATAGGTTAAAAAAAGATGTTTGGTAAAATACAGCAATCAAGGTAACTGAAACTTTGCTTCTTGGTAAGCACAATAAAAGCAGTTACAACTTCAGATTACTAGCCTGTTCAAAGCTATTTTACCCATAAAGTAAATTTATTTTAAATTTGAAAAAAAGATCAAATTACTTGCAGTATAAATACTGAGTGACTATTATGAACCTAACTGGGCAGTTTATAGCACTACATGTGCAAACAAAATAGTTACTTTTTAAATGCCATTTACAATGTCGATACATAATGATCCATGCTGATAATATGGACTTTCTTCAATGAATATAAGTAAAATTTCAAATGTATGTGGGAAAAAATGTGAAAAGCAAACAGATAACATGGGACAAATTAATGAACACTTTATTAATTTCAATATTCTCTTTTAACCTTAAAATAAGCAGATGCTATGGGTTTTCTATTGGCATTGCACCAAACTTTCATTTTAAATTATGAGCCTTATTTTTAATATAATAATCTATATTTTTTTGGCATATAAAGGTTTTCATCTCAACTGAACAGCTTCTTTTATTTACTCTATAAGAATGTACTCACAAATTAAATTAGGAAGCTTGATGGCTTCTAACTTTTACCCATACTGGATAAAGCCAAAGTCCTGATAAGCAAATATGGGACTGTAATTTGGTCCCTCAATATTCACACCTAGAAACATACTGAAAGTTACACTGCTTACCCCAAAATATTCAGCTATGTGGAGGCAAAATTCAATCCAAAATCTGATCAAAGTGAAAACTTGCTCTCTTTCCCGGAAACCTCTCTGCTTCTTGTGTTTTTAATGGGATATTCCTGTCCCTGTAACTCCAGTAGTGTAGCAGTTATCAGTGTGAGTTCTTTCTGAGATATAAAGACCCTGATAGGATCCCAGCTGTACCATTTACCTGCTGCATTACTTTACAGAACTTATTTCCCTCAGTTTCCTCACTAGTAAAACAGTAATAATGACTGCCTCTCAGATTGTTGGGAAGATTAAAATTGCATAGTGCCGGTATTCAGCACAATGGCTAACACATATTATAAACACAATAATGCTAGCTGTAACTAGACTCATTTATGTGTCTTTGGCAAATCATTTTACCTCACACTAGACTTTGATGTCCTCATTAATAAATTAAATTAGTGAAATGTTCTCTTCCATAAGTCTTTTATTTTTCTGTAAAAATAATGGCAATAATGTTATTATAATCAAGTAAATTAAAATTTGGTAAGTTTTTATTAAACTGTATTGAGTGCAAAACAATCTGTCTTATATAGGACAGAATCTTACATTACAAACTGAACTTGGACTTTGAACAGAACACTGGAACAGAAATTGGCTTAGCTATTTTTGTAAGTATTATATAATACATTCCATAAGAGAAATAATCACACCCTAATATGTAATTATGTCATCTGAAGTTAATGTGTAGTTAATAGAGATGACAGGAACCAGAGACATGGAGGCCCTATTCAAAACCTAAAGACAGCAAACATTTGATGGAAAAACAACATACAACATAGAATACTATAACTATCATTAGATGGTATATTAATTACTTGGCATAAAAAGGCTCTGTCTTGTGATCCTTGCTCCAGCCAGATTGTAAGGATGCTTTTCTGGAAGGTACTGGACAAGCTCCTACCTTAAGATCTTTGCACATGCAGTTCTCTGCCTAAACATATCTCAATCCCTCATTTCCTTTATGTCTTTGATGAAAATAAAGCTCTGAAGGTCCTTCTCTGCTCATTTTATTTAAAATGTAATCTCCTTCCCCAGCTGAGGCAATCCTTACTCCTTTTCCTGCTTCAACACCTTCACCTCTTTTAAATCTTTTTAAAAATTGATAGCATTTATCACTACTTAATAAATCACATGTTTTTATTATTTATTTTGTTTATTGCCTATTTCCTTCCATTAGAATGTAGTTTTTAAAGAAATTTTTAATTGCTTTTTATTTCCACTTTTGTAAAGCAGTACTTAAAACAATCCCTAGCATATAATAGATATTAGTAAACATGTTGCAGGAGTAAATTAAGTACCTCTGAAATTTTACAAAACAAGAAAATTGATAGAAACACAATCTCTAAGCAGCAGTACTAGATGGTTATCATTCAAACAGGGAAGAGAAATATACTTTCCATTTTATATATTCTTTTTATAACTTTTGAATGAATACATTAATTGTATGCATTCACATTTAAATATAAATATTTTAGATAGAAAGGATGTCTCTTAGAGACTGTAAATATTGAATATGATGGAGAGAAGTGAGTTTGCTGACCACAGATTACACAAACCACAAGCTCCCATCTGCTTCTTTAGATGACCACTAGATTTTTCTGAATGTTTATTATAAAATAAATTTATTTCATTTATTTTTATGATTTCTACCTTTTGTAAGTGGCTGTTACTCAAACAGTAAGCATAAACGAAACTGTTTACTCTTTTAGGTCATTAAAAAAAATCACTTACTGTGCAATTTCATCTACATGGTTTTGCAGATTTTTTTGATGTAAACAAGTTCAGTTGTTACTCCCCAAGTGAGTTGGGAAAATGAGCTTCTGTTCACAGCTAAATTTTTTAAACTAAAGTAAGTTCTCCCTCATACTAACAAAACATCTCTTTCAATTAGATCCAGGCCACCAGATACAAGAAATATCAAGTTCATGTCAAATGTATCAAAAGTATTGCAATGGGAACTCAAAGTCTTTTCCTAAATCCCTCTGAAGTGTCACTTCAATACAGTTGCTACTAGTCACATGCAGCTTTTAAATTAAAATAAATTAAAATATTCAAGTCTTAGTTGCACTAGCCATATTCCAAGTACTCAGCAGCCAAATGTAGATAATGACCACAATTGAGGACAGCACAGATAAAAAATATTTTAATATTTTCATCACTTACAACATTGCAAGAATGAATTTGTCCTGTCCTACCTGAGGCTAAGACAAAAAAGACTGCATAAATCTAGAGATTATAAGTACATCAAACACATATGGTAATGGCTTTTTCTTGGTAAGAAGTATTCCTTTAAAACATCCCCTGACCATTCTTTGGTCAAATAGAGGACAACAGCATCCAGGAATATGTTTGTTCATATTATACTTACTAGGTTTTCAATAAACGTATGTTGAAAAAGTAGCTAATCATTACTTCATGGCTGCTTATCATGTGCAAAACACTATTTGAGACCTTTACAAGAATATTATTATATATATTATATCATTATACATAGTTTATTATTATATATATGTACATAAATAAATTCTACCAGAAATTAATATTATATAGCAGTCATTTCTGTTCTCTGTTTTTAAGCCATCACTTGAGAAAACTGTTGAATCAGAATTATATGGCTCAATATCATTGCATAATTATTTACAATGAAATAATTCTATATGTAGATTATAATTCAGGGCACACAAATGTTAGTAAACTAGAAGTTTTCTGGTCATACCAGATCCTTTGAATTCTTCATATGTAAGAGTCTTCTTAAAAGGCTCTAGTACTACTCCCTCTCAGATTTTTCACTCCTATTCCTCCTTTAGAGTTTAGATTAACTGTCATCCTCTTGTAGGCTTCTTCAACACTTCCCCCCCTTGTAGGCTCAATGAGTCCCCATGTAACATTCTTTCATAGTACTGTTGACGCAGCCTCATATTTAAGTTTGTACTCAAATATTTAATTTCCTTACTTGATTAAAAGCTGATCCTTTCCACTAAAGAATGAGCTTTATCAAGGCTGGGACTATGGCTATTTTTATTCACCTGTATCTCTGACACTTGTACATGGTGTATGACCAGTTAATTTAAAAAATAAATTAATGCTACCCACGCTTCTTCATGAGTCATCTCCTTCCAAACTTCTGGCTTAATGAAATTCACTTAAGTGTGATAATTGTTTAAGTGGGTGGGAGGGAAAAGAGACCACTTCTTTGGATCAATGCCTTAAATGCTTCTCTTCCTCAGAGCAGATTTTGATTTCCTTCTGTTTAAAGATTAACACTACACTGTCAACATGGTATAGTGGAAAGTATAAAAACATAGGCATGAGGACACTTCTGTTCTCCCTTATGTTACTTACCCACTGCATGACCCCAGGAATTGAGCTTCTTTTTCCTAATCTGTGAAATAGGAATAGAACCACCAGTCTCAGTTTACTCAGATGTACCCAGTTTTGTGAGGGTCATATGATACAAATTGTGTAAAAACATTTTTTGAAATCCAAATTATTATGCAAAACGTGGGAAGGTACTTAAGCTTTTGAGTGGTGTGGTTCTTATGTTTTCCTCACTGCCAAATTTAATTTCTTCCACTTTAACTAGATTTCTTTTCTTCTACCTGCAAACACTGAGAGTGTTTCCCCCTCCTTTCCTGCTGTATTTGATTCTACATCTGTCTACCATCCCATTTTTATTCTCCCTTTTACTGCTAATTCACCATATTTTTTCTTATCAGGTAACTTACCTGTAAAGCCCTGCAGTCTGGCCTCTTTCTCTATCACTTTACAAAACTGTTCTCAAATGGATGCTCCATGCCATAGCCTATGGCCGTTTCACCATGTTGGTTCCACCTAAACCCTAACTCATGCTTTCAGCAGTTTCTTCCAATTGCTACACACTCAAAAACAGTGGTTATATACAGTTAGTCTACATTCCTATTTAAAATCCACATAAAAATAACTGGACAGTTCTCTCCTGTATAAAATGAAATATATGTTTGTTTGACAACAAATTATCAAGTAAATAACCATTTCAGTTAAGATATCTTTTGAGTCACAAGAATGATGTAAGTAAATCGCTGGTTTTGTTTGCTAGCAAAAAGGTCACTATCATCACCACTAACAACAACAGAAACTGACCAAGTTGTAATTCTTAAAAATCAAGATAAAATCAGCATCAACTCATCCTTCCCAGAGCAAACTTCCTCTCCCATAGATGTGTTCAAATGTAAAGTGATGCATACTCAACTGATAAATGTGTACATGCAAAATATATAAATATTTTTCCCTTAGAAGTGGAATGTGTGCAAATGTGTGTACGTGAGGGGGTAACTGTACCTATATCTTTGTGGTCTTTAAGTAGGTCAGTCACTGATGAAAAAAATACTTACTGGCCTTCTACTCCACATCAGTCGCTATTCAAAATGTTTATATCTGCTACTGAACTGAAACATATGAAGTCACCTCAGTAGCACTTATGTGTTTGGATAGACAATAAATAAGTAAATATGTAGAATTTAAACCCAAATATTTACATAAAAATTATCATAATTGCTATGAGCAGATGTAATGATAGAAAACATCATGGGATAGGGACTTAAGAGTCACATGAGTGGGAAACCAGTGATGAGGCTGTTTGAGTAGACCAGCTGCAAGGTGGGGATGGTATGGTGCAGAATGATGGCAGAAAAGATGGAGACTGACTGACCTATTTGTGATATAGTTCAGAAGCAAAAACAATGGATTTCCAGTAGGACTAAAATATGGGGTAGAGGAAAAATAAGAATTAAGGATGATTTGTGGTTTCTGATTTGAATTTCTGTGTGGCAGGGACCCCAAATATTAAGATGAACAGGCACTGGTATGGATTGGAGATTAGCAAAATTTCTCTTTTAAATATTTTAAGATGACTAAAATAATCAATTGAAAAATCTCACAGATTAGTTTAATACATGATTTTAGAGCAAGGGTTGGCAATCTTTTTTTTATAAAGGGACAGGAAGTAGATAATTCTGGCTCTCTATTGCAACTGCTCAACACTGCTTTTGTAGCAATAAAAGGAGCCATAGAAAATACCTAAACAAATGGACATGCCTGGATTCCAATAAAATTTTATCTTTGGACACTTGTTGACTTAAAGAAAAATGTACAACCTGAGAAGTATGAGTTTAAGTTTTATACAGGGATCTTATTAAGTAAGGACTATAGCTCAGGAAACAGCTGCTTAGTAGCTCTGAGTAAACTGCTCTAAAGAGGTGGAGAGAAGCCAATTTATATATGATTTTTGGCTGAGAAATACTTACAGTCAAGCATACATTCTTGGTAAAAGATTACTGCTATTCACAAAGAACAGATATCTCAGGTTAATGACTTTAGCACTTTTCTATGTATGAGAAGATGCAAGAATGTGGGGTAATTAAAATTCTTTCTGAAATATACATCTATCTAAGGGAACTGCTTATTCAAAAGCACAGGTGCCTCACCCTGTTTTTCATCCTGAATTCCTCTCAGGTTGCACTGTGGGTGGGCAAATGGAGTGGCTGATGTCTTAACCTTTGAATAGCTAGGTGGTGAGCAACACTTTGCTTCTTTTTTGTTTTCATATTGTAACTTGAATTTTATATAATTTTATGTCATGAAATATTATTCACATTTAGATTTTTTTCTAACCATTTAAACATATAAAAACCACCTCACATCTGGGCAAAAACAGACTTTGGGTTGTATTTGACCTATGGGCTATAGTTTTCCAACTCATCTTTTAGGAAGAGAATAGTTCCAGTCTGAAGAAAACAGATAGTAATTAAAATCATAAAAATAAATGAAACTGCATAAGAAGTGTAGGATAATATAAAAGATGATTCAGATATAAGGCCTGGGAAACTCTAAGAGTTAAAAATTATATAGGAGTTAGTGTGAGGAATACTGAAAAGGAGCATGTTAAGCAGTAGAAAGAAACCAAAGAGAATATGGTACCATGATATTGAGAAAGAAAAAGGCAATGCTGATAGCCATCAGATGGAAGCTGGCCTGGCACAGAGCTAGGCCATGGTGTTTTCCAGTTGAACATGAACAACTTCACTGGCTTGAGATGAGGTCACTGTAACCATGATGCCGTGAAATGAAAACAAGAGGACTTTTTGCAGACAAATACAAGAACACTATGAAAACTACAAGTATTACCAAACTTCCCAACTCCCAACTAATAAGAGTAACAGCTGCTCCTTCACAATTATAGCTTTAGTCTCATCCTGTTCTTTCTACCTATAAAGTAAGATGCACAGCTATAGAATCTAGTTGCTTCCTCAAAGCACTCAGTCTAGAACAGATTCTGTTCCTTGAACCTTCCTCCAAATCACATAATACAAGCCCAAAACCTATAACAAGAGCTTCTTGGCACACTCTAATTAAGATGCCTCACAGTTTCCTACAGAATATAGTCTCCCTCCTGCACCAGGTATCCAAAAGTCCAATTTGTTCAACGACAAGTGGTCTTTGACTGGTGGACCTCAACAAAGAGAATGTCTCAAAAAAGGACTTCTACCTGTATCAAATGCTGATAGAAGTGAAATAAGATGGGGACTGAAAAGTGATTAGTGGATTTGTTTACATGAAAATAGCTGGTGTGTTTAACAACAAAAACAGTCCACTTGAGTGGTTGAAGCAAATGTCAGACTGTAAAGGGATCTTGTATGAACGCTGCATACAAAAATGAAAACAGCATTCACAGACAAGTCTGCAAGTATGTGAATTTGATGTGAAGAGCAAAAATGGATTCATTTCACCAGTGACTATTCTCCTCTGTTCTAATTGTAGTCTGTTACTTAATTTCTATTCCTAAAATTCTTTATAGGTGTTGCTTAGCATGCACTGAATTAAAGATCTGTAGTGAAATCTCTTTTGATGATGAGATTTCAAGTATTTCTATCATAAGAATGGCACAAAGTAACTAGAATGATTTTAAGTGGGAAATATTTCAGCAATTACACATTTCACGGGGAAATATTTCTGCAATATCAAAAGATTTTCATGGGGAAAAAATAAATGTAGTTAATTATTTTTCAATTAGTCTAAAATATTTTCATGGGAAAAACAATACATGGGTAAAATAATTCATTTATCTGGAAGTCCCAGATAACAATCACAACAGTGTAATATATATTATTCACATAATCAAAATATCAACATAGTTGTTTTTCATATAAAAAGTAAATTCTAGTCTTAGAAATCTGAATTTATTAAAAATAATTTTACTTCTTTTGGCTTTTCTTTGATGTTCAATATTAGAGAATATGATTCTGCCATGCAGTCTTTTCCAGTAACCAGGGTAGAATATCGTGGCTTATTAAAAAAAAAAAAAAAAAGGAGTAAATGGTTTTAAGATTCAAACTGAGCTCTCACTTTCTTTAGTATATATTTACAATTCTTTCTGTTATAATTCAGCCTATTTCTTTTTTGTCTAACATAGTTAAAATATCATTGCTAGTCATCACACCTATGGCTACAGGCTTAGGCAGGAAAGCTTCTGCTGTGTTTCACATCTTCAAAGCAGGGCCTCAGTCTCTTTTTAGATGCATATTAATTAGATAGGATCAACTGAAGTACTTTAAAGAGCTCTAAGAATTTTTATCCTCAATTTTAGATTTCCTCACCACCTCTTCCATGCTTCTTCTATTCCAAGGAATAAAACTTATGACCTATTCCACCATAATACGAAGCATAGGATTGACGCACTCCACAGAAGAGACTTCTAGAATGCAGAAGCTCCTCCTCTGTTGGTGAGCCCTCCTCACAAGGCAGCTGCTCTGGAACATGTGAGACCTGGAAATGCTTCTCAACCACACCTAACGGTGGTGGCAATCCTTCTGTTCTACAAAATGAAGGAAATCTATTCCTTAGCATATTGGTAGACTCTACATTTATTTCCTCTTTTTCTGTTTCCTTTTTTTGTTGTTGTTGTTACTGTTTCTTATTCTTTCTCATATTTTCCAGTATTCTCCTTTAAGTTTCATATCCAGACTATACCATGTCCAGTTAAGTCAGAATCTCTAGGGGGTGAAATGTAAACATCAGCACTTAAGAATCCTTTTTGGAAGTTCCCTAAGTTATTCAAATATCCAGCCAAGACTGGGAACCTCTGGTTAAGGTCATTGTTGATTACTGTAATCCCTTTAAATACTAATTACTGTACTATTTATTTACTGTACTATTTATTTATAGTACTAAATACTATACCCTACTCCTATGTACAATTTACAAAGTGTATCTTCACAACATCCCTGGAAGACAATGTTTTATTACATACATTTTATTGGCAAAGAAATGAAACTCCAAAGTTAAGTACTTGCAAAGACCATCAAGAGTGGCTGGACAGAGCCAGGATGCAATCCAGTGCCCTCTCCACTTACCCAGCTGCTTTATGGAAGGAATATAAAACTTTTTGTACGTTCTCTTATATTTTTGCTTTGCTTTTGTTTTAGTAAGATATAACTGACATAGAACATATTAGTTTCAGGTGAACAACCAAATGATTTGATAGTCATATACACTGCGAAATGATCACAGTAAGTCTAGTTACCATGTGTCACCATACAAAGTTACAAAATTTTTCCTGTGATGAGAACTTTCAAGATTTACTCTCTTAGCAACTTTTAAATATGCAACAAAATTTTATCGACATAAGTGGTCATGCTGTATATTACATTCCCAGGACTTATTTATTTTGTAACTAGAAGTTTGTAACTCTTAACTCCCATCTCCAAATCCATCTGCCTCTCAACACCCTTGCCCTCTGGCAACTACCAATCTAGCCTCTGTATCTGTTAGTTTGGTTTTGTTTGTTCATGTTTTGTTTTATAGATTACACATTTAAGTAAAATCAAGTCTTTCTCTCTCTGAATTATTTAACTTGGCATAATGCCCTGAAGATCTATCCATGCTGTCACAAATGGCAAGGTTTTATTCTTCTTTATGACCTAGTAGTATCCCATCATAAATATAGCTTGGCTACTTTAAATAATGCTGCAGTCAACATAAGGGCACATATACTTTTCTGAGTTAACATTTTCCTATTTTTCAGATAAATGCCCAGTAGTGGAATTGCTGGATCATTTGGTAGTTCTACTTTTAATTTTTTAAAGAATTTCCATACTGCATTCCACAGTCACTGTAACAATTTACATTCCCACCAACAATGCACGTGTTTCCTTTTTTTTCCATGTTTTCTCCAACACTTGTTATTCCTTGTCCTTTTGATAATAACCATTCTGCCAGGTGTGAAATGACATCTCATTGTGGTTTTGATTTGCATTTCCCTAATGATTAATGATAATATCTTTTCATGTTCTTGTTAGCCATCTGTATTGTCTTCTCTGGAAAAATGTCTATTCAGATCCTCTGCCAATTTTTAAATTGGATTGTTTGTTCTTTCTGTTATCAAGCTGTATGCATTCTTTATATATTTTTGATATTAACTTCTTATCAATTATATGACATGCAAATATCTTCTCTCATTCAGTAGATTGCCTTTTCATTTTGTTGATGACTTCCTTTGCTGTGCAGAAGCTTTTTAATTTGATGTGATCTCAATTGCTTATTTCTGCCACTGTTGCCCTACCTTTGGAATCAGAATCAAAAAGTAAGTCACCAAAAGCAATGCCAATGAGTTTACCCGCTGTTTTCTTCTAGGAGTTGTATAGTTTCTGGTCTTACATTCAAGTCTTTAATCTATTTTGAATAAATTTTTGTTCATGGTGAAAGAGAAGTCTGATTTCTTTCTGTTCCATGTGGCTGTCCAGTTTTCCCAAAACCATGTATTGAAGAGACTGTCATTTTTCCATTGTATATTCTTGCCTTGTTTGCACCCTTTAATTAATCATATATATGTGGCTTTCTTTTGGGGCTCTCTATTCTCTCTATTCTATTCCATTGATCTATGTGTCTCTTTTTATGCCACTACCATACTGTGTAGACTATGACATCTTTGAAATATAGTGTGAAATCAGGGACTGTGATATCCCGAGCTTTGCTCTTTTTTCTCAAGATGGCTTTGACTATTCCAGATCTTTAGTGGTTCCATAAAAATTTTAGGACTTATCTGTGAAAAATGACATTGGAATTTTTACAGGGATTACACTGAATCTGTAGATTGCTTTGGGTAAAATGGACTTTTTAATGATATTGATCACTCCAATTCATGAGCACAACATCTTTCCATTTATTTGTGCCATCTTCAATTAATTTAACCAATATCTTACAGTTTTCAGTGCACAGGACTTCACCTCCTTGGTTAAATTTATTCATAGGTATTATTCTTTTTGATGTAATTGTGAATAGGGTTGTTTTCTTAATTCTTTTTTCCAATAGTTTGTTGTTGTTATATAAAAACACAACAGATAGTTGTATATTGATTTTGTATTCAGCAACTTTACTGAATTTGCTTTGACAGTTTTTGTGGTGAAGTTTTTAGGGTTTTCTATATATAAAATCATGCTGTCTGCAAATAGTTATGGTTTTACTTTGTCATTTCCAAATTGGCTGCCTTTTCTTTTTATTGCCTAGCTGTTCTGGACAGCATTTCCAATATTACATTGAGTAACAGTGGCAAGAGCAGGAATCCTTGTCTTGTTCCTGATCTTAGAGGGAAAGCTTTCAACTTTCCACTGTTGAGTATGATGTTAGCTATGGGCTTGTCACATATGATTTTTATTATGTTGATATAAGTTCTGTCTATAACCACTTTATTGAGAGCTTTTTAAAATCATGAATAGGTGCTGAATTTTCTCAAATGCTTTTTCTGCATCTATTCAGGTGATAGTATGACTTAACCTTCATTTGTTATTTTGTTTTGTTTTGTTTTGTTTTATTTTTAACATTTTTTATTGAGTTATAATCATTTTACAATGTTGTGTCAAATTCCAGTGTAGGGCACAATTTTTCAGTTATACATGGACATATATATATATATATATTCCTTGTCACATTTTTTCCTTGTGAGCTACCATAAGATCTTGTATATATTTCCCTGTGCTATACAGTGTAATCTTGTTTATCTATTCTACATTTTGAAATCCCAGTCTATCCCTTCCCACCCCCTTAACCTTCACTTGTTAATGTGGTGTATCACACTGAATTATTTGCAAATGCTGAACCATCCTTGTGTCCCTGAGTACATCCCACTTGATCATGGTGTATGATCCATTTAATGTACTGTTGAATTTGGTTTGTTAATATTCTGTTGAGGATTTCTGCACTTATGTTTATTAGAGATATGGGCCTATAATTGTTTTGTGTGAGGTGTAAATGTCTCATTTTGGTATCAGGGAAATGCTGGTGTTTTAAAATTAATTTGGAAGCATTCTTTTCTATTCAGTTTTCTGGAAGATTTTGAGAAGGATAACACTAAATCATCCTTGAATCTTTTGCAGGATTTACCAGTAAAGCTGTCTGGTTCCAGATTTTTTTTATTGTTAGGAAGTTTCTGACTAATTTAATCTACTTACTAGTAAATTGGTCTACTCAAAGTTCCTATATCTTCATGGTTCAGTTTTGAAAGATTGTGTTTTCTAGAAATTTATCTATTTCTCAAAGATTGTCCAATTTATTGGTGTATAATTGTTCACAGTAGCATCTTACAATCTTTTGTATTTCTTTGATATCAGTTGTAAATTCTCCTCTTTCAATTCTGATATTTACTAATTTGAAGCAATTCTAGCTAAAGATTTGCCAATCTTGTTTATCTTTTCAAAGACCAGTTCTTAGTTTCATCGGTCTTTTCTATTGTCTTATTGGTCTCTGTTTTATTTATTTCCACTCTGATCTTTTTAATTTCCTCTTTCTACTAACTTTGGGCTTTGTTCCCCCCCCCCAGGCTTTAGGGGTGAAGTTAGATTCTTTCTTTGAGATTTTCCTTGTTTTTTGATGTATGCGTCCATCACTGTTAACTTTCCCCTTAGAACTGCTTTTGCTGCATCTCATATATTTTGTTATGTTGTATGTCCATTTTCACTTTTCTGAAGGTATTTTTTTTATTTCTCTATTGATTTCTTTGTTCATCCATTGGCTGTTTAGTAGCTTGTTGCATAATCTCCACATATCTGTGAGTTTTTCTGTTTTCTTCTTGTAGTTGATTTCTAGTTTCATACTACTGTAGTCACTAAAGATGTTTGATATAATTTGAATCTTCTTAAAATTACTGAGACTTGTTTTGTGACCTAACATATGATCTGTCTTAAGAGTTCCATGTCCTCTTATCTTTAAGGTTCAGGTTTTCTTATATTTCCATGTCTTGTTCACCTTACATCTCCACACTCCAACAAAGCCTTCCATTCATTTACTCTTCAGAATGCAACTCCACATCACCAAGTTCAAAAACTTCCTTTTACTTCTTAGAGTAAAGCACACTTGCATAAAAACTTGTACTTAATTTATACTTATCATTTTAAGCTATGATCTGACTGACTTCTCTGTCTACCTCAGCTTCCTGTGTGCTTTTTCAGGCTGTACATGGGTAACAGTTGTCTCTGAATCTCCAAGGACTAACAATCAATAAATATTTGTCAAATATACATCAGTTTGGCAAAACCACTGTCTCATATTTAAAGGTAGAGACATTCTAAAATCTATGATTTCTTAAGAATTATTCTGCTATGAATCCACATATTTTTCAATTATCTATATGAGAGTTAAAAAAATGTGAGTGTGTATTTGTATATATACATATAAACAATTGCAAGTGTGTGTAGTTATTTATTGTTTAGTATTTCTTAATGTCCAAAAACATGTTTGAATCACTAGATTTTGTTAGATTTTTAAGTGTGAAAACATAGTCTTGACTCTATGAGCTAGATTCCTGCTATCAAGGACTGCAGAACTGGGCCACTGAGAGAGATTTGCAAACTATTTTGAAGTAGGCAGCAAATTCAGGGTCCCTCCAATCTAATAACAGTCATTCTACCAGTGTAGGTATCTACTCACCACACTTGGTAATTCTATAGAGATTTGTTTATGATTATGTCACTAAGTACATTTCCCTAAAGATTTGCTCCTAATGCATCAGGCAATTGCATGCAAACAGGCTCCATGAATGTTTAGCTAATATACATCAACTTATAAACATTCCTTCTTCTGCCCACTTTTGTCTCAGCCTTTTGTGAGGCTGATACTAGCAACCTCCTTCAAATACTGTCAGATTGCATGATGACTCTGTTATGAACAAATAAGCTTGCATACTGAGACCCACACATCTATTTTCCCCTCTAGTTTATCTAATGGGATAAACAAAGTAGATGATTTTATACCTTCTGACCATCTAATGGGTTATCAGATTAATGTTACTTCTGAAACACGTAAAGCAAACCAGGATAGAAAGTAGATAAGGAAAAAGATGGTTCCCAGAGGATATGAGGGCACAGATCAGAAAGAGGAGAGTCAGCTAAGAACTCTTTAATCCTTAAAATGGTGCCAAGCCTAAGGGAGGGTATTGCCCTTTTAATGATGATAACAAGGGCTAATATTTTAACACTCTGTTTTTTAAACAATTGTCTCAGGGACTGCTGCCATCACATGCATAGACACTGTTGTCAAATGAGTTAATTTTTACATGTATGTATCCAAGCATTGAACAGATATATACTTTAGTAATTAATCATATACTGAGCCAAGGAAACTAAATCAAAATACAATATTTCATAGTAGAATTCTTAGACAACTTCAATTCTCAAACATGATTTATTACCAAGAATATCTGGAGCAATTCTTGATGATATAATTATTTCAAAAAAAATTCCCAAATATTTGCTCTTTTTTGCCTTCTTTCTATGAAAACAGGAAGAGGGCATGTAAAATTCTCTGCAGCTCAAGACTCTGGGGCTACACAACTACAGGGAGAAAAAAAGGGAATCAGAGTGCAGGAAAGAAAGATACAGTCAAGGTAAGGATGCATCAAAAAAAAAAAAAAGCAAAGTTCTGGGGCATAATCACCAAGGGAAAAGGTTAAGGCCAGTTTCATGAATCCATAACATGTGTGGTGCACAGGTTCCCATGCTTAGAAGGGCTCTACACTTGGCTTAATTTTCTACTGCCACCTTTGTGAAATTATTAATAATTTCTAATAAGGGGTCTATATTAGATTTTGCACTGGGCCCCATTCCCAGAATAGGCTGACAAAAAATGCATTTCCTTTGGAAAAGGAACAGACAAGTTGGAGAAGGGGATTCTGAAGACCACCCTAGTAAGAGGTCTGGAAGAAACAGCAGGAAGCTTTCAGGAAAAGGGAGGAGGCTGTTTAGACACTAGGAAACAAAAACAATGAGGGAGGATTGACTTGTAGGACTTCCTGAAAACAACTATTATAAAAATTATAATTAGATAAGTACTAGGGTTATGAATGGGTGATCAGATACTTACTGATTTTCCTCAAAAAGAAAAAAGTAAGAGAGTCATATAAAATACATCATTTCAAAAATATGACAGATCTAATACTTTGCAGAAGCTACAAAGTAATATTAATTATTAGAAACACCATCAATATCAGCAAGTAATGTTTTGTCAAATATAAAATATATATATAGTTACTTCATCAGTTTTTGACATTTAAAATCCTGAGTAAAGCTCCAAAAAGGTAACGTCTAATTCAAAATTTTAATGGAGTCATGAGGCAGAGCCTTTAGTTTTGTTTTGACTTTACATAAACAAAACATAACTGTAAAATTTCACTCAATTCTTTGCACACAGAATTCCTATATACACTCTACATTTAATTTGCTTTTTGTTCTACTAAGCTCTCATGAAATCCTATAAAGCATCATCTCATAAAACAGCAGCAGTTGCAGTATGTATTATGTCCATAAAAGTATTTCTATATAAATTTTAAAATCATCTACTTTGAGTACTACTCCTATTAACTTGGATTTATGGAGAACAAAAAGTAGATTAATACAAAGCAAAATTATGTATATGAACAACCTTTTTTCTTTAAATGACTGATTGCTTTAGTTTAAAATAACCCTTTGCAACCTCAACAATTTTAAGATAGAAATTATCTCAAGCATCTTTACTGACTACAATGCCATGAAATTAGAAATCAACAACAGAGAAACAAAGGAGAAAAAATGAAAGCATGGAGATTAAACAATATGCTATTAAAAAAACAATGGGTCAATGAACAAATCAAAGTTGAAATTAAAAAATACCCTGAGACAAATGAAAATGAAAGCATAACCACATGAAATTTATGGGACACAACAAAGTTAGTGCTAAGAAGGAAGTTTATAGTGATACAGGCCTTCCTCAAAAAAGAATAATAATCCCAAATAAACAATCTAACCCACCAGCTGAAAGAACTAGAAAAAGAACAAAAAAACCCAAAAGGCAGCAGAAGGAAGGAAATTATAAAGATCAGGGAGGAAATAAATAATACAGAGATTTTAAAAACCACAGAAAAAAAATCAATCAAACCAAAAGCTGGTTTTTGAAAAAGTAAATAAAATCAACAAACCTCTGGCCAAACTCACAAAGAAGAAAAAAGAGAGAACACAAAAACCAAAATAAGAAAGGAAAATGGAGAAATTTCAACAAATAAAATAGAAATGCCGAATATCATATGAGAATATTATGAAAAAACTGTATGGAACCAAACTAGATAACCTAGAGGAGATGGACAAGTTTCTGGAAACATACTGTCCACCAAGACTGAATCAAGAAGAAACTGACCACTTGAACAAACTGATCAATAGAAATGAAATAGAAATAGCAATAAAAAACCTCCCTACAAATAAAAATCCAGGACCAGACAGCTTCACTGGGGAATTCTACCAAACATACAAAGAAGAACTCATACCAGTCCTTCTCAAACTCTTCCAGAAGATTGAAAAGAAGGGAATACTTCCAAACTCATTCTATGAAGCCACCATCACCCTGACACCAAAACCAGGCAAAGACACTACCAAAAAAGGGAATTGTGGGCCAATATCACTGATGAACATAGATGCCAAAGTCCTTAACAAAATATTAGCAAATAGAATCCAACAACACATAAAGAAGATTATACATCATGACCAAGTGGGGTTCATCCCAGGGACACAAGGATGGTTCAACATATGAAAATCAATCAATGTAATACATCACATCAACAAGAGAAAGGACAAAAACCACATGATCATCTCAATTTTTGCAGAAAAAGCATTTGATAAAATCCAGCACCCATTTATGACACAAATTCTCACCAAAGTGGGTATAGAAGGAACATATATCAACATAATAAAAGCTATATATGACAAACCTACAGCCAGCATAGTACTCAATGGTGAGAAACTCAAAAGCTTCCCACTAAAATCTGGGACAAGACAAGGATGCCCACTATCGCCACTCCTATTCAACATAGTCTTGGAAGTCCTAGCCACAGCAATCAGGCAACAGAGAGAAATAAAAGGGATCCAAATTGGAAAAGAAGATGTAAAAGTGTCACTATATGCAGATGACATGATACTATATATAGAAAACCCTAAAAAAACTACAGAAACTACTAGAACTAATCAAAGAATTCAGCAAGGTAGCAGGTTACAAGATTAACATTCAAACCTGAGTTTCATTTCTTTACACTAATGATGAATCAACAGGAAAAGAAAGTAAAGAAACAATCCCCTTTAAAATAGCACCCAAAGTAACAAAATACCTAGGAAAAAATCTAACCAAGGAGGTGAAAGAATTATACACAGAAAACAACAAACCATTAATGAAGGAAATTAAATAAGACTTTAAAAAATGGAAAGATATCCCATGCTCTTGGATTGGAAGAATCAATACTGTTAAAATGGTCACACTGCCCAAGGCAATCTATAGATTTAATGCAATCCCTATCAAATTACCCAGGACATATTTCACAGAACAAGAACAAATCATAATAAAATTTATATGGAACCATCAAAGACCTAGAATTGCCAGAGCATTACTGAAGAAAAAGAAAGAGGCTGGAGGAATAACTCTCCCAGACTTCAGACAATACTATAGAGTTACAGTCATCAAGACAGCATGATATTGGTACAAAAACAGACATATAGACCAATGGAACAGAATAGAGAGCCCAGAAATGAACCCACAA
The DNA here is from genome assembly GCF_048773025.1 of Camelus bactrianus. Taxonomy (NCBI): domain Eukaryota; kingdom Metazoa; phylum Chordata; class Mammalia; order Artiodactyla; family Camelidae; genus Camelus; species Camelus bactrianus. Next base: position 7,200,896 of record NW_027413945.1, read on the forward strand.
ACTTTTGGTCAACTAATCTTTGACAAAGGAGTCAAGAATATACAATGGAATAAAGACAGTCTCTTCAGAAAATGGTGTTGGGAAAACTGGACAGCAACATGCAAAGCAATGAAGCTAGAACCCTCCCTTACACCATACACAAAAATAAACTCAAAATGGATCAAAGACTTAAACATAAGACAAGATACAATAAACCTCTTAAAAGAAAATATAGGCAAAACATTATCTGACATACATCTCAAAAATGTTCTCCTACAACAGTCTACTCAAGCAATAGAAATAAAAGCAAGAATAAACAAATGGGACCTAATGAAAATTACAAGCTTCTGCACAGTGAAGGAAACCATAAGTAAAACAAAAAGACAACTTATGGAATGGGAGAAAAATTTTGCAAATGAAACCAACAAAGGCTTGATCTCCAGAATATATAAGCAGCTCATACGACTTAATAATAAAGAAAAAAAAAATCCAATCCAAAAATGGGCAGAAGACCTAAACAAGCAATTCTCCAAGGAAGACATACAAATGATCAAAAGGCACATGAAAGAATGCTCAATATCACTAATTATCAGAGAACTGCAAATCAAAACTACAATGAGGTGTCTTCTCACACCAGTCAGAATGGCCATGATTCAAAAGTCCACAAATGACAAATGCTGGAGAGGCTGTGGAGAAAAGGGAACCATCCTACATTGCCGGTGGGAATGCAGTTTGGTGCAGCCACTGTGGAAAACAGTACGGAGATTCCTCAAAAGACTAAAATAGACTTACCATATGACCCAGGAATTCCACTCCTGGGCATATATCCAGAAGGAACCCTACTTCAAAATGACATCTGCACCCCAATGTTCATAGCAGCACTATTTACAATAGCCAAGACATGGAAACAGCCTAAATGTCCATCAACAGATGACTGGATAAAGAAGATGTGGTATATTCATAAAATGGAATACTATTCAGCCATAAAAACTGACAACATAATGCCATTTGCAGCAATGTGGATGCTCCTGGAGAATGTCATTCTAAGTGAAGTAAGCCAGAAAGAGAAAGACAAATACCATATGAGATCGCTCTTATGTGGAATCTAAAACAAAACAAACAAACAAGCAAACAAAACATAAATACAGAATAGAAATAGACTCACAGACATACAATACAAACTTGTGGTTGCCAAGGGGGTGGGGGGTGGGAAGAGATAGACTGGAATTTCAAAATTGTAGAATAAACAAGATTATACTGTATAGCACAGGGAAATATATACAAGATCTTATGGTAGCTCACAGAGAAAAAAATGTGACAATGAATATATATATGTTCATGTATAACTGAAAAATTGTGCTCTATGCTGGAATTTGACACAAAATTGTAAAATGATTATAAATCAATAAAAAATGTTAAAAAATAAAAATAAATAAGCTCAGTTTCAAAAAAATGATACTGTATCAAGGCCTAACAACCCACCTGCATTTATGTAGGTTTACATGGGTTAACTTCCATATATATATATTTTATGGAAGTATAGTCAATTTACAATGTTGTGTCAATTTCTAGTGTATAGCACAATGCTTCAGTCATACATGAAAATACATATAGTTGTTTTCATATTTTTTTACCATGTGTTACTACAAGATAATTAATATAGATCCCTGTGCTATACCATATAATCATGCTTATCTATTTTATATATATTAATTAGTATCTGCAAATCTCAAGTTCCTAATTTATCCCTTCCCACCCCCTTTGTATGGTAACCATACACTGGTTTTCTATGTCTGTGAGTCTGTTTCTGTTTTGTAAGTAAGTTCATTTGTCTTGTTTTTTGTTTTTTCGTTTTTTTAGATTCCACATATAAGTGGTATCATATGGTATTTTTCTTTCTCTTTCTGGCTTACTTCACTTAGAATGATGATCTCCAGGTCCATCCATGTTGCTGCAAATGACATTATTTACTCTTAATATAAAAATTCTACAGAAGACATAATCATTTCTCTTATTCTTAATTCCAGTCCACAATATATGGCACAGCTTGCCAAGCAGTAGAAAGAAGACAGAAATTCCAGGAATTGTTTGTTCATACCCTGAACAAAACACAATTAATAATGGAAGGTTGAGTAAATATTTTCCTCACTAAAAATGTTTACTGGATGGATCGCTGGATGAATGCATGAAGCAATGAGTCTCCTTGAAGGGCACAGATTCTGGAGCCCAACACACACAAGACTCATACCTTGAATATTCTCAGTTATGCCCATTTGATTTTGGGAATTTACTCATCATCTCCAAGTCTTAGATTTCATACCTATAAAACAGCACTTATAACTTCTTTTTAAAGAGCATTATTATAAGAAATAAAATTATCTAGAACATAAATACTGAATAAAAACAAGTCTGTACTAGTTTACAGCAGGCAAATTACCAAAAATATAAATTTTTAAGTAACAGACTTTATTTTTTAGAGCAGTTTTAGGTTCAGAGCAATACTAAGCAGAAAGTATAGAGATTTCCCATTCATTCTTTTAATTCAATCATTCATAACCTTTCCCATTATCGACAGCCCCCACCAAAGTGGTACAGTTACTACAGTTGATGAACTTATATTGACACATCATTATAATCCAAAGTCCATAGTTTACATTGGCATTCACCCTCGGTAGTGGACATTCTATGGGCTTGGACATATGTATAATGACATGAGTCCATCATTATAGAATCATATGGAATAGTTTCACTGCCTTAAAAATCCTGTGCTCGACCTATTGAACTCTCACTCTCCCCTAAGCCCTAGCAGCCACTAAACTTTTTACTGTCTCTTTAGTTTTGTCTGTTTCAGAATGCCATACAGTTACAAACATATAGTACATAAACTTTTCAGATTGTTTTCTTTCACTCAGTAATATACATTTAAGTTTCATCCATGTCTTTTCGTGGCTTGATAGCTCTTTTTTTCTTAACACTTAATAATATTCCATTGTCTAGGTGTACCACAATTTATCCATTCACCTAACTGAAGGACAGCTTGGTTGCTTCCAAGTTTTGGCAATTATGAATAAGACAGCTATAAACATCCATGTACAGGTTTTTGTGTGGACAAAAGTTTTTAATACTTTTGGGTAAATACCAAGGAGTGTATAATTATTAATTGTAGCTATCAACTTGAATGGGTTACAAGATGTCCAGATAGCTAGTAAAACATTATTTCTGAATGTGTCTGTAAGGGTGTCTCTGGAGGAGATTACCATTTGAATCTGTAAACTAAGGAAAGAAGATCCCTTTCAACAATGTGGGAGACATCATATAATCTCTTGAGGGGCTGAACAGATCAAAAAGATGAAGAAAGGGTAAATTCTCTCTGCTGGAGCTGAAACACCCATCTCTTGCCATCAGTCATCAGAGTTCTGGTTCTCAGGCCTTTGGACTTGGGAGGAATTACACCACCAGTTTTCCTGATTCTCCAGCTTGCAGACTGTAGTTCTTGGATCTTTTTGGCCTTCAAAACATTTTAGCCAATTCCAATCATAAATTTCCTCTTATATGTCTATGTCTGTATCTATATCTATCTTCTATTGGTTATTTTTCACTTTAGAACACTAATACACAGTGCAATTGCTCAATCACATTTTGAGTATGTTTTGTTTTCTATGAAACTATCAAACTGCCTTCCAAAGTGCTTATGCCATTTTTTAACTCTCATCAGCAATGAATGAAGAGTTCTTATTGCTCCACATCCTTGCCAGCGTTTGGTCTTGTCAGTGTTTTGGATTTTTGCCCTTCTGATAAGTGTGTAGTGGTATCTCACTGTTATTTTAATTTCCATTTCCCTGAGAACATGTGATGTGGAACACTTTGTCATGTGCTTATTTGTTGTCCAAATATCTTTAATGAGGTGTCTATGAAGGTCTTTGATCAGTTTTTAATCAAGTTGTTTGTTACTGTTGAGTTTAAAGAGCTCTTTATGTATTTGAGATAACAGTCCCTTATTAGATGTGTCTTTTACGAATATTTTCTCTCAGTCTGTGGCTTTTCTTCTCATTCTCTTAATATTATAATTTACATGGCAGAAGTTTTTGATTTTAATGAAGTCCAGATTATCCTTTTTTTTATGAATTGTGCCTTTGCTGTTGAATCTAAAATGTCATTGTCATACAGAAAGTCATCTAGGTTTTCTCCTATGTTATCTTCTATGAGTTTATAGTTCTGCATTTTGCATTTAGGTTTGTGATTCATTCTGAGTTAATTTTTGTGAAAGGTGTAAGGTCTGTGTCTGTATTCATTTTTTGCATGTGAATGCCCAGTCATTTCTGTACCATTTGTTGTAAAGACTATCTTTTCTTTATGGCATTGCCTTTGCTCCTTTGTCAAAGATCAATTGATTATATTTATATGGGCCTATCTCTGGGTTCCCTATTCTGTCCATCAATCTATTTGTCTATTCTTTTGCCAATATCACACTGTCTTGGTTACTGTAGCTTTATAGTAAGTCATGATGTTGGTAGTGTCAGTCCTCCAGAAGTGGAATTTTATTTTTAAATAAAACTAAATAGGGGTATTTAAAAACTAGACTTAATCCCAATTTGGTGTGTGGAGAAATGTAATATAAAGAGAGAAGTAGAATATTCAAGAAAAGTAGTTTCATTTTAGGTGCATATTCAAACTACTTTGAAATAAGTAAAAACTGGGGTATTTTAGATATAAGTATAAAAATTTTATGTGATTCTACTTAAATACATTATCAGAAGGAACGACAATGTCTTCCCATGTAAAAAAAAAAGAATAATATTTGATCTTATCTCTATCACAAGAATATTATGATAAAAGAAGATAAAACATGCTTGAAAGTAATTTGAGTATATGTGTTTGTGTATATAAGTCCCTCTTTCTCCTGAGGGGCTATGATATTATTTTGATTATTTCTTCAAGTGGTGTTATACAACAGGATCTCTCAACCACTTCATTATCACTCTACTAATGTCATTGTTGGAAATTACTCCTTATGTCTGGTGCTACAGCAGTAAAGATTGAATAGCTCACATAATTCAAAATCATGAATTTCAATATTTTATTTTGGACTGTACCCTTGTGCAGAAACTTAAATGAATGGCACCCAAAATAACTGCTTTTACCCAGTAGGGTCAAATTATTCTCCTTGTAGCATTATCTTAAATACACTTAAATTCAAGGCAATAAATTAGTTAAAGAATTAACTAAATCACTTTTCCCCCCTTTCATCATTTATCCAATTAAGGTCTTGCATCATTTTTAAAAATCATACTTCAGAAGTTTTATGAACACATTTGACCATGTCACACTCAGATTTTTTGCCAAAGTTGAACCACACCCAAAATTTAAGCATGGAAGCAGAGAACATTAATGATTGCTTTCATAGATAATAATCAGACTCAGAAAAAGTGCATAGAGTAAAAGAATATAGCCTTCTTGATATTAAAATAAGGACAACCTGCCTTCCTCTTGGTTTGGGCTCTTATGAGACCAGAAAATTTCCTTTTAAGATACAAGATGCTCTTAAGTGCTTTGCAATGGGGTATATTAAAATATCAATTCCCCAAATACAGAAAAAATAACTTGAATGAACACAAACATTAGCAATCTTTCTTTTATTTATAGCCTCTATAATCAGATAATCAGATCAGTGTCTCAACAGAACTGTACTGACATTCTTTTTTGCACTGTTTTTGCTCAAGAAAATAGTATCCCCAGAAATCCCCTGGTATTATTTGCCATCATCTTAACATTGCAACATCTACAGGTTAGAAATATTTGCATCTTTGATATACATCTCCATAAACTTGATAGCTTATTTCATTTGACATTGTAACATCATGTCTATGGATTTACATTATAAAAATCTCATGAGCATGTCAATGATGTAAAACCCCATTACAGTGCAGGGGAATTTGTGACATTAGAAAAAAACTGAAAAGTGACTAGACTGTCTCATTTATGGGAGCTTTGTTTCATTAAGATGGAAAACATCTTGACTTAATTAATTAAATAAATTTATATGTGACTCCTTTTTTAAATATTATTACCACAAAAGAGAAACCTTAAAGAAACTAAGAAAATAGGTTGAACAAAAGAGTGGATACTTTCTGTTTCACTACTATAATTTGTTTCATGTAGTTAATGGCAATGCTACTCAGGCCAGAAAAAGTGATGGGGAGGGAGAGGCCCCACTCACTTGTCACTTACTGTTCCAGCATACACAACTCTACAGCATGAGTACAGAAAGATCTGGCAGGAACTAAGTCAGGGTATTGAAATCTTAAGCCAAATACTATTTCTGGTACTAATAATTCAGAATTCACCAGGTTGATTTAAAAGCTGCCTGGGGATAAAACTCAACTATTTCAAATTTTATAGTAGATAAAATCATCCTTTTGTTTATATTTTTATCCTATCTTTATTTTAATTTCATTTTGAGGTATGACATCCTGTCCCATCCCTTGGTTACACCATGAGACAAGTTATTTGGTGACAGCTACAGGAATAGCCTCCACTGCAGTTACTCTCATTCACAGCATGAAGGAAAATGAGTTGGACACTTTTCAGTTAATAGGGCAGAAATACAAATCTTTCAGATGTCCCTAGTTTTGTATGCTTCTAGCCAAATCAGTTTTATTTCCCTTACTGATATGGGTATTAATGTATAAGGTTCCCTAGAGCCTCTTGCTTTTATGCAAAGGAAGGCTGGGTGTTGTGTGAAAAATGGACTCTTTGAGTTTCCTTTTTGAATTTATGGAGTTTAGGAGTAGCAAATAGTCATGTGTAGCTGGGATGACGGAGCACGGCGTATATTAACACTTGTCTGCTCAGTGATTTAAAATTACCTCCTGGAGACTATTACTGATATTAGCTCAGTGACTTTATTTATATTTATTTAATTATAAAATATATGTATCATGAAGACAGCAAACTTTTGTAAATTTTTAATTTTCTTAAATCAAAAAATCTTGGAAATGTGCATTCAAAGACAAGCTCAGTTATCTGTAGTTAGATGACAGATATGCTATTATGATAACAAATCATTGTTATTTGGGCCCACTTAGTGGAAAGAGGCTAGCTTTTGTAGTCAGAAATGGCATGGAGCTGTGGTCTATATATTAGCTGAGAGATGTCAAACAATGGAGGGATAGTATCAATTTTCAGGACAATTTTGAGACTTAAATGAAATAGTACATATATAATACCCAGCAGGGGCCTGACAGACATGAGCACATGGCTTTCCATTCATGGTATTTGCATTAACTTTTTTTCACAATAGTTCCAAGATAAACACATATTCTTTTTTTTTACTTTTTTTTTTTGTGGGGGGAGGGAGGTAATTAGGTTTGTTTGTTTGTTTATTTTGAAGGAGGTACTGGGGATTGAACCCAGGACCTTGTGCATGTCAGGCATGCACTCTACCACTTGAGCTATACCCTCCCCCAACACATATTCATTTTTGCTACTAGCAGTTTTCTCAATAAGGAAAAGAAAAGAAGCCTCCAACTTTAAAACTTCCAAAACAACTAGAAACCACAATCCATCTCTATTGTGACTCAGAATTTGAGTAGGACTCAAGAACCAGTATCAATATTTTAGATGTATTTCAAAGATTCATCTATTCTCCCTTGAGAGTGATATATTAATAAGAAAATTAGTGGTATTTGGTTTGTTTATAAATGTTTATTTTATGAATTATTTGAAAAAAGGTTATAATTTTGGAGGACTGGGAACAAATGATAATATTCTTACCTAAGTCAATGGTCTCACTAAATACGTGTTACCTTGAAATGTATTAACAGTGTTAAGTGGTAAAGATAAGTGCATAATGTATAAAAAACAGGATAGAGAGAATGATTATAATGTTGTATTGACATATAGTATATATTATATTTAATATACATAATATATATATTTACACACACACATATATAGCAGGGGGAGAGAGAAAGAGAAAGTCTTCTAGTCATCATGAGGAACCTTTGAAATAAAGTTTGCAATTCAATTTGAAAGTTTTCTTTCTATGTCAATCAGGATAAACAAGATTATACATCTGTAACCAGCATTCCTCCATACCTCAGCAACTTAAAAAACAAAACACCATCTCTTCTCAAACCAAATTCCTATCATTTATAAACTGTGGGCTCTTCTCTGTGTTTTCAGTGTCCTCACTCTAAGAACCAGGCTGATGAAACAGCCCCTACCTACTTAAGAGCATTGCTGGTTTCAGCAGCAGGCAGAAGGAGATACTGCCTAGTGTCATAACAAAAAAATCAACCTGAGGTGACACTTGTACTTCAACCTATTGGGCTGAACTGGTTTCACACACCAGACAAGGATGAGAGAGACAGGAGGTGAAATTCTGACACACTCTCAGAAGAAATGGACTATTTGGAAAATGGCACTAGTGACTATCGAGCTACTGAAACATAAACCAAGTTGTCACTGGCTCAAGGGCATCTAGAGCACCTCTACTCACTCAGCAGCCTGCAGAGAGTCTGGCACTTAGAAGGGGCCCAGAAAAGAGTTACTGAGCCAAGAAGTGTTTTGTTAGAGATGAAGCTGAATGGCCGTAGTTGTAATAGGCTATCTTCTTAGTTAACTTAAACTACCTATTGAGGAAAGGCTGAGATTTGCAGTCTATGGAATCAAATGAAATTAGGCTGCACTGCATGACAACTTATAATCAATACCCTCTAATACCTTATTTTAAAAATGTAAATGAAGCCACCTTCCCTAAGGTAGAATGCAAAAAATTTTTAAGCTGCAATATTGTTATAATACTAAATGAATCTCATTTCAACCATCAAGAATGAAGCCACACAAGAAAACCCAGCTGAGATAGGTTTATAATCCCAATAAAAAATCAAAATTGCAATTATAACCACAGATAGAAATATATGGCTCTGGAAAGTGTCACTGTGTATAAATCCAGGAGCAATTTTAAAGCAAAGGGTACTGATTGAGTAACACAGATCTCCTCAACTGAACAACCTAGAATGCCCACCCACATTCCCTTGATTTTTCCCATGCCTTGCCTGCCAGCATTACATGTGTCATCTGGCAGTCAGTTCACTGACACCCTGTAGCTCAGCTGGATAAATGAATCAGTAAACAATGCAAAATATGTTGAGGCATGCTGTCACTTAAGGAATAAATGTTAAGCTGGCTAGAATTATAGAGAGGAGGAAACAGGATATGGAAATAGAAGAAGAAGGAATGTGTGAGTGATTAAATATGAGGTCATGTACAAGGGATCACAGGACAAGTCAAGGAAGGATTGTTACAATGGAGACATTCAGAGTAAGATCGATGAGATTTATGTTCAAAGTACAAACATGTAAAATTTTAAAAAGCCAAGTGTTGTTTCAAGCAATTCATTAGGTTCTATAAAGGTGATGACCAAACCAAACTCCAAATCATAGGCAACTAGAAATACATGTATACCAGGCATTGTGGTTCAGCCATTCGGTTACTACTCTGTGAACCGGCTTTATTCCTTGGGTAATTAGATTGCACTGCCTGCTGCTTTTATATCTCATCTCACTTGAGAATTTATTTGATATTCAGAGAAAATGCAGGGTAATTAATGAATGCTGCAAGCACAAATGAATATTATTTCTATGCAGACTTTTTGGCAACTGAGTAAAACATTTGGAGAGAGTAAACCAGCATCAGAAACATGGATGGAGAATAGAAGCTTTGCACTCTAAACATATGCCTGCCTCTTGCTCCACACTTAATCTACTTGGGTCTTCCCTCTGTCTGCTGGCTGCACCATCTGGCTAACCAAACTGACAGTTCTCCTGGTATATGTCATCTGACAACAGAACAGAGATCATTGAAAATTCCAATAAAGAACCAGCAAAGAATTGACTCATAAATCAAAGCCCCTGTTTTTGTCTTTAAAACATTCTGAACTTCTAAGTGGCTTCTAGGCATCCCATTTACATTCTACATCTTTTTAGGAAGTAGCAAGATATAGATAAGATGCACAGAGAATAAAGCCAGAAAGTATTAGGCTTTGTTCTCACACTTATTACCAAGACCTGACAGGATCACTTCATGCCTCTTAATGAATGTTCATTACATCAAATTTTTAAAGAGTATAAAATTTTATTCTAGCTGTCTGCAGTATTATGTGGGTAATTCATGTGAACATTTTTGTACACTCTACAGCAATACAAACATATAAGAACTTATAAAATTTTAGCACAAGGTTTCTAAGTTCTTAAAGTAGTTCTAAGAAATCACAGAAGTGCCAGAATATAATAAGATTTTTTGATATTTCCAAGTCAATGGAAGTCTTACATCTACTCAGGATATAGATGCATGGTCACTGCATAGCAAATGCTTTGACAAATATACTGAGGGTCAGGTCCACTAAGGCAGGCAGTGTCTTGATGCCAAAACACTTAGAAATCAGTAGTTCCAGGGTGCTTTCTTGTGTATATTTTAAAGTTAACTTCTTACTGAGAAATATGAATGATATGTGAAATAATTTAGACAGTAACTCTAAAACTGCCACTCTGACTTCTGATCTTACTACCTAATGTTTACATCCTCTTTTTTAATGTATTTAATTTCCCAATGAGAATTTTCAGTTTCATATTTCACTTGAGAGATAGTTTGTGTTAATAGCAAAATAGCACAAATTATAACAATTTGTCTCAGTTATGAAAGCAACCACAGAGATAATCTAGTCTTTATGTAAGATCTGACATAAAAACACTAAAGTTAACACTTACCAAGTACTTACTATGCTCCATGAAAAGGGTTGAGTGTGTGTGTGTGATGTTCATTTAATCTTCACACAGCTCTCTAATTAGATAAACAGAGACTTGTTTAAGGTCACTCAATCCAGATCTGTTTCCAGAAATTTTGCTACGAAATTCTCTTTGTGTATCACACATATTTTTTGGTGGCTAGCCAACAGAACATTGGCATATGACAGTGATTTAAAGAAAATAAAAAGAGAGAATGATCTTCCATGTGTGGGTGTGCTGCAAATAAACCACAATAAATTGCCAAATGGAAGGTGAACATTCATTTTGTGGAATAGTTTTTATACAAAGGACAAAGGGACTCAATTCATGTTTACTGCAAAGCACATTATTTTAGGAACAGTTAAATGCTGATCACTCTTCTGTAATTCTGTTTTAATTAAATACTACCATTAAGGACCATACTAAATAATGTGCTAAAATTTCAGTTTGTAGATAAGACACTAATCTGAGGTTCTCCATCATCAAAGTGTTAAAGTGTTAGCACTGAGCAACCTGATCTCTGAGAACCCTGGTTTTCTTATATTTTACAAAGTGTGTGTGTGTGTATGTGTCCTCCTACTATGTGTGATTATTAGGAGGCTTACAGGATACAAAATATGTGATGTAGTATTTGATTCCATCATCAGTGTCTCAACAGATCTTTGGCTGTGTGAACTTAATATGCTTAAGATATATCATTTCTTCAGAAGACAGCTATTTTCAGTCATAATATAAAACTTTACAGAGATATTAAGTCAGTGTTAATGCATATTTACCATGGAAGTCAATCCATTCTATTTTCTTGGCTTGGAATAATTAGTTATTAGACTTTTAGGATACCGTGTATTTAAGGGAGAGTGAAAGTCTTCAAATGCTTAAGAGTCACATGGGTGCCAATTAGGTATAAACATGATTATAAATTCTGGGTTGTTCTGTAATATTAGAATGTTAACCTTCTATTAACTAGTTATATATATATAAATTATTATATCTCTGAAATAGTTTCTTTGTCTGCAAAATTGGAATAATAAAACCCTGTCACAGTTTGTTGTGAAGATAAAAAGAAATAGTATATAAAAAGTACTTAGAATAATGCTTTCTGCATGGTAAAACAATAAATTTAAATATTATTACTTTTATTAATAACTATATATTGAAACATGACATTATCAGTTTGTTTCATTATAATTTGAGTGAAACATAAGACTTGGATTAATGATTTGCTCTCTTAATCTATTTCACATTAGTACAATCAAAATTCCTAATAGTAATATAGATGTAAAAAACAGTAATACTGAACAAAAATTTTATCCCAGAATAAATAGAATCAAAATATATATATACCTTTATTAGGCAGATGATATAGTTTTGAAAGAAGAGTGAAGAGTCAAAAACATAAAAATAAAGGTAAAGATATCATTTTATTTGCTGTCTTCTATTTCCTACAAAGATAACTAAGAATTGTTTCGCTCTAGGAATGTTAAGTTGTTCCCCAAAATTCCTCTCATTTATCTTCTAAATTCAATACCATCATGGTGTGCAAAAATGACAGACTTGTTCTCAAAGTTTGTATTACTATTGTTATTGACAATACCTTGCTCTCAATTTCTGAAGGAAGGAAAAACAAAATAAGCCATGGCTCTAAAAGGACAGTCTTTGTGTATGTGCTCAAATATGAGTGAACAAAAGTGACAATCTTACTTAAAAAAAAAGCAACTAAGGGTAGAAGAAAAAGTCAATCATGTCCTAAAATGGAATATAAAGAGGGTTTTTTTTTTTTAAGATTCAAAATTTAGTATTGTAAAGAGGCTGTTAATTATTAGATCCACTTCATTAAAAAAAAAACAAAAACCTGTTTCAATATTGTCTTTTCAATTCTATTCAGATGAATATAAATAAATGAAAACTCTATTTGTTAAAAGTGTCCATCACTTCAATGCATGTGTAAATTGGGTGTTGGAAAAGAGTCTGCAACAGAATTTCAAGAATTGAGTAATCTGCATTCTTATATTCAGGGAAAGTTGGTTTAAGCAAAATATTACTTTGACAAGTAACAATGAGCTTTGAAGTAAAGGAGCATATTAATGCACTGATCTGATTTCACTGAAGGAATATGACACTTCTGGACAGCTCAAGAGATTGGCTGCAACATACAGAAAGAAAGGTGATTACTGGAGCCATCCTGTGCTCTTCTGTGAGCTCAAGTCACAGCAGACATTAATAAGTCACTAGCTGTTTTCACATGCTTTTCATAACCTTTGTGTCACAATTTCAGGGCAGAGAGAATATAAGACAAAGAACATCATGTAGAGAGAGCTAAAGCAAGCCTGTCAAAGATTAGAAGGCCCAAATTTTATCTACCTTCTGTTTTTTTTATTTTTTTTCACTGTTCCCTGAAAAGCTTGTGTCAATCTCACTTGGCCAAGTTTTCAAGCACAGCAACTAATTTTGGAAATGTCTGAACACAATCAAGTTGTCATCAGCCTATCTTGTGGGCATTCAGGCTTCCTGGTAATGATACTTACTTGGAAAGCCAAATTTAGATAACTGTGCTTATACTGGCCTCTATAAAATCAGAATTTAAATTCTGCCTTTTAAAGTTGTAAACATAAGGCATCTCAGGAAAACTTCTGAGTTAGCAAACCTCTAAATGTAACATCTATTTTTGTATATGACATTGTGATGCTCTGGGAATGACTAATGAGTGGCTCACCCACAGACTCTTCAGTTACATATAAATAATCAATAGCAGGATTAAAAGGGAGGAAGCCCAACATGCTATATAACATTTTGGGATAAAGTCACTTTAACTGAGTAATTATTACTATGAATGTCACTGATGTTAGTTCTATGCAAAAGTTTACATACACCAACTACAAAAATTTTTTTCAAAAATATAAAGAGAAAGAAACTTAAACAAGTCATTGTAACAGTTAATATTTCTTATTAATGATTATTTGGAGATCTAAAGTTAGAGCTAAAATTCAAGTTAATGTTATTAAGCCATTCTTAGTTATGTATATCATCTTCATACATTTAAATAAAATTGTTTGGAATCTAAAAGGTAATTAACCATAACTTCAAGCCTAGGCATTTAGAGAAAGTCATCATTTTTCTATTTGAGGGCTACATAACACTACGCAAAAAGAAAAAAAAAAGTCAACAAACTTTTAGAGTTAGTAATTTTTAATCTATTTATGTTTCCTACACCAGAGAAGTCTATACTGGAGCACTTTCCAGTAAAAAAAGGAAATAGGCTGCGGTCTCTCTCTCTCCCTCTTTGGAGATGGACCACACTCTGTCTATGGAGTGTGTACCTACTTCTAATCTGAACACCCAACCCCCACACCTCATGGCCTTTCTCTCACCTTTCAATGTATCTCTCTGAATAAACCTACCTTTACTCAAAAAATAAATAAATAAAAACTAATTAGTTTGAAAAAGAATCAAGTCTACCTTCCTTGATAATCCCTTGCCTAACTGTATCACTTTTTTACAAATACAAGAATTTCTTCTACCCTTAATTTAACATAAAACCCATTATCTAAGCTCTGAGTGAGCATATTTTAAAAATATATATGCATATATACATAGGTATGCATATGCACATGTTTTAATTTTATTATTTAGCAAATCAAAAATGATTATAAAAAAGATATAAAATATAGGTTTCCCTTCAAATTGTATTTCTCTGCATGTTTCAGTCCCAATTTAGGTGGGTCATCTTCTCCCTAGATGTTCTAAGGACCCAGGTTTCTTCTGACTTTTTACTTTGCCATCCTATTGTCCCATTAACAAGTTTAAAGCTAACTTACTCTATCAACCCCAAAAAAGAAGATAAGAAACAGAGAGAAAGCAGTGTTGCCTTAAGAAACTGGCATGAGACTTGTCTTTATGACTACTGCTTATTTTGCATTAGTGAGAACTCAGTCATGTGGAAACAGACAAGAAAGCTGAGAAATGTACTCTCTACCTGGACTTCCATGGACCCTACAAAACAAGTGTGGAAAGAGAATAGTGTGAGAATGGATACTGGGGAAAGTTATTAAGCTCTGTCATATTGATCCATTGCTATTTTGAAAAATTTAATAATTTTGAAATATTCATCATCTAAGGAAATCCATTAGCATTTTGAAATTGAGGGTTCCCTAGTCACTGTTACTCTTTTAAATTAGCATGGTATAAACATGAATTTGTTGAAGAATTTCCCTCTCCCAGGGCCACCAGCTTTGTCATAGTCAGAGTGGTTGTGAGTTACAGCTCACTGTATTTGCTCTGCAGTTTATGATGCAACGTCACACTCATTTTTGAAAGGAAATGGTCAATGGCACTCTCCTTTCTGAACATTATGTGGCAACAAAAGACCTCAAGATGATTTATAATTAGTAGATTTTTAAAATGTAACTTTATGACAGACTGAAGATTAGAATTCAGGGTATACTTGATAAAATCACAGAAAATAACACAACATAGTTTCATAATATGAAAATGTACATTTTTTATTTAATTCACACAAGATGAAAATCTCCAAGGAATGCAACTAAACCTTTCAAATGTAATAATTTCTGACTTGTTCTGGATATAAAATTCTTACTTATATATCTACTGTCATTTATTTTAAAAAATTTTAAAACCCTAAGTGGAATCAATGTGGGCTATGTAGATGTGACCTCAATATATGAGGTTTAAAATTTGTGATTTGATTTCTGAAATTTTTAGGTTTTAGATATATATTTTCTGTCCTATTTAATTTCATGAATTTTAATAATACTTGGCAAATAATTTTTAACATCTAAGCTTACTACCAAGGAAATAAAATTTGCTTTTTAGAAGAGTCTCAATTCTTGAAAGTCAAATTTATCACTAACTGAATGGCAGGATCAAAAGAAGTCTCCTAATTGACCCAAGGTAAAGGAAAGTTTTGGCCTTGGCAAGATTCTATATTGCACTAGGACTTGGATATAAATATGTAAAAAATATATTTGCCCACAAAGTAGAAGGCATGATGGCTTCAGAAATGGACAGCACTGTGGGCAAATAATCAAGAATCAAAATGATATACATTTCCTCAATACTCATATGCTCATTTCATTCAGTCTTTGTCAGTCAGTGTCCTATGATAGATAAAAGGAATTCAGCTGAGGAAATAAAATAGTCTATGCCCTAATGAAATTTAAATTCTAAGGAGAAAGATAGGCAATAAACATATAATTACAATTTTGATGAGTGTCATAAAAGGAGATGCGGAGAGATTACTTACTAAGGCACCTAATCAGCTCTGAGGAGATTAGCAAAGGAAGTGATATCTTAGTTAATACATAAAGGGTGATGTAAACTTATGTATGTGAAGATGTAGTCATGAAGTAGAGGAGCTTCTGGAAGAAGCAATTTCCTGTTGTAATGCCTGGATGTGAAAAAAGCAAGCATGTGTAGAACCAGCTGATGTCCCAATGACCTGAAGCATTCACAGATGTAGTAGAAGGGGATGAGAGATGAAATTCAAGAGGTAGGCAGAGACAATACCTTAACAATACTTGTTATCTGTATTAAGAATTTGGAACTTATTGTAAATGGCAATAGGAATTAGGAAAGATGGCCAAAATGCTCTATCTCTAGTCTCAGGAATAAAGGGCAGTGGTTCTCTGGCCTACAGCAATAGCAGTGATGGTAAAAAAGTGACAGATTGAAGAAGGGTATAGATCAATAATACATGGTGATAGAGCTGAAGGAGGAGTGAGAAAGAGAGAGGAGTGAAGACTGATTCTGAAATTACTGTCTTCAGAAACTGGATATATCATTTTATCACTGAATGAGATTGAAAACAACTGAAGGAGGGGCTAGTTTGAGAGTTTAGAGAAGGGTCATGAGTCTCTTAGCCTAAGTCATCTTTCAGACATCTAAGTAGAGAGATTAGTGGGGAACTGGCTATGTAATCTGCAGATCAGACAGTTTCTAGGTTGGAGATGGAAATTCAACAGTTCTCAGCTTATTTCTGGTAAAGAAATCCTTGGGAGTGGATGAGATTATTAGAAAGGATATTAAAAGGCAACAAATACATGTTAAGACAGGTTAAATCAAGACACAGAATTGAAATGAATGATATTCTTTCACTTTACTAAATGATCTAAATGGAGTGATTCACAAAATTATCAAATACCCAGGAACAAAAAGAGCAACCTTCTTTTCTAAAAAAAAAAAAAAAAAAAAGCTAATTTTTAATAATAGGTGCTGATTTCAAGAAGAGAAATGGTCAATTTAAAACAGTTTAAAGAATTATAGAATATAAAATTTAAATAATCTTAAATTACTAAGTAATATAAGCAACTAACTCCAATAGAAATGACCTAAGTAAGACACTGACTTTAACAGCCTAGGACTAGGACAGTGATGTATGTGTCCCAGTAACAGACTGTCAGTGAATGAAACTGTCTCTTATCAGATTACAAATAAAAGATTCTTTGTCTAAAACAGTGTTTTCTTCAATATAATCTCTAGTTGTGCTCAAGAAAAGGTAAGGTGAAAAGTTAAAGTTTCATTTCTACCATAATGTTTTATTGGGAACAATGGCTCTTATAACAAGAAAAAATAACAACGCATATGTGCACATTTTTGTAGGAATTAACTTTCTCTCCTGAGGACTCATCCTTATTATTCTTATTAATACTTAGAGATACTTTAGTTATTAAGTTCATAATCCTAAGAAAAGTTGGTGGCTATGTCTTTAAAGTAATTTGAGCTAACCTTATGTGGCAGAAAAGCCCACTAGTTACAAGACCTATATTAACATCCTGATTTTAACATTTACTTAAATTTTCTGAACCCCAGGATTTTCACCTGGAAAACAGATTAAAAACACTTTGATCACCTTAAAAACCAATTTGTGAAGAACAAAATGAGACAAGGTAATTGATAGATTTTATTACAATGTCTAAAGCAGCTTAAGTGCCATTTGGAATTTGGTCATGTAAATAAAGAACATTACTATTACACAAATCAAGAAGAAAATAAAAAGAAAGACTTCTGTGTCATAACATATTTCCCAGAGAACATAAGAGCATAGGAAAAAGATCACATCTATGAGTCCACTGATGATACTTCTTGAAGAAAGCCACAATGACATCAAAGAATGCTATTCACTTCCATCTATGACACCTCCATGAAGGAGGAACACATGAAGACAGGAATAACAATGTGAACATAATGGAACTGCATAATCCAAAACTAAAGATTAAAAAGCTACATGAATGTCCTTGAAATGCTGAAATTCTTTGAAAACCTGGGAAGTTCATAGGCAAATAAGAGCTTTGGAAATCTCACATACTATATAAAAAGGGAAAAACAAAGTGAGTTTCCTTAAGTAAAAGTTGTAAATTGAATTAGCCTTTTCTTTTCATTAAATTTATAAATGTAGTAAATAAAACTGACTTGCATTCCTAGGAAGATGACTTAACATAATCAGTACTTTTAAAGTATGTTTCCCCCCATTTGACTTATTTGCTCACACTGGTCTTTCTTTTACATTTATATCTTAGGCTTTCTCACATTGGCAGTCACAGAAGTTGAAAGTTTAAGTAACTAGCTTTCCTGAAACTTTTGCTACAGTTTCACATCAATATCTATTCTATGTTACAGACAAGCATCCTTACAAGTGCTATAAGCAATGTGTGAGAAGTGTCTGCAGTACATGCAAACACAAGTGACATTAGCTCTCATTTCTCCCAAGAGTCATTAAACAGTAGATGTGAACAATGTAAATTACTTGTCATATTTTTCCATTTGATCAGTTGAAGAATCCCCTTGTAAAATGTGAGGAAGAGGAAAAGTACTGGCAACGTGACACCCTTTATGTTCAGTTTGAAAGTTTGTTCAATTTTATATTCACACTACTCTACTCTCTGATGGTCTCTTTTCAAAATGGGATTCCTTTGATAGTCAGGTATCTTATATCTTATTCCTCCAGGCTAAGATCTCTATTTTTGCTGCTTCCTTGGAAAATCAGAATTTCTTTCTTCCAAAATATTTAGAGGCTTTTTAAAAGAGTTTATGACTTGACAAAAAATGCATTAGCTGTGAACACTGATGAGAATTTGTGCTTGTGGAGACTGCAAGGAGGAGCAAAGTCTCTTACTAACATATTGCTTTCTATTATAAAATATGACTCCCATTAGTTTTGGGCTACAGCCAAGTCTCTTCTTATGGTTTAAAAAGGAGTTACCTTGACAACATTCAACTTAAATGACTTCTTGATCTATATTATGAACACAAAAGAACTCTTTCTGCATTAAAGTGACAATAAGAGTCTGATTTATAATCCTAAAGCAAAATTCAGAGTTAAATGAATCAAATGACTTAGCACTTGTCCCTAGATTTTTTGCAAGGGTGTGAAATCTATGAGGAAAAAAGAATAAATGCTGTTGCAAGTATGTCATCTGTAAACTCAAAGTAGTATATGGGTGTATTAAGCATGCACTTTCACTTTGGTGAGTTTCAAAAAGATAATTAGAAATAAGGCAACTGTCTCCTCAGAACTGCAATGCAATTTGTGGTGTTTCTGGACTCACAATAATTGTGAGTTTTTTTCTTTCTTTTCTCTCTCTTTTTTTAATAGGAGCATGATACATGTTTACAACTAGTTCACATATTTCATAATCTTAAACACCCCCAGGAAAATTTACTTCTGGTAAGCTCAGAAAGTTAAACTACCTAGTACTTGCCTAAAGTCTACAAGCCTAACAACCCTATAGTATATAAAAGAAAATATCTCCACAGAAAACAGAGCACAACCTCAAGGAAAAGAGACAAACACTCATTTAAAAAAATCCAATCAGTATCAAGCACTATTCTGAATGATGGCAAATTTAACAAAATCCATAACCT
The DNA here is from genome assembly GCF_048773025.1 of Camelus bactrianus. NCBI lineage: Eukaryota > Metazoa > Chordata > Mammalia > Artiodactyla > Camelidae > Camelus > Camelus bactrianus. The sequence continues at coordinate 7,220,539 of NW_027413945.1, forward strand.
CATGGAGCTTAAGTTTAAGGATGACTCCAACACAAAGATAACAATTATCTAATAGTTATCTCCTGGGATGGAGGGTAGGCTAGAAAATGGAAGGGACATGTGGGGTCAAGATATTGCAGGAAAACTTTCAAAAGAAGGTAACATTAAGTTGTTTTACATGTGACTAGAGAGGAAGCATATGCTCTGAGCAGAAGGCATACCATGAAAGAAATCATGCGCTTGAAGAAGCATATATTTGAGGGATCCTGAAAAGAGCAGCTGAAGGGAGATAAAGAAGAGACAGAGTCTTAAGTCATGTATTTGGGATATCTGGGGTAAGAGTCTCTCACACATGGCTTTGAAATCATAATTTGAGATTTAGGATGAGATTTCTCCATAAAGAAAACCAACCAAATGAGAAATGCTGAGCACAGACAGCTAGGACAGATCCATTTCTCTTCAGAGAGGATGTTCTACAGGCTAAAGGAAAAATAAAACTCCATTCACTTTCCTTTTTGATTTGAAATTCTTCCCAATCTCTATCATAACTACATAGATAATAACTCTCTAAAGAGTGACCCAGTTAAAAATAATTACAAATAATCCTAAAAAGTAAATTAAACACTTCTGATATTTACATGCAACTAAATTTTACCTATTAATAAAATCAGTAAATATTTTTGGAAAATGTTTTAACATTAAGACGTATTAGACACTAAGAAGAAGTGTTAAGAGGATGACTTCTTGGTCAGTGCTCTACCAGAAATCCAGTTCAATTTAAAAGTGCTTAAAAAATAAAAATAAAAAAAATAAAAGTGCTTAGCTTCATAAGCAATATACTTTTTAAATTATTAATGCTGTTTCTATGCCTTTCTAAAATTAACACAGTATAAGTTAGTACTTTAAATAACCTTTCAACATTACTTGCTTTTTGATTAATTGAAATCTAATATAATATATTTATTCTAAATTACCAAAATATATCAAAAGTTGCATATAATTACTCACACATACACCCAAGTTGAAATATTAGGCCTTTACTTTGCCACTATATAGTTACTCTTGCAAGGAAATACGTTAAAGTTTGTGAAAAAAATGAAAAGAAATCAGATTAGCAGTCCTTATATTACCGCTACCAATGAAAGTATACATTTTAATTAACACAAAACAAAGGAACTAATTACTATCAGACCCAAATTCACATTGCGGGGATTGGAACTAACATTTGTTTTACTTGTTTTTAAACAACATACAGGAAGCAATTGCCATGTTTACACTAATTCAATATTTTGTACTTAAGTAAACAATTCTAAAATGAAAGAACAGTTGAGGTGGAAAATGATCTTTAGACCACAAAACTCCAGTCTATATTTTTCAAAAATTGTGCTATATAGATTGAGAAGCTAACACTCTCTCACAACTTGACAGTATCAAAGTTCAGACTGGATCCAGCTCTTACTTGTAACCAAAGAATCTGTCCACCAGGTCACATTGAGTCATTACACTGTGGGACTGCAGAACACTTGTGATGATGACTATAAATTGTAGTCTTAACCAAGGACAGCCCAAAATGGTACACCATCTCTCTGCCATCAAACTTTTAATGCAGCCCAGTAAAGGATTCTGCATTACTTCACACAGACCCCTTAGGTATTATGAAGAACTGAACAAATAAATAAATATACAGTTAAATAATTCCCTCAAAATGTAACCATAACTGTAATGACTAAGTTAGGCCATAGTTCGGAAATAAATTCTCTAGAATTATACAAGAAGATGAAGGAGATTCTTTTGGATTTCAGACTGCTTTTGTCTTTAGTTTAACACTATTAAATCTGAGTCTATAAGCCATAAGCTTAATTGATTAGTAGTCAATTATGTTCAAATAGTTTAACCAAAATGGTTACTTGACTTCATGTACCACTCAGTTGACTGACTGAGGGCAGATGCTTAAGGTTGTCAAAAAAAATCATTTACTGTTTTATGGGAAGAAAATAAATACTCTGAAATACTTTGAATAATTGGAACCTAATAAAAATAATACAGTAGGCTTAAAAGTAGAAGGTCACTTTTAATCCAAGTCTAACACTTCCTACCTATATGTTTTTTGCTAGTCCATTTAATCATTTGTAATATGAGATCAGTATTACCTTCTTTCTATTCCACAGGTAGTTTAAGGTATTAATACAATAATATATTCTAAGTTGTCTTGTAAATCAAGACACGCTATATTTGATTGGAGACTATGAGAGTTGCTTTAAAAATATAGAAATAATTTTAACAAGTCCATCAAAAATTACTGTGTAGACTTTGTTCAATGTTTTCCCATGCCTCTCTGCTTTCCTAACCTTCCAAACCCTACTTGCTTAACAAACTTCCTTGTTGTCTGGTTACTAGTTGGACCCAGCCAAGAATGCCAGCAGAAGCTTAGAGAGAGGAAGGAAATTGTGGAACCCATCCCCACAGATCTTTCACCAAACAACTATGTGCTTCAATTGAAGACGATCACAGAGCTTGTCAAGGTGCTCTCTCTCCTCATTTCTGTAACCTCATTTTTTCCTTACTTTTCTAGTTTGAGTAGTAACAGTGTCCCATATTACTACATCATCCCCTTAAATTTTGCTATAACTTGCTACCCCTTTGCAATTACTTTTACTAAACTCTCTTCAAATTCCCAACTTGTCAATGCAATCTATTCCCTACTTGGGATGTGACTGATACCAAACTTTAGCATTTGATCATATCCAGAACTGCAGAGTATGACATCCTGGTGGTGGTGTTTGTTTGCTTTTTTCCCCCTTAGTAATATCTACTGATTTGCTTAATTGTATCTCCACTTTCTTACACAATCCACTTTAAAATTAAAAATTTATGTTTTCAAGTAAGGACTCTCTCTTGGGCTATATACTATGAACCAAATAAAGCTAAATGCCATATACCTTAAAATCAATCCCCATGACTTACAAATGTTAAGAAGATGAATGATAGTGTTCAATAAAGCAATCCACAAGACCTCTTGACAAGCTGTCACCACCAATTTTTTCACCAGTCTTTGGTGCAGATTTTGTGAGTGATCAAGAAACCAATATATAGGATAATGGGACAATTGTCATGAAAGCCTTCCTTCTAGCATGTAGGACACAGTGAAGCCAAATGGCAGCTAAGAGCGATATCCTGGGGAAACTAAGCTGCCCGAAAGTTCTGTTTCTCCAGTGAATTAGGAGTTTGACTGCAGAGGCCACTATTTTGAGAAAATAAACAGCAACATGAATTCTAGTGTTGACTCTATGGATACCTGTACTTCTGTGAAAAATACTGTAATACTTTTTTTGGTTAAGCTTGATTTTTTATTTTATTTTTTTTATTCATTTGATATAGAAAATACATGATCATATCAAGCAATGACTCTGAGAAAGTAACATTATCAGCACCTAAACTACTCCCCCATCTTAGAAAATTGTGTGGCATTTCCATATTGCTAGAATACAGTGAGTCAAATTACTTAGAAACAGAATATAGGTTTTGGAGTGTTTGTATATACAAGTTGGCATTCGTGTGGATAGTTCCATGTCATAGGTCAGTATTTGATGTTATTCTCTACTTAAAATTATCCTAAATCTCAAATGAAAATCCAACAAATGCCTTTCTTAGGAAAGGAACCAGAATTGAGTCCTGATCTCTATTTACCAAAAATTTACTAAACTGCTGGTGGGAAGTAATCTTGCATTTTAATATGGCTCTAAAACAAAGAGTTAAATTCTCAAAGCATATATCTGAATTGTAAGGAATAGCTACTAAACTAAGCCAATCTAAATCATTAAAAATAATAGATTTCATCTGCTGTGCTATTAAAAAGATAGTATGGTGTTATACAGAGTAGAAACTTAAAATCATCACATATAGAAGGCACCTCTGGGAACAGAGGAGTTCCATCTATACAAAATCTTTCCATCTGAAATACATTAGGGATTCTTAAAGTCTTTCAAAGGAGTAAGTTATATTTATTACTTTTAAGTTAATGGTTTATAATTATGGCTTTAATATAATGACTCATCATCTTTCTTTCCACGTAAATATATCACCTCACAATTCGTAAAGTGACAAGTATTGACATAGGCACTAGGCAAATTTTAAACTCCTTAAATTACATATATAAATTAGAAAAATGTCTCAAGATTGGATTACTGAGCCACAAATATAACTGATGAAATAAATTATGGAGGAAAGTGTTGCTGTTTTGATATAAATATTTCATTCCATGATATTTTTTAGGTAAGAGCCAATAAAATGCATTATATTTTCAACATTACAGCTAATTACCTTTTTCTTTGTATATATGTACATTTTTATCACCTTATATTAAACTTTAAAAGAAGAAAATATCCTAAAGTTTAATTAAGAGTTTTAAATCACAGGGACTTACTACTTTGTATCTATGAACAGTGATAAACATTTGGTAGAAAGAAAAATACATATAATTCTTTTAGTTCAATGTGCAAGGGACATTACTAATAAAAATGATTTTAATGGTGTTTAATTTTTAATGTAACTGCTATGACATGTGTTTATATAAGAATAAATTGGTTCACCTTATTTACATTTCTTGGCCATGAAACTGTGCTTTTAATATGTTTACAAGATTATTAAAAAGAATTTGTCAAAACCATGTAGTTTCTGCATGATTGGCATTAAAGATTTTCCTGCTGGTATTTAATGAGAGCTTTGGATCAAATGTGTCAGAAGTACCTTCTAATTAAACAAAAAAAGACAAGAGTTTGTAGCAGAATGAACTTTGTTAAGACAAGATTTTGCTTTCCAAAGAGTTATCTGAAAACGTATATAATTTATTAAGGGTAGTTCTAGTACAAAGTAGAAAGGAACTCAAAACAGAAATGCACTTTCTCACCTTCGCAGGCTCAGGGCATCTTCCCACACAGGCCGTCTGAGTTTCGGCTCCTTTGAAATGTCGACGCCTTCTCCTCCTCGCTCCTCCTGCCTGGTGTATCTTCATGGAAATAAAGTACATTTTTTTCCCCAGTCTTTCATAACATTTCATTAAAGTCATATTGAAATCACAGTACTCTGCGGAGACATTTTTAAAAGGGAAGAAGTCCCTGTCCGCTCTGGCCCTCCACACTGTCAGAGCAGATTCTCCTCAATTCCGCCCGCAGTCTTCGCTGGACAGGTGAGAGGAAAGTTTCCAGAAGCTGTGGCGGCGCGCCTGCGTAGGCGGGACGGCGGGGGAGGGAGTCCACGCGCATGAGCTCAGGCCGCCGCCGCCTACCCGCCTCGGAAGCCGCCCTCCCACCCCCCAGCTTGCGGGGCCAAATTCACCGGGAAAAGGGAGCTCGAATGTAGCACAGACAAGGAAGAAAGTATTTTCTTGTGGGCCCAATTATTCTCAAATTCTTAGGGCAATTTAGAAAAAATGATCGTCTACTTCTCTAGTCTTTATCTAGTTCCAATAGAAGATGTAGATGGCCTTCTACTTATTTAATTCATTCATTTAAAAGTTTAATTTAGTGAGGACCTATTTCAAAGTAGGCATTTTACAAGATACTTATGATTTGGGAAATGGCAGTGCTTCTTTATTTCTGCTCTGGTTCCCTAAACAGATGTGGCAACATTAACAAAAAAAGGGAATATAAGAAGGAGATTAAGATTATAAAGTAATATATTATTATTTTTCTTTGATTTCATATCAGATTTATAACAAGTTGCTCGATATCTGAGGAAGTATAATGAATTAAACTTCTTCAGTTGATTTAGAAAACCTATTATGTATTTTTCTTGACTGTTTCATAAACTTTTAATTATCAAAAGAATTATATATTTTTCTCCTTCTGTTACTTGTAAATTCCTGTGGTTTTGAATGAATCTGAAACCTCAAAATTAAAACCCACATATTACGGGTTAATATTTTGCCTGACCCTATTCCAAATAAATTGAAGAATCTACCAATAAACATACTTTTCCCCACAGATACTTTTGATTTGCTCTCTCATCTTAATTTATTTCAATTGGCATTATCAGATTCTAGACCTCACAGAAAGTTTTATTTATTCTATTCAGGCTTGGAAGTTCTTTCAAATTTAACAATATAATACTTGGTGAAATCATTTAAATGTTCTAGGTAATATCTATAATATACAGTAGATTCACATTAAACTAAATTTATTTCTTTTTCCTTCATTCAGCTGTTAAAATCATTAAAGAAGACAATTTGATGATATAAACAAATTTTATTTAACACTTCATGAAGTGGACTATCTTATTTCAGAGAACAGCAAAATGGGCAGAAGACAAGAAATTTTTATAGGAAAAAGAATAAAGAGCAAGGAAGAGGAAAATAAAAATTTCTCATGGGCTGAGGCTACATGGTCAACTTTTAGGGTGAGAAGATCCAGAGGAGACTTGGATTGTGGGGACCGGCAGACAGGATAGTCTGTGCTTCTGGTTAAAATAAGCTTTTAAAGGAACACAAAAGCTACCTAAGTTTCAGTTTTCTGACTTGGTACTCGAGGCAGGTGTGGCTCTGTCTGGGACCTAGAAAGTTATTTCAATAGCGCCCTCTTTTGATCAGACCATTCAAGAGATGTGATAGCAAATATTGGTCTTAGCATGATTCTTGGTTACCGATGCCTCTTCAGGTCTCAGTGTGGTAGTCACAGAGATCTGAGAGAACTGACTCTGGTGAGAAATGTCACCTTTCTGCCAGTTATCCCAGGATCTCATCTTTAGGATCCCAGGAGAAAGGGGTTCAGAGCATGGAGCACAGTCCTGGTATATACCAGAACTTGGCAAGGCTTTCTATTAATTTTTATTTCAATTTTAGTTTCCCTTGGCTGTTTAAGGGAATAATGGATAGCAGGTTACTGGAGAATCCCTCAGGGTCCTGTCAGCCCTGGGAGGGGCCTCTATGGGGACCCTCATTTGAGGTGAAAGGGTAAAGCCACTAACTTGGCCGACTTTTGTTTACAGTCTGGTAGTCTCTTCAGGGAAGAAAGGCAATTCAGATAAAGGATTAGTAGACTGAGTACTCAAGTAAAGGAGGATAGAAGGAAGTCATTATCAGTCTCATAGTCCTGGTTTAGTCTTGTGTCTTTGATTTTTCATTAGCCTTTTGCAGTGAATCATTCAGTGAAGTGTGTTTGTTTGTTTGTTTTAAATTTTGAAGCCTTTTGGATGCTTCTGAATTCTAATTAAAATAGCTATCCTATTCTGTTTATTTGATTTAGGAGCCCCTGCAGTAAAGTGCACTTCTTTAGTGAACCGTCTTGCCTACTTGGAACATTTTCCGTGATGTTCATTGTAATTCTGAGTGTCTTATTAAAGATTTTGCCATTTTTGCAGATATCTACAACTTCTGGGCCCATAGTTCTTAGACATGAAATAGGTAGCTGTGCCAGAGGTTAACACCCTCAATGCTTTGAAGGCTGTGGATCCCATTTCTTTAGCTAAGCCTTGGGTCTGTTAGAGCCAAATTGTTACCTCAGAGGGAGGTGCCCCGGGATGGGGATTTTGTGGTGTTTTATAGTGTACCTCATTGCATGGGAATTCTCTTGAGGTTGGTGAATGATCAGTGTCAATCTAACTCATTCTGTGACAAATTTATCATAGGTTAGGGGTTTGAAAGTCAGGTGGTGAGTGTTCTAACAGCTTTTAAGTGCTTGACTCAGGACCACCAATTTTTTATCTTTGGCTTTCAAGATTCCCATTAGCAACAGACCTATTATTCCTTTCATGAGAATATTTCTTTATAGTGATGGACACCCTAATGGCATTTAGTAGTATAACTTGTACTTACTTAGATTTTGACTGTAGTAGTCCAAACTGACCAAATTCCTTGTCTTCATTTATTTCCCCAAGCCCCCTAGTAGTTTATGCTGTGGACTTACATCAAGGCTTTGTGAGTCCCTTGGTGGCTGCTGCACACTGCAGACTCCCAATATAACTATCCTGGAATCCTTCTGGGGCTCCAGAAACTTTCTGGGGAGTTTGTTTTGATCAAAGAGCAGCATGCTAAAGAACAGAGCTAAAGTCCAAGACTGACTTACCCCTGGCTCTTCCTTAGTAACAATGAGAGAAACAGTGAACTCAAGGGGATCAGCAGGCGCCATGCCTGTGCAACCCCTGATCCCATCGGCCATTAGCATTCAGCTTTGGGTCTCACTCCTGGTCACTAAAAACTGTTTTAAAAGGATGAAAAAGCAACATAAGTGATACAAACAAACTTTATATAAAACTTCATGAAGTGAATCTTCTTTTGGAGAACTTCAGAATGGGGCAGAAGGCAAGAAACTTTTATAGAATAAAGAACAAGAAAGAGAAAAAATAAAACATCTGATTGACTGAGGCCACATAGTCAACCCAGTTTTGGGTGCGAAGACTCAAAATTTGACTTGTCATCTCGGGTGGGCAAGGAGTGCAAACAAGGGAGGGTCCAGCCAGAGTCCAAGCTTTAAGTTCCTTGGCTTGAGGATGGGGAGGGATTCATGTTACATGGTCATTGGTCAGGAGATAACTCTTAGTCTTCTGTAAATTAGGAATTTATGTGAAATCAGTCTCTCAATTCTTAAAGCCTATTTTTCTGAGGTACGTGCCTGAGATTCTCCATGTCAAACCCTCTGGTTCCATTTTAGATTGAAATCCTTTCACTCTGATCATGAGGAACATTTTGCACAGACATAAACTTATTTAAGTTCCGGTTTGCTGACATGGATCCCCAGCAGAAGCAGTACCTTGTTGTGCCTAGAAAGTTATTTTAACACTGGAAATGTAAGTAAAAGACATACTTGAGGCTGGAATATCTGGATTTGACAGTAGCATCAGATGCTTTCCCACAGTGTCTTCTGCATGTAAAACTACAAAAATAATTTCTCTCTCCCAGTTGGTGATACATTTCAACACTAGCAGGTACTGAATGCCCGTGAACCTCCCATCTCTCCAAGAATAATGATAATGATGTGGATCAAGGGCACTATGAGGCCACAGTACTGTGGGGTAGATACTTCAGGTGCAAGTGAAAGATTAATTCCCTCTGAATTCACACAATGGGCTCATTTTGGATTCTCCCATTGTTTTCTTTTGACTGCCACCCCTGTAAGCAAGAGAAGCGAGCCTGACTCCCGTATTGCCCAGTAAGTGGAAGTGACACTGACTCCCTCTTATAAACTGTTTTTGAACACTCTGCCCTTTATAGGTAGTAAAATAATAATAAGGTGAGCATTTTAAATTTCTGAGTTATTTATATGTATCATTTTATTTAATCCTTATTAGAAAATGATAGTATTATTATTTTTGCATTTTAAATAATGACTACTAATCTATACTGAATATTTACTATAGGCTAGGCAGTTCTATGATCTTTACATGTGTTAACTGAAAGTATCTTTGAAATAATTCTAGGAGTAAGCACAATTGTTATTCTCAATACTAGTCATCATAAAGCAGTGTTTCACAGTGGTCATGAAAAATGTGGACTCTGGACCCAGACCAGGTTTCAAAACAGGCTTTAAGTCACTTACAAGTCATGTGACCTAGGAGGTTACTTAAGCTGCCTTTTCTTTTGTTTTTTTCATCTGTAAAATGAGGACACAAATAATGTCATTTTTATTCCATTGAGTTATGCCTGAAATAAATGAATATCTCTAGAATGTTCTAAACAATGACTGCCACACAGTAAGTGCTTAATAAGTATTATTTATTAGCTATAAATGAAGAAACTAAAGGGCAGGAGGATAAATAACTTTTTCAAGGTCAAACATGCAGAATTGGCCTTAGAATTCAGATCTCTCCATCTTCAAAGTGATAATGGCAACCACTAAGCTGTGCTATGTTGTGGCTCTAAGGCTTTTCTTGCTCTGGGAAGGCCTGGGGTTGAATGAATGTACCAACTTTGTTCTGATCTCAGGGAAACATACTTCTTTTTCCATGAGTTCAGAATTAGGGTATGGGTTTGGGGGAAAGAGAACAAAGACTCAAGATAGAGTGTTAGAAAGAATCACCGTAGCCCACATACTGTCCATCCCAGACTGGTTCAATAGGGGTGAGAGATTTACAGTGGAGCTCAGGGTGAAAACAATTATGTAATTTGAGATAGCAGCTCCAAATACCCTTCTGCATGTCACTCTTTGAAACCCAGCGTGGCAGTTTGTGGTTAGTTCGTTACTTAAAATTTAGAATCCTGTTAAATCTCCTCTTTCTGGTAATACAATACACACAGACACAAACACACAGACACACATAAATATATATATATATATATCATATATCATAATGATTATAACACTAATATAATGAGCTGATTAGAGTATATAAATTCTTTGAGTTGGGAATCAATGCAGGTTTATTGAAAAAAGAACAGAAGGAAGGAAGGAAGGAAGAAAAAGACAGACAAAGATAGAAAGACTTTGAATGTTTTTCTATACAAGGTAGAGAAACTTGGATTAGGCATTGTCATATTATTCAGTGAAACCTATACTCCATCAAACTGAACTATATTTCATTTCTTAAATAATTCACACACTTCCACACTTTATTACTACAACCCATTTGTCCAGCATGGAATCACTTCCCCTCATACAGGGGTCCTCTTCACCATTCATGACCACCAGTCTAAGCTCCTTGAGGGTGACAACTGTGTTACCTTCCAGGTATTCACAATACCTAATAAGTGGCTGGCAAATAGAAGAAACATAGTGCTCATTTATTGAATGAATGCTTAGATCAAGTACCATTGCATTTGTGAATTGTGTTCTAGAACTCCAAATTGAAATGACCTCAATTAGTTTCCACTGCATTTTTTTTCCCCAAATTTTATTTAGGTACATTATAAACATAGTGTTTTAAGTGACTAATTTTAAGTTGCAGCTCAAGTAGAAGTTTGAACATATACATCCCCACTTAATCGCCCAGACCAAGATATAGAATATTTCCATTACCCCATAAATTTCTCTTGGGTCCCTTCCCAGTCCATGTATCTCCCAGGGCAATCACTATTCTAAATTTTATCACAATTGATAACTTTTGCCCAGTCTTGAACTTTATATAACTGAAATCATATAGTAGATTCCCTTTTGTTTTGTTTTTTTTTCCTTTTTCAGTCACTATAACATCTGTGAGGTTTATCCATGTATATCTAGGGTTAGCAGATATTGCCAGTGTTCCAAAGTGATTGTACTTGTGCACTCTGTCCAGAGTATGGCAATGTTCCAGTTTCTCCACCAGCTTGGCAAAACTTGGTATTACCTCTTTTTAGTTTCCAGAATTTGGGTGAGTGTAGTGCTATCTCATTGTGGCTTAATTTGCATGACCTTGATGATTAATATTTTGAGGCCCTTTTTCATTTGCTTTTTTTGTTTATTTCAGCTACCCTTTCTTGTGAAATGAATTATGTGTATGTGTGTGTGTTTAATATGATGATTTATCTTTCTTATTGATTTCTGGTAGTTCCTTATATATTCTAGATATATTTGTCAAACATTTGTAGACTTTTTTCTATTCTGTATTTTACAATTACCTCTATTGTGTCATTTTATAGAAAGAAACTTTGTTTTTTTTTAAGTCCAAGTTATCTTTTGTCTTCCTTAAATGATTAGCACTTTTTTAATGCTACTTAAGAAGTCTGTGTCTATAGAAAAATAAGAAAGACAATCTCCTGTGTTTTCTTCTTAAGGCTTTGTTGATTTACTTTTTTCACTTAGGACCATGATTCATCTTGAATTGATTTTTGGGTATGATGTGAGGTAGAGGTCAAAGTCCATTTTTCCATATGGATATTCAGTTGTTCCAGGGCCATTTCCCCAAATGAATTGCAGTATCTCACCACATTTTTTCTTCTGCCACTGCCATAGCAACTTTTTCCCCTTTACTTTTTTTTACTTTTGCTACTTTTTTTATTTTTTGTTGTTTACAAGAGGTGATAATTGCATGAAGAGTTGAATTCAGTCCTTTTATCATTCACTTACTGGCTGCATGATTTTAAACAAAATAATTTACTTTCTTGGCCAGCAGTTTCTTTTGCTAAAAACAAGGGCTCACGACTGAAATGTGTAACTTCTAACTGCCTTCCAGCTTTAATATTTTGTTTTTCTCTATGCCTTCAATAACAAATTGATGATGTAAAAATACACTAAGATATGCTACTTCAGACAGAGGGATTTAAAGTCTCACCTTGGTTTAAATAGCACAAGTTCCAGTTATTCATCTAAAACCCTTGGGGCTAGATGTGATTCATAATTTAGAATTTATCAAGTTTTGTAAGGTTAATTTGATGCAAATATTGTGTATTGTGTAATTCTCACAGAGCGGTTGGCACTCTGCACAGTAATCAAAACTTAATGTCTATGCAGTGAAATGTATGAAGAGAGAGAAACACTGTAAATAGTGATATCCATTTGGGAAACGTTCTATTAAAAGTTGGTTCCAAAATATTCTTAGTTTTCATACTTCTGGATTGCAGCATTGTAGATAATGGGTTGTGGTAGTGTAGATTCATGACACAGTCAATTAAACATTAATGACATTAGTTCTGGGCAAAATCTTAGCTAATTTTCTTCAAATTTTACAGTGACATGTTGTTACAGTTGATAGAATGTTTTCTCTTTGCCTATAAAAATATGCATTAGCAAATGTAGAATGAAAGCCATAAAAATATCTAACAATTTGTGTACAATAACCTTTAAAATGAATAATGTAAATCTAAACAGTAATAATGAAATCATAGTGTAAATATTAGGTGTGAAATGCAAATATAAATCAGATATGAATATCAATGAAGTTACTGTATTTATACTCATACATATATTTAAAAATCAATGCCCATTTCAGACATAAAACAGTAAATAATTTCCAAAACCATGATGTTTTCCTCTCTTGCTTAAAATGTTCCTTTCCAGCACTTCCTTGTTGACAACACCACTGCTGCTTCCCCGTGTGCACTGGGCATCAGTTAGTTTCTCCAAGACAAACGCCTGTACATGAGGAACTTTCCCACTCAACCTTGCAAAGGATACAGTTGTGTTTAATTATTCCTAAGCTTTGGACATAATAGGAATCTAGCGATTCCTACTAATCTCCAGTTGTTATTTTAGATAGAAAAGAAATTAAACAGTTTTGAAAAACTGCTTAAAGCCCTTCCCAGCAGAGCACTGTGGGTATTATAACAAACTCAGGAGCCAACACCATGGGCTCTAAATAATCCCCACAATGGAGTTCACATCACATAAAAATACTAATAATTTTTTAGTTTGATCTATCTAATTTCTTTTCTATTTTGTTATGGATGGTATGAAAAAGTTAGGTAGCTATAAATAATTATTTCACTATACGTAGCATGTTGATGACATGTGAAACCAAGTTGGCCTCCCTAAGATCAGAACATAAAATCTAGTTGAAGATGTTACAGAAAAGTTGAGCACTTAAGAATAAGAATAATTATTAAATATCTGCTCTTACATAACAACTATTTTAAAAGTACTAGTTGTGAAATATGTGGATCCAACCTTTACTAAGTGACAAATATTTTGCTCCCTAAAATCTCTACATTTACAGAATTTAAAGATAAACATCTAAGCACTAGAGTACACTTAGTTTACTAAAAAAAAAATTAAACACAGAGACAAACATTAACAAGCACTAAGTTTATTCCTTTTAGAAAAGAACTCTTTAAGTCAAAAAAAAAAAAAAGGGAATTTAAAAAAATTTTATGACTTCCCTAGAAGTGTAACATACCTACCTGGTGATTAGAATTCAAGACATTATTTCAAAATTAAGATATGTGTTGGAAAATAAATTAAGCATATTTATCTTCCAATGACTAAAATCATGGAAATAAGAGAATTTGCTTAGTCAAATAGGAAAGTCCCAAGTTGAGGGCTATAATCCAATAACTCTCAGACTATATCAAAAAAGCTTTCAAAAAATTCTACTCCATGTAAGAGATTATAAGTGAAAAAGAGTTTTTTGTGTAACAAATTCAACTATATGAAAAATTTCCTTAGACTCAGTGTTGCTACACACTAGGATGGATTGTTATTCTTGAAATTAGTCTTGGAACTATTCTCATATACCTGAGATAATGGAGTTATGACTGAAGGAAGAACTGAAGGAAGAAACCAGCTAAATTTCTTAGGATCCTTCCAACTCTATAGGACTACAATTCCAGTTAGCCTTCAAACTGATAACTCAGCATGGTATGAAAGCAAAAATCTGAGTATATAATCAGAGTATGTTGATGAATGAAGAGGTTCTTATTTTCAATAGTAGAACCTGACACAGACTTAATTTAACACATAAGTATACCTGGTACAATTTTTAGAACACAGATTTCATAAATGAAGTTTGATTGCATGTAAAAAGTATACTTGGTATAAGTCAAATCAGTGTTCACGTGTCAATCTTCTAGAAGTAGTAAGTTTCATAATCATTTCATAGTGGAATTTTCCAGAAGAAATAAGAATAGAAAATTTGCTGCATACTTCTCAAACAAGGGAGGTAAAAGATACTTAATGCAACTTGAATGTCTTCCTTTAACCTTAGAGATTTTTATAAAATGACATCTCTTCTGAAGACAGATTGATAATAACTTATGGCTCTGAGGTCTGAGGCCAGTCTCTGATATTATTGCCAGCCCAAGGAAAATTGTGTTTTGAATGACATCCGATCTAACCTTCAGCACCTGATCATTTAGAAGGCTCAGAAAGCCTAAAGTGCAGATATTAAAATAACTCAGTTTATATATGCTGTTCTTTCAAACCCCCTCTTCTTAAAAAATCAAATCTATGATTTAAGATTGATTTCCAAACTATTAAAGAACTCAAGGTGAGTCAATGGGCTTTAATTTATGTTTCTATATACAATTGTATAACAAAAACATAGCAAGAATAATAAAACTTAGAAAAGCACTATGGATGTTTTATGGCTGTTATTCTAAGTAAATTTATTATAGTAAGAAAAATCATCCATGTTTTTAAAAGGTGGAAATATTGCCACTTATAGAAGGCAAATTTAATTTTGTATTTTAATTGGTCTTTAAGAAAATCTTGCAAAATTGAAACTATATAACTTTCTATACAGACACAATTTAAAAATAATTATTAAAGTATCACTTCACAGAACAGGTTTTCTCACTCACACGTGTATGTGATGATGGCACATGGAGAAATGTCTAATGAAACTATTGATTAAAGAACAACTTCAAGGGTATTTCAAGGAAAGATACTTCAAAATATATTGACTCACCATGAATTATTATTTTAATATGACTATTTCCAGGAAAGTCAAAAGTCTCTGTCTCCTCATTTTTTCTGTAAAAAGAAAATGCTATTTTAATAGGATATATGCATAAATCCTTTTTAATGATAAATATAGTTTCTTTCACAAACGGAGTGATAGAATTCTGACTAGTATTTTATTAGTTTTACAATTCTTCTTAACACTGGTTTAGCCACAAATGTTGCCAAAGAAAGCTATTTTTATTGCCTAAAACACTACTTCATGAATTTTTAAAAATGGAAATTCATCTAAAGGATTTGCTTCCTTACTTTACAAAGTAGTAAAATTCCCCCTGACAGCTTTCCTCTTTATGTCTTGCTTGATTGCTTTATCTGAAACAAGTGGCATGCTATAAGGTATACAATTATCTTCAATGAATAATGAAAGATCATGGAGCTAAATTTCAACTATATCAATAGGAACTGGTAACTAGTAAACGAATTTGATTCTTGCCCAGAGGAGCAGTTAAAGTTGAATTGAGTTGATGGGAAGAAAACCCAAAGCAAGAAAATAAAATCTTAATTCTGGTTAAATATTTTTGGGGACAAAATTTCTCACAACCCAGAAATTCTCTCTACAAAGTTTATAGAGAAAGCAAACCCTTCTATTACTGAATAAGCATTACCCCAGAATGCAGTGAGCATCTCAGGCAATCAGCTAAGAGATTGCAAAGGCAAAAAGAAATGTCACTGTTCTATATAGCCAAGCAGATACAACCCATTATATCAAAAAATTTAAAGTAAACAATAACTAGTTTTCAAGTCAGAGGAATTGGCAACACCATTTGTCACACATTATTCATACTAGTTTTACCTGGTAACTGTACTAACCATCTGTGTTAGCTAATTAGTTTTATCTAAAAGAATAACAAACTTTTCATTATTACAACAAGAGATAGTTTTGCATCTTGGAGCAAGGTGGCCACCAAGAAATTAGGCTCCTACTCTCCCACAAAAACTGAGAGATCAGGAGTCCTATCTCCCTTGATGCTAGCATTTCCAGGAGATGGCTGGCAGGTTCTTGAGAAAAACTATCCTGGGGCATAAAGTTGACAAAAGGCCAACAAAAGGCATATTTAACCTTCAAAAGGCTTTACATACATCTGAAGGAGGTAAGAAACTGCTACAATTATAAGCTTCCTGTGAATGAAAATACTGCAACCACATCAGTAAAGAATGCTGAAACCAGGTCATCAGCAGCTGCCGCCACCCCCCATTGAGGACTGGCCTGCAGCCCAGCCTCTGCAGCCACTCACAATGGTGCCCTCTGAGTGGACTCAGAATAAGAAAGGACAAAATAAAACACCCTAGATAGCTAGAGGCTTGTCAGAGGAATGAATACAATGAGCCCAAATGTTTGCTTCCTCCCATACATAGAAAAGCACTCCATTCTTGAAATTGAGATGCCTGGCTTTCTTTAGATAACAAGCAATCTTTTATCATTCCCATTACCTGGGCTTTGTTGTAAAGCACCTGTATATCCTAGCTCCTCCCCTACCTCTTCAGAGCAGCCCCTCAGAACAATCTGAGGGGCTGTCATCCTGGCTCGAGTTCTTCTGCCAGATGAAACAGAACTCTCAACTTTTAGGCTGTGCATTTATTTCAGTCAACAACACCAATTAGGTATCAGAGATCCTGGACTGAATAGGATTCCCAGGATTGGATGTTTCCCATTTTAGTATGCCTTGCTGATCAAAGTGGGATCAAAAGGTAAACTTTCCATCACTAATCAGATCTGAAGAAATATTAGATATTGACAAGTTATCTCCATTCACATTATTGATAAAATGATAACTCAGGCTATTTAATTGACTTTCCCACAGGTTAGATCATGAGTAGTAACTTTTTTTTTTTTTAAGTAACTGTCTTTTTAGCTGACCAATGTTTCCCTATTATGGTGCATGGCACATTCATAAAATCCCACTCCTAATAATATATCTTTGTCTTTACCCCTTATATACCCTAAAATGGAATCAAAAGTTTAAGGCTCAATATGATTAAAATGATTTTGTAGAGCTGAATACTGTCTTTGTATCTTCTGATAGAATTGTCTAACAATTTCAACATTTTTCCTTTTCTTAGAATTCCACAGTAGCCATAACTCAATTCCCAGAATTTCCCTCAAGAATATACTACTCTTTTGGGTTTTTTTTTTTAATAATTTATAACGAAGTCAGAAACCATGGCCTCTTAATATATATGCAGACTGTCTAGCACTCTGATTTAAGGTATATTTAAAATTATATTATTATATATGCATATATGTAATATATAGGCATGTGGGTATTTATATAAAGTATCACTGGAAATAACAGAATAACCGTGGTGATTTATGTGGATAAGAAGAGAGCTGAAAGGATAAAAAAGATAGGAAAAATTTTAAATGTTCAATATAACATTATTCCTCAGAGTCTTGTAATAAAAAGTGCACCAATGGGCCATAGCTGGTGATGGTGCCTAAGTGAGGGCATAATATGGATTTGCTTAATGTGCTTTACTTTGAAATGGAGGCTCTGCATTCCCTGGTTATTGGTGGTATCATTTGTAACATTATTTTTATTCAACCATGAACAATGGAAAATTAAAACTACTTTGATCATTTCGGAAATTCTCAGCTTGGCTTTTCATTTGTAACTATCAATTATTTAAAGAACAGTTTTAAATGGCTCCCAGAGCCCTTTTGGGGGGAAGATTGCAGTAATTTAGGTAGCAAATGTGAATGATCTAAGTTTTTAGTTCCATATGGAACAAAAATGCCTTGTAAAAGAGTCACACTGCCACCTACTGACAAATTTTTGTAAAAGAACCAGCATTTTCTCATTAGCCTAACTTGACTGTGCACTTTAATGATCTATTACTTGGCATGTGGCTGTATGAAAAAAAGGGGTAACAAAGTGTATCCATTGCTCAGTGCATCTACTTGAAATAATCTCACCATTCACAGAGGCCATTTCAAGCTATTCAGTTTTTAACTTTTACATACTGCAATTAGATACATTTTTTTCCAGATACATTTATTAATGGCATTACTGCATAGTATTTCATAACTGATAAAACTATTTTCAGGAAAGTGACTGCAGAGTGTATGTTAATAAATCTGCCCTGCATGTATAGTACGTAGAGACTTGCTAATAGGATTTTCATAATAACAGCATTCATCTCCCAGCACATTTTATAGTACCAACCACTATGTAACAGCAGTGTTGTTATTACATTATGTGAAAAATAGGATTTGTTCTAGGGACATGTGTTATAACCTGAATCACTGAAGTACAATGGTAGTTGAAGCACCAATGCACTAAACCATTTTCATTCCTATCCTTTTCTACCTTTGCCAGAGTTGACATAAGAAAAATATCCAGTGCTATTATAAATAGATCAAAGATTCATATCAGTATTTCCCATGAACTAGGAGCTCAGGAGTGTATCATCCTGCTGTACAGTGACTATGATGCTGCAAATAGCAAGAATCAATTCCTCCCAATTAGTAGCAATCATCATCAAATGGAATGTATTCCTCAGCTGATTTCCATGGAATCATGTTACTGATTTCTCTTTCTGCCATGTTCCAAGATGTGGAATTTCTCTCCAAGTTAAAGTTTAAATTCAAAGCATTATTTTTCACAAGGGAAAATTCATGAGTACTTTTATCAACTTTTCAGATAACCACAGGCTGTGCATATTTTAAAACAAACACAAAAGAAAAAAATGCAAACTTGGCCAAACTCATAATCCCTTACAAAATAATTCATACACAAAACCCGAGCTCTGAGCCCCATGTAACAATAGCCAAGTACCTCAGTTGTTCATAATCCTCACAAACAAAAAGAAACAATTTTCAACCTAAAACTGCTTAAAATAGCTTAAATATAGGTAAAAATCAATCAGAGGACATACCATCAGCCTACTGTTTTACATGTTTGTTGCCTGAAGTCAATGGATGGAGAATACACAATACTGCAGAGCTGAAAGCCATGCACTGTCCAAGTAGGGCACATAATTGCATATATTGTCATAACTGGCTCTCCTAAGATTTATTATGAAACACAGTGAATTAAAGGCTCTCTTGAATGGGGACCCAAGAAAGCATAACAATCTGCTCTCAGAACTCCAGCTCAGTTTGAGTAAGAAATCACTCAAGAAGATATGAAAGGCCTAGATTTTCATGCCACCTTTTAACTAGGTCTAAATAAATGTTAAAGATTCTTGCTACATTTATTTGCCTTACAAAATAGAGCATTTGCAAATGATAATCCAGTTATAGCCCCTATAAAGAGCATCATGACTGAAAGATATCTAGGCTTCCTTTTCCCTCCACAAAACATATTTAAAAGACTGCAGAGAAATGCATATAGAATACGGAACATTTCCATTAATAGCACTGTTATTTTATAGAAACTTCACAATGAAATATTTATAGTTGAACTGTTTTTCACTTTATTTTGCTTGTTTCATATTATAAGCTTGTGGATTATGAATAAAAAAGCATAATTTCAAATTGTATATGACTTTAATAGTAAAAGTAAAAAAAAATCAAACTAGAAATATAATGTAAGAAAATCTTGTGGTGACAGAATTTGGAACTGTAATGTGTGAGGGGCGCTTCTGACTGAGCAAGAGGCAGCCTGTGAGAACCAACAATGGGAGGGATCTATGGCAGTTCTGCTTCAGTCTCTCCCCAAAACTATCTTGGGACTAAGTGTGTTGGCTCTGGTGACCATTTAGAACTCCAATACACATGGTCGAGAATAAAATCAGAACAGCACAGAAGCCCTGACAAAAGAGAGTTGACAGAAAGAGATGGAGACTCAATTTGCACAGCCACTTGCCCATCCCATCTGCAAACGCCCTTGGGTGTTGGAGACACTGTATTGTAGGGATTGTCTGTCCTAATGCTGATTCTCCTTGGAAGGTAAAAGGTGAAGCCATTTAGCCAAGGCTTTGTTTAATGGGGTTGTTCATTAGAAATGGTTTTGTTACAGAAACGACAGGCCAGTCAAGAAACAAGCACCACTCAGAAGGTTGGAGTACTCAGATGTATTACGCCGGTGGGCTCACAGGGGCTTCTGCTCCGAAGCTCTGAACACCTCCAAGACGTGTGCATGAGGTTTTACAAGGTAAAGTACAAGCTTGGGGTATTCAGCCAATAGGCATGGAACAGTTTTAGCAGCATTATCATCACAAAAGTGGAGACAGGGAGGCAGCAAACCAACATTCCAAAGCCAGATATGTATCTTTGAAAACCCAGCTGGCTAGCAAAAAACATGAACAGCAAACCAACACTAATTAACCTAGAATGACAAGTTAGTCTAGCAGAACTCAGATCAGTATTCCAATACTTAGATTTGTGAGTTATCTTGTTAGCCCAGCTCAGCCTCTCCTTCACATTCCTAGACTTGTGAGTTATCTTGTTAGACCAGCCTGGCTTTTCCTTCACATTTCCCCCTCTTGATACTTTCACAACTCTAGTTGGAGTAAGCATCATCACTTATCTGTTGCAGGGGCTCATAATTGGAGGCTAACATCTCAAGTTTTATAACCTCTATCCACTCACTGACAATGCAGGTCAGGAAGTTTAGGACACAGGGCCCAAACAGCAGAACTGCAAAAGTCAGGAGTAAGGGACCTATGAACGGTGCCAGCCAGGGGGTCCAGCACCAGGGGCCTGTCCATGGGCTCTTATCTAAAATATGTTTTCTCTTTTCCACTCGGTCTTGTAACTCTTGAATCATCCCTCTGACAATTCCTGATTGATTGGCATAAAAACAGCACTCTTCATTTAGGAAGAGGCATGGTCCCCCCTCTTTGGCCGTGAGTAGGTCCAGACCCCTCCTGTTTTGTAAGATCACCACAGCCAGAGAGTCAATCTGATTTTGCAGAGTTCCCAGGGTTTCTGCTCTTCATTGGAGATCTTGGCTGAATTCACCTATAAGCTGAAAATACAGGCCGGTACATGGACCACTTGTCACCTGGTTCCGTGCAGGTGCATTGTACAGCCAAGGAGAGTGAGGGCATTAGCGTCAGTAACATCAGCCTAATGATTATCTTAGACATGATGCTGCAGTGATGGCACTAATTATAACAAGGTATAAAATAGCTATCAGGATTCTATGGCCTATGTTCCAGTCAGGTGGGGTGGCGCTAGCTAGCCCCACTGCTAATACGCAGACTAGTATAGCAAACAAAGAAAGAGGCAAGGGAGCACAAAAGAAATACATTTAATAGCTGCGTTGAGCTTTCCTTAAGCTTCAGGCCGTGCGTTGACTAGCCAGCTTCTGGGTGTGGCTAGAGCAGGGCTCGTCGATCCTTTTCTGGTCCCTCTTGATCTTGATCTTGAGCGGGTCTCCCGGGACACTCTCAATTTTCCAGGGAACCTCTGTCTGAGGTGAAGTTGCTCTCTTAAACCTGGAGTGGTGCATCCAAGGGATGATTCCTGCAACTTTAACAGCTGTAGGGGTAGTTAATACCACTAAATATGGTCCCTTACAGTGAATAACAGCATGTGTCACTTGATGGCCCCCTACCTGACAGGATCGTGGTTGGCAGAAATGACGGGCAGTTGAGTTCCCAGTAGCCCCTATAATAGTCGCCTTTTTCTTGGTCAGGGGGCTATAGGTTGGGTCACCACAGAATACTCTGCTCCTGTGTCTACCATAAAAGTCATTGCTTGGCTCCCTGTAAACATCTTGACCTTGGGCTTCTGGGGGCCCAGGGGCAGGGAGCACGGTCTCTCCTGTTCTGAGTCGACCCCAGCCAGTCCGATGTGATTACTGGCTGGTGGCTCCAGCTGATAAGTAGGCCTTTTGGGGTGCTCTCTTTCCATCCTCTCTGGGCACTTGTTCTTCAAGTGTCCTGTCTCCCGGCAGTACGCGCACTGCTCTTGGCCCAGGGGCACCCATGGTTGTGGTCCCCTCTTCCGAGGTGGTGCAGGATTCTGGCTGAAGCTTGTTTTCCTCAGGGCTGCTGCGAGGAGTGCGGCTTTCTGCTTCATTCGCTAGTCTGCTTCTCGTTGGGCTTCCCGTTCTCAGTTTACAAAAACTTTTTTGCTACTTCCAGCAGCTGTGTAGCGTTCATCCCTGTGAATCCATCCAGTTTTTGGAGTTTCCAGCATATATCTGGGTATGATTGGACTACGAAGGCAGGGTTGACCATCCACTGGTTTTCTTGAGCCTCAGGATCAAAAGGAGTGTAGACTCGGAATGCTTCACATAGTCTCTCATAGAAGTCAGTGGGGGTTCCGTCTGGCCTCTGGGTCACCGTGGTCATTTTAGACATGTTAGTTGGCTTCTTGGCTCCTGCTCTTAGCCCTTGTAGGATGGCCTCCCAGTACTCACGCAGCACTTCTCTTCTTTCTTGGGTGTTAAAGTCCCAATCTGGTCTGGTGTCAGGGGCATGTGTCATGGCCCACCCCTCAACATCCATTGTGTCCCCAGGGGCTCGGCCCTGCAGCCATTTTCATGCTTCAGTGAGAATGTGTCTCCTCTCCTCTGTATTGAAAAGAGTCAGAAGCAGCTGGCGGACATCTTCCCAGGTGGGCCAGTGAGAATGGAAGATAGACTCTATGAGGTCAATCAAAGCCTGTGGCTTTTAGGAGTAGGAAGGAGTATGATGGCGCCAATTGAGAAGATCTGTGGTGCTAAAGGGTTGGTAGCAGAGTACGGGGTGCCCAGGCTGAACAGTCCCGTCTTCCCCAACTTGCTGCGGCCCTTGTGTCTCCCGCAGTGGCATTTGGAGGGCCGGTGGTGCTGGCTTCCCAGCTTGTGCTGAGCGGAGTCTCCTTTCTACCAGTTCAGGCTGGGGGCTGGGGTCTGCCTCTGGGTCCTCAGGCTGGGGAGGTGTTGGTGCCCCGGGGGCATTCGGAGGGGGTAGACATATCTGTCTTCTGCGTCTCCCTGGAAAATAGGCTTTTTTCTGTCTGTCCTTTTTAGCCTGGACCAGCTGAGCTGCTAATATCTTGCATTGTCCAGGTCCATTTAAGAAGAACCGAATCCATGGGGGTAGATTCTGGGCGATATTCAGCCAGGAGTCAATGTAAGGGAATTGATCTGGGTGGCCTGGGGTTCCAGTGATTATTTGATAGACTGCTCTCACTGTTGCTAGGTCCAGAGTTCCTCCTGAGGGCCACCCGACTCCAAAGGCGGGCCATTCAAGCTCACACAAAGTGCGGAGCCTGCCAGGGGTCATTCGAATTCCATAGTCTCCTGAGAACCCCTTTTTGAAATTCTTAATCATGCAGCCTAGAGTGGTGGGTTTCAAACTAGAGCCTCTCATTCTTTTTAGATGTTAGGGAAGTTAGCCTTTATATCTTTTCTTTCTTCACTCCTCAAAACACCAGAGTTCCCAGAGAGACTGCTCTCTTGCTGGGTCTATGAGTTGTTTGAAGGCTAATTTGGTCAGGGACTCTGGGTTCCAGCCACAGCTGATGTCTCTGGAGCTCAAGGCCTCAAGCAGTTCCAGGGACTTTCTTCATTAAATCCTCTCTATATCCTGAACTAACATATCAGGGGTGTGGGACTGATGGCAGATAGTAAAACAAATGGACTACAAAAGGGACCTCCAAGGCCAGGTGAGACAGGTTCTGAAGGAATTCATCTTCTACACTTGAGTCCTGGGGGTCTGGGGCTAGGCAAAAGGGGCACTACTTGGGTCAGTTCAGTAGGGGAACAATAAGTCTTGGGTGTTCTGTGACAGAATCAGGTAGGAGACTTTTTCAAAGAAATAGCATCTTAGCCTCCGAGGGCATAGGGGCATTGACTCATTGGCTGTCTATGTCCTTTTCCCTCCCAGTGTAGCTATTCATAACACACACACACACACAATGTATAAAGGAACCATTATTCAACATTTTCTCTTTTACAGAGGAGTGGTCACCAGTCTTAGCAGTACGCAGTGACATAGTTTCTACAACTTTAGGAGTCTCCAAATTCTTTAAAAGCTGTCATCCACAAAAGATAGAGGAATTGAAGGAATTAGCTTTTTATCATCTCTGTAATTGCATTAAATATCTGTTTGAAATAATTGTAAGTAAGAGCACATTTTCAGTGGAATAAGGATGTAAGAAATTTCCAGTTTACTTACAGAAAATCTTGAAATAGACAGTTACTTTTCTTCTAAAGCTGCCACTGAATAGGAAAACAGTTACAGGGAAATAGAAATCTCTTGCATAAAACAGTTCTAACAGGTGTTAAAAGTTGTTAAAAGGATAAACTATATTTATTGCTTACTAACTAGTTGTTGATTATTGGTGAGTCTTTACTACGTCTATCTCCAATAAGAAATATGTGAAATTAAGGTTTATATTTATATACTTTTATAAAATTAAATGCAAGGGAAATGTTCAATGGATAGTGTGATGGTCAATAAGAATATCTCACCCCCTAAAAATTTCAAAAAAAAAAAAAAAAAGAATTACTTGAACTTGCAAAGCTCAAGGAAATAAAAATTAATTAATATATCCCAAAATTCAAGCAAAGGACTAATGATCAGATATTTCATGTCAAAAGACTTTACTTAATAACTAATGAATATGCAGTTATAAATATGTCATTTTTCATAATATATGATGGATTCTTATTATTCCAGAAAACTTCATGTAGCCATTCCTTTCAAAAACTATCAATGAGCTGCTTAAACCAAAAGTAAATTTGATGTGCCACCTCCTTGGGCTAAGTCTCCAATGGCATTGAATGATTCATAGAAATCATAACTTGGTATATAGTTCTTAATGGTAGTTGCACCTTTTAAAAACAAATAGAAGGTGGAGCTGACAAATATCTGGAAATAAATTTCAAGGGGCATTATTAGAATCCTAACTTGGTATTTGAGTCAGTTTCCTCATATATGGGGAATTCTGAACAAACAAGTTTGTGGCCACTCATAAGCAGCTGTCACTTCCATGAAGATGAAATAGAGACAATTAAGGGACTAAAAACAAGGGTGTGGTGTACCCTACAATGTATTACACTCTCTGTATTAGTTTCCTGGGGCTTCCAGAACAAAGCACCACCAACCAGTTTGCTTAAAACAACAGGAATGTATCATCTCGCAGTTCCAGAGGCTAGAAGTCCAAGATCAAGGTGTCAGCAGGGCCAAGCTCTCCCTGAAGCCTGTGGAGGAGTCTTTCCCCACCTCGTACTAGCTGCTGGTGGTTTGCCGGTGATCATTGGCATTCCTTTGCTTGCAGCTGCATACCTTCCATCTCCATCTTCATCATCACGTGGCATCTCCTTGGGTGTCTCTGTCTTCACATGGCCTTCTCCTTGTAAGGACACCAGCCATATTAGATTAGAAGCCCTTCCTACTCCAGCGTATCCTCATTTTAACTGATTATGTCTGCAAGAAACCTATTTCCAAATAAGGTCACATTCTGAGGTCCTGGGGGTTCAGACTTCAACAGATCCTTTTGTAGGGGGACACGATTCAACCCATAACACTCTCATAATACTAGAAAGTACTTGGTAAATCATGAGGCCTTATAAATTACTGCCATTCCCTTCTCTTGACTTAAAACTGCTTTTCAGAGCATGAGGCTTAAAATCAGCTTTATTGATGCCACACTCAAGCATTAAAAATGAATTCTAATGACTAGAAAAAGCAGGATGGAACAGAGACCTAAAGAATTCAAAGGACTAACTACAGTCTCTTCTGACATCCTCCTGCAATCAGACAGAAATATATCTAAATCACATAATCTTAAAAATAAATTGGCATTTTTTCCAGTTGTCATTGGCAACTAAACAATTACCCTATATGAATAGACATGAATGACATTGACAATTATTTTGAGGAAATGCTTAATTCTAATAATGATAATTGCAGTTTCATATTTTACCAAGGAATGTATAGCACGCACCATTGGTTTCTCTAGGTTTCAAATAGTTATGTAATAAGGAAATTTTTTAGAATTATAGTTTCATGAGTCTGGAGATAATCATAAACTTCTTCCATGCTTCAATCTCCGAAGCCAAGTGTACCTTAGCTGTATTTAAGCAATGTAACATTTTTCAAACTTTCTATTCTTATCAGATTCTCTTCCAACACTATACCAAAAGAGGGAGCACAAATGACTTCCAAAGCATCACACAATCAAAAATGTGCTTCCTTATCCCTTGATCCACTGATCCTTTCATCCTCATCCGTGGGGATCTCCCATATCCCATTGTGATAAGTCCGGGATGTAAACAGTCCCCAGGCCTGGCAATGAAACCAGACTATGGTGGTGCATATGCTCAGTCCTAACGAGACCACCAAGCTTGTCCATATGCTTGTTGAATCTATAGTGAGTCTCTGGTATTAGGATTGAGAGAAGAATGCAAAGGACATTGCAAAATATATATTTTGTAAATTACATCTTGATTAGGTTTCCCAGCAGTAATGCTAATGTGATTTTCTTCTGCATTTCAAGGGAAGCCTTAGGTTGCTTCTGCAAGTGTTCATCTGAAGAAACAAATATGCAGCCATATTTCCAAATGGCAACCACCTGCATGTCCTGCCAATACCACAAATTAAACATGTTCAACACTGAACACATCATCTTCATACTCTAATTACCCTTATTTGTATGTGCTGCTGAATTTTTTTTTGGTTAACACAATCATTTTTCCATCACTCAGGTTCAAAAATCAATCTTTTATTTTTTTTTCCAAACATTCCCTTTAGGAAGCCTCTCATTCCCTTTATCATTTTAACTCCACCATTTTTCTATCTGTTCCCTTTTCTTCATTTCCACAAACACCACACTCTTTACTTCTTTTAGAATAGTGGCTTTCTACATTGTCTTTCAACTTGCTTTTCCAGCATATTTGTCTCCTTGAAGCACAAATCTGATCATTATAGCCCCTTAACTAAAAATCTCTATTCCTTCCATTGGTCCACAGAACAAAGGTCAAAGCACTTTGTCTGACATTCAAGGTCATTCATAATTATCTCTTATCTCTATTTCCTATCTTCCTACTACTAATCATACCCAGAATACTATTTTCAAAATAAAATTACTGCCATTAACCAGAGCATTTTCAATTCATGACATTTCTCACACAGGTTCCTCACTGAGAATGCCTTCTTAGTATATCCAAATTCTATTATTCAATCATAATAATTTCTCTTTTTATTTTACTATATGAAATAAGAGACTGAACTGATATCCTGTGACCCAATGATATACTTTCAAATCCTTCAAAACCTATAGCTTGCTTTAATAACTCCAAGATATATCAGAAATATAATATTTTCAAAAATTCACATAGTGAATGATTATTTGCAAGTTTGATATTTCTATTATTAATAGGAGAAAAGTGTGAATGTGGATTTTATTCTTTTAAACTATCTAATATGTTCTTCTTTGTATAGCATAAATTATTCAAACTCATAATCACTCTGTTCTGAAATTTTCCACAACAAAATTCTTCAAAAAAGTATAGCCAAGAGTAAAATACAATTTGTTAACAATTAGATTTCCAATTATTACCTTGTTCATGTAACTCTGGGTTCATTAGCTCACATAGTATTTTCATATTTAATATGTTTAATATGAACATTGAAGAAATAAATGCTTGATATGAAGTAAGAGGAGAAATTAAGTTTTCAATTATATGCTGGTAAGAAAATTCACAATTTAACTTTACTACAACCTGAATTATTGCTATTCTAAATAACTTTTTCATAAATATACTCATGGAAAATATCAAATTAAAATTTATTTCCATTTTAGTATAATTCTTTCAAATCAGTAATTTTGTTTAAATTACTTTTCATTTTTAATGATGTTAGAACCTCTAGAGATAATTAAAGATGAGAATTTGGTAAGAAGTTCTACTTAATGAAATTATATTAATATAGGAAATAGATGTTTTCTGTATATGGCATTATAGAATTTTCACTGAAAAATAATCTTTGAGAGTTCTACTCAAGATGGCAAATAAATGTACTTTGACATAGGTCCTGTGTCCCCAAAACATAGTAATGATTGATAAAATATAAGAAGAGAAAACCCAAAATTCACCAGGCCTCAAAACTAAGACATGTATTTCTGTAACCCAGAGTCCCAAGAGGAATCAGGACAGAATCCCAAGACAGCTGAGCTCCTGGATGAACAGGCATAGTGACAGGTTTTGTCCAGGCGATGAGCTCAGGGGATAGTCCAAAAGGAAGCGGGAAGCCCAGAAATAGGGCCACATGCATATAGAGGAACTGGGTATGTGATGTGATGACCACATGTGCCAGTTCATTCAGGAATCAATGTCCCAGTGAACACCTGCTGTCCTGGTGCTTTGTTTGGTTTAGGAGAATCATTTGCTTGCTTATTTCATTATTTGATAATTTCCAATAGTTGCATTAAATTAAGTAGGCTTGTGACATCTCTTGTACTTTGAGAGTCTCCCATGGTCTGTCTAATGTTGTGTGAGACACATGTGTAAGGAACTGAGTTAAAGTAGCTTTGCCCAACTCTTCCCAGATAGAATGTCACTAATATTCTAGGAAAATGTGCAGGGTATTTACTGATATGTGTGCTTTGAGAGGAGTAACTAAAGGCTCTTTCCAGCCTCCAGAGATGGTAAGAGAAGCATTTGATTCTGGATGCAAGACAATACACCAGCCAGCTTTGCCATGCCTTAGGCTTTGCCTTACAAGATACATAGACTGCCAGACCACCGGTTGGTGGATCATGTCTTGGCCTGAAAGATGTGCAAAGTTGATAGTTGATGTGGTCCTTGGATATTGTGGGGAATCATGGGATGTGTTTGTAAGATACAGAGGTAGGTTTTATTGTGGACTCTGTAGATATTAGTTGGAATGCATTTATTTAAATAATTGTGTGACATGTAATAACTTTTATTTTTTGCAGATAAACCTTTTTGATGACAATGAGCTAAAAATATGAATGCTTATACTTAATAAAATATTAAATATAGAATTTATGGATCCCAAAATGTTGATGGACATAAAATTTCCACAAAATGTTTATGGCTTGTTAGTCACTATAGAGGTCTAAGAATATCATGTCTACATGAAAACTAAAATACACAAATTTGCCAAAGAGCCAAATTGAAATTATCTTAAGACCATGTTGAAGACTACAGTTTATTTTAAAAAGAAGCCACACTAAGTATATTTTCATCCTTCCCTGGGAAGCATGACTTTTCATTTAGATCAAATTACTATTCTTTTAAATTAAGTTCGCTCATCTTCAAATTCAAGTTTTCTTATGCTTAATTGAAAAGTTAAGCAAGTGCTGTTAACAGGTTGGATTTAATATTAAAATAACTTCACAGCTTAATGTCCCTGTTTGTATATGTGTTATTAAATGCTTCAAGTAAAATACAGGTTACTTCCAAAATTCACTGGATTTTTTTCAACAAATTCATGAAATAACACTACAGATGTTAGAAGTTCATTACGTTTTAGTTTAAATGTGTAAAATTATTATGAATGTTGTTATAAATTTAATTTAAAAGTTAAGATCATCCTTTCTGGTGATAATATAAATTTTGGTGAAGCACATTTATGAAGAAATGTGTGGATTTTATACATAGTTGAAAAAACACTTAAAGATAAATACAAAGAACAAATAAATCCACATTTTACTCATATTTATAACATAACTAGACAATAATAAATATTATAAATTTCAGTGTATATTAAGGAAATACAGAAGAGGAAAGCCTATAAAAAGATACTTGGCCTCTCTGTAAGCAAAATAAAACAATGAGAAACTCACAGGAAATAAAAAGCTACATGTTTTCACCATTTTGTGAAAAGGAAACTTTAGAGCCATGAGCTAGGAAAGAAATCATGACCCAACACTTTCTTCTGAAAGTACGTTGGGTACTTTCATGTACCCATTTTATTTTAAAAATGAGCAAGATAAAAGCATTGTATAGACTCCAAATATTCATTTGTAAATTACACAAAATAATTTTAATGCCCCTACAAAAAATGAAAGCCAGCCAGTAAGTCATGCTTACAAAGGAAATAAAAACTGTAATTTACTATATCAAAATCAGCTTAAAGAAAATAAGGCAATGTAGAAACTATAAAATAATATTATAAGTTAGAAAATCTGCTAGACTTCAGTAAAGTAACACATTTTAAATGCTGAGGAAAATAAAATAGAATCCACAAGTTTTATATCCAGGCCAAGCTGATCTTTAAGCATAACCTCAGACAACCTGTTGTGAAATGCAAGAATTTGTGGGGTATTGTTCCCATGAGTTTTTCCCAGAGAACAGAAAGAGAATGAGCTTCAGACACCAGAAAGTCTAGAGATCATCAACATAAAGACAAGGGAAACCTTGAGGCCAGATTCCACTATTAAACTGGTCAGCTCCTGGGAGCTATTCAATTACCACCAGCAATTTCAGCATCAAAGTCATCACCACCTCAAATCAGACCACACCAAGCACTTATTTGTGGAGAAAAGGGAACCCTCCTACACTGCTGGTGGGAATGTAGTTTGGTGCAGCTGTTATGGAAAGTAGTATGGAGATTCCTCAAACAACTAAAAATAGACCTACCATAAGATCCAGCAATCCCACTTCTGGGTGTATATCTGGAGGGAATTCTAATTCAAAAAGATACATGCTTCCTAATGTTCACAGCAGCACTACATACAATAGCCAAGACATGGAAGCAACCTAAATGTCCATCAGCAGATGACTGGATAAAGAAGATATGATATATTTAACAATGGAATACTACTCAGCCACAAAAAAGAATAAAATAATGCCATTTGCAGTAACATGGATGGCCCTGGAGAGTGTCATTCTAAGTGAAGTAATCCAGAAAGAGAAAAAAGATACCATATAATATCACTCATATGTGGAATCTTAAAAAAAAAAAAAGGCCACTATGAACTCATCTACAAAACAGAAACAGATTCACAGACATAGTAAACAATCTAACAATCTTATGGTTACCAGGAAAGTGGGGTGGGAAGGGATAAATTTGGGAGTTTGATATTTATAAATGTTAGCCACTATATATAAAAATAGATCTCAAATAAGTTTCTTCTGTATAGGACAGGGAACTATGTTCAATATCTTGTAATAACCTTTAATAAAAAATATGAAAATGAATGTATGTATATATCTGCATGACTGGGACATTGTGCCATGCACCAGAAACTGACACATTGTAATTGACTGTACTTCAATTAAAAAACAAAACAAAACAAAAAAAACCTTTGCATCACGTACCTTGGTGAACCAACTTATCTTTTGAATAGTGCACAACATTTCAAAAGGAGAATTTATTAATAAGAAAATAGACATTTATGTAAATCCTGCCCTGTCCTCATGAGTTATTGATGGTAAAGTTTCCAATTTTGCTGTGATTGGTGTTAAATATTCCTTACCTTTGGCTAAACTTGCAATAAAATATCTCCAATAAGAGAGGCAGTGGAGCCTGACTAAACTCAGAATCAAGGCTTTCCTCTTGAGGAAAGAATATGGTTGGAGAACCCTCTTCCTCATTGGCTTCTTTTGTCAACATTTTCAAGCATAGGAACAGCCTTAGAAAGACGCAAAGTACATGACTTTGGGATTGGAGTGGAGCCATAAAGAGCGTGTTTTTACAAGAACAAGAAGTCAGACAGTTGCTCTTCACTGGCTTTCTGCCCACCACGTGGAGTGTACCCTGAGACCTGTGTATGCAACAGCGTATCCGCTGATGGGAGAGCAGCATAATTGCATTAAAAATGGGGTTCACTGTGCCTTTATTTGAAATGAACAAAAGTAAAAAAAAATTAAGGTTCAAAAATGTTTTTGTGCTGTTATAATTAAGTCAACCAAACATTATTTGATCAACATTAAAACAGAAAGATCGGTAGCAGCTGAAGTCACAAACAATTTTCTGTGAACTTGGATGTCTTGAGAAAAACTGAGATGTTTGCATAACCTTCTCTGTAGCAACAACGTTCCACACGCATATTTCTCTTTAAAAGAAACTCCATGCTCAATGGTATTCTGACTTCAAGGACTGAATAAAAATACCTCAAGTCAAAACTTCCTGTTCTAAAAATTGAGATGTAGAGGAGATCATAAGTGTATTGATTTCTCTTTTAAATCCTTTATGGATGCCTAAAAGTCATATATTGATTTAAAGTACTAATTTACTTAAATCTCTGAACTTGAAATTTTATCTATCTAGTTCCAGTATCTTTCCCAAAATCTTTCCCATATGTTTGAGTTTTCTACAAACAAGATAAATCACTGTACACAACACTGAGCAGAGGAGAAGCTGAAGTGTACAACAAACTTGCTTATATAATTTTTCTCAAGGCCTGGAAATAAAAATGTTAAATGTGACCTACCATTTTCATGGAATTTTTCCAAAATATAAATCTCAAAGTATATATTCCATACATTTAATTTTTAAAAAGATCCAAATGTAAACAATAAACAGTAAATCTCTGAATTATACTTATTATGAACATCTTAATTTCTCAGAACTTTGACCAAGACAGCATTTAATAAAGCAATATTTTTGTGATGAAAATGACTTCACTTTGTAGCCAATGGGAGGTAAGCCCCAAATTATAATTGTTCCTCAATATAATAGATTTGTACCATATAATATTTTATTTTTATGAATCCACTTATATGGTTGATATCATAACTTTACTAGTGTCACAGGTAATAAAAAAGTCTAGTCAATATTTATCACACATATTCTATATTAGATTACACAGTTATTAGATTATTTTACAATATTACATATGTGTTATTGCACAGAGTTTTATTCACAAGTCTGAAATCCCTGAGTAAGGTGCTTTCAAAAATCTAAAATAGAGTTGGCAGAAGAACTGTCACACGCTTATGTGTCTTACCCTTATTTGGAAATAATGATAATGACCATAATGACAATTATGCTATAATAGTAAAAGTCAACAAAGTTATGCTAATGGGGTACTCAGTCAGCCAACTAACTAAGCTGCCATTTGTAAGGGGAATTAAGCATCACTGGAGTACACTGTAATATGTTTATCAGTTAGCGCAGATTTCCACATGAGACTACCTCCTGGTTGCTAAGATGAAATTTGAGCCTAATCACCCCAAGTAAGCAACAGTAAACAAAATTTAAAATAATAAATAGATTTTTACCAACCCCAATCTCTCTTCCAAGAGGTAAGCTGCAAAGTATAACTGCCATACCTACCGATAAACCTCAGACCAGCCAGCAGAGTTGTTTATGTCTCACAGTCTTAGTCAACCGAAAGTGTTAATATGTGGATAAGGCTCTTTACCAGAAGAAAGTAAACTACATCATTGTCTGAAGTTTAAGTCATTCACTAAGCCACTAAGTCTCCCAAGAAGTTTATGATTTAGGAAATTACACACACACACACACACACACACACACACCCCAAAGAGAGGAAAAAATTCCTAAGGGAATTTTTTAGGACAATTACTACAGATGGAAGTGACTTAGTAAGTAAATCTATTTCAGCTCCTTCTTTATATATAAAAGCTATTTTTTACAGAAAGTTATGTTCACACTGAATGTGAAACCAAAAATAAAATAGAAGAATGTCTGATTTCTGTTGCATCTAATAATTACTTTCAAATTTCTGCAAGTGAAGGCCAAGTTGGGATTAGAACGGTTCTTTCCCATGTATAGCTAAAATTCCAGTATGTGCTGATAAACAAGATGCGACTGATGTTCAACATTAACTACAGTGGTCTGCTAACTAGTCCTTGAGACTTGAGTATTTTATGGTGAAATTCTAACATTGAGGATGTATACAAGAATAAACAATGAGTTTATTTATCTTTGCAATTCCAGTAACTGCCATTTGTCTATTTCAGCATATTGCAGAAAAACTGCTAATGGAAAATCTGACTTGTAAATTTGTTCTGTGATTTTAATACACTTACATTCATCAAAAGTTCTTAGGATTGTCCATGTCAAAAGAAAGTCTGAGTTCCATGGAAATACTTCTAATTAAAAAGTAAAAGTGTCACAAATAATAAAATATTTTCTAAAATAAAACAAAAATAATTTTAAAGTCTTTTGAACAAGACTTTGCAACTTTATCTACTAGGTCATATTTATTCTGATGAGGGAAAATCACTGTCTTTAAGGAGTGAGAAAGTATTAAAAGAAAAATTCAAATGCATCAAAATGTTATATTACATTTGGTGCAGCAATATATCTCTTGTTATAAATATGAAAAAAGAAGGTGAATTTTTTTTTAATAAAATTTCAGTTTCTCTGCCCTCTCATTAAATAAACATTGAACACATTGAACATGGGTCCAGGAGATCAAATATCATGCTATTTGCTTTTTATTTGCATGTTATTTACTTTTATATCATTTTATTTGCTTATTTGTCTCATTTAATCCTCCCAATAACCCTATCAAATAATTATATTTTCCTACCTTTACATATGACATATGATAACATTAAGGCCCAAAAAGTTTAAGTAAATAGCAGAAAATCATTGTTAGCAAGTTCAAACCCAAGATAGTCAAACTTCAAGCTAGTGTTCATACCTCCAATATAGTTTGCCCTCTGTTGACCAAGTTTCTATTTTTTTGAATGCTCAGAGCATTTATTCTAAACATTTATTATTAGTATTTATTCTAAGAGCTCTAGGTATATACACTTCTGCATCCTGGTTTTTTGAACTCTTTTTAAAAATGTTTCCATGAAGTAATTTTTGGCTTCATTTCACATTCAAAGAACAAACCTGTCCATGTGCCCAGCACTACAGGGAAATACAGTATGAAACATTTTAATTAACATAAAACATTTTCAGACAGTAGAACAAAATGAAAAGTTGATTAGAATTCAACCCACAGTCTGTGGGAACTGGGCCTGAATAAGAAAACCCACTGACCCACTGTGCCCTACTACCAATGTTTACAACAGCTCCAGTGTTCATAATTCAAAGATGATCACTTTGACTTCTCATTAACCAACACAAGCTTTAGGCTACTTGGTTGTTCGATCAACCCAGTTTGCATAAAATAAGTTAGTTCTGGTATATTGTCTAACACCTTCTGAAACATGCTTTCCAGAATGTCATTGTAGAAAAAAAACAAAAAGGCGAGACCCAAAGATACATCAAATACACAGTACAGAGAAATGAAAGTGCAAACTTACTCTAAAATTCATTTTCAGTTTTCTGCCCTTTGCTTTAGAAATAAAGGAAACGAGAACAAAGGACTGTTTGATCACTAAGTGCTAAAAACTTCTGTCATAAATTTCATGGACTCCAAGTGACTTTCAGCGGATCTGACCTGCCCTATGAAACATGCAGAAAGCATCACCGTAATTTCACTGCTTTGCTCTGAGCATTCACTTCTCCGTATTATGCATCCATTCAGGGGACAAGGACACATCTGAGCCTCTCACAGTATGAGTTTGGTGAAACACTCCAGTGATCCTCTGAGTAGAATTGTTCAACAATTCCAAATTGTGGTGCCTTTTAAAGGGCTTATTTTAATTTTTTTTTAATTGAAGTAGTTGATTTACAATGTTGTATTAGTTTCTGGTGTACAGTACAGTGATTCAGAAGCATACTCTACAGCAAGCAGAGGTTCCTAAATCTTTCTTTTCTGGGGGGATGGTTCAGGAGTGGGGATCACGTTGCAGGTGGGATCAGGGGTGGGAAAGTCCAAGCAGGAGATATAAGAACAGATATGTCTCTGGACGCATTAAAAAATAAAAGGCTACTTCCTGCCTGTTTGGATGTTGTGAATAAAACTAAAGATGAAATAGGATAATATCTCATAAAATACACTGAACCAGTGAATTATAATATAAACACGTGTATGCATGAGTGGGCACTGCTGGAGAAATGAACAACTGTAGATCTTGATGTAACTATGCCACTGGTTTTACCTAGTATTAATTTAAATCCTTGCTAGAGAAGAAAGGCTTTCTACAAAATATTTCTGCAACACACACATAAAAGATATGTAGAAGGCATTCTGTGCTAGTCAGCTTGCTTCCTGATTGATGCGCACAGGAGTAGGGAGGAAAACTAACGTGCAATTCAATTATAGGAGATTTTTATGATCAAGCAAGGCAATTCCAGTTTTCTCTCACTTAGATATAATTTTCAGTTAAATCCTAATAGATTTAACTCTTCACAGGAAGGCATTGCCTGGATGGAGTCCAGCATAGAAAATTTGTTAATTCTCTTTAATGAGACTAAGTAATTTATTTTTGTCCTTTTGTCAGTTTTTTGGGGTAATCAAAAATCATGGAGGTCTGTTGTTAAGTCTATATTTTGTCTCTGGCTGCCCGAGTCTCCAAGGGTACTTGAATTTCAGAGGCATACTGAATTAAGCCTAGGGCATACAAAGCCTCAGGAAAAATACGGAACATCTATTTGAAAATTAATTTTATTTTTAAATGTTTAAATAAAAACACTATTATCTATTAAAAATTTATATTTTAGCACATTTCTTACTATCTTATTAATATTTATAAATTTTGTGTAGGGCTAGATCATTTCAGACTATACCTCCAAACTCTTGGGGTTTCATTTTCCCTCTCTCTATTCAAGAGCATTTCAGTGGGAAACTCTGAGAAACTCATGAGTAATTACACTAGGACAAACCTGAATTAAATTTTAGAGGAAGGCACCATAATATCATAACCCTAGGCCACAGGCCGCTTCTCAGTATTCACCGTAGATACGTACACAAAGGAACTGTTTCTTCATCTCTGAATTATAGCTGCGGGTCAGCCTGAGATACAGTGCTATCACATTTTAACTTCTCCCAGTCAGGGTACATCTTACAATCAAAGTGATAAGAAATTATAGTGCCATAGTTGAATTGTCAGTATTCACTATTATTTTCCCTAAAATAATGATGCTGCTTACAATCACTGGTGTCTCAGAGTCAATATAATACATTAAAAAAAAATCTTTGAACAACCCCACTGTTAATGAGTTTAATGTTACCAAGCCTACTCTTCAAAATTCAATCACTTTTAACCTGCATTGAAATGAGATAAATGTTGTTGCCAAAGTATGCTGTAAGCAGTCAATAAATTCTGGGTGCTACTTATATTTTGCTGGTTGATGGTTCTATTTTCATAAATAAATACATGAATACATACATACATACATGTACATTGGTGATATATGGTACTTTATGTTCTAGATACCATCCTATTTTCAAAATAATCCAATAGATGTATTAATATTCATTTTTCTATTGAAGAACATAGCAAACAAGTATAAGAAGTGCCAGTTTAATAAACAAATTGCTTGTCAAGAATGCTAATGTTGTCAAAGTTTTATTCATTAACTGTATAATGACCATATGAGAAATTTGCTTTGAACTGCAAACCTTCACGAGGACATAGTGCAGATTATATTTAATTCCAGTTTCTTGGGGGTTTAATAAACTATCAGCACTTTATTGTTTAATTGAAAAATAAGTTCATGCTTTTAGAGTGTAATGACAATGACAATGACCTTGGTAATAACAATGTGAAGAAAGAAAGGTCAAAAACTGAAAGTCAAAACTGAAATTGATTCCATTACAACTTCTCAATTACCGTCTCTCAAACAGCACAGATTAACTCTATGTAATGTGAACACAACTTAAGCCTCCTTTGGAAGAGCCCACTTTTACCACATAATTTGGTTCAGCCACACAAAAACATACTGGGTCATAGTGTCAGCATAAAAATATATATTCACAGATGGAGTCTTGAGAGCAGATAGAAAAGGGGACTTTAGAAATCGAGGGGTTAAATGCATAAGATCTTTCTAGCTGAAGCTGCTGACTCACATGGCCCAACTCACAGATGTCATCAGACTATCACACCTGAGGTTCCACAGATAAAGGAATAAAATGTGACTCTTGGGTTTGCAGATTCATGTAGTAGTTACAAGACTTATGAATCACAAGCCAGGACACACAACAATGATTTATTGCTGCAGTTCAATTATACGTTTAATACAACCCCAGTAAAATGAAAAAAACTTTTAAAGAAACTTTCATTTTTTAAAATCTGTAAACTAACTGCAAGCATAACACAACCAACTAACCAATTAATCCTCCTCCCAAAATAAAACTCCAATATAGAAGAAGAATTTCATATTCTGAGTGCTGAAAAATAAACATTAAAATTAAGCTATATTTAGAAGTCTCCTAAGATGTGTCCCAATCTTCCCTGCATTTTAAAATTCAAATACCTATATGTGTACACACACACACATGCATGCACACAGATAGACTCATACATATATTTCAACTTCTATGTACAGCTCCTGACAATTTTTGGGTACTCATAGATGACCTTTTTAAAAAATTGAAAGTTCTCTAGGATAAATTAAAAGATTGCTTTAAAAACTACATAAGCACTTCTCTCAATCATATTTGTAGATCTGTAAAATATGTTCTAAAGACCAAGAGACTTAAAAGTGCAAATAAAATAAAACATATTAAGTGCATTATAAAATTTACACAATGTAAATATTGACATTAAGTTAAAGTAAGTGTATTTCTTGAAATATGTGGATAAGACATGGAAAAACTCTGGGAATTAGCATTCACTTGGGGCTAGGTCTGGCAATGATTAGATATGTGAGAGCCAATTCAGTGTGATGGGTAAGAGCATGAATCCTGAAGCCAGCCAGCCTGGATTCTTTTCCTTGCTCTGCCAGTTAACAACTATGAGACACTGGACAATCTCTTTATGCCTCAGTTTCCTCATCTCTAAAATGGAGATAATAAGAATATCCACTCAGATGAGGATCAGACAGGATAGTACATGTAAGGCATTTGAGACAGTTTCTGACATATGGTAGAAAGTTAAAAATATGTTAGCTAAACTATGAAAGTGATCTTATGCATAGAACTTAGCTCTATGCATCATAATCTTTCCAGATACAAAACAAGAGCTTGAATAAGTTTTTAAAGTCCTTTATACTCTTAAAATCTTGATGACTTTTGCTTTCTATCACTCAAAATACTTAAGTAGAAAACATGTATCCACTCATTTATTCAACACTATTTTTCAAGTCCCTACCACGTTCTAGGCAGGGTACTAGATATTGATAACACAAAGATCAAAGCCTGCTCCTGCCTTCTAAGAGCAGCTAAAGAGAAGCAGCATAGGGTAATGGTTAGGAGCCCAACATCTTGGATCAGACACTCTAGGACTTAGGACTTTCTGATTTTGGGACAATTTCCTTAACTAGTGGTGCTCTGGTTTCCTCTCCTTTGAAAAGGGAATGATAATGGTTGTACTCTTATAAGTTTGTTCTGAGGATCAACTGAGTTAATCAGTTAAATCTTGTGGGCAGAAATTGGAACATAGTAAGCACTCAGTAAATGCTAGTATAATCAGGAGAGTCAGAAAGGAAAACAAACACAGTGTGAAAAGTGTGATAAGTGTGATAATGAGGATGAGAAGACGCAGTGGGGAGGGTATGGCTCGGTGGTAGAGTGACTGCTTAGTGTACACAAGGTCCTGTGTTCAATCCTCAGTACATCCATTAGTAAATAAATGAACCTAATTACCCCCAATAAAAGAACAAAAGAAGGAGAAGGAGAAGAAGGAGAAGAAGGAGAAGAAGGAGAAGGAGAAGACACAGTGCATGGGGAGCAAGAACAGTAAATAAAAGAGGACGCAAAACAGTGTAGAGTTCAAGCAAGTTTCCCAGAAAAGTTAATATTTGATCTCATATTAAAGAATTAAGACAAGTTGTTGAAGGAAGTGCGGCACGGTCAAATATTTCAACATGAAATATTTTAAGAGTATAAGAGAATTTCACCAAAAGATAAGCAAGTGACTAAACACTTCACTTCAATACACATTGACTGAGGAGGGGAAATGTACATTGTGGTATTCATGCCATCATATCACTCATTTAACTCTGCCCATGTGATAACTGTCTTCAAATAGCTGGGACACTACCAAGTGGACACCAATTTAACTTACAAATTGCTAGAAGGTGAATTACCAAG
The DNA here is from genome assembly GCF_048773025.1 of Camelus bactrianus. Lineage (NCBI taxonomy): Eukaryota > Metazoa > Chordata > Mammalia > Artiodactyla > Camelidae > Camelus > Camelus bactrianus. The sequence goes on from NW_027413945.1 coordinate 7,260,733, forward strand.
AACAAGTTCCAGGAATGACTTCTATCTAGGAGAACTGTAATACGTAAAACTGCTAAACCCTCTAGAAGCCCTTTCACTACCCCTCCAGATAGTGCCACCATGCTTAGCACTGAAAGCATTCATTCGAGGAGACTGAAAAATCATCAATTCAGGGGTGTTGTAACATGGACTGTGAGAGGTTGGACTGAGTCAGATGTTTTTTGCATGCAGAGAAAAGGTGAACAAAGTGACTTCTAAATCTCCACTCAATTCTAAAGTGCAATTCGATTACTTAAATATCCATTTTACTGAGCATAAAATATGAGTCATGAAAATGAGGATTTCCCTTGCAGTCTTGTTTATGCCTAATGACTTGGTGAAATTATTAACAGACCACCCTTTGCATCTCAAAAGTGTCACTGTCACTAGAGAATGTTAATTCCTTTTTTTAAGTATATTAATTCCTTTTTTAAAGTGATATGCCTCTAGGAGTCTGTCAACCAGCTCCATGGAGACTGACAGGCTGGATTCTATGCCTGAAAATAATAATCTCTTTGGTTTTCCTTCTAAATATAGGGTTTGATGTTACTAAATGTTAGTGTTTTCCATTGCTCCTCTCAGCTAAAACCCTAAACCTGCAAGGCCTGATGTGTTGCATACATTTTGTGTAGGTAAGAATGAGAAAACATTTGAGAGTAATTTCTAAAATCAAGGCAAATCAAAGGATTTAGGAATTTACCTGAATACTGGTTGTTAAAGGTTATAATGGAGGAATCATACCCGAATTCAATCCCTTGCCCTGGAGCCCCACCATTGTCGCCGTATGTTAGGGCTTCATTTCCTCTGATGGATTATAAATACAATGTTGAAATGCTAATTCTCATCTATGTCCTAGTCAACAATCATGGTGTGACTGAAGATTTAGAAAAGGGACTTGTCAAATGTGCAGATGACCTAAAGTTATGATTAAAATATAATTTGTTGGATAACAGGTTAAAGATTCTTAAAGTTCTAAACAGGCTAAAACAAAAAGCCCACTCAGAAAAATACAATTTAATGCAGATAAATTAAAAGTCTTACTTTTAGCTTAAAATGAAACCAAAAGGATATATGAGAAAAGACAGGTGTAAAATTGTTCACATGAAGAACCCCCCGGAGCGCGGGCACGGAAGACGGACGGCAGGCGGCTCCGCCCAGTGGGGTGGGGGTGGGGGTCGGGGTCAGGGGCAGCGCGGCCTCAGTGGGCGCCGCCCAGTGTTGGGTTCCTCTTGGCGGGCTCCTCCGCTCCTGGGGCTCGGGGTGCGCGGCGGCGGTGCTGGGAGGCGGGGCGCCGCTAAGGGGAGACGCCCTTCGGCGCTGGCGGACCCGTGGGGCTGCCTGGCGCGCGGGCGCTCTGGGACTTTTAGTTCTGGAGGTGGAGCGAGCTGTGCCGTACGCGGGGCCTCTGGCTCAGGCCGAAGCATTTATGGCTCTGCCCTGGCTGCATAGGACCATTTTCTCCCAGAGTCTCACCCTGTTCCTGGCAGCTGGCAACAATTACGGGCAGATAGCCGTCTTTAGCTTGTCTGCTGCTTTGAGCTCCGAGGCCAGAGAGGAAAGTAAGAAGCCCGTGGGGACCTTCCAAGCCCATGTTGGGCCTGTCTACAGCATGGTCTGCCCTGATCGACATCTGCTCGGTGCTGGGGATGGGGAGGCAAAGGCCTGGCTTTGGGCAGGGTTCCTCAAGAAGGGCTGTAAGGAGCTGTTGCTCCTTATGTCAGCGCCCACACAGGACCAGCCTGGAAGTACCTGAGGTCAGTGCTTTGCTTCTCCTCCCCAAGGAGAAATCCCTCTTCCTGGCTTTGGGAGACTGTCAGCTGCATTTGATGGACCTTGAGATGGGGACCTTCAGGCGACTCCATCCACACGGACTACATCCACTGCCTAGCACTGCAGGAGCGGAGCCCCGAGGTGCTGTCAGGTGACGAGGATGTGGCTTGTGCGGCTTTGGGACCTCCGCCAGGCCAAGGAGGTCCAGACTACCGAGGTCTACAAGCACGAGGAGTGCTCTCGGCCCCACAGTGGGCGCTGGATCGGATGTTTGGCAACTGACTCAGACTGGATGGTCGGTGTAGGTGGCCCAGCTCTCACCCTCTGGCACCTCGGATCCTCCACACCCACCACCATCTTCCCTATGATGGCACCACAGAAGCACGTCACCTTCTACCAGGACCTGATTCTATCAGCGGCCAGGGTCACTACGTCAGCCAGTGGCAGCTAAGTGAGAAGCTCAAGGCCCAGGTGCCTGGCTCCTCCCCAGGCTGCTAAGACTCAGCCTCAGCCAGCAAGCATCAGCCTGAGTGCAAGGTCCTGACAGCCTCAGGCAACAGCTGCAGGGTGGATGTCTTCACCAGCGTAGGCTACCAAGCTTTCTCCCTGTCTTTCTGACCTCCAGCGACACCCCCACCTCCATCTCTGGTTTGGAGCATTTTTTCTTCTTTTTTTTATACAAATAAAATTTCGGGCTTTTCAAAGAAAGAAAGAAAAGAACCTAGGGAATTATTTGGGATAGTATGATCCAATGGTGTGATAAAGACACTAAGAATGGGTAATATTTATGTTGAAAGAAAAGTAAAATGTCCAGACCAATAAGTGAAACAGTCACATGGTGTTTTACATTGTTAGGACCATGGGTGGTACTGTGTTCAGCTCTATAATTTAAGGTAAAATAGATCGAAGTCTATTAAGAACAAATAAAGAAGCAAGGAATGCATAGCTGGGCAAACAGAGATGTTAGGGAGGTAAAATAACAGCACAACAGTAACGATACTATTCTGATTGCACCACTGACAAAGCAGTGCTTTCTGTGTTGCTGGAGACACTTTAAGTAAGTTGTCTGCTCTAACTCCTGCAAAAACCCTAGGAAATAATACTACTGGTTCCTTTTTTCAGATGAGGACTCTGGTGCTCAGGAAAGTAAGTTGTCTAGGATTACTTCCATACTAAGTAATTGAAGGCATTTGTGTAGAAGAGAGAAAGACATCCTTTCCAAAGGGAAAGGAATAGAAGCTACAACCGGATGCAAAAGAAAAAGTCCTAGTATTCATAACTGCATTAGGATGAAACTGTCTGCCCGCCTACCAGCAGGTTCTCCTTTGCTGCATGTAATCATGCTGAGGCGAACTGAAAGGAATAGAATTTACCGAAAAAAATGTTCCTGTGCTGATTGGGAGGTGGGGTTAGGTAACCTTCAGGTTTCCCTCCAACGTTAAAGTCCATGCTTCTAATTTTGAGAAATGGGGTACATTTTTTACCTTGGTATTATGCACTACTTAGATCAGATCAAATTAAATCAAATTGAAAAAGTCATTCAAGCAGTTGTGCTGAACTGACAGGTCTCTTTAATCAAAACAGCTGTTCCAGTTAAACTGTGTAGATGTATCCATTAATCTATTTCTGTAAATGTCACATTTCACTTGGGTTTTCTATTTGTAAAAGCAATTTTATGAATATTATCTATACATCATATTAGTAGCAAGAATATTAGCAAAGACTTTGCCCACAGGTTTATGGAGTATAGTTAGTTCACAGTCTCTCCCTGCCCCACTAGACACACACAGGAGCTGGTGCTGCTGAGCGGGACGAGCCTCCAACAAGCTCATTCATAACTAAGAGAGAATCTCAGCCACTTTGGCAATAGAAAATAAGAATTCTAAACCATTTCTGGAACCTGTATCCTCCCTGAAATACAAATTCCTCAAATCCTACATGAGGCCCGTGTTAAGTAGAAGGAAACCTTTCAACTGAATTGGCCCCACATGGGTTTTGTATGTCTAACCAGTTTCTTTCCCCTCCCCTCACCCCATTTTTGTCAGTTTTCAGTCAAATTCAGGTGATTAAAAAAAAAAAAAAAAACAATAACCTTGGGTTGTGCTCATGAAGCTACAATAGAGAAACTGGAAGAACCCAGAGCAAATACTTGTTACTTGGGGAAGTAAAACCGCAAAACACTAGGGTTTCCCTGACAAAAACAAAAAGATAGGCATAAAATATAGACAAGGTGGGCTCATTCATTTCGTTCTTTTCTTTTCTTTTTTTTATTTAGTTCTTTACTTTGTTTTTTCCTTTTTTTGTAAATGTGTGTGTCTATAGCATGTCAATAGCTGAACAGTTCAAATCCTGACCAAGTCCATCCTTTATTTTGTACTCTCACTGTGTTTGTCTCTTCTGTATCTCTACTTTATTGTGTTACCTTAGAATTATTTGTGTGTCCATTGCTTAATATCCATTTCCTCACTAGACTGTCTGCCCTATGAGGGTAGGTATAATGTCTGTTTTCGCTCACCCTTATACTTAGAGTTTCAGAACAATGCTGACATGCATGGTGCCAGTCAATAAGTACTCAGTGAATGAATAAATTAATGAATGTAACCTTGGAGAGCAAATTTTGATTAACCACAGGCTTTATAAATCATTTACACAGGAAAGCTCCAGGACAGACTTTATTTTATCCAAAGAATATCTTTGCAGAAAAGTTTAAGGAAAAACCATTCTCACACTGTTGGAGAACACTACCATTAACTGTGTCATCTCTGAAAAATAAAAAGGCCAATAAACAGCCCACAAACCAGCCTGAAATTGGCCAAAGTCTAAATGTTTTTCATTCCTAATTTATGTGATTTTATCACTACAATTTTTTTTTTTTTTTGGAAAGCCAAGCCAGATTTCTGGCTTTTCAAATTATACTTCCCAAGTTCCTCTCTAACACACAACAGGTATGTCTTGAGTCACCATGCAATGAGATCTGACATCAGGCAATATAGATAACACTGTACCACATCTTAAGTATACCTTCCATGAGGCATACAAAAGAATAGCATGATGCAGATTTTGCTGGCTTACTTAAGTTATGCCTTTAAGCACTTCCTGTAAGCTGAAATGAGCAGGGAATCTTTCACCACTGATCTGTGTGCAATCTATGTGATGTTCATTACAACTGTTATGGAATAGACAAGTCAAAGCCATACCCATATTCACAAACTAGAATAGTTTACAGATCTGATTTGATATAATGAAAATTAGAGGATATTTTGTTTTATAGTAAATATTTCAATAAAATGATTAAGCTCTGATTTCTTGTTCTGTTACAACTTGTAGCCCTTGTAATGATAGACAAAAGAAATTAATGTATTTTGGGAAAAAATTATATCCTAGATTTTCTTACTAAAGGTATAATCCTGTAGCCTCAAGGGCCTGGAAGAATGGCATTCACAGAGGCTATAATGTTTTGGTAGGTATGTGCTATCAGCAAATTTCCTAATTGTATTCACTTGCAATATTGTAGAAGGGTAATAAAACACATCAGATTGCACTTAATGCATCCTTGGTGGCCTGGGAAATTCATTTTTATATGTTCATATAGGACTTTGTTTTTCCAAAGTACAATCTCTTCTGCATATAACTGTCACATCTCTCATAAACATTAGGATATGTCCCAGGTTTTAATGTCAGGTAGGAAAAGCCTTATCTCTTATTCCAGGAAGCTTTTTAAGAATTCTTCAGATCTGAGATGCTAAGATATATTCTCTTGCAGATCTTTTCTTTTTCAAATAACTCTCTGAAGGCGGAGGCCCTGCCCAGCAGAACTGCTCTCAGATTCTCATTGAGAGAATTATTCACATTACAACAGGATTAGCTGATATGTCTTCTTAAAGTCTAGAGAAATCCATTGCATAACATAATCAAGCGTGTCTATCAAATCCAAGACAGTACACATTTTCACCAGGATTTGTGGGGGTTTTTTGGTTTGTTTATTCATTTTTTTTAACTAAAGTCCATATTTTGTTTAGATTTCCTTAATGTTAGTTAATGTTCTTTTTTTGGTCCAGGATCCCATCCAGAATGTCATATGACATTTCCTCATCATATCTCCTTAGGCGTCTGTTGCTTTTTTTGATGACCTTTACATTTTTGAAGAGTGCTTGTCAGATATTTTGTACACAATGCCAAAAATGAGATTTTCTGATGTTTCTTTCTATCATGCTTAGACTGTGGTTATAGGCTTTGAGGAGGAGACCTCAGAAAACAATGCCATTCTGTGTTACTTTCACAACACCGATAAGCAGACACACTGTCAACATGACTTACCACTGTTGATGCTGATTTTCATCCCCTGGCTGCGGTAGTGCTTGTCAGGTTTCTCCGCTGTAAAGTCCCCTTCTGTTCCCCCTTTCAATACTGTACTCTTTAGAAAGACAATACTTGAGAATTGGAGAGTTACACTCCACCTACTTGAGGGAGAAACATCTATAAAAATTAATTTAAATTCTTCTACACAAGAGATATACTCACTGGGATCTAAAAGTAATTTTAAAAGTCTTCATCTGATTATTAATAAGCTATGTAGTGCTAAGAATGTCACTTAGCTTTGCTGGGTACAGTTTGGAAAGCAAATGTTTAAATTTTTTTAAATAGTTGTAGTTTTTTAAACATAATGCTATGTGCCAGACTTTGTTATTAGGTGAGTAATAAAATCTAGTCTCATTGTCGCCACAGCAACCTTATGAGGAAGGCATTATTATCCTCACTTCATAGATACAGATATTTGAAGCTCAGAGAGGTAAAGTAGCCTTCTCAGTTCACAGTCACAGCCCATCACATGCTGAAAGCTAAATTATATACATGTACATGTACACACACACACACACACACACGCATTAATATTATGAAATTACACATTTCCTTATATAACAAAGGCAGAAAGCATGCCAATGATTCTGGTTTGTCTTTTTTAAAGAAGGGAAGACTTGGCTAATTGGAGATTTCTAATTTTGCCCCATTCATTTTCCTTCATAAAGAATCTAAATAGCTTCCCTATCACCACTACCACGAGAGCTGGTCATCACCTGGTTTGAGGTGTCCAGTTCTCTAGGCATTGTACTCATTTGCATGCATAAGACTCCTTAATATAAAGTCATGAAAGTGTAAAAGGAGTGTGTATTTTAAGAGAATGTGAATTTCCCAGTGAACGTATTTTATTTCTAGGCATAAATATGTGTTTGTTTATATATCCACATGTTCTGTTTTACAAGACCATTATTCTTGCTCAGCGAACACGAAATTTCCCATGTTTTTACAGAACCAGATCTCCACTTATTTTGCTAAAGCTTGCATGACTGCCAGCGCACACATATTCCTAATACTAACCAGGAATCTCCCTGTGCTGAACAAAGTCACAAAATAAATCATAAGGCAGGATCTACTTGATAAATGCTATAGAGTGTTTCACATTTCTTATTACAAAATGCAATGCTTACAAATGTATAATGACTCAATTGAAAATGCAAGGTCAGACTCAGGTTGTTTAAAAGAAAAAAAAATGTCACATGAGACATACAGGTCAGCAAATAACATTTAATATACCTCTCTGAAAATAGAGGGCTCTTGGCAACTAACAGATTCCTCAAGGAAATGATTAATGCCATTATTTTCAAAATGGAAACATGGAGCTTAATGTTTTTCAATGCACGTCACTTAATTTGCAAAACCAAACAGACTTAAAAGAATCAAGTCATTCCTTTATGTAATACAAATAGTCTTGTGCAGTATGTATCTTGCCTGAAAGTACCAGTGTATATTTTTACATGGTTGGAATCTTCATTGCAATGTTTACTAATCTTGGACTTAATAAGTAATTAAACTGAATTCTCTAATACATTCTGTACTGTATAACCTGTAAGTGTGTGGGATACACCAATGAATGGAAGATAGAATGGGTTTCTTTACCTCCATCTGAATTAAGAAATTTTGAAGTGCTTTAGGACTGTACTTTCCTCCTCTTATTTGAAAAGATGGAAATGGAGTCAATCTAATCTTATGCAATATTGAGAATTACTGAGTCTCCATATACCACAAATACAGAAACATTTTCAGTTATAAGTTTATATTTTTTCAATAATACTTATTATCTGAGTAAAGCACCCTTGTAAAGTCCTCAGTTCTGAAATACCAGTGTTATCTTTGATGAAGACCTGTTTTATTTTATTTGCCTAAGTGCCATTATGACTTTCCCCCTCAGAATTGTATATTTACCTGATTCTCCACCTGCTTTCCCCATCCTTTCATCTGTTGACCTTATTACCCTATTACTTTAGGTCAGTGTCAGAGCTGTGAGGGCCACTCTCCCTACAGAGGTGGGAAGCTCCATGAAAAAGACCAGCAGGGCCACTACTCTCCTGCCAGCACTATCCTGTTCCCTGGTCCAGACTTAACTTTTTGCCTCTGAAACAGTTTACTTCTAGGAAAGTGGAACTTACCCCTAAAATTCTATTGGTTCCATGAGCTAATTCCTGATTGGTCCATTTGTAGTGCTTTATTTGAATGGAGATCACTCCTGATTGGTTATTTCTATCACTCCTGATTGGCCTATTTCCCTCACTCCTTATTGGTCCATTTCTCTCACTCCTGATTGGTCCATTTCTACAAAGCTTGTTCCTAATTAGTCAAGTTTTATTATACCTTATTTGCGTATGATGTTGCAAAGTGTAAACTGGCAGCCTATAAAAGCCTGTGTAAACCTACAGATGGGGTCCATAGCTTGGAGTGTTAACTCCTCTGGGCCTGCTGGCGTAATAGACCTGAGTTCTCCAGCTCTCTGAGTGCTGCTTGGTCTCTTGCCCAGATCCAGGTTGCTGTCACAACTGAGCTGTAACACTGAGCTGTCACATGTTTTTCTGCAACACTACCATCCCAGCTTCTGATCATTCACCCTTCCATAATGCAACTGCAGTGTCCAAAACTGTTTTCTTATTATTATTACTATTTTTGATGTTTTTCAAAATTTGACAGTACCTTTCTATCATTTTGATAGTTACTTTTCCTATCAAATTCCATTGCCTACTGAGTAGCAGGACCTATATCACATCTACTTATGAATCATCCATCTCTCCATCCATTTATTCAGGAGAGACACAAGGAATTTGAGCAGAATAGAATGTGCAAAGTCAAGGAAGAAGAATAAATCATTATATTGTAAAAGAACGGTTTAGGTAGGGCTAGAACATAGAGAACCACGGAGAAAATTGCAAAATATGAAACTAGAGAGGTGAGCAAGGCCCAGCTTGGTAAGCTGTGGAGTTTGATCTTCATTCTGAGGGTACTTAGGAGCCCCTGGTGCATTTAACCAGGAGAACGACATGATTAGGTTTTGATTTTTGGAAAGTTCTGGTTGCCCAATGTAAACACATTGGAATAGATATTAAGATCTTGCAAAGTTATTTCATATATATTATGGTATATGGTCATAACTTCCCTAATATCTCTCTCACATGCCTTCCTGCTCTCTTTGCTACATCAGATCCAAAAGCATTTAATCCTGGTTTTATACTCTGCAAACCTAGGTCACCCATTCACCTTCTGTTTTATAACTTACTTTTCTGTAATTTTTTAAGTAGATTTTATCCTTTTAGAGCAGTTTCTGATTCACAACAGAACTGAGCAGAAAATACAGAGTTCACACGTAGCCCTCCCCACCCACACATATATACTCCCCTACCTTCAACATGCCTCATCAATGTGGCATATTTGGTACAATCGATGAACCAACATGGGCACATCCTTCCTGTAATTCTTAAATAAAACTCTTTAAATGTATTTCTTGTTTTGAATAAAAAGAATAAAATCATCTGAGGATTGTGGACTACTGCAGCCTAATTTCTGTCTGTAATTCACCAATCAGGGCTTTCAACATCAGCTTATCCACAAAGGTAGAATGAAAGGAAATAAGAAATAAAAATCAGTGTGAAGTAAATGACCACCACACGATAAAAATGAGTTCACAACTGTTAAAGTGGTAAAATGTGGTTACCAAAGGAAAAAAAACACTGGTCCAAAATATTTCTCCAACGTTTCCTTTATCTACTGATTCCATTACTATTTCTAAAGACCTGTTCACATTTATCTTGCCTGAGAACACTTATTTTGAAAAGTAATGGAAATTTTAACATGGTCAAGTCCCCATCGTGGCCATTTCATTCCTGCTTATTGGTGTTTGGCCTCAGTCTAGATATACTTCTTTTTCTTTAAAAAATAAAGCTGATATTATTTTGATTATAAAAATGTCACACACTTGTATTGTACAATAAAAACAATAGGCATAAAAGAGAAAATGTAAAAAATATTCAATTCCAGCATTAAAACGAACCCTTAGCATTGTGAATGTTTTCGATGTGCTCCTGTCAGTAGTTTTACACGTATACTTACAAATACACAACCAGCCTCCAGTACTTGCCGCACACAAAGTCAGAGCTGTAATATGTACAACTTTTCTAAAATGAGGACAGCATCTATGTACAGAATTGAGAGGATACAATAAAATAACACCTTTACGTTGTCTGTTCTAGGCTTGGTACATATTAAATGCTCAAAATATTAGCTATTATTTTCTATTGCTATAATTATTCAGGTATATAAGCTTGTTCATTCAACATTTCACAGGGATTTTCTCGTCAAACTATGATTTTTACCAGCTACGGTTGTGGTGTCACTGAAGACATGGCCTTTCATCATACAATCCTGCATTGGTGTGTCTGCTGGTTCTGTCAGTTACTGCTAGTGGGAGCTTGCATGTGGTTTCCTCATTCAAAGCTATGGATACCACTGTTCACCTTTCAGATTTTTTTTTTTAACATTAGAGATCATGTATGCAAGGTCTCATAGTAAATACCAAATAAATAATTCTATCTATTGTTTCCAATGTTCCTGTTATGATACCTGCAGTGAACACGTTCATGTATATTACTTTTTCCTTCTTTTCAATTATTTCCCTCAGAATGACTCCCAGAAGTAGGATTACTTCAAAGAATATAAAAAATAGTTATGTTCTCTTTGTTTACTGTTATTCTGTTTTCCATTAGGTTTGAACCAATATATAATATAACAAGCAAAACCCCTCATACATTTAAGAATGATCCTGTACCTGTTTCATTCAAGTCCAGATCCTCTGTTCATCAGTTAAGAAAGGAAGACTCTGGGATGGATTTTATTGCAGAAATTCCAAACTGCTGTGAATTGAACAGCTGCTGCTGACTCATTTTACATTTGGAAGACCACCAGTCAGCTGAGCTCAAGACAGCTTTCAGAAACATCTGGATTTAAACTTACAGCCTAAACATGACAGGTCAAGTAGTATAGAGTTACAAAATAGCTTCCTGCCTTAATTCCCAAAAATATGAATTCACTGAGATTTTTACAATTTTTAAATGATCAGAAAAATTTCAAACATTTAGAATCACATAAACCGTATGATGTATTATTTTGGTATTTTGGACTTGTGGTTGACTTGGAATTTAGGAACGCTCAGAGAATTTTTACATACGTTATTTTGCAGGTAGAAAAATCCTTATTAATAAATATTTTACCCAAAGGAGTACTAAGGTCTATGCAATCTTCAAGTTACATTTATTGAATCTTAATTTATGTTAAAGTGAAATATTTATCTAATAAGAACAGAAAAAAGCTTAAATACCAACATGTATGATCTTCATAAGTTCTATCCATATCATGATCCTTACTGGAAGGACAGCTTCTGGAAGGCAGAGCGCATGTCTAATGCAAACTCTCCAGTGATTACCATAGTGGTCGGTTCCATAGTAAGCCCTGCACAAATGTTTAAATTTCTCTAATGTATGACCCACAAATTTAGTGGCTTGGCATTCAGCTATGCTCATTAGGCTCACAGACCTAAGGATTTCAGACAAGGTCCAGTAGGGATGAGTTATTCCTACTCCATGATGTCTGGGACTTTAACTCCACATCTGGAGGTAACCTACTGAGCCAGGGCTGGAATCATCTGAAGGCTCATTCACACATGTGGCTACAGCTTGGGCTGGAATAACTCAAAAATGTGGACTTGCTAACCAGAGTACCTACATAAGGCCTTTCCATGTGGCTTGACCTCCTCACAACATGGTGGCCTTAAGATAGTTGGACCTCTAACATAGCAGCTAAGAGATCCAAGCAAGAATACTGTAACGAACAAGATGAGAACTGAATTGCCTTTTATGACTCAGACAGTTTCAAAGAGAAGGGAATTCTTTATGGGATGATGCCATGTAAGACATAATACTACTTATGACATACTACTATAAATATACACACATACAATACTATTATAATCATCTTTGGAAAATACTACCAACAATTACCCTCTAGTACTGTTTTCTAACTATTTAACTTACACTCTTTCCACCTGTTACATTAAAAATCGCATTTTTTGCATAGTTTTTTGGTTCTAAATTTAAAAACTATATAAAATGTTTCAAACTACACCTTCCTCAAAGATTCTGAGTGTCCACTGAATGGGCAGGTAGTACTTGTGTACGTTTCTGATAGAAAATCACCTCTTTGCCACTGGTTTCTCAATTATTGCCCAGTAATCAGAGAAAGGCTGAGCATATATTAATCTCATTTTCTACATGGGATATTTTGTATTTGAACAGAAGAGAAATCCTCAAAATATTTGGTAAGTTATTTGAAACATAAACAATTTTAAAATGTACTTAGAGTTTATTTGAATTTTTTTGTTACCTATGATATCTTTTTTGGTCATGACTTTCAGAATTAGATTCAGTGGAAGACATTTTAAAAAACAAAATAATATATAGGGATATTTTATGGTCAGGATAATTGATTTCCATCGTGACCTTTTCCCCTGAAAATCGTACAATTTCAATTTGTGAACTCAAACCTTATGAGCTTTAGTCCCTTATGAAACATAATGATCACAAAATAATTTTCCTTTCTCTCTGCCATGGAGACTTCTTAGCTCCAACATGTATTCAATTCTCAGTTAAGAGCTTTACTGAGGGCGGAGTGTGGGATTTCCACTTCTATTGTCAACTTTAATCATTTATTTGAACCAGTCTCTTTAGTTGATTAGTTTATCTTGACTGTCAGTAAGAAACAGTGACAGTTTCACCTTCACAAGTGTTTATTAATTTTCTGTTCTTTTTTTTAAAGCATAAACCTGGAATCAATTATTATATTTATATACTTAAGAACTAAAATAAAGTAGGATTAAAAATGCATATGACATATGATCATTTTTCTAGAAATACCATAAACAGGACCCTAATTCTTTAGTTTTGAAATATTAAACCATCTCCTCTTTTGACTATATTTGGTCTTTAACTGAAAGAAATACAAACTAGCACTACAAGGTTCTGTTTATAAGCAAAAAATGCAGATAAACTACTTAAAATATTATCTTTATTATATCAGAGTAGCTTCATCTGAGGCAGTTTGTGTAAGCAACTCACTTATTTGGAAACATGCAAAAACAGCAATTAACTGTTTGCCTCTGACATATTTTTTAATTGAAATAAATTTTTTAATCCAATCAGGAATGATTCCACGGACTAGGTTTCCTAAGAACATAGCTTTCTTACAGCAATTTTTATACATGCATGGCAAGTTATTCTGATCTCCAAAGAAGGTTATTTATTCTGGATATTTTCTACAAAAACTTAGAGGAAAGTATCATTCATTTAAACCTCTTCCCCACCCTACATTAATCAAAATTTATTTTAATTTGTGAAGGAAAAGTGGAAGGGGTATAAGTAATGAAAAGCTTTAGAGTTAATCACTCAGAATGCTTGGGCTCAAATTCTGTATCTGTCTCAAAGTAAATATTTAACATTTTAAAAATTATTTTATTTCACTGGTCCTCAGTTTGCTTCTCTATAAAAATAGATATAAGACCTACTATATATAAAAATATATTTGCTTATTTGTTTGGGTGTTGATACTGCTTAATCAATGTAGACTTATTAATACCCTTTTGTTACTAAATACATTTCTTAGTGGAATGTCATTTTCATACTTGCTTTTGGGACAGAACATCTGCCCTCTTTGCAGACAAACTGATTTATTCCATACACAAAGCAATAGCAATTTCCCTGGCAAGAAGTGTAGTTATGTTATATGGATGAGATAAATCACACCATAGTCATCTGTCCAGATAAAGTACAAACTGTACAACTAAATATGGGAGGTCACTCCCCAACTTATATTAATATGTACTTGCTGTTCTGTCAGCTAACTCCTGAGAGGAGATAAAAGTATCAGACACAATAAATGAAAGATGAAAAACACAGAGAGGATGAAGAAAGAAAATCTTAAAATTAAAAGTTTTAATCCTTAAAACTCTCCTGCAGATTGGGAAGAGTTCCCCTTGTTATTATTCATCATTGGCACTAGGATGCTTCAGACCACTTCACTGACCAAAAAGTTGCCTCCGTATAGTTGGAGCACCAGAGCACACATTTATTCATGTACATATCACAGCGTGCATTTTCTCATGCACATGTCCTACCAGTATCTTTGGGGAACCTATGTCGACATGCCCCCCACTGCTGATCCTTAGTGCTCCTTGGGAACTCGGGTCAAGCAAGCCAAATTTGTTTTCTTTTGTTTCTTAACGTGTTTTAATCTGTCCTACTATGCAAAGGTGGATGATGAAAAGGCATGCCCGAATTCTGTTTTCTCCCCTCCCCATTCTTTCATCACTCCTCTTTTGGACTCCATGCAGAAGAATGGACAGAGGGAAGTCAGGGTAAGCTGGAGCCTTCCCACCTCATGCAATTGATGTTTATCAGCCATGGCTTCAAAGCCCAGGCATCTGAGTAGTCAGGCCTCTGAGATCAGGGAAAAGAGAGGAAAAGCCATCACAACTGCATACAGATAGCAGTGTTTTGGCCTTGAACCAAAATACCAGAAATATTTTAATTAATAGGGACAATGGTAGATAAAATAGGAAGTGGGATAAGGGGTTACTGCCTGAGAAAACAAGGCTTGTCTCATTTTTACACCTCTCTGAATGACCCACAAAAGAAAGTGCATCATATTATTTTAAGCTCCAGATGTTCTTCTGCTTTTCCAAGAAGGATTGCCCACAGATAAATCAAAGAGGGAGGTCGTTAAATTGAATGGAAGTTATTTAGAATAGGCAACCTCACCTCGTGTAAAGTTACCCTTTGTGTTGTAAAAGTTTTAAAATAAATAGATTCAATTAAGCTCTGTAACTTCAAGAGATGGTGCTTCTAAGGAGACAGGCAGGAAGGACTGCAGACGTGGGATTCCTTGGTCTGTTACCAGGCCTGTGGGAGGGCGGAGAGAATTGGGCTATTGTGCTTCGATCAGCAGCACAGCCTACATGTCACAGTCAACTTAACCATGAAGCTTTAGAGCTAGGATGGGGACAAATGGTGGTCTGAAACAGAACTTCAGAAAGGGGTAACTCATTTAGTGTGAAAGAATTAAGGGTTGAGACACAAAGACTACCACAGGAAAAAAAAATTAAGTAGACAAGGTTTGAAGACTGACAAGAGGAGCCATCATAAAAGTTGCTGTAGTGAAGTTCATAGTTGGTTAAGAGCACAAGTCAGAGTGCTTGGGGTTGCATACAGGTCCTGCCACTTAGTCACTGGGTAATGCTGGGCAACTTCCTTCCACTCTCTGTGCCTCAGCTTCCTCATCTGCCATGTTGGAAAGCTATCATTGTCTCTGGAAAATATTCTATGAATTAATGCATATAGGGTTCTTCCAAAGGGCCTGACAGTTGGTAAAAGTGCTCAACATTTAACCATTACTATAACCCAGAACTGCCTGCAAGGAATAATTAATATTTACTTAGCATTTACTATGTAATAGGACTTATGCAAAGTAATTTATGTGACTTATGCTTACTCCTAACAATCTTCCCATTTTGTAGGTACTATCATTACCTCAGTTTTACTAGTAATGAAAATGAAGCATTGAGAAGTTATGAAATTTGCCCAAGGTCACACAGCAAGGAAATGGTGCTGTCAAGATTCAAACCCAGGCAGTCTGGCTCTAGGTACAACACGCTTCATCACTGTGTGGTACTGTGTTAATACTCAGTACAGGAACGAGTAGACACAAACAATGCATCTGTTTTCATGTATGTCTATTTCAGTGGGTTTAGGCTTCTCAACAACATGGGCTACCGTACCTAGCAGACCCCCTTGTACACTACACATATCTGATTAGACAACTGGCCAAGTGACCTCCTGTCCTTTGTTATTTGCAGGTGCTCAGCTCCATGACTTGTGTCTGTATCCTGAAATCCTGTGACAGGACTCACTGCCATCTCCCACAAAGCAGTCTTTCTGACACTGCTATAGTCTCATGGCCCCTCACTGTGCCCCCCAGCCACCAATAAAGGGCCAGTCAATGGTCTCCTGTTCATTCACCCTCCCTCTTGTCCTTCCTGTCTCTAACACTTCTGCTCCATGGCCAGTATAAGGAGGAGCACAGAGGATTTTACTGAAGACAAGACCAGAGGAGGGAGAGGAATGAAAACATCCAGGCCTGGAACCAGCTCCTCTGAGTTCCTTGTCTTTCCAGCTCTGAGAACTGTGTTACCACCTCTCTTTTCTAGTTTTCAAGCCTCAGAAGTCTCCAAAGTGCAAATTGGGCAAACTGGTTTGAAAAAAAGCAGGCCACTGACAAGCCAGGAAAAAATATTAGAACTTTCATTTCTAATACAATAAGCAAGTTAACAATAAGTTCATAAAAGTCCTGACTTTAGAGACTTCAACTCATCAGTCTATCAAATGGCTGTGCATTATTCATCTCCTAAAGACAGACAGAAAGCTCCACAGAATGAATGGAATTGAAGACACTGCCTTCTTGTGATTAGTCTCCATCAGCACATTGTGCTGTGTTGCAGCTTAGGCGTGTTTGGGAAAGTGGATTGATTCAAGGATGACTGTATCTAGTCTTCACTGAACTAACCTTCACATTCAGGATAGTCTCTTTAAAAATACTAAGTAACCAGCACATATGGACAAGAAAATGGCAATTCTGGTAAGTGTCATATACTAGAAATAAAAGACAAAGATTAACTGAGTCAATCTAACAACAGTCTTTGAAATTTTTGAAAATATCAAAATGCCTCCTTAAAATTCATATTTCCTTTCACTATCCTTAACAATGAATTCTGTTCTAAGTGAATATTGTACTGTATTGTAGCTTGAGATATTAAGAAATCAATGTAATTTATGTTCCTAAATTTAAAACAGAGAAGTGTACACTATTATGAAATTGGATAATTTGGAAAATAGGTACGTTACACAGTTTGTCACTAATTATCCATAAATTGTCTATTATCTTAACATATTTGGGTCATGTTAAATATAAGTGGGCTGCAACACTTTTGAGTCTAGAGCAATCTGCATTATTTTTCTGTAATTTACACATTAATATTCTTAAGGTGTTTTGTATATGACAATTTGGACATGCTTACAATCAGCTTGCTAAAAAGTATTAAAACTATCAAGTGTTATGATTTTCCCTGTCTGCCAGTAGATTGGTATTGGCAACTTTACCTATCTAATAATTGATTATTTGCAGGTTTCACTGCAGCCATCTTGAAATTGTGTTCCTTTGAACACATAGGGCCCCTTGAAGGATGCCTCTGGGGAAAGGGCTGAAGAAGAGGGTCATGTCTGGGCCTCACTCCAGTTCTCCTCTAGTCCCTCAATTTGCATCTCGATTACATATTAAGCTTCTACCTAATATGCTTGGAAATAGGTTTCCACTGCTAAGAAATATTTAAAATTCATCAATTCATTTGTTAAAAGATATTAAGCCTTCACTTTATTATTAACATTTTAAAGTTATTAAATATTCAATTTATTCAATAAATTATTCCTTGTTACTATAAATATTAAAACTATTGTTTATTACAGCTCTGTTCTTGATATTTAAAGACTGCATAAAAGTGGAAAATAAAGAAAAGACTGGTGATATTAGTAATAAGGATACAGTCCTTACCTCTTATGTCTGTCAATTAAGATAAGATAGATGTCAGGTCTGCTGCATGCAGCAAATCTTTAGCTGCAATTAATATCCATTGGATTTTAATCTAGTTAACTGTATATTAATACCTAAGACAAAAAAACAGTGTTGAAATGTTTTTTAAAATCTTGGAACTTTCTTTAAAGGTTTAGAAATTAAATGTAATTTGGGATTTTAAAATATTTATTTGTTCTCTGGGAATGGTAACCCTCCAATAATCTTTAGGGTCTAGTTTTATAATTCAACTCATTCAGCTTTCATAAAATAGAGACTATAAAGTGTACACCTTTTTAATGAGTTAAACCACACATAAAACAAAACTTTAAAATACACCACCTTCCAAAATTATCATCAGCTGTTCCACAGAAATGTATAGTAAGTTTACCTATTTGATGCCAGTGAGTTTGATGACTTTCATGTAAACATTACTTACAACTCAGGATAATCACATTTCATTTGCATTTTATTAATATTTCAGCTACTGATTTACTTTAGACAGTTTGATGCTTGTGCTCATTTTCATGAACGTCAATACATGCCAATGTCGACCTGCGGTAAGTGACCGGTACAGTCACACAGCATAAGTAAAAAAGCAACATTCATTACAAACATTTTACTCTCCAATACTTACTGCCAAAAGAAAACAGCTGCACATGCCCAAACACATTATAGATGAAATGATTAGCTACCAGTTGGGATGTATCTGACTTTACATGTTTTTCATCACTTTCTCAGTTAAATATTAACTTTTCTTTTGTTTGCAGGAAGAAATCAGATCATTTGGATAGGAAATAAATACCAGACAAATCTGAAAACCTCTTACTTCTAGTGTTTCTATGTAAGAGTTAGAGAAAAATGTTCAGGTACAGAGCCTCCAAATTTAAAGAAAAGACTACCCATGCATGGAGTGCTTCATTCTTTAGAAACCACTTTGATAAAGGAGGGGGTACACCTTTTTACATTTTGTAAAGAGATTTAAACACTAAGAGGCCCTCCCTCCCTCAGACCAAGGGGCTTGAACCAAAGGGGAGGTGGAGCTTCCCAACTACACAGCAAATGATAATCTTGTATTGGAACAAATGCAAGGATGACTCAGAATGTAATTAGAGTTGTGCGTGTAAGCAAATGACACAGTATGGCTTGTGGTATTAAAAAATGAAAAGAAGATAAGGCCCAGGAGAAGTCTGCTCATGTTTAGAGACAAGGCCATGCAGAAGAAAACAAAAGCCCCTTAATTAGTAAATCACAGCAGAAGGGCTGACAAACCTCTGTGCTTTGTAGCGGAGCCTCCCACTTGTAGCTCCTCCCCTCTCACCACCTACACAAGAGGAACACTTGTAGTGTTTATATCTAAAACAAACTACAAAAGGAGGAAAGGTTTCTAAATAGACTGCATATAAAAGGCTGAGCCTCAAGTTCCGTTTCTATGAAAACAGAATGCCTGCGATGCTTTGCCAGCATTCCTGCTAATGCCACAACCAGCACGGCGAGACAGGAGTGGACGGCCGATGAGTCCGGCACCCAGACTTGCTTATCCAGAGGCTGATGACTTGTGTTCTTATTCAGGTGCTTTTTCTTTTTTAAGATATATCTGGTTTGGAATATTTTTCTGTTCACATGAAGATGGGCAGGGAATTGAAAAAAAAAGACATGAAATTTCCCTGCCTGTACTGCAAAATGTCACCTCACAGCATGTCACAGTACCAAGCCAAGAGATGGCTTAGGCAGGCTCTCTGCCAGCTGGCATGGGCCTGAGATTACCTGGCTTCCTGGAGGGCCATCTTTTCCCCACACAACAAACCTCACAATTTACCCTGCAATGGCCCCAATGTTAAAGCTATTTTCCTTTTGTGTTGTAGAACAGGGGTCAGCAAACTTCTTCTGTAAAAGGCTGGGTATCCAATTTTAAGCTCTGCTGGCCACTTGGTCTCTACTGTAACTCCTCAACTATGCCTTTGTAGGAAGAAAACAGCCATAGGTAATACATAAGCAAATGGTTTGGCTCTGTTCCAATAAAACATTATTTACAAATGGATAGACAATATATTAAGGAATGCACGTGGTTGAATGCCAATAAAACTTTATTTACAAACATGGGTGGTGGGCAGAATTTAGCCCAAGAGCCATAATTTTCTGATCCTTGAAATAACATATAGAAACTCAGGATTAATTAAAATTTCTTCCGTTACATAGTAGTGTAATGTATAGAACATAATTAAGCCTCATTTTCATACATATATTTAATTATAGTCAAAATCTGTCCATGGAATTCATTCATTTAGTTATTTTTTTAAAGTATTCTGTCCAACTACATCCCAGGCATTGTGCAAGAAAAGTAGACCTACTATCAAAATAATAAATAAAATAATAAATAAGGACTGGTGAACAAGAAAGACAGTCTCTGCCTCAGAGTATAAGGTCTGGGGACTATACTCTGCAAATATTACCAAGGACCTACTATGTGCCGTGCACTCTTCTAAGAGTGATGTGTGCTGCAGGGAGCAAGACAGACAAGAACCTCTTGTGGTGTTGGCATTCTTAGTAGAGGGAGACAAAACAAATTATATGACAAACAATAAGCAATAAAAGGTCACAGTGGTAAATGTCATGAAGAGATAATACATATATTATGCTAGAAAGTCACTTAGCAAAGTGAGGGAAAGTGGTAGGTAATGGTGCCCAGAGAAGACTCTGCAAAGATTTCTGAGCAAAGTCCTGAATGAAGAGAAGAAGCCATCATGTGGAGACCTGGGGCAAGGATTTTCCTAGATAAGTAAGCCATGTGAAGTCCCTGAGACAGGATGAGCTGCTCCGCTGGAGACATAACAAGAAGGTTAAAGTCTTTTGAATGTCTGGAATGAGGGAAAGGCAGTGAATGGTGAATCCAGAGGGGAGTGTGGAGGCAGATTATATAGGACCTCATGGTAAAGAATTTGGATTTTATTCTTACATAATGGAAAAGTGCAGGGGGACTTTAAGGAAAAGAATGGCACATTCTTTTTTATTTTAAATTACATTTAACCAATAATTACATATGACATAAGTGCTACTAATGGCACAGTCAGAAGTAAGGAAGGTCTGCAATCAGCCAAGATAAGAACCTACTTGCCATGCTTCTGACACCTGAGATCCCCCAGTGGAGACAGTTTTGGGGAAGGCTTGCTCCTTCCTGCAGAGAAACCTGAAAAGTTGTTATACACCAAATGCCCACCTTCTGGGGCCCAGAAAGGCTTTCTGACTTCTTGAATCTTTGGATTCTAAAATATAACAAGCAAACAATAAAACCTAACTATTTATTGAAAAGTTAATACAGAGGCATTAACTAAAGGGCTCCTACTTGACTTGAAAATCAGGTGTTATTCTCAGAGTTGGCAGGGAAATACCACTGAGTTTAAAAGACAATTATTCCTAGTAACCTTTCCTAGCAAATGCCCCCCCCCCTTTTTTTTTTTTTGCTATTTCTATGCATAAATCACATATGAATAATTTCTTCAAATTTAGTGACAATTAAAAAAAGCATACTTATCAATTGTCTGCTTATTTCACACATTCTGGAAGTCCCTCCACATATTTATTTAAAACATAGCACTTTCTCTGGTTTAGTTTTGCATAGTCACCAGCCACCAAAACAATGCATAGATAAGAAGTTACTTCTAGTTACTGAGGTTCACATGAGCAAATATTATATGTAATATATGCCACTGTTGTCTGCAGTAAATGTTTGTCTACTGATCTGAAGTATAAAATTCTTTGTCATCCCACAGGAAGATCAATTTCACCCTCACGTAACTTAGAAGCAAACGTTAGCACCTGAAAGCTGTTACAAGGTCCCTTAACTTGCATTATTTTATACTTAGCACCACACACTTGAGCATTTAATGTTTTTTGGAGGTTTTTTAGTTTTCATATTATCATAACAGAGACACTGTTCAGACACTTATTAAACATTATCAGAGACATAAAGATGGATAAAGAGATATTTGTTACAGTCTAAGGACTCACAGTCTAAGTAGGCAAACAGCCCTCAACACAAATACTGAAAATGACAACAGCCATACAACATGGAAATGCAGTGTTAACATGATACATGCAATGTGATAGGACGGGAGAACTTAGCCTGGGATGCTAAGTGGAGCATGGGAGTATGGGGACATTTCATGGAGAAACTGTCAACAAAGCTGACTCTTAATGAATAATTAAGAGGACAAATGGAGTGACTGTAGAAGTTTTTAAGATCCTAGACTAAGTACAATTTGGGTAATTAATAACCACCTAATCTAGACCCTTTATCTTTAACATTAGGACAAAAATAATTGTAGGATGTAGTTGAAGGGGAGCAGTATAAGTCACCCTAAAAAATGCCTTTTTGACATAAGGATTATTTCAGGCTGATTATTTTTAAGAAACAGCAGACACAGAAAAAAACTCTGAAAACCGAGTAGAAATTACCCTTTCATAAGAGAAATTTACACTTATAAGGGAAATTTCCATTTGTAAGTGTGTCTACCTTTCTGTACCATGAAAAGGAGGGTGACTAAACCTCTAGCAACTCTATCAATGAAAAGACATGGACTTAAATCTTCATAAAAACCATACCTTTGTTTACTGTGCTTTGCCTGAAAACCAGGCTCTCCTCACCAAATGCCTTTTTTTGTCTTTAGCTGGAAACAGTATTTAAGGCGGCAGGTTGGGTCATTCTGGGGAGTTACTCAGTTTTCCTGGGTATCTCCCATGTATACAGAAGGTATACCAGTTATTAAATTTCTATTTGTTTTTCTCCTGTTAATATGTTTTTTATTACAGAAGGGTCTTAGCCATGAACCTGGAAGTGTAGAAAGAAAATAATTTTTCCTCCCCCATGTAGTCCTTGCTCAAAAGACAACTTAAAATCTACTTAGGGAGGTAAGGTATATAATCCAAAATGTTAATGACATATAGTAAAGTGTAGATTGCAACACAGAGACAATGAATCCATTTATTCAATCAACAAATAATTATTATCTATCTGCTATGGATCATATACTATTCTAGACCCTGGGAAAATGACAGCCTAGAATGGAAGCCACATTCTAGTGGATAGTAATATGAGTAAAATATGTGTAATACAAATATAGTCTTTAAAAAGACTATCACCATCAGTAACATATTTCAGGTAATGGCATGTTAAATCCTAATTCTCTGAAGCAAAGAATATAATGAGACTACACAGCAAGAGGATGCTGTTAGTCCAAAAATGCTGTCAATGGAAAAACCCTCTAGTGTTCATATGACCTCTCTGATGACAAAAGGAGTGGGAAAGCATTCTCCCTCTTTGCACGATGAACACAATGTCACTCAGCACATATTCTATGCACATATTCTTAGAATTTATTCTATATCCTAGGGGCATCAGATTCTATGGGTCTGCTCTGGCACTCAAATATCAGCAGGCTGTGTACTGGCAGCTCTGTCTAAAAGGAGGGAGCTTGGTTGAAAATCCTGGAGGCAGAGCCAAGACCCCTTCACTGGACTATGTGACTATGTAGGCATCGAAGTTATCCACCACAGATGGGAAAACCACAGGGGGCTAAAACAGAAAAGCAAACAGATGGAGGATGTCATCTGGTGACTGACAGCACTTTGTAAGTATATGTGAAATATCAGCTGGGAACTCTCAAACCAATTGGGAAGGCTTTGCAAAGAGGTGGAAACCCTGCAGTGGGTGGAGACATAGGTGAGGAAATCAAAAGTATTACATAATATTCCCTTGCCTTTTAATGAGAGAAATTCCTGATAATTGGCAGGTATGCTGCTTGCTAAGTCAGTTTTTAGAGGCAGCTATGAAAGTTAGAAAGAGCTGAAACAGAATTAATTTGTTCTATTTAAGAAAGGAGAGAAAGGACTCAAGGAAAGATCTGGAAATGGAGGACTGGAACTAGAGAGGTTTAGAGAAGAGTCAAAAGAGAGAGAAAACGTGTGGCTCTGTGGCTGTGAGGAACTTGGGAATATAGATCAAGTCCACAGGTTTGGCAAGAAATGGTGTTTCCTGTCCTGTGAGATAAAATTCCCTCTTATTGTTTTCAGTAAAATATACGCTTAGGGGCAAGTGGCTTCTTTAGAGTGAATGAGAAAAATCACTGGCCCCTACTCCATGTGTGGGAATAACTACCTTCTGGGCTCCTTAGACTGTTAATGTGAACACAAAGTCACTTATTCCATGTTGGTCTTCCACACTAGGTGAGAGCCTCCCTTGGGCTGGGGCTGTGCCGGCCATTGGTCGCTCTGTCCCCTCTTCCTGGCACATAGGAGGCAACTGACAAGTATTTGTGATTCAGCTGTCTGGCTGACTCACTCACCTTTATCCTTGATGAAGAGATCTAAAGACAGGAGAGTATTATTCTCTCTTCGAGGTTTTCATGTGCTGATCTTGCCTAGGTCCCAAAACCTCACTTTCTGGAGAGACACGAAAGAGACTCAGAGTCCACAGATTTCAAAGCAAATCCCAGAAGTGGCAGCAGAACAGAACCTAACACTCCCAGTCACTCACGAGCATTGTTGTGGTTGAAGAACCATTCAAGAAACACTGCAGAAATACTTTTCAGGGTGAGGTTACTCATTAATTCCACAGTGGAGGTAACTTCTACAAGAACCCAAGTTAGAAAAGTAAACAAGCAGCTGGAGAATGTACCCAGCACACGTGCAGATGCCAGCACTCCCTTCCCACCAGGATGGAGGAAGATATCCACTGGAGACCCAGTGCAATGAGATTTTATTACAGGAAAACACATATAGACCACTTTGCATCTACTGTCCCCTTTGCTTTTTTCCCTACATTAAGTCTTAATCCCTAGAGGAGAGAAAAACACAACAGCTTCTCTGCCCTAACTTTTCCAAATTCAAGAAAAAATACGTATTTTACATGTTCTCCAAAACTCAGAACTAGTATGTATTTGAAAGGAATGGCTGGAATCCCCATTTGAAGACTGTTGTATACAGTAGCACTCGAGTGGTGGCTAATCCTTGTAGCCAAAGCTGATAAGTGCCCTCCATTGAGCAGTGGCTTGAAAATACAGGACTTTCTGTGATTTTGCATTTGTGATTAGAAATATGTGACAACCTGTTGTCAGAGATGGGGAGGCGGGGGCAGATCAATCACAAATATTGCAAACTCAGATAAAAATATGGAAATAGGATCCCTGAATTTTTCTAAAATCTATCATTTTTTGATTTTTACTCTTGTATTCATACTCTGTGTTAATCTAATTTTTTCTCTTTCCCCCTGCCAGGATGGATGAGCTGTTCTCTGGTGGTTAAGGTGTGGGGCAGATTGCTTTCTTTTTGTTCTTATTTCTTATTTATGCCATTAAACAAGCTTGGATTACATTGGACAAGACATTCAATTGTTCTAAGTTCAGTGTCCTTATCCATAAA
Organism: Camelus bactrianus; assembly: GCF_048773025.1. NCBI lineage: Eukaryota > Metazoa > Chordata > Mammalia > Artiodactyla > Camelidae > Camelus > Camelus bactrianus. Next base: position 7,285,981 of record NW_027413945.1, read on the forward strand.
ATGAGGGTGATAATATAGTACCACTTATATAAAGGAGATGTGAAGATTAAATGAGATAATAAATACAGAGTGCTGAGCAAAGTGTCCAGAGCATATCAAGTGCTCTAAATGTTCATTCTTGTTGTCTTTAAATGTGAGTTCTCTTTCTTGTGCGCTACCTCTAAACTTGTCTAACTGAATTTTATGACCTAACTCTATTCCTGATCATTTCTTAATTGTTTAAAATCACTTCTGAAACTCTTGAAAATAAGAATATTTAAGAAGTACATTTTAATGTAGGAAGGTAATCATGTTCACAATGATAGTTCACATAAACAGCTCTGATTTCCTTGAGGGCAGGGACTTCAGTGGTTTTCCTCACTGCTACATCACCAGCACCTGAAACAGTGAGTGCCTGACACATCAAAGGTGCTCAATAAATATTTGTTGAACAAATGAAACAAGTTGAAAACAATTTAGTGAAAAAAATATATATACTACTTCACAGAGACAATATTAAGGCAGACATATAAACCAGTCAAATTTGGTAGTACAATGAGAATATTATTTCTTGGAAACCATGGTAGCAATGTGGATGCCATTTATGGCTTTGTCACCATGACTTGTTCTCTGACTCATTTCTGGCCGATTCAACTTAGAAGGCCTTATTTTCAAGAGCTTCTTTTATGCCTGGACTTGTGGCATATATCACTCCATTCTGTTTCCTGGATTAGGGAGATAAAGTAGTCAGCTTTTTTGCTTCTGATAAAAAACAACTGAAACACTCTACTATTAATCTTACATGAAACATACGGCTTGGCATGACTTGCACATAAGCAAAGAAAACTTATTTTATTTTATTTTCCCAGTACTAATTTTGCTTCCCTTCAGGATCCAATAAGATTAAGAATCTGGCCATTAAATTACAAAATAAATTCCAGTGCTACATAAAACATGTGAAAATATAATGGCTTGAGCCAGGCACTTACTTCATAAATTGACAAGAAAGGCTGGTCATATTAATGGCCATCTTAAATGAAGTAACCATTAATCCAAAAATTTACTTTCTTTTTCACTGAATATGTGTGTTGGTTCTTTCCTCTTTATCTTTCTTTTATAATTAGTAAAATCTTTAAAGGTGAGAATTGTGACAAGTAAAGGAAAGCTGGTATAGAATATAACCATACATGAATGAAAAATTAGAAAAGACTGTCATAGCCATTTCATTCTCTACAGCTAAATGTCCCCCTACTTGTGATATATAAAGATGGATCATTTTTAGCTCCTGAGGCACCAAACAGCCTGCATATTTTACAACACATTTCCTGAATTTGTATCACATTCACCTTCACTTCACTTATTTATCAAAACTGCATACATGCCCCTTATACTATTGTTCACCTAATATTTCCTTACATCAAATTTTAAGCTTTCTACATATCTTAGATTTATTTTAAACAAGAGTATCTGGGAAAACAAACATGTGTGCTTTTTCCTAATGTATATTAAACACTGAATATTAAAATAAGTGCCTGTCCATTCACCACCCATCAAATATTTCATATCCCCTGTGGGATGTGTACCAAACTTTAGGAAACATGACTGAGTGCTATCAGCAGCAGAGTCATCCTTTCCTGCAAACTGAATGAAGAAACACCTCTTGTTAATATATTTGTGGAAAAGACTATTGTAGATGCTGCTGTGCCTCGAGATCAGTTGGCATCACATCCAGAGCATTTGGGGATGGTTTCCATTCTGTAATCAAATTAAAATTACAAAAAACAAAAAAGCTTTTGAATAGAGGTGTCTCCACTTACACTGCCAGAGAGCATGTGAAGGACTTCCCTACATCCCAGCCAGGAAGCCAAAGAGGGGGACTGGCAGCCCTGTTTGTAATGCTGTCCACTGACAGAAGTGCCCAATTGAGGGTCTGAAATGGAAATTAATGATTGACCAAGAGTTTCAACATCTCTTCTCTTGATTCTCGCAATGGAAATAATAGTGAAGTTATTTAGTGTCTGAAGAGTAACTTTTCACTCCTTCTCAGTCTTGCATTTAGAAGAGTGTTGCAGAAACAGTAAACAAATTTCTTCTCCAGAGTTGCATTCCCTGTGGGGAATTTACATTCCTTCCTGACATACCTCAAAGAACTATAAAAACACATCAGCTCAAAGAGGAAAACAAGAGTTAATATTTAAAGGAGCAGTTAGGAATCAATTACCCCTCAGATTAATAATAGTTGACATTTATTGAGTACCTAAGACATGCCCAGGACTGTCTAATCACTGCATTGCATTATCTGTTCTGTTACAATCACAATAACTCAATGTGTAGGAAATCTTATTACCATCACTTTACAGAGGAAAACAAACTTAGAGAAGTTTCAGACAGAACTCGAACCCTGGGTTTTCTGACTCCAGAGATGAAGCCTTTACCCACTACATACAACCTGTAAATACCCTCAGTCAGTTCTTTGAGAGCCTCAGCTGAACTCCCAAATTAATTATCTTCTTGATTTTTAACATACAATTCCTTATTTGTTAACCAATAAGAAGAAAAGAACTTGACAGCCAATTAGAATAAAGGAAAGTTGTGATAGTTGGAAATGAAAGCTATCAAGAAAAAGTTAAAGATTCTATTTACTGTATGTCAATCACTTTACATAGATTATCAAATTTAACACTTAAAACAAGCATATCATACCTGTTTCACAGATGAAGAAAGCAGAGCTTTAAAAAATAAGGAACTGTAAGGCACTGGGTTCAATCCGCAGTACCTCCATTAACAAAAAGAAAAAAGAAAAAGAAAAAAATAAGAAATTTGACCAAAGTTACATAGAAGAAGAGGCATTTTTAATCAGGACTTCTGACTGTAAGGCCCATCATCTTAATTAACATGCTAAAGGAAATTCTTCAAAATAGGTAAAAAATAATTTTCAAGGTATTTATATGGAGGACTTTGGCCAGTACTCATCGTCACTGAGAGAAAAGGACATTAATTCATTATCCTCAAAATTGGATCCTGGGCTAGCAGCATCAGCATCATTGGGGATCTTGTTCATCTCGTAAAACGTCAGGTCCCACCCAGAACCACTGAATAAGAATCCAAAGTGTGGGACCCAGCTTCTTTTTAACAAGTCTTGTAGGGAACTCTGATGCTCATCCAAGTTTGAGAACCACTGGCTTGAATCATTACTCCCTCACCCTGGTAGCATCTTAGGACCACTTGAGAATTTTACTTAAATAAGATGCTTGGGCTTGTTCCTAACGATTCTGATTCAGTTGATCCGGGTGGCAGCATAGACAAAGGTATTTTAGGAAACGTACTAGGTGGTTCTAACATGCTTCATGGTTGGGAAAGCAATGGCTTAAAATTGAAACAGCTAACCAGGAAGGAAGGCTGTGAAAAGAGCTGGATTGGTTCTGTACAAAGAAAGAGTAAACTTACTTGGCTATGCCTAAAAACATTTCTGGAGAGTTATTTAGTTCTAGGATTAGAAAACAATGACTTTAGTGACTTTAAAGTGTTATATATTTAATTTCTAAAGCATTTAAGGACACAAAGATGACCACATATTAAATAAACTGAACCCAAGAGATTAAGCATCTCCATGGTTCACATTGTTTTATTGTTGAAGAACTTTATCTCCTATTTTTTTGAAGCCTTTAAAGAATAAAATATTTATGTCTTGACCACTTATGAGAACAATGTTGACTCTCATCTAGTAATTTACAATTGCTTTTATGATGACATTTTGTCTCTGATCTCATAAAGTGTTCTTATTTGTTCCTCCCAAAATAAGCAGTCAGTGCCTGTGTTATCTCTAAGTGCTCCAATATTTGATTCACTTGGGATGAATGAATGACTAAGAAAACCACAGTGACAGGTCATCTTTCCCAAATAAATGACAAAAGCTTAGAGTTACTGGTTGTAACCCACAATATATAACCTACATGGATTCTACACCTTCCGCAAGGAAAGCATGAACTATTTTCTTGTATTAAATTGCCACCATATGTCTATAGCAAGACTATTCACAAGAGCCAAAAGGTGAAAACAACCCAATTGTCCATCAACAGATGAAAGGATAGACGAACCATGGTGCAATCTTATAATAGAATATTATTCAGTTACAAAAGGAATGAAGTACTGATATATTCAACAACATGGATGAACCTTGAAAACATTATGCCAAGTGAAATAAGCATGTGACAAAGGTCATATATTGTATGATTTCACTTATATGAAATATCTAGAGCAGGTAAATCTGTAGTAGAGACAGCAAGTAGATGACTGGCTTTCCAGGGGCTGCAAGTAGAGGGGAGTAGATAGCGGTAGTGAGTGCTTAATGAGTACAGGGTCTCTTTTCAGGCTGATGAAGTGATTTGGACCTAGATAGTGATGATGATTGCACAGCTTTGTGTACTTAAAAGCCCTTGAGCTGTATGCTTTAAAATAGTTATTTTTTAATGTTATGTGATTTCTCCTCAATAAAAAATAGTTTTCAAAATAAGTGGCACTACATCTCTAAAAAGCATATTTGGCACCTGTATTTTCTTTAAATAACCATGATGTATAAAACATGAATTTTTTTTTACTTTTATTTTAAAATATAGATTAAACAGGAAACTGCAAAAGTAGTAATCAGGAGGACCCATGTACTCTTCACTCAGTTTCCCAAATGGCTGCATCTTACATAATTATAGTATAATATTATAATCAGGAATTGGACATTACTGCTATGTGCATGGATAGTTCTGTGTCATTTTTATTGTGATATTCACTTTACTGTGGTAGTCTGGAATCAAACCCACAATATCTTCAAGGCATGCTCATATTTCTTTCCTCCAGGTGGGACAAACTCTGTGATTCGAATTACACCATTATCCCAGACCTAGACTTATCTGAAAGCAAGTCTTTACTGGGCTTTTTCCATTTTATTAAGTGTATAGATTTGTATAAGCATGACCACAATCAAGAAACAGAAATATTCCACCAGCACAAATATCTCCCTTATGCTATTTCCTCACAGTCGTGCTCACATTCTCTGCTCAACACCATCCCTAACCCTTGGCAGCCACTAATCTGTTTTCCCATTTCTATAACTCTGTCATTTCAAGAATGTTATATAAATTTGACACAACATTGTAAAATGATTATAAATCAATAAAAAATGTTTAAAAAAAAGAATGTTATATAAAGGGAATTATGTTGCATGTGATCTCTTGAGATTGGCTTTTTTCATTATTGTAACGTCCTTGAAATCCATCCAAGTTGTGCAGGCATTCCTGATCACTACTGAGTAATATTCCATGGTATGGATGTACCACAATTTGTTTAACTGTCACCTCCCAAGGGACAGTTTGGTTGCTTCTAGTTTGGGGCTATTACAAATAAAGCTTCTACAAATAACTGTGTACAGGTTTTTGTGTAGACATAAATTTCTAATAAATGTGCAATAAATGCCCAGAAATAATATTGCTGGATTTTATAATAAGTGTATATTTAGTTCTTTTAAGAAACTGCCAAACAGTTTTCAAGTCTCTATACCATTTTACATCCCCACCAGCAATATATGAGAGATCCACTTGCCCCACATCCTACCCAAATGCTGATTTGGTATTGTCACTATTTCTTATTTCAGCTCTTCTAAGAGCTGTGGCTTAATATATCATTGTTATCTAAGTTTGCATTTCGCTAATGGCTAGTGACATTAAACATTTTTTCATGTACTAATTTGCCATAATGTATTCCTGTCAGTGAAATTTCTCTTCTTCTCTATACTCATATTCTAATTAGATTATTTGCTATTTTTATATTGATTTTTGAAAATTCGTTATATATTTTACATGTGAGTCTGCTGTCAGATATATCACTTGCAAATATTTTCTCTCAGTCTGTAAGTCTTCTTTTGTCTTTTCAATTTTCTTAATAAGGTTTCCTAGAGCAGAAGTCTATAATTTTGATAAAGTTTAATTTATCATTTTTTGTGTGAATAATGCTTTTTGTGTTGTCCTTAATAAATCTTCACTTTAGGTACTGAAAATTTTCTCCTATGTCATCCTCAAAATGTTTATAGTTTTACATTTCACATTTAAATGTATTAATCAGTTTAAGTTAGTATTTGTATAACATGTGAGGCTTACGTTGAAACTTTTGGGGTTTTTTTTGCTTGTGGACATCCAATTGCTCCAGCACTGTTTATTAAAAAGATTATTCATTTTTCATTGAATTGCTTTTGCACCTTTAGAAAAAAAATCAGTTGATTGTATTTGTCTGGGTTTATTTCTAAGTTCTTTATTCTATCCAAATGATCTCTGTGCCTCTCTTTTTACCAGTACCACCACAGTCTTGGTTTCTGTGGTATATCATCATTCTTGAACTCAGGTAGAGTGAGTTCTCCCACTTTATTCTTCTTTTTGAAAATTGTTTAAGCTATTCTAGTTCCTTTGCTTTTCAATAATTTTGTCTTCATAAAAAAACTCCCTGAGATATTTATAGGATCTGTATGTTAATTTGGGGAGAATTGACATCTTTACAATGCTCTACTATGTTGACTCTTTCAATCAATGGACATGGTTTGTTTCTTCATTTGATTTATTTCATCAGTGTTTTGTAGTTTTCAGCATACAAATCCTGCATGTTTTATTAAACTTACAACTAATTTTGAATGGATATAAATGGTATTTTTATATAAATTTGGTTTCTACATTTTCATTGTTAACATTCAGAAACATAATTGATTTTTGAATGTTTATTTTATATTCTAAATTCCTGAACTCACTTTTTAGTTCTTGAAGTTTTTTGTAGATTTCCTTGAATTTTGTACATAGACTATCATGTCACTTGCAAATAGGGACAGTATATTTCTTCCTTTCTAATTTATAGTCTTTTATTTCCCTTTCCTGCCTTCTTTCCCCAGCTAGAACTTCTCCATAATCTCTTCTAGAAAACAGAGGAGGAGGCACCCTTCTCAGCTCATTCCATGAAGCCACTATTACCCTGAAACTGAAGTAAGACAAAGATAGTACAAAAATTATAACTTCAGACAAATATCACTCATGAATATACAAGCAAAAATTCTTAACAAAATATTAGAAAATAAAATCCAGGAACATATAAAGAACATGTGGAGTTTATTTCAAGGATACAAGTCTGGTTCAATATTTAAAAATCAATCAGTATAATCCACCATATCAACAGGCTAAAGAAGAGAAATCATCTGATCACATCAACTGATGCTTAAAAAGTATCTGACCAAGTGTGAGACCCATTCATGGTACAAACTCTCAGAAAACTTAGAAAACTAGGAACAGAAGGAATCATCCTCAACTTGATATTTATGAAATCAATAAACTATAGATCAAATGAGATCAACTGAGATCAAATTAGATTATATCGTGTGTTATGAATAAGGCCCTATTATAAGGGCTAAGGATCCACTATGTCACTATACACATGTGAAAGTCAGTAAATTCCATTACTTATTATAAGTCCATTAGTAAAAGTAAATTTATAAATTCTACAATCAATCCATGGGGATACTGGCTCAAAATGTATTTCATCCCTTGATTTGGAAAGTCTACCTTAGAAACAAGGTAGGATCCTAGGGTTTTAATCCCCACTCTTTCTTTCATCCATTTGTTCAGCAAGTATCTATTGAGGCTATCCTGAGGCACCGCTCAAGGCGTTGCAGGTAGAGCATGAAACAAACATAAACTTTGGCGACACCACACAGCTTACACTCTGATGAGGGGGGACAGAAAAAAACAATTATTAATATATACCACACTGTATATTATATGGTGATTAGTGTTATTAGAACAAAAAAATAGGAATGTAAGAGAGGGAATACTGTGGTAGTGGTGGATCTAAATAAGAAAAGTGATCTATGAGCAAATATTAAAACAGACGAGCATGGTAATCAAAATAATGGCCCTCCTCCCAAAGATATCCACATCCTAATTCCTGGAACCTTAAGTGTGTTTAACTTACATAGCAAAAGGGAATTTGCAGATATTAATAAGGTTACCAACCTTGAGATGAAGAGATTATCCAAGTCAGCCCAATCTAACCACACTGGGTCCCTAAAATCAAAGCACATTTCCCAGCTATGGTCACAGTGATATGTGACTATGGAAGATGGATCAGAGAGATGCAATCAGTTTTTCTTTGAAGTTGGATAAAAAGCACCAAAAGCCAATGAATGTGGGTGACCTCTAGAAGCTGGAAAAGGAAAGGAAATGGATTCGTCTCCACAGCCTCCAGAAGAGAATACAGACATCCCAACATCTTAATTTTAGCCCAGTGAGACCTGTGTCAGATTTGTGACCTACAAAATTGTAAGATAATAAATTTGGGTAGCTTTAAATCACTAATTTTGTGATAACATTTTACAGCTGCAGTAGAAAATTAATACAGTGAGGGAGTGTCTTGCTTATTAAACAAGGAGCAGTGGGGAGGTCTGTGAGTCTGGAGAAGTGCCATATTAGAAGATGAGGTCAGAGTGAAAGGGTGGAGGTAGAAGATTATGAATGGCCTTGGTGGCCTGTGTAATAACATTGGTTTTTACTCTGAGGTGGGAAGCCATTGTGAATTTTTAATCAGAGGAATGTGATGTCTTATGTCTTAAAGGGATAGTTACTTTGTAGAAGGGCAAGGATAAAAGCCTAGAGCCCAGTGATTAGGCTCCTTCAGTGACCCAGGTGATGGCAGCTTTGATGAGGGCAAAGGCTATGGGGATGAGTAGTCAGGAACATATTCTGAAGCTGAGTTCAGAAGTATTTCCTTGGGGCTTGAATGTTGGGTGTGAGAGAGGTCTGAGCAAATGAGCAGTTAAGTTTGTTAAATGAGATGGAGAAAACTATGAACAGACTTCGGAAAGAGAAAGAATAGGAGCTTAGTTTCAGATATGTTAAATTTGAGGAACTTACTGAAGAGACAGTTAGTAAGCATATGAATAGATGACCCTAGAGTTAGTGGAATGACCCATTATGGAAATGTAAATCTGGGTATCATCTGGGAGGTTCAGAAGGTGTGAGAAGTGAGAAGCAGAAACTTTGAGAACAGAAGTAACCACCAAGGGAGTGAGGGTAGCTAGGGAAGAGAAAAGAATGGACTCCGAGGGGCCCTAGTGTCAAGAGATTAGGAATATGAGGAGGAGTCCGCAAAGCAGCCTGAAGAGAAGAAGTAGCCAATGAAGTTGGAAAGAAGCAGGCAAGTGTGTATCCTGGAAACCAATGAAGTATGTTTCAAGGAGAAGGATGATTAATGACAAATGTAGCTTTCAGATCAACTAATATGAGGACTAAGAATTGACCAGTATTTTAAGCAACATGAAGGTGATAGATGCCCTTGAAAAGAGCAATTTCAGGAGGATAGTGGGAATGTAGGCTGCTGATTTGAAACAGAGTTGATTTAAGAAAGATTGGCAAGTGAGGAATTGGCATTAGCAAATGATGATAACCTTCTCCAGAAGATATGCTGCAAATATCTACATAAGTTTCAAAAAGGAAAAACCCATAAAAGTATTTGAAAAGGTCTTGCACTACAGTTTCTGCTAGTGTCATGGGAAAATTAGGACACAAATTTAGCCCTCCACCAGTGCTGCTATGAAACATGCTAACCTGGAGACATTGAACTTTTAGATATTGGCTTTGATCTTATTTTTATAACTTGTTATTCCAATAGAAGAAAACATATCCTTAGGTTAGAGAAAGCCTTTCTAATTTAAAATCTAGAATCATTTTTAAATTGTAAAAAAAAAAAAATAATCATTTTGTCTACCAAAAAATATAAGTCTAAATACCAAATTAAAAAGAAAGAAGGAGACAGACTGGAATTTGAAATTTGTAGATACTGACAAGTATATATAGAATAGATAAACAAGATTATACTGTATAGCACAGGGAAATATATACAAGATCTTGTGGTAGCTCACAGTGAAACAGAATGCAACAATGACTATATGTATGTTAATGTATAACTGACAAATTGTGCTCTACACTGGAAAATGACACAACATTGTAAACTGGTTACAACTCAACAAAAACAATTATTGAAAAAGAAAAGAAAGAAACAAGTAGCAAAATCAAAAGACAAATGATAGAGGAAAAAATTAATCTCAATTCATAGTGTAAAAGACAAATGTCAAAACAATCTTGAGAAAGAAGAACAGAGCAGGAGGTATCATACTCTCTGACTACGTACTATACTACAAGGCTACAGTAATCAAAACAGTATGGTATCAGCACAAAAACACGCATAGATCAATGGAAGAAAATAGAGAGCTTACATATTAACCCACACATTTATGGTCAACTAATCTATTACAAAGGAGGCAAGAATATGCAATGGGGAAAAGATAGTCTCTTCAGTAAGTGGTGCTGGGAAAACTGGACAGCTACCTGTAAAAGACTGAAATTAAAACATTCTCTGACAGCATGTACACAATGAAACTCAATATGGATTAAAGACCATTCACCATAAAACTACTAAAAGAAAACAGGCAGAACACTCTTTGATATAAATCATAGCAATACTTTTTTGGATATGTCTCCCCAGGAAAAGGAAACAAATCAAAAATAAACAAATGGGACCTAAGTAAACTTTAAAATTTTTGCACAGCAAAGGAAACCATTAACAAAATGATAAGTCAACCTACTAAATGGGAGAAAATATTTGCATATGATATGACCAACAGGGGGTTAGTATCCAAAATGTATAAACAGCTCACACAAATCAATATTTAAAAAAACAGATAATTAAAAATTGGACAGAAGATCTGAACATATTTCCAAAGAAGACACACAGATAGCCAACAGACACATGAAATGATGCTCAACATTGCTAATCAGAGAAATGTAAATCAAAACCATAATGAGATATCATTCACAACTGTCAGAATGGTTATCACCAAAAGAGACCACAAATAACAGATGTTGGTGAGGATGTTGAGAAAAGGGAACCCTTGTACACTGTTGGTGGGAATGTAAATTGGTGCAGCCACTGTGGAAAACAGTATGGAGGTTCCTCAAAAAACTAAAAATAAAACTGCAATTTGATCCAGAAATTCTACTCCTGGGTATATAAGTAAAGAAAACAAAAACACTAATTGGAAAAGATACATGCACCCCAATGTTTATAGCAGCATTATTTACAATAGCCAAGATATGGCAGCAATGTAAGTGTCCAACAATAGATGAATGGATAAAGAAGGAAGTGATTTATATGTATAAAATGGAATGCTACTCAGCCATAAAAAAGAATGAAATTTTGCCATTTGCAACAACATGGATGGACCTGGAGATTATTATACTTAGTGAAATAAATCAAACAGAGAAAGACAAATATTGTATGTTATCACTTATATGTGGAATCTAAAAAAATAAAACAAACATGAATATAACAAAACAGAAACTGACTCATAGATAAAGAGAACAAACTGGTGGTTACCAGTGGGTAGAGAGAAGAGGGAGGGGAAATTCAGAGATAGGGAACTAAGAGGTACAACTACTATGTATAAAATAAATAAGCTACAAGGGCATATTGTACAGCACAGGTAATATAGCCAACACTTTATGATAACTTTAAATGGAGCATAAACTATAAAAATTTAGAATCACTATGTTGTGCACCTGAAATTAATGTAATATTGTAAATCACATATATTTCAATGAAAAATTAAAATCAAAAGGAGAAATTTCCCCAAAGAGGCAAATTAAGATTACACCAAGCAATTAGCCTAAATAATCATAATGGCATGAATTCAAAGTTAGACAATACCAATTTGCAGGCAATTTTATGAAGAAACTGACAGTCTTACATATTACAGGTGAAAGTGAAAAATAGTGTAACTCCTATGAAGAGAAATTTGGCAATTTTTATTTCATTATAAATGCATTTATCCTCTGACCCAAGACTTTGCTTTGAGGAATTATCCTACAGAAGCATACGTATAAAATGAAATGATGTATGTGCAACTATTCACTAAAACATTGTTTGTAATAGAAAAAAACCCAAATGTTATCAAACTCAAACTTATACCCTGTGAACCCTCCACCCAAGGGAGCAGTATACAGCGACACAAGGCAAGGAGGGGGTGCTTTGTGCATGGCCCTGGGAAGCACTCCAGGATAAATTACTAACTGCGTCAAAAAAAAAAGTCATAAAAAAGGGTACATAGTTTGATATCTTTTATTTATAAAAGGGGGTGTGACTATAGTAGACATGGACAGGGGTTGGAGAGGGACTTCTTAATGCTGTTACAGTTGGATTTTTTAATCATGTGAATGTGTAAACTATCCAAACCAAAAAGAAACATATTAGAATAAAAACAAAGAAGAACTGGAATCAAACCTTGATTCACTTATAGACTATGTAACCTTGAACAGTAACTTAACCATCATCCTGAACTTGGTTTCTTAATCCACAAAATTGGAAAAACAAACCTTGTTTATCTCATAATTTTTTCTTTTTATAAATGATGTAAAACATGTGAAAATGCTTTTGAACCATGGAATGGCATGAAAGGAAGACACATTATTTTTTATTTTCAGTTTTCTTAAAATGAGTTGCTAGCAAACATACAAAACAAGGCATAATCTAACAAGTCAATGGACACAGAGCCCTCTAATATTCAGTGTAAGTTCTTTACTCATTCTTCTCACTTGTCATTCATTCTTCCAAAATTCTGTTTCACTCATAAAAGCTTTTCTCAAGGCCTAGATGCAGTTACAGAACAAAACAGGGACAACAGAGTGGAGTCCCTGGAACAACAGCCCCTCCAAATTCTTCCCTCTGGGGTGCCCCTCAATTGCCTCACTTCTCTTGGTGGCCAGGTGCTTATGGAGATACCTCTGGCCTCCTGTCCTGCTGCCGCTCAGAGAATCCCCTGCTACCCACTGTAGCACCATATTCTTATTTCTGTCTACAACTTTTGCCATCTCTGCTGTCCCCTCCCCACCCAAATTTGCTACGTCCAGGCACCCACCTGTGAGGAAGGCAACCAGGTGCAGGGGTCAGGAATGAGGATGGGAACAGCTCCTCAGATTGGCCTCCCACATGTTGAGGCTTCTCCTGCTTCCATTGGTCTCCACCGTGTAGAGTGGGAACTCCTCCTACTGGGGAGGGCCTGGGACTCATAGGGCCCAGGCACACCAGTGATTATCTCTTGCCATAGCCTGAAGAGTGGGATTTTTCCCCTCAGATCTCCTGCATCTGTTCCCGCAAAGGAACTGCACTTCACATAACGAAGAAATTTCTATCATCCCCCCACCTTATCTTTGGTTAGCAGTGAGCGGGCTTGGTGTCCCTTATCATCATACCCCCAACCTCACTCCTCCCCTGTCCTTTCACTTGTGTTCTGTCTAATTTCACAATCGATGGAACCAGGCCTCCCTGTTTTCCTCCTGCAAGTATCACCAGCCTGTGGAAGTTTCCTCTACAGACACAGCTCTCAATTCTGGCCAATTCTTCATTTAAAAAGAATGATTCTGGGGCAGCTACAAACACTGTAGACATTTTCTAAGATCATTGCTATGCAAAATTACAATTTCAGAACAGTAATCCCCAGCCTCGGTTGATGAGTATCAGGTTTCCCAAAAGACAACAGCCTCAAATTGACCAAAATTCCCTCTAAGAAAATGTTTTCATTCATTTTAAGGATGACTGTCATATGACACCCTAAGACCCACTATAAGCAAAGTGACAATGTCCCTCAAATCCCACATAGGTACTATTACATATCTTTCAGTTATGGGGTCAGTCAGAAGTGAGAAAGAATGTTCATAAAATGTTTTAAAAATCAAACTAATAAAGGTTTTAACATCAAAATTATTCAAGTCAATTTCTAAAAGGAAAGATCATAAAACCCATAAGATAAACACATTTCTAAACAGCAGAATTTAAAGAAATATACACATTACTTTGATGAATCCTGTATTAAAAAGAGGAAAAGCACAGATACACACTGCACCAGATGGCCACACAGCAAGGAAAGGAAAAGCCACCATCTCTAATACCAATGGGATACGATGTGTGATCCAAGGGTACAAGGCTCAGTAATACTTGAGAATTCAGAAATGCACAGCCATCTGCTGAATTACTTTTTGCTTGTCTGGAGCTCAGTTTGGTCAGTCTCTGTTTTTCATGTATACCCAAAGTCCCCACTAAGAACTGAGACCAAAGAATTACTGTGGTTTCACTACAAAGTTTCAATGACTGCCACAGAACATTTCTAGATTACACTGTAAAACATTTGCTATAAATATTTCCTTATGTCTCTGTCTTCCACTCAGATGAAAAGATCTCTTTTCTTTCTGATCTTTAGCTATTGCTGAAGTTTTACCTGTCTGTCCTTATAATGTTTCCCGGATGCTGTGTCCTGTAACCTTGTGCTGTGAGCTCAGCATGACAGCTGTTCTGGTGGCTGTTGGCTGAGGCTGTTGCACTTGCTCACCAAAAGCAGCAGGCTGTTGGCTCCCCTCACTTGCTGTGTGCCTGTGCGCCTGGCTGGCGGCCTCCTCACAGGCTACTCTGTCAGTTTCACTAGGTGACAGCTCCTGAGGGCCTCTTTTCTAGGCTGCATGATATTTCTGAAATCTCCTTAGCAAGAGAGCAAGTGTCACTGCCCTGAACCTCCAGACTTTGTGCTCATGACACCCAAATGGATCCATTTTCTACAAATAGCCACGGCAGTGAGGATAATTCTATCCATGTGATTCTAGGTGAATTATGAACACAAAATACAGGTTAGGTCCCCCTTGTACACTTAGCCTAATCTTCAGATAGTTATTTTAAAAATAAAATATTTAAAAAGAATATTTAGAATATTATTTGAGTCATTTTAGAGGGTAAAAAAACATAACTTTAAACAAGGGAAATTTTAAAAGAACATAAAATTTTGACACAGAATGATCTAAAATAAATCCCTTTATTTTGCAGATGAGGAAACTATAACTCAAGGATTTCCCCAGGTCACAGTGGCTTTCAACTAGAAGTCAGCTGACACACTCTCATAATATTTTCACTGTACTTTTATAATTTGTATGTTGAAGGGCAGGCTCCAAATCAGGATTTCAGTAGCCGAGCACCAAAAGCAAATTTTATTTTTCACTTTTAATCTTTACCACTGAAGTCTGTTTAATAGAATCTTCTCTCACTTCCTTTTCTTCACTGTCTTACCTGATTTTCATAAAAATTACCTTCCAATCCCATGGTAGGGTTGTTTGACACCTTCAGGGGGTTGGAGATCTTCAGGATAAGTTCTTACATGGCAAACCAAGTAAAACATGACTATAAATCATCACAGCTATAAAAGCCAGCCTGTGTGCCCATGGCCTGAGAGGAATCCAAGCAGGAAAAAGAAATAAGGCAGAAGATCCATATGGAGCCAGGCAAGGATGGACGGTAACATGACCTGTTATTCTATTTACATCCCTCTACATCCAGGCTGTGTGTGTGTGTGTGTGTGTGTGTGTGTGTGTGTGTGAGATGGGGAGAACGGTAACTCCATTTTCAGCCATCAGCACTATACTTGTAATTTCTCACCTGAACAATTCGATGCCTGTTAAAAGACATAAAGAATTCATGGACTCTGACTGTGACCCCAGAGACCTGGGTTTGAATCTCCGCTCTGACACAGCTGCTGTGTGCTTGGGGGAAGGCTCTTAATCTCTTCAGACTTGGTTGGGTTTCTTCCTCTGTGACAGAGAAGTAACCATGTCTCCCTCCCAGGGATCACAGTGAGGTGAAATTAGACAGCGCGGGCAGAAGGCCTGTGTTCATGGAGGCCCAGTTCGTGCAGTTCTCATTTGTGTTGATAAAGTAAGACTGCATTAATAAACAGGAGGGGAAATGCAAACAGCACAGAGCAAAGGACATTGTTGTTTCAGTTTCTTTGCAGGCTAGAGATGTTTAAAAATCCTTTCTAAGAATACTATAAATTCTCCCCAGACTCCAGGTGGAAACCTTTCTAATGCCATTTGAAAGTTCACTGAGTTTAAGAAATTCTATCTGGGGATGCCATGTCTCATACAAAAGCTAGGAAAAGCATTCTTCTGGCCTGGTTTGTTTTTGACCCCCTATCCTGAGATCCTTTCTCCCCCTCCCTCCTCCATTCTCTCTCACTGCTTTTCTCCTTGCTGGCACTGCCCCTGGTAACTGCTGAGGCAAAAGTCTTTCTTGTTGTTAGCCTGTGCCATTCAGCAGGTTCAGTGAGATCTGAAGGGGGTGAGGTATAAATGGACAAGAGAACATCACCCCCGCATGCTCCCACTCCTCCCAGGCCCAGAGAGTGCCCTTCAGTGGCCTCTGTTGTGATCCTCCTTTCCTTTGCTTCAGCTTTATCATCTGTTCAGGGCAAAGGCAAAAGGCCACTGGGTGGAGCCACACTAATTGCACTCGGAAATCTCTCAGTAATGGAAGGACATCAGGGAAAACCAAGAAAGGAAAAACAGAAGCACAGAGGAGAAACTGCTGCCAAAAATTGTCACTAAATCCCCTTGGATTTATTTAGAGCATATTGCTCTGCATACAAACATGAAACCAAACCTCTAGCCCAGCCTATTTAGACCAATTTGATATTTCAATGGAAACTAAAGCTGTACCTCTGTCATGCCAAAACATCCGGATGAAAAGTGAAAAACTGTGTCAATAAACAAACATCTGTTAAGCCTATTGCCTATATCCAGCCCTGTGCTCGGGCACTGATGACAGCATAAGAGAAATAGAACAGAGCACTTCGCTTCAAGCAGTTCACAATATGGCAGCAAATGCTAATAATAATAAGTCCTGCTTGTCAGCTCACCTTCACCACCCATGCTGATCACTCACTCACATTTTCTTTATCTGCTACTATTATTATTTATTTATTTCCTATTTTTTTCTTATAGCCTTTATCAACTTTATCTCCATCTATCCATCTGTCCTTCCAGCCATCTATCCATTTCTATCTCTCTCTGTCTATCTATCTAGAGACAAAGAGATTATTTTTGTAGTCAATTTCTCCTTCTAGAATGTAAGCTCTTTGAGAAAGGGGGCTTGGTTTTGTTCACTGCTATAATCCTGGACCAAGAATTGAGTCTGACACATAATGGACACTCAGTAAATATATTTGGAATGAACTAATGATATAGAGCAATGAGATATTAACAAGAGAAGTCAGGAGAATCTTCATGGACAAAAGCATCTTCAGCTAAATCATAAAGCACAGATAGAATCTGTATGGCTAAGAGGATGGGCACAGCATGCCCTTAGATGCCAGGCTGGACTGGCCCAGCACAGACAATGTGGAGGAAATACTTCATCTCTAAAGAACATACAGGACACCAATGTCTGGCTGCCTGGATTTAGGTGGATAAAGTATTAGAACATTTCTTTAATTCGTGGATTTTGGTATCATTCAAACATGGTTTCCCAGTATTTGCCTTCTCTTTTTAGAAGTTTGCAACCCAAGGCTTTCACTTAAGGAATGGATCGTCATTGCCTACCTGAATAATTGAAACTCAAACTTCAGGGAGTTCACAGAATGAGCAGCTACGGTCAACACCCAGCTTGTCCTCTGCTTTCCTGCTAGGCCTCTGATCCAGCTTATCTTCCCTGCTTTACAGCCACTTGCAATAGAACTCGATATATACTCCTTTCCTCTCTTTTTGCTAAAAAGCAATCTAGCGTGTGGCGGTATGTGATAACATGGCCAGACCATGAGGACATTCTGCTAAATAAAATCAGCCGGTCGTGGCAAAACAAATACTGCATGATTTCACTTATCCATGGTATCTAAAATAGCCTAACTTGTTGAATGAGACTAGAATGGTGATGGTCAGAGGATGGAGTGGAAGGGAAGTGGGGAGTTTCTAAGCAACAGGCATAAAGTCTCAACTATGCGAGATGACTGAGTTCTAGAGATTTGCTCTACAATATTGTCCCTGTGATCAACAATCCTGTATTGTACACTTAAAAATTTGTTACAAAGATAGATATCATGTTGTGTTCTTACTAAAATAAAAATAAAGATAAATAAACAAAACTTGGGGCTAGAAACCCTGTCTTCTGCTTGTTCTAATGGCCACACAGTCCCCCCCACACAAGGCCACACATTTAATCCTTGGTGATAATCTGAGATCTTAGGAGCAGGTCTTAGCCCAGCAGCAGCTATACAAGGCACAGTTAATTCTGAAGATGATGGATCATTGCTGAAGAAACCCATGAGTTCACTAAAGAGTACAAAATTAGAATCCAAGGATCATCATCATTTCTTATTTAAGCAAGAGATCTCAAAAATAAAATAGTCATATTATTTCTATCTTGAAGCATGTTGGCTGCTATTATGTGCATGTAATGTGTCTAGCTGTGTACAGTCATCACTATCATAGGCAAGAAGATCTAGGCTTAGTCTGAGTTATGTTAAAAATACACAGCAGGAATGGGTAACACTGGTAACAGGGTACTGTTGTTAGAGATAAAGAAGTTCAGTTAATCCTGACCTTGGACCATTTATTCCAGCACATTTCAGAACAAACACAGCTTCCCAGCTATCTTGCAACTTGAAGAGTTTGGTGTTAATTCTTCTGTTGAGGCAGACATTTTCATATAAATAAATACTTATTTGGCAGAACAAATTATACTAGTGAAAATATATCCTTTCATTCCATAGTCCTTCATTTCTTTTTTCTGAGTTTTTTTCTTTGAATCTGCCATATCTTAATTCAAAGGTTCGTCTTTGTCCTGAATCCTCTCATGCCCTACAGCTTTCCTGGTGGCTCTAGGTCAATTTGCCTACAGACAGTTTGCCAGTCTGTAGAATAGCCAGAAGGCAACTTCCTAAATGGATAATTCTCTGAAAGCAATTCCTTGAGAAGGACAGCTTTTTGCAAATTGCTTTTTGGTAAAATGACACATATTCCTCCCTGGATGAGTAATCTCATCCACTCACACGGACTGAACTACCGCTGTGTGCTCCTGTCTTCCACATCCACTTAAGTATTCAACTTGTTCCCTGGACACATTAACATTTATATGTCTAAAAGCCTCCTTCCCAGCACTCTTAGTTCCACGTTGTCCCTCTAGTATTTCAGGTCTCACTGAAAGTACCCACTTTCCCAGATCAGGAACCTGAGTCAGTATTGATTCACTCATCCTCTCCTCACCCTTCATAGGCCATCAATTGCCTAGTCCTGCTGACTTTAACCTCCTAATTTAATGGGAGAAGGCAATCACCAGAGCCGTGTTTAGCATAGATTCCAAAATGCTCTCACTCAATCACCTGCTCTTCGTCTTTGTTGTCTA
Organism: Camelus bactrianus; assembly: GCF_048773025.1. Classification (NCBI taxonomy): domain Eukaryota; kingdom Metazoa; phylum Chordata; class Mammalia; order Artiodactyla; family Camelidae; genus Camelus; species Camelus bactrianus. Next base: position 7,305,247 of record NW_027413945.1, read on the forward strand.
CTAATGAAGGTTGGTTCTGCCCCTTCCCTCTCTAGGCCACTCCAGGACTATGACAATGAGATCATAATTAATCTGCCTCCATCTAACTTTCCCCTTTCACATTCTTCCTCTACTTTTCTACTAGAATGCACTTTTGCCAAAAGGGTTTTCCATGAAATGCAAATCCTGCAAGATGACCTCCTGAAATAAGTTTAGAAAATGCTTCAAATCCTGCAAGATGAAACACAAAAGCTACAAGATGATCTATGTCCAGGTAAGTTTAGAAAACGCTGCATGCTGTGTCCTCCTGTTGCAAAATCACAAAGGCCATTGACATAATAAAGGTCCCGAAAAGAATTGAAGTAAAGAAACACACAATATTGTATAACAAAACATGGCCCGTAAGCACTTGACTCATGATCTCTTGTTTTCCCCAAAGTAACAGCTACTAACAAGCAGTGGAACACAGTTTGAAAATGCTGGCACATTGTGATTTGATCACACTAATGAAGTAAAGTAAATGGACTGACCCAGCCCACTGCCCTCATATTTCCTGCCCTCTCCCCCCGACACCTTGCCTCCTGAGGGTCCTGTGACTTGCAGTTCCTCATGAACAGCGTGTTCCTTCCCACGTGTCTTTGGCTCCCTTTACCTGAAATGCCCTGTTCCACCTTCTGACTAAGTCTTACTCATCTTTCAAAACACGACTCAAGTCTCACCTCCTTTAGGAAACTTTTTCCGACCTCTCTGACCTATGTTTGGTTTCTCTTATAATGTCCTCCTACTCATCACAGCACTTACTGTCTTCTAACTAAAACTAGCTTTATTCCCCAAGTTGTGCAATCCCCTCAGGGACCAAATCATTAGTACAGAGTAAGTGCTCAAAAAATAGCTGTTGTGCTGAAATAAACCAACCAACGATAAAAGTGATAGATGATAATATAATAAAGCTTTTAAGAATTTGTTAATTTAAGAATGTAAAATACCATAATCCCTCAATATTTCAAAAGTATATGTGAAAAACTTCTTTTTCAAAAATTTATCTTATTTCTTTTTAATTAATGTCTTTTTTATTAATGTTATTAGTGATTTGCAATAAAATTTTCCTTCTTATTTGCCTTTGCATGCTTCAATCAGATATTCATATCAGATATTCAAATATTTTTTCTTTATTAAGAATGAGGAAGGAAAAGGAATTACTGAAAATATTCACTAGGGCAACTTTCTACTGTGGAAATTAGCCAACACCACTTTGTATCTTGAAATATAAACACCACCTAAAATCAACGTAAGGACGCTGAATCCACGTCTCTGCATGGCCTTATTTAAACAACAGCTGTGCTTCATTTTATTTGCTTCGAACCTACCAAACTTCTTTGGACCATGAAGCCGGTCTGAGCCAAGACTCCTATGTTTAGCTGTACGTAAAAATGACAGCTTTTCTTCTGGGTAAAATTACTGCATGCTGCGTTTGCCCCTAAACCTCAGCTACCTTGTAGTCAAGGTCTAGAATTCCAGAAAAGAGTAGAGATTACTGACCGAGTCTGACAACCTTATCAACTTACTTGGGAATATAGGTTGTGCCCAGAGGTGTTGTACAGCAAACATCTGGGCTGACTGCACTCATTCTGATTGACTTTTCTCACAGTAGAGGAGCTGTCTCCCTTGTTTATTCATTCACTCACTTGATAAATGTGGGCTGAGCACCCATTATGTGGCAGACACTACGCTGTCACAAAGGCCACAGTATGATAATCACATAATCGTGTTCTATGTAACAGCTGCGTGAACTGAGTGCACACCATGGGCAAGGAGCCATGCTAAGTTTTGCATGTGTGCTTTTGCATTTGACCTTTACACAATCTTGTGAGGCCAATGCATTGCTATCCCTTTTGATACAGTAGGAAACTGAGAGCCTTAGAGACTCGTACAACACCAGAGATTGCAGAGCTAGCAAACATCAGAGCCACGTTTGAACCCAGACAATCTTCTCCTGAGAAGCCCCTTTGTGCAGTTACTGGGCAACACAGCCTGTCAGTGGTCACAAAAGACCACTATGCCATCAAAATTTCCACAGACATGTTCCTTGCCTGACCACTATCATGCTGTATCTTAAATAGCATTGAGCAGGAACTGTTTAGAGGGTCCTGAAGTGACAATAAAGGCACAGGGAATCAAATTAAATTCTTTGTTTTTTAATTAAACAACTTTGGAGCATAGGAGCTGGCAAGTATTCCATGAATATTGACTGATTGTAGTTAATGGTAAACTGTAGTTAATGTGGTTATACTGTGTGGCCTTTTGAGGTACCTTTCAAACAAGAGATTCTGTGATTAAAGAGGTAGCTTAATCTAGTTATTTCTAGATTCCATCTCAAGACTGTCACTTGAAAATCACATTTAACTCAAGCTATTTTCAAAGGAATGACTTGGGCTAAGCCAGACACTTATCCATATCTATACCAAATGAAAGAGGTCATCTGCAGAGGAATGGCCAGTTAGGACATATTTTGTCTCAACTTGCATCCGGTGAGAAAAAGGAACTCAAGATTTAAAAATAGAGCTAATTTGTTTTATGGCATCATAGAAGGACGTATAGGAAGAAGTATTAATCTATTCAATTATGTAACAAATGATTTTCTTAGGCAGTAAGCTGTTCTAAAACAGTGATAAGTGTCTTTTATGGATCCAACATACTAGAAGTTGTTTTATAAGCATTTGACCAATACAATGAATTATGGTGGATTCTGAATGCACAAAGAACGCAGTTCTCCAACATTCATCTTGCAGATTTCCTGCCCCACCCTCCCCCCTGGATCACTTAGCCGTATATTCTCCCCAAAGGCCAAAAAACAAGATTGCTTGAACAACGTATTTCCTGACTAATTTATTAAGATGGTTTCTTGGGTTATACAGTATTCCCAATCCAAAAGCCACTCACTGGCAAGAGAAAATAATTCCTTTTTTAATTAACAAGGAAAAAATATCAGACCAAATTCCAAGCGATTTGACCACTTTGACAAGGTCTTAGACTGTCTTCACATTTCCGTGAGCTCAGAGGTGAGCTCCAAATCCCACTTTGGGTTTCAGTTTTGTTTAAAGTACTGTTTAATGGGAAAAGAAGTTTTTCTAGCTCTCCTGGAATTTGAATGTCAGGAAGGTGACACCCAGGTGACACAGTGGTAGACTGCTATAACATGACATGATCTAAAGCCCATTTATGCGCAGGATCCTGGGCTTTGTAGCAAGAATTAAAATGTTGTGCATCAATTCCTATATCCTGAATTTATCTTTTACCCATGGGAAGCGACATTTTCACAGGAATTTTTGGAGCTGGGTCAACCAGTGACCTGAAGTTACATTTAAGTCCAGTGTCCCTATGTTTCTTAAAGAGGCATTTATAGAAAACCAAATAAAATACCTTACATAAGCCAGTAAAACTTGCAGCAACAATATGACCATGCTATAATCATTACCATTAAAAAAAATAACAAAGTTTGTGTGAACAGAACAAGAGTTCACCAACAGTTTAGCTCCTGATAGAAACACTCCAACGTTAACCTGTTTTAAGGATTTGTATCCTAGTGATCAAAAGAACCCCCCTGGAGTGCCAGACCTTGCTTCAAATCCTGCCTCCCGCACTCACTGGGTGACCTTGGATATGTAACAGAAGTTGCGTTTCCACAACCAGACCTCATAGAATTATCATGGATTTAAGTGTGATAATTCAGTTAGAAGTTCTTATTGTTTAGCACACAGAAAGTGCTCAATAAACCTTGGCTGCCAGGTTTTACCCATTCAACCAACAATTACGGAATGCCTACAATTACCAGATACTAAGCTATGGGTAGCAAATAAAAAATGACTAAAAGTAGGATGATAATATGGTTAAAATATTATTTTTAAGTTTTATTTTGTTTTTTAAATTTTTGTGAACTTGGGTATTTTTCCATTGGCCCTATTTCTGCCAATGGCTCATGAGCTCCTCTAAAACTGTACACCGCATATGCAGTTCCCTTTGAGTCGCTCCTAGCATACAATGATTACTTTGTGGTTGACTAATTTTTCTCTGCCACAGGCCAGTACTGAAAGTTTAGGGGGTACATACTCAACCAATAACGTAGTTAAGGCTCAGTCAGACTTTCTTATACATGAGTCTTATCACTGCTGAGATCATATTATGGACATCTGTATAAACTGACCAGGTTAGGGGACTTTTATGAAAGCATGGCCTCTAAAAACTAACTTGTCTTCCCAATCAGATGTCACCCCAACAGACTGGACTTTTTCAGAACTGTTCAAGATATTAGGGGTCAGGATCTCAACAGGATTTAGCTGCTGTCCTGTCCTCACACACCCAAATGTTCTGCTGTGACTCTAAACACATGGCAGGTGTCATGGATTGCTTTAAAAACTGTGTGTGTTCATGTGTGTGCTTGTACACATGTGTGTGTTTTGAAACTTACCTGTGGAAACTGTCCATCTGCAAATAACAGAAGGGAGCCACAAAAATTGTATGTGATGCTGAATTAAAATGTACAATATACATGTGTAGCTAAAATTAGTGGTGTGGCATAGTGAATCAATGACATAATCACATCTGAACTTGATACTGCAATATTCATTATATGGTCCAACTTGCTGTTTTACCCAAATTAAAAACTCTATAAATTTTATCTTTGGCTCATTAGTTTGATCTTAAAAGAATTTTGAAACTAATTTTATTAAATTTTGAGTAGTGAATCCATTTTATTTTTTTACCTTTGAATAAAACTTGCCTTAGTTTTTATTTTCATGCCATGAGTACAATCCAGCACTGGCCTCATAAAACTGACTTTAACTTTTCCAAACTTAATGTCAGGTTATGACCCAGGTCACTACTTGAGGATTAGATCTGTTTCTAATACAAGTCATCTTAAATCCTTTTTGAAGCAGGGTAAGGGGAATGTTGCTTTCCTGGGTTAGAATGGTAGTTCTGTGCTGTCACTTAGTAATGATAGGAAATCAATGAAGTCAGTTTCTCTGGGCCTCAGTTTTCTCACAAATAAACTAAGAGAATCAGACTTAATGAGTACTAAGGCCCACTAACTGCAGTTTTTAAGCCCTATGATTGTTTCAGTTAACAGGTTCTGTTTAGATTATATGATGAGAAACATGGTTTCTATGTAAAAATTAACTATGTTTCTATGTAAAAATTAATATAAATTTACATAGAAAGAAAGGAACGAAGGAATGAAGGAAGGAAGGAAGGAAGGAAGGAAGGAAGGAAGGAAGGAAGAAAGAAAGAAAGAAAGAAAGAAAGAAAGAAAGAAAGAAAGAAAGAAAGAAAGAAAGAAAGAAAGAAAGAAAGAAAGAAAGAATCTTAATTGTGAATGAATATTTGAGTTGAAGTTTAGAAAATTTCCTTAAAGATTCTTCTTACTGAGCTAACTCCAAATAACTACTTGAGACACTTTTTATTTTTGAGAAACTGTTGAAAGAAATAATTGTGTAATTAGAAGCAGGATGACCATGAAGATTTTAAAATCAGAAAGATCTAGATTCAAATCCTGAGTTCACGTTATATCTTGAGTATATTGTATAATCTCCTGGGCCTCCATTTCTTCACCTGTAAAATGTGGATAATATGTACCTCCTAGGGCTGCTGTAAAGATTAAATAAGACATATAAGGCATCTAATGTGGTGACTGGCTCATGATAAACACTCAAATATTTTCCACTTTTCATTTTCCTTTCTAGAAGTCTTTGCACTAAGGACAAGAAATTCTTGTTTCAGTAGAAACAAGAGTGAAATTGATGGGCTGTGAATCTCCTGAGTCTAGTAAGGCAGTATTTCACAGTGGTTACCGGTGGGCCCTGCAGGGTCTTAGAGACTTGCATTCAAATGCAAACTGTCAATTACTACCTTTGGGACTGTAGGCAATTTATTTAAGTTCTCTGAGATACATACAGTTTTTCATCAGTAAATTAGCTATTGTAACCCTTAGGAAGAGAGACTGCATCAAAGTGTCTACATCATCATAACAACACAATATATGGTAGCTATTTTTATTATGCTTCTGCTCTCCAAACTTGAAACAGTAACCAGAAGAGAGAAGGAAATCAAGTAACATTTTGAAGGAAATGATTGGACAAGTGACTGTTCCTTGGCTGATGATGAGCATCACCTAGCATGTCTGTGTGTCTTCTAGGAGCAAGGATGGCCCTGGGGCCCCACAGCTTCCCATGGAAGGCATGTCATTTTCAAAGACATCTTTCCTGACATGAAATTTATGCCGTGAAAACTACTTGTGTTCTTTTTATGGAACCAGCTAGGGATTCCTCATGTGTTTTATTCTCAGTTAAAATACTATTCCATGACATTTTTTCATGGGTGTGCCCTGGTTGTCTGCAGCCAACATTTTAGGAGATGCATGTTTATGGAGATGTGGATATGACTAAAAGCTTTTGGGAAATCTGAAATAAAGGTTAGATCTGTCCCATTAGGTAGCCTTGAGTTGGTTGCATAAATAGATCTAAAAACTCTTTACTTACATAAACATAAGTTAAAAAATAATGGCACTTCATTAGATTTAAACATCAACAATAACAAAATGACATTAGAGGATTTACACTTTGCTGGGTAGTTATTTCTAGAGTCCCAAAATATTGAAAGTTCTATTACTGGAACTTGTAAAATTGTATCATCATTTTAGACTGACATTTAAAAAACAGCAGTAACGTGTGGGCTCCCTCTGCTGGATCTTCAGACTGTGAATGCCAGAAAGAGTTTTCAGTACTTTACATTTACCCAACCAATTGGATTACTCATGGTGATGAGATTAACACAAAGAAGTGATGTTGATCCATTTCAAAATCCACAGGAAAACAGTTTGCTAAATAAAGAAGCTGAAATTAGTTGGGAATATTCTTCTGTTAGTGTTAAAAAACTGGGATTTTATTTTGTTCTGTTTTAAGTAGGAGACAGTAGATTTTGTTTTGTTTTGTTTTATGTTTTAAAAAAGAGGCATAGATTTTCTTTGGAGAAGGGTCACATGTGGTCCATGGTACCTGTTGCCAGGGTAACCATGTCCTCTGTCTATACACATCAAGGCCAGTTATTTCATTTAGAGACAATCAGACTATCAGGTCAAAGGAAACAAAAAATGCAAATCATGATGTTCATGCTGTTTCAGAAAAACTACAATGTGATTGTCCTGCACCCCAACTCAGAGAAGTTTTCTCTTTAATAATGAACTTCTTTAAATGTTACAAATATTACTGTCTCCTTAACATAATTATTTTCTGGTGGGTACGTAGGCACTTCATGCTTTTGCACTGGGGGCTTTCTCTATTTATTGAACTTGGAAAGGAGATTTGAGGACAAAATGTTCTTTAATAAAATTAGAACTTCTCTTTTCTGAGAGTTGTACAACATTTATCCAAAAGTCTATAAAAATATTACCCCATTTAGCTTATGGAGCATTTCTGAATAGGTTCTTTTTTTTAGTACCCAATGATCCTGAATTTAGATGCTGTGTTTAAAAACTGTTTGCTGAAGGAAGGCTATAATTAATATAAGGAACACTGAATTCCACTTTGAGAATGGCAAGTTATTGGTTGACTATTTACATGAAGAACAAAAATAGAACTTGTTGCAGAAGACTCTAGTTTGATATATTCCTTAGTTTAGTGTAGGTTTTTACAGTGAGAATCACAAAATGTAAATATACAAGTGAGCTCTCATGTATTTACTAAAAAGCAAAATTTATTTTGTTGTTTAATGAACATTATATTCTTATTATTTACTTTTTATTGTAAAATTCCAAACCTATTAAAAAGGTTTATTTCAACCTTACTCCATAGGTATTGATAGTGATCCCCATATCAAACACAGCCACAAATTTATCAATATATCTAAGATGATCTTTTTTTATAATATCTCTGGAAAGGTAACCAAAATAATTCCTTAAGCTGGAAATTCTCAGTAAATTAGCATCTTCAGGGAGACCTAATTCCTTATTTTGCTTGAAAAGGCTAAACACGTATTTCCTCAAAGTTTTCAATTTTAATTTTCTTTTTTATGGTGCACTGCATTGCTGAGGATTTCAAAAGACCTCCCTCTGAAAGAAGCACAGCTATTCTGCCTCCTTTCACACAGGGCTTCCCCTGGACCCACCTCTCAAGGGAGCTGGAGAAACTAGAAAGTGTATTTGGGGGAAAGATACGAATGTGCAGTAAACTGTAAATGCAGCAACCACATGTTCTAATTTACTGGGATAAACTTGTTTGATTCCTGCTTTCCTGGCATAGTTATTAACAGTGCCATTTCATTCTCAAAAATGTCTGTCTTAAATGATAAATTATATGACCTTCCTCTTTATAATCTAAATACTTCTGTCTACATTACCATCTGTTTTTTAGAATATCATTTCCAAATGTACATTTACCTAAACTCTAACTTCTCTATACACCAGGAGTTCTATGGTTAATTAATTTTAAGAAATGCTGTGTAATATATGCAGTAGTCTTCTTGGAGAGTCTAAGATACATTCACATATTTAAGACTGCTTGACTTTGCTCCAAAATTCGGGGGCTAACTACCAGCCCCACCATGTTGTTTGTATAGAACTTATAACTATCCATAGTTACATAGGCGCTCAGTTCCAATTAGCACAGGATCCATACCCCGCCCCTATAATTATTTCCTTGCACCCCATAAGAAGGACTAAAATTGTGGGGAAACAAAAGTACCCATTAAAATGCCAGCTCCAAGAACTCTGCTAGAGAATATCAAAAGGGCTCCAACTTAACACAGAAAGTGTTCATAAAGTACATGTCTAAACTGTTTAGTTAGAAATTAGATCTCATTTCCCCATGCGTTCCCACTGACTTCATTAGTTCTCTGTTTAGTCCTTATTATGTTCAAAGCACTAGTTACATAGTATTGTGTATGCATAAGAGAAACTGTTGTATCCAGGATGCTAACAGTGGGTAAGAGACTCCTCCCCTCCTCAGTCTCACTGACTCTGTTCTGTTTTTGTTTTTTCCTCACAGCATGATAGGCTTCTCCTATTCTTTATCATTCTCTAATTAATTATGTTTACTCTTTGTTTTCTGTCTTCCCAACTAAAATGTCCATTTCTCAAGAGCAAATGTTTTGTCTGTTTTATTCAGTAATTTATCTCAAGCATCTAAAAAGAAGTCAGCACAAAGTCAATGTTTAATCAATTCATCTCGAAGAAACAAACAAACAAGCTAATAAATGAATAAATAAATAAACTCTTTAAGTAAAGTTTTAGTGATGGGGCCCAGCTCATAGTACATGTTTTTTGAAGAATGAAAGTATGAAGGCATAGATGAATGAGAGTACAAGTCAGAGTGGGCACAAAGTTGGGAAGGTATATTAGAAACAGGTTGTGGAGAACCTTGAATGTCATGTTAATGGCCCAGTTACCATTTATTGTGACCTTACTATGGGTCATGCACTGTGCGAGAAATAATAGCAACGTCTTCCTATAACAAACCCAGAAGGAAAGACTGTGTTTGCCACTTTAGATGAGAAAACAGACTCTCACGAAGGTTAAGTAACTTGTCCCAAATTGCATACAAATTAGCCATGAGCCTGGATTCAATTATCTGTCTAATTATCTGTGACTCCAAGATTTATGCTCATCATGCTGCCTTTCATTTGGCAAGTAGAAATCCATAAAGATATGTGAGTAATTGGGTAAAATCTTTGTCTCATATTTTTACAGATAATTGCTACCACTATGAGTGACAGATTATACAAGAGGATGAATGTTAGATCTTAGTGGCAGTTGGATTCCAGCTGTGGAACACAGAATTCAGGACAGGTTTGTAGATTCCAGAGTTGGAATGCCCAAGACAGTGGCTACTAGCTTCATGAGACTAGTGAGTGCTTGAAATAAGACTAGTACCAATTGAGATGTATTCTAAGTGTAAAAGTACACAATGGATATTGACAGACATGTTACAATTAAAGGATGTAAAATATTTCATTAGTAATTTTTGATTGATTACATGTTAAAATGTATCATGGGTATATTCAATTAAAGTATGATAAATTAATGTTTCTTTTACTTTTTCTGTAGTGGCTACTAGGAAAATTAAAGTCACATATGTGGCTTGAATTATATCTTTGTTGGACAATTATTCACATAAAGGGACCCTTTGAATTCTTAAGGGATCACAAAAGGAACAGCTTAGGGTAAGTAGGCCAAGGAAAGAATATTGATCATCTTGAGAGAATCCTACATTTAGGAGCCAGGAAAGAAGGAGGAGATGACAAAGGAGACTGGGGAGTGATCGAAGATGACAGCATTAAGATGGAAACTTGGCCAAAGGTTGCAGAAAAGCCAGGGAGAATGACAACAGGAAAGAGGCTGTTACATTTACCAGTTAGGAGGTTATTTGTTTTTAGGACTTTTCATAGAGTGGTTGTGGTGGAAGCTGGTTTAAAAAAGGAATACGGGTGGGACTCAAGATACATTTTGAAGGAAATGGATGATGTGAACATGTATATAAGTTTAGTGGAGGGGAAGAGAGAAAAGATTCAAAAGAAAGAAGAGATTGTTGAGGTAGTGAAGTCCTATCACCAGTTGTAGGAAAGTAACTTGCCTAGGAGAGGATTCAGATACTTTTTCTCTGAGGCCACAGAGAAGGAAAAGAAATTCAGGAATTTCACATGATTTTATTTCTTATATTCTCCGAGATAGAAGAGATAAAGTTATAGTCCATGTTAGAAGATTGAGGCTAAATTTGAGAGCTTGAGAAGTATGAAAAAGGCTCAGAGAAGACACAGTTGCAAGTCATCAGTGTGAAGTAATAAACAAGCGGGAAGCGAGCAGCGAAGAGCCAGCGCAGTCTGGGCGGCATAAATACTCAGGAGCACAGCTGCCGCAGTGATGTCGCTGTCACTGACAGAGCAAAGCTTTCTGAGGCTTACCCAAGATTAGGAAAGAACCAAGTAAGTGTGATTGAAGGACACGGGGCTGCTCCTCTAGCTTGTGTGAAAGTAACGAAAGCCATAGAACATGATGTCCAAGTTGTATTTAAAAAAGCTTTCAAAGCCAGTCTGGGAACGGACCTCACTTGTACGAAGCAGTGCCTGGGTCAGGTGTGTGTGTTTGGCTCTGTGACGAAGGGTCTCAGCTTCTGCAGATCACCCACATCACCAAGTCAGAGGTAGCAAGAACAAACATGGATTTCCATCCATCCTTATGAGGTTCCAGTGCATCCTCATGTGATTCTAGTCTGCTTGGTGACTGTCGCTTCCCAACTGCCCGCCCTCTGAATGTCAGGCCAGCACCAGGTGCAGAGACGGCCAGGCAGGAACTGCTTATCCAGCCCCACAAGCTAATTCCCTGTAAGCAAGCCTTTGATTTGTAATATAAAAACAAAAAATACATCTATATTGCTACTGTTTCTACTTCTCCAGTTTATTCCTGATACTGAATTAAAAGACTAGGAATGATGACAAACACTGCAGTTTATTTCTTTTTCTGTTAACTGAAGTATAATTGACTTACAATATATATAAGTATCAAGGCACAACACAGTGACTGGATATTTTTACACATTATGGAATGATCACAGCAGTAAGTGTAGTTACCGTTGGTCACCATACAAAATCACTACAATATTACTGGCTATACTCTCTGTGCTGTGCATTATATCCTGTTGACTTATTTTATAACTGAAAATTTGTACCTCTTAACCCTTTTCATCGATTTCATCCACCACATGCCCCACCCTCTAGCAATCACCAGTTTTTTCTCTGAGTCTATGAATCTGTTTCTGTTTTGTCATATTTGTTCATTTGTTATTTAGAGTTCACATATGAGTGAAATCATTAAGTATTTGTCTTTGTCTGGCTTATTTCACATAGCATAATATCCTCTAGGTTCATCCATGATGTTGCCAAGGCAAGACTTCATTCTTTTTAGAGCTGAGTAATAGTCTATTGTAGATTTATACACCACATCTTCTTTACTCATCTATCAATGAGCACTTGGGCTGCTTCCATATCTTGGCTATTGTAAATAATGCTGCAATGAACAATGAAGTGGATGTATTTTTTCAAGTTAGTGTTTCTGTTCCTTTTGGATAAAAACCCAGGAGTGAAATTGCTGAATGTATGGTAGTCCTACTTTTAATTTTTTGAGGAACCTCCATATGATTTTCCGTAGGGGCTATACCAATTTATCTTCCCACCAACCGTGCACAAGGGTTCCCTTTTCACCACATCCACACCAATACCTGTTATTTCTTGTTTGTTTGTTTTTTTTTTCCCTTTGGATACAAGCCATTGTGACAGGTGTAAAGTAGCATCTCATTATGGTTTTGATTTGCATTTCCCTGTTGAACTGATATTGAGCATCTTTTCATGTGCCTACTGGCCATCAGTATGTCTTCTTTGGAAAAATTGTTGTATAATTGTTCACAGTAGTTTCCTATGATTGTTTGCATTTCTGTGCTCAGTTGTAACTTCTCTTTCACTTCTGATTTTATTTGGGTCCACTCTCTTTTTTCTTGATCTCTTCCCTTATGGTTTGACAAATCCCTTTAGTGTTATTTGTCATGTATCTATTGTACACTTTAGTTTGTGGTTACCATGAGGTCCGTGAATATCAACCGATTCATATAGCACTTAATTTAATAAGCTGATAGTCGCTTAAGTCAAATGCCTTCTAAAAGTACTACATTTTTACCTCCTTCCCCAGATCTTATGTTCTTGATGTTATATTTTACATCTTTTATTTTGTGCATCCCTTAGTTACTTATTGTAGGTATCAGTGATTTTATTGCTTTTGTCTTTTAGTCTTCATGCTGAACGTGGTGATCACTGCCTTTGCTATATATTTGCCTTTACCAGTGAGTGTTTTTTTTTTTTTGTTTTGTTTTGTTTTGTTTTTTTCTTATTTCTACTTATGGCCTTTTCTTTTCCACTTAAGATCCTTTAACTTTTCTTATAAGGCTGCTTTAGTGGTGATGAACTCCTCTACTTTTTGCTTGTCTGGGAAGTGCTGTCTCTCTCCTTCAGTTCTGAATGACAGACTTACCTGGTAGAGTATTCTTGACTGTCTTTTCCTTTCAGCACTTTAAACGCACCATGTCACTCCCTTCTGTCCTGCAAAATTTCTGCTAAAAAATTAGATGCTAACTTAATGGGGGCCCCCTATATGTGACTCTCTGCTTTTCTCTTGCTGCCTTTAAAATTCTCTCTTAACTTTTGCCATTTTTATTATATGCCTTGTTGTTGATCCCTTTTAATTCATTTTATTTGAGACTCTGAACTTCTGACCTGAATATCTGTCTCCTTCCCTGGGTTAGGAAAATTTTCAGGAATTATTCTTAAAATAAGTTTTCTATCCATTTCTCTCTCTTCTTTTTCTGGGACCCCTATAATGAGAATGTTATTATACTTATTGTTGGCCCAGAAGTCCCTTAAAATATTCTTATCTTTTTAAAATTGTCTCCCATCTTCCAGCTCTCTGATCTGTTCTTCTGTGTCATCTTTTCTGCTGTTGATTCTCTATAGGAAGTTTTTAATTTCAGTTAGTATATTCTTCAGGTCTGATTGGTTCTTTCTTATATTTTCTAACTCTGTTTAAGATCTTTTCTCCATCATTCTCCCAAGTTTGGTGAGCATTTTTATGAACATTATTTTAAACTATTTATCAGGTAAATTGCTTATCTCCATTTCATCAGGGTTTTTCTGGGGTTTTAGCTTATTTTTTTCCAAGAACATATTCCTCTGTCTCCTCATTTTGTTTGACTTTCTGTGTTTGTTTCTATGAATTAGGCAAAATAGATACCTCACCTGGTTTTGAAAGCATGGCATTGTATATGTAGGCACATTCCTGGTGTAGACTGCATGTTCTGGGAAGCTTTGGCTGGCTGGAGATGGAGTGTGTGCAAACCTGTACAGAGGGCCCAGGCATACAGCAACAGGGCTGCCTTGGTGGAATGGCTCGAGTTAGAAAAGATCTGGACCTGGGGTCCTGGGGTGTGCTGTGATGGGGCAGCCTTGGTGAGACAGATGGCGCTGGAATGGGTATGGGCAGGGGAGCCAAGGGCATGTTGTACCAGGGCTGCCTTGGGAGAATGGCTGTACCTGGTGTGTGCCATGGCCCTGGGGCACTCTGCAGTAACCTTGGCAAGCTGGCTAGAGTGCCTGGACCATGTTACCCCTGGCACGATCAAGGTTTTGGAAGAATGCAAAACATAGTACTCCTGAGCACCTCTGAGCCCAAAGAGACTTCTAGCAGTTCCCTGCCTGTTTGGCAAATATTCTAGGGCTAGCAAATGGATTTCCTTCACACATATTCTAGGTGCCCTTTAAATGACTGCTTTTTTCCACTATTTCTCATGGTGGATAAGTCTGCATGCTGGCCCCTCAGTGATATCCCTTCCCACTACAAGTTGCAGCCTCAGGGTGGGGTTCCCATTGATACCATGTCTCTTTCTCTCCTACCCATCTCTATGTGGTTCCTCTATCTTTTCTTGGGCAGAAGCTTTTCAATCAGCCCTCAGGTATTCCTCAGGAGGAATTATTCTTTATGTAGGTGTAACTGTGTATGTCTCTGGGAGGAGGTTAGTTCAAGGTTTTCCTATACCACCATCTTGAACCAGAACCCAATTTATTCATTCATTTATTCATTTATTCTGGGTGCCAAAATCATACATCATATAAGATACAGGTCTTGACAACTTTTCATTAAAACAAACAAAAATAAAACTGTCTGCATGGAGTAGAGTGGGGGCCCAAGGCAGGGATGGTCATTCTGCCTGGCTTAGATTCCAAAGGAACACTGAACTGAGATTGGTGTCTACTGTCTAGAAGGCACCTTTGAGAATAAAATGAAAATCAGTCACTCCTTTAGGCCCCAAGATATGAAATAAGTAAAAGGAGATACTGAAACTTGGAAGAGATTTTCAGAAAATCATGTAGGCTCCTAAGTTTTAAAACTGTAATTCCACTCCAAGCATCACCTATTCATTACCTATGACTCCAATTCAGCTCATTCTCTCATATTTCACTAGCACATTTCCTAAGCTCCTCAAACACAAATCTCTGCAGTATCCTCTACTCTTTTTTCCCATTTCTTCCAACACTGTTATCCTTCCTGTCCTCTGCTGCTGCCTCCCTAGTTGGCCATCAGATTCTGATATGTCTACTTCAGGACTGTCTCTTGCATGAACATCCTCCTTTTCAACTCTGCTGCTGCCATTGCCTAAATAAGACTATCATTGTTTCACATTTGGACATTTTCAGGAGTTTTCTAATGGATATTTCTGCTCCCAAAGTTCCTACAAAACAAATCATACCCAGTCACTCTTCTGCATAAACTTCACTGAAGCCCTTCGTGAAATATTTTCACTCTTGATCATAGAACCTTTTCAGTCAAGGCTCTGACAACCGTTTTCTGCATCTCCCATCATTTCTCATTATCTATCACCACTGGATTTCTTCTGGTCATTTTTAAATAATACGATACCTTTCAGAACTTTGTGGCTTTTGCATGTGGCATTCCTCTGACTTAAAATGCCACACACACCATTCTATTTAGGATAAATGCTTCCTAATTCTCCAAGATAGGGTCAAGTCTGCATTATGCAGAGTCCCTCTTTGGTGCCCCAGAGCACTGCATGCTCACCTCTCCTCTCACACAAACTCTGCATTAAATCGTAATTATCAGTTTGTATAGGTGTGTCTCATTCTGGCGCTGCCTTCTACCTGGGGCTCTAACAACCACATGGTGATGATGCTTTAGCTGTGCATGGGAATGTCCTAATAAAAGTTCATTAAATTAATGAATTAATTAATGAATATCAGGGAGAACCATGTTTCAGACGGAGGTTTACAATTATTGCTCAGGCTCCAACCTAGTCTATTTAACCCATAATGTAGACAGAATATGGTAGTTCAGATAAATTTGCCAAATGTTGAATTCCAGAACTTTGAATGCAAAAAAGTTAATATGGCCATTTGTTGAGTTAGATCTATACTGTAGGCTGGCCCAGGAAGCCAGTCAAAATGTATACTATTATTTCTATAGGAAAGTACCATCTTCAGTTTTCAGGGACAAGGGAACATAACCACTCCAGAAGTGGCAGTGCCCAAGCTGCAGCCATGCAGCCTGCCTGGTAAATGGGAGGGAATGGAGAGCAGAATGCCAGCAATGGCATTTGTTTTCAATTCACAGGGCATGGCTGCTTGGCCTTGGTGTCTACTGAGAAGTTAAGCCCGTGGTTTGAGGTGTACAACAGCCCTCGTCATAATCCAGAATATGTGCAGCTGTATCAAAGAAGCAGGAGACATGGGATTCACAGAATAGCTCTTGTTCTTCGGGAAATCCCTTTCTGCCCCTGCAGTCTAATGCTGTCTGTGCTATTATCTTTACATTTGGATATTTGTAACCCTGGCTACTGGTATTTTAAGGAGTGACTCTGAATGTTAAATTTACACTGAAATTCTTTTTTTCTGAATAAAATTCTTCTGAATTATCTCAATAATAACATTTTTCATCTAAGCAGTCTTTTGACAAACCTGGGTTGAATGTCTACCATGTAACAGCTAATGTACTAAGCACTGAAAACAGAGATACATGATTCCTATTCAAAGGAACAAATAAACAGTCAATAAAAGTTTACTTTACATGAAGTAACATAAAGAAATGACAGAGATAGACTATTTCTGTCCTCATGGAGTTTATATGCTAGCAGGGAAAAAATATGTATAATTACAATGTGATTGATATACCCAGTAACTGGGTGAGTTTAACGCATACAAAGGTAGTTCCTAACCCAGATGTGGGAGACACACAGGTGGGAAGGGCAGTTGTAGTTACAACTTTAAAAATAACCACCAATTACTCTTGCCTTTTGGCATTCATGAATTTGTGTAACGCCTAGACTTTATGAGTGTGAGTGGGACCTAATCCATAGACTGTGGCAAAAGTGAGAGGTTATCACTTTTATGATTGTATATCATAAAACTGTGGTTTGCATTTTACAATTAGACATTCTAATGCATTCTAGACTTGCGCACTTTGACAAAGCGACAAGCTGTTTTGGGCCCTCAGTCCAACAGAACTAGAGGAATTAAACCCTGTCAACAATGATGTAAGCTTGGAGGTGTACACATCCCAAGTTGAGTGTTCACAGAAGACAAAAGCCCTGGATGAAACTTAGTTACAAATTCATGACAGACCATGAAGCAGGACGCAACTAAGCAACGCCTGGATTCTTGACACATAGAAACCCTTAATAATATGTAACAACAACAGCCAGCGGTACAGGGAGCAAAGGCCCTGCCCCGGTGAGGTGGGCATTTTGCTTCAATCTCCATGAATACCTGGCATGGGTGCAGCCTCAACTGGCCCAAGTTCACCGGAGGCACATCTCAAGGTCAGGAAGCTCCCTTCAAACAGCTGCAGAGCAGTCAGGTGAAGGGGGGGCGGCTGCAGAGAAAGGGGGCAGCGGGAGGCGGGGGATGCCCAGGAAAGCCAGTGGATTGCCATCCAGTATCCCACTCAGTGTGCAATGGGAGAGCCCTCTGCTGCTTCAGAGTAACAATTGGCATCCCTCCAGGAGGGTCGAATATTGGGAGGCTTCGTTCATTAGACACAAAGAGAGACAAACACATAGACAGACAGACACACTAGCCTCTTCCTCCATTTAGAAACAGATATACATCCTAACCTCAGACTCCTCATTAATAAAATACATAGACAGATACATAATAGACAGACACACACACACAAATAAACACACTAGATTCCTCCTACTCTTAAATTAAGTAGGTAGAGAGACACAATAATCTACTCCTCCATTAGATAATAGACAAACTTAATAGACAATTTCTCCTCCTCTATAAAACAGATAGAAAGTGAGGCTGATGAATACACACACTAGCCTCCAAATTCTCCTATAGACAGACAGACAGATAGCCAGAAACATGGGAATCCTCCTGCTTCTCCATTAGATATAAATAGAGACAACCCTCAGACACACAGAGAGACAGACACACTAGTCTTCTCCTCCTCTGACACACAGAGAGATAGACGCTCCACCTTCCTTCTTCTTCTCCATTAGATAAAGGAACATACATAGATATCTGACAGATAGACAGACTGACATACTAGCCTACTCCTCCGCCATTACATGCCTACATAGACTGATAGACAGATACAGTAGATCCTACCCCTTTAGATACAGATATATTGTTAGGCAGACCAGAACCCACACACACACACACACACACACACACAAACACACACACACAGACACTAGCCTTCTCCTCTTCCTCAAATAGGTAGGTAGTTATATAAACATACTAACCTCATCCTCCAACTGATAGACAAATAAACGACACACTAGCCTACTGCGATGACACCGCTAGATATATAAATAGATGGACAGATATATAGATAGATAGGTAGATAGATTGATAGACACATACATACATACATATATACATACATACATACATACACACATACATATATAGATTAATATATACATACAGAGATAAATAGATACATAGAATGGCCGGCAAATACAGAGATATACTAGTCGCCTCCACCTTCGAAGGAAAAACAGACAGACACACACATAGTCTAGCTTTTCCCATCTTCCAATACATAGTCAGTCATGCAGGCAGTCAGTCTGACCGACACAGTATAGGATGGGAACGGTCTTGGCACGTGGATCAGCGACGGCAACAGGGGAATAGGGTGCCCCTAGTGAGCCAGAGGATTTTCTCACTTTTCCCTAGCTGCCTTGCCTGTGGTCGGGCCTCCCATCCCCCAATTATGTGGGATTCAAACCTTTATAGTCAGCCTGCTCTTGGGAGCGGGCGCGGTGAGGTGAGAGGAAGAGGTCGGCGTCAATGATAGAGGCTGCACAGCAGCAAAGGGAGATGAGTCGGCGAGTTGGTCATTTTCCTCCCATCTCCCCCTCTCCTGGCCTTGGGGTGGCCTCTGCTACCCCAGGATTCAGGGATTTAATTCGCCTTTTTAGCAAGGTCCTGGGATGCTGGTGAGGTGATTTCAGGGGACAGGGATGTCACAGGGAGCAAACTGCCTAGGGTGAGCCAAAAAATTTGCTCCAATCTCCACAATGGCCTGGCCTGGGGGCGACCTCTCCTGACACATATTCACAGTATGCATGTTTCCAGGTGAACCTTCGCCATGGATCCGGGCCTGGTGCGGTCAGCGGCTGCAGTGAGGAGGCAGGGCTGCCCCACCGAGCCCGGGTTTTGCACAGATCTCCCCCTTGTCCGGTTCAAGGGCTGCTCTCTGCTACCCTAGGTACACGAGGTGCACATCTCTGTGTTTTCGGGCTCCCCGGAAGCGGGTGCGACATGGTCAGCAGGCAGGGCGGGATGGGGGGGTGGCTACCGAGAGGGCAGAAGCGGGAGGCCAGGGCTGCCCAGGCAAGCCTGTGGATTTCCATCCAGTGTCCCCCCTCAGCGTGCAATGGGGGCACCCTCTGCTGCTTCAGAGTATCAATTGGCATCCCTCCAGGTGGGTCGAATACTGGGAGGCTTCATCCATTAGACAGACAGAGAGACAAACAAATAGACAGACAGACACACTAGCCTCTTCCTCCATTTACAAACAGATTTATATATTAACCTCCTTCTCCTTATCCATTATATACATAGACAGGTACATACATAGACAGACAGACACAAACACATACACACACTAGCCTCCTCCTACTTCTCAATTACGTAGGTACAGAGACCCAGTAATCTCCTCCTCCATTAGATAATACTTAGCCAAACTTAATAAACACTTTCTCCTCCTCTATAAAATAGATACAAAGTGAGATTGATGGATACACCCACTAGCCTCTTCTTTTCTGGAAGAGAGACAGACAGATAGCCAGACACATGGGAATCCTCCTTCTTCTCCATTAGATATAGATAGAGACAACTCTCAGACACACAGAGAGACAGACACACTGGTCTTCTCCTCCTCTGACAGACAGAGAGATAGATGCTCTAGCCTCTTCCTTCTTCTACATTAGATACAGGTACATACAGAGATCTCTGACACATAGAAAGACAGACATACTAGCCTACTCCTCCTCCATTACATGCCTACATAGACTGAAAGACAGACACAGTAGCACCAACCCCTTTAGATACAGATACATAGTTAGGCAGACCAGAAACCACACACAAATACACACACACACACTAGCCTTCTCCTCTTCCTCAAATAGGTAGGTAGTTATATAAACACACTAACCTCCTCCACCAACTGACAGAACTAAACGACACACAAGCCTACTGCGAAGACTCCACTAGATATATAAATAGATAGATAGATAGATAGATAGATAGATAGATAGATAGATAGATAGACACATACATACCTACATACATACATACATACATACATATATACATTCGTTAATATATACACACAGAGATAAATAGATAGATAGAAAGACCGGCAAATACAGAGACATACTAGCCGCCTCCACCTTCGTAGGAAAAACAGACAGACACACACATAGTCTAGACTTTCCCATCCTCCAATAGATAGTCAGTCATGCAGGCAGTCAGTCTGACCGACACAGTACAGGATTGGAACGGTCTCGGCAAGTGGATCGGCAAAGGCGACAGGGGAATAGGGTGCTCCCAGCGAGCCAGAGGATTTTTTCCCTTATCCCTACCTGCCTTGCCTGCGGTTGGCTCCCCTCCCCCAATCAAGCGGGATTCAAACTTTTAAAGTCAGCCTGCTCTTGGGAGCGGGCGAGGTGAGGTGAGAGGAAGCGGTCAGCAGCAGAGACAGAGGCGGCACAGCAGCAAAGGGAGATGCGTTGGCGAGTTGGTCATTTTCCTCCCATCTCCCCCTCTACTGCCCTCGGGGCAGCCTCTGATACCCCAGGATTCAGTGGTTTAATTCTCCTTTATAGCAAGGTCCTGGGATGCTAGTGAGGTGAGTTCAGGAGAAAGGGATGTCCCGGGGAGCGAACTGCATAGGGTGAGCCGAACACTTTGCTCCCATCTCCACAACGGCCTGGCCTGGGGGCGGCCAGTCCTGCCCCATGTTCACAGTATGCATGTTTCCAGGTGAACCTGCGCCGCGGATTCGGGCCCGGTGCGGTCAGCGGCTGCAGTGAGGAGGAGTGGCTGCCCCACCGAACCTGGGTATTTGCAAAGATCTCCGTCTTGTCCGGTTCAAGGGCTGGTTTCCATTACCCTAGGTACACGAGGTGCACATCTCTGGGTTTTCCGGCTCCCCAGAGGCGGGTGCGGGGTGGTCGGGGGGGGCGGGGGCGGGGTGGGGGGCGGCTACAAAGAGGGCAGAAGCGGGAGGTACGGGCTGCCCAGGCAAGCCTGTGGATTTCCATCCAGTGTCCTCCTCAGCGTGCAATGGGGGTGCCCTCTGCTGCTACAGAGTATCAATTGGCATCCCTACAGGTGGGTCGAATACTGGGAGCCTTCCTCCTTTAGACAGACAGAGAGACAAACAAATAGACAGACAGACACACTAGCCTCTTCCTCCATTTACAAACAGTTATATATCCTAACCTCTTCCTCCTCATCCATTATATAGATTGACAGGTGCATACATAGACAGACAGACACACACACATACACACACTAGCCTCCTCCTACTTCTCAATTACGTAGGTACAGAGACACACTAATCTCCTGCTCCATTAGATAATACTTAGTCAAACTAAATAGACACTTTCTCCTCCTCTATAAAATAGATACAAAGTGAGATTGACGGATACACACACTAGCCTCTACCTTCTCCTGTTGAGAGACAGACAGATAGCCAGACAAATGGTAATCCTCCTTCTTCTCCATTAGATATAGATAGAGACAACTCTCAGATAAATAGAGAGACAGACACACTGGTCTTCTCCTCCTCTGACAGACAGACAGATAGATGCACTTGCCTCCTCCTTCTTCTCCATTAGATACAGGTACATACATAGATATTTGACAGATAGACACATTGACATACTCGCCTACTCCTCCTCCATTACATGCCTACATAGACTGAAAGACATATACAGTAGCACCTACCCGTTTAGGTACAGATACATAGTTAGGCAGACCAGAAACCACACACACACACACATACACACACACACACACACACACACACTAGTGTTCTCTTCCTCAGATATGTAGGTAGTTATATAAACACACTGACATCCTCCTCTGACTGACAGACAAATAAATGACACACTGGCCTACTGCGATGACTCCGCTAGTAATATACATAGATAGATAGATACATAGATAGATAGATAGATAGATAGATAGATAGATAGAGAGATAGATAGACACATACATACATACATACATATATAAATACATACATACATACATACAAATATACATTTATTAATATATACATACAGCGATAAATAGATATATAGAAAGGCCAGCAAAGAGAGAGACATACTAGTCACCTCCTCCTTCATAGGAAAAACAGACAGACACACACATAGACTAGCTTTTCCCATCCTGCAATAGATAGACAGTCATGCAGGCAGTCAGACTGACAGACACAGTACAGGATGGGAACGGTCTCGGCACGTGGATCGGCGACGGCGACAGAGGAATAGGGTGAACCTAGCGAGCCAGAGGATTTTCTCCCTTTTCCCTAGCTGCCTTGCCTGGGGTCGGCCTCCCCTACCCCAAGGATGTTGGATTCCAACATTTAAAGTCAGCCTGCTCTTGGGAGCAGGCGTGGTGACGTGAGAGGAAGAGGACGGCGGCAGAGACAGAGGCTGCACAGCAGCAAAAGGAGATGCCTCGGCGAGTTGGTCATTTTCCTCCCATCTCCCCCTCTCGTGGCGTCGGGGTAGCCTCTGGTACCCCAGGATTCAGGGATTTAATTCTCCTTTTAAGCATGGTCCTGGGATGCTTGTGAGGTGAATTCAGGGGACAGGGATGTCGCGGGGAGCGAACTGCCTAGGGTGAGCCGAACACTTTGCTCCCATCTCCTCAATGGCCTGGCCTGGAGGCGACCTCTCCTGCCCCATGATCACATTATGCATGATTCCAGGTGAACCTGCGCCTCGGATTCGGGCCCGGTGATATCAGCGGCTGCAGTGAGGAGGCGGGGCTGCCCCACAGAGCCAGGGTATTTGCTCAGATCTCCATCTTGTGTGGACTTAGAGCTGGTCTCTGCTATCTTAGGAACACGAGGTGCACATCTCTGTGTTTCCGGCTCCCAGGAGGCGGGTGCCGGGTGGTCAGGGGCGGGGTGGGGGCAGGGTGGGGGGCGGCTACAGAGAGGGCGGAAGAGGGAGGCCCGGGCTGCACAGGTATGCCAGTGGATTTCCATCCAGTATCCCCCTCAGCGTGCAATGGGGGCGCTCCCTGCTGCTTCAGAGTATCAATTGGCATCCCTCCAGATGGGTCGAATACTGGGAGCCTTCCTCCATTAGACAGACAGAGAGACAAACAAATAGACAAACAGACACACTAGCCTCTTCCTCCATTTAGAAACAGATATATATCCTAACCTCCTCCTCCTCATCCATTATATAGATAGACAGGTACATACATAGACAGATAGACACAGACACATACACACACTAGCCTCCTCCTACTTCTCATCTATGTAGGTACAGAGACACACAAATCTCCTCCTCCATTAGATAATATTTAGCCAAAATTAATAGACTTTTTCTCCTCCTCTAAAAAATAGATACAAAGTGAGATTGACGGATACACACACTAGCCTCTATATTCTCCTGTTGAGAGACAGACAGATAGCCAGACAAATGGTAATCTTCCTTCTTCTCCATTAGATATAGATAGAGACAACTCTCAGATAAACAGAGAGAGAGACAAACTGGTCTTCTCCTCCTCTGACAGACAGACAGATAGATGCACTTGCCTCCTCCTTCTTCTCCATTAGATACAGGTACATACATAGATATTTGACAGAAGATTTACATACTCGCCTACTCCTCCTCCATTACATGCCTACATAGACTGAAAGACAGATACAGTAGCTCCTACCCGTTTAGATACAGATACATAGTTAGGCAGACAAGAAACCAAGAAACCACACACACACACACACACACACACACACACTAGCGTTCTCCTCTTCCTCAGGTAGGTAGGTAGTTATATAAACACACTAACATACTCCTCCGACTGACAGACAAATAAATGACACACTAGCCTACTGCGATGACTCTGCTAGTAATATAGATAGATAGATAGATAGATAGATAGATAGATAGATAGATAGATAGATACATAGATAGATAGATAGATAGATAGATAGATAGATAGATAGATAGATAGACACATACATACATACATACATATATACATTAATTAATATATACATACAGAGATAAATAGATACATAGAAAGACAGCAAATAGAGAGACATACTAGTCGCCTCCTCCTTCGTAGGAAAAACAGACAGACACACACATAGACTAGCTTTTCCCATCCTCCAATAAATAGTCAGTCATGCAGGCAGTCAGACTGACAGACACAGTACAGGATGGGAACGGTCTCAGCACGTGGATCGGCGACGGCGACAGGGGAATAGGGTGAACCTAGTGACCCAGAGGATTTTCTCCCTTTTCCCTAGCTGCCTTGCCTGGGGTCGGCCTCCCCTCCCTCAAGTATGCAGGATTCAAACCTTTAAAGTCAGCCTGCTCTTGGGAGTGGGCTTGGTGTGATGAGAGGAAGAAGTTGGCGGCAGAGACAGAGGCTGCACAGCAGCAAAGGGATATGCCTCAGCGAGTTGGTCATTTTACTCACATCTAAACCTCTACTGGCCTCGGGGCGTCCTCCGCTACCCCAGGTTTGAGGGATTTAATTCTCCTTTTTAGCATCGTCCTGGGATGCTTGTGAGATGAATTCAGGGGACAGGGATGTCGCGGGGAGCGAACTGACTATGGTGAGCCGAACAATTTGCTCCCGTCTCCACAATGGCCTGGCCTGGAGGCGACCTCTCCTGCCCCAAGATCACAGTATGCATGTTTCAAGTTGAAACTTCGCCATGGATTAGGGCCCGGTGCGGTCAGCGGATGCAGTGAGGAGGCGGGGCTGCCATACCGACGCCGGGTATTTGCTCAGATCTCCCCCTTGTCCGGTTCAAGGGCTGGTTTCCATTACCTCTAAGTACAAGAGGTGCACATCTCTGGGTTTTCCGGCTCCCCGGAGGCGGGTGCGGGGTGGTCAGGGGGCAGGGCGGGGGGGGCTTGGGGCGGCTACCGAGAGGGTGGAAGCGGGAGGCCCAGGCTGCCCAGGAAATCCTGTGGATTTCCATCCAGTGTCCCCCTCAGCATGCAATGGGGGCGCCCTCTGCTGCTTCAGAGTATCAATTGGCATCCTTCCAGGTGGGTCGAACACTGGGAGGCTTCCTCCATTATACAGACAGAGAGACAAACAAATAGACAGACAGACACACTAGCCTCTTCCTCCATTTAGAAACAGATATATATCCTAACCTCCTCCTCCTCATCCATTATATACATACACAGGTACATACATAGACAGACAGACACACACACATACAC
Organism: Camelus bactrianus; assembly: GCF_048773025.1. NCBI lineage: Eukaryota > Metazoa > Chordata > Mammalia > Artiodactyla > Camelidae > Camelus > Camelus bactrianus. The sequence goes on from NW_027413945.1 coordinate 7,330,773, forward strand.
ACACTAGCCTCCTCCTACTTCTCAATTACATAGGTACAGAGACACACTAATCTCCTCCTCCATTAGATAATACTTAGCCAAACTAAGTAGACTCTTTCTCCTCCTCTTTAAAATAGATAGAATGTGAGATTGACGGATACACACACTAGCCTCTACCTTCTCCTGTTGAGAGACAGACAGATAGCCAGACAAATGGTAATCTTCCTTCTTCTCCATTAGATATAGATAGAGACAAATCTCAGATAAACAGAGAGACAGACACACTGGTCATCTCCTCCTCTGACAGACAGACAGATAGATGCTCTTGCCTCCTCTTTCTTCTCCATTAGATACATGTACATACATAGATATCTGACAGGTAGAAAGATTGACATACAAGCCTACTCCTCCTCCATTACATGCCTACATAGATTGTTAGACAGATACAATAGCTCCTACCCCTTTAGATACAGATACACACTTAGGCAGACCAGAACCCCCCCCCCCACACACACACACACACACACACGCACTAGCCTTCTCCTCTCATTGAAATAGGTAGGTAGTTATATAAACACACTAAACTCCTCCTCCAACTGACAGACATAAATGACACACTAGCCTACTGCGATAACTCCGCTAGTTATATACATAGATAGATAGATAGATAGATAGATAGATAGATAGATAGATAGACAGACAGACACATACATATATTCATACATACATTAAAATATACATACAGAGATAAATAGATACATAGAAAGGCCGGCAAATAGAGAGACATATTAGCCGCCTCCACCTTCTTAGGAAAAACAGACAGACACACACACAGTCTAGCTTTTACCATTCTCCAATAGATAGTCATTCATGCAGGCAGTCAGTCTGACCAAAACAGTACTGGATGGGAACGGTCTCGGCACGTAGATCCACGACGGCGACAGGGGAATAGGGTGCCCCTAGCGAGCCAGAGGATTTTCTCCCTTTTCCCTAGCTGCCTTGCCTGGGGTCGGCCTCCCCTCCCTCAAGTATGCGGGATTCAAATCTTTAAAGTCAGCCTGCTCTTGGGAGCCGGCGTGGTGTGATGAGAGGAAGAAGTTGGCGGCAGAGACAGAGGCTGCACAGCAGCAAAGGGATATGCCTCAGCGAGTTGGTCATTTTACTCACATCTAAACCTCTCCTGGCCTCGGGGCGTCCTCCGCTACCCCAGGTTTGAGGGATTTAATTCTCCTTTTTAGTAAGGACCTGGGATACTGGTGAGGTGAATTCAGGGGAGAGCGATGTCGCGGGGAGCGAACTGCCTAGGGTGAGCCGAACACTTTGCTCCCATCTCTACAACGGCCTGTCCTCGGGGCTGACTCTCCTGCCCCATGTTCACAGTATGTATGTTTCCTGATGAACCTGCACCTCAGATTCGGGCCCGGTGCGGTCAGCGGCTGCAGTGAGGAGACGGGGCTGCCCCACCGAGCCAGGGTATTTGTTCAGATCTCCACCTTGTGTGGTCTTAGAGCTGGTCTCTGCTACCTTAAGAACATGAGGTGCACATCTCTGTGTTTCCAGCTCCCAGGAGGCGGCTGCGGGGTGTTCAGGGGGCGGGGCAGGACGGGGAGGGTGGCGGCTACAGAGAGGGTGGAAGCGGGAGGCCAGGGCTGCCCAGGAAATCCTGTGGATTTCCATCCAGTGTCCCCCTCAGCGTGCAATGGGGGCGCCCTCTGCTGCTTCAGAGTATCAATTGGCATCCTTCAAGACGGGTCGAATACTGGGAGCCTTCCTCCATTAGGCAGACAGAGAGACAAACAAATAAACAGACAGACACACTAGCCTCTTCCTCCATTTAGAAACAGATATATATCCTAACCTCTTCCTCCTCACTCATTTTATAGATAGACAGGTGCACACATAGACAGACAGACACACACACATACACACACTAGCCTCCTCGTACTTCTCAATTAAGTAGGTACAGAGACACACTTATCTCCTCCTCCATTAGATAATACTTAGCCAATCTAAATAGACTCTTTCTCCTCCTCTATATAATAGATACAAAGTGAGATTGACGGATACACACACTAGCCTCTACCTTCTCCTGTTGAGAGACAGACAGATAGCCAGACAAATGGTAATCTTCCTTCTTCTCCATTAGATATAGATAGAGACAACTCTCAGATAAACAGAGAGACAGACACACTGGTCATCTCCTCCTCTGACAGACAGACAGATAGATGCACTTGCCTCCTCCTTCTTCTCCATTAGATACAGGTACATACATAGATATTTGACAGATAGACAGATTCACATACTCACCTACTCCTCCTCCATTACATGCCTACATAGACTGAAAGACAGATACAGTAGCTCCTACCCGTTTAGATACAGATACATAGTTAGGCAGACAAGAAACCAAGAAACCACACACACACACACACACACACACACAGTAGCGTTCTCCTCTTCCTCAGATAGGTAGGTAGTTATATAAACACACTAACATCCTCCTCCGACTGACAGACAAATAAATGACACACTAGCCTACTGCGATGACTCCGCTAGTAATATACATAGATAGATAGATAGATACATAGATAGGTAGGTAGGTAGATAGATAGATAGATAGATAGATAGATAGATAGATAGACACATACATACATACATACATATATAAATACATACATACATACATACATACATATATACATTCATTAATATATATATACAGAGATAAATAGATACATAGAAAGGCCAGCAAATAGAGAGACATACTAGTCGCCTCCTCCTTCGTAGGAAAAACAGACAGACACACACATAGACTAGCTTTTCCCATCCTCCAATATATAGTCAGTCATGCAGGCAGTCAGACTGACAGACACCGTACAGGATGGGAACGGTCTCGCCACGTGGATCGGCGATGGCGACAGGGGAATAGGGTGACCCTAGCCAGCCAGAGGATTTTCTCCCTTTTCCCTAGCTGCCTTGCCTGGGGTCGGCCTCCCCTCCCTCAATTTTGCGGGATTCAAACCTTTAAAGTCAGCCTGCTTTTGGTAGCGGGCGTGGTGAGGTGAGAGGAAGAGGTCCGCGGCAGAGACAGAGGCTGCACGGCAGCAAAGGGAGATGCCTCGGCGAGTTGGTCATTTTCCTCCCATCTCCCTCTCTCCTGGCCTCGGGGCAGCCTCTGTACCCCAGGATTCAGGGATTTAATTCTCCTTTACAGAAAGGTCCTGGGATGCTGGTGACATGAGTTCAGGGGACAGGGATGTCGCGGGGAGCGAACTGCCTAGGGTGAGCCGAACACTTTGCTCCCGTCTCCACAATGGCCTGGCCTGGGGGCGGATTCTCCTGCCCCATGTTCACAGTATACATGTTTCCAGATGAACCTGCGCCGCGGATTCGGGCCAGGTGATGTCAGCGGCTGCAGTGAGGAGGAGGGCTGCCCAACTGAGCCAGGGTATTTGCTCAGATCTCCCCCTTGTCCGGTTCAAGGGCTGGTCTCTTTTAACCTAGGTACACGAGGTGCACATCTCTGGGTTTTCCAGCTCCCCGTAGGTGGGTGCGGGGTGGTCAGGGGGCGGGGTGGGGGCGGGGCGTGGGGCGGCTACAGATAGGGTGGAAGCGGGAGTCCCGGGCTGCCCAGGCAAGCCTGTGGATTTCCACCCATTGTCCCCCTCAGCGTGCAATGGGGGCGCCCTCTGCTGCTTCAGAGTATCTATTAGCATCCCTCCAGGTGGGTCGAATACTGGGAGGCTTTCTCCATTATACAGACAGAGAGACAAACAAATAGACAGACAGACACACTAGCCTCTTCCTCCATTTAGAAACAGATGTATATCCTAACCTCCTCCTCCTCATCCATTATATACATACACAGGTACATACATAGACAGACACACACACACACATACACACACTAGCCTCCTCCTACTTCTCAATTACATAGGTACAGAGACACAATAATCTCCTCCTCCATTAGATAATAGTTAGCCAAATTTAATAGACTCTTTCTCCTCCTCTATAAAATAGGTTGAATGTGAGATTGATTCCAAGATATTTATACCTATATTTTCATTGTGAATGTAACAAACTTCAAGCAACTGTCTAAAAAGTAGTAAGTGTAGCTCGCGTGCGCACCCACATGCACAATTGGGAAGAGCAGAGAGGTAAAATATGCTAAATGTGTCATGATTGAGAAACAAGATCTAATAGATGATTTCATTTCTCAGACTGTTCTAGCATTACTGGTCCAATTACATATAGAGTTATGAACTTAGAGATGATTTAGAAACATTTAGAGAGAATTTTCATTGAAAGGCAATATAGCTTCCAAATCATGGAAGAGAATATTAACCTCAGGAAGAGTTCATCAATCCAGCTAAGAAGGAGTAACCGAGACCATGTTTACCATCCTAGAATAAACCCCAAGGTGGATAACATATATGAAGTAATGATTTTTAAGACACGTGAACACGATCATCCCCTAGGACCTCGTCCTGCCACCCCCATACCAAAGGTGCTAGGCCTCCTACTGCCACTACCCAGGATGCCCACCAGGTGGCGACATTGCCTCCCTTTGCTCCTGCTGCAGAGCCTGTCCTGAGCAGTCCTGTTGCATGTTTCGGCAGGCAGCTCCCAGAAGCGCTCTCGAGGGCCTCGGTCCCTTTCAGCAACCAGCAAAGGGATCGAGGATGAGCAGTGAGCCTCCTGACTCACCGAACATCTAGGAACCTATCTGATGTCTGAGCATCCCTTTACCCTCGTCTGCTGTCTGGTACTCGCCACCCAACTTGCAGAGTCAGCGGCTTGGGCAGCCTGCACGCTGGCCCCGGCCCATCAGAATCTGATCCCCCGGCCAAGAGGCCAAGCGTGGTCGTGAGCAGGGCTCCAGGCCTCTGGAGCCACGCCGCTTGGACAGCGTCCCGGCCCTGGGCTCGTGAGCTCCATGCCCTTGGGTGAGTCAGTTAAGATCTCGAAGCTAGTTTCCTCATCAGTAAAATGAAGACATAATAAATATGAGGGGAAAAATTCAGAATCTGGGGGGGACTACATTTCTGGTGATTGAAGATTATTTTCATTTTGAACTGTACAGTGAGGGACACCATACAATTTTTACAACTTCAGACTACTAAAGGACAACTTCTACTATTCTTAAAATGAACGCATGCACGTACACACAAATGCACGTGAGGACACAGTGACTCTGCTCCACGTACATCCCCACGCACACACACGTGGACTCATGGACCCCACACACACCCATAACATACACACAACCACACACGTCCTCAGGCACGCACACATGCGAAGTCACTGTCACGTACCACACACGTCCCCAGGTGCACGCGTGCGCACACGCACACACACTTCACACACACCTTTGGCGTCATTCGAAACCAACTTACACTCGAGGGTCTCAGTGTCCATTGTTTCATCCTCTCAGAAGCTCCTGCCTTCGGGGTGTGAAGCAGGAGCCCCTCCTCTCTGGAGGTGGTCTTTGCCTCTTGCAGTCTCAGCAGAGCCAACATAACTGCCCTGGACCTTTGGAAGTGCAGGGCCAGAGCATCCCTGGGAGTTCCCATCCTTAATATATGTAAATATTTTAAGTGCAGTAGGATCTAAACTTTGGACTGGGGTGTTACAGAGAGGGCACCAGCTGGGGGCGAAGGCTGCCTAGGAAAGCCTTTGGGTTTCCTCCTGTGTCCCCTTCAGCCTGCTCTGAAGGCGCCCTCTGCTGCCTGAGGTTCACTGGGTGCACATCTCCTTGTTGGCTGGCTCTCTGGAGGCAGGCGCGGTGTGCCTAGTTGTCTGCCTACCAGCGGGGGAGGGGCTGCTGCAGAGAGTGCGGCAGCGAGAGGAGGGGTCAGCGCATGTAAGATTCGGATTCCTGCCGTGTCTTCTTCAGATTGCTTGGAGGAACCCTCTGCTACCCCAGATTCACTGGGTGAACTTCCCCGTGTTGACTGGCTCCCGGGATGCTGGCGCAGTATGGCCCGTGAACAGGGTCGGGGATGGGAGCTGAGCGGCAGAAGACAAGGCAGCAGGGATGGATGGGGGCTGCCCACGGAAGCCTACGTATTTCAAAACTTGTCCCTCTCAGCCTGCTCTATGGGTGCCACCTGCTAACGCAGGTTCACGTGCTACACTTCCCCGTGTATCCTGCTCCTGGGATTCCAGCGCGGTATTGCCAGGGGGCGGGGTCTGCGCAGCGGGCATGGCGATTGAACACATGGCATCAGCCAAGGATGGGGGAAGCCAACGGAAGCCTGAATGTTTTTCCACTGTCCCCTTAGCATACTGTTGGGTCGCCCACTGCTACACCAGGTTTATTGGGTACAATTCCCCATATTTCCTGGCTACCAGCATGCTGACACGGTTTGCCCAGGGGGCGGGTTCGCGGGAGGGGGAAGGGCGGATGCAGACAGGGCAGCACCGAAGGATGGGGGCTTCCCAGGCAACCCTGATGGTTTCTTCCCTTGAACAACTAAGCCTGATCTGGGACGCGCAGTGCTACCCCAGGTTCATTTTGTGAATATCTCCTTGTTGGCTGGATCCGGACTGGAGAGTCGGCTGCTCTCAGGGGGCGGTGAAATGCTTTCGACAGGGCTGTTACTCAGAGGGCGCCAGCTGGGGGCAAAGGCTGCCAAGGAAAGTGTTTGGGTTTCCTCCCGTGTCCCCTTCAGCCTGCTCTGAGGGCGCCCTCTGCTGCCTGAGGTTCACTGGGTGCACATATCCTTATTGGCTGGCTCCCTGGAGGCAGGTGCGGTGCTCTCAGGTGTCCGTCTATGGGGCAGGGGAGGGTCGGCGATGGAGAGTGCGGCAGCGAGGGGCGGGGTCAGCGCAGGTAAGATTCGGATTTCTTCCGTGTCTCCCTCAACCTGCTCTAGTGGTGACCTCTGCTACCACAGATTCACTGGGTGAACTTCCTCGTGTTGTCTGGCTCCCAGGACGCTGGCGCAGTATGGCCAATGGGCGGGGTCGCGGAAGGGGGCGGGGCGGCAGAAGACAGGGCAGCTGGGATGTATAAGGGCTGCCCAAGAAAACCTGGGTATTTAAAATCTTGTCCCTCTCAGCCTGCTCTAAGGGTGCCTCCTGCTACCATAGGTTCACGTGCTACACTTCCCCGTGTATCCAGCTCCCGTGATTCGGCCGTGGTATTTCCAGGGGGCTGGGTCCAGGGAGGGTGCTTGGCGATTGCACACATGGCATCAGCGAAGGATGGGGGATGCAACGGAAGCCTGTATATTTATTCCACAGTCCCCATCAGCATACTGTGGGGTCGCCCTCTGCTACACCATGTTTACTGGGTACACTTACCCGTATTGGCTGGCTACCAGGATGCCAGCGTGGTTCGAACAGGCGGCGGGTTCCTCGGAGTTGGGAGGGCGGATGCAGACAGGGCAGCACCGAAGGATGGGGGCTTCCCAGGCAACCGTGATTATTTCTTAAATTGTCGAACTCATCCTGCTATGGGGGGCCAAGTGCTACCCCAGGTTTAATGTGTGAATATCTCCTTGTTTACTGGCTCCCGGCAGGAGGGTCGGCTGTGTTCTGGGGGTGGTGAAATGATTTGGATGAGGATGTTACTGAGAGGGCGCCAGCTGGGGGCAAAGGCTGCCCAGGAAAGACTTTGGGTATCCTACTGTGTCCCCTTCAGCCTGCTCTGGGGCGCGCAGTGCTACTCCAGGTTCAATGTGTGAATATCTCCTTGTTGGCTGGCTCCCGGCAGGGGGGTCGGCTGTGCTTAGGGGGCTGTGAAATGTTTTGCTCGCGGCTGATACAGAGAGGGCGGCAGCTGGGCGAGAAGGCTGCCCAGGAAAACATTTGGATTTCCTCCCGTGTCGCCTTCAGCCTGCTCTTAGGGCGCCCTCTGCTGTCTGAGGTTCACTGGGTGCACATATCCTTGCTGGCTGGCTCCCTGGAGGCAGGCGCTGTGCGCTCAGGTGTCCGTGTATGGGGTGGGGGAGGGGCGGCTGCAGAGAGTCCTGCAGCGATGGGCGGGGTCAGCGCACGTAAGTTTCGGATTCCTGCCGTGTCTCCCTCAGCCTGCAGGAGGCGCCCTCTGCGACCCCAGATTCACTGGGTGAACTACCCCTTTTGGCTGGTTCCCGGGATGCTGGCGCAGTATGGACAATGGGCGGGGTCGGGGATGGGGGCTGCGCGGCAGAAGCCAGGGCAGCAGGAATGGATGGGGCCTGCCCACGGAAGCCTGGGTATTTCCAGACTTGTCCCCCTCAGTCTGATCTGCGGGTGCCCCCTGCTACCGCAGGTTCACGTGGTACACTTCCCCTTATAGCCGGCTCCCAGGATTCGGGCGCTGTATTGCCAAAGGGCGGGGTCCGGGGGGGGGGCAGGAAGTTTGGAGACAGTTCATTAGCGAAGGATGGGGAGCGCCAACGGAAGCCTGAATATTTCTTGCACTGTCCCCCGCAGCCTGCTGTGGGGGCCACCACTTCTACCCCAGGTTCACTGTGTACAGTTCCCCGTATTGGCTGGCTATCAGGTTGCCGGCGCGGTTCGCCCAGGGGTCGGGGTCACGGGAGGGGGCAGGGCGGATGCAGATAGGTCAGCACCGAAGGATGGGGGCTTCCCAGAGAACACTGATGGTTTCTTTCAATGTCCAACTCAGCCTGCTCTGGGGCGCGCAGTGCTTCCCCAGGTTCGTTTTATGAATATCTCCTTATTGGCTGGATTCGAACAGGAGTGACGGCTGCGTTCAGGCGGTGGTGAAATTCTTTGGACAGGGCTGTTACAGAGAGGGCGCCAGCTGGGGGTGAAGGCTACTCAGGAGAGCCTTTGGGTTTCCTCCCGTGTTCCCTTCAGTCTGCTCTGAGGGCGCCCTCTGCCGCCTGAGGTTCAGTGGGTGCACATCTCATTGTTCTTTGGCTCCCTGGAGGCAGGTGCGGTGCGCTCAGGTGTCCATCTATGGGGCGGGGGAGGGGCGGCGGTAGAGAGTGCGGCAGCGAGGGGCGGGGTCCACGCAGGTAAGATTCGGATTTATTCCTTGTCTCCCTCAACCTGCTCTAGTGGTGACCTCTGCTACCACAGATTCACTGGGTGAACTTCCTCGTGTTGGCTGGCTCCAGGGATGCTGGCGCAGTATGGCCAATGGGCAGGGTCCGGAGTAGGGGCAGGAAGTTTGGAGACAGTTCATCAGCGAAGGATGGGGGATGCCAACGGAAGCCTGAATATTTCTTCCACTGTCCCCCTCAGCCTGATGTGGGGTCGCCCACTGCTACCCCAGGTTCACTGTGTACCGTTCCCTGTATTGGCTGGTTACCAGGTTGCTGGCTCCATTCGCCCAGGCGGCGGGGTCGCTGGAGGGGGCAGGGCGGATGCAGACAGGGCAGCACCGAAGGATGGGGCTTCCCAGACCACCCTGATGGTTTCTTCCCTTGACCAACTCAGCCTGATCTGGGGCTCACAGTTCTACCCCAGGTTCATTTTGTGAATACCTCCTTGTTGGCTGAATCCGGACAGGAGGATCGGCTGTGTTCCGGGGGCAATGAAATTTTTTGACGGGGCTGTTACATAGAGGGCGCCAGCTGGGGGCGAAGGCTGCCCAGGAAAGCCTTTGGATTTCCTCCTGTGTCCCCTTCAGCCTGCTCTGAGGGCGCCCTCTGCTGCCTGAGGTTCACTGGGTGCACATATCCTTATTGGCTGGCTCCCTGGAGGCAGGTGCGGTGCTCTCAGGTGTCCGTCTATGGGGCAGGGGAGGGTCGGCGTTGGAGAGTGCGGCAGCGAGGGGCGGGGTCAGCGCAGGTAAGATTCGGATTTCTTCCGTGTCTCCCTCAACCTGCTCTAGTGGTGACCACTGCTACCACAAATTCACTGGGTGAACTTCCTCGTTCTGGCTGGCTCCCGGGATGCTGGCGCAGTATGGCCAATGGGCGGGGTCGGGGAAGGGGGCGGGGCGGCAGTAGACATGGCAGCAGGGATGCATGAGGGCTGCCCACGGAAGCCTGGGTATTTCCAAACGTGTCCCCTTCAGCCTGCTATACGGGTGTCCCCTGCTACCGCAGGTTCACGTGCTACAATTCCCCGTGTATCCGGCTCCCGGTATACAGGAGCGGTATTGCCAGGGGGCAGGGTCCGGCGAGGGGGCGTGGCGATTGCACACATGGCATCAGGGAAGGATGGGGGATGTTAATGGAAGTCTGTATATTTCTTCCTCTGTCCCCCTCAGCATACTGTGGGGGCGCCCACTTCTACACCAGTTTTACTGTGTATACTTCCACGTATTGGCTGCCTACAAGAGTGCTGGCGTGGTTCCCCCAGTAGGCGGGTTCGCGGGATGGGGCAGGGCAGATGCAGACAAGGCAGCACCGAAAGATGGGGGCTAAACAGGCAACCCTGATTGTTTCTTCCCTTGAACAGCTCAGCCTGCTCTGGGGCGCCCAGTGCTAGCCAAGGTTCATTTTGTGAATACCTCCTTGTTGGCTGGATCCAGACTGGAGGGTTTGCTGTGCTCAGGGGGCGGTGAAATGCTTTCGTCTGGGCTGTTACAGAGAGGGCGCCAGCAGGGGGAGAAGGCTGACCAGGAAAGCATTTGGGTTTCCTACTTTGTCCCCTTCAGCCTGCTCTGAGGGCGCCCTCTGCTGCCTGAGATTCACTGGGTGCACATATCCTTATTGGCTGGCTCCCTGGAGGCAGGTGCGGTGCACTCAGGTGTCCGTCTATGGGGCGGGGGATGTGCGGCTGCAGAGAGTGCGGCAGCGAGGGACGGGGTCCGCGCAGGTAAGATTCGGATTTCTTCCATGTCTCCCTCAACCTGCTCTAGTGGTGACTTCTGCTACCACAGATTCATTGGGTGAACTTCCTCATTCTGGCTGGCTCCCGGGATGCTGGCGCAGTATGGCCAATGGGCGGGGGCCTCGGAAGGGGGCGGGGTGGCAGAAGACAGGGCAGCAGGGATGGATGTGGACTGCCCACGGAAGCCTGGGTATTTCCAGACTTGTCCATCTCAGCCTGATCTGCGGGTGCCCCCTGCTACCGTAGGTTCACGTGCTACAATTCCCCGTGTATCCGGCTCCCGGTATACAGGAGCGGTATTGCCAGGGGGCAGGGTCCGGCGAGGGGGCGTGGTGATTGCACACATGGCATCAGCGAAGGATGGGGATGCTAACGGAAGCCTGAATATTTCTTCCACTGTCCCCCTCAGCCTGCTATGGGGGCGCCCACTGCTACCCCAATTTCACTGTTTACACTTCCCAGTATTGGCTGGCTACCAGGTTGCTGGTGCGGTTCGCCCAGGGGTCGGGGTCACGGGAAGGTCAGGGCGGATGCACACAGGGCAGCAAAGAAGGATGGGGGCTTCCCAGACAACCCTGATGGTTTCTTCCCTTGACCAACTCAGCCTGCTCTGGGGCGCGCAGTGCAACAACAGGTTAATTTTGTGAATATCTCCTTGTTGGCTGGATCCGGGCAGGAGGGTCGGCTGTGCTCAGGGGGCGGTGAAATTTTTCTGATGGGGCTGTTACAGAGAGGGCGCCAGCTGGGGGCGAAGACTGCCCAGGAAAGTCTTTGGGTTTCCTCCTTTGTCCCCTTCAGCCTGCTCTGAGGGCGCCCTCTGCTGCCTGAGGTTCACTGGTTGCACATATCCTTATTGGCTGGCTCCCAGGACGGTGGCGCAGTATGGCCAATGGGCGGGGTCGCCGAAGGGGGTAGGGTGGCAGAAGACAGGGCAGCAGGGATGCATGGTGGCTGCCCATGGAATCCTGGGTATTTCCAAACGTGTCCCCCTCAGCCTGCTATACTGGTGCCCCTTGCTACCGCAGGTTCACGTGCTACACTTCCCCGTGTTTCCGGCTCCCGGGATTCCGGCGCGGTATTTCCATGGGGTTTGTCCGGAGAGGGGGGGTGGCGATTGCAGACATGGCATCAGCGAAGGATGGGGGATGCCAACAGAAGCCTTTATATTTCTTCCACCTTCCCCCTTACCATACTTGGTGGCGCCCACTGCTACACCAGGTTTACTGGGTACAATTCCCCGTATTGGCTGGCTCCCAGTATGCTGGCACGGTTTGCCCAGTGGGCGGGTTCGCGGGAGGCGGAAGGGCGGATGCAGACAGGGCAGCACAGAAGGATGGGGGCTTCCCAGGCAACCCTGATGGTTTCTTCCCTTGAACAACTCAGCCTGCTCTAGGGCGCGCAGTGCTACCCCAGGTTCTTTTTGTGATTATCTCCTTGTTGGCTGGCTCCCGGCAGGAGGTTCTGCTGCGTTCAGGGGGTGGTGAAATGCTTTGGACGTGGCTTTTACTGAGCGGGCGCCAGCTGGGGGCAAAGGCTGCCCAGGGAAGTGTTTGGGTTTCCTCCCATGTCCCCTTCAGCCTGCTCTGAGGGCGCCCTCTGCTGCCTGAGGTTCACTGGGTGCACAAATCCTTATTGGCTGGCTCCCTGGAGGCAGGTGCGGTGCGCTCAGGTGTCCATCTATGGGGCGGGGGAGGGGCGGCGGTAGAGAGTGCGGCAGCGAGGGGCGGGGTCCACGCAGGTAAGATTCGGATTTATTCCTTGTCTCCCTCAACCTGCTCTAGTGGTGACCTCTGCTACCACAGATTCACTGGGTGAACTTCCTCGTGTTGGCTGGCTCCAGGGATGCTGGCGCAGTATGGCCAATGGGCAGGGTCCGGAGTAGGGGCAGGAAGTTTGGAGACAGTTCATCAGCGAAGGATGGGGGATGCCAACGGAAGCCTGAATATTTCTTCCACTGTCCCCCTCAGCCTGATGTGGGGTCGCCCACTGCTACCCCAGGTTCACTGTGTACCGTTCCCTGTATTGGCTGGTTACCAGGTTGCTGGCTCCATTCGCCCAGGCGGCGGGGTCGCTGGAGGGGGCAGGGCGGATGCAGACAGGGCAGCACCGAAGGATGGGGCTTCCCAGACCACCCTGATGGTTTCTTCCCTTGACCAACTCAGCCTGATCTGGGGCTCACAGTTCTACCCCAGGTTCATTTTGTGAATACCTCCTTGTTGGCTGAATCCGGACAGGAGGATCGGCTGTGTTCCGGGGGCAATGAAATTTTTTGACGGGGCTGTTACATAGAGGGCGCCAGCTGGGGGCGAAGGCTGCCCAGGAAAGCCTTTGGATTTCCTCCTGTGTCCCCTTCAGCCTGCTCTGAGGGCGCCCTCTGCTGCCTGAGGTTCACTGGGTGCACATATCCTTATTGGCTGGCTCCCTGGAGGCAGGTGCGGTGCTCTCAGGTGTCCGTCTATGGGGCAGGGGAGGGTCGGCGTTGGAGAGTGCGGCAGCGAGGGGCGGGGTCAGCGCAGGTAAGATTCGGATTTCTTCCGTGTCTCCCTCAACCTGCTCTAGTGGTGACCACTGCTACCACAAATTCACTGGGTGAACTTCCTCGTTCTGGCTGGCTCCCGGGATGCTGGCGCAGTATGGCCAATGGGCGGGGTCGGGGAAGGGGGCGGGGCGGCAGTAGACATGGCAGCAGGGATGCATGAGGGCTGCCCACGGAAGCCTGGGTATTTCCAAACGTGTCCCCTTCAGCCTGCTATACGGGTGTCCCCTGCTACCGCAGGTTCACGTGCTACAATTCCCCGTGTATCCGGCTCCCGGTATACAGGAGCGGTATTGCCAGGGGGCAGGGTCCGGCGAGGGGGCGTGGCGATTGCACACATGGCATCAGGGAAGGATGGGGGATGTTAATGGAAGTCTGTATATTTCTTCCTCTGTCCCCCTCAGCATACTGTGGGGGCGCCCACTTCTACACCAGTTTTACTGTGTATACTTCCACGTATTGGCTGCCTACAAGAGTGCTGGCGTGGTTCCCCCAGTAGGCGGGTTCGCGGGATGGGGCAGGGCAGATGCAGACAAGGCAGCACCGAAAGATGGGGGCTAAACAGGCAACCCTGATTGTTTCTTCCCTTGAACAGCTCAGCCTGCTCTGGGGCGCCCAGTGCTAGCCAAGGTTCATTTTGTGAATACCTCCTTGTTGGCTGGATCCAGACTGGAGGGTTTGCTGTGCTCAGGGGGCGGTGAAATGCTTTCGTCTGGGCTGTTACAGAGAGGGCGCCAGCAGGGGGAGAAGGCTGACCAGGAAAGCATTTGGGTTTCCTACTTTGTCCCCTTCAGCCTGCTCTGAGGGCGCCCTCTGCTGCCTGAGATTCACTGGGTGCACATATCCTTATTGGCTGGCTCCCTGGAGGCAGGTGCGGTGCACTCAGGTGTCCGTCTATGGGGCGGGGGATGTGCGGCTGCAGAGAGTGCGGCAGCGAGGGACGGGGTCCGCGCAGGTAAGATTCGGATTTCTTCCATGTCTCCCTCAACCTGCTCTAGTGGTGACTTCTGCTACCACAGATTCATTGGGTGAACTTCCTCATTCTGGCTGGCTCCCGGGATGCTGGCGCAGTATGGCCAATGGGCGGGGGCCTCGGAAGGGGGCGGGGTGGCAGAAGACAGGGCAGCAGGGATGGATGTGGACTGCCCACGGAAGCCTGGGTATTTCCAGACTTGTCCATCTCAGCCTGATCTGCGGGTGCCCCCTGCTACCGTAGGTTCACGTGCTACAATTCCCCGTGTATCCGGCTCCCGGTATACAGGAGCGGTATTGCCAGGGGGCAGGGTCCGGCGAGGGGGCGTGGTGATTGCACACATGGCATCAGCGAAGGATGGGGATGCTAACGGAAGCCTGAATATTTCTTCCACTGTCCCCCTCAGCCTGCTATGGGGGCGCCCACTGCTACCCCAATTTCACTGTTTACACTTCCCAGTATTGGCTGGCTACCAGGTTGCTGGTGCGGTTCGCCCAGGGGTCGGGGTCACGGGAAGGTCAGGGCGGATGCACACAGGGCAGCAAAGAAGGATGGGGGCTTCCCAGACAACCCTGATGGTTTCTTCCCTTGACCAACTCAGCCTGCTCTGGGGCGCGCAGTGCAACAACAGGTTAATTTTGTGAATATCTCCTTGTTGGCTGGATCCGGGCAGGAGGGTCGGCTGTGCTCAGGGGGCGGTGAAATTTTTCTGATGGGGCTGTTACAGAGAGGGCGCCAGCTGGGGGCGAAGACTGCCCAGGAAAGTCTTTGGGTTTCCTCCTTTGTCCCCTTCAGCCTGCTCTGAGGGCGCCCTCTGCTGCCTGAGGTTCACTGGTTGCACATATCCTTATTGGCTGGCTCCCAGGACGGTGGCGCAGTATGGCCAATGGGCGGGGTCGCCGAAGGGGGTAGGGTGGCAGAAGACAGGGCAGCAGGGATGCATGGTGGCTGCCCATGGAATCCTGGGTATTTCCAAACGTGTCCCCCTCAGCCTGCTATACTGGTGCCCCTTGCTACCGCAGGTTCACGTGCTACACTTCCCCGTGTTTCCGGCTCCCGGGATTCCGGCGCGGTATTTCCATGGGGTTTGTCCGGAGAGGGGGGGTGGCGATTGCAGACATGGCATCAGCGAAGGATGGGGGATGCCAACAGAAGCCTTTATATTTCTTCCACCTTCCCCCTTACCATACTTGGTGGCGCCCACTGCTACACCAGGTTTACTGGGTACAATTCCCCGTATTGGCTGGCTCCCAGTATGCTGGCACGGTTTGCCCAGTGGGCGGGTTCGCGGGAGGCGGAAGGGCGGATGCAGACAGGGCAGCACAGAAGGATGGGGGCTTCCCAGGCAACCCTGATGGTTTCTTCCCTTGAACAACTCAGCCTGCTCTAGGGCGCGCAGTGCTACCCCAGGTTCTTTTTGTGATTATCTCCTTGTTGGCTGGCTCCCGGCAGGAGGTTCTGCTGCGTTCAGGGGGTGGTGAAATGCTTTGGACGTGGCTTTTACTGAGCGGGCGCCAGCTGGGGGCAAAGGCTGCCCAGGGAAGTGTTTGGGTTTCCTCCCATGTCCCCTTCAGCCTGCTCTGAGGGCGCCCTCTGCTGCCTGAGGTTCACTGGGTGCACAAATCCTTATTGGCTGGCTCCCTGGAGGCAGGTGCGGTGCGCTCAGGTGTCCATCTATGGGGCGGGGGAGGGGCGGCGGTAGAGAGTGCGGCAGCGAGGGGCGGGGTCCACGCAGGTAAGATTCGGATTTATTCCTTGTCTCCCTCAACCTGCTCTAGTGGTGACCTCTGCTACCACAGATTCACTGGGTGAACTTCCTCGTGTTGGCTGGCTCCAGGGATGCTGGCGCAGTATGGCCAATGGGCAGGGTCCGGAGTAGGGGCAGGAAGTTTGGAGACAGTTCATCAGCGAAGGATGGGGGATGCCAACGGAAGCCTGAATATTTCTTCCACTGTCCCCCTCAGCCTGATGTGGGGTCGCCCACTGCTACCCCAGGTTCACTGTGTACCGTTCCCTGTATTGGCTGGTTACCAGGTTGCTGGCTCCATTCGCCCAGGCGGCGGGGTCGCTGGAGGGGGCAGGGCGGATGCAGACAGGGCAGCACCGAAGGATGGGGCTTCCCAGACCACCCTGATGGTTTCTTCCCTTGACCAACTCAGCCTGATCTGGGGCTCACAGTTCTACCCCAGGTTCATTTTGTGAATACCTCCTTGTTGGCTGAATCCGGACAGGAGGATCGGCTGTGTTCCGGGGGCAATGAAATTTTTTGACGGGGCTGTTACATAGAGGGCGCCAGCTGGGGGCGAAGGCTGCCCAGGAAAGCCTTTGGATTTCCTCCTGTGTCCCCTTCAGCCTGCTCTGAGGGCGCCCTCTGCTGCCTGAGGTTCACTGGGTGCACATATCCTTATTGGCTGGCTCCCTGGAGGCAGGTGCGGTGCTCTCAGGTGTCCGTCTATGGGGCAGGGGAGGGTCGGCGTTGGAGAGTGCGGCAGCGAGGGGCGGGGTCAGCGCAGGTAAGATTCGGATTTCTTCCGTGTCTCCCTCAACCTGCTCTAGTGGTGACCACTGCTACCACAAATTCACTGGGTGAACTTCCTCGTTCTGGCTGGCTCCCGGGATGCTGGCGCAGTATGGCCAATGGGCGGGGTCGGGGAAGGGGGCGGGGCGGCAGTAGACATGGCAGCAGGGATGCATGAGGGCTGCCCACGGAAGCCTGGGTATTTCCAAACGTGTCCCCTTCAGCCTGCTATACGGGTGTCCCCTGCTACCGCAGGTTCACGTGCTACAATTCCCCGTGTATCCGGCTCCCGGTATACAGGAGCGGTATTGCCAGGGGGCAGGGTCCGGCGAGGGGGCGTGGCGATTGCACACATGGCATCAGGGAAGGATGGGGGATGTTAATGGAAGTCTGTATATTTCTTCCTCTGTCCCCCTCAGCATACTGTGGGGGCGCCCACTTCTACACCAGTTTTACTGTGTATACTTCCACGTATTGGCTGCCTACAAGAGTGCTGGCGTGGTTCCCCCAGTAGGCGGGTTCGCGGGATGGGGCAGGGCAGATGCAGACAAGGCAGCACCGAAAGATGGGGGCTAAACAGGCAACCCTGATTGTTTCTTCCCTTGAACAGCTCAGCCTGCTCTGGGGCGCCCAGTGCTAGCCAAGGTTCATTTTGTGAATACCTCCTTGTTGGCTGGATCCAGACTGGAGGGTTTGCTGTGCTCAGGGGGCGGTGAAATGCTTTCGTCTGGGCTGTTACAGAGAGGGCGCCAGCAGGGGGAGAAGGCTGACCAGGAAAGCATTTGGGTTTCCTACTTTGTCCCCTTCAGCCTGCTCTGAGGGCGCCCTCTGCTGCCTGAGATTCACTGGGTGCACATATCCTTATTGGCTGGCTCCCTGGAGGCAGGTGCGGTGCACTCAGGTGTCCGTCTATGGGGCGGGGGATGTGCGGCTGCAGAGAGTGCGGCAGCGAGGGACGGGGTCCGCGCAGGTAAGATTCGGATTTCTTCCATGTCTCCCTCAACCTGCTCTAGTGGTGACTTCTGCTACCACAGATTCATTGGGTGAACTTCCTCATTCTGGCTGGCTCCCGGGATGCTGGCGCAGTATGGCCAATGGGCGGGGGCCTCGGAAGGGGGCGGGGTGGCAGAAGACAGGGCAGCAGGGATGGATGTGGACTGCCCACGGAAGCCTGGGTATTTCCAGACTTGTCCATCTCAGCCTGATCTGCGGGTGCCCCCTGCTACCGTAGGTTCACGTGCTACAATTCCCCGTGTATCCGGCTCCCGGTATACAGGAGCGGTATTGCCAGGGGGCAGGGTCCGGCGAGGGGGCGTGGTGATTGCACACATGGCATCAGCGAAGGATGGGGATGCTAACGGAAGCCTGAATATTTCTTCCACTGTCCCCCTCAGCCTGCTATGGGGGCGCCCACTGCTACCCCAATTTCACTGTTTACACTTCCCAGTATTGGCTGGCTACCAGGTTGCTGGTGCGGTTCGCCCAGGGGTCGGGGTCACGGGAAGGTCAGGGCGGATGCACACAGGGCAGCAAAGAAGGATGGGGGCTTCCCAGACAACCCTGATGGTTTCTTCCCTTGACCAACTCAGCCTGCTCTGGGGCGCGCAGTGCAACAACAGGTTAATTTTGTGAATATCTCCTTGTTGGCTGGATCCGGGCAGGAGGGTCGGCTGTGCTCAGGGGGCGGTGAAATTTTTCTGATGGGGCTGTTACAGAGAGGGCGCCAGCTGGGGGCGAAGACTGCCCAGGAAAGTCTTTGGGTTTCCTCCTTTGTCCCCTTCAGCCTGCTCTGAGGGCGCCCTCTGCTGCCTGAGGTTCACTGGTTGCACATATCCTTATTGGCTGGCTCCCAGGACGGTGGCGCAGTATGGCCAATGGGCGGGGTCGCCGAAGGGGGTAGGGTGGCAGAAGACAGGGCAGCAGGGATGCATGGTGGCTGCCCATGGAATCCTGGGTATTTCCAAACGTGTCCCCCTCAGCCTGCTATACTGGTGCCCCTTGCTACCGCAGGTTCACGTGCTACACTTCCCCGTGTTTCCGGCTCCCGGGATTCCGGCGCGGTATTTCCATGGGGTTTGTCCGGAGAGGGGGGGTGGCGATTGCAGACATGGCATCAGCGAAGGATGGGGGATGCCAACAGAAGCCTTTATATTTCTTCCACCTTCCCCCTTACCATACTTGGTGGCGCCCACTGCTACACCAGGTTTACTGGGTACAATTCCCCGTATTGGCTGGCTCCCAGTATGCTGGCACGGTTTGCCCAGTGGGCGGGTTCGCGGGAGGCGGAAGGGCGGATGCAGACAGGGCAGCACAGAAGGATGGGGGCTTCCCAGGCAACCCTGATGGTTTCTTCCCTTGAACAACTCAGCCTGCTCTAGGGCGCGCAGTGCTACCCCAGGTTCTTTTTGTGATTATCTCCTTGTTGGCTGGCTCCCGGCAGGAGGTTCTGCTGCGTTCAGGGGGTGGTGAAATGCTTTGGACGTGGCTTTTACTGAGCGGGCGCCAGCTGGGGGCAAAGGCTGCCCAGGGAAGTGTTTGGGTTTCCTCCCATGTCCCCTTCAGCCTGCTCTGAGGGCGCCCTCTGCTGCCTGAGGTTCACTGGGTGCACAAATCCTTATTGGCTGGCTCCCTGGAGGCAGGTGCGGTGCGCTCAGGTGTCCGTCTATGGGGCGGGGGAGGGGCGGCGGTAGAGAGTGTGGTAGCGAGGGGCGGGGTCCGCGCAGGTAAGATTCGGATTTCTTCCGTGTCTCCCTCAACCTGCTCTGGAGGAGCCCTCTGCTACCCCAGATTCACCGGGTGAACTTCCCCGTGTTGGCTTGTTCCTGGAATGCTGCCTCAGTATGGCCAATGGGCGGGGTCGGGGATGGGGGCTGCTCGGCAGAAGACAGGGCAGCAGGGATGGATGGGGGCTGCCCACGGAAGCCTGGGTATTTCCAGACGTGTCACCCTCAGCCTGATGTGCGGGTGCCCTCTGCTACCGCAGGTTCACGTGCTTCACTTCCCTGTGTAGCCGGCTCCCGGGATTCCGGCGCTGTATTGCCAGGGGGCGGTGTCCGGGGAGGGGGGGGGACGTTTGGAGACAGGGCATCAGGGAAACATGGGGGATGCAAACGGAAGCCAGAATATTTCTTCCTCTGTCCCCCTCAGCCTGCTGTGGGGGCGCCCACTGCTACCCCAGGTTCACTTTTTACACTTCCCCGTATTGGCTGGCTCCCGGGAAACTGGCGCGGTTCGCCTAGGGGGCGTGTTCGGGGGAGTGGGCTGGGTGGATTCAGACAGGGCAGCACAGAAAGATGGGGGATGGCCAGGCAACCCTGATGATTTCTTTCCTTGTCCAACTCAGCCTACTTTGTTGCGCCCAGTGCTACCCCAGGTTCATTTGGTGAATATCTCCTTGTTGGCTGGCTCTCTGGAAGAGGGCTAGGTATGCTCAAGTGTCCGTCTATGGCATGGGGGCTGGGCGGCTACAGAGAGTGTGGTAGCGGGGGTGGGGGCGGCGCAGTTAAGCTTTGGATTTCCTCTAGTGTCACCCTCAGCCTGCTCTGCGGGCGCCCTATGCTACCCCAGGTTCACTGGGTGCACTTCCCGGTGTAGGCGGGCTACCTGGATGCTAGGGAGGTATCCCCAGGGTGCGGGGACGAGTGAGTGCGTGGGGCGGCTGCAGAGAGGGTGGTACCGTGGGGGGCGGGTTGTCTGCGCAGGCAAGCAAGTGGATTTCCTCCCGTGTCTCCCTCAGCCTACTCTGGGGACACCCTGTGGTACACCAGAATCCCTGGGTGCACATCTCATTGTTGGCTTCCTCCTGAGTGGCGGAGTCGGTGCGCCCTGGAGGCAGTGGAAGGGGCAGGGGCTGGGCGGCTCTATAGAGGGGGAAAGCGGGGTGCGGTGGCTGCCGAGGAAAGCCTTTGGATTTCTTGCCCTGTTCCCCTCAGCCTTCCCTGAGGGCGCCATCTGCTACTCGAGGTTCACTGGGTGCACATCTCCTTGTTGGCTGTCTCCCTGGAGGCAGGTGCGGCTGCATTCAGTGGGCGGTGAAAGGAGCGGGGACGGGGCAGCCACAGTGAGGGCGGCAGAGGGGGACTGTGGCTGCCCAGGAAAGCTTGTGGGTTTCCTCCCGTGTCCTCTTCAGCCTGTTCTGGGGGCGCCCTCTGCTGCCTCAGTTTCACTGGGTGCACCTCTCCTTGTTGCCTGTCAAACTGAATGGATGAAGCACTCCCCACCCCCCGCATTATGAAGGGTCATTTGTTTTATGTCAACTTCAGTTGATTGGCGATGTCTATCACGTGGAGGAAGCCCTTTCCAGCAACACCTAGATGGGAGCCTGAGCCAGTAACTGAGCCCACGGCCTGGGCAGGCTGATGCGGAGACGTCATCGTCACTGCTCCCAGACTCGGAGGACAGAGCAACATGGTGGAAAGTGTTCCTCTGCTCTAGATGTCCCTCCCCGACAAGCACCGGCACTCACCGAGTGTCAGGGGCCAGGAGAGCCCCGGGCAAGCCCGGTTCAGCAGGTCCAGCCCTGCTCCGAGCCCCACACCCTGCCGTCCCCATTCAGGGACAAGCCCAGGACAGCCCCACCACCCACACTTGCTGGCTTTCAACTCTGGGTTTTTTTTTTTTTTTTCTTCCAATTTGTTTGTTTTTGTTTCCTAATCTTTGAGGATATATTTATTCTGTTTGCAAAACGCTGACGCCCTCGTGATCCTGCCTTGTCCTGGAGATCCCACACCTCTGCTCATGGTGGTTTTCAGGGCTCTCCTTCTGCCTTCCCACCACCCACCGTCCCAACCTTCAGGTCTGCTGGGTTTCCTCTTTGCCCCGTTTTTCTTTGACTGTGAAAGAAGAGTCACAGACCCGTGGTCTGTCCATGTTCACCCGCCTCCATTCATACTTGTTTTCTGCCCATTTAGCTCCTTTTCAAGCCCCCATGGGGGTCTTCCCTTCTCTACAGCCTCCTGGTCGACTTTCCCCTTCATGATGGCTTCCTGGGCCCATTTTCTGTTTCGCTATTTCCTTCTTCTGTGGACCTGTTTGCATAGCTGATTCTTATTTTAATTTGTTGTTCTAACACTTCTTCCTTTTTATCGTGTATTTTAGAGTCTTCTTTTCAGAGACTCAATTTTTAAAGCCTTCTCGCTTCAACAATGCTTTTGTTCCTCTCTTAGCATTTCTTTCTTCCCTTTATTCTCACAGGCCAGCCGTCCACCTCTTTCCCATGCAGCTGGGTCTCCACTCGGACCCTCTGCAGGGTGCGAGCGGCGGCAGGAGGTGCGTTTGTGTTTTCTATGTTTTTTCACCTTAAATTTGCTCTTTTATACTTTGTGCTCTTCTAAAGTCACAGATTTACATCCCCTGGGAATAGGCAAAGCATAGCTCTGAAACCCGCAGGCAAAGAGACCACGATGGAGGTGGCCTGGCTGAGGCAGCGTTTCTCAGGGGGGTTCCGGGAGGATGCCAAACTCGGCTGTTCCTGCACCAGCACCTCCACAGCATTTGCCCGGATAACGTGCCTGCCCAGAAACCCTGAGCCCTTTGGATCCGAGGTCCCTGCTTCAAAGTCCTGCCTGCCCCACCGTCTCCTGCAAGTTACCTGCCCCACTCGGCCCCTCTCGTGTTGGCCTTTCCAGAGCCCTCAGCGTGGGCATCTTTTTTCCAGAATGTTCCAGATCTTGGCCACGCAGAGGGGATCCTGAACCAGCAAGATTGTATTCTTGCTGACACTGGTGTCCTCTGGTCTGAGTCCCTGAGGAAGGAGCTGAGACCTGAACTCCCATCCATCCACGTTCATGGCCCGGGGTGGGAGCCAGGGCGTGGCAGGCCCCACAGGGGAGGCAGGGAGCCTGCGGGAGGTTCCCGGGGGCAGCCTCACCGTGAGCTGCGTCCTCTCATCCAGTCCTGGGCGGGCAACTGTGCGAGTGAGGCTGTGGCCACGATGACCCCAGGACTCGTGCAGACATGATTGACCCGAGGCCCTCCCTAGCCCTGAAGAGCTTGCTGAGCCTGTGAGCGTCAGACACAGAGGCCCCTGGACCGACATCGAGGCCACTTCCTGGAACCTTCAAGATGCCTGGTCGGGACCTAGACTGGGCCCCTCACGAGGAGCTGAGGGTACAAAAGACGTACCAAGAATATCCTATTTGGTGAAAGAGAGAGACAGCAGGTGGGGCCAAGCTCTAGGAATAGGTCCCCTCCCTCCTCTTCCAACCTGTATAAACAGCCACGAGGCGAGGAATCCCCTTGATTCCCCGTGACCTCTCGTCAATCCCAGCCCCATCCAAGCATCACCAAGCCCTCGCGCAGGGAAGCCCGTCTCCTGACCCGGGTTGTGGTGCAGGAAAGGGCAGCATGTGCCGCAGATGCCCAGCGGGGAGGGGCACCCCGACTTCCCGACGGGGTTCAGGGAAGGGGTTAGGAGGGCCCGAGGGGGAGTGATCATCTCGGGCGCAGTTCTCAGGTTGGCACCGAGGTCCAGTCTCAGGCATCATCAGCCAGCCTTCTGGCCTCAGGTGGTCCGGGCTGCACGTGCCTGTGGCCAGCAGTTTTCCTTTGGTCGGGGGTCTGTTTCCTGCAAAAACACCTTGGGGCTGTGGGCCAGACCTTTATCTGTATCTTCAGGGAACTGGGAGTTTGGTGACTCGGCTGTGTGGCCAGTTTATAGTCTGGATTGTTACCAGTTTCCTTCCCAACAAATAGTCTTTGTTTCTGCATCTTCTCGCTTCCTAGTCATTCACTGCTGAGCAGACTTTTGAGACTCATGGGAGGCCTGGAAAACTGAAGCAGAAGCCTCTCACATCAAAGGGCAGGGTCCCAGGGCCCTGTATGTAGTTTCCACGTCCTTTTCTTTGATACCCCTCAGTCTTTTGGGGAATGGGTTCAGGGAAAGAAAGGGTGTGAGGTTTGGGCAGAGGGCTTAATCATAGACTCGGCAGAGGGACTGGGTTTTAGGGGCACTCGCTTTCAAAAGCAGACCTCTCACCAAGGGCTCTTAACAACCTTATGTTGCTGTGTGAGTTTGCTGGGCTGCTGTAAGAAACGCCACAGAGGGCTGTGTGCCTTAGTGCCTGGGAGGCTGCAGTCCGAGAGGTGCTGGCACGGCAGGGCCGGTGTCTCCCACAGCCTCTCTCCTTGGCTGCAGATGCCGACTCCTCCCCGTGTCCTCACAGGGTCTCCTTCTGTCCTGAGCTCCTGTGCTTACAAGGACACCAGTCCCGTGGGATTCAGGGTCCACTTCCCCTTAGTTACCTCTTTAAGGATCCTGCCTCCAAATACAGTCACATGCTGAGGTCCAGGAGGTTACGACTTGGACGTATAAACTTGGAGGAGGGGTGGACAAGACTCTGCCCAGAATAACTGCCAAAGGCAAAGTCACAGAGGACACGCTCTGCGGACTCTGTCTGATGGCAATTCTGTGAGCACAGGGCTAAATTCGCAGCAGTCTCCAAGCCCGGCGTCAGGTTCCGTGGGCGGGTGCGGGACGCGTCACCCCCAGCAGACGATCCCGAGACGTTCCTGTTCATGGTGTTTGGAAAGTCACCCCTTCCACCCTTTTCTAAGGAGACCAGGAGATATGCTGCCATTTCAGAAATTCGAGGTGGGTTGGGCACAGGCCTAGCATGCATGAGGTCCTGGGTCAATCCCCCCTGCCTCTATTAAAATAAAGAAATAAACTTAATTACTTCTCCCTCAAAAACAACCCCCCAAAAAATTTGAAAACCAAAGTTAAAAAAAAAATTTAAGTTCATTATTAATGCATACTTTCAGAAGTTTTGTATTTCTGGACCAGTGGGCATTGTCTTCCATTCCCGTCCCTCCCTCTTCTCCCCCACCCCTTGGCTCTCCTCAAACCCTGTGATTCCACTGGTCCTCGGTGCTTATCCTCACCCCAGGGTGATTCATCCCTGGAACACCCAGGTCAGCCACTTTTCTCATGGGACTCTGAAAGCATCGAGGTATATTTGTGGCCAAGCAAAGTGGCTGCTGCTAAGATTGAACGGCCTGTAAGTGTTGCTGGGGATAGGTGCAGAGGCCTCGGAGAGACAGATGGTGCAAGAGGGCAAAACCACAGGCAGGAGGGAGGAGCCTGGGAGAGCTCCCGCTGGGACGTGTTGCAGACAGCTTTCTGTGCTCTGCCCTGTGCTTTTGCTGCAGCTCTGATGCCATCGGCTTTGATTACGAGGGCTGCTCCCTCCCCACAAAAAATTGTCCCCTGGGGCGCAATGAGGCTGAGGATTCTGAGTCAGAATTGTGCACACAGAAGATAAGATGTCCATCTTTCTTTCTTATTTCTAACCCCCCGGCATCAGTTATTGTGTTTCTCCAAATCCCCAACCCTGTGAGGTCACATTCCTTGAGCGCTGAAATGAAAATCGCTCAGGGCCCCGTGCCCCCACCACCCCTCCTTCCCCCATCTGCTGACTGACCTGGGGACACCCTAAGGACACGCTGTCCCTGGCATCCTCTGCTCTGCCCCGGCACCTTACACCCTTTGGTTCCACGACAGCCATCGGCACGAAGACATTTCTTGAGACACAGGTTTCCCCAAGGGAGTGGCCGCTTGGAGGAGACCTGGGTGAGCTGCCACGGGGATGCCGGCATCTGACCACGTGAGGGCCGTCCCGCCCACAGCAATTCCGGAGGGGTGGTCTGGTTACAGGGCCACCAGGGTCTGTCTTGGGCTTGTCAGACTGAAGGCATCTGAGCAGTCTTTCCCAGCTGGGCTGCGGACGTGCATGTGGGCACTTTGATGGTGAAGGGCTGAATTACCGCTCCTTTGCCCTCTCCCCTGGAAAAGCTAATACCCTGGGATAGAAGAGACAGAGGGATGCGTGGTGGACTGTGGGAAACGGCTCAGCCTCCTTGTCTGTGTCTCATTTACATGTTCCCCGTCACAACAGCCCGCCTCCCAGGTCCCCAGGGAGGAGCATCACCAGCCCCCAAGTGCCCCCTTTCATGAATCACAGAGCCCAAAGGTACCCCCTCAGCATGTGACCTGCCTGGTAGGGCCTGGCCCGCCAGGGCAGCACAGCTGGGAGACACCTGCTTGGCAGCCAAGAGAGACAGATTCCAAAGAGCTGTGGACCTGATGCAGGAAAAACAGACTTGGGGCGTGAGGGGGGCCATGTCCCTGGTCTCGGTGGAGCCCCTGGGACGTGCCCCGCCAAGTGTGGGTCCTTGGCTTCACGCAGGAAAGAACTCAGGAGCGAGCCACCATTGAGTAAAGGTAGATTTATTCAGAGAGATACATCGAAAGGCAAGAGAAAGGCCATGAGGTGTGGGGGTTGGGGGCTCAGGTTAGAGTAAAAGTAGGTGCACACTCCATAGACAGAGTGCCGGCCGTCTCCAAACAGAGACAGAGGCCGTGAGGGGCAGTGTTGCTCATTTTTATGGGCTTGGTGTCTTCATATGCAAAGAAGTAGAAGGACCAGTGTAACTAGCTTGGGGCA
This sequence comes from Camelus bactrianus, assembly GCF_048773025.1. Lineage (NCBI taxonomy): Eukaryota > Metazoa > Chordata > Mammalia > Artiodactyla > Camelidae > Camelus > Camelus bactrianus. The sequence continues at coordinate 7,356,962 of NW_027413945.1, forward strand.
GGGGCTGGGATTCCCAGGAAGTTGGCCTTTTCCCACTCTTTGACTTTCTGTGGATAGCCTCGGGACCGCCATGGTGCCTGTGGGCGTGTTATTCACCATGCTGATATATTACAGTGGGCGTATAATGAAGCTCAATGTCTCCTAGATGGCAAATCTCCCACCACCTTGAGCCCCAATGCCTCCTGGGGGTTGAATCTTCCATCAGTTTGACGTTAATTGCAGTAGCGGTCCTTGAATAGCTGTGCCCTGCCCCCTTCCCATCTCAGACCCACCACCCCTGCAATTCGGGGGAATTCCTGCACTTCCCTATCAGCAAGGCTAGAACACCCGGTCTTCCTGGGCTGTCGCAGTTTAATGAAACGATGCAGCCATAACAGGCAACGAATCTCCCTCTAAAATCCTGCACTAAAATTCTGTTAATTGGGTACCTGTGAGGACATGGGAGAGCTCTGCGGTTGCACTTCTGTACCTGCTCAGTCACTTTTAGGAAATGACCCTTATACAGATTGTCACAGCTTCCTACTTATCATCTCCAGATGTTTTTCTTTGTTTGGTTTCTAATGGTTATTCTGAAATTGTTATTACGGTTGACCTCTTTCTGTTGATTTTCAGAAGATCCTCGTTAAAAAAAAAAAAAGTCTAGGAAAGTTGCATGTGTCCCAAACTGAGATGATCTGTTATTTCCAAGTGTGTTATTTGTAAACGTGGGTTTTTTTTTTCCCCCCTTTTCGAAGCTTCTCCCAAGGGACTGCCTGGTTCCAGATCTTTCCAGCATTTGGAAAAGAGCTGTTGCACACTTAACATTTTTCTTTAATCGTGAGGTTGAAATAAACATCGGGAGAGGCCAGAGCCAACGGCTGAAGGGGAGGAAAGTTCCAGGGCCAGTGGAGCAGGCGCGTCCATCCTTTGGAAATAAAAATGATGGATGACCCAGGTTATCATCGCCCTTTGAAGGAAGAACAAGGGAGATGCAGTTTCCATGCTGGCAATTTCTTTGTTTACAAAAAAGGAAGGGAGGAGAGGCCTGGTTTCCCACAAGGCCTCAGGACACTGGGCAAAGTCCCTGAAAAGCTGCTGGGGAACCACGGTCCCTGCTCCAGTTGACAATGGTGAGGAGGTGGTTCCTGCAGCCACGTGAAGACACAGCGCAGGATGCCTCTGGCCGTTGCCTGGCAGGTGCACACGGTGCTCTGGCCCCAGAGAGACCCTGGGGCCCCCGGCTGGTGGTTACCAGCCATTGGGTACCACGCCCTGGGGAGTCCCCATGCTCTGCAGGTGGGCTCTGGGCTGCCCCACCTCTCCTGCTTCCTTCCACTCGGAAGCCCCTCCCTCCCACTGCAAGGACACTGGGCTTTTCTCAGGTCAGCAGGCACCCCACTGCTGGATGCCCCCTAAATTCATAGGGAGAAATCCGAGCCCCCAGTGGGACTGTACTTGGATACAGGGCCTCTAAGGAGGTGATTAAGGTTACGTGAGATTGCACGGGTGGGGCTGGCACCCTTATAAGAAGGGCGACAGCAGAGATGCATACAGAGAGGGCAGCCCTCCGCAAGCCTCGGGAGGAAGCCTGGGGAGAAACCAGCCCTGCCGACACCCTGATCACAGACTCGCAGCTCTGAGACCCGTGAGAAGGCTGCTTGTTTCAACCTTTCAGGGACTTGGTGGTGCCTGATACAAAACTTGCAAATCCATGGCGGCCCGTCCTTAGCGTGGAAAAGGCCACTGTCTCAGGACATCTGGAACCTGCGACCCTGGATGCTCTGAAAGGGCAGGTGGGCCCTCCCCCTCCCCCCTCCCTGCTCCCCTCCTTTTTCCCCTCCATCCTGATGCTCAGAAATGCCAGGAACTCTGCTGGTTGTTTGACATTCAACCCGCATCTGGCCTCTGTGCCCAGAAAGCTCAGCTGTGGGTCCCAACAAACGACCTCCGCCAAAGAGGAGGTCTGCTGGCGCAGCGAGCGCCCTACAGCGTCACAGCCACGCGGCCCCCGCGCTCAGGGCACTCCCTCACGGTTCTCTTAAACCCCGGTCCCTCTTCCCAGCGCTGGGGAGGAGCCCGGCAGGAGGGGTCCGCGCCCCCCAGGACCGCGCGGGGTGGTATCCTTACCGGGCGGTCGTGCAAAACACTGCCACGTGTCCGGCCGGAGGACGCCCTCCGGAGGACCCTGCCCCCTCCCCGCCTCGGGTGGGTTCCCGCGGGGTTCGGGCTAGACCCTGGGGCCCCCTCTATCCCGGATACACACCTCTCCCTCCCCAGCGCATCCCGCCTCCCCAGCCCATCCCGCCTCCCCAGCCCTGGGAACACTGAGGGAGCCCCTGGCCCAGGCCAACAGACCCTGCAGGGCCGGGCGGTTTCCTCCGCGCCTGACTCGCATCCCACGAACAGACCCCCGCCCCCAGGCCCCAAGGGCGGTCTGCGGAACCCCGCCCTCCCTGCGGTTTTCCCCCACCGACCCCCGTGTCCAACACGCAGACTCCCTCTCCAGGCCCCACTTCCTGCACCGGGACCCCGCCCACCACACGGTCACCCTTCCGGGCTGTCTGAGGACCCCCGCCCCTCCCCGCGTTCACCCCCCCCGGCCCCGCCTCCTGCGCAGAGATTCCTTCCCCCCACCTCCTCCGCCCCTTACGAGTCCCGGATGGAGCGCTCCCCCTGCTGGCCACCCGGTCCCTGCGCAGACCCGGCCGCGAGGCACCTACCAGCAGACATTTCCCTTCATATAAAAGATCTTAGCATCATGGCCAATTCTGAAAATTACGAAAAAAGGGAGAAAAAAGGAAATCCACTCTGGCACAACCACAGTTCCCATTCTGTGTTCCTCTCTCAAGCCTTCCTTCCACGATCTTTCGCTCCCACTTGGCGACGGCATCACAGGAAAGCGCCAGCGGGCAGGGCAGCAGCGTGCCTACCCCAGGAGCTGATGTGAGTTTGCAGTTTCCAACCCGCTTCTGCAAAGGCACTGCCCACTTTCTCTAAGGCGAAGCTAATGTGGCTTCACCTTGCAGCCCCCTGGTCGTTGCGAGGTGCGGGCTCTGCGAACCTTCCTGACACCCCGCCAAACCCCAGCCCAGTAGCAGGGAACCCCTGGGGTCCCTGGTGAGCCTGCGGGCCGCTGAGGAGCAGGAGGCCCTTACACTTCGTGGTGCCTGTCGCTGGGGACCCACATAGTCACTACCCAGCAGGGGTTTGAGGGTGCAAGGCCTCAGATGCACACACACACACACGCACACATACACATTTGTGCACAGCACATTCACGGGTACCCTGCAGAGCAGACTGAGCCCACTGGTGGCCAAGGGGGTAGAAATACGGGAGGGGCTGCAGCCCTCTGAGCCTGGGGCACAGTCCTCTCCTGGGGCAGAGGCTGCTCCCGCAGAGCCAGGAGGATACGGTGTCTGCCCCGCACACGGCCTGCTCCTGGGAGCACAGAGGACCTCAAGATACAGCACGTAAGCAGTGTTCCCATCTGATAAAGAGAAGACTGGCCTGGTCACGTAGCTTGTCAAAGGCACAGGGTGACTACGCCCGCGAGCCGAGATTTGCAGGTGAACGCAGCTGGGCTGCAGCATCCACACTCCAGCATGAAGGCAGCTGTCTCTATTTCCCGCTCCGCCGGGTCCGCGGCGTTCCGCCTGCTGCGGTGAAGCCACACTGACCACCAGGGGGCGGGGCTGCTCGCGAGTGCTCACCCACCGCCTCCCGCACAAGTCCTGGGAGACCCGGGCATCAGTTCCGCCATAGCCTTCCTGTCCCCATGGAGGTCACAGTGCAGGGGGAGGGGACCAATTCACAGGAGATGGCTCCCTGGGGGGCAGTGCGCAGGGACGGCTTCTCAGGGCCACCGGGAGGACACAGGCCCTGGAATGGCTGGCTGGGATGAATTGCTAATTCAATCATTTAGTGGAATCTCACAACATACACAAATGTCATTTGTCCTTGTCAGCAGGTTTCAGCACTGGGGCTGACGTGTGGAGGTGCCACCTCCACTGAGGTCCCTTTGCCTCCTTCACTTTGGGACGTCCCAGGCTTGAGTGCTGGCTGGAGCTGGAATTCTTGCTGCCATCGCCAGCCATGCCTTATTTGTAATACCCACCAGGAAAAGCAGCGTCCACTGTACCCCCTCCATCCTCCTTCCTTCCTGACCCTACAGGTTTCCCCGTCACCGTTTCCTTTCTGCTTGAAGAACGTCTTTTAGGCAGATTGTTAAGAGCAGGCCAGCTGAAGACTATTCTTGCAGGTTCCCTTCACCTGAGAATGGCCCCTTATGGACCCTTAATTCCTGACAGCGGTTTCATTGGACAGAGACCTCACAGCTGGCATTTCTTTTACTTTCAGCCTCGAAAAATGTGTCATTTCCTTCTGGCCTCTGTGTTTTGATGTGAGAAACTCACCTTCACTCAGTGCACGGAAACCATCGCTTCTTTCTGGCTACTTCCCAGATTCTTCCTTCATCTCTACTTGTCAGAAGTTTCATTCTGGTGAATCTCGCATGGATTTTGTGGTTTCCCCTGTTTGGGGTTCACTCAGCTCCTTGAATCTACAGGTTTGTGTCTTTGGCTGAATTTGGAGAGTTTGGGGCCATTTCTTCAGATACTCCTCAACCCTCCCTTCTCCCCACCTCCTGGAACTCAGTGACTCACATGATTGTCCCCAGGTCCCCTCACTTTTTTTTAAGCCTCTGTTGTTCAGATCAGGGATTTTATCCATCGGTCCTCAAGGTCACGGATTTGTTCATCCGGCATCTCCACTCTGCTACAGAGTTCCCAGTGGGTTTTTAGTTTGTTTTCTGCATTTTAGTTCCGTACTTCGGTTTTTACGTGACTTCGTGACTGTGCTGGGGTTCTGTTTTTGCTTTTCCATTCAGACTTGCTCACTGAAGCATGGATTCTGCAGTTGCTTTAAATGCCCCCCTCCCTGGCCACGCAATCCCAGCACCCGCTTCCTCAGCTCCCATCTTTTCTCATTTGGGCTGTAAACTCCCTGACTCCTGGTTCAGCAGGTCCTTTTCTGTTGTATCCTGGGGATCTGGCTGTTGTGTTAGAAGACTCTGGGTCCCAGTGTCAGGTGTCCGCAGGGCTTGCCCTGGGCAGGTGTAGCCCCAGGATCCAGGCAGCTGTGGGCTGTGCTCCCACACGGGTCGGCTGCCCTGGTCTTTCCACAGTTTGGGGCTGTGTCTCCCACTGGCCCCTGCGGGGCTGCCTGAGAGGCAGACAGGGTCTCGGTAGGGAGAGAGTGGCAGTCCCCAGCACCACCCTGGTGTCTTAGGTCCTTGGGGACAAGCTGCAGGGGCTCGGTCAGTTGGCAGAATCCCCACAAGGGACAGTCCACCCCACCTGAACTGCTGCCCCTGCCCAGGCTGGGACCGTGGCCTCTGATTCCTGGGGAACTTTAAAGACATTTGCTTTTGAATCATTTTTCTTCTTATCTGTTCAATAGCCCTGAGGCTCCAGTGTGTTCAGATACATCATGAAATGTCCCTTCCTTGAAGCCCAGGTCCACCTGGACACTTCAGTTCAGCTCTGAGCCCAGCTCCATTGCCCCTGCTCTGAAATGTGACCCCCAGGTCCATGGGCCCCTCATCCCAGGACACGAGACCACACACAAACCTCTAGCAGACAAAAAAACCATGATAAAGGGTCCAACCCAACGTTTAACCCCCAGCGACCGGCCGTCCCTGAGAGATCCAGACCCGAGTGGGTGGGGCCGGGGGCATCACGGGAGGGTCCGTGACCCGAGTGGGTGGGGCCGGGGGCATCACGGGTGGATGGCTCAGTGATGAACAGGGAGCATGACACTCTGGCACGAGGCAGGGGTCCCTCCACAAGGCCTCGTGGTCACTGGGTCTCCGATGGTCCTCTGTGCAGCCTGGAGCCACTGTGACAAATCCAGACTGTGTCCTTGAAAGTGTGCCCATAAACACAGTAGGCCCAGAGCCCTGCTGTGACACTGGTCCAGGGTCCAGGACCCAGTGGAACCCTCCTGTGGACAAGACTCAGCCCCCCTTCCCCACCTGCCCTCCCTTCCATGCTTGGCATTGACATGGGGACCACTGCAGGGCACCCTCCTCAGTACAGTGTCCTCGGAGCCTGCGCCCAGAGGGCCATGCCTGCACAGTCATGCAGTGTGGGTGGAGACCTGAGGTTTGCGGGTGGAGTCAGCTGCCATCTGTCCACGGCTGCCATGGGCCAGGCAGTTTCTCTCCTGAGTGGGAGCAGAAGCAGCCCGCTCTAAGCCATATGAAGGGTCACCCCAAGCCTGAGCCTGGTGAGGACAGCGCCCACTCCATGGCAGAGCTTGCACCAGGAGAGGCAGGCGGGCCTGGGCCGCCCAGTGACTGCCCACCCTCGCAGACCAGGTCCAGGCACGCCCAGGGGTCACCTGGCCTCCTATGGGGACAGAGCAGCTCCAGGCTCCAGAACACAGAGGGAGGGCAGGCAGCAGGGTCCCGTGCCCTCACCAAACAGGAGAGGCAGGTCAAGCTCAGGATGGCTCCAGACCCCAGAGGGCAGAAAGCCAGCACAGTGGGCCCCCGCCTCGCTGTGGGGTGAACCTTGCTAGCCCATGAGAGCTGGCTGAGACTGTCACCAGCATCCGTTGAAAGATTAGGTGAACCCACCAGGCTTTTCCTATTCTGGGTCACCAACAAACTCAGCAGACATCTGGGAAGTCCCATCAGACACTGGTCTAAGCAGGGACCTTTCTCCCACAGCCACTGGAACAGCGAGCTTTATACCAACATCAAAAATGTAGCAGCAAAAAAAAAAAAAAAAAAAAAAAAAGAAAAGAAAAGAAAAGAAAAGGAAAAAAAAAACCCTAAAACATAGCAGAACCCATGATCAAAACCAGTTACTATCATTCACTACTTAAAACCTACAAATACAATTTTCTGAAGTCGCTGGGCAGAAATCTCAGACTATAATCCTGGAGGCAAAACACACACGAATGTATAACTGAATTTACTGACCCATAAACAGTCCCAAATAAAACTCCCAAATAAACAGACACGCAGGCACACCCAGGCGTGCACACACACGTCCACACCCCCAGACACCCTTCCGGAAGCTTCCACCTGACACCACAAACAAGCACCTGCCTCCCCGAGGCTTACCAAATTTATAACTTTATCATACTCTGAATAGAAGCGATATTTAAAGAGCAGAGCAGAGCGCTATACAGAGGGTTATCGTGGAACGTTCATTTACATACTGGGTACACTCTTTAAAAGGCAGAAGTAGAAACACCCACTACTTGGCAGGGCAGATAAGGGGACGTGGTGAGGTCAGACAGGGAGGATGCGCGGGCGGGGGGCCCTCAGGCATGGTGTGACTCAAGGAGATTACAGGTTAACACTGGAGGGACACAGTGTGGGTCAACGGGCGGGTAAAGGGACCCTGGCTATGACACTTGCGGGGCGCGGGCCTCGTGCGTGCCCTGGGCCAGTGCCCCTGTGCCCGCCGGCACCTGGAGGCTGGATGCTGGGGGCCGTTCCCTCCCCGTGGGCCCCGGGGCGGGGCTCCCTGAGGCCTGAGCGCAGAGTTCGCGGCTGAGTATGTAACACTGTTGTACCAGCTCCTCGGGAACCAGGGATTGGCTCCCTTCAGTCCCTCACCTCTGAGGGAGCCCTTTGCTGGCGGGAAGCATTCCGATTCCCTTGGGTGCTGAGAGCACGCATCTCAGCGGCCGGTCAGTCTATAAAGCAAATGCTGTGGCTTGCATGCTCTGGACAAGCTCGGCCGGGGAGTCCCGGCTCTCTCTGACTCAGGGTTCGTGCTTCTCAATCCTCCCCACTCCTGCTTCATCAGAAGGACGAGGCACCTGCCTGGGGCCCTTAGGTCAGACTTGGGCTCGAGCATCTTGGGAGGGGTCAGGTCTTGGGGGCAGCACACACTGCTGCCCCCTGGGCTGAATTCCTGCTGAGAATGGAAAACAGAAATGCCAGACAGGCCCCTGCTGAGGACCAAGGCGTCGGGCCTCCGAAGATGCCGGTACAATCTTCTTACCGGCCACACAGCCACGCAGCGGGGAAGGTGGTCCACGAAGACCAAGGCAAACATTTGGCACAGAAATGAGGCACTTGCGTTTGGTGCATTAATAGGAGCTACACAGTGGACTCAGTGCCTGCTCTCACACACTCGCGCACACACAGTCACACAGGCACGCACACCCACACGTGCAGGCGCACACGCTCGATGCCCACTGCGGTTCAGCCCATCCCACCTCTGCTGCGGCAGAGTCTGTCTCTGCCCACTTTGAAACAGTCCACAAAGCACATTTCCAAAGCCCTGTGTGGTGACCGCTGGCTGCAGTGATTCCTGGTGACCTGAGGGCTGGTGCTTGACTGGGGATGCGGAGGCACCCGGGAGGCCCTTGTTTGAGGGAGAGCCCGGGGGCGAGCACCCAGGTGACGGGGAAGGAGACAGTGGTGCCCAGCTCCGTCTCTTGCTCCGCGGCGTCCGTGGAACCTTGGACCACTGCCCGACGGGCGGACGGACCACGGCACTGCAGCGCGCCCATCCACGCAGACAGCGCACCTGATCCGGGCCGCGGACACTCAGCAGAGCTGAGTCAGAGCTCCCTGGAAGGACTGAGACTCGTCTGGTCTCATACTCCTGCCAGAATGCAGGACCCGGGCAGGAGCCAACAGGCATAGACAAGACCACCGAGAGGTCCCCGGGGCAGTGTCCTCAGGGCAGTCTCCACCCCAAGACGACGGTGCGGCGTGGGGACTGAGGCTACAACTAAGCGCGTCCCACCCCTTGGAACCGTCCTCCCCAGAAAGGACGCGCGGATGGTCAGGAATTCGGAAAGGCTGCGGGCAGCAGCCACTGCCCACAGCATCGCCAGTGGGGACCCACAGCCTCCGAATCTCGGTGACCCGCCCCAGGGCAGACGCTCCGCCAAGAACCCAGCTGGGGAGGTGGCAGTAACTGGACCCCAGTACTGCACAGCACTGGCAAAGTGTTCCCATAAATAATTTGGCAGAAGTAAAACGTAACTTTTATGGAAATGGCGTTCCCCTCACGGCCAAGTGTGCCATTCAGAGCTGGGCGAGCAGAGGCGGAGGCAGTCCCTCCACAGGGACCCAGGGACCTCCTGGCCTCACTGCCCATCACACCGACCCCTTGTTCACGCCCCAGTGATCCGGAGGGCCTGACCTGCATGAACCTCCATTAGGCATGCACCCCTTTTCAGGCCCACCAATCAGCCTCTCCATGGTGATCGCCAGAGGACAGAGGCATCAGGGTGTCCGCTGGACAGAAGCCCCCCGAAACAGCTATCCCGAGGCACAGCGGCCACTCGGGCCACTGCCAAGTGGGCTGGGCTCCCCTCCCCTCGTAGACGTAAGAATGCAATTTTGGGAGCCCATCCGGCGCCCGTCTTCCTCCGCTGGGGCCCTGGGTGGCAGAAACGTGTCTTTCTGGGAAGGCCACTGGGCCGTGGGGTGGCTTGTTCTGGTGTGTAAGTTGGAGGGGCCCCTTCCCTCCTGGGCCGGGGAGGTCGGGGGCACAGCCGGCCCCTCTGGGGTCTTCCGGTGAGAGGCTCAGATCTTCCTCGGGGAGCAGATCATGATCTTGGACACGAACTTGACGATGGCGCAGGCGGGCTGCTCAGGGTCATGCTCTGCGAACAGGTGGCACACGTTGTCCGTGGTGCTGCCCTGCTTCTGGGCCACGAAACCGAAGACCCTGCAAAAGGAACGCTGGTCAGCGAGCAGCGGGCCTCGTCCCATCAGGTTCCAGCCTCTGCTCCCCCTCCCGGCCACTGCATCATCCCAGGCTCCAGCCCGCCAGCCACCTGCCCTGCCTCCCTCCACCTCGCAGACCCTGTGGGGGTGGGGCTGAGCCCAGGTGTCACAGGGGAGGAGCCCGAGGGACAGGGCTGGGACTTGCACTGCAGTGGCTACCCCAGGCCTGGCCAGAGCCCTCCAGACGCTGCACGGCTCCTGAGCGCCTCTCCTGAGTCTTGGAGGGGAGGACCCGGCTCTTCCTAAGGGGCCACCTGGTCTCTCCTCACAGACCTCGTGAGTGCCAACATCCCAGCTCTGGTCCTGAGATGGTATGGATGCTGTGGGCTCTGCCCGACGCCCACACTCCTCCCACACCCGGGCCAGAGGATGGGGGGTGAAAACACAGCAGGGCCCCCTTCTCAGGCCGCGTGATCCTGAGTTACAGGCTACACACAGGAGAGGACACTGAGAGAACAGCACGGTCAAACTATTTTCCTTAGAATTGAAGCCTTTATCTGAACAGGGTTTCTCAAGCCCTGACTTAACACAGTAACTACCATTATCTGAATCCAAATCCTTGGCAAAAGTCCTTCTCCTCCTTCTCAGGGAAACGGGGAATCTTTTTGTATAAGCCGAGTGGCTTCCACGCCAAGGGAGGGACTGGCCGATAGTGCCAAGTGGCCCCCTTGGGGCGGCCCCGTCCACGCAGCGTGGAGTGCCTTCCACCCTGTGGACCAGAGCTGGGGGTCATGCCCCACCTGCCTGGCACTTTATCAGATGCCCAGACAAATGAGGAGTGTGAAATCGGAATCCTGGAAGGGGACCCCCGAGGTTGGAGGCCGTGGCAGTCATGTTTGGGGGAATGACGCAGACGGCTCTGGAGGGTCCGAGGCCCCGCGGCCAGGCTGGAAATGCTGTGCCAACCGCCCCATGCTCTCTGTACCGTATCTTATGGGCTGGATGTACTTACTGCTCAAAGAGCAAGCAGAAAAGGTAACCCTTTGTGGACACTTTCTGTCTACAAACACTTTCATTTCTGTTTAAAGCCAGACCCCAACCCGTTGGCGTTATGGGGTCATTTCCTCTTTGGGCATCTGGGAAAGAATTCAGCTTCAGAGGCGACCATCCACTAAGAGGCTGTGGAGACCGCTGGTGACATACCTTGAGGAGGGGCCATCTGTGATCCACCTGGCAAGTCAGAGAGAAAGGGAGAGTGAGGTTCAGGCCCCTGGCCCGGCAGGTGCGGCACGGGGCTGGCACACACACACTCCTTACTTCCTGTCCTGGGGGTCCAGCACGCAGAAGATCACGCTGCTCACGGGGTAGTGCCTTAGGAAGAAGAGCCTGTGGGGGACAGGTGGGCGAGCCCGTCACTGGGCATCCCAGGGACAGTGAGGCACTGGGGCCCCCGCGAGGAGACTTGGGGCAGAAGCATATTCTGTGTTTTCACTCGCTGGAAGTGAGCAGACCTGAAGCTGGCGCTCTAGGAAAGTGGGCAGGGCCTGGGTGGGGGCTCTTTGCAGAGCGTGTGGGGGACAGGTCACAGGAAGTGATGCCCGACTGCCTGCCCTCACCCCCGGGGACCACCCCGGTCTCCAATCTGGATGCTGGCCTGTGAAACAGCATGTGAAGAGCCAGCCGCAGCCCCAGGACAGGGGCCAAACTGTCGAGGGCTGTGCTCAGGAAATCTCAGGGATGTGCTGCTAACAGGGGCCCTGCACAGCTGTGGGGGAGCCCCCAGGGGACCCCTCTCTCTGTCCTCAGTCCTGGCTCCCCATTTCCCCAGGGGACCCCTCTGTCCATGGTCCTGGGTCCCCGTTTCCCTGACAGCCTGCTCTGCTCCTATGGGCCTGGGGACATGAGGCTCCATGACCCCGTCCAGCATGGTGGTGTCCCCAGAGGCTGGTGGCTGTGTTCTCATAGGAGAAGGCAAGAGAGGAGGGGCCAGTGTCAGGGAGGGCACAGGCGGAGCCCAGGCATCTGGGGACCCCGAGGCTGGCTGTCACCGGGGACCCAGGCCCTCTGCCCATACCAGCCAGTGAGTTCAGTCCCGTCTCTTGCCACAGGAAGGACTCTGAGTGCAGTGGATGCAGCCTGCCCCCGCAGCTTTATCAGGGCACAGGGAAGCCGGAGACACAGGAAGAGCACGCAGCTGGGAGCAACAGAGATGCTCTGAAGAAAGAAGCCGTGCTCCTTGCCGGCCCCCCAACCCACCACTGCCCCATGAAGCTCCTGCCACCACCTTTAGGGCTGACAGCATGGCCCCCTGGTCAGTGAGGCCATCTGCATAACAAAGAGCAACTTCCTCTGAAATGCCTCTGACCCTGGTCCGAGGCCCTGCCCAGGGGAGGAACGCATCTGCCGCCATTCTGTCTGCACCCCCACACTCGGGCCAGGCTCCCCGGTGTCCCTCCCTGGTGTCACGCCGGAAGCCCTGCTCAGAGGGAAGCCCCGGGGGCAGAGGTGGTGCCTGCCATCTGGGCGTTCAGACGGTACTGGCGCGCTCTCACGTCTAGGAAATGAATGCTTCCTGTTAGCATCAAGCATCCTTGTGTTACTATGTTATTACATAATCACTGATGTTACGTGGATGTAAAGATCACAGGCTCGCCTGGAAGGGATGACCTCCAGCCAGGAGCAGTGACACTGAAGGGCAGGGGAGTGGCTCCTATCACAGTCTGAGTCTTCCTCAGAAACGACTTGAAAGATGTTTGCATTTGCAAAAATGACACCTTCCACGCCCGCCCCTGCCGCCCTGCACACGCACTTCCTCTGGTTGTCCGTCAGCATGATGCCCTGGGCCGACAACTTGAAGTGCACAACCGTGCACAAGAGGGGCGGCTCCTGGACCAGGGTGATGCTCAGGGCCTTCTGAATGGCCTGGTGTCCGGTGAGGGACTCCACCTCCATGGAGTTCAGGTACCACACGTTGCAGGCTGGAAGACACAGAGGGGAGGCATGTGAACCGCACATCCCTGCGGCCTGGGTGAGGTGCGGCCAAGGCCAATGCCCTTTGCTCCTAATTCCACCAGCGTGGACAGTGGCGACCCAGAGACACACCTGCCCCGAGGCCAGTGTGAGAGTCACCCTGTCTGGGGCCAAGGAGACCCGGACGACTGTCCACCTGCTGCGTAATTTGCCCTGGCACCTGGGTGGGGTGACCCCTGGCAACAAGGCGCAGGCGGCGAGCTCATGGCCTCTGCCATGGGGACGCAGCTTCCAAGCTGCCACAGGCTGTCACCCAGGACTGGCCCTTTCAACTGGGCCCTGCAGAGAGGGTGGCCATTCCTCTTGGGCCAGGAGAAGCCTTTTTACACAAAAGCAGAGCGGCAGGGGCACGGCGGTTCATGTGACCATGTTTTGGTCCCCAAGGGACTTTTCAGCACCTGCTCATCTGGCCTTTGTGGCTACTGACTTGGGGAGAGATTATCACGATAATGTTGATGTCTGTAGGCCAAGGGTCCTGCGGGGGCAGCAGGCCTGGATCGGAACTGGGACTGACACAGACCCCTGCTGCCTTTTGGGGTCTCGGTTCTAGAGTGTTCGCTATTTTGGGCAAACTCCTGTCACCTTTGTTCTGGCCACGGAGAGCATATCCTTTAAGGATGGTCTACAGAGAGTACAGCACTAAAAGTCTCCTTTGAAAACAGAGAGGTTTTACTTGAGCAGCATTGCTGAGAAAACTGGCACAGAAGAACGATGCACATTGGGCAGAGGAAACAACAAGAAAATGCCTGTTTCCTGCATATTCCTTTGTTTCTGGAGTCATAGCTATGAAGAACTCCACAGGCAGAGAAAGGTGGAGAACGGGGGCAGCCTAGTCCAGCCTCCCGCAGACACAGGGATTCCCTCACCAGCACTTCTGAGAGTCAATGTCCACCTAGTGGGAAAGGCCTCCAAACGGGGATCTCAGGTCACGGGGCCCCTAGTCCTCTCCAGCCATGTCCATCCCTCAGAGCCACAGACCCGCAACAGCCCTGTGGTCCCTGGCTCATCCACAACCCTCTCAAGCTGGGGTCACTAGCTGGGCACCCAATGCTGCAGGAGTGACCTGGCCTGAGAAGAGTGAGCTACTGCACAAGGCTGCAGGTGACCACACACAACATGGTACAAGGTGACCACACACAAGTCAGTCCCTTTCCTGGACACCAGCAGAAGACAGTGGAATGTGGAATTATAAACACCTATCATGCACAAAAACATGACAACAAATATACATATGTACGTGTATGACTGAAACGTGATGCCGTGCACTGGAAATTGACACACTGCAACTGAGCATACTTCAATTAAAAAAAATCCACAATGCCATGCATATTAGCACCTCGCTCAAAATGAAATAGGTAGGTGTAAATCTGCTAAAATAGGTACAAGATCTATATGAGGAAAATGGCTAAAGTCCCACTAATGGAATCAAAGAACTAAATGGAGAGATGTCCCATGTTCATGGACAGGGAGACTCAACAGAGTCAAAGTGTCGTTTCTCCCCAAGCTGATCTGTGGAGTCACTGAAATTCCAACACTCTGTGGGCATCAACAGACTGGTTCTGAAGTGTCTATGGAGAGACAGGAGACCCAGGGCAGCCAGCATGGGACTGAAGGGGAAGACCTTGGTTGGAGGACTGACACTACCTGCCTTCAGGATTTACTCAAAACCTACAGCAATCAAGACAGTGTGGTGTTCGTGAAATAACAGACAGACAGATCAATGGAGCAGGACGGTCAGCCCGGAAACAGACCTACATAAGCACTGCCAACCAATCTCTGACAGAGGAGCAAAGACAGTCTCTTCAACAAATGTGGCTAGAAAAACTGGACATCCACATCCAAAACCATGAATCTGGACCCAGACCTTCCACCCTTCACAGAAATTAACTCAAAATAGAACGTAGACCTAAGTGTAAAACCAAAAACTATAACTCTTATAAGACAACAAAGGAGAAAATTTCGATGACCTTGGTTTGGTGATGATTTTTAGATACAGTACAAAAGCCACGATCCATGGAGGGAAGTAATGAAAAATGGATTTCATTCCCACAAAACGTTTTTTGCCCCAAGAGAGACACTGTCAAGGGAACGGGAAGACCAGCCACCACCTGGGAGAAAGTATTTGCAAAAGACAAATCGCACAGAGAACTGTATTCAGCACATATGAAGAGCCCTCGGAACTCAACAATAGGAAAACAACAACCTTATTTAAAAATGGACAAAGAGCCTTCGGAGCCATCTCAGCGAAGAAGACACACAGATGGCAAATGAGCACCTGAGAAGACACTTCACGTCAAATGTTGCCAGGGAAATGTGAAATTAAAACAACGAGATGCCATCAAAACAACAAGAGGGACCATGACCCAGCACACAGACGCCACCACATGCTGGGGAGGACGTGGGGACACAGGACACTCAGCACTGCCGGTGGGGATGCAAACGGTGTGTCCACTTTGGAAGACGGTTTGGTGCCTCCTTACAGAATGAACACACTCCTACCCTACGATCCAGCATTTGGGCTCCCCGGTCTTTACCCAAAGGAGATGAAAATTACGTCCACGTCGTAACCTGCATGTGGCTGTTTACAGCAGCTTTATTTGCAACTGCCAAAACGTGGACACAACCAAGATGTCCTTCAGGGGGCGAATGGACAAATACACTGTGGTCCGTCCTGACGATGGGATATCATTTGGTGATAAAAAGAACCACGCCACAGAGCCGTGAAGGGACATGGAGGGGTCCTGAATGCATATGACCCAGAGAAGAAAGCCAGTCTAAAGAGCTACGTGCTGTATGATTCCAACTATGCGGCACTCTGGAAAGGGCAAAACCACGGGGCCATCAAGGACCAGGGGTGGCCAGGGTGAGGGAGGGGGGCGAGTGGGTGGAGCGTGGAGACACTGTTCTGTGGGACAGCAATGCTAGACACGTGTCCTTACACAGCCGAGACGGAGCCCTCTGGTGAGCTGGTGATGATGACGGGCCCCTGCAGGCTCAGGGACTGGGATGAAGGCTGTGCACATGTGGGGACTGGGCCACATTGGAAATCCCTGTACCTTCCTGCCAGGTTTGCTGTGAACCTAGACCTGTGCTGAAAAATAAAGCTTGTTACTAAGAACACAGTGCTCCGGGGAGTCGCCGCCTGGGGTCAGCCTGGGCTGGGGGCAGCGTGAGTCCCTCTGTGGACTCACTGGTCACGTGCACATCTGCACGCCTGCAGCTGGAGGGGCAGGTCACCATGCCCTGCCTCACCACACCCCCCAAACAAAACCCAGGACTCGACCTTGATTCCACGGAATTTGGTCCTGATCAGCCTGCGGAGTCCTGGCCCTGCTGCCCCGACCCCTGGGCCCCCCAGCCCCAGTGCAGCTTCCCAACGGAAACCTCCCAGGATGCACGGGGAGGAAAGGAGCCTGGCAGTGCCCAGGACCGGGAGGTGTGGGGGACGCAGCAGGGACCCACCTGCCCCCTGCTTCAGCAGCTCCGTCGTGGAGTTGGCCACGGTCTGGGGAGAGCTTTCTGCTATTTCCTCCAATGGATCAGCCGGGAGGAGCAAGAAAACACAGACATGGGTCTGGCTCGCCGGCAAGAACCCTCGTGACAGCGGGGAAGCCCGTGACTGAGCTCGCGGAGAGAGGGGTCTCCCCAGGCGAAAACAGCCCAGCCTGGAGAAACCGTCACCATGTCCGGGGCAGGTGCAGCCCAGTGAAACACCCTCCTCGTCTCTGGGTGAATGGAGACGAACAACTGCATCTTAGAAAGCAAGTCAGCTTTGCCTGTATTTTAAACGAATCGTCTTTCTGGACCATGATGCAATTTGTGACCTCGAGGCTGTCCGGGGAAGTGGACGCCACTTTGTGTTAAATCTGTGTTGTGGGTGTTTTCAGACAGACACCAAGGGAAAGAGCTGAGCCCTTCCCACACCTCTGGCCAACAATATCAACAGCTGGTGATCGTGCAGAATTATAAAACTCACACGTAAATGGCCCTGAAGGTCCCTGAGTCCAGGCATGTTGTAATTTTGAGCCACGGGACTCTGCTCCACTGAAACTGTTCCCAAAGCCCACTATGTGAAAATACGACCGAGGGCTGTGTGTGCAGAAGGACCACCTCTTACGTGACTGGGGTGGGCTACTCAGGGCGGACCCCCAGCGTGGGAGCAGAAGGAACTTCCGGTCTGATAGTTCTCACTGCATCTGTGCGGGCGGGCGAGCCCACCCAGCCAGCCAGAGCGGCCCTGGGGCAGCCGGCAGCGTACCTCTGTCTGGAATGAGCAGTTTGCAGGGCAGAGCCAGGGGCGTGATGGAATGCTGGCACACCAAGTCCGTCAGGCTCCCTGCGGACGGGCGAAGACAAAAGAGGCATTAGCACGCTGCACCTTCTGAAAGGGGGCCCTTCTATCTTCAGCAGCGTGCACGCTCTGTTACTGGGGGGCTCTGGGCAAAGCCTCAATAACTGAGGAGCGTGGCAGGTGGGGAAGGGTTGGGGGAAGGGGACTGCGGCTGGTTCTCGGCAGAGACACCCCCCGCCCATCTGTAAAGGACCGGCCAAACCGCCTGCGGGATCCGAGGCAGCTCCCACTATGAACGGGCTTGTGGGTTCAGGACGCAAACCACGGGCTCTCGGCCACTCACCAAAATACAGCTCGTTGGGGCATCATTTCAACCGCACTCCCTTCGGGGTGCACTCGATCAAGAAATGCCGGACCAGTTCGTTGGCCAAGTCTCCAGCTGGGGCAAGAGATTCAAAAGGAAGAGAAGTTTTACAGACCGAGCGCCTGGGAAGGTGGGGACATGGGAAGGAGAGCTCGGCCCCGCAGGAGGCAGCTGAGCTGGGGGGGTCATGGCCTGGATGGGCGGCCAGAACCCCTCCAGTGACCATGCCTGGAGCTGGGGAGTCCCCGGGGGACCGTTTGCAACATCCTGCAGAACCGTCCCCAGGGACCAGACAAGCCGCTAAGAGCCAGGGATGTGGACTCCAGCTCCTTCCCCTCCTGAGTGGGAGGCCAGGGAGACCCAGACCCTGCATGATGCCCCAGAACTCATTGTGGGAAAGAGCCAGGTGGTGCCAGTCTCCTGGGTAACTGAGCCCCGAGCCAGCTGCAGGAGCCCCCGGAGGGCGGGCCCCCGCACACCTGCTTTCACCCAGCCCACGAGACCGGAGAGAAAGCACAGCATGAAACGCCAGGGAACGGCAGGTGGTCCAGGGAGGGAAAGAACAGATGAGCAGAAGGGACAGGAGCTGCCGCCCTGCGCTGACCAGCACGGCGCTCCTGGTCCTCCATGGGGACGAGCCTGCATGACCACTCATGCTTCTGACGCAGGACCAGCTGGCTCCCGTGATGCATGTTACACACAGAGACGGCATCAGCCATCTGAGCGCCGGCACTGCGCGGGACAGGTAGCCGGCAGGAAGGGTTCCAGGGCACGAAGTGACTGCGGGAACCCAGCCGTGCGGCCATGGCTGCCCACTCCCAGGGAAACCAGCGGGGCGTGGGGACCTGTGGGCCTCTTTCCGGGTTTGGCCAGCTCTCCTCTCAGATCTGTCCCTGGGCTCTGAAATCCAAATGCCACATCCAGGGGCCGGGCGAAGCCGGTGAGCCCCGATGTCTGCCCCTGCAAGAGCCCCTATTTGTGGCCTCTGCCTCAAGGCTGAGGCAGGTCAGCCTGAGAGATGGGCGGGTTGCACACCTGGAGGGGACAGTTACACACCACCGTCTGTGTTCCCTGAAAGGCGATGCACACAGGAGGGGTAAAGGTGGCCTCGCTTTAAAAGCCTCAGCGGAGACAGAGGAGCTGGGCAGCTGCGGGGCTCTGGCTCCTGCCTCCAGACTCCTGCTGTAACCGTCAGCCATGGGTTTCCCTGCAGCCCAGCGCCTGCATCCCCCACATTCAAGCCGATGCAGCTCCTGAGCTCCAGAAGCCCTGGTTTCCACTCAGGAGTGAGTGTGTGGTGGTCCCTCCTTCCTTCCTTCCTTCCCATCCCAGGCTCCCCTCTCCTGGCTGGTGTGCACACAGCATCTCCCTCCCTCACTTCCAACCACGGCCCCGGGCTCACCCCTTCCCAGCCCCTCCCCGCTGCTGTGCACACATCCACCACCTGCGTCCTGATAACCCCTGGGCCACCGAGTCTCACATTCCGCAGGGTGTAACTCACTCCAGGCGCTTTTCCACCAGGAAGCTTTAAGCAAAGTGTTCACCCAAGGACTGGGTGCTGGGCATGAGTCAGAGGGAAGCGGGCAGCGGCACCTTTTTTAAACACCAGGGCTTCAGAACCTGCTTATTCTGATGCCCACTGCCCCCAGGCGAGCCCAGGTGCCCCCCGGAAGAGCCATGTGACGTGCTGACGTCCACAATCTCCGTTTAGGGGGAAAGAGAGGTAAAAAAATACTCCCATTAAAAAAAAACAAAAAACAAAAAACTCCCATTCTTTAGCGTTTGCAGCATAACGATAAGAAAAAAAAAGGCAAAGAGGAGGCTGACAGAAAAAGAAAAATGAGAGTAAGTGTTAGGGGTCAGAGAAGGGAGGAAGTAAACTGATTTGCTGGAAGCCAAGCCTGTCCCCGAGGGAGAAGGAGAGGAAGGACCTCGTGACCCTGTATGCGAGCTGGTGGCATCAGCTTTAGTTCAGGAATTTTTAAAAATGGTGTCTTCCCCAGCTCTGGTCTGGAGGGAAGCCAAGAGTCAGCAGCGAAGGGCAACCTGGCGATTGGAGCTCAGTTTCTAGGCACTGCTCCCGGCAGAGAACCAGGGTTCTGGGGAAGAGGCCGGGCCGAGCACAGTGCGTCTGCTGTTCCCGGGAGCTGGTGGCTTGCAGGCTCCCGGGGGGCCGCCAACAGGACACGGGGCCAGCTGGACGGGCCTCGCGGGGCGGAGCCGGGGGACCTGGGGCCCCGAAGGAACGGTGGTGCTGGGTTACGATGCCCGGGGAGGGAAGGGCATGGTGGGCTCCCCAAAGGCCCGCGGCCTGGGTCCGCTGCACACCCACCAGGTGCAGGACAACGCTCGCCTTGTGCGCAGGCACCATGCACTTCCCTGGGCATGATGATGTCAAGCCACGGAGCGCCCATTACAGAGCAAGAGGCCCGAGTGAACCACATGGTACACGCTGGCCCTCGGCACAGGCCAAAGCCCTGGCCCGGAGGGCGGAAGGCTCCGTCCTCTCCCCCGAGGGGTGACCTGGTGACACCAGGCCCGCACCGGCTTGCATTTAATCCACCAGAATGCTCGGCTGGGAGGGGGAACGAAGGCCAGGCATGTGGTGAGCCGCCTCTGGTGTAAGAGGGGAGGACACGTGTGCTTGTGTGCACTGGACAGAGAGCCAGGGAGAAGACAGGGGAACTTATTAGACATTTACGCTCGGAAGTCAGAGGGACCGAGGCAGACAGGCTGAGAGTGGGCACCGTGTCCGGCATCTGACCCATGGGCTGGGTCACCTGCTCAAAGCAATCAGAAAAATAAAGCTGACAATTAACCTCTGTTCTTGAGCTGGGCAGCACTTCCTAAAACAGAGCCGAGACAGGAAATGCTGAGAAGACCCGTGAGGGCTGTTCCTGTCCCCAGGGCCTCATGGGCGGGAAGGTTAAGCGGCAGGTGGGGCTGAGCAGAGCCATCCGGGACCCACCTTTCTTGTTCAGCTGCAGGACGGAGGGCGGTGGCATGGCCACCTTCATGGCCAGCCCGTAGGCGCCCCGGAAGGAGTGGCTGTCCCTGACGATGAAGGCCCCGGGCTCCTTGTCCTTCAGCATGGCGATGGCTGCAGGAGGGGAAGAGGCGTGAGTGTGTGCGCAGCGGGGACCACGGCCTGCCTCTCTGACGGCCGCGCCCGTTGATGGCCGGGGTCTGCAGGGGCACCAGACGGAGGTGCGGCTTTCATGTACACACTCATACTACACACATGATCTCCGTCAACCCCACAGCACCTGCAAAGCCCCCGTGAGCACCCCCACCAGGAAACAGGCACACACGCCCAGACTGCAAGTCCCCACAAGCAGTGGTGCCTAGCACCAAGGGAGGCCACCTGGGCCGTCTCCCGGCCTGGCATTTCTTGCGATATTAGAAAGGACACTGTCAACTTTCAACAGAAGGAAAGAAGTTTCTGATCACACTTCCCAAGTCTGCGCATGTGACCCCAAAGTCACTGCATGTTTACTACAAATTTCCCTCTCTGCCCCAGGGAACGGCAAAGATGTGGCCACGGGTGGGCCTCCATCCGGTGGTCGGGGAAGATGTGGCTGCTCTGGACAGCGGTTCCCACCTAGGTGGGGCTGTGAGCCCCTTTTCGGTGTGGCAGTCACCTGTCGGTCAGGGCCAAGGGCTGAGCCTGGCCCCGCACTCTCCACCCGCCCCAGGTGAGCGCTGACTGTCACTTAACAAGAACATCCCTCCCTGCCTCGCCTCTGGGTCGAAGCCTGGCTCTCGCAGGCCTTCCACTGATGACACAGGAAGAAAGAGCGATGGGTCAGGGCGGTGGTAACTTCAGGCAACCCTGATGGTGCCCAGAGAGGAGCAGAGCCCAGAGCTTCCTTCACAGACCTGCACCTTTTATAGAAAGACAACTAGCAATCTGAAGCGTAATGCAGCGCAAAATGGCAGCTGTAACACCGCCCTTCTGTGGAGCCTGCAGCCCTGTCTGCAGTGGGTCAGGGCCTAGGACACAAACCCGGGAGAGCAGGAAGCCTGTCTCATCTTGGGAAATGCCCTGTCCCAGCCCCGTACGCACCGACTCCAGCCCCAACCTCCTGGCCTGGCGAGACATGGGGTTCCTTCTGCACTTCTCTGTGGGGCTGCCCCCAGCCCCGCAGGCGGGACGGGGCCCCCAGGCGGGGGCTTGCACACGGCATGCGGGGAGGGGCGGAGGGACCGGGTCTGGGGTGACCCTGACACGGCGGAGGGACCGGCAGCCTCTCCCACCTGCTCTGGGGACTGGACGGAGCAGGGTCTGGGTCACAGGCTGTTTTCCAGATCTGGGGCTGAACGTGTATGACTGTTATTCTTTAAGTAAGGGAATCTCACTCACAGAAGTCGTATTTTTTTCCACTGTGACAACCTCACTAGCTCTGCCTTTCTAAGTCATGACTCCACCCCATGGGGGTGGAGACAAGCAGCCCAGACTCGTGGGGGGCAGAGACGGCCAGCTGGGGCTGCTCCGGGCGGCTCCCGGCTCCCAGCCCCTTCCCCAGAGGCCAGGCCGCCTGGGACACGGGGGCCACATGTGGAGGGCAGCCTGAGGTCTGGGCTGGACTCACTGTTTCCTGAAGCAGACAGGAGCTCACACCCACTAGGGCACCGCCAGGCTGCAGAAGACATGCCCTCACCACCTGTCTCCGTGCAGCTGCTGCATTTAAGGACAGGGAGCAGAGGCTGAGAGACCTGAACTCCCGCCAGTTCTATGTCCACCTTTAAAAAATGCCAAGGCCCTAAGTGCCACAGTCATGTGACCAGCTGTGCCTGAAAACAGCCCCGGGGCCTTTCCCCTCCTCCACCTCCCTGAAATTTCACTGCAGCTTTTCCAGGAAAAGGCACATTCCAGAGGTTACAACAGAAACTCTGGTGGCTTTCTTCCCTCGGGAGAAGTGGCACCCCCGACAGAGCAAGTAGGGGTCCACACAAAACACCCAGGAAACAGAGGAAGCTCTGCTCCTGGGGTTCGGCTGGAAAAAATCAACACCCAGGCCGCATATCAGCTATTTTGAGGTGGGGGGACGGCCCAGAAGAAATGTTCTTAAATTTGTGGCTCAGACTGACGACCACAGTAACTCCACCACCCTCTGTGTGCCCAGCAGGGCCAGCAAGGAGGTGCCCTCTGCCCAGGACTGTTCCCCAGGCCCCCCCAGGCAGGAACTTTCAGGCAAACACCAGCCACGCCTGCCTCTTCTGAGTGCCAATCCCAAATGGGGCAGGCCAGCCCTCTGCCCTGGGATGAAGGGCTGAGCTCACGCAGACCCGTAGGAGGGTCTGCTGAGAACGTTCCAGGACAGGGCCCTCGACAAGCACTCCGCAGAGTCTGTGGGCAGGATGAGGGCCATGGTCACGGGGACTCTTGCCACCGGAGAAGGGAGGGGATTGGACCAGGCATCTGGCCACAGCGCAGCCCGGCCGTGAGCTCAGTCCGGCACAAAGGCCAATTCAGGGCCTCGGCAGCCCCCCAGGCCACGGGCTCCCCATATGAAACCAAAATGGGTCCATTGAGCTCCCAGGAAGTAAGGGACATTCTTAGCATTTTTATGATCTGCTTAATTGAGTAGAAGAATTTTGAATAAAAAGCTGGACAGAGCTGTTCTCTCACCTGTTTAAGCCCTCAGATCCAGGCACTTTGGGGATGTAACCCCGAGAGCTGGTGACTTCCTCCCCAGGCTGAGGGCCGGCTCCGAGCAGCAGTGGAAGCCAGGCCACCCTCTTCTCAGCCCAGAGCCCCCGGGAAGCCCCTGAAGAGTTTCATCCTTCCGGGCACCTGCCAGCCCCCCAGCAGGGGCCACAGCATCCTCTCGGAGGGAGTCCACTGCCCAGGGGCCGCCCAGGGGGCCCACGGCTCCACAGGCTGCCAGCCCCCACTTCCACTCGGGTTCTGGGGAAATAGCGCCTGACAACCCTAACTTGCTCTCAGTTCCTCCCACTGTCCTGAGACTGCACCCAGGGGTGCCGGCTGCGCGGGAGACGCTGGCCGCAGGCCCCGTCACCTGTCGGGTGCTTGGTCTTCCACATGGACAAAGGCAGGGGTGCGAGGCCTAGCGTTAGAGACGCCCCCCCGGCCCTTGGCCCCCACGGCTCGAGGCCTTGGCTGTCTTCTTGTCCCAGTCTGCAGTCGTCACTGGTGACACCGCCCAGCCTGTGCTGACAGAAGCCACCAGAAACTCCACCTCACACACCATGGGCCGCTCATGGCCAGCGCCTCCCTCGTTAGGACCAAGACCTTCCAGTCCTGATGCCAAGGTCCCAGCAGTTTCCCCAAGGCAGGGAAACATTTGTCTGGGCGACAGCTCCCTGGGTCCCCCGCCCAGTCCCGCCTTCTTCGGCGCCGAGCCCTCGTCCTGCCCACGCACCTTGCTCTCTGGAGATATCCGCCTTGTACCAGAACTTGGATGTGTCTTGGACAAAGTTCACGGTCACCTGCTTCTCACCTGGATTATCTGCAAAACAGAATTTAACGACAGTCATTGCGGAGGGCGTTCTTTCCAGCAGCCTCTCACCCCGCAGGGCGCTGGGAGTTCACAGTCCCACTGGGGCACAGGCGGGGTGTCTGGGGAGCGCACTCTATCTGCCTACAGGGGAGGCCCTGGCATGGAGCAGGGCGTGCCCGCCTCATGGCACAAACACACAGTTGGCCGGGCAGGAAACCGCGTGGCGGGCGCTGCTCCCTCCTGCCAGCATCTGACCACCTCTTCCACGTCTGAACATTTCACAATTAAGTTTCCAGTGGCTCCATCCTATGTGTCTCTGACGTTAATTTAGCAGAACAGGGATCCCAAGCGAGAGGAAGAAACCAACGAATGTCTGCACTTTCTGCTGCTGAAGTCTCTGGCTTTGGGCTGGCGACACGGGAAGGACCCCCAGAGGTTCTGGATTTTTCCTCCAAGGAGCTCACAGGGCAGCCCAGCTGCAACCCCGGGGCCCTCCCTCGCCGCGTGCGAGCGTGGGCAGAGGTGAGCCTCCTGCCAGTGGGGACGCACCTACCTGGGGACGGCGTGGCCGCCTCTGAGGCCCTGGAAAAGTCCGGGAGGACGTTTGGGAAAGGAATGCTCATGGTTCTCCCGCTGTGAGGGCTGGAGAAGCCGCTGGAGGATGGGGAGGCCGAGCCGAAGGACCGGTCCCCCTCCTAGGCCCGCTTCTTCTCGGGAAGGGGTGGCTGCCCTGGCAGGGTCAGCCCCGGGCCCTGCAGGACCGGGCTGTGGTGGCCGCTGTGTCCTGGCACCACCGTGAGAAAGCTGTGAGACAGGAAGCCGTAGTCGGCAGGCTCCACGGTAGCCCGCGGGGGGCCGAGGGCTGGGGATGCTCCGTGGGAACTGGCCAGCAAGGCCCCCACGTCCCCCCCAGGAGGAAGGCCAGCTCCCCTGGGGGCCGAGCAGAATCTCAGGAAGGCCTGGCCACTCGGCGGCCCTAGTGCTTCCAGGGGATCCGTCAGGGACAGCTGGTGGCCATGGAAGGGCATCTGGAGCTCGGCGGGCAGGAAGTGGGGCCTCCCGGAGCCGTCCTGGCCGGGCCCTGGGAACTTGCTGGTGCCCAGGAGGCTGCCTGCCTGCCGGCCACTCCCCAGCAGGGCCAGCGAGGATTTGGGGCTGTTCTCCGCCCACGGGTGCTCGGCGGGAGGGCTGCTGGACAGACAAAGCAATCAGAGAAGGACCAGTCCAGGGCCAGGCCCTGACACCAGCCAGGGTCCCCACCCGGCAAACCCCAGTGTCAGGGTTCAGGCCCACCTTCTGGACCCCACTCGACCCTTCACCCCAGAGGCACAGTGTGCAGCCTCGGGGACCCCGGGCAGCCCTGACCAGCTCCACACCTGCCCTGCCTCCGCCTCCCTCAGCCCTCACCTGGCAGACTTCTCTTCTTCAAGACAAAGCTGCACTGCGTCCACGTGTGTGGGAATTCCCTCTGGTCCCATCACACGGGCATCGACCACGTGTCTGCTTCAACCCCCCGTCCCGCTCTCCCCCAATGCCGACAGAGGTGCCTGCACAGTCAGTTTCCAGCACGTGCTTGCCGGACACCCAGCTGATGAAGGGGTACCGATAAGAACAGGAGATTTCCATGTCAGAAATCAGAAATGCTGGCATTAAGCATCTCAGAAATCCCCTTGCATTTAGAAACACAGAAATATTTCACTAGCAG